>NC_090021.1:286417303-287899803 GCF_037176765.1 Anolis sagrei | reverse complement strand
GATGGGCTAATTGACTCTCTGGGAGGGGTAGCTAATGACATCTGCTCATAACTGTCCTCCTCCCCCCCTCTCCCAACGTTTATTCCTCTAAAGCACTGGTGCGAAGCATCACTCCCTGAAATGAAAATGACAACTACCACCACAGAACAGTTTAAGGCCAGGTTACATGGTTAATGTAATAACCTTCCTGGCCTCACACTAGTCTCAGACGTGTCAATTTAATCAGCTGCTCAGCAAAACTAGTTCCTCCCAAATTGGTTCCAAACTGTATTATAATGCAAGTTTAGATGTGCCCTTAAGGGGAGAATTGTAGATTTTCTTTTATCTCTTTCTGAGACTATGGCTTGGAATCATAAGGTTATAGACTTGGACGGGACCATCTAGTCCAAGCTCATTCTGACATGCCAGTACTGCACAATCAAAACACCCCTGACATCCCGTGACTTGAATTGTGTGCCCATATGAGGCACAGTTTGCAGGTGGATCAATCTTTTTTCTTTCCTCCCTTCCTTCCTTCCTTCCTTCCTTCCTTCCTTCCTTCCTTCCTTCCTTCCTTCTTTTTTCCAGCCCAGGAGATTTGGATGTGCGTTTGGCATGTGATCTCTGCGAGGCTGAGCAAGATTTCCTGTGTAAGAGGAAGAAGCATGTGGCCAGGGCACTAGAAAAGCTCCTGGAACAGAAGCTGCAAAGTCATGAGGTTTGTGGGCATCCTTTTCTGACTGAAAGTGTGGCTGTGGCTTTGTGGAAAGAGAGCTTGGGAACAGGAAATGCAGAACTACTCACATTAGTGCAATTGTCTGCAACTGGACCTGAAGCAATTCATTTCAGAATGAGTTTAAGTACAAGAAATAAGTTGCATTACTGAGAGAAACATCCAATAAAGGAGATTAAAAATATTGCTGAAGGGGAACAAGCAATAGATAAGGAGGTATCATAAAAACTGTTGAGAGGGTGCATCTCAGACTGGATTTACATTGCCATATAATCCAGTTTCTGAATCCAGATTATCTGCTTTGAACTGGATTATATGAGTCTACACTGCCATATACTCTGGTTCAAAACAGATAATCTGGATTCAGAAAAAAATTCTGAAGCAACCTGAGATAGTTGCAGCCTAATACAAGAGAATATAGGTTTGGGCATACATCCATTCTCTTCTTGTCCAGGTCCCAGTGATCGCCGTGATGGCAACAGGAGGAGGAGCCAGGGCCATGTCAGCATTTTATGGCCATCTGTCTGCTCTGCAAAAGTTAAACCTCTTAGACTGCGTTACGTATCTCTGCGGAGCCTCTGGGTCGACATGGTAAAGTGAAGTACCGTTATAATAATACATCTATTGACACAGCATTGAACTCTTGTAATCCATTTGATTACAAATAGTTTTAAAATGTGAATTTATATACACATTCACATACATACACAGAGGGCATTATCACACGTGTCTCCTAAAGCAGCTTATTCTGTAGAAAACCCATCTTGCTTGAGATGAGAGCATGCCTGCCAGCCCCTTTTCTTATTGCACAAATCATTTTTGAACATGCTTTGACAAAGCTCAAAGCATATTATTGACTTTACCACACATGCAAGGTCATGTCTCCTTCTAATCCATACTTCCAATCTTCATACATCACCCCCTTTTAAAATATAACTTCTGGAGTCCAGAGGTTCAAAGCTAAGCATCCCCTGAACAGTCATATTTTCACAGCTCTAAAGGTCCTTCCACACAGTTGTATAATCCAGAATATCAAGGCAGTATATCTAATTTGAACTGGATTATGTGAGTCTACACTGTCATATATCCCAATTCAAAGCAGATAATGTGGGATTTTATTCAGCTGTGTGGAAGAGGCCTGAGGCACTGGTCGAACACAACTGAAATATATATTTAAAAGCACTTTGCAATTGAAATACTTTGTGTATTGTGTTTATTTGGCAAGTGGAAGTGTAGTCTTTTAGTTGTAATGACGCAAAACCATGCATGAGTAGGAAGTTTTGCAAAATGTTGTTGCCTTGTAAGAAAATGAAACATTCAGTTAACAGACTGATGTATCAACTGGATCCTGTCTCTTATAGATTCTGATGAGGGAGTAGACAAAGAAATAAAAAAATGTGGCTGTTGCTATTGTGGCTAATTTCACCTTAAAATAGTAAGTTTAAAATGTTTGTTAAAAAAGAATTATCTGATTTAAATGATTGCTAGGAAACTCAGGGATGTTTCCTAACAGCCATATAAATATATAAACTACACAAATAACCATATTTTACCTGTTTCTCCACCTGCTCCTCCACCTCTAACTTATTTCTCTCTTACACACACACACACACCTGAAAAAGTATTGGTTGTGATGTCGAGCACCCCCCCCCATAAGGAATAGTGACTTATAGTTCTGCAAAGGGCAAGGGCACCAGACTACACAACAAGGATTAAGTCTTGGTCACATTGCCAAGGCACTGACAACAATAAGGATCCCACGAGGCTTTTGGGAAATGGCTGGATCTTGGGACTTCTGCCCTTTGTGAGAGTTGTAGTTTCCCAAGGAACAAAAGCATGAATCAGTTGCAGCACAGCTGGGGTTTCATCTGCCAGCCTTCTCAATGATCATGGACTCTCTTCCTGCATGTCTTGGACTTCAGTACATACTATCTCCCTCATGAACCTTCCTCAAAGACCTTTTAAAACATTGGACTTCAGGCTTCTTCATGAAAATTAATTCTCTTATTAAATATACTTGGAATGTGGGACAAAGATAGGGTTTTGTTGCTATGAAATACTTATGATTATGAATGTATGTATCTTGCTATGAAATATTGCCTTTCCCCTTTGCGTTTTGCCCTAGAAAATGTGACCCAGGACTGTTGAAATGCTTGAGGGAGAACCACCACCTCCCTTTCTTATTTGATTATTTCACATCTGCATGGAACAATAGCCATTTATGGTTTCCTTTGTCTCGCCCTCGGAGTTGGTCCAGTGAGATGAGGAAGTCTATTTGGAATACGGACATTATGATTGATTTACAAAGGGCAGCATTGATCCCCCCCCCCCCCCGAGGTCCACTGCCCTGATCCTGTTTGTTTCCCTCACCAAAACCCCTCAAAGGACAATAAGCTGCATCGGCTGGAGACATTTTTCCTTTGTTTCGCTGAGCACATGGCCAGTTTCCATTGACCCACTCATGAACTCTCTTTGTGTTCTGTCGTCCCGCCTCCCCTCTTCTGATTCGCTGGCCGGCGGGTGACAGAAGCCCTCCCCCTTGGATTCAGCACGCTCCTTAAGCTCCCTGATTGGTCCAGGAGCCCAGGGGATGGGAGGCTTCTCCCCAGCTGCTAGCCCTGTTGCCCAATCACAGCAGGGAATGTCAGAGGAGCCGGGGCGGTAAGTTTGAACTCTGGGTTTTCAAAAATTGTATAAATATGCCTGCATCACTGTGCTCCTGCATGCTTGTAGTGGAACTATTCCTACAATGCATCCGATTGCAGCTGAATCGCTAATAAAACATCTCGGTCACTGAAACTTCTTCCACTTTGGTGAGGATTTATTATTTTTAATATTTTTATCACTGAAATTGGCTTCGCTGGCCTCACCAAGGTTCCAGGACTCTCTTGGTGCGGTCCTCAGGGATCTCCTCGGCTGGGGAGACCCTCCTAAAAGCAGCTCGATATCAATTGCTACAGAGGGGCCTAATAATTGGAACTAAAGGCACAAAGGAAATGTTTTGCAAAACTTATTTTTTCTCATTTGCAGTTCATTTCCCTTCCTACAGCTGAATAAAATCCCACATTTTCTGCTTTGAACTGAAATATATGCCAGTGTGGACTCAGATAACCCAGCTCAAAACAGATATTGTGGGATTTTCTGCCTTGATATTCTGGGATATAGCAACATCAAGGATAGAACAACTTTTTTTCTGGATAGCAATGTGAACAGACCATCTCATTTTATAGTCCTGATTCCTGAATTTGAATGGATCCCTGTGGCTACTATTCTAAAAGCAGCAAATCAGATCTGTGCCAGTGTATGTTTAATGTAGTGTCAGTTTTGAACCTAACTGCAAGGAAACATAATCTGACTAATACATTTTTCTAGAACTCTATAATTTCAGCTACAGTGTGGTGTTCTTCTAAAGATATGATTTCCCCCACAGGACAATGAGGAGTTTGTATGAAGACAATGATTGGTCTCAAAAAGATCTGACTGGCCCAATCCATAAAACACAAGAACACATTGTTAGGAACAAGTCAAACGTTTTCTCCTTGGAAGCGCTACAGTTCTATGATCAGGAGCTGAGACGGAGGAGTCAAGAAGGATACTCGGTTTCTTTTACTGATATGTGGTCACTCATAATTGATCGTATGTTCCATGATGAGGTATGCACAGCCACCAAGAACTTACTGTCTCTCTTTAAACTTAACTTCTTTGTCTATTTTCCCAGTTATCCTTGGCTTTTCATATCTAAAGGTGGGTTTTGGAAACATTAAATGCTGCAATTGTTTTTACGTCTGAATGTGCTGTTATGTTTCATTATATTATTTCTTTTGGATTTGCAGAGTAATAGCAAACTCTCTGATCAGCAACAGGCTGTGAATCAAGGGCAAAACCCACTGCCCCTTTATGTGGCCCTTAATGTCAAGGAAGATGCCCAAACCACTTCTGAATTTAAAGGTAATAAACTCAGAAATAATAACTCAATTTTTTAAAAATGAGAATCCAGCAATCCTAAACATGTTGCCAAGTGGTTTTAAAAGGAATCACCAGAAGTTTAGAACTACCTAAATGAGTGTTAGCTATGTCTTGATACTGCTTTTAAAAAACAATATGTTCTTTACTTATTATGATTTGAATTGAAATTTGTAACAACTGAGCTACAATGAGCAGGAAATGAAATGCAGACATTCAATTATTTCATTATGAACATGTAATTCGGTCTTTCTCCTTTTGACCTGTGCTCCTCTAACTTTCTTATACTTTTCCTAGAATGGTGTGAATTTTCCCCCTATGAGGTGGGATTTTCTAAATATGGGGCTTTCATTCGCTCAGAGGATTTTGGAAGTGAGTTCTACATGGGGCGACTGATGAAGAAGAAACCAGAATCTAGGATTTGCTATTTGGAAGGTAATTTAATTTTGACAAAAGAAGAACTAGCTTTCAGTCAGAAAAAAGATCAGATTAAATGCAATAGCATTGTTGTGTTGTTTTGGTTGCTATAATTACTATGTATATTGTATTTTTGTTGTAAGCTGCCCCAGTCCCTTTTGAGAGAAGGGAGGGGATACAAATCATCATCATCATCATCATCATCATCATCATCATCATCATGAGTTCTGATGCTGGGGCTAAGCTGTCTATAATAGTAAAATGCAAATACATAAGAATTACAAGAGGTTGTTGTAGGTTTTTCGCACTGTGTGGCCATGTTCTAGAAGCATTCTCTTCTGACGTTTCACATGCATCTATGGCAGGCATCGTCAGAGGCTGTAATAATACATAAAAGATGTCACTGCAGCAAATTCTCCTAGCCAGAAATTCTTTTTTCCTATAGGAAAAGAAAGTAAGTTTATTGATCTTTTTATAAAGGTGATGTCTTATGTTCAAAAGTATCAGGTTAAGAACTTTCTATTCACTTGGTTTGCTATTATGTTTCCTTACATTTTAAGGACATCCTATTACTCATTTATATACATAATAACAATTGGGTGAGTACTGGCAGTTAAAGAACTACCAAGGGAAAATCATGTCCATTTAGTGGGCTGTTGTAAGTTTTTCGGGCTGTATGGCCATGTTCTAGAAGCATTGTTTCCTTACGTTTCGCCTGCATCTGTGGCAAGCATTCTGAGAAACTGTTCCGACAGACCTCACAACCTCTGAGGATGCTTGCCACAGATGCAGGTGAAACGTAAGGAAACAATGCTTCTAGAACATGGCCACACAGCCCGAAAAACCTACAACAACCCATTGATTCCGGCCATGAAAGCCTTCAACAATGCAAGATTTAAATATCAGAGTGTCGGGAAAAACTGTTCTATATTGCCTTAATTAGATGTATGATGATTAAAGGTTAAGAATTAAAAGAACACCTCCGTTTTTCATATATTGTATTTACAGGAATTTGGAGCAATATATTTTCCCTGAACTTGGTAGATGTATGGAATTTATACCAATTATGGAAGTGGCCTTTCTCAGGTCAAGAAAAGGATAACAGTAAGAATCTTACACAATTTGTTTCATTTTAGTATACATTTTTTCAACAGATACTGTACTATCCATTTCTTATCTATGAAGCCAATTTTTACAAATATCCAGATGTTTTGTCTCTACTTCTTGAAGAAAGAACAAGCTAATTCATACTTCTACATACTTCCTTGTTTATTTAAACAATTTGGCAGCAACCTATAAGAAGTGTGTCTGTATATGTGCACAAAGAATAACTGAAAAATATAAAATCTATTGAGAGAATATGAAGAAAGTTGGATGCATGGGTAGCTTAGGTCCTTATGATGCACAGATATCCTAATTTCTATTGTAACCAATTTATTAGTACCTTTAGCAGTTTATTGGCCCTGTGGTGGCGCAGCGGGTTAAACCACTGAGCTGCTGAACTTGCTGACCAAAACACTGGCGGTTTGAATCCGGGAAGCAGATTGAGCTCCTGCTGTTAGGCCTAGATTCTGCCAAAAATGCAAATGTGAGTAGATCAATAGGTACTGCTTCTGCAGGAAGGTAACAGTGCTTCATGCCGTCATGGTGACTACATGACCTTGAAGGTGTCTATGGACAATGCCGGCTCTTTGGCATAGAAATGGAGATGAGCACCACCCCCCAGAGTCCGACACGACTAGACTTAATGTCAAGCGAAACCTTTACCTTTATGTTTGCAGTCTATAATCTCTATCAATTGACCCCTTTAAAAAAGTCTGATAGTGGTTCCTTTTCATTACACCACTGTTAATGATTTCATCCTCTAAGTATGCTTTTTTGTTTGATTGTTCCATATTTCAAATTTTCAAAGTTGTTCTTTAAAATATATAGTTATATTTTACTGTTAAGGATATATCAATAAATAATGCCATCTCGATTGATGCATCACTGGTGCATGTGTATAATGTCCTGCCATTATAATCAAGGAGGTTTAATGTGCTATTTGCTGTCTCCTAGGCAGAGGCACCACTTCTACAACTCAGGTCTCTGAATATCAGGCATTTTATGATACATCCAGCATCATTAATGGAGTTCTGACCCATCGGCCAATAGGTGAACAGAAACCTAACTTTTTGAGTGGTCTCCAACTGCACAAAGACTATTACCAAAACAAATCATTTTCTATGTGGCAAGGTAAATAAACCAGAAATTAAATTGTCAGTGTGTGTAGTGGCTAGAGTGCTGGACTGAAATTAGGGAGAACTAGGTTGAAGTCCTTATCAAGCTGCTAAACTCAGCCTGTTTCAATCTAGCATTCCTCATAGGGCTGTCATTGTGAGGATCAAGAGAGAAGGAGAGTAATATGTGTGTCCCTGCATTAATAGGAGAAAAGGCAAAATAAAAAAATAACATTTTAAAATTCCATGCACTCTTCTAACAATAAAAGCATTCCCAAAACCTTGATCTTTCTGCAGCAGTTTCTATTAATACTATTATAATGGTGTTTGGTCTTTAGGGTTTTGACAGTCTCATTAAAGTTGTTGACTACTTAGTTCCATGTGTGTAACAACTCTATATCCTCATGTCTAAGGCTAAAGATTTTCTCAAAAAACCTGGATCCACAGGTCAAGGCAGGTTGACTTATACATGAGTATATATGGTGACTATACAAGAGTATGTATGGTAAGAGTATGTATGGTAAGTAGCATTTTTACCACCACCACCACCAAACTTACTTTACTAGGCAGCCACGGGACTAGACAAAAGGGAAATTAAGGAACAAGGAGAATGTTTCCTGTACTTCAAACTTGTTTGCCATGCTGCAACAAGTACTTGTAAGAAGGGTCCTGGTTCTGCTCATCCTTGCCTCATCGACTGGTGAGAGGAAGGTGGAAATGTCATTCTTCTTGTGCTTTGATCGCAAGTTATTTTTTTTCCTTTACCTGGTCTGTCAGCTGTCTGGTAAATAGGTTTAGAAAGGTATTCACAACCTTGGCAATGGTGCCAAACTATATACTGTTTGTGAATAAGGATTAATTACATATCTGTAACTATGCACTGACTCCCAGCTATTGTTTTTAATTAAGGTTGAAACTAACCAGGAATATACTGTATACTCTCACCCAACCTATTCAACTTGTATGCAGAACACATCATGTGATGTGCGGAGCTTGACGAATGCAAGGCTGGGGTTAAAATTGCTGGAAGAAACATTAACAACTTTAGATATGCCTTTAAATATTTTTAGATATCTTGTCTTCTGCCTATATAATTGGTTGGGAGGCCCCTCTCCCCTCTGGCACCAACTGCTGCTCTGGCCAGAGCGAAGACAGAGGGGAGTAGAAGACTTTTCCATCTTGTCTTTACTAATAATATAATATGGTATATTTTATATACATATAATATTTAAAATATTATAATATAATACACTCCAGCAAAGGATCACCGCCTTGTTGTGGCGCTGGAGCTTGAGCACCTCAATGATGTCATGAGCAAAAACCTGAAGGGTCACCCAAGACGGGACGGTCGTGGCAGAGAGGTCAGACCAAGCGTGATCCCTGGGGAAGGCAACGGCAAACCACCCCAGTATCCTTGCCAAGAAAACTAAATGGACCAGTACAACCAGAGATATGTCGGTATGCCATTGGAAGATGGGACTCCCAGGTCGGAAGATGGCCAAAATGCTACTGGGGAGGAGCAGAGGATAAGTTCAACTAGCCCCAGATGTGATGACGCAGCTAGCTCAAAGCCAAAAGGAAGGCTAGCGGCCGACGGTACTGGAGGTGAACGACGAATCCGATGCTCTAAAGATCAACACACCATAGGAACCTGGAATGTAAGATCTATGAGCCAGGGCAAATTGGATGTTGTTATTGGTGAGATGTCAAGACTAAAGATAGACATTCTGGGGGTCAGCGAACTGAAATGGACTGGAATGGGCCACTTCACATCAGATGACCACCAGATCTACTACTGCGGACAAGAGGAACATCGAAGAAATGGAGTAGCCTTCATAATTAATAAGAAATTTGCTAAAGCAGTGCTTGGATACAACCCAAAAAATGACAGAATGATCTCAATTCGAGTGCAAGGAAAGCCTTTCAACATCACAGTGATCCAAATATACACCCCAACCACAGCTGCTGAAGAAGCAGAAGTAGATCAGTTCTATGAGGATCTGCAGGACCTACTGGATAATACACCAAAAAGAGACATTATTTTCATTACAGGAGACTGGAATGCCAAGGTGGGAAGTCAAATGACAACTGGGATCACAGGCAAGCATGGTCTGGGAGAACAAAATGAAGCGGGACGTAGGCTGATAGAATTTTGCCAGGAAAACTCGCTGTGTATAACAAACACTCTCTTCCAACAACCTAAAAGACTTTATACATGGACTTCACCAGATGGTCAGCATCGAAATCAGATTGACTACATCCTTTGAAGCCAAAAGTGGCGGACATCCATCCAGTCGGTGAAAACAAGACCTGGGGCTGACTGTAGCTCAGATCACAAACTTCTTATTGCACAATTTAGAATAAAACTAAAGAGATCAGGGAAAATACAGAGACCAGTTAGATATGATCTCACTAACATTCCTAGCGAATATACAGTGGAAGTGAAGAACAGATTTGAAGGACTAGATTTGGTAAACGGAGTCCCAGAAGAGCTATGGACAGAAGTCCGAGACATTGTTCAAGAGGCGGCAACAAAGTACATCCCAAAGAAAAAGAAAACCAAGAAGGCAAAATGGTTGTCTACTGAGACACTGGAAGTAGCCCAAGAAAGGAGGAAAGCAAAAGGAAACAGTGAAAAGAGGAGATATGCCCAGTTAAATGCGCAATTCCAGAGGTTAGCCAGAAGAGATAAGGAACTATTTTTAAATAAGCAATGCATGGAAGTGGAAGAAGACAACAGAATAGGAAGGACAAGAGACCTCTTCCAGAAAATTAGAAACATTGGAGGTAAATTTCAGGCAAAAATTGGTATGATAAGAAACAAAGATGGCAGGGACCTAACAGAAGCTGAAGAGATCAAGAGAAGGTGGCGAGACTATACAGAAGATCTGTATAGGAAGGATAATAATATTGAGGATAACTTTGACGGTGTGGTGAATGAATTAGAACCAGACATCCTGAGGAGTGAGGTTGAATGGGCCTTAAGAAGCATTGCTAACAACAAGGCAGCAGGAGATGACGGGATCCCAGCTGAACTGTTTAAAATCTTAAAAGATGATGCTGTCAAGGTGATGCATGCCATATGCCAGCAAATATGGAAAACACAAGAATGGCCATCAGGCTGGAAAAAATCAACTTATATCCCCATACCAAAAAAGGGAAATGCGAAAGACTGCCCCAACTTCCGTACAGTGGCCCTTATTTCTCATGCCAGTAAGGTAATGCTCAAGATCCTGCAAGGAAGACTCCAGCAATACATGGAGCGAGAGCTGCCAGATGTTCAAGGTGGGTTTAGAAAAGGCAGAGGAACGAGAGACCAGATTGCCAATATCCGCTGGATAATGGAGAAAGGCAGGGATTTTCAGAAAAACATCTATTTCTGCTTCATTGACTATTCTAAAGTCTTTGACTGTGTGGATCATAATAAATTGTGGCAAGTTCTTGGTGGGATGGGCATCCCAAGCCACCTTGTCTCTCTCCTGAGGAATCTGTACAAGCACCAAGTAGCAACAGTAAGAACTGAGCACGGAACAACAGACTGGTTCAAGATTGGGAAAGGCGTACGGCAAGGCTGCATCCTCTCACCCAACTTTTTTAACTTGTATGCAGAACACATCATACGATGTGCGGGGCTTGATGAATGCAAAGCTGGGGTGAAAATTGCTGGAAGAAACATTAACAACCTCAGATATGCAGATGACACCACTCTGATGGCCGAAAGCGAGGAGGAGCTGAGGAGCCTTCTAATCAAGGTGAAAGAAGAAAGCGCAAAAGCTGGGTTGCAGCTAAACATCAAAAAAACCAAGATTATGGCAACAAGAATGATTGACAACTGGGAAATAGAGGGAGAAAATGTGGAGGCCGTGACAGACTTTGTATTTCTAGGTGCAAAGATTACTGCAGACGCAGACTGTGGCCAGGAAATCAGAAGACGCTTACTTCTTGGGAGGAGAGCAATGTCCAGTCTCGATAAAATAGTAAAGAGTAGAGACATCAGACTGGCAACAAAGATCCGCCTAGTCAAAGCCATGGTATTCCCTGTAGTAACCTACGGATGTGAGAGCTGGACCTTAGGGAAGGCTGAGCGAAGGAAGATCGATGCTTTTGAGCTGTGGTGTTGGAGGAAAGTTCTGAGAGTGCCTTGGACTGCGAGAAGATCCAACCAGTCCATCCTCCAGGAAATAAAGCCCGACTGCTCACTGGAGGGAAGGATACTAGAGACAAAGTTGAAATACTTTGGCCACATCATGAGGAAACAGCAAAGCCTCGAGAAGACAATTATGCTGGGGAAAGTGGAAGGCAAAAGGAAGAGGGGCCGACCAAGGGCAAGATGGATGGATGGCATCCTTGAAGTGACTGGACTGACCTTGAAGGAGCTGGGGGTGGTGACGGCCGACAGGGAGCTCTGTCGTGGACTGGTCCATGAGGTCACGAAGAGTCGGAGACAACTGAACGAATGAACAACAACAAATGTAATACAACATAATACTAGTAATAATAATACAATATTATAATTATATATTTACATTACATGTAATATTACTAATAATATTACAATATAATGGTGTAGTGCAATATATATATATAATACTGATATTGTACTATGCTAATAATATAATGTATTGTGTGAAAATATATATTGTAAGCTGCTCTGAGTCCCCTTCAGGGTGAGAAGGGCGGCATATAAATGCTGTAAACAAACAAACAAACAAACAAATAAATATGCAGGTGATACTACTTTGATGGCCAAAAGTGAGGAGGAGCTGAGGAGCCTTCTAATCAAGGTGAAAGAAGAAAGTGCAAAAGCCGGGTTGCAGTTAAACATAAATAAACCATGATTCTGACAACCAGACTGATTGATAACTGGCAAATAGAGAGAGAAAATATGGAGGCAATGACAGACTTTGTATTTCTGGGTGCAAAAATTACTGCAGACACAGACTGCAGCCAGGAAATCAGAAGACTTTTACTTCTTGGGAGGAGAGCAATGACTAATCTCAATAAAATAGTGAAGGGTAGAGGCATCACACTGGCAACGAACACCCACATAATTAAAGCAATTGTATTCCCCGTAGTCACCTATGGATGTGAGAGCTGGACCATAAGGAAGACTGAGCAAAGGAAGATAGGTGCTTTTGAACTGTGATGTTGGAGGAAAATTCTGAAAGTGCCTTGGACCGCGAGAAAATCCAACCAGTCCATTCTCCAGGAAATAAAACCCAACTGCTCATTGGAGGAAAGGATATTAGAAGCAAAGATGAAGTACTTTGGCCACATCACGAGAAGACAGGAAAGCCTAGTGAAGACAGTGATGCTGGAGAAAATGGAAGGAAAAAGGAGGAGGGGCCGACCAAAGGCAAGATGGATGGATGGCATCCTTGAAGTGACTGGCTTGACTCTGAAGGAGCTGGGGGTGGTGACGGCCAACAGGGAGCTCTGGTGTGGGCTGGCCCATGAGGTCACAAAGAGTCGGAAGGGGCTGAACAAATGAACAAACAACAACTTACCAGGAAACAGTTTTTCAAAATGTCTAAAATAAAGCATTGGTTCTGTAGCATTTCTTTCTGTGTATTAGATGGGTATGTCCTATGACCTTTAAGAACAACAAAAATATTTTCCTTGCAGATAGTCATCTAGACCAGCACCCCAATTATCTTACACCACTGGAAAAAGAGCTGTGTCTTGTTGATGCTGGATATTTCATTAATACCAGTTTTCCACCACTGTTAAGAAAGGAAAGGAATGTGGATGTTATCATATCACTTGACTATCACTTAATGGAGACCAAGCTTAAGGTAAGACAATAACCATAAAGATGTAACAAATTGACTGTTTCCTACACAAGTCCAAAATGGTTAAATTAAACATTAAATATGCTCTGGGGAAAAGCCAATTTGTTTTCTCTAATTATAAAGTCAGTTTTGTGTGGCGTTTGATGATTCCAGCTGAAGATACAGACCAGGTGGGGTCGGCTTAAATGTATAAACACATATACAACTGCAATCACAGGGAAACTAATAACAAATAATTTAGTGGTTGTTACTTTTTCCTGGATGGTGAAAAGTGAAATGGCATGTTGGCTTATTTTCATTTTGGCCAAATTATACCCAGGTGTAATCAGGCACATGTGTGGCCATTATTCCTGTCATCCACGTCAATGTTAATTGTTTTTCATTTTGTGTATGTGTGATTTAATTTAGAAAAGTGTCTGTGTAAAGACAGGTCAAATGAACACAATTATCTAACGCTCACTGAATCAACAAATGGAGTTGGGAAATGGAAACAACAAAATCTGAGACAGTTCAATTTTCTAGAGCCATCAACCCAACAGTTAATGGAAATTGCTGTATACATTAAAAAGTTTACTTTTTAAAACTTGTACTATGCCAATACTAAAAATTATTTGCAATGCAGATTGGATCTGAGTAAAGACTGGACCTGTTTTGCATAGGTTAGAACGTGTACACATATCAGAACATAAATTGGTATCCAAAACAGTGGGATTCTGGAAATCATGATTTAAAAAGCTTGTGCTCTGTGGACAGTAGTATCTTCTTTTATATCTATATTGCTGCCACTTTTCATTTCTGTTTAATAACTGACAAGAAAATTGCACTATGGATCAAAGAGCTGCTGTTTTTATTGAGTAATTTTTTTTTGCTGACATCAAACATTCTCTTTAATTATGGAGGACAAGCAATATTGCTTGTTCTGAAGATGCAGTGCTCATGTTCAAATGCAATTATCCAAAGATGCAGGGTTCTCATTCAAATGAAAGAAGTCACTGCATATTTGGCAAAGCCAGTGACTTTGAAAAAAATCATACTTTTTCAGCCTCAGGACAACCAATAAACCACTGATAGGTTTGTCCTCATTTCCCACAACTTGGGAAATTACTTGAAGGAGCACAATAACAACATGTGCCAATTCGGATGCTCTCACCATGTTAAAATTCTGCTAATCTTATTTGGTGATTAACACTTCCAATTTTTGATGTAACAGATGGAAACTAGTAGAAAAAACATAGCCTGAGATTTGTTTTTAGATGTCACTGTTCTTCTTGTTTGCTTCAGTCTATAGAAAAAATGAGCAAATACTGCTTTGACCAGGAGATACCCTTTCCAAAGATTGTGCTGACAGAAGAAGAAAGGAGCAACCCAAAGGAATGTTACCTTTTTGAGGATAAGGAGAACCCAGAATCTCCAATCATACTCCACTTTCCATTGGTGAATGGTTCTTTCAAGGAGTACAAAAGGCCAGGTAAGTATTTATCTTTTATGTCAGAATATATCAAATTTGTTATCAGAGTAAGCCACATCAAAGATTTCCAGTGTTATAATATCTATGGCATGAAACAATATCCTCAAAGAATAGGGCATTCATTGCATTGCCTCCCCAGAATGGATACTTTCCTGCACCATGCAAGAGCTTGAGATATACCTTGTCTGTCATGTTCCTGATTTTTTGTAAGGAGTTCTTGATGTTCTCATGCTTTTCCTGAAAGAGCTTCCTCGATAGGAGAAAGAACTGTTGAATTTTTTTTATCCATGATCAGAAATACCTTAGAGCAGTGGTTCCCAACCTTCTTTTGACCAGGGCCCACTTTGACCAGGGACCACTTGATCAGGGACCACTCTCAAATATTAGTACCAAAAGGGGTGGGACTGGTTAGCTCTGTGGAAAGGAGCAAAAATAAAATAAATAAAGAGTAAGAATGTTTGCAGACAGAATTTTTGTTTTAGGTCTTTCAAAAAGGGCAGAAAATCATTCCTGAAGTCCTGCCTAGGTTGATTCAGAGTTTGCTTTTCTCTCTCTTTTCTATTGCACTCCACAAAGCTTGTAGAATCAGTTCTCTGTTGGAGAATGCTCTGCTCCATACTACATTGTAGATCATATCAGGTCATATGAGTTTAGGCATCCATCTATTTGAATATAAATATTAACCTTGTTTGAATAATCACTAACCTTTTAAATCTTCTTTTGTGCAGGAATTAGGCGGAAATCTGCAGAAAAGACTGAAGGGGAGGTGGATTTGGACAGTTCAATGTCACCATATAAAATGACAGATTTGACATACACTGAGGATGAATTCAACAAACTGCTAAGCTTATGTGACTATAACATCCTGAACAACAGAGAACTGATTCTAGAAGCTTTGTGGACTGCAATAGAAAGGAGAAACAAGAGCAAACTCTGAATCGACCTAGGCAGGATTTCAGGAATAATTTTCTGCCCTTTTGAAAGACCTAAAATAGAAAATAGCTTGGGCACTCGGTGTGGAATCATTTTCCCCTCTTTTTTAATGTTTTTGCTAACACTTTCAAACTGCATTCTTCATGTCTCAGAGTGCATTTACACTGTTGAATGCAGTTTGACATTTTAACTGCCATGCTCAATACTATGGAATAAAGAGAATAAAGTTTTACAAAATCTTTAGCCTTCGTTGCCAAAGAGTGCTGGTGCCTTACCAAAATACCACTCCCAGGTTGTCATAACATTGAACCATGGTGGTTTAAGTGGTTTCAAACCGCATTCATTCAACAGTGTAGATGTGTCCTTAGTGAAACATTTTCATGTATTTCAGAATATAATATACTATGTAATGTAAATTACTTCTATATGAGACTGCTTTTGAAGACTGCTTTGTCAGATGCAGTTAGAACAGAATGAAGTTGCTTGATTATTTAATTGGGATTTATTGGTATTATGCCTATGTTATAACAACTATATAATATCTCACTTCCAGTCTGTTTTCAGGCACAATTTAGTGTGATAATTGAAGCTTTCATGCGCTCCATAACTTGTAGTTGGGATCAATGACAAAGGACAGAATAATTTGAGACATTTGGGAGGCTCCATCTGATGCAGATCTGCACATATGATTCCACATGTTTCATATTCTATATTTTAAAAGTTATCTTAAAGGGTTCCATTGGATTTATTAATGGCTGTGGTTAGGGAGTAGCATACCTAGCAGAGAAAAGACCACCTCAATGAAGGTTCACAAGTTGTAGGATTCTCCCCTGGGAGAGATTTTTCTGATGCCCAGTTTATTTTTATTTTGGCTCTAAACAATAAGCATCTGATTTCTCTGGGTCTCTAATATCATTAATCTGCTATGCTGTTTTAGAAAGTGATGGCGTTTTTTATGTTTTTGATTAACATTTCAGTTGTTTTATTTTTTTGCACACTGCTCTGGGGGATTCTCACCATCTCCTGTGAGTCATCTCTGGTGCAATGTGCAGAAGCAAGATCCCCGCCACAGTGTAACCTCACGCTGCAGATTCTGAGAGATTCTGCTTCCCAAACAACAGGGAAATAGAGCCCTGTGGTTTGCATGGGCTGCTGCCTGGCAAAAGAGGATTGGGGAACTTTCATGGCCTCTCTGTGTCTACCAAACAACAGATGCATAGACACCATGAATATGAAACAGTCATGATTATATTAACTCTATCTTATGGATTTGTAACTGCCCAACAAGATTCTAGCTGCTACCTCTAGGGATGAAGCTGCACTGGCCACTCAAGCTGGTGCTGGTCAAGAGCTTTTATTGCTATGACTGTGCTCTGTTGGTGTCACAGCTGTCATGAGAAGCCAATAGTTGACAGTGTGAGTATTTCTGAGGCAACACTCATTTTGTTGCTTCAAAAATTAGACCTCCTTCTGGGTATATCTGACCTGCTGATTCCAGCAATAGCACAAATTTCCCCTATCAGCTCTAGTTTTTGAGATACAGATTACATAGACCAGTCTGAATCAGTTCACCCATAAACAATCATGATAACCATATATAAGGAACTAGAGCTAATGAGGTCTATCCAATACAATTTTTTGAATCAGTGTCCCAAATAACCCAGGAACAAACCACAAATATATTTTTGAGCTGTGTTATACTAAAAATTAACTGAGGGAAAAAAAACTAAAAACAAACACATTATAATTTATTGTTAATTCTTATTTCTTATTGAATAATGCCTGGTCGATTATATTTTCCTTCTTACCGTATCCTAAAATCCATCCCCAGACATTTTTATTTTAAAGATCAAATTTTAGTGACTATCTCTTCAAAACCAAATAAATTTATTCTTTCTTGTTTTTGTTTTGGATGGAAGCAATATGAATTACAGTGAAAACCTGCTGATTTTTTCTTGTATGAAGGTATATGAGTCAAGGCGTTTCAAAAAGAATTTGCAAGATTTATTTATGAGCATCATATTCCCCATAAAGAAGTTACCAACTAGCTTCACTTGATTAGCTAACACAGACTCTTAAATATAATCTCAGTGGTAAAAGCCTATATAAATGCCAGCCAGCTTGATTTTCAGATTATACTAGTTCACAGCATGACAGTGCACCTCTCCAGGTAAGTGAGTTGGCATGGCTAGTAGGATGTGTAGAGCTAGTCGAAGTCATAATTTGCTACTATTATTGTGAGAACAATTTTGCACACCAACTGTATATATTTTTGTGACCATTCGAAAATGTGTGGTAGTTGGAGTCAGCACCTCAGAAATTCAGTATGAAGTCCTACTGCCAATTCAGGTTTGAAAGAGTGGGAGATTATACCCATTTTCATACTATAAAATTATTCCATAGTTTTATTCAACAAGACAAGAATAAATCAACCAAATACGTACAACTTTCAATTGGAGATGAGGGTTTGTAATTGCTTCTGAAGATGTACTGCATTTTAAAATTTTCCAAGGCACTAAACTACTAGGCACATCCCCACTGCAAAACCTGGGAAAATTATGTTCACTTTTAGAGCTCTCTTGCCATCATGTTATCTGTGAGATTATACTGGTCAACACATTTTTGGGAATGTTTTGTTTTCTCAGCAATTTTGGGTGAACCAAGCAGATTTTAACACACTGAACACAATTATGTATTTGTTATGTCTGTATCACATACAGTTTTCCAGAAAAGGCAATCAATCAATCAATCAATTAATTAATATTAATAATAATATTTACTCCTGTTAATTTTAAAAGATTAGCATGCAATTTAAAATATGCAAACATAACACATTTAAATATAAACAGTATTAAAAACATATTCAAAGTTAAAAACCACAGTCTAAGCATTGCTGTACAAGCATAGCAGCGCACACTATGACAGAAATGACGTCATGAGGAAACATTTGTAATCACTGTCTGATGCTTCCAGGATGAGAGTCTAACAATAGGCATAGACAGATTCCACTTGCCTCCATCTTGACAATGTCCCGATGAAACCTTTCACCATGTTCATCACTCACAGTACCTAGGTTGTCTGGGAAGAAGTCCAAGTGGGAATGAGGAAAATATATCTTCAGTGACATGTTGCGCTTCATTGATTTGTATGCCTCAAGCAGACTTTCAATCTGTTGGACACAATCTGGTGCTTTATAGTTGTCCAGAAAGTTACAAACTTTCTAGACAACTTGAAGGCTACCCACACACCATGTTTTGCACCCTGTAGAAGACCATCAAAGTGGATGTCCTTCATCACAACTTGGATTTGTGGACCAGTGAAAACACCTTATTTTATCTTTGTATCAATTATGTGGGGAAACATCTGCCGCAAATAAATTAAGACTTCACTTTTCTAGCTCATTGCCTTAACAAAATTTTTCATTGGACCAAGTTTGATATGTAAAGGCAGAAGAAATATCTTCTTTGGATCAACCAGAGGGTAATGTGCGGCATTCTTCCACTATGGAACCAATTTATTGCAGGGAGGCTAGTCTTTTCCAATATAATGCAATTTCTTGCGCAGCTATCAAACTCACAAAGGAAACAGCGATACTTAATGTAACCAAGGTGCAGACCCAGTAGAATTACAACTCCCTTAAGATCACCACACAAATTCCAGTTGTGCTTTGAATATTGAAGGCAGTTCAGCAGAAATTGCATGTTCTCATCTGATTATTTCATATGAACAACATGTCTGACAGATATAGATGTTGCAGCAAAACAGCCTTCTATATTGAATGTTATATTTGAATGTTGAATGTTATATTTGATCCACTTGGGACATCCCAGAAGCATATTTGGAAATGTGGGAACTTTTCCCATTTCTAAGGTCAGGACGAAAGATGGGAGTCATCATGCTTGCCAGGGCCTATGCACACTTGCTATGGCAAGTGTGGTGAGTAGGATTGTGTGCCCTTGTATTTGCAGTTCTAAAGCTTTATGATTGACTGCAAGTATGATGAGAATTAATGCTCCTCCTAGGATGCATTCAGATATGAAGTGGTGCTCATCTTATCAGGAGATGTGCCCAGCCTCTGAACAGAAAATGGAAAGAAGAAAGACTTTAACCAAGAAGATGGAATGGAAGACATTTTTTATTTTTTGTAGTATTTTTAAAGTTTTGGTATATATATATGTATTTTTTCTGGATTTTTGTATTTTTTCTATTTTTCCATTATTATTTATTATTTTTCTCCTTTTTTCTTTTTTCCTTTTCCTTTCCCCCCCTATATCTCTCCTATTTCTCTTTTTCCCATCTCTTCCTATATTTTTATTGTTCTCATTCTTTCATTGTATTATTATAAAACTTAATAAAATCTTTAAAAAAAAAGAACACGGAAAGAAGCAGCAGCAATGGAACCATAATTTTCATTGATGGGAGTCTTAAAAATACCAGTCCACTCATGGTTTCAAGGACAAAACTTGTTTAATAGTACTGCTCCAAATTTCAGGGGTCATATGCAGAGATGGTAAGATAACAAAGGAAGCCTAAAAAATTTAGTTAATTCTATTAACTTTGAATCAAAGAGATGTATTTACATTAATGGTAACTTCACATTTAGACTGATGTCATGATTACACAAAAACCTTGTTTGAATGAAGACAAAAAAAATTGTAAAAATGATTTCACCTCTCCCATTCCTGGGAAGATTAATTTTTGAACAAATATAGATAGCATCCCTAAGGATCCAGCAATAGCAAGTGGGTCTGGGAATAATCTAATCTAAGGTTACAAACACCAAAATGCACCTCTAGAAAGCATCCTTCTTTCCATATCTGCTGAAAAGAAATGCTGAAAAGCAACATACTAGAAAAATCAGTTTCATATGTTAGTTGATCAAAGGTGTCAAGGACTGGATATCTAGATGTACACATGGGGAGTCCTGACAACATCCCTTGGGTCATTTGTCCATCCTACATGCTTCCCCTTCTCCTCCTCCTGAACCTCTCATCCTACATAATTCTTCCATTTCTACTAAATGCAACTGTGGAAAAAGCCTCCTACCTCAAACCTTGAAGGGCCAATAACAGACAATGTAGGGAGTGGTAGTATTTGGCTACACAGGGCAATGTAATGACTCAGAAGTCAGGTTTATAATATCATAGTGAAGAGCCTGAAGCAGGTTGCTTCACTCTACTTAATGAATGGCTAGGCAAGCTCTTTATATCTTGGTATAAAGGAATATCATTTACACATTTTTTTTAAAAAAATGCTTCTAATAGTTCACAGTGGAAGCCATGACACAAAAAGGCAAGTTGCCTCAAGGGCCTAACAATCTAACGATACAATATATGGCAGGAAGGGAGAGGCAAGTATAATAAGCCTTTTGAGGTGCAGTCATTAGAACAACTAGTTTCAGGCTTGCAGACGCATTTTTCAAAGCATAATTTGTTCTATGATTCATCATCATCGTAGGTGATCCCTTGTGGCCTTCCAGAAGTAGAGTCTTGGTGGTGGGTCCATAAGTGACTATAGAGACCTATTCTGGATCTGCATGGTTTACCACAATTTATTTTATTTATTGTGTCAAAAGCGAATTGAGAATACAATTATAATGCAGAAAAAAACGCAGACAAAGTTAAAAACTTGGCATTCTGCTAAATTTTCTTTGACCAGAAGCTGGCCACTTGGAGTGCCCCTGCTGTTGCTGTAAGAAGGTTCTCCATTATGCATGTGGCAGGGCTCAGACTGCATTGCAATAGGTGGTCTGTGGTTTGCTCTTCTTCATACTCGCATATCATGGACTCCACTTTATAGCCCCATTTCTTAAGATTGGCTCTGCATTTCATGGTATCAGAGTGCAGTTTGTTCAGTGCCTTCCAAGTCACCCAGTGTTCTGTGTGCCCAGGAGGGAGTTTCTCTTCTGGTCTCAGCCACTGACTGAGTTTCTGGGTTTTAACCTGCCACTTCTGGACTCTTGCTTGCTGAGATGTTCCTGTGAGTATCTCTGTAGATATTAAAAATCTATTTCTTGATATTGGCATGCTGGCTGAGATCTGAAAAGAGGATAGACCGAAGATGTCAATACCTTGGACCATTCTTTACTGGCTGCTACTTCCCGGCGGATATCAGGTGGTGCGATACTGGCTAAACAGTATAATTTCTCCAATGGCATAGGGCATAGACATCCTGTGTTAATGTGGCATGTCTCATTAAGAGCCACATCCACTGTTTTAATGTGGTGAGATGTATTCCACACAGGGCATGTGTATTCAGCAGCAGAGTAGCAAAGCACAAGGTCAGATGTCTTCACTGTGTCTGGTTGTGATCCCCATATTGTGCCAGTCAGTTTTTGTGTGATATTATTTCCAGCACCCACTTTTTGCTTGATAATCAAGCAGTGTTTTTTGTAAGTCAGAAGCCAGTCCAGAGTAACTTCCACGTATTTTGGTGTGCTGAAATGCTCCAGTGGGATTCTTTCCCAGGTAATCCTTAGAGCTTGAGATACTTGACTGTGCTTAAAATGAAAATTACATGCCTGCAATTTATAGATGGATTGGGGATCAACTGGTTTTCCCTGTAATAGGCAGCAAGGGCACCTAAAGCTTCAGAGAGCATCTTTTCAACCATTTCAAAGCTCCCTACTTGAGCAGTGATGGCACAATCATCAGCATAATGAAACTCTCTGTTCCTTCTGGAAGTGGCGGATTAGTTGTGTACATTTTAAACATTGATGGAGCAAGCATGCTCTCTTGAGGCAGGCCTTTGTCACCAGCTTCTCTGGGCCTGGAATTCAACAAAAAAACTATGAAGCAGGTAAAGTGGCAATCCTTTGTGATATTATACTTTTTTTCTCAGGAGGAGGCAGTGACTTACCATAATTTAAGCTGCTGACAGGTCTTTGAACACAGCTCCTGTAATCCACTCCCTTTCAAAATCACCTTCTACCTGCTGAATGAGGTTCAGTATTTGTGATGTAGAGCTTTTCTCTTTCCTGAAACCAGCTTGCTTGGAATCATAAATGGGTCTATTTTTTCATAATTCTATGCTGAATAAATCTATCAAGGACTTTATAAATATGGCAGAACAGGGAGATTGGTCTTTAGCTTTTTGGATCATTATGGTCCTTGCCTGGTTTCAAAGTGGCCATGACTCTTGCTTTCTTCCAGATTTTAGGGATCTGACAGGATGCAATCCAGTTGTTCATCAACTTCAGCAGCCAGCACTTTGCTTTTGGCCTAGAGTTCAGAACATAATGATTCACAATGTCAAAGGCCTATGCAAGGTCAATGAATGCCAATGTACAGAGGTTGATTTTGTTCCCTGCATTTTTCTTGGAGCTGTACTGCAGTGAAAATCATATCCACTGTTCTTCTGGAGGAGTGGAAGCCATTTTGGGATTCAAGGAGGATGTCTTCTGAAATAGGTAGAAGGTGGTTTGTGAGAATTTTCCTGGAAGAAATTAAAAGGGAGAGACTTCACAGCCTGTTATTTCTCCCTTTTTGAAAAAGGTGGTGATAGCGGCATCCTTGAAGTCACTCACACGTTTTCCATGAGCTTGTGGAGTTGCTGTGTCAGCTCAGGCACACCTTCTTTAAAGGTTTATTTATTATTATTATTTATTTATTATTTGCACTTGTTAACCGCCACTCTCAGCCCGAGGGCGACTCGTGGCGGTGTACAGAACATAGAAAAGACAACAATTTACAATAGATCAAGACCATAACACAACATCTAAAAATCCGCTTCATCTAGTTTGGGGTCATAATCAATCTCATAGTCATAGTCCATTCCGGTGGTCATTCCAAAAGACATAGCACTTAGTTGAAGGCCTTTTCGAAGAGCCAGGTTTTCAGGCCCTTGCGGAAGGCCATGAGGGAAGGCGCCTGTCTGATTTCAGCAGGGAGGGAGTTCCATAGCCGGGGGGCCACCACCGAGAAGGCCCGCTCTCTCGTCCCCGCCAGGCGTGCCTGTGAGGCAGGCGGGACCGAGAGAAGGGCCTCCCCAGATGATCTCAAGGTCCTCGTGGGCTCATAGGCCGAGATGCGGTTCGCAAGGTATTTTGGGCCGGAACCGTTTAGGGCTTTGTAGGATAACACCAGCACCTTAAATTGGGCCCGGTAGCAAATCGGCAGCCAGTGGAGCTGGGACAGCAAGGGCGTTGTGTGCTCCCTGCGTCCCGCTCCGGTTAACAACATGGCTGCCGCGCGCTGGACTAGCTGGAGCTTCCGGGCCGTCTTCAAGGGCAGCCCCACGTAGAGAGCGTTGCAGTAGTCGAGGCGGGATGTGACCAAAGCGTGTACCACCATGGCCAAGTCAGACTTCCCAAGATACGGGCGCAGCTGGCGCACGAGCCGAAGCTGTGCAAATGCTCCCCTGGTCACCGCTGAAACCTGGGGATCCAGGCTCAACGATGAGTCCAGGATCACACCCAAGCTGCGAACCTGCGCCTTCAAGGGGAGTGCGACCCCGTCCAGCACAGGCTGTAACCCTATACCCTGCTCGGCCTTGCGACTGACCAGGAGTACCTCTGTCTTGTCTGGATTTAATTTCAGTTTGTTCGCCCTCATCCAGACCGTTACAGCGGCCAGGCACCGGTTCAGGACTTCGACAGCCTCCTTAGTAGCAGGTGGGAAGGAGTGACAGAGTTGGACGTCATCTGCGTACAGGTGACACCGCACTCCGAAACTCCGGATGATCTCACCCAGCGGCTTCATGTAGATGTTAAACAGCATGGGGGACAGTATGGAGCCCTGAGGAACACCACAGGTCAAAGGCTGTGGTGTTGAAAAGGAGTCCCCCAATAACACCTCCTGGGTACGACCCTCCAGAAATGACTGGAGCCACCGCAAAGCAGTGCCCCCGAGGCCCATCTCTGCAAGGCGTCCCAGAAGAATACCGTGGTCGACGGTATCGAAGGCCGCTGAGAGATCCAGGAGCACCAACAGGGACACACTCCCCCTGTCTAGCTCCCGGCGGAGATAATCCACTAAGGCGACCAAGACCGTCTCAGTACCATGTCCCGGTCTGAAACCAGACTGTGCCGGATCCAGATAATCCGTGTCTCTCAAGAATACCTGGAGTTGTGAGGCCACCACGCTTTCCATGACTTTGCCCAAGAAGGGAAGATTGGAAACAGGCCGAAAGTTGTCAAATTTAGTGGGGTCCAATGATGGTTTCTTCAACAGCGGCTTTATAATAGCCTGTTTTAGGCTCGCTGGAATCTTGCCTTCCCGAAGGGAGGCATTAACCACCATCGTTACCCACTCAGCCAATCCCCCTCTGGCCTCTTTCAGAAGCCAGGGTGGGCAGGGGTCTAGGATGGACGTGGTAGGCCTCATTCCTCCAAGTATCTTGTCCACATCCTCGGGCTTCACAAGCTGAAAAGAATCCATCAAAATAGGACAAGCAGGTGCTTGTGTCACATCCACAGAGACTGCATTTAATGTGGCGTCCAGCCCAGAACGGATCAAAGCGACTTTGTCTGCAAAAAACCGAGCAAATGCTTCACAGCGCGTGGCCGAGTTGTCAGGGCTCCCACCTGAGATAGGGGGAGTTAAAAGACCTCTGACAATCCGAAACAACTCCGCCGGACGGTTTTTTGCAGACGCAATAGTGGCCGCAAAGAAAGTTTTCTTTGCGGCTTTTATTGCCGCGGCATATGCCCTTAGAAAGGACACAAACCGTGCTCGATTTGGCTCGCTTGGGTCCGAGCGCCACACGCTCTCTAGTTCCCTCTTCCTTCGCTTCATCGCTGCCAGCTCCTCAGTGAACCAAGGAGCTGGTTTAGCTCGGTTACTTGAGAGGGGACGTTCCGGAGCAATCCTGTCAATTGCCCTGGTCATCTCCCCATTCCAGAGAGCGACCAAGGCCTCGACATGGTCACCTACCGAGGTAGCGGGGAAATCCCCAAGAGCCGTCAGGAATCCATTCGGATCCATAAGCCTCCTGGGGCGGACCATCTTAATGGGTCCTCCACCTTTGCGGAGGTTAGGGGGCGCAGTGAGCCTAAATCTGATCAGGAAGTGGTCGGTCCATGGCAACGGAGAGATGGACAACTCCTCCACACCGCCACCCTGCTCCCATCCCTGGCAGAAAACCAAGTCCAATGTGTGTCCAGCACAGTGGGTGGGGCCAGTTATTTGTTGGGGCAGCCCCATGGTTGCCATGGCAGACATGAAGTCCTGAGCCGCTCCTGTGAGGGTTGCCTCGGCATGGATGTTGAAGTCCCCCAGCACAAGAAGCCGTTGGGACTCCACCACCAGGCTCGAGACCACCCCCGCTAGCTCAGGCAGGGAGACTGTAGTGCAGCGAGGTGGACGGTACACTACAAGAATCCCTATTCTGTCCCGGTCACCCACCCTCAGGTGGACGCATTCGAAATTTGTGGTCTGCGGGATGGGACTCCTGGTCAGATGGATGGAATCTCTATAGACCACTGCGACCCCGCCTCCCCGTCCTCCGGCTCTTGGTTGGTGTTGCACGGAGAAGCCTGGAGGACAAAGCTGGGAGAGGTTTACGCCCCCCGCTTCATCCAGCCAGGTCTCCGTGATGCACGCCAGATCTGTCAGCTCCTCCAGGATTAAATCCTGAATCCAGGTCGTTTTTCCGTTGACAGATCTGGCATTCAACAACACCACCTTCAAGCCAGAGGGCCCGCTCACCTGGTTACACCAATTTACCTTAGGAGACCGGTTGGGAATTGTTAATATGGATAAGCGGTCCGAATTAGGCCGAATTCGAGGTCTCCTTTTCCCGCATCTCCTCCTTCCCACCACGACCTCTATGGGGGCCCCTCGGCTAATGGAACACCTCCCCCCCTCCATGCCGCAGTCTAAAGACAAGATCTTACTTTCTGCTTTTTCCGTTGTTTGATTTTTCGATCCTTGCCAATATCCTTTCTCCTCCTCTTCCCCCCTCCCCACCTCATTTTTATTTACAGGCTCCAGCCCACCTCCTCCCCTGTCCCTTACACTATACAGTAGTAGCAGGGATAGTACACAAAGGGGGATGGGGGACCACATGGATAGCAGCAATACAAGGTGGTGTAAGATCTTCCGGCCACACCAATAGGACAGTTCAGAAAGTGCACAAGTCTTAGGTGCAACACCGTCAGTAATGATAAGAGGTTTCAACAAGGATCCCATCAGGTCTGCTGACTTTGTTACTTTTTAGTTGGCTGATGGCTGACTTCTCCCCAGTTAGGCAGTGCTGTAAGAAAAACCCTGATTTGTTGTTGAGGGATGTGCAAATGAACCTCTTTGGATATATTTTATGATTAAAAGAGAAGTGGGAATCGTGAGGCACCCCACATGTTGCTGGATTGCAACATTTGATGGGATGCAAAGAAGCTGTAGAATACCACGTGATGGGATAAGAACTAGTCAAAGATGCTATTAATCTGCTGAATTTCACTTTGCCAGCTTTGTGTGATAAAGTCCTAAGTTCTTTTCACATTTTAAGTTATTTTGTTTTACTAATTCAGAAACTGTAGTGATTTATCATTGGTCAAGGAAGGCAAGTAATTGTAGGGTGGGAGTCTGTAGTTGAACTGTTTGTTGTTGTTGTTCATTCGTTCAGTCGTCTCCGACTCTTCGTGACCTCATGGACCAGCCCATGCCAGAGCTCCCTGTCGGCCGTCACCACCCCCAGCTCCTTCAAGGTCAGTCCAGTCACTTCAAGGATGCCATCCATCCATCTTGCCCTTGGTCGGCCCCTCTTCCTTTTGCCTTCCACTTCCCCAGCATAATTATCTTCTCTAGGCTTTACTGTCTCCTCATGATGTGGCCAAAGTACTTCAACTTTGTCTCTAGTATCCTTCCCTCCAGTGAGCAGCCGGGCTTTATTTCCTGGAGAATGGACTGGTTGGATCTTCTCGCAGTCCAAGGCACTCTCAGAACTTTCCTCCAACACCACAGCTCAAAAGCATCGATCTTCCTTCGCTCAGCCTTCCCCAACTGTTAGCCTTTGATATATTTGAAGTTTTTGAAGCTTCGCTGATTTCTTCATCAGGAAAATATGTTAAAGTCCTGTTGGAGAAAAATGCTGATGATGTTAGATTTACGGGTCTATATTCTATCTGAGATGTCAGTTAACATGGCATTGAAGGATTTCAGTGCAGGAAGAGATCACGCCTCTTACTAACCATGTGAGGGCTATAGACAAACAGCAAAAGAAGACAAATTCAACTCCATCAGCATCTGAAAAGTGATGTTGCCTTGATAATGACAGCTCTTAGAGTTGCCTGTAGTGGGCAGGGACAGTCAAATTTCTTCATCCTCGTGAGGTAGATAGAGGGTAAATATGAGAGCAACAGTTGTTCTCATTTGCCATCAAATCATCTTCAACTTATGACTTACAGTAAGTCTATTTTGAATTGCCTCATTATAGGATTTTCAAGATAAAATTTTTTGGGGAAGTTTACCATTGCTGCCTTCTGCACAGTACTAATTTTCCATGCTGTTCCCTCTTCAAGATCCTCCACTATTGCCAAATACCTTACCACACACAGACACATTAGTGCAGTTGTTTAATTGTTGTTTGGCACATTTAGTCTGGCTTCTTAGCAACATCCTGTCTGATTTGAGACACTATAAGTTGCAATGCTACTCTCAGCATAGCTTCTTACTCACCGGAAAACTCAAATCCATGATACGCAAAGGTAGTGCCAAGATGGCACAAGAGCAACCTACCAATTAGCAGATGGAAAAGGGCAGAAGGATTTCCTTACCATGCATTCATTCATTTGAGATGTTTTTAAAATTGCAAAAAAGGTTATGCTGCTGACTAGTCTCTTAATCTTTTGTTGTTCTACATAATTGGCACCATTAAATGACTGCAGGTAGTTCCTTTTCACCAGGAGTAATGCAAACATTCAGGCTCACAGAATAAGAATAAATACAATAAAAAGTATTTTGCCTGCATATGTGGCAGGCATCCTCAGAGGTTGAGGATGCCTGCCACAGATGCAGGTGAAATGTCAGGAGAGAATGCTTCTGGAACATGGCCATACAGCCCAGAAAACTCACAGCAACCCAGTGATTCCATCCATGAAAGCCTTCGACAATGCAATAAAAATTCTTCATATTGAGACTACTTTCTTACTTACTTACTTAGGCGATCCCTCGTTGGACGAGTAAGATGGTCTTCCATTATCGATTTCCTTGTGGGTCCGTATGTGGCTGTGGAGCCCTATTCTTGCTCTGCATCTTCTTCCGCAGTGTGGGCATTGGTTTCCAGGTGGAAGGCGGTCCCGGTCGGGGTTGGCTTGATGCGCCTTCCTCCTGGCACGTTTCTCTCTTTTACCCTCCACTCGTGCCTCCTCAAATTCTGCAGCACTGCTGGTCACAGCTGTCCTCCAGCTGGAGCGCTCAAGGGCCAGGGCTTCCCAGTTCTCAGTGTCTATGCCAGAGTTTTTAAGGTTGGCTTTGAGCCCATCTTTAAATCTCTTTTCCTGTCCACCAACGTTCCATTTTCCGTTCTTAAGTTCGGAGTAGAGCAACAGCTTTGGGAGATGGTGGTCAGGCATCCGGACAACGTGGCCGGCCCAGTGGAGTTGATGTTGGAGGACCATCGCTTCAATGCTGGTGGTCTTTGCTTCTTCCAGCACACTGACGTTTGTCCGCTTGTCTTCCCAGGAGATTTGCAGGATTTTCCGGAGGCAGCGCTGATGGAAACGTTCCAGGAGCTGCATGTGACGTCTGTAGACAGTCCACGTCTCACAGGCATATAGCAGGGTTGGGAGGACAATAGCTTTATAGACAAGCACCCTGGTCTCCCTATGGATGTCCCGGTCCTCAAACACTCTCTGCTTCATTCTGGAAAATGCTGCACTTGCAGAGCTCAGGCGGTGTTGTATTTCGGCGTCGATGTTGACTTTGGTGGAGAGGTGGCTGCCAAAGTAGCGGAAATGGTCCACATTTTCTAATGTGACACCATTAAGCTGTATTACTGGCATTGGAGAGGGATTGGCTGGTGATTGCTGCAACAGCACCTTGGTTTTCTCAATGTTCAGTGATAGGCCGAGCTTCTCATATGCTTCTGCGAAGGTATTTAGAGTGGCTTGTAGATCTTCTTCTGAATGCGCACAGACGACATTGTCATCAGCATACTGGAGTTCTATAACAGCTGTTGTTGTAACCTTGGTTTTGGCTTTCAGTCTGCTGAGGTTGAATAGCTTGCCATCTGTCCGATAGATTATTTCCACTCCGGTGGGAAGCTTCCCATCAACAAGGTGAAGTATCATAGCAATGAAGATGGAGAATAGAGTTGGGGCAATAACACATCCCTGTTTGACACCTGATTCCACTTTAAATGGGTCACTTTGGGAGCCATTGCTGTCCAAGACTGTTGCCATCATGTCATCATGGAGGAGCCGCAGGATGTTCACAAATTTGTTAGGGCACCCGATTTTGTGGAGGATGGTCCAGAGAGCGCTGCGATTCACTGTGTCGAATGCCTTTGCAAGGTCGATGAATGCCATGCACAGAGGTTGGTTTTGTTCCCTGCATTTTTCTTGGAGCTGTCGTGTAGTGAAGATCATGTCCACTGTTCCTCTGGAGGGGCGGAAGCCATTCTGGGATTCTGGGAGGGTGTCTTCTGAGAGGGGCAGAAGGCGGTTTGCAAGGATTCTTGCGAGGATTTTCCCAGCTGAGGTTAGAAGGGAGATACCTCGATAGTTTCCGCAGTCTGTTCTTTCCCCTTTCTTGAAGAGGGTGATGATGGTGGCGTCCTTGAAATCTGCTGGGATTTTCTCGGTCACCCACACTTTTTCTATGAGCTGGTGGAGTTGGTGTGTCAGCTCAGGTCCTCCCTCTTTAAAGATTTCAGCAGGGATCCCATCTGGTCCACTGGCTTTGTTATTCTTCTGCTGGCTGATGGCATTGCTGACTTCTTCCAAACTAGGCAGTGCTGCAAGCTCATCCCTGGTTTGTTGTTGTGGGATTTGTGAGAGGACCTCTTCGGCCACATTGGAGCTGCGGTTCAGGAGGCTTTGGTAGTGTTCTTTCCAACGTAGTGCAATTGGGAAGACTAAGGGAAGACTAAGGGGGGACACAATGGGTTTGTGCAAGAGTCTCTGGTCCCCATGCTGTTTCTCCTTGATTTTTTTGGCATATTTCTGGAAACACTTCCTTTACCCTATTCACCAAATGAGACCTTTTCCTGGAGTTCCCATTGAAATGGCCAGAATAGCACCCTTTGTCTGTTGGAATGGCACCCATTGTATTAACCAGAGCGGAGATATCAAGATCCATTTCAACCCATTATCATTTGCTGCACTGCATTCCAATTGCACCCATCTCATGGGTGAATCAATATATGGACACAATCTTCAAAATGATCCAATGACCATTTATTAAACTTTCCTGTCATGGCGTGGACCAACCAGCAATAATGTCAGATGGAGCCCTGACCTAACCAGGAAGTGGATCCTAGAATAACATTTTTTGACTCATCTTAAATAGCTGTCAAAATTCTATAAATAAAAAATGTTTGCAATTGTGGTATGTCAGTTCTTTGGACTGCTATCTCTGCAGATATGTCTAGCAAGCCTGCAGCCAAGAGGGGGTTACCCCCTCCCCCCGGAATTTTTCCAGTCCCTGCTTGCCCACTCACTCACTCATGTGCCCCACCTGCTCACCTGTGTGCCCCCATTCACTCACCCACTCCCACTAACTCATCGGTTTGCCTGCTCTTTTCCTCCCTTCCTTGTCTGCCTGCCCCCCAGCTCGCTCACCCACTCACTCACTCACTCACCCCCACTCTTCTGCTCACCCTCTGCTCTTTGTTCATCTGCTTGCCTTTCCACCCTGTGCTTGCTTGTTTGCCCGCCTCTCCTGCTTGATGCTCCAGACTCCATTCTGTTCTCCATCCTCGCGTGTGCAACTGCCAAAATAAAAATGGTTTCAACCCCCTCCCCCCAATTTTTTTTTCTGGCTACAGGCCTTCTCTCTGGTCATTGAGAATAAAGCCTCTGATTTTACCTTCAACCAATCTGTGTCTCATATGGCCTTCTGGGAAACTTGATATGCTGGGCTTCAATCCTGTAGTTCTGATGTCAGCTGAAATCACATAACACATGGATTCCATCATACACCACTTGAAAATACCCCCACCCTGCCTTCAGTCTCAAAGCAAATTTAGAGCTATCTATCTATTTGAAAATATGTATGTATATTTCTTTGTATGTTTGTATCACAAAGGCTCTTGACAGGCAGAGGTGGCCCTAGGTAATTTTCAACAGTAAGCAAACAGTATTTTGGCGCCCCCCCCCCCCCCCGCTCCAACCAATCACTGATATATATTTTCTGCTCGTCGTGGGAGTTCTGTGTGCCATATTTGGTTCAATTCCATTATTGGTGGAGTTCAGAATGCTCTTTGATTGTAGGTGAACTATACATCCCAGTAGCTACAACTCACATATGTCAAGGTCTATTTACCCCCCAAGAGCGCCTCAAGAGCACCCCTGGGCAAAATCAACTATACTGCAAATTCTTACTTTGCATAATGGGTTGAGCCGCCCCTATTGACAGGTAAAGTGGCCCTCTATGATGTCACTGGAAAAGAAAGGTGACATGTATATGAGGGGAGGAAGGAAGGCAAGAACCACAAAGAGATGTATGTTGCCATGGAGACATTGTGAGGTAGGCCCTCTCAAAGCTGGAGAAGGGAGAAAGGGGAAGGGAAGGGAAGGAGGGGGAAGAAAGAAATAGGAGGGAAGGTATGAAAGGAAAGACAGGGTGAAAGCAGCAGCTCCTCCAACACCAAGACAATGGTAGCTAGCTATATACATCAGTTTTATATAATGAGACTTGCATATAATGAGACTTGGGATGGGTGTCCATGGATTTTGCTATCCTTGGAACCAAACTGCAGTAGATTCCAAAGGTTCATTGTAATACCAGAAATGAGTAGCTCAGCACAGAGCTAGAAATCAAAGCATCTCTCACAATACATGTGAAAACCTAGATGTCTCTCTGTGTGGGTGTGTTTGCATTAAGGGCTGCTGGCATTATAAAACATAGTGCCAATTTTAACAATGTCATTATATAATGATTATATAATAACATTGTAAGGAATGGGAAAAAAGGAAAACAAACGGGGTTCTTAGTGATGTGACTGACCCACCTCGAGCCATGGAAAGAGGAGTGTAAGAAATAAAACAACTTCTTCTTCTTCTTCTTCTTCTTCTTCTTCTTCTTCTTCTTCTTCTTTTCTACTATTACTATGAGTTTGCCCCCCAAATCCTCACAGCAGTTTCCTTTTCATTCACAGGGAATACAGGGACACAATCTGCACATGGTTTAGCCCAGAGTGGGGAAGAGCTGCTTTGGGTCTCTTTTTTTAGAGAGATAAAGTAGGATACTACTTCTACTACTGAGAATAATAATAATTCATGGAGTGAAAAGTGCCCCGAGTCCTATGGATACCTATCCTCATTAAACCACAGTGTTCCAAGAACAAGGTGTTCTCGCCACATGCATTATTTATAATTAAATTGTACAATTACATTATTTAAAATTAATTACAATTAAATTAATGTTGACAGGAGTCTCTTGATTACAAATTAAGTACAGAGAGAGCCCAAATGTTTTCAGAGAAGAAAATTCTTCTTATCTAAGTTGTTCATGTTGGCACAGGGATTCACCTAATGCTATCTTTGTTGTGCATTTAGTTTCAGCCAGAATGGTATAGTGGAATATTCAATTATGACTTTTGAGATCAGGGTTCAAATCCCTGCTCAGCCATTGGAATGCAAAGGCAAACCCCCCTCAACAAAATGTGCCAAAAGAACCCTGTGACCCTATGATCCAAGGTTACCTAAAAATCAGAAATTATTTGAAAACACACAACATCAACAAAAACAGTTTTAGTTCTAGTATTCATTTAAAAAACTCTCTGTCCTGGTGAAGACATATTTTAGCATGGTCTACATTAACACCTCGCTGTCTGGTGGTAGTGTTTTCTGTCCCTATAAAATACTTCTAGTTTGAATTCAATTTTTAAAATTATTTTCATTTTACTCCATTTTCTTTGTGGATTGAATTTATCTGCATTCTAATTAGCAAAGTATTATAAAGGACAAAATAATAAATGGTGGAAATGTGGGGAAGAAGTGGGGACTTTCTTCCATTTCTGGTGGGCCTGTAAAGAAATTAAGAAATATTGGAGAAAAATACATAAACACTCCCAAAAAATATTAAAATTGAAGTTTAATTTAAGACTCGAATATTACCTTCTAAATATGACAGATTTTGAGATAGGGATAAAATATATTATTACCTTACAACAGCAGGAAGGACATTGCTAGCTCAAGAATGGTGCTCAAAAGAGATCCCGATAATTGACACATGGATTACAAAAATCATGGACTATAAGAATATGGGCTCTCTAACGTTCTTATTCCAGGACCAGAAAGACAGACACAAGACAGATTGATCATTGCTGAAAGAACATCTTCAGGAAAAGAAACTTTACATTCTATATTGATAGAGTATTTGGAGGAAGAAGATTATAGTTTATAGAAAGGAGAAAACTGAGTAGAGAAAACAAAATAGATGGAATGCTGCGAGAACACAGAGAAGAAGAATGAAGAAAAAGGAAAAAGGACATAAATAAACTCCCTGTGGAATGGACTGGGAGACAAACGACACCCCCTACCCTCAACCCCCAACCATATTTGTGATATCCTCTCCTTTTCTCTTCTCACCCCCCTGTTTGCTACCCCAATCCAACCCACATCAAACCTCCTATCCATACATATTAACACTAAATTTTATGTATACTCATGGAAAACTCTTATAATAAAGATAATTAACACCAAAAAAAGAAAAAAGAAAAAAGAATTGATCTGCATTCTGTGTATTTGATAACTTTCATGACAGTCTTTGACCTCATTGGCCAGGTGAAATTTGGCAGCGTATGCTAGTTCCTCTTCATTTTGCCACAGGGTTTGCTGGCTCCCATTTCACGATTTACACCAGCTTCGAATAGGGACCAGTGTATGCCACTGCCACAAAGAGGAACCAGAGTATACCGCTGTCACACCATTTGAGAGGCTTCCTTTGTTGCATTGCCAACAATGGGGAAGCTGGGTATAGGAAAGGGGGAAGCTGGGTGATCTGAGGCATGGGGTGAAAGGTTTCTCCCATCAAGCCCCAATAGATTTGCCACAATGTGTGGCGAATCCCGTAGTTAATGTGATAAGGTCTTTAGAAAGCAGCCCGAGTGACAGCTTGTTGACTTTTTAGCATTATTGCTACTATCTGATCAGAGGTCACAGTCATTTTGTGATTCTTTCATTGTCATTTGGAAAAGTGAATCCCACTCTCTGTGGGTCTAATTACCTCCATTCACTGAAACAGTTCATGCAACTTCTCTTCATGTTATTGCAGCAATTTCAAGATGTGGAAAGGAGAAGCAAGCGATACAAAAGGGAACAATGGAGCAAATTGCAGGGGAGCAAAGGTTGTCATTTAATTATACCAATAACATTGATGTTCATAATTTCAACTTACTTTCTTTCTATCATGCCCATTAGTCTAACTGTCCCAAAAAGTTAAAGAAAAGCACATTTTAGAAAAAGAGAACTTGGACCAAAAGAAATATTTCAACAGCTCTCATAAAAGCTCAATGAAATAATACAGAAATGATACTGAGATATCAGTCTTGAGCTAGCAGCCTTGTAGATAATGAACCAAGAAAGAAGAGACATTACTTGGGCTTATTTATACCTAGCAGATTAGCCTAGGGTAAATATCCTCCAAAGCCACTCTGAAGCCAGCACATTTATGCCGAATCTGGGGTTGTTATTTCGATAGACACTGGAGTGGCCCACTGCATCACCTCTGCTCCTAGCTTCTTGCCATCACTGCCGCTTCTGCAACATCTGAAAGGAACAGCAATACAACCAGGAAGAAGAAGGGGAGATCACTTTCTCCTTGTTGGTCACTTGCTGGCTAAGAGCGGTGGCGGCAACAACATGGGTGAAATCCATCCCCTTTCCCTTCACTGGCGAGCAGAGGAAAAGGGTGATGCCATTAGTGTCCAGTCTGAACAGCAGACTGGACACCAGTGAGATCAGACTGAATAGGACTTGGTCCCAATGTTCAGATTGTCCCAAAGTTTCATGATAGCCTGGAGTTCCCAGCAAACTATGACTTTGTCCAAAAGTGGGGCAAAAATAGTTTTAAATCAAATAGTTTTAAATCAAATCCTACACAATGCTTGCCAGAAGCTTCTGTGTATTATGGGGACAGCTATCCTTCCATATGGGGTGGACTTGAGTTTTTTTTTTTTTTTTTGCAAGTGCAGAAAACCCTCGATTAAAGTTTGAATACAGATTGATGGTCGTTGTGGGATGGATCGGAAGGTCACTGATCCAAATCCTCGGTTCATACTTGAGGCCACTAGATATTTTGGTACTGGGGCCCTCAGTAGTTTTGCCATGAAGGACACCATTTTACTATGCCATTGTATATAATGGGACTTACTACTTCATCAGCGGCTTGTTTTCCCCTTTCAGGACAAAGCTCATTGCACAACACACGTGAACTTCCAGCTGGGCTCTGTCCAGAAAGGGAAGAGCAGGCAGTGTATGTTGCTGCTGCAGCGACATGGAAGTTTTCTAGTTTTGCTTTACCAACATTTGGGGGGAAGTCAGGTGGTGACGCTTCCCCCTGTGGGATGGGGGCAAAGACAAATTATGCACTGTGGGTCGTGGAGTGTAGGGTTCTCCACTCCCCCTGCTGGGCACCCATGGATTTGAATTCATGGGCCTTTGTGATGAGGTCATTGAACAACCACTGATTTTTATAACCACAGGGGTCCTGGAATCAAACCCCAGTGGCTACCAAGAGCCCACTGGCCTTAATACTGCAGAGGAGATGAAGATATGTGAGCAGCTTTGCCAATGCAGTTAGCATTAAAACAAAACCTTGAGCTCCAATTAAGATTACCAGAACTTGCCTGGGGTAACTGGCTGTACTAACGGAAGGATAGATCATTTAGTTGACCTGGAAATGGCCTATTTATAGGTCTGCCTAAATGACATGTCCAAAAAATAGCCGCCTTTGAAATGTTATAATTTCCAGACCTCATGAGAGTTGGAATTTGAACACTGGTCTGCAGTGTGCTAGTCAGATCTGGACTTGTAATTCCACCACTCCACCCTCCTTTGATGCAGAGCTACAGCCAGGAGGCTGCAACACTCATGCCCTGTTGCTGTTTCTACTTTGTTCTTTTAATTGCCCTCTTCCCTCTACTCATCAGTTACTTCTGACTGACAAATGGAAAATATGTGTAGGTCATCTTCCAGGTCATTGCTGAGCAGAACATAACGTCTTGCCTTGCAGCTCTTTGTTCAATACTCTAATACTACTCTGCATCAATGAGCTGTCTTCCTACCTGTTTGTCTGGTTGTTCCCATCCAGCTCCACTAGTCTACCGGGATTGCACTTGGACGGGAATGGGAAATGTATTGAGTTCCAGATTTTGTTAAGCAGCAATATTATAGTAGTCTTAGCTGTCACAGATATTGATATTGAATGCCGAGAGTTATAGTTCAGCAACTGATGGGACAAATAATTCCCACCCATGCTTTATATCTGGAGGTACATGTGAAGCAGGACTCACTCACTAGAAAATTTATCCCAGAGGCATGCCATCTGGATGACATACCCGTCTCCAGATGGCATGCCTATTTGAAGTTAGGAATTCATTTGCTTTAACTTGACAGTTCAAAATTTGCCTCCTTGAAAATAAACTTATCATTATTCTAGAAATTGGACACTGTCATTTTTGTAAGTAACATGGAATGTCACTGCTTGCAACTTTATATCTACCTTTATGAATATATCAAAGATTTTGTTGACGGACCCAGGGTCCATGTACATAGGATCTAAAATATGGGATTTCCCATGTTAAAAAAGGGAGTGGCTACATGATATTAGTGCCAAATGCGTGCTAATTCGCTCCAACAGCCAAAAACACAAGATAAAAAGTTCTCCTTTTATCCCGATTCCTGCCAAAAATGCACATATTTGCATCACTGTATATTCCTGCACTGACCAAAAACCCGGGATTTCCTTCCCTTCCCCCTGTAGAGACTGCTTCAGCACATGTCTGCTTTTAAAAAGTCCAAAACAGCTGATCAGTTGATTGGGTTGTCAAATGGACACATAGTTGATGTAAAGGAAGCATGAACAGAGAGCAATTACAACCCTCTGAAACTTTTTCTTTTAAACTGTATAATATTAAAGAGAGCTTCAATAAACAATTAAGGGAAAGGAAAAATCCAGCAGAAGGTTTTTAAAAACACATTCACTCTATTATGTTCTGAATCTCATATGTGTACATGAGAATCTGCTTATATTTATATCAAGACATTCACATGTGTGCATATACGGTCCAGTGCATAATAGTGTGATTTAAAAAAAACAGCCTTCTGCTGAATGTCCTCTGTCTACATTTCATTTTGTTTGGATACAGAGGAAGCCTGTGAGAATGGCGAGAAAGAAATTCTGGGACCTACAGGTCTATGTCGGGATATGTTCTCAGGCCTCGGGTTTCATTGTCCTCCCTTGAAAACCCGCGTTTTCGTGCTGTCTGGAAGTGCCCTCGTGCATCTTGGCCCACAAAATCGAATAAGGAAGTTGACCTCTTTCTCTCATTACATTCATGTTTGCATTTATTTATTCCAGCTTTATTTATTTATTTATTTATTTATTTATTTATTTATATTTTTACATGGGCTTCTGAGGCAATGAACCAATAAAAATTAAATCAGTACAAAGATCAAATGTTTTTAAAACACTTTAAACTATTATTTCAAGACTTCCAAAAGTAGTTGAAAAAACAATCCCAAAATGCAATTTTAAAACAGTGAAAACAGCAATTTCAAACATTAAAAATGATCTGGAACAGCACTGTTTTGACTATTCACTGGAAACTCAGCAAGCAAGAGCCAGGCAAAGTTTCTTGAGCAGGGAGTTCCACAGTCAGGTTGTTGCTACAGGGAAAGCCCCCTGTATACACCAACCTAATTTCATGAAATGTTGGGACATTCAATAGGACCTCATTAAGAGTTTTACATTTTGGATGAGCCCATATGGGAGGAAGCAGTTTTTTCAGATATTATGGCTCCAATCAATTACTAGGGTTTTACAGGTTAAACCACTACCTTCAATATTCTTTGGTGCTTAGAACTGAGGTCCTTGTCAACAAGGAAGTTAATGCTTTGCCTTTTCCTGGTTATTAAGGTTATGGTATAGTTGGAATAATAGGATAATTGCTGGATTACAGTAAAACACATGCCATGATCCCAGTTTCATACCTCAGTATGTACAACTAAAGATTAGGCATGCCCTCTGGGTTTTTATCTACAAATACTTACTTAAACGCTTAGCTTGAGCGACTTCTATAATTTAAGTAAAACTCCAAACTTTTGGGCGTGCAAGAAAAATGTGCTCTGAATGGAATTATCTGTACTTGTACATGTTGAGTGATATTCTCATCATCTCACATATGGGAAGGGGTGGGACTATTTTCATTATGAGATGTTACTTGTTATAACATTACTTGGAGGCAATTTCTTACCTGTAATCTCTATTTTATATTTCTCTGGAAACTTTAGTCAATAATCAAGAAGGAGGAACTGTGGAGTAAGCAACAGACATGCCCACAGGCGCCAATACAACTGGGTTCTCCAGTTGTCAGATGTGGAAAATGGCATTTTCCCTCCTAATGTGCCAAGGACAGAATCCATATTCGTGGCAGTAACTATAAATGCTTCTTTTTGCCCTCAGAGCTCATGGACCAGCACCAGTTCATGGACTAAGTAACATTGCTTTGAAGTAAAAAATTGTGAGCATCAAAGTGAAACAAAATGATATTGCTTTGCCTTGAAGGATCACAGGGTGTTCAAAGTGGACAACAAAATAATCCAACAAAAAGAAAGTACAGAGGAAAGGAAAAAGAAAATTATTACTGTTCCCCATTGAACTGAGATATAGATCAGTGTGACAGTCAAAAGTATTAGGATCAACAATGTTGGAATGAACCAGAATGAGGCTGGACTGAGAAGCACAGCTGAAACTAAAATAATAATAATAATAATAACAACAATAATAATTAATAAACTTTATTTATACTCTGCCACTATCTCTCCAAAAGGGACTTGGTGCGGCTAACATGAGGGCAAGCCCAAAATTATAATACAGCAAAGTAAAATACAAACAAGCAAGCAACAACATCAAAATAAAATACATAAAATAATAGAATATACAATAATCACAAAAATAGCATGGTGGAAAAATAAAATGTTGTGTTTTGTACATAAATCTTTACATATTGTATACTATATTGTATACTATATATACAATATAGTATTGGACAGTCTTTTTTCCTCTCTTCTTCTGTGCATGATATAAATCAATGTGCCCTCTCGCTATGTCAGCCATTTTGAAATTGCGCCCCTAATTGTACTAAATTGTATTACTAATACAATCACAAAATGAATGCTCTAGTCAAAAATGGTCAGATACTTTGCTTGGCATTCCAGTGCTCTATTCTTCCAAGATATACCTTAAAAAGATAGTCATACTATGTCTTGGTTGTATTTATTCAAGAGTGTGATGTAATGTTCCTCCTACTGGTTATTATCTACTGTTATCACCTAGATCTTCTCCCTTAGTTCATGTCTGCTCAAGACTTCAGATGCTATTGTTACCATAAGACTCCAGGAAGACACCCTGAAAGAGTTACTGTCATGAGGAAAAGAAGTTGCTGAGTTGAGATATAAGGGTAATGTGCAAATGAGTCCCATGTGTTATCTTCTCATCAACTTAATTTTGCAGAGTCTCACTTCGATTACTTCTTTTAATTTAAAGGTGGAAGAATGGGAAGGAAGTGAAGCTGGGCAGGGCATTAAGAGCAGAGGGTGAATAGTTTGGAAAGTAGTTGTCTTTCTTCTTCTACAGAAAATCCTTTTTACATCCTTCTTTGGTGAGATTTCAATAGACATTACTAGAATATTTTGAACCTTTTTGTCATCTTCATGATGGGTGTGTGTGCCTGTAGGGTTTGTCAGAGTGAAAACTGGGGACAAATGCTATCCATTTAATGATTATGTAGAACAGGGAATTGCAACAGGTGTTAGTTGTTGTTTCTTGGTTTTGTGACAATGGGCACCTGATGTAATTCCCTTTCCCACACAATCTTTAAAGGAACAGAGGCCCAAAGAAACTCAAGGGAGCTAACATGACACAACCCAATAAAATGATAAAACAAAGCAAATACAAAAATTAAAAAACAATTAATTATAATGTTAAAATACAGTTAAAATGCAATAAAATATAATTAAAACGGCATTTAACTCCATTCCCCCAAATGCTTGTTGGAAAAGAAAGGTCTTTCTCTGCTTGTGTAAGATAAGTAGGGAAGGGACCATCTTGGTCTCTCTTGGGAAAGAATTCGAAAGTCTAGGAACATTCACCGAAAAGGCCCTCTCCCTTGTTCTCACCAAACTCCCACCATTTTAACTGCCAGGGCTCCATTCTATGGAGTCTTGGGATTTATACTTTGTTGTGACATCAGAATTGTCTGACAGAGCAGGGTAAACATTTTACAAAAGACAAATTCCAGAATTCCATAGCATTGAGTCATGGCAGTCAATGTGAAGTCAAACTGCTATGATTCTGCTATGCGGATACAGCCTTAGTTTGGGTAGAATAAACCTGGGATATAATAATCCAGCAATAAAAGAGATTTCAAAGTGTATCATTTCTTCTGAGGGCAATGGTCATCATGAGGGAACAGTTAGAAATCCAATTTTGTACCAGAATTCAAACACATAGTAGTAACAATGTGTTGTTGAAGGCTTTCATGGCTGGAAGCACTGGGTTGTTGTGAGTTTTCTGGGCTAAATCATAAAACTGACATTACAAGTGAGACCATTCCCATGGTTTTATTTCAGCAATGTTCAAACATGAAACAGCAACATATAACATGTAAAACGGAATCCTGATTGGTTTTGGATGACAGGGAAGCACTGATATGTAATAGAAACATTTTACTTTTTCTAGGTCAAATTGCCAACACGTACGTAGCACTTAGAAGGGAGGAAAGGATTAAACATGTATAATTTAGAGTTCAGGAATGGCAGGTAGTAGAAAGCACTTCCTCACTGCACTTCCTCTCTAAGGGTGCTTCCAGACAGTGCCAAAACCTGCGCCAAAATAGGTTAACTGCTTCGGCGTGGGTTTCAGTTCCCACTTCCTCCTACAATCCCGGGATTTCCCTCTTGGAGTGGCTACAGGCTATCCCGATTGAAATTGGGATAGCATGAGGCCACTCTGAAACTTCAAATTTAGCCCCTAAAACATATTGAAAAGGTCCCTGGCCACCATGGAGTTTCTCCTTGCATCGTCCTGAGTGGAGGAAATAATGCCTGAGGAGATTTTTAATTTATCATGTCAGAAGCAAATTGGCAGTATGCCTGAGGAGATAAGAGGATGAGGAGGAAAATCCCTCCATGCACCTCCTCCCTGTCTCCTCACTTGTCATTTCCTCCTCCCAGGGTGATGTGAGGAGAGGCTCCATGGTGACCAGGGACCTCTTCAGTAAGTTTTAGGGGCTAAATTTGGGGCTTGGAGAGAGGTGATGGATGCCATCCTGCTCCTCCAGGTTTTTCAAAGCCTGAAGAAGTGAGATGGCTGTGGGGACTCACCTTCGGGACTGCAGAAGCAGTCCTGGTAGTGAGTCCTCACAGGTCCAGCACCTCATTAGGCTTGGATCTTATGAGGTATTTGGATTAAACCGGATAAATCCAGAAAGGCCTGGATCTAATGAGGTTTCTGGCAAAGGTAGATTTGAATGTAACCACAAAGAGAATTTATTAAAATAAGTCACAAGGGTAGATGTTTGTTACATAAGAGATCCACACTGAGTAGTGTAGGAGGTCTTGGGTGATGGGTTCACAGGTGTGGGGTAAGAAGGGTAGGAGTTTGATAATATTTGATAATTGTACAGTTAATAATTAACTTTTTATTATTTGCATTTGATAGCTGTATCAAATGTATGTTGTCTTTTAAAAAAATGTATGCCTTTTTCTCTTTTTTTTCTCTTTTTCTCTCTGTCATATACGCAATAAAATAAAAAATTATTCAGAAAAAGTCATATTTTGCATTTGAAATAGATGCCTCAGTAGAGTTATAAACAATGGTCTATGTATACTACATGCATGCTGCTCCACATGTGTAAGTCTTCATGCTTTCATTCTGCAACTGTCAGATCTGGCAAGGAGTCTCTGACTTACCAGGACATGATGGTTGCAGAGAGTTCAGACTATAGAGAAACAGATTGTCTGAGTTTGTCTTTGAGTGAAGAAGGTTGCACACTCAAACAGAGTGCATCTTCCTTTTCCCTTCCCTGGACACTTGCAGCAGTGGGATCATCATGGACTGCTTTCCCATCTCTCCCATCCCCATGAGTGCAAGTTGTGATCTCCTAGGACTTGAGAACTATCTACTGGTGGGAAGTTCTGTGATGAAGCACAAAAGAACATAGCCCTTTGAGTTCAACCCAATGAGGGACAGACAAGCTGTTTCTCTGTTGTCTGAACTCTCCACCACTGGCTGCACTCACACACATGCGCACACAATTCAATAACAGGATGTTGAACAATGCATATTTCCCATTACATGATATTATTTATCTCATGCTAAGAAATAAGCATAATGAATATGCTTGATATTTTCTGAGGAGTCATGTTCATGGGCATGGATGTTGAAGCATTTATGATTTAAAATGGCAATGTGATGTATCGTAAGTGCTTTTACTTATATTTCATAACATAGGTAATTGTATCAAATATATTGATCTTACCATTTTTGTCTGGAGAGCAGAATCCAGATTCTTGTAAATATAAGAGCTACTTTTTAGAAGGAGAAATATTGGCACCAGTGCTATGCCCTCTCCCATTTGGAACTGAGCACCACCTTCTATGACTCAAAACCTTGCATAAAGTAGATTTCAAATGTAAGAAAGCAGATAAAGATACTCTTGCTTAGTTTGTCCATTTAGAAAGTTTGTTTGGATACATGCATAGCAAATCATGCTCCCAAATGCAGAAACAAGTAGCATTCAGTGCACTCTTGGAAGTTTAATTCATTGATGTGTATATAGCGTAAACCCAAACTTGCTTGGGTGGTTGATCACTCCCAGGTTACTGTCCTAGTTTATTTGCATACTTCACTTCCCATTTCTTGTTATCTACCTTTTCTCTACCAAAGAAATCTTGTCTTGTTTCTTATAAGAAGAGCAAGCTGAACAGGAATATGAAAAAAAAATGTTGGTATTCAATTTATGTTTCAACTGCATACTGAAGCAAATTATACTTAACTTTAACAGAGAAGGCTGGTAAATTGCAATTACAGAAGGAAAATAATATGTTTGATTGGTACTTATCAAACAACATTTTGCCTCTCCTGTTGCTACTTTGTATTTCAGTTGTTAGTGAAGCATCTCTTTTCACTGATGAGGAAAATTCCTCAATGACTTCCAACATTTGCACTGTTCCTATACTGCCTCTGGTGCAGTGGGTCCTTCTGTGGCACTTACAATATTCTGGCAGTCATGTGGCACAAGTGAGCGTGAGTCTCTCCCTGGCCTCATTGCTATTCTCAAGCTTTTACATAATTTTTATTTTCTTTCCTATTTCTTTTCTTCATAAAAGTATCATTTTGCTGTAATTATGCAACTGCGAAAAAAAGAAATTTAAAAATCAAAAGGCATACATGCATAGATGGACAGATTAGCAAAGCAGTGCAGAAGAGTGATTGTGGACTGTGCATTGCCAAAGCAGCATTGTAGCATGACTGCAGAGAAGTGTGATACTGATTGTTTCAAAATAGTACAGCACACATTCTTCATTTATATGCTAAAGTGAACATTCTGGGGCTGAAAGATCACACAATTTGATACAGGCTATTTGAAAATTAATACATTGATGTGTCACTCTTCCTAAGTAAAGCAGACTAGGAAGGAGACAAGAGCCATTACTATTTGAAGATCACTGTTCTTTCACTGAAATGTTCATTATTTTTAGGACAGGAAAACACTCAATTGGAGGTTTGGTTTCATGGTACTTCCTAGATCAGCCTCCCCAACCTGGTGCCTTGTTCACATGTTGGACCACACATTTCATAATCAAGCCTGAATACCTTTGACTAGTTTAAGAATTCTACCTTGCCACATACTTTATTGATTTTGAACTGAATCCAAAGAACAAAATATGAATATATATATATAGCAACTAAAGAAAAGTTAAAAGAAGTGTGGGGTTTAAGAAGACTGGCATTTCGAGTGGAAAGAGGCCTATCAAAAAGGGGGGGGGGAGGAAGAAGAAGAAGGAGAACCCTAAAAGTAAGATTTAGAATTTGACAAAATTAGAATTTGACAAAATTAGAATTTGGATTTATGTTTTTGTTTCAAGTTCAGCACTATATGTTCATGTGAAGCAGATGAACAGGATGTCTCAAACCCCCACCTGTGGATAGACTCTACAAGCTAATTGGCATTGCCCCCCTCCCCGATGTGCGATGGGAAGTTGCTGCTAACTGTGAGAGAAATAAGGTTGAACACTGTGAAGGCCATCCACTGCATGGCTATCAGCCTCCTCCTAGTAGATTCAAATCAAGGAAAAGCTTCATGAGAATCACCACTCCTTTTAATGTTCCCCCAGCAACAACAAGAGCATCCCTCTTGGCAGCTAAACCAGGAAATTCCAATTGGATGATCCCCACGAGGGTCTGCCTCCCGGGGCAAACCAAGAATGGGCAACTTGGAAGTCCCTGAACTGACTCAGAAGTGGGCAAATCAAAGGACAACTGGAAAAAATCCTGAAAAATGGCACTACCTTAAAGAATCTTCCACTTTGTGTGACTGTGGAGCAGAACAAACAACTCTGCACCTGTATGCTTGTCCACAATGTACAGAGGAAAAATTGTTTAAAGCTACAGACAATGTGGTTGCTGTTGCCCAGTTTTGGGCAAAAATTATTTAGCTGCTTGTGCTCCTTCTATTTTTGTCAGTTTTATACTTATGTATGCAATGCTTTTGACACCAAATAAATAACTGGAACATTATATTTCTTCATACTTTATGAAAATTTAAAATTCACCTACTTTTATGATAACAAATCTGTAGAGTACTGTACAACTCATACAGTATTTTTCAGACTATTACATGCAAACTTCATTCCCATCCCTTCTCTCCTCTTCATCCAGAAGTCATAGTAGGTGGAGCTCAAATCCTGCTTATATGATTGGGCTGTTCTAATGAATGAAGAAGTAACAACCAGTTTGAATGCAACCTGTTTGACTGTTGCCCTGTTACTCAAGTATTACCTGTGACTGTGACAATTGCTTGTCAAGAATGGGGTGCACAGCAGATAAGGTAAGGACAATGGTTTTCTGTTTTTTAAAGAAAATAAAAAATTGCGAGGATATTGTGTATATTTATGTACTTGTCAGTCCTCGAGCAGATCTGAATACTCTGCAATGCCAAAATAAACTGATAGGCACATACATTGTTTAGCAGCGAGTTTGCCAGTTTTGCTTCAGGGAGACTTGAATGAAGCAACCATGTTCTCATCTGTGGGAGGAAGAACTGAGGTAGGGAGATGACTTGTATTTGAATAGAGTTTGATTTGCCAGTTTATTTGGGGTTTTAAAGTTTTGTATTTATAAGACTAGTTTGTTATTCTAGAGCTTGCTTGCTTGCTTGCAAGGATGAAGGTTTCTTGGCCCCGGCAGCTGAAAGGAAATGGAGAATTTGATCCTTGTTTATCTCTGTTTTGTTCATGAAAACAACACAAAAGGAATGTAGGTTAATGGATCTTGTAATGCCCATGAGACTAACTGTTGGGAAAAAAGTCTATAGTATAAACTTTTATAGACTCAGGGCACTTCCATCCAGGCCCAAATCCTGAGAGGAACTGGGATTTTAAATCATAGTTCCTCTCAGGATTGAGACCCCACAACTGTGACAGACCCTGCATTTTCCCTGGGGGTGGGGGATGGCTACATGCTCTCCCAGGTCAACAATAGGAAACCCTCCCTCCTCTCTCCAAAGCTGCCAATGCGTCAGAAGCTATCTTTGAGGCATTCCATTATACAGCCAAGCACCTGCAGTAAGTTTTGGTGGAAAACATGGTGACATCCTGCTCCTTCTGGCTCTTAGAATAGGGTGGAAATGGAGATTGACCTCCAGGATCATAGAACACAGTCCTGGGAGTCAATCCCCACATGCTCACATCTGGAAAGATCTGAACCTTTCAGTAATGTTTGGATCTTTCCAGATGTTTTATTAATCCAGAGTAAACTGGGAAATCCCAGTTTACTCTGGATTAATCCGGGTTAACCTGAGGTGTCATTTGGATGCCTCAGGTTAATCTATGACACATCATACTTTTTTTGGCTTGTCTGAAAAGGTCTTCAGTCTGCTTTATCAGTTAAGGCTATAAAACATTGTGCTACGCATTTCTTTCTGTTAGTCTCAAAAGTGGTATAATACTGCTTTTTATACTGATATAGACAAAGGCGGCTATGTCTTTGAATAAAAGACATAGAATATTGTGATGACGATTTGATATGAGCTCTGAACTATCACAAGAAGAAAGATACAATACAACAAGAATTTGCAATGCTTTGCAATCATTTAAATCTGATGCAGTTTCACTGAAAACAGAAATTTTAGAATGCTGTGAGGGCTTTTTGGGGGGGGGGTAAGGATACTTGGTAGAACTATAATATTTCCCCTATTTCCCCCTTCAATAAGTGTTTAACAGTTTTCAGATTCATTTGATATAAAAGGAAAGATTATATTTTCAGATTTAATAATAAAGTTATATGTGGCATTTCTGACTTATGGCTTCCCGAAAGTGACCCTACTACAGAGGCTTCCTGGCAGAATTTGTTCAGAGGTGGTTTGCCTTTGACCTTTTCTGAGGCCAAGAGTAGGACTTGCTCAAGATCATCCAGTAGGTCTCCATGGCTGATTCTGATTCAAACCTTGGACTCCTACTGCCCTAGTTAGGCACTCAAACCACTACACCCACTGGCTCTTCTTTACATCTTCATTCAGTATGTCCAATGAGGAATGGTTGAGGGAGCGGGTAAAAGAGCTGGGTAGATTACATGAAAGAAGTCTAAGATGGGACATGATAGCCGTGCTTAACTATTTGAAAGAATGTCACATTGAGGAGAAGGCAAACCTGCTTTCTTGCTGTTTCAGAGAATAGAACATGGAATACTGGATTCAAAGTGGAGGAAAAGAGATTCCACCTAAACATCAGGAGCAATTCTTTTTTAAAATAATAATAATAATAGTAATAATAATAATAATAATAATTTTAAAATTGTAATGCACCCACAATACATATTACAAACATATACACATACACATATATAGACAACCCACCAACCACATACAATTACCCCTCAGCCCCCCCCCCCCCGTGCACCCCACCACCTTGGCTCCCGACACTGATCTATGCAGAGTTTATGCATAGTTTTGTATTACCCTTTGTTCTTCTAAATCAAATACCTCTTGTTTTTATTTTCAAATATGCTAAGGCCAACTTCCAATTCCTTTCAAAAACTTCATGACTTTCATATTTCAGATTGCTGGAAATCTTGGCCATCTGTGCATAATCCCATAATTTATCCTTTCACTTTTTGAGACTTAACATTTTTTTTCCTTTCCAGTCACTGGCAATACTAATGTGTGCAGCCGCAAAACTGTACAGATACATTTCTCTTTCCGGCTGCAATAATTTATAACTGAATAACCCTAATAGGCACATCCCTGTTTTTTAAAAACTTTGTTCTGGATCATTTTATTTGTTTCTTTTATGATTATTTCCCAATAGGCCTGCACCACTTCACAAGACCACCACACATGAAAAACGCCCCTTTCTTTGTTATACACCTCCAGCAGTGTCCTAATTGTGCTTTATCTATTTTGGCTAGATGGGCTGGGGTTATATAACATCTGTAAAACATTTTATATAAATTATCTCCAATTGAAGTCACCACTGTAAATTTGAAGCCTTTGTTCCACAGATTTTCCCAATTATCAATTCTTGATGGTTATTGCTGTTCAACAGTGGGCTATGCTGCCTCCTTGAGCCTGTGGAATCTCCTTCTCTGAAGGCTTATATGCAGAGGTTGCATGGAAAACCCTGCTTTGTCTCGAAGTAATTTGCCAGCTGGAAAGACCAGGGTCTTTTAGAAGACCCATGTCTTTTCTGGTGTGGGGAATGTGTAGATGGGACCAGGAATCGTGCTGGTGCCCATTTACACAGCTTCTGGAGCCCAACACACCCAAGACAGCACTAACCTCCTTCCCAACCCCCCTAAAAGCCTTTAAAAATAATATAACTTACCCAGCCACTATTAAACTGCTGCCGGAGCTCTCCTGGTGCATAGGAACAATGTGCCAGAAGAAAGGGAGGCCAGGAGCAATGCCCCCCCCCCTTCTCCAGGTGTGTCATTCCTATGTGCCCAGAGAGCTCCAGCAGCAATTTAATTGTGGCCTGGTAAGTTATTTTATTTTTTAAAGGCTTTTGTAAGGGGTTTGGGGAGGGAATGGGGGCTGTCTCCCTGTCCTCCTGGAAGGACAGGAAGGACAGGGTATCTAGACCCCCCTCCCCCAGAAAAAGCACATGCTTTCTGGGGTGTGTGTGGGCTTTAACGCGATTGCTCGCTCGCAGGTTAAAGGGCTGTCTGGAACCACCCTGAATGAGCAAGATTTAGACCAATTAAACAACAGGCATGAGCAGCATTCTGAGTGTAGTAAGCTAGTTTATAAAATGCAGGGCACGCTACCAGGCCCAGTTGGCACCACTCCCTGGATGACCTGAGGTGACTGTCTCTGCTTAGATTACAACACCAATTGGATCACAATACAATTTTCATTACTGAATGTGCTCATGTATAAATTGACATCTTGTTTAAGTCGAAGGCAGGTTTTGGATCAAAATTATGGATTCCGATATGACCCATGGATATGTTGGGGTTCATTCTATGCAGAGAGGAAATCACCAATCCCATCGCAGAGGCCAGCCGCCTCTGTCTGCCAATGCCATTTCTCCGCTCAGACATTCAACAAGGCCATACAGAGAGATTAGAGGTAGTTAGTTGTTCTTTTAGGTTCCCCTGGGAGGACTGAGTTCTTGCCTTTCATCATTTTACAGAGGAAAAATTGTTCATTTTTGGTAAGCATAAAGGCACAGTAATCGCATTAACCTGTGGATAAGTTGATCCAGTGATTTTGGGTCGATTTTTTTGACTAAAATTTATGTATAGGGTACTTTATATCCCCTTCATTTGATTCCCCTCAAAAGTGTGAATGCAAAAAGAGTGTTCCATTCCAGACCACATAATTATCATATGAGACAAAATAATAATAATAATAATAATAATAATAATAATAATAATAATAATAATATATTTATATTCTGCCCTATCGCCCCGAGGGGACTCTGCTCTCAAAAAGGTGTTTGGACTGGGGAAAAAAAATGAAACAAGGAGGAAGAAGAAAAATGTAACTGCAAACATTGAAGAGAAAGGAGAAGGAGGAGAGAGAGAAAAAGTTTAGTATATGAGTGAACAAGAAGAGAGAGACAAATGCATAGTAGTGGCTCAGGCCGGGTTATTTGAAGAGTTGTATTATTTCTGTTTGACCCTGGCCAAATTTCAATATCTGCAAGGGGAAGCATTTCTCTCTAACCCACCTCCTACAGAGGCACAGATGGGAAAGTGGGAGAAGGCCTTCTTTGTGGCTTTGGAATGACCTTCCAGGTGAAGTCAGAGCTTTTATGTGGTATACTATTTTTAATCTGTTTTAAAATAAGACTTTAATTGGTTTCAGTTCTGTTATTTAATACCATGTTAATCTCAATAGTTTATGATTTCAACTACTGTACTGTATATGGGTGTTATTGTATTCTCCGTTCTTTTGTAAGATGCCTTCTCTCAGTCTAAAATCATAGATGGGTGTTGGATGGAGAGGGACTAGGAAAGAAGAATGACTATGAGGAGTTGTGTGGGAGGAAGTGAGAAAGAGGATGAGAGAGACGCAGAGAGAAAGAAGATGCTTCACAGAAGTTGCTGAGGAATGAAGAAGAGAAAGAGAATGAGGAACTGAGAAAAGTGAAGCTGGGAATGAAAAGATAAAGAAAACAAGTGCCACCACCTTTGTTTGTTTGCTTTGATTTTTTGTTGTTGCTAACAATGGGTGGTTGAGATCAAGAAAGAGAAATACAGTGCAACTGCAACCTGAAAGGTGGGAAGGGAACTGAAAAAGTAACAATAATATGGGCCAAATAACAAGGCAATCTGTATTCTCATATTCAGTGACTTCTGGGGCAGAAAGTTTTGAGGCACCTCGAGATTTTCATGTGTGGGTACCTCATTCTGCTGAGTCCTGTTGAGAACCACCATTTCAGAAGTTTTGAGAGAGAAAAAGAAGAGGAGAAGGTAGACAGTTGAGGATCTCGGAAGAATCTATAATAGCCTCTTGGAGAACCTATAGTCATCTCTTTAAGGCAGTCTGTAGCAAAAGGGAATAGTAGCATACAGTCTCTTCTTTTCACAACAACTCTCTCATCCTCAGAAACCTCTCCTTTCCCTCTGGGCCCCATATGTTCTGCATTTTTAATTTTAATGATCAGTGCACAATAGTACCAAAAAGAACAGCAAATTACTGTTCCTTTCACTCCAGAACCTAGCTTTTAATTAAGAACTGATCAAAAAGATTTATATCTCAAGTTATGGCAACCTGGCCTTGAGACAACTATAATTATGAATGCGCCATTCTATCTGTACATTTTCTATAATCTTTGAAGCTCTATATGTGCATGGCACCACAAATGTATGAACCAGAAGGATACAAACTGAAGGGGAGATCAGTGAATATGCTGAATATAAGGCTTGCGGCAAGGATATGGTCCCAGATGGGTAAATGCTCACATGAATGTACACCATCAAAATATTTCCATGTATGAAGAGGTAATCACTAGTATTTTAGTATTATATTTATCTTTATTTAGTGTTTGGGTGTGCACGTCAGATTTCAGCCTCCCATTCCATCTGATCAACACACATTGATGTCAGATCTGAGTGCTATATAAATGTTTAATTAAGGAGTGGGGATGTAATTGAGAGTGAATAGAGGAGGACAAGGTACATACTGACTTGTGGCCATTGCACAGAAAGTAAGTGAAACATGGAATCCCATTCAGAGACATTTCTGTCTGACCTCTGCACCTTTCAGTGAAGAGGAAGTTTACTGTGGAGGAATCAATGAATTTCTTGATGAAGAGAAAACTAAAATGGCAATTGAGAAGGAGGGAAAGAGTGATACCAAAATGTTGGAGTATCATTTGCCTGCTTGCAATTATCTTATGCATGTGCTGGTTACATACACGTAAAAATCAGAAGGCTAGTTGTATACAGAGACCATCCTTACTGAAAGAGCCTGTCAAGGTACTTTCTTGCCAACGGTTCCCTGGAACTAAAAGAGACAGGGAAAATTCTCAGCTGTCCTGGTGGATTTCCCAGCTGCTAGATCTGACAATTCTATTAAATATTCTGGTTGATCTGTGGAATATTGTGTCAATTCAAGTGAAACATCCTTTACTTGGGTACTGAGAATGGTCTCCTTGCGTTTCTGAGACATGCAGGGCACTGAACCACTTGGGTAGGTGACTACAGCAATGGTGAAGAAATCCTTGGAACTAATCCAACTTAATACATGTTATAGCTAATTTACAACCTACTCCACAGACCTGAGGACAGCAAGGAGACTTTTTTTGTTGCTTCTGTTACATCAGTACAGTTTTTTTTCCAGTACCTTTGTTTCATTTAATAAAAAAGATATTACATCCTGGATCTCAGACTGCTGAGGTAAAACTTATACTTGGGTGAGCTTGCCAGATATTTTGTGAGTAACAGTGCTCAGATTTGTTCTCGCTTTGCAAAGCCTGAGGAGCTAAATGAGACATAAACTTGTCCAGTTTTGGTAGATGGTTTTCAGTTTGCTCAGCATGTGGTCAAGTTGAATGAAGAAGTGAGGCCAATACCGTATATTCATAGACTGGTTGATTAAAGTTGGTTAGTAGGCTGATTATATCCATCTCTAACTCTCTTTTACAATTGATGCCAAGAATACTGTGGAAGGACCCACTCATTGTTTGGATGCAACAAAGACTTGGATGTAAGTGAATAAATTAAGTCTCAATCCAGTTCTAACATTCAACGGGAATGTTAACTGAGATTGTGATTACAACATGGAGGTTGGCATTGCAAACTCACCCCTTTATCAGAAATGCAATCCAAAACCAACTGCAACAGCTCCCATGAGCTGCAGTGTTGGGTCCAAAAGCATTGGATCCAAGCAACCAACTGTCATGGCCAGCTCTGATAGTGAAGACGAGGAGTGGCTGAAAGGAAATGGAACTTAGTAGCCCCCAGCAATCTCCCCGGTTTCGCTCAGCCATATCCCCACCTTAGGAATGCAGAAGAAAGCTTGCAGAGTTTTGCTGGTTTGTTTGTCTGCTAAACTCACAAACCTGCGAAACCTACGAACCTCTGCAAGCTTTCTTCTGCTTGGATCCAATGCTTTTGGACCAAGCAGCTCATAGGAGCTGTTGCAGCTAGGAATGCATTTGCCCAGTTTTACTTAGTGTGCCCATTGTACCTTTCCTAAGCAGGACATATCTTTCTACAGTGTTTCCAACATTAATTCCTTCCTGATTTGATGGTGTAATGTGATACCTTGAAAAGTGTTGGAAGCTATAGCTAGTGGTAAAAGTAGTAGCTGGACTATGTACATTGCTGGTACTATCTTACCAGAACTTCATTAGCTTTCAGTTTGCATCTGAACTCAATTCAGGGTGCTAATCTTGACATAAAAAAATAAACAAGTTGTGACCAGGATACTTGAAAGGCCACCTGTTCCCATGTGAATGCCCAAGAAATCTAAGGTCCTCAGTTAAATATCCTACCAATCTGTAAGGGTCATTTTGTGGTACAAATGACAGGGTTTCTCAGTCATAGTGCCCTGACTGTAGGAGTTCCTTCATCCTTTGATACTTTCTGGTAGGCAGGAAAAACTGTGCTATTTCATTGGACTGCTCTGGCTGTGTCGACTTCTTTGGCTGTATTAGTTGGGTGTTTTCATTGCTTGTGGTTTGAGAACTACTTTTAAAGAAGGATTTTAGTTTTTAATTTGTATTAATCATTTAATCTTTAACATATTTTTACCTATAGTATATCACCTTGGGGGCATTCATAAATTGAGAGGCTTTAAGTAAATAATCACAGTAAATTTGCAACTGAGACTCCCTTAGGGATTGAAGACGGGGCAGAAACTGTAAAGTTAGTCACAACAGGAGCAACAACAGCTTCTGACATCAATGAATCTGGGTATTTTCCCTTTAATACTTGATTACTCTTTATTTAAGCATTGGGATGACTCTCACCAGCAACTATGGAATTGTCATTTAAAATTATGTTAATACAGAGTTACTAAGTAAAGATGTATTGAAGTCATAGGGTGTGTACAAATGTATTTTGAAACTTTTTCAAGATCATAGAATCATTGAATCATTGAGTTGGAAGAGACCTCGTGTGCCACAGTTTGGGACACTAAATAATTTGTGCTGGCAACATGACTTTGGAGGTGTCTACGGATCATGCCTGCAATTCCGCTTAGAAATGGAGATGAGAACCAACCCTCAGAGTTGGACACGACTGGACTTAATGTCAGGGGAAAACCTTTACCTTTACCTGTTATTATTATTACCCTGGTTTATCTCTCCTGAAGGAGACTCAAAGTGGCTTAACGTTAAAGCATTAGCATTAAAGTTAAAAACAATCAAAACGCATTCAAAGTTAAAAACCACCGCTGTGGTTAATTCATTATCTGGTCACAAACTGCTCAATATAGGAGGGCTGGTCTTTTATATCCTCATTTGCAGTGAGTTGCAGTGGATCAACAAAAATAACAAAAATAACAATTCTACCATCACCTCCATGTAACAATAACAATCATAAACTAAGAGGAGGAAATTGTGATAAAGTACATTTTGAGTACAACATTTTGCAATTATGATTTTCAATTACTCACAATAAAATAAATGTTTCTGGAACAGTTCACTGTGGGTCCAAAGGAATGCATTTGTAAGGCTGTGGACGGAGATTCCTTTCAGGTTTGTGTGCCTGTAACATGACCTGTAGGAATTCAAAGAAGTCTTTCACCTCTGGCAATTGGAACTCTGTTGACTTGCCATCTGCTCTACCAGTTCCAGTGGGCACCAGCCACCTGTGATCATAATGAAATATGTGAAAAGCAAGCTGAAAAGTGGGGGGAAAGTGAACTAGGGGATGCAGTGTTAACTGTGATAGCATAGGTTGAGAGCTGTCTTGCTTGAATGTTGTAGTATCATTCATATTAATATTAAAAGCTCTTATTTATATGTCAAGAAAAAAACTCAGGACAGTGGCTCTCTAGGCAACTATGCTTCCTACTTATAGATGCTGCCACGCACATCAGAAGCCTGGTTAATTGAAAACATTGTATTTCATTGTACACTTTAAATATACAATGGCACCTCCAGCAGTATGGAATGTTGTCTCCCCAACTCTATAAAAACTAGTCAGCACCTTATATTCTTATTGTATCTTATGTTGTCATCATCATCATTGTACCTTCAAGTCATTTAAATTGATCCTAAGGCAAATCTGAAGATTCCTTAACCAAATTTGCTCAGGTGTTCACCCTTGCATTCCTATGAAGCTGAGAGAGTGTAACATGCCCAAGGGAACCCAGCAGGCTTCTATGGCTTAATGAGGTTTTCCACCTAGTCTCTTGGGTTGGATCTATACTGCCCTGTATCCCAGGATCTGATCCCAGATTATCTGGCAGTGTAGACTCATATAATCCAGTTCAAAGAAGATAATCTGGGATCGGATCCAGGGATATAGGGCAGTGTAGATCCAGCCATGGAGTCCTGATTCACACTGAAACAGCTACACCATATTGGCTCTTTAAGCCCTTTTAACTTCCATAAAAGTTGAAAAGCTACATGGAAAAGCCTGAAGCCGGTTAGGACATTTCTAGCTACTGAACTATGTGTACCCTTGAGATCTCTTTGCATATTGTAGTTCTGGTTGCATAATCAGTGCTCCATCCAGCTCGCCCACACATACCAGTTAATCTGTCTTTACTTTACGTAAACATTATAATTGGTAGAAGTTGCTCAAACTCACTTGGTGCCGCTAATTGATTGTGAAACCGGTGTTTGTTAAGAAGTACTCGTATTCCTGTTTGTTTGGGTTTCTTTTAATGAAAAGGTAGCTTACTTTGAAGAAAAAGGAAACCCAAGCAAATGCTTAGAAAACTATTCAATAAACTTAATGCAGTTTGACATCACTTTAACTGCAGGGCTCAGTATTATGAAACCATGGTATTTGTGGTTTTATAGCTTTATCAATTCCTGCTAAAGAGTGTTGGCACCCCATTAAACTGTACCTCTATGGCAAGACATATACTGCTCTATATCCCAGATTTTCTGGCTGTGTAGACTCATCAAGTTCAAAGCAGATAATCTGGGATTAGATCCTAGGATATAGGGCAGTGTAGATTCAGGGTCCTTCTACACAAGCGCATGATCTTTGATATTTTGAATTCTTGCTTGTACAATTTGCTAGTGGACTGTACATGGAAATTACCTAAAGCTATAAGAAAGGATTATTAATGTGTTTCTTTAGATTTGAGATAGTATCTGGTTTCTTTTTTGGGTAATCCATACCAAAAGATGAAAAATAGGTAAACAGTGTAAATTCAACGAAACTTCAGAAACAATTTTTCATGATAAACAGAATTCCATCGCATATAGATATGGAGCCCAAGTTTCTTACAGTTAATTTGGAATTCCACATATAACTAGCACTTGTGCTTTATATACTGTTTGGAATATTTTTGGATTATGATTCCCAGTGGCTGTACTGGTTGGAGAATTGTGTAAATGTGCCCCTGTGTAAATGTGCCCCTTGCTGCAAAATGAATTAGTCTCTGTTTGCCTAAATCTGAGAAGGGAATATAAAAGTTTAACACCAAATATGTGATTTTGAGGTGCCGAAAGACGGACAAGATGCACCTCAATATTTGTTTTATCAATATAAGAATACCTATTTTAAAGCAGTAATGTTATGAAACAAAACTTGCCATTGTTTTCTTGAAAGAAAGCAGTCTGGGCACGGTTCCACATAGGGTTCTGGGTTCTTGCCCACCCTCCACCCAGAAAGCACGGGTTTTTCTGGGGGGGGGGAAGTGTCCATATGCCCTACTGGACTTTCCAGCAGGATACCCAGACACAGAAGAAAACCCCTTTAAAAAGCCTTTAAAAAAAGAAAATAACTCACCTGGATGCCATTCCCCCTTCTCTGGAGCTCTCCTGGCACATACAATGATGTGCCAGGAGAAGGGGGGGGGGGGGCAGTCGAAGCTCTTTTATTCCTCCTGCCTTCTCCTGGCATGTCATTGGTATGTGTCAGGAGAGCTTTGGAGAAGGGGGAATGGCAGCTGGGTGAGTTTTTTTCCTTTTAAAAAGACTTTTAAAAGTGTTTCTTTTGGGAGAGGTGGGGGCTATCTTGGATTTCTTGGGTTCTAGGGCCACAAGAAACCTGAGATAGATATGTAGATTGGCACCGAAAGTGGCACAGCATGATCCCTGGTCCCATCTGCACAGCCCCTGGGACTTTCCAGTAGACAAATTACCTTGGCACAACACAGAGTTTTTCTTGCTTTGTGCCAAAAGCATTTGTTTTCCCTTGAAGCGTTGTCTGGATGCCACAGGGGAAAATGCAGGAGGATGCACCCTGACATTCCTTGTTCAGATTGCCTGAAACCGTTTTGAATGGGAGGATGTAGTGTTGGATTAAAACTTATCAGGAACATCATGTTCACTTATTACAAATTTTAATGAATTAATTCACCTCTAATCCCATCCCTATTTCAGTGTTTCAGTTGATTAAAGGACTGGAAAGGATGGTAAGAAGGACTTGTGCATCAATTTTCCAAATGTATTGTTGAGCAGTTGCAGTACAGGAGGCATGCTGCCAGATAATATGTAACAGTATTTGCCTAACACTACACAGAGTTTGGACATTTATTTTTTAAAAACAAGCAGTTCCAGTTTCTTGTTATAGTGTTTTAAATGTGGCTTCTTGTTTTTCGTTGCACTCTAATAATGGTTACGCATATGGTTGCTTTTTTTTTTTGCAATATATTTTATTTTATTAAAGATACAAGGAGGGAGGTAAGGGGGTGTGGGGATATGGGAATAAAAGGGGAGGAGGTGTCTTCTTCTACAAGTAAAGTGGGAGAACAATAATATGATAGGAAAGTAGGAAAGTAAGATAGAAAAATAAAACCAACGGAAAAAAGATTCAAGACTTATAAAAAATAATCTTGGTGACTTCCATCTAGTCCTTTGTGGCTTGTGTTTATCTGTGCGAGAATGTTTATGTTGAGGGTAAAAAAGTAAAAATAAGTGAATTAGATATACAACAAGATAGACTGGCCTTATTGTTTTTCCATAAAAAAAGAAGTAATGTCTTTTAATATTTTATTTATTGTTCCTTTTTCATATTCCTCAAACTTGGACCAGTCAGTGTATCTAATCGGGTTTCCTAAATTTTTCTTTAATAAAAAGTTAGTTTATCCATGCCTCTGATTTCTCTTACTTTTTGTATCTATTTGTCTATATCTGGTATTTCCTTTTGTTTCCAATGTTTAGCATAGCTAATCCTGGCAGCTGTAGTCAGATATGTATCTGTCTACAGAACATAAGGTTGCTTTTTATTTTCACAAGTTCTCATTGTTTTTGCTTTGTTAAGAGAATGGCAAAATACTAAAAAACAATTTTAAGACAGGGTATTTGATGGGTTGTTGTGTGCTTTCTGGGCTGTATGGCCATGTTCCAGAAGCATTCTCTCCTGATGTTTCGCCTGCATCTACAGCAGGCATCCTCAGAGATTGTGAGGTCTGTTGGAAACTGTTCCAACAGATCTCACAACCTCTGAGGATGCCTGCCATATATTTATTTATTTATTTACTTTACTTGTATACCGCAGTTTCTCAGCCCAACAGGCGACTCAACGCGGTTTACAACAAGGATAAGAATCAATCAACGATATACAATTTAAAACCATAAAAGCATAATATACAATATTGACACAAGAATAGACAACACAATGCATCTCATAACTAGAGTCGTGATCCAATATATGCAGTCGAAACATCAGGAAAGAATGCTTCTGGAACATGATCATACTGCCCGAAAAACACACAATAACCCAGTGATTCTGGCCATGAAAGCCTTCAAGAATACAGTGTATTTAATAATATCAACAGCAACAAACATCAGAAAGGTACGAGTACAATAGAAATCCATACTTTTATTTCCATAATGAAAAGTGCACCTGTGTCACAGAGCTCTGTGTCTGTTTTTTTTTTTTAGAATGAGGTATTGCTGGTTGTACAAGTGCAGTTATACATGTAAATTAAACCATTTGACAGGCCTGCAATTTAGGTTTTCAAGTTAATGAAATCTCATCCCGAAAGGCAAGCCAGATTATAATCAGTCATTAACTTCCTACATAAATTGTTCTTCACATAAAGATTTTTTGTGATACAAAGATGGCAATGGCAAGCTGCAAGTTTCGCAAAGTGTAGAGTTGCTCAAATTGAGTGAAGCCAACAAACCTGATGGAGTCTTCGGAATTATTGTGTCTGCCCCTTTCATCTTTTGTAGTCTTCTGTTTTCATTAAACTACATGGTAATATTGCTACCAATTTGAAGAATGACGTAGAAGAGAAAGTGATGTTATTGTAAAATATCTTACAATGACCTTTCAAATTAACTTATAACTAATATTGCAGACCCGAGTCTTTGCTAGAGCACAGGATTAAAAAGCCAACAGTAGCATATGGGTTGCTGAAATTTGCAGCTTCTACCTTTCACCAGATATTTATTTATTGAGTCATCAGCAACCAGTCAATTATATTACATTTCTAACAGAACAAAGCAAACATACAGACAAAATACAAAAATACAAAATACAGAATACAAAATTTGTGAGTTGGTAGTTGATTAAATGTCCTTTGACCAGTATCTGGCCACTTGGAATGCTTCTGGTGTTGCTGCAAGAAGGTCCTCCAATGTGCATGTGGCAGGGCTCAGGTTGCATTGCAGCAGGTGGTCTGTGGTTTGCTCTTCTCCACACTCGCATGTCGTGGATTCCACTTTGTAGCCCCATTTCTTGAGGTTGGTTCTGCATCTCGTGGTGCCAGAGCGCAGTCTGTTCAGCGCCTTCCAAGTCACCCAGTCCTCTGTGTGCCCAGGGGGGAGTCTCACATTTGGTATCAGCCATTGGTTGAGGTTCTGGGTTTGAGCCAGGCATGTAGCCCCCCCCCCCCAAATTCTCATGGTGGTTCGCGAAAAGGCCTTACTGGTGCATTATTTAAACTGTTATGTTTATTCATATCATGATCTGATCACCATACTCAATATATTCCATATGCATGGGGGTATTGGGGTAATGATACAAAAGGTTTGCTAGGCTAGACCCTCTTTCACTCAGACTCAGCCCCCCCCAAAACTCACCCCCCCAACCCCCCGAAAAAATTCAGCCCCCCCCCCGAAATGAAATCCTGGCTACGGGCCTGGTTTGAGCCTGCCACTTTTGGACTCTCGCTTGCTGAGGTGTTCCAGCGAGTGTCTCTGTAGATCTTAGAAAACTATTTCTACATTTAAATCGTTGACATGCTGGCTGATACCCAAACAGGGGATGAACTGGAGATGTCTCTGCCTTGGTCCTTTCACTATTGGCTGCTACTTCCCAGTGGATGTCAGGTGGTGCAATACCGGCTAAGCAGTGTAATTTCTCCAGTGGTGTAGGACGCAGATACCCCGTGATAATGCGGCATGTCTCATTAAAAGCCACATCCACTGTTTTAGTGTGGTGAGATGTGTTCCACACTGGGCATGCATACTCAGCAACAGAGTAGCACAGCGCAAGGGCAGATGTCTTCACTGTATCTGGTTGTGATCCCCAGGTTGTGCCAGTCAGCTTTCATATGATATTGTTTCTAGTACCCACTTTTTGCTTGATGTTCAGGCAGTGCTTCTTGTAGGACAGAGCACGGTCCAGAGTGACTCCCAGGTATTTGGGTGCGCTGCAATGCTCAAGTGGGGTTCCTTCCCAGGTGATCTTCAGAGCTCGGGATGCTTCTCTGTTCTTGAGATGAAAGGCACATGTCTGTGTTTCAGCTGGTTTTCCCTGTAATAGGCAGTTAGAGCACCTAGAGCTTTGGAAAGCTTCTGTTCTACCATCCCAAAGCTCCCTGCTTGAGCAGTAATGGCACGGTCATCAGCATAGATGAAACTCTCTGTCCCTTCTGGCAGTGGCTGGTCATTTGTGTGGATGTTGAACATGGATGGAGCAAGCACACTCCCCTGAGGCAGGCTGTTCTTCTGTTTCCGCCATCTGCTTCTCTGGCCCTGGAACTCAACAAAAAAGCTCCTGTTTTGTAGCAGGTTTCCTATGAGGCGGGTGAGGTGGTAGTCCTTTGTGATATTATACATTTTTCTCAGGAGGCGGCGGTGGTTCACAGTATCATAGGCTAGTTTAGACAGTCAGATCCCCTATGAATATACTTCATTTTCAAGAAGGATGCGAGTATGGTTACAAAATCAGGGAAAGGGACTAGGGCCCCTTCTACACTGCCATATTATCCTGAAAGCAGACAATCCACATTATCTACTTTGAACTGGATTATATAAGTCTCCATTGTCAGATAATCCAGTTGAAAGCATATAATCTGGATTTTATATGGCAGTGCAGAAGGAGCCTAGGATGTTTGGACTCTGTGACTTTTAAGTTTCCGCTTGTGACAACGGCTTCTCTTGGAAAGCTTTCTACATGGCAGCTATGGGAAATCTCATGGCAGCCCATAATTTTCTGTTGTGAACTTTCCTACAGGTGTAATGCAGAAAGATTTCCAGGAAAAGTTTTTAAATACATTTTGAGACACTGATATCATGTAACTGATTAGAGGAGAATGATTTAGTGAAGCCTTTTAAAGACTTATGGCACAGCTACACTGATCATTTAATGCTCCCAACTGCTGCATGGAGCTGATCCAGGGTAACGGGATAGATAGCTCCCATCCTAATCACATCTCCTTGTATGACTACATCACCTTTTACAAACCTACCTGGGCCCTGATATCTTCAGGAGAGACCCTTCTCTCAGACCCAACTCCATCTCAAGCTCGGCTGGTGGGAACGAGAGAGAAATGAGAAGTACTTTGCCTGTCACTTCAAGATGGGTTTTGGGGAGGCCTTTTAGCTTACCATCCTGGAAAGTTCAAAGGATAAGAAATTACACACTAGGCCTGCTATAGTTGCCCATAAATAAAACCAATAACTAACTATCTAACTAACTAACTGGTGCCCCTTCTGCACTGCCATATAGCATATAATCCAGATGATCAAATCAGATGATCCACGTTATCTGCATTAAACTGAATTATCTGTATCTACACTGCCATATAATCCAGTTCAAAGCAGATAATCTGGATTTTATATGGCAGTGTAGAAGAGGCCTTACTGAAATTTACAGAGTTAGATCCACAAAAATACAGGCACAAGATGTGTGTTTCTGAGCAGCCATTCCTAGCAGACTCGCAAATATAACCATTGATGCGGAATGCTAGAACATATAGTCTTACAAGGTCTGAAGTACTGCGTTGTGCTCATGCCTGCCATCAAAAACTTAGGGATATTAGCTATTGTCATAAATCAGGATTAAGGCAAGAGAAGGAAAGTGGGTGGGAGGCCAGGAGCCAGTTGCCCTCCCCAAAAGACCTACCATCAAAACTCTTTTTTCTTTTGCAGCCCATTTTAGGCTCTGAAGAGACTTTTATCACAACAGGAAATAATCGGCATTCACTTCTGATTTACTTCACCCCTCAGTGGTTCCTAGGGACCACTTGACCAGGGATCACTTTCACCAGGGACCACTTGACCAGGAAACACTTTGACCAGGGACCACTTTGACCAGGAACCACTTGACTAGAGATCACTTTGACCATGAATCACTTTGACCAGGGACCACTCCCCAACATTAGTACCAAAAGGGTTATAAATCAGTTTTTGGTCAACTTTAGATTTAGTTTGGGGTGCTGATTTAGAAAATTCCATTGGATAAATCACATCAGCTCTAGTTTCTGATACAGAACATATGCCATGATCAGTGACAGGGAAGGAGTAGCAGGTGGTGCAAAAGGAGCAGAAATAAAATAAAAATACAAAGAGGAAGGAGGCTTGTGAGCCAGATTTTCATCCTCACTGCCTACTGGTGATCCACGGCTCACAGGATAAGAACTACTGGAGTCTAAACAAATAAATGTCAGTGATCTCTGAAGGATAAACTGAGGGCCCTCCCGAACAGCCCAAAATGTGGGACTTGTCTCGCTTTTTACCTGTGGCATCCAAAAATCCTTCACATGATAGCAAGCCAGTTCATCATTTTCAGTAGAACATTAACATCAAATATATTAGGATAGGCATTTCTAGTCATTCTGTCCATAATCCTATAGGTGACTTAATTGTCTTTGCCATTTCCTTTTGCACTTAGTGTACTTAGCCATCTCTGTCTTCAGGAAATTCTTTGTATTTTGAATTTTTCCATGCACTCCTGGGTCTTAAGTAGTGATCTAGAAGTTCAAGATGGGTGTGGATCCCAGCTTTGCCAGCACCTTATCTCTGCCTGAATCAAGAATGTGTTGCGCAAACACACAATTGCCACAGGGCTCCACCTAAGAGATCTGGAAATGAAGCATCATTTCCTGATTACCATGATAATGGGATGGAGGAACTCCAATTAGGGTCAATTGGAATAGTTTAGAAACCCGGAGGCCTCTTCATCAGGTAATCCTAGAGGATACAATGCAAATTCAACTGTTTGACATAAAGCTCTTCGACCTACTTCAGTGGTGGCAAATTATGAGCGACTATGGGGCAATTTTCTGATTTGGCATTTAGGGAAACTTTGCACTTCACTGTTTCCATATGCAACTGTCACAACTGGCGGCCTTCAGTAATTTTTAATACATTTTGAGCCAACTTTTTTAAAATGTAAGGAGAGCTCTGGAGGTTAAAAAGGTAAAGGTAGTCCCCTGACATTAAGTCCAGTCATGTCTGACTCTGGGGTGTGGTGCTCATCTCCATTTCTAAGCCGAAGAGCCAGCGTTGTCCATAGACACCTCCAAGGTCATGTGGCCGGCATGACTGCATGGAGCACTGTTACCTTCCCGCCGGAGCGGTACCTATTGATCTTCTCACATTTGAATGTTTTCGAACTGCTAGGTTGGCAGAAGCTAGGGCTGACAGCGGAAGCTCACGCCGCTCCCTGGAATCGAACCTGCCACCTTTCGTTCAACAAGCTCAGCAGCTCAGTGCTTTAACCCACTGCGCCACCGGGGGCTTACATGGTTGCAAAAACTGGGTTTGGGGGGCTACATACAAACCAGAGGTCATATTTTGCACATTGTTGATATATTTCCTCTTCTGGGTAACTTGGTTGACAGAAAAACTAGTCAACACTAGGGATGTAAATATTCAACTCTTTTATCTTCAAAGTTGAGGGCAAACAATTTCTCTATATTTTCTTCAAGCTGGGGAGAAAATGAATATTTCTATGCAGTTGACAACCCATGGTGAGAATTATCTCAAAATGTTATCCTGCACAGAAATTTATGTGAGTTTTCACATTTTTATTAAAAGATTGCTATTCCTTGTGTAAGAACCCCCCTCCCCCCAAATAATTAGGCTTGCACAAATAATCACATCCCTATCCAGAAATAGTGGGGAGAGGATTCTCCCCCCCCCCACCCCCCCCCCCCCCCATGTTTTGTGTAAAAAGTGCTACTTTCTGTGACAAAATTGTGTGTGTGTCTGGGAAGGGAGATGACGTTTTGCTGATTTCTTTAAAAAACAAAGGTTTAAAATGCAGAAATATATATAATCACATAATGCAAGAACAGTCATAATCTAGTTCCTGGTGGAGAAAAAACATTCCAAATATATCATTACTGTGATCAAAACAAATTAAGAGCAAAAATGTGTATCCCTGAAATGGATGATACATGCCTTTCAGGAAAGCTTGATAGCAATTACTGATGATGACTGATTTATTTCCAAGGAGCCCTAAAGGAGTTTCCTGCAATGTTAGGGAAATGCGATATGTCAAATGTGACGAGACGGGGGAAGTAGAAGGTTGGCAAGTACTCCACAGGCCAGATTTGGTGTCTAGGCTGATATTTTATCATACAATAATATAGAATTACAGGTAGATGTTAGATAGTGAAGTAGATGTGTTCCTAGGCATTACTTTTTTTAACAGAAAATTTGGTGCCACAGGCAAAAACATTGGGCAAAGAATAGAATAGATTCCTGCATTACAAAAAAGAAGAGCAGTGCAACATGTTTCAGCAAACATCGTATGCAAAATTAACAATTTTGTCATGTGTGATGAAACAATCAGGCCAGATAAACTTTAAACAAAAGGATTTTCATGAAATTTTCGAGCGTTTTCACTGTCAGAATCACTGGAGTGTTGTGTGGTTTCCTGACTGTATGGCCGTGTTCTAGCAGCTTTTTCTCCTGACGTTTCACCTGCATCTGTGGCTGGCATCTTGAGAAGATCTAATCACTCCAGGATTTTCACACTTGCAGAACCCACATGAAAGCTTGTTCCAAAATGGAATAAACTTGAGCTTTCCAATGTGTTGCTTTTAACTGCCATTACAACCTGTGCATGGTTGGGGTCACATTCCCTCTGAAGACACAGGTTTGCAGTCTGGGGTGATCCTGGACTCATTGCTGACCCTGGAACCACAGGTGTCGGCGGTAGCCAGGAGCACCTTTGCACAATTAAAACTTGTGTACCAGCTGCTCTCATACCTTGACTCACCAGATCTGGCTATGGTAGTCCACACCTTGGTAACTTCCCATCTGGACTACTGCAACACTCTCTACATGGGACTGCATTTGAAGTTTGGAAGCTTCAACTAGTTCAGAGATCATCAGTCAGGTAACATGGAAGTGGTTATCTCCCTGTACGGCACTCCAGTTAGTAAACAGGGTGAGAACCACTTCCTTGTTACGGCAGCTCCACTGGCTGCCAGTCTGCTTCTGGGCTAAATACAAAGTGCTGGTTATTACCTAAATGGTTCGGGTCCAGACTATTTGAAAAACCGCCAGCTTACAAACTGGCATGGATGTTGTGATCTGCAGGGGAGGCCCTGCTCTTGGTCCCACCCCTGTCTCAAGCACAGCTGGTGGGAATGAGAGAGGGGGCCTTCTCAGTGATTCCTCCCCGCCTCTGAAACTCCTTCCCTAAAGAATTAAAACTGCCCCTTCCCTCCTCTCCTTTAAGAAGCTGTTAAAAACTCATTTATGCAATCAAGCTTATGGGGAGGAGAAGGATAAGCACTCTACTAAACATCCTGACTTAGATAATGAAAATCTTCCTTCAGCTTGCTGGCTTCCAGCAAATTGCATTATACTTCTAATGTTTTAATTATTTTATTATTGGATTTATTGCTTAAACAAATTTATTTGTATATCTAATTTTTTATAAGTACACCTTGATGTGGTTTATCTTATTGTTATGATTTGATCTGTTTGTTTTTTATGTCGGCATTGAATTTTTGCCTATTTTTTTGTTGTGAACTGCCCTAAATCCCCTTTGGGAGATATGGTGGGATGAAAATAATGTTTATATTCTTCTTCTTCTTTTTCTTCTTCTTCTTCTTCTTCTTCTTCTTCTTCTTCTTCTTCTTCTTCTTCTTCCTCTTCCTCTTCCTCTTCCTCTTCCTCTTCCTCTTCCTCTTCCTCTTCCTCTTCTTCTTCTTCTTCTTCTTCTTCTTCTTCTTCTTCTTCTTCAGTTGATTTTGAATTATTGTGACTGTGAATGAGAGACTGCCAACTCCCCCTGTCCTCAACAGCTTTGCTTAGGTCTTGGAGATTCATAGCCCTGGATTCCTAGATTGACTCTATCCACCCGGAGTATAGACTTCCTCTTTTCCAACTGCCTTCTACCTTATCAAGTATAATTTTCTTTCCTACCAAATCATGGCCTCTTGTGACAGTCTCAGTTCCAATGTGCATAAAAAGACTTTGTAAAAGCGAGCTTCATTGTCAGAGGTTTTGTTATTTGAGGTGGAAAACAAAACCCAATATTAACCAAGGTGTGCCTGGAAGACTGTTGTATATAGCTGTTGTATATAGTTCATTGATTTTGCTTTATTCCAGATTCAGCAGTATCCTGTTTCCCTTCTGTCTGTCAGAATCATAAGAGCCAATATAATCACCTCCAAAGATACATGTAAGTAGTATGCATCTTTCATTGTACCACTAGGCTCAAAATATACATGAGAAGAAGCTGTAGATGAAATGTTAGATATTGAGTATCCCTTATCTAAAATATTTGGGATCAGAGTAATAGAATCAGTTGGAAGAGACCCCAAGGTCCATCTGGTCCAACCCTATGTCATGCAGGAAAATACAATCAAAGCACTCCCAAGAAATGCCCCTCCAGCCCAATTAAAAAACCCTCCAAAAAGGTGTCCCCTACCATACTCCAGACAATTATGCTGGGGAAAGTGGAAGGCAAAAGGAAGAGGGGCCGACCAAGGGCAAGATGGATGGATGGCATCCTTGAAGTGACTGGACTGACCTTGAGGGAGCTGGGGGTGGTAACGGCCGACAGGGAGCTCTGGCGTAGGCTGGTCTATGAGGTCACGAAGAGTCGGAGACGACTGAACGAATGAACAACAACAACAACCATACTCCAAGGCAGCATATTGCACTGTTTGACAGCTCTTATCATCAGGATGTCTTTCCTTATGTTTAGTAAAATCCCCGTTCCTGCAGTTTGAATCAGCTGCTCGATGTCTCAGGGCACATCTACACTGACCACTTAATGCAGTTTGAAGGCAGTTTGTGAACGCAATGTTTAAAGGAAACAGACATGTGAACAAATGTGGCAAAATGCATTCAGGGCTTTAAAACGGAATAAGCAGAGTTTGGGATACTCTGAAACAGAGTCCGCAATCAGTTTGAATGCACTGGTGTACTACTTGGTTGCAACCATTAGTCATACATAAGGATTCCTATCAGATATTTCAGTTAAATTTATTTATGCATGCCTTGACTATTGCAAATGACTGGTTGTCTTCTGAAGTAGGTCAAAAGGACAATAGTTCATAGAATGTATTGAAAGGAATGAAAAGGTCATCTCAGCCCACATAGCTATACTGACCTTGTACAAACAGAAGCCTTAAAAAAAGATAAAGAATGGCAAATGATACCTTTTATATGGCAGATTCCTACTGTTTGGTTTGAAATGGTGTGTACATTCAAATTTGAGATATACTTTTTCAGGTGAACTTTTTCATAGCAAAATAAAATAGAATAAAATACAGGGTTGGTTGCAAAATGCATCATGCTGTTTATAATAGTTTATGATTTTTTCTGTTGATAGAATCTCTTTTTGCCCTATTAATGGCACCTGAGATTTTTTTTTCTCTTCTTACTGCTTTGGCCTCAGATCATTCCAGTAGTCATTTCACATAGTTCCAGCTAATCTAATTACACTATGGTTGTTCCCTGAAGGCTTGATCCCAGAGCCACAGTTTCACTTTTTTTCTGAATGTCAGGAGGGAGGGGGCTGAACTAACATCGCTGGGGAGGGAGTTCCACAGCTGAGGGATCACCACCGAGAAGGCCCTGACTCTCATTTCCACCAGTTGCACCTGCAGAGGTGGTGGGACCGAGAGCAGGGCATCCCCAGACAATCTTAATCTCCGAGATGTTTCATAGGTGGCGATCCGTTCAGACAGGTAAGCTGGGCCAGAACCGTTTAAGGCTTTATAGGCTAAAGCCAGCGCTTTGAATTGTGCTCGGTAGCAGACTGGCCAATTATATATAATTATATAATGTAATTATAGTTCAAAGCAGATCTTGACCAGGAAACTGCTTTCAGAAATAGCTGCTGCCACACCCATTTTAAAATCTTTTATGAAACCATGGCTCACTCTTCTCTTTTGTCCTTCTTAAATTGGTGACTAAATTTTCAATATTAACAAACACTTCCATCTCCTGCTCTGCAGTGTCTCCATCAGATTGCTACGTGACTTTGCATCTGCCAACAGCATCTCATAAGAAATTTAGAACCCAAACAGTCCAGGACTCTTATAACCCAGTCTGGAATGAGACATTCTGGTTTAGAATCCAGACTGAGATCAAGGTAAGGTAAGTTACTCAAGATGCTATCCACTTCTTTGGAAAGCAGAATACTGGGTAGACAAAGATGTTTTAAAAAGTTGCAACAAAGACGCTTAAAACCCCCCACGAAGGATGATGCTCGATGGGGATCTTCAAAGAAAAAAAGGGATTACCAGAAAGTCTTTCGACTTCATAACTCCAACCTGCTGTGTTTCAACATTCACATTAGTGTAGATCAGTCCTGCTCAACCTGGAATTCAGCTCTCAGAATTCCTGACCTGGTATTTGGAGGACCAAAGACCTGGAAGTACCAAAAACATTTCAATCAGGATGTTCAGGTCTGGTGTAAATAATGGATACATAGTGACTTGAGCACCTTTGATGTCTCACTTCTTTTTAGTAATGTGATTGCAGTAGTTTGACAAGCCGTACTTCTTTAATCAGACGACTCCACACCCTTGAAACCCCACTTTCCTGCCAAGCATACCTTGCAATTGATTTATATTGGGTTTTTTAAAATTTTGTGTGTGTGTGTGTGTAATTCTAGCTTTAAAAATCAGCAAAGATATGAACATAAAATTATAAAATAAGCAAAAAGCAACCACTTTGGGCTAAGGATGGAAAAGAGGTAGATATCCCTCTCACTGCATCACATTTATACCATCACAACACAGAAGGAGAAGAGGCACAGTGAACTACAGTACATTGTAGAAATGTAGTGAGATGGGGAACTATTGGGGTTTCATCCATTAATAGTTAGGAACGAGATAATTGAGGGGAGGCAAACTAATAGCAGGATGCACATGGTGTTGTGTAATAGACACTGTCAATGCTGCTTTGTCTGCCTTGTGTGATAAAGTCTTTTGACTCTCCTGCTGAAATGTTTGTATGACCAAAAGGTCTGAGTTCAAGTCGTTATGTGAAAAGATGAGTTCAGTGATTGGAGGGAGATAGCCTCCTATGTTTTGGTGTTGAAACTAATCCTTACGCATTTCTGAGAGGCAGAGAGTTTGCTCTTGGACCAAACAAGAGGAGATGCATTTACCATGTAGGTTTTTTTTTTAATGCAAATGTATCAGGTAACAGGAGGAATGGTAATTATCAGAATTCAATGAAGTTGGAACAGAGTGGATTCATTTATGTTTTGTCCTTCTATTGCAAATATTACATACAGGGGGAATATTTCCCCAAGGACTGCCGTAGGAGAAGAAAGGCTGTTGGGATCCTAATAATTGCCAGCTTTCCTCACCAGCTGATGATATTTATATTTCAGTAAACATGCACTTAGATACCAATGCATATTTGTCATATTCAGTTTTGTCGTATTGCAGTTGATATACTCTCTCTATCCCTTGGCTAAGGATCCATGCATGCTTGTGGGCATGGAAAAGTTTCCCACATGTTAACTACTCCTCTGTATGTGCTGGAAAAATAGTTGTCCACTTTGAATTTATATATTATTTTTAGCCAAAGAATGTTATATGCTATGCTGTGCTATATTTTACCTGTTTTTAGAATAAAATGTATCTTGCAAAATGTAAATCCCTTGAGAAACAGAGAAAACATATAGACGTGGAAGTAACTGAGATACTCGAGACACTTGGCATATCTTTCAACAACTTTTATAAAAGAAGAAAAGATTCCTTTGAGGTCTTTGTTATTTACACAGAGTTCAGTCCCGGTGGTCCTTGTCTGTGGAAGCATCCAAAAGTAGAAGTTTGTTAGCCACAGCAAGAAAGGTACTGATTAACAGAATGTTTGTCACAAGCTGCCATCCATATTCCATTTATTTCAGGTGGAAAAAGTCTACTGATATGAAAGAACAAATAAAGCAAAAATGAATAAAAAACAGATAAAGCAAAAATGGCTGTAAAAACAAATACACAGCTTTAAGAATATTTTTCCCTGTTTCCTAGAATATCTTAGTGTTGCAAGTCTGCGATGCGGATCCAGTCACCTCAGATGACATACAGTTTACTGTCCTGTTTGATTTGGCAAAAATCCGGCCTGGAGCAACAGATCGGGAGATATTTTCTTTAAAACCAGAGGTGAGGGTTAGAAAGTTAACCTTAAGACAACAACAACAATAACAACAACAACAACAACAACAATAACAACAACTATATTTTTTACCTGCCTCTCCTCATGGCTCCAGGTGGGTTACAACATTGCTAAAAAAACACAATCATGTAAAAACTTTCTATAAAATACATATAGAAAAACATGTCCCTACAAAACACATATCAAAATACATAGAAAAAAGATTAAAATGCAAGTTGTTGGAGCTCTTCTGGCAGGTCGTTCCACAGTCTTGCGGCGGCCGATGAAAAGGTCCTTTGGGTGACGGTCATTAGTTGGGTTCTGACAGACTGGAATACCTCCTTCCAGAGGACCTAACTGTTCAGGGCAGATTGTATGGGAGAAAGCAATCCTGTGGGTCAGTGCAGGCCCGTAGCCAGGATTTCGTTTCGGGGTGGGGGTGGAGGTGGGGGGCCTTAAAAATTTTCAGGGGGGGTTTTGGGGGGGGCTGAGTCTGAGTGAAAGAGGGTCTACCCTAGCAAACCTTTTGTATCATTACCCCAATACCCCCATGCATATGGGATATATTGAGTATGGTGATCAGATCATGATATGAATAAACATAACAGTTTAAATAATGCACCAGTAAGGCCTTTTCGCGAACCACCATGAGAATTTCGGGGGGCGGGGCTGAAGCCCCTCAAGCCCCCCCCCCCCCAGGCTACATGCCTGGGTCAGTGGTTCTCAACCTGTAGGGTCCCAGATGTTTTGGTCTTCAACTCCCAGAAATCCTAACAGCTGGTAAACTCAATCTGGGGACCCACAGGTTGAGAACCACTGCTGTAGGTAACCTTAACCCAAATCATGTAGGGCTTGAAAGGACAAAATCAACATTTTGTACTTTGCTTGCATTTGTACTTTGACTGCATTTGCTCTTCAAATGAAACATGCTTAGGTATCATCCTCTGGGAATAGTAAATGCTACATTTCTTGAGCTTTTTGTGCCTCTGAAATGCAATTCCTGTAAGATCCAAGAAGTGAAGCAGTGGGAGGATCAGGACTTGAATAAATATTCCAATTTTTTTCAGACATTCTCAAAATCATGTTGAGAAAAGTGTGATATTTTAAAAACTAAAGTTGATCTAAAACTAGAATTTTTCTTACTGCAACTAATGAAAGAACAATATCCACAATTTCACTTCTCAAAGAACAAATTAAAGACTTGGATTTTAAATTGGTGTCTTATATGGTTTTAAGAGTAAATACTACTACTACTACTACTACTACTAATAATAATAATAATAACTGGGATCTGTACTCATTATTTGCTGATATATCACACAGTCCTGGACACTTGGGAAGCGTCCGACATGTGATCCAATACAATAGCCAGCAGAGTGACCTTGTTTGCTGTGTACTAATCTTTTTGTGTTTCTAATAATAATAATAATAAAGCTTAATTTATATTCCACCACCATCTCCCAAAAGAGATCCGGAGCAGCTTACAAAAGCACACAATAGTGCAGTAAAATGCACAAGATACAATAAAATTAATAACTATGACAATTTACTGCATAACATACATAAAACAGCATACATAAAACAGCATAAAATCCCTACTAAATTAAAAAAGATACTCAATAAAACACAACCTTGACTGGGGGTTTAAAATAGGCCATATCTATATTAGTCATATAAGTTCCAGGAATGAGATGAATCATTTTGTTCTTAAGTTTTAATATTTCCATTTCTAAGCAAAGTGAAGCTGCCTTTTGCTTAGAAATGGAAAACTATAGTCTTGCCAACAAAACAAAATGGGATTTCATAGATGTTTGAGATGACAGAAATAGATTGGCTGAAAGATTGGCAGCTCAGTGGAATATTTTCATAGTGCATGATTTTCATTTCTGCATTTGTTGGGCAATTGGTCATTTAATCAATAATTTTGATATTCTCAGGATGAACACTGTCCCTATAATTTTGAATCTCTGGAAGTGGAATTCAAGTTGGCAGAAATGTAAGTGATTTGTTTGATACAAAGTTGTAAGAAAATAATAATAATAATAATAATAATAATAATAAATATGTTGTTGATGTTGTGTATTCTTGGGAATTTTTCTTTTACTTTGGCTTTCTACTAGGAATAGAAGTTTCTGTGTTCCTATGAATATTGGGTTTTAATAGTGCTTCATACATTTTTATGTTTTTTCCTATATCAGTATAGCACTCCATGAGCATTTCTAACCTATGAAAGAAAGGAAACCAAGGAAGATGTCAGTATTACCTCTATAGGGACATCATCATATTGATGCCTTCCCCGTTTTATTCCATTTTGCCAGGAAACGGAAGGCACACCTGGCACCTCACAGTGACCCGCACACCCTCCCTTCTTCCCCCATCACCTGGGGGCATCGGGGCAAGGTGCCCTGTCCCTGCTCCCATCAGACGGGGGGAAAGGAGCAAAACTGTGGATAGCTCCATCAGAAGACAACTTACTTTTCATTGTTAGAGAGGAAGCATCTTCCTATGCTTCCTTGTCACTTTGGCCATGAATGGGGCAGGGCATGGCCTGCGTCATGTGATGGTGCTCGGTAGATCCCATGGCTGAAAAGGAGCAAGGGCTATTTTACCCCTGTGGGATGAGGTGGTAGGAAGGGAGTTCAAGAGACCAAGGAGTCACTCTTACATGTCCCCGTCCCCCCAGATGTACCTGTTGAAGATGGGGAGATAGAGAAAAGAAACATTTGAGGAATGGTATTATTTTACATTATGTGCGATGAAGTACAGAGAGAGCTACCAGGTCCAGTGGTTTGAATATTGGACCAGGATCTGGGAGACTGGATTTCAACTCCCCTTAGAGAAGTCACATACTTCCAGCTACAGAGGAAAGAAATAGCAATAAATCATTATCTTGATTAAATCTTATCTATACATCCCTAATATTGTACCCCAGAAGTTGGAATTGCCTTGAAGGCACATAACAATGGTGACAATGAGCTAAATTACTTAATTGTTTTTCTTAATCTATACCATTAATAAAATATGACTACTATAATAATTATGATTTATTCTATTTGATCATTATTGATTTATCTATGCACCCAGAGAGACCTGTCTTGCCTAGTACACATGCAGAGGAAAGATAAACTTTACACCTTGGTGAAGCATTTATCTATTCCAGTGTAAACTCTGTGTGTAGTCTTAGGTTCCCTATAAACTTAGTACAGTTTGTATTTGCATGTAGGTTTTCATCCTCTAAGGGATTTCTTGTTTATTACAGTACAGTAGGAAACACGGTACCTCCTATTTTTCCACCCAAAAAACCTAAAAGAAAAATCCCATTCATAAAGTTTTTTTTACAGATCAACTCAACTCAAGCTGGATCTACACTGCCATATATTAAATCCAGATTATGTGCTTTGAACTGGATGTAAACTCACACAATCCAGTTCAAATCAGATAATGTGGATTATCTGCTTTGATAATCTGGATTATATGGCAGTGTAGATCCAGCCTCAGTAGTATTATTATTTTGTTATCTCAAAATTTATATCATGCCCTTCTCATCCCGAAGGGCGGTTCACAACAGAGGCACAATTTGATGCCTTGAATATATATAAAAATAAACAACATAAACTTTAAAATCACTTAATTAAAACACATCACTTAAAATAATTACTTAAAGACTTAAATTACTTAAATTAATACCCACCAGGTCTCTATATTAAATCTTTTGTAGCTTCTTGACCCTAATTCTGTTTTGGTTTGCAAACGATATGCTCAGGATCTATGCATTTCACCTCCCAAGAGACATATTACTTTTGAAAGTTCTAGGGAACCAATTGCTCATCTCTGCTTACTTCTAAAATGATGTGAACAACCATGAGCGGGAAGGATGCCTCCCCACTACTTTAAATGCAGGAGAGAGTAGGAGAGGTTTCTCCACCACATTTTCCCCCCACTCTGAGGCCTGTGAGTGGGGGGCTACTTACAATCCTTGGGACACACTTTGCCTATCATATTCTAAACCTTTTGAATAATTTATTAACAACCTTTCCTGAATCTGATTCATTCCCTTTTCTTTCTTTTATTTTCTGCATTTTAGTTTAGGACCTCCTGAACAACTCATTTCCAATGGTGTCCTAGCGGTAAGATTTCTTATTTTGCATTTAAGTTTTTTTTTGTTCTTATTCTTATTGGAGCAGAAGTTGATATCAAGGTGTCCAGCAACTCTGTGAGTGGGATTACATTGGCTCAGTTTCAACTGGTGAGTACTATTGATGTGGACAAACTGCTGAGAAAACAACCTGCTTTCTTGATCTCTGTCCCTCTTGGCTGGTTGTTCAGGGAGGAGATGCAATTCAATCTCAAATACAACATATTATGACTGCATCTCTCAGGGAGGGGAACTTTCCAACTTGCTTAAAAGAAACGGCAGTTAGACTGCTTCTGAAAAAGCCCTCCCTGGATCCCCTGGACGTTAATAATTACAGACCAGTGTTTCAATCACCTTTTGGGGGCAAGGTAATGAGAAGGCAGTTGCCCTCCAGCTCCAGGCAGTCTTGGATGACACACACCTCCTTGGTTTATTTCAAACTGGCTTTGGGGAATGATTCAGAGTTGAGACTGCTATGGTCACTTTAGTGTATGATCTCAATCTTAACATTGACAAGGGGTGTGTGTCCCTATTAGCACTTCTTTCAATATCTGCTAACTGCAGTAATGCAAATGTATCTAAACACATAGAAGCTCAATGTATACGTACAAATACAAGTGTCAGTAAAACATAGGATTGTTACATTCACATTTAACAAAAATAATTTGTTCTTTTCCTGAAAGATGAAAAATCTTCATGTGTGTGGAAATAGTATTTGTGTCTTTACTACAGATGAGTAGACTCCAAGTCCTTGCACAGTAAATGTCCTATTTTCTTTATTACACAAGAGTAGACTCCAGCATTCAACTGGTTTCGACTCACAGGAGTCTTAATCAGGTAGTTGGGTTCATTTATCAAAAAAGCTCGATATTAGAGGCAAGTAGTCTACTGACAGTGTTCTTGAAAAGTGGATCAACAAGTCTTGGTTAACCAGTATACTCTGCAAAGGTGTTTTAATCTGTAGCGTTTTATTCTGAGCTACCTCTGTACCATGTTCGGAAACTCCAATTAGTTCAAAACATAGCAGCCAGACTAGTTACAGGAACATCTAAGAGTTAGCATATCATGCCTATGCTAAAATCACTCCACTGACTGCCAATTAGTTTCCTGGCAAAGTTAAAATGTTGGTTTTGACCTACAAGGTTTGAGTCTAGGTTACCTACAGGATTGCCTTCTCCTGTACAATGCACTTCAGACACTGAGGTCCTCTGTGGGGGCTTTACTCCAACCAGCCAAAACCTGACTGTCCATCATCCCCCAGAAGACCTTTTCATTGGCTGCCCAATGACTGTGGGATAACCTACTGGAAAAGATCTGACAGATGTCAGAATTTAAGACACAGCTAAAGACCTATCTCTTCTAGTCAGTCAATTTCAACTCATGAATATTAACATGAATTTTACGGTGAATTTTAATCTATATTTTACCTTTGTATATTTGTTATATACATTTTATTAGTTTTGTGTTTTATTTTGCTATTTAACCATGTTGTACCCTGCCTCAAGCCACAAGGAGAGGCGGATAGTAAGAACTGTACTCTGATTTGTACGATGAGAAAAAAGAAAGAAAAAGATGCAATGAAATAACACCCATGATAATATTTGAGTCAGATTTTTCCACCAAATATCCCAATTACAGGGATATTTGGTGGAAATATCCTTGCAATATCCCTAGATCATTATGCCTTTCATTTTCTTAGGCCCGTGAGCTCTCCATTTTGGATATCAGGGTGAACAAAGAAGGGAATGAGAAGCTGTTGGAAGGTTGGTCTCTCTCAGGCATAATTCCAAGTAGTGTATCATCAGCCTCTGTCCATTTGTGTCTTGTTTCTTGGGACTTTATTTTTGATTGATCAATTAAAAACATTTTCTAATTATCTAAAAAGGCAGCTTGATTGATTTGATAGCACACTAGCAAAGTTGATTATTTTTAATGTAAAAATTTATACATAGTACTAGTGACAGGCTGGTGCATTACTTTTCTTAACATTGAAAATATACTCAGTAAATCACTGTTATTTATAATCAATTGAAAGATTTTCAATCTATTGATCACAAAAAGTGACTGCATGTTCAGAGACAGCTTCTACTAATTTTATTTGGTTTTAGTGCTTAATGTTTTGCAATTTTTGATGTTTGGCAAGTAGCAGTATGTGGTATGATGATGTATTTGATAACTGATAGTAAAATATTCAGGATTTGTATCTGATAGTTGGTTTGGTGTTTAAGGTAAATTTATGTATGGTGGAATTTGAAATTTCATCTTTAAAATATTGTTAAAGTTGAATTTTAGTAGGTTTTGAATTCTGGAAACTGTCTTGTTTCCTAAATGGTGAAAAGAATACATGTGTACTAAACAGACAAGCACAATGTTTTTCATTACATGTAGATCACAGTGATCATGCTTTAAAGTTAATTTATGTACTATTTGGTGTTTTAAAGTTAACTTGTCCATTTACAATTTTATAGAGCAAATCTCTATGGGGAAAGGATCTACAAATTCTTATGGAACAGAAATATGTAATTAAATTGTTGTTGTTGTTGTTTAGCTAACATACATGTTGTGCTCACGGTGCAAGAGTCCTATGAAGAAACACAGAAGACATCCAAAGATAGAGATTCTTTCCTCTTCCACTGTGTAAAAAGCTGGGATCCAGTACTAAAAGTCAAGCTTCAGGTAAGGACCACTTCCTTTTATTTTGTGCCAGAGGAAGTACTAAGAAAGTATAAAAAGAAAATTGTGAACTAGATTTTTCTCTATTAAAGAAACCATCATTGGATCCAGCTGGAATGGGTAATTACTACCCAGTTTCTAATCTCCCCTTCTTGGGCAAGGTCCTGGAACACATGGTGGCCTTGCAACTCCAGGGATTCCTGGATGAATCAGATTATCTAGATCAGTGGTTCTCAATCTGGAGTCCCCAGATGTTTTTGGCCTACAACTCCCAGAAATCCCAGTCAGTTTACCAGCTGTAAGGGTTTCTGGGAGTTGAAGGCCAAAAACATCTGGAGACCCCAGGTTGAGGACCACTTATCTAGATCCATTTCAGTCTGGTCTCAGGCCCAACTATGGGACTGAGACAGCTTTGGTCACCTTGGCAGATGATCTACGTAGAGAACTAGACCTGGGGGCGGGGTGGGGGGGAGTGTGTCCCTGTTGGCTCTCCTGGATCTCTCAGCAGCCTTCAGTACCATCTACCATGGTATCCTCCTTGGTTGCCTGGCTGGGATGGAACTTGGGGGAACTGTTTTACAGTGGTTTCATTCTTTCCTGGAGGGATGGACCCAGAAAGTGGCACTGGGAGATTCCTGCTCTACCCCATGCCCATTGTTCTGTGGTGTCTCACAGGGCTCTATACTTTTCCCCATGTTGCTTAACATCTACATGAAGCTGTTGGCAGAGATCATCCAGAGTTTTCGAGTTTGATGCCACCTGTACGCAGATGATACCCAACTCTATTACTCATTTCCACCAAAAGCCGAGGAAGCCACTCACTCTTTGAACTGATGCCTGTCAGTTGTAATGGACTGGAGGAGGACAAACAAATTGAAATTGAATCCAGACAAGACAGAGGACCCCCTGCTCAGTTGCAAAGCAGATCAGGGTATAGGATGGCATCCTGAGCTGGATGAGGTGACACTCCCCCTGAAGTCACAGGTCCACAGCTTTGGGGTCCTTCTGGACTCATCACTAAACCTGGAGGTCCAGGTGTCAGCAGGGTCCATGAGGGTCTTTGCACAAATAAAACTTGCGTGCTACCTGTGCCTGTACCTTGGGAAGCCAGACCTGACCGTGGTGGTCCATGCCTTGGTTTCATCCCACCTAGACAACTGTAATGCACTGTATGTGGGACTATCCTTGAAGAGTGTTCAGAAACTTCAACTACTACAAAGAGCTGCACCCAGGCTACTTATAGGTGCTGAGCACAGGGAGTGTACCACCCTACTGCTACAGCACCTTCATTGGCTGCCAGTTTGTTTTCGAGCCCAATTCAAGGTGCTGGTTCTGACCTTTAAAGCCTTAATGGTTCAGGTTCAACTTACTTATGCGACCGCATCTCTTCACACCAACATGCATGAACCCTAAGATCATCAGGAGAGACCCTACTTTCATGTTTGTCACCGTCTCAAACATGGTTGGTGGTGATGAGAGAGAGGGCCTTCTTGGTGGCCACACTGAGGCTTTCCCCAGGGAAATCAAAATGTCACCATCCCTAACATTGTTCAAGCAACAGCTGAAAACTTTTTTTATTTAAGCAAGCCTACATCGAATAAATCTTAGGCTGAAGAGATGAGAAGGTCTAATCTCCACTGGGTGGTGCTAAGTGCAATATTATGTGATAAGATCTCCCTTTGTGGGAGAAAAGTGGCATATAATAATAATAATAATAATAATAATAATAATTTAATAATAATAATAACTACTATTATTACCTACCCCTTCTCAAAGCACCATTCTCTTCTGTTTCCCATCCGCTTCAAATGCTGCACCAGATGGTAAAGGGCAGCTTCATATATCTATGGTTCCTTATCATATTAAAACCTGGCCTTCCCTCCACTCAACTGCTTCAACCTACAATGTCCAAATAACTTACAAATTCCATTTGGCTATGAACTAAAGCAAGAGTTTGGATTGTGCAGCCTGCTGAAACTCCCACTAGGCCCTGGAGTCTTTGGTCTCTGGGGGAAAACAAGTTGTTTAGCCTAAAACTAACAGTTACAACACTGAAAGCACCAAAAGTTTGCTATATTTCATATCCCCCCCCCCCGCCTCTTCAAAATTGTAAATGACCTTCCAATCACTTTGGGGTTTGAAAAAATCAATGGATATGGCCATGACAGATTGGATCTCTATGTCAGAAATATGATGGGATGGCTCCTGGACCCTCTGCAGTTGTCCCACCTCTGAACTAAAACAAACAGATCTTTGTTTGCTCCACAAGTGTCTCCATAATCCCAACACATCTAGTCCAACCATCTGACTTGGTGCAAACTCTAATATCTTACCTTCCCTCCATCTTTGAGCAGTCTGTGTAGTCCTCTTTATTTTTGTGATTTTGCAGTCATAGTGGATGTATACCAGACCCATCTCTTTGTGAAATTTCTTTTTAAAAATATTCCTTTTTATTAATATTTTCCCAAAAAGTATGGTAGAGACATGGGGAAGAGTAGGAATGTTAAGATTAGTGTGAGTAAATTAATAAATCTTACAAATATCTAATAAATCATCAAGAGAGAGAAGAGCGGTATGAAGGGCAAGGGAACTCTATGGATTCTTAGAAGTACCAACTAGATGCCTACTTGGTACTTCTGAGTACTTCTGAGCATAAGACTTGTGCTCTTCACAGTCTTATGTTCAGTTTGGCATTCATTGCCCTATTATTCTGAACTACGTCTCTAGGTAGCAAATCAGTCTTTGTTTTTGACACAGTCACCAGCTTGTAGTAAAATGTTCAGTTTCTTTGTGCAGTTCATACACTATACAGTCTTTAAAGGACTATGAAGTCAAATAAAGTCATTGCACTAGATCTGTGATATATTGTAAAATGCTTTATTATATAGTAATTATTGAGTTTCTAGTAGCTTTGCTATTGACTTCACCAACATGGTTTGAGAAATGTCAGAAAAGATCATGGACCAGAAAAAAGACAAATGCAGACTTTAAACCACAGGATGTCTTTTGGGAAAATAAATTCTGGTCTACTGTTTTTGGGCTACAATGCAGATCCTAAGATTGCTTCTACAGGTAGCTGCTGTAACTTCTCTTTGGGAATTTGATGGCTGAAACACATGCTAAAATAAGGTTATACTTAAATATAATTGTACTTTTTAGTTCAATCTGTTCATCGTGTCTAAGATGGTTTTTTCTTCTTCCTACCAGTATGTTTCAGATAAAGATGATGATTGTCCCTACCCTTTCGTTCTGCCTCTGAAACGGCTTCCCGTAGGATTGCCAATCAGAATATGTTTATTGGCAGAGAATGTAAGTTTTACTCTTTTAATTATCTTTTCACTTTCTGAACACTGGTCAATCTAGATATAATTATAAGAAATAATAACACAAACTTTCATCTTTCTATCAATGTAGTATACCGTAATTGTTGAATTTGCTGTAATACTTCAAAACTAGAATCTGTCTGATGTTGGGAGAATCAGGCATGGTTGTTTCTTCTGAATGCAGATCATGAATGAATACCAAGCACTGTTGCCTATATTCAGAGGATGGCAAAGGCAAACTATCTATGCGAACACTTGGCCTAAGAAAATTCTTTTAAATTCACTGTCATCATATCTTTAGAGGTGATTTGTTCTTTCCTTTCCTTTCTTATAACTATTTATTATAGTCAGTGACTGGCACCAAGCACTTCTAACCATGGGATTCTATTGTTCTGCCCCAAACTCCATAGGATACAAGAGACTGTGATCTGGATTAAAGCCATTATTTTTATGGGGTCATATTGTTCTGCATCAAACGACATAGGATACAAGAGACAGTGATCCAGGTTAAAGTTATTATTTTCTATGGGATCATATTGTTCTGCATCAAACCACATAGAATACAAAAGACTGCTGAAAGTTGGGCAATGAAATAAGAAGGGCAATTTTGATGGTTCCCATCACACCTGTTTTTCAGTTGTAAACATAGGAGTAAAGTGCAATAAGTGGTAGGAGTTCTGAACACAATTGCTCACCCATGTTCAGAGTTCCCTCCTTTCAGGACATTTCTGCCTCTTGTCTACCCTGGAAGATGTGATGAGCTCTGTGCTTCTCCATGCTTGAAAAAAAGCTGAAGTGTCCTACGAGGGGGAAATTTCTCAATGTGATGAGGTCAGATTGCCAGAATTCCTTCCTTTCAGGACACTTCTGCCTCTTTTCAACAACGGAGGGTTATGCATGACAGCCAGAAGTAGTTTAACTCTTGTGAGGAGCTCAGTGCCACTCCATGCTTGAAAAGAGGCTGAAGTGTCCTATGACTGGGAAATGTGATAAGATGGCTAGACTCCATGGTCAACATAAATAGGTCAGGTTGCATAATTTATTTTTGACTTGAGTTTTAGAACAACCCTTTTGTGTTTATTTCCAACCTAATTAGTAAAGATCTGTGCCATTGCATACTGAAATATTCAATAGCATGATTAACGACCTTGTCACATGGCTAGTGACAGCCAGCGGCCAGCAGCGGTGCTCCTTTTCAGGACGAGGAATGTGGCCCTCATCTTGCCTTGCCTCATGAAGTGAGACAAGGGCTCCATACCTCACCTTGAAGAGGAGCACCACTGCTGGCCGCCGCCACCCACCACCAGCCTTGTGACAAGGTCCATAGATCTATTACCACCACAAAGTGCTATAAACAATTTAATCAATTTTTGGCCAAGCCTGATCTCACTAATTAATAGAGTAATTCTAGCTCATTGTTTAGTCCATTGTATGTGCCCCTCATAAAGAAAGACATATATAACTAATATATACATAAAGAGTTGAGATATAGAGGCTATCAAAGCTTTTCTAGTACAGTACAATCATTGCATCAGTGGTCTATGGGGGTGAAATTAACCCTTTAATTTTTATGTATGGATTTTGTTCCTATGCTAAATGCAACTATTTATTGAATGATGCAGCACTAGGTAGATTGTGGTTTGGAAGCCCATGGTCTACCCGAAAGAAGCAATAAACCAATCCTATATAGAATCCTTATAAAACAAACAAAAATCTCACCCCAGCCATGGCAGAAACTGAGGATATTTCCATACTGTGCATATCACTAATTTTCTTTGTATCTCCCACCAATTTAATATAGAATTATTACAAAATATTGAGCATATCCTGTTTCTGAACTGTGTTCTTTGCATTTTACCCTGGTGTTCAACCTGATATACTTTTCAGTGGAACATACATATTTCATTCACAACCTTTCCTGCATCCTGGCAGACTTTTTCTTCAACAGGATTCTTAGTCCTTACAGGCACCTTTTCACAGGAAGGTTGTAGATCAGAACTTCTTTAAATGAAATTGATTTGGTAGGTCTATTTGGATAAGGATTAACTGTTAGATGTGAGATGCAGATTTTCACTGAATGCTATGAATCTAGTTAGCATGTATGCAACTATGCATAGATTTCACACTTTTTGTCAGATGGAAAAGCATAATATTTTTGCATTTTTACTGCTTTTTCCACATGTCTAATGCATTTGACTAATTAAATAGTTTTCACATTCATGTTGTTTACTTTCAGGATGTGCCTTTGGATTTGTACCTCCAAGTAACCGGTTGGTAAGATACTATCTTTAATTTCTTTAAAGTGCTCTTCTCTAGCACTGCTGCCTTGAGGGCATGCAGAAAAGACAAGAGCATTTTTCTTTTTCTGAATAATGAATATGTGCCTCTAAAAGTATAGAATTCCTCCCAGTTAGCACAATGAGGTCATGACTATTTTGCTAATTACGTTGTTCGTTAACAACTTTATTCATGCATATTGTTTGCTCGCTGCATTAGGTTTGTATTTGTCCATTTTAATGTTCCCTATATTAAAGTCATAGAATCATAGAGTTGGAAGAAAGTCTCCTTTGGGAGAGATAAAGTGGGGTATAAAGAATAATAATAATAATAATAATAATAATAATAATAGACCATACCGGCCATCTGGTTCACCTCCTGCCATGCAGGAAAAGCACAATCAAAGCACCCTTGACAGATGACCATCCAGCCTGTGTTTAAAATCTTCCAAAGAAGGAGTTTCCACCACATTCTGAGGCAAAGAGTTCCACTTCTGAATAGCTCTTACAGTCAGGAAGTTATTCCTAATATTCAGGTGGAATCTCTTTTTCTACAATTTGAACCCATGGCTCTGACTCCTCATTTCCAGGGCAGCAGAAAACAAGCCTGCTCCCTTTTCCTTTTGAAATACTTTCATATATTTATACATTGTTATCAAGTCTCTTCTCAACCTCCTCTTCTGCAGGCTAAACATATCCAGCTCTTTAAGCTGCTCCTCAAAGGGCAGGGACTCTAGAACTTTGATTATTTTAGTTGTTCTCCTCTGGAAACCTTCTTGCTTGTCAATGTCTCTTTTGAATTGTGGAGCCCATTATCTATATATATAAATTTGTTAGGGGCATCCAACAAGGAAACAAAACTCAAAAACCCCCCAATGAAACTTAACCAAAATCCCCGTGCCCATAACACAACCCACAAGGTACAAACATATCTACTCAAAATGAAAAACAACACAACAACACACTCACAAAACGGCAAAACAACAAAACTCAAAAATCCCCCAACGAAACTTAACCAAAATCCCTGTGCCCATAACACAACCCACAAGGTACAAACATATCTACTCAAAATGAAAAACAACACAACAACACACTCACAAAACGGCAAAACAACAAAACTCAAAAATCCCCCAACGAAACTTAACTAAAATCCCCGTGCCCATAACATAACCCACAAGGTACAAACATACCTACTCAAAATGAAAAACAACACAGCAACACACTCACAAAACGGCAAAACAACAAAACTCAAAAATCCCCCAACGAAACTTAACCAAAATCCCCGTACCCATAACACAACCCACAAGGTATAAACATATCTACTCAAAATGAAAAACAACACAACAACACACTCACAAAACGGCAAAACAACAAAACTCAAAAATCCCCCAACGAAACTTAACTAAAATCCCCGTGCCCATAACCCAACCCACAAGGTACAAACATATCTACTCAAAATGAAAAACAACACAACAACACACTCACAAAACGGCAAAACAACAAAACTCAAAAATCCCCCAACGAAACTTAACTGAAATCCCCGTGCCCATAACACAACCCACAAGGTACAAACATATCTACTCAAAATGAAAAACAACACAACAACACACTCACAAAACGGCAAAACAACAAAACTCAAAAATCCCCCAACGAAACTTAACCAAAATCCCCGTGCCCATAACACAACCCACAAGGTACAAACATATCTACTCAAAATGAAAAACAACATAACAACACACTCACAAAACGGCAAAACAACAAAACTCAAAAATCCCCCAACGAAACTTAACCAAAATCCCCGTGCCCATAACACAACCCACAAGGTACAAACATATCTACTCAAAATGAAAAACAACACAACAACACACTCACAAAACGGCAAAACAACAAAACTCAAAAATCCCCCAACGAAACTTAACCAAAATCCCCGTGCCCATAACACAACCCACAAGGTACAAACATATCTACTCAAAATGAAAAACAACACAACAACACACTCGCAAAACAACAAAACTCAAAAATCCCCCAACGAAACTTAACCAAAATTCCCATGCCCATAACACAACCCACAAGGTACAAATATATCTACTCAAAATGAAAAACAACACAGCAACACACTCACAAAACGGCAAAACAACTGAGCATGCGCATTGGCGCCCAGCCGCAAGTTCCATCGCGCGCGCACATGGCCTTCCGGCCAACGTTCCCTCTGCGGAAACCATGCCCACTCCAAGCCCCGCCGCGCCGCTTCCCGCACACACACACCCCCTGCCGCACACACACATGCAACCCCACGCTCCATCACTTCCCCTGCCGCCGCACACACACACGCAACCCCATGCTCCATCACTCCCCCACCGCCGCACACACATGCAACCCCACTCCCCCGCTGCCGCACACACACACACAACCCCACTCCCCCCGCCGCCACACACACACACGCAACCCCAGGCTCCATCACTCCCCCCGCCGCCACACACACACACGCAACCCCACGCTCCATCACTCCCCTGCCCCAATCTTACCTCCTTTTACTTCAGGCCACCTCCAAACCCCACCCCGCCCCTTCCCGCCCTGTCAAAATCTAGGAAAGACAGGAAGGAAGGAAAGAAGGAAGAAAGAGAAAGGGAGGTAAAGAAAAAGGGGGAAGGAAGGAAAGTTAGAGGAAGAAGAAAAGGAAAGAAAAGGAAAGATGGAAGGAAAGAAAAGAGAGACAGCAGAAGAGAAAGAAAAAGGGGGAAGGAAGGAAAAAGATAGAGAAAGAAGAGGAGAAGGAAAGATGGGAAGGAAGGAAGGAAGGAAGGAAGGAAGGAAGGAAGGAAGGAAGGAAGGAAGGAAGGAGGGAGGGAGGGAGGGAAAGAAGGAGAGAAAGAGGGAAGATTGGCCACAGCAACACGTGGCGGGTAAAGGTTGTTATTTCTATTATTATTATTATGATGCTATTGTTCCTATGAGACCCTTTTAGGGGGAATGGGAGAGGTGTCAGGTCCCGGAGGCAATGCATTGCATTATTGTTATTGTTATGATGGTGGTGAAATAAAAGGAAATAAAAAGTGAAAGAAGGAAGCAAACAGGGAGGGAAGAAAGGCAAAGGAAGAAAGGGGGAGGGAATGAAGGAAAGAGAAAAGGATGAAACCAAGTAGTGAAAGAAGGAAAGAAAGAAAGAGGTAGAGAAGGAAGAAAGTAGAGAAAGGGGGAGGAAAAGGGGGAAGGAATAGGTAGGGACCTCTCTTTCATAATAGTCCAGATATCTACCTCAACTTTGATAAGTTTTACTATAGGCCACAGCAACGCGTGGCAGGGCACAGCTAGTGTTTTTATAAGGATATTTTAAAGACATATTACTAGCTCCAAAAAGAGTAAAACCATTATGTATTTATTTACTTCATTTATACTGCTTTTCCTCACCCTTGAGGGGACTCAAAGGGTTTCCAACATAATAATGGCAAAATTCAATGCTGTATATACATGTGAAAACCAAAACATAATTTTTAGACAATAACATATACTAAAAATTAAGAACGTTAACCACATTACACATATCAGCATTATTAAACACTAGAGCAAACTTTTTAAACGAGGGCCAGGTTACAGTTCCTCAAACTGTTGGAGGGCCAGATTATAATTTGAAAAAAACATGAATGAATTCCTATGCACACCACATATCTTATTTGTAGTGCAAAAATCACTTAAAAGCTATACAATAATAAAGATGAAGAACAATTTTAACAAATATAAACTTATCAGTATTTCAATGGGAAGTGTGGGCCTGCTTTTGGCTCATGAGATAGGATTGTTGCCGTTGTTGTTGTGTGCTTTCAAGTTGTTTCAGACTTAGGTTGACCCTGAGTGAGGGCCAGGTAAATGACCTTGGAGGGCTGTATCCGGCCCCGGGCCTTAGTTTGAGGACTCCTGCACTAGAGTTTATGTGAGTGCTAAATTAGCAAGTTTCTGTTAATTCAGGATGTCTGTACAGTTAAACTGAGGACTAAATTCATCATATCATTGATAAATTACTAAATTAATATAAATGCACCTCAGTAAAAAAGTTTATTTTCTTTTTCCCCCTTTCTTTCAAAAACAAGTGCCATTACCATTCAACTATTCTCTATGTTTTGTGTACAAGAAGAAACTATTATAACTATAAAATCTGAACAAGTTTTCATGTCTGCTTTAAGATAACATGTGTTGAGTGGGAACAAATTGGTGGCATAGGTATTTGGCTGAAGATATTGTCAATTGATGCTTTTTAAATTACAGTTGCTATGAAACAAGAAGGGCAACTTTGATGGTTCCCATCACACCTGTTTTTCAGTTGTAAACATAGGAGTAAAGTGCAATAAGTGGTAGGATTTCTGAACACGATTGCTTGCCCATGTTCAGACTATGATATGGCTCTCAATTTCTCCCTCTCTGATTCAGGCCACAGAATCTTGATGTGCGCTTAGGATATGAACTTTGTGCAGATGAGCAGGATTTCCTGCAGAAAAGGAAGAAGGTGGTTGCACGTGCCCTGAAAAACCTTTTCCATTTGAGACGAGACCTGCTTGAACATGAAGTTTGTATAACTACAATGATTTGTGGGCTATTAAATACATTTGTTGACAGAGATGTTTGGATAACTTAGGGCACTTCCAGACAGGACTCAACTCCATGCTGAAGTTGGTTTAAATAACTTGCTTTGGTATGGATTTGTGTCCCCATGTGCTTTCCTGGGAGGGTCGGGGTGGCTATATGCAATCCCGATTAAAATCAGGATGGTATGCAGCCATCTCAAAGCTCCCCATTTTACCTCTAAAAGTTAAGTAAAAGATACTTGGCCACCATGAGTTCATTCCTTGTGGCAGGAGGATGCGAGGAAATGACATGCCAGGCGACTGGGGGGGGGGGACACGAGGAGGAAACTGGGGGTGGATGGGAGACATCTTGCACCAGTGGACTCTAGTAGCCCAATGGGGACTCACCCCTGGGTAGTCCCAGGACCACTTGGAGGTGATTCCCCATATGCCCAATACCCCTTTTAGGAAGGCCCAGATCTAATGGGATATCAAAGTAATTTGGAACAAAGCAGGAAAACCGAATTAATGCATTTTTACTGGAGGCACCGTTTGGACGTCTCCAGTAAAAACCAAGACAGGTCCCGTGTTTTGGACCTGTCTGGATGGGCCCTGAGACAACTTGTTTGCATAGATTTGTTGTCTGTGAGCATTAGATGTTTTATATAAGCAAGGACCTGAAAATGATAGTACATCCAGTTTCTTGCCTGAGGCCACATACATTCCTGTGAAATTCTTTCTTCTCTAGAGCAATATCAGAGGTGGGAATAATGAGGCCCTCCAGGTATTGTTGAATTGGAACTCTTTGCAATATCAGTCATCATATCCAGATTTTGCAGGATCTACAGTCCTGCAAAATCTGAAGAACAATATAATTCCTACCCTACACCTTAAAAAATCCATAGCAATACAATGAAATCCTTATGTTTTTATTGTAAGGGAGATTTGTACATTCAGATAGTGGAGTCTGATACAAAGGGCATATATTTGAGTTCCATAATATTTATGGAGAAGTCTTGACTAGTTATGCAGTCTAAACTGTAACTCCTTTTTTCGAAATTTCGTAGCTTCTAATGACTTCAGCAGATGGACCACTGGAAACGCCACACATTGTGGTGAATTTGGCAGTGCCCAGTGTGGGAAACCCATCACCCTATGCCCTACATCGCCTGACTCACCAGTTGCCCCATCCCATGGGGTGGGGGGAGCTTCAGCTGCCTGGCTTCTCCCCATTGTTTCAAAGGCATCATGGGAAGCCTCTGTTGTAAAACTATAGATCTGGTACATACTGCTGAAAGTAAGCCCGTCTGATGAGGTTGTCAATGAGTCTAGGTAAAGTAGTAAGTGTGGGGCAAGGGGAAGTTGCATGGTGAACTGATGGACTGTATTCAACTATCTGCCATTTTCATATTAACATAAACTGTCTGTATTTACTTTTATACCACAAAATTAGCCCGGAAGAAGGCAAAACATGGATAGATAATGTGGGGAGGAGGGGCGGGGGGAGGATGTTGTTATGATTGGCAATTTTCTTTGATGAATTTTAGGACAGGGCAGCTGGTATTACTTGTATACTTGGTTATGTCATTTACATTTCAACAGGTCCCAGTGGTAGCTATTATGGCAACAGGAGGCGGCCTAAGGGCTATGACAGCGTTGTATGCTCATCTTTTAGCATTCCAGAAACTGAACCTGTTAGATTGTATTTCATACATCTCGACTGCTTCTGGATCAACATGGTAAGGTTTTAGGGAAATGTGTTATATGTAATGAGAATTGGGCATAAATCAGCAAAAATTAGGTTTACTGATGTTTGTTTGAATTCACTGGAATAGGGACACATTTCCGCATGATTTTCCATTGCACTCACTTTTGTTATATTTGTCTTTAGGGAAGATTATTATATTCGTCTTTAGGTGCTTGCTTAATGTTTTTCTCTCTCATTCCTCTTGTAAATTATTATAATTGAAATTTCTGAACTGTTTATACAACTAATGTAAGAATGCTTCAGATCTGGATGACTCCAAAATCCAGAACTAACTAAGATCAAGTTGGATTGAAGTGGGATGTCAAAGTGAGTTTCTTCCAAAGAGTTCTGAATTTGATTCTGAAAACACCCGAAGATTCATTTGTCATTCTGAATCAGTAGAAAACACAATTATCTCAAAACAATTCAACATGCATTGCAAGATCTCCATGCAGGGACAAAGTAGGATAGGGTAAAAAGATGGAAGTGGAGGAAATATAGCTTCATATCTGACCTTCTAACTTTTAATCACAATGAATGCTTATATCAGCAGGGGAATTAAAGTTATATATTGCAGAATTAATAAAGCAATGAGTGCTTCTTGATGCTTCTTTCTTTCAGGAGTATTATTATTATGATTATTATTATTATTATTATCCCGCTATATCTCTCCCAAAGGAAACCCAAAGTGGCTTAACATAAAAACATTTACAATTTAAAATATACAAATATGCAAACATTAAAACAGAATTAAATATAAACAGCATTTTATTTATTTATTTATTTACTGTATTTGTATACTGCCTTTCCCAGCCCGCAGGCAACTGAGAATTTAAAAATTCACAGTGAATTTATGGTGAATTTAAAAATTCACAGTTAAAATCTATTAAGAGTGCTGAAAGTGTTTATGGAATATATGGGAGAGTACTCTATGTTTAAATGTCTTCCATCTCTTCTACACTTCATGTTCCTTATCCAGTCACCCTGTCCTGTTGTAGTTTTTGAGGCTTTGGTGCCAGTTCATTTATTTGCATAGGTAATAACACTACTGTGAACACTATTAGTAGACATATCCTTGTATTTTTTTAAATACTGATGTTTCCTTCCCATCTTAGGACTTTGACAGATTTGTACCGAAATGTTGACTGGTCACACAAAGACTTGGAAGAATCCATTAAAAAAATTAAAGAACAAATGGTGAAAAGTAAAGAAAGCATCATTTCCATTGATCAGCTGAAGTATTACCACAAGGAGTTGAAGGAGAGAGTTGAAATGGGGCACCTTTCATCTTTCACAGCTCTCTGGTCACTTGTTCAAGAGGCTGTTTTGCACGATAAAGTATGTGCACCATATAAGGTCTCCCCACCCTAAAGTAGAGACTCATATACTTGACACAGGGACACTCATGGACAAAGGGACAACCCTGTCTTGCAGAGGGATTCCTTTTATTAGTATTTCCACTTAGAGAAAAGTATGAGACACGTTCACTGGTCTTGTGTTTGCAAATGTGAATTTCTTTTACACAATATTTTTGCTCTGCACAGACCTTAAATGTTTCATACCATAGGAGAATTCCATAGATCACAGTGGGCCTGCTTCTCAGCAAGTGGTTTCAGCATTTTAATCATAGCTATACAAAGTGTAAAGAATGTCCACTGCAGCCAATATTTTCAGTATTTGGACTTGATATACAGCCCAGTCTGATGAACGTTTACCCAGAAGTAGGTCTCATTGAGTTTAGGAGAATGCAACTCTCAATTGGGAACAAGATACCTCACTACTACACTCTTGAAGATATTGATCAGAAAGTGTCAAGATTTTCTCTAACACATTCCTCTGAACAGCTGGTGTGAATTAATTAAAACATTGAATAAAATGCTGCTTCAGATGGCATAGATGTAGACCTATCTGGTGCTTCTCGATAGCATTTAGCACGGGCAGTTCTCATTCCACAGGATTACAGTACAAATAAGAAATAGCTGGGAGCAAAGAATGACCCAGCAATATTGTAATAGTGAAGAGCTTGATTGGAATTTTTCTAGAGTGAAAAGTTCTAGTTCTGTGAATGTGTATATATCTATATATCTGTAATATATGTGCTGATAGTAAAGGCAGTAATGATGCATTGTGTAGGTAGGGGGAAAGCAATGTGATATTGTAATTAGCTTTCTGATGTTGTCAATACTGATTTTATGTTGTGTGTGTGTGTGTAAGAGAGAGTGAGAGTGAGAGTGTATGTATCTCTAATAGGGTTGCATGAGAAAAGACCAACAATTGTTCTAATATATCATATTTTTCTTTATGCTTTCACTTTGATATTAGCCAAATTTCTGTACACTCTCAGAGCAACGCAAAGCTTTGCATGATGGCCAGAACCCGTTCCCTATTTATACTGCCATAAATGTCAAAGAAAGCCATGTGACCACCTTTGATTTTAGAGGTAGGTGTTGTCATCTTTCTACTAAGATGGAATTATTTTTACCACTGCTGAATGCATCAAGCAACTAAAGGTAGCGGGAAAGAAGGCTCAATACACATCATATTGACATAGATTTGGGGCCCTTTCATTTTATAGTATAGACCGTCCTGTGTTTGTTCCGCAGGATAGATTGTATAGGGCTTGTTGTTGGAATGCTTCACTAAATTAGATTCTTCCAGTCTGTAATCTTGCAGAATCTTAGAAGCAGAAGAATGTCATTATATCAGAGCTAACTCTCATTTCACTTACTCATTTTAAGAGATTCCAGGATCCAGCATAACACTAATGTTTCTCCTCTCCTTTTAACTCTCATTTAGAATAATCTGTTTTATTTCATAGAGAAGTTATCAGCATCAGTGAAAACCAATAGTTTAGAATTTTAAATTGCAATTAGTAATCTTTACATCAGATAAGAAAAAAATACTTTGTCCTTCACAACCTTATTCAATCAATTATCTCCCAAGGCCTTCAAGAATTTTACAATATTTTATCCTCTAAAATCTGATTTATAAATAGTTGAATGGCTATAAGAAATTCCTTGTTAAAGTTTTTCCGTTTTATTGTAGAAGTCTGAAATGATACATAACCTTGTTACATAACAACCCATTAGTTACCGTTTCATACACAGGCTTTATTGTTTTGGGAAGTACAGAGTGATTTTTCTTGTTTTCTTAACTCATTATACCAGGTCCTTAAATGGGAATGTCAATAGGTGTGTTTGCTTGACCATTTTATGTTTCATTTTGTGTTAGTGATCTTTTTTGTTGATCTGAGCCGTGTTCAATCTTCTCTATATCACATTGTTTTCAGAGTGGGTTGAGTTTAATCCTTATGAAGTGGGGTTTCAGAAATATGGTGCATATATTCGTACAGAAGATTTTGACAGTGAATTTTTCATGGGCAAAATTGTGAAGAAGATCCCAGAATCACGGATTTGTTATCTGGAAGGTGAGCTAAATACACAGAAGAGCTTTTGATAGCCTTGGGCAGCATTCAATCTACTTTCCCTTCTTTCTATTTCAGCAGCCACATTATCTTAATAATGATGTCACATAATAATATACATAGAGTTTAAAAGGGTATGATGAGTATGTCTCTTTGCACCAGAGGGAGTCATAGTTTACTTGTGATTTTATCATGCTGTCTAATAGCAGTTATTTCAGATAACTATTAGCACTTGTCTAACTGTTCAATAATGCATATTAAAAACAACCAGAACCAATATTATGTATGAATTTTCTTAATGCCTTTATTTCAAACCAAGCCATATGTAGTATACATTTTCTTTTGTTTCTATTTATTATTTACAACTAGTTTTACAACTAGTTGATATATAGAAGTTTTGAATGGATAATTGCTGAATAGACAAGGGACACTAAAATACATACCTAGACACTGTATTCATTGATGTTTAGTTCCTCTATGAACTGAGGAGTTGTGGACAATGACACTCATGAAACAGAAATGATGTATTTCTTCTTGAGATTATCGAATTTGAGTGACAGTGATATTCTTCTTTGGTACCATAGATAACTTTTGTACTGTAATAATGTTTTCTTTTTATAGCATGAAATCAGTTGCATTAAATTGCCTGGTCCCTTCCATTCATACCCACTTTCAACTGATTTTATGATGTAGAAAGAAGGCATTCCTAAGGATGACTAGCATCTATTTTTAAAGATATTAGAATGTCAGGCATAGAGGTAAACACTGTACTGAATTGGAGACTGTGCTGCTAATTGCTGTCAAGTTGACTTTGAGTTATGATGACCTCCAGGATCATCGTGTTGTCAACATCCCTGACCAGATCTTGCACTGTGTCTCTCGACTCTCTTGTTTGAGTCTATGCTCCTGTAACGCAGTCTTCATCATTTCCTACTGCTGTCCACCTTCCCTAGTATTATTGCCTTTTCTAAGGAACTCTATCTTCTCAGAGTATGCATGTGTGGATAAAGGTGAAAAAGAGAGGATGATTTAACTCTTCAAAAGATTCCCCAGAAGGAATTGAGATCTCAGAAAAAGAATTTTCACACCCGTGAGATGAAGCAGTAATCTCAGTAGTTTGATTCAATTGGTTTTTGTCTTAGTGACTACAATATTTTGAACAATACCTGTATTTGTTTTTCATTTATGCTTATTTAGGTCAGTGACACTAGTCAATAAGTAAAATATTTTTCTGATTCCGTGAGGTTATACATATCAATTCCATTAAGATACGCTTTTGGCTAATTTGTGCTGATGAATCATGTGCTTAAACCGGCAGGTATCTGGACTAATATTTTCTCTCGGAATTTGCTGGATAGTTTGTACTGGTCATCAACACCAGCAGAATTTTGGCAACGATGGGTTGCCAATATGGCAGAGAAGCGTAAGCATTTTCCTCAGTTTTATCCTTTGTTGCCTACAAACATTATTCCATGCTTATAAGGTTGGTTACCTCTTACGTTTTTGGCCATAATTCCCTTCAAACTTATCGCTAGAACCTTCAGTAGCTCACTGTGATGCTTTTAACAACCATTTTGTAGATAAAATCTCTTGTATAAGAGCTTACTTAGATGATGTCATTGGAATAGAGGCCAACAAGGAGATGTTCAGTAACTCTGTCAGTGGGATTACACTGGATCAGTTTCAATTGGTGAGTACTGTTGATGTGGACAAGCTGCTAGGGCTAGTAAGGAGGATAACCTACTTTCTTGATCCTCTTGGCTGGTCATCTAGAGAAGAGATGCAATTTGATCTCAAATACAACAAATTATTAATGCATCTCTCAAGGAGGGGAACTTTCCATCCCGTAAGAAGCAGTAGTTACATCACTGCTGAAAAGGCCTCCCTGGATCCCCTGGACCACAATAATTATAGACTAGTGTCTAACCTTTCTTTTTTGGGCAAGGTGATTGAGAAGGCAATTGACCCCTAGCTCCAGGCAGTCTTGAATGACACACACTTCCTTGACAAATTTCAAACTGTGTTCAGAGCGGGATAGAGAGTTGAGACTGCTGTGGTTGCCTTAGTGAATGATCTCCATCTCAACACCAACAAGGGGAGTGTTTCCTTGTTGTAGACCTCTCAGCTGTTATGTGGCATCCCACAAGGTGCCATTTTATTCCCAATGCTTTTTACTATTTACATGAAACTGCTGGGAGAGATCATTCATTGACATGGGGCAGGGTGTTATCAGTATGTTGATGACACCAATATGTATTTCTCCATGCCTTCAAAACCAGCCTCAGCTAAGGATAGCATGTCTCCTCTGAATGAATGCCTGAAGGAGGTAATGGGCTGAATGAGGAAAAACAAATTGAAACTGAATCCAGACAAAACAGAGGTGCTTGCCATCAAGTGTCCTAACCTGGGGATGAAGGTATGTCAACCAGTTCTGGATGGGGTTGTACTCCCCCTGAAAGACTGTGTTTGCAGCTTGGCAGTGCTCTTAGGATCTGTCTCTCCAAATGTCAGCCCAGGTAGATGCAATGGTCAGGAGTACTTACTACCAGCTTCAACTGATATGTCAGCTGCCATCCTGGATTTGGAGGACCTAAAGTTGGTAGTGCATGTACTCGTAACCTCAAGGTTGGACTGTGGAATGACTTGCCAGAAGAATTGAAAACCCATCTAAAGACCTATCTCTTTTGGCAGGCCTACCCAACCAGTTTTTAGCATCCATTCTCTGTCCTGTGTATTTAATATGTATTTTATAGAATATATTTAATATATATCTTTTATGGAACTACATTTTAATATGTGTGTTTATAAATTTTTTGCAATGTTTGTGTGTTTTCACTGTGCTGTGACCCGCCTTGAGCCACGAGGAGAGGCGGGTAAGAAATAAAATAATAATTATTATAATTATTGTATTATTATTATTATTATTATTATTATTATTATTATTGATCAGAGGTCCAAAATTGACTATAGTGCTTTTCTGGTTTCTTGGGAAATCCCAGTGTTTCTTTAGATTTATGGGGGGGGGGGGGGGTGTGAGCGAATGGGGGGCAAGCAGGTGAGCAAGCAGCTAAGCAGGGGGCAGGCGGGCAGGTAGGTGAGTGTGGGCAGGCGAGTGTGCGTAAGCAAGCAGAAGGGCAGCCAGCAGCCAGGAGAAAGGGCACTGCATTCCCCTTGCTGCACATGTGTCATAGGTTCACCAACACTTCCCTATCAAATGAGAAACCTGGGGATTTACAGGATGCAGCAACAGTGACATAATGTTGTGTGTAAAGATGCTAAGATTTAGCCATCTAGATGGATGTTTTGCATCCAGACCCAAGTTTTGCATACTGAGCAGTTTGACTCTCTGGGGCTGGATCTACACTGTCCTATATCCCAATATCTGATCCCAGATTATCTGCTTTGAACTGGATTATATGAGCCTACACTGCCAGATAATCTGGGATAAGAAGATTATCTGAGATCAGATCCTGTGAAATAGGGCATTTTAGATCCAGCCTGCGTATCCTATCACAACTCTGCTAAATTAGGGTTCCTAATTCTTTTTTGGAGAAGCATCTCATCTGCAGCACCTTTATAGCAAACAGGTACAAAATGACCTGTTAAATGCTGAGAATAACTATACTTAATGAATTCATCCAGCACAAAACGTTTTAAAGAATGTACTAAAATTGACAAATTCCTTCATACTTTGAATGGAAATAAATTGAATTTCTTCAAAATGTAAGATAAAGTAAAATCGACTTTGCAGTCTCCAATTCATATAAGCCAGTGAAAAATGCAAGATTTCTTACTTGCAGAAAGAATCCACAAAAGCTGTTAGGTATCTTTCCTTCTATCATTTACTCTCTGCCTATGCACACCTGTCTTGGTTATTTGTGGCCTAAAAGATGGGGAAACTAGCTTGTATTTTATGTACTTACAGATTGCCTTCATAACTCCAGCCAAAATGCCCAACAGTTACTCTATCTCAGATTTAGTATATATCTGCTGTTCAGCTACCTTTTGTGATGTATGAGACAAATGGCTGGTCAAAAGGATTTGCAGTAAACAATTGTTGTTAATTGTTATTGAAAGCTGACAAATGTTAGCATCATACTATTCTATGACTAAGGTTCCACTACTGAAGAGATCCATAACTGGAAATCTAGGTTTCTGTTATTGATCTTATAAACCAAGGGACCTTTTCAGTAGACCTTTAACTAGAAAAAGAGCTACTCCTTTACGTAGTCAGTTTCTAAAACTTTGAATTAGTGGCTGTAATAGAAAGCCAATACAATTCTTTCAGAACTGCTGTTATATAATTTTTTTTATTGCTGAACCAGTCAACACCTTTTGGTTGCATTTTGCTCAAGTTGCAACCCCAAGACTGTTCTCAAAGACAGTCTTATATAGAGTGCATCACAGTTGTCTAACTGGAAAGTAAATAGAACAGTGGTTCTCAAAGTGTGCTCCGGGGAGTCCTTGGGGCTCTGTGAAACATACTGAGGGGCTCTGCACTTTCCTCCTCCTTCTCTCTCCTTCCCTCCAAGCTTTCTTCCTCCTTCCTGCTCCCCCTCCCCTGCTTCCCTCGCCACCAAAAGCCCCCTCCCTTGCCCCACAAGGTCTTTTTTCCTCACCTTCCTTGACACCCAGATCCTTTCCTCCTTGTTTCCAAAACCCCTTTTCTTTCTCACCACTCAGGGAATGCTTTGTGTTTTTCCAGCATGGCAGAAGGGGGATTGGGTTGGATGGCCTCTGGGGTTTCTGATATTATTATTATTATTATTATTATTATTATTATTATTATTATTACAATAAAAGCTGGATGGCTATCTGTTGGGGGTGCTTTAATTGTGCTTTTCCTGCATGACAGAAGGGGGTTGGACTGGATGGCCCCTGGGGTTTCTACTACTGTGTTGTTGTTGTTGTTATTGTTATTATTATTATTATTATTATTATTATTATAACAAAGGCTGGGTGACTATCTGCTGGGGATGCTTTGATTGTGCTTTTCCTGCATGGCAGAAAGGGGTTGGACTGGATAGCCCCTGGGGTCTTCCACTGAAATACGATTATGTTTATGTTGTAAAACTTTGCCCATATCTGATATATATACATTATATAATATAATGTATAAACATTTCTTGGGGCTCCATGAGAAACTTTTGCTTCAAAAAGGGCTCTGCGGCTGAAAAAAATTGAGAACCCCTGTACTAGAGCATGGTTTACTTGGCCGTGCTATTCCTTTCCAGGATTGGCCATAGATGGCAAACCAAGTGGACCTGGAAATTGTCAGTTGGCATCACAGCAGTCATTTGGGCAGAGCTTGGAAAAATTGCTTTTGTGGATAAAACGTAAGTGTGCAAAGAGTTCAAAATTTCATTTACCAGCTTATGGCTCATTTATGTTCCTTTTCTGAAGATTGCAAGCAACTCCCATGTTGCATGGGAGGAAATATGTAAATAGGGGAACATGTAAATAAGGGAGCATGGACACACCCAGATTGGTAGGAAACCATATGATAAGACCCTCTCTGTATGTTAAAGTTATGTAGTGCACAAGATGGAAAGGCTGTTTTCAAGCTGTTTTCAAGCTGTTTTCATGCATTCATCAGTCTTTAGAATGCTAGAATGGAAAGCATCCTAGAATTCAAGAGAACTCTTCAATAACGTTCTATAGGATCACTATTCTGGATGCGAAAACACTCTTTCTGACTGGAGCACAATGGCTGCTTATCATATTGCTCATATTTTCTTCATATGCACAGTTTTGATTAGGCAAATACCTGGTAGACTGAGCCATGAAAGCTCATTGGAATCATTATATAATCATTATAGTTCACTACAGCTTCTTGCCAGATGCTTGGAATAACACAATATGAAATGAACATAACTTTAATATTTGTCTATGTTGAGAGTCAGGAAACTGGAGTAGATTATCTTAGTTTGTCTAGTAAGACATGGCATATTTTGTGCCTTCCTGTATACCAGATAGTTTGGCTCATATGACCAAATTATCTGATCCTGTATGTGCTGCAAATGAGTTACTTTTCAGTCCACTTTCCCTTCTTTCTTTCTGTTTGTAACCATACTGTGGTCTGGATTGCTTGCATAAGTTGAATGTTGTGGACTGGCATATGGCTGGTTTGGCTTTCAGCACTGACAGATGTAATTTTTAGCAAAACCGGGTGCTAAATTTTGATGACCATGTAGCTAAAATGGGGTCACTAAGGAAGAGGACTCCATCAGCATGCTTTAGGAAACTCTAAGTTTTACAAAAGTAGAAAAATATTTCAAGGGAAAAAACTAAGGGTGAAAATACCAAATATGATCAAATATATCTAAAATCGCCTAATGAGGATTTAGCATGCTGAATTTAGCATGCTGACTTTTTAAAAAAAACAAAAAACAAACCCTTAGCCTCTAAAGTGTTGTGTTCTGAAAAGAAGTTTTCACAAATGAACTTCTTCTACATTTTTTTTTCAGATTATACTAATTCAGCTGATGGATATACCACTGTCTACAAGCCTCCATCCTCAGCAAGTGGAAAACTGAGTGAAATCTTTAATGATATTTTAACGGATCGTCCTTTAAAAGGGGCTACTCACAACTTCCTGAGAAGCCTTGACTTGGAGCAAGACTACTTGCAACAGAAAGAATTTAATGAATGGAGAGGTAACTAATAGTCACTACTTTCTGCAAAATGAAGGCAAAAGGGACAAGTTACATACTCACAACATTTATATTTCGGATTTTATTTTTGAAAATGTCACAGAGAGCTTCTGGGAGATAGAAGAAGAAAACAAAATCAAAGCTGAGCTTGGTATTGATTAATAAGATGTACTGACTCATGTGATGTATTTCAAATTCTAGAAGGGATGTATTAAGTCCATCTTCTAAAGAAAATATATGAAGAAAGAGTTTTCTGTGTTGAGAAAGACCTCCAAGATTTATTGCCTTTCAAAAATTTTCTTACATTTTGTTTTGTACTTCTTCTGGGGACAAATTATCTGGCTCAAGCCTGAGGCGTACCCTTCTCTTTGATTTCTGAGATTGCGTTGGTTTTTTTTTTCATTTTTAACAGATGATACCTCATGAACAATTAAAAAGATTGCAGTCCATTAGGATTTGGAATGAATTAATGATCCCAATGCTGCACTTAAAAGATTAACTTGCTCACTGAGACATCTTCATTAAGAGAAAAGATGATGCTCACTGAGAGAGAAATATATTGATATTACATAGCCTCCTAGCTATACTAGATCAAGTCAAAAGCATTCTGCTTTCATATCAGTAGCTGAATCAAGACATGAACTTGGTAAAATACCCAAAACACTTTTTTACAGGCTAGATTATTACTTGAGCTCAGTAGAAACACATATGTACTCCCACCCCTTTCAAAGAGCATGCTGCGATTTATTTCAGCGAAAAAACAATTGCAGCCCAGCTTTTATATTGGTGCCACAAAGTCTGGCTTCTTTTATTTTTTTCATTGTATTTCCATCAATGACTTCATCACACTGATGAGGTCCAGTGTTCCAATTCGCCAGCCTCCATGGTGAATTAGGACAGCGGGGCAATCCCATTGCCCCACCTTGCCACCATCTGAAGCTTCCCCATGTTGGTGGTGCCAGTTGAGCCACAGAGCCCTGCCAGAAGTGAAGCTACATTGTGTGATAGGTGGTGTTGGGCTCTATGGGTCAACTGGGGCAGAAGCATCTTAGGACACTGAATTTCCATCATGTGATGAGGTCTCAAAATGGGTAGTTATTCATTGCTTTATCACACTTTAATTTGTCTTATTCCTTTAAAAAGTCATCCAGAAAAACTTGCCAAAATGTATAAGGGAAGAAACAATAAGCATTGGAAATATTAAAAAAAATATGAAGGAACTTTCTTCCATATGTAGTGGTCCTGTAAAAACCAAGAGAAATCTGTGGCAAGATACAAAAAACATTGCAATAATTTTTTTCAATCAAACTTACAGTTAGAGTCTTCATTATTTTTTATCAGGAATGTCAAATAAACAAAACTACTAAATTACAAAGTATTGCACTACATGATAATAATACGGACATTTTATGCACAACATTGAAAGAAGTCAGACCTCCTGACAATAGAAGAATGGATTGTAAAAGTATTTAAAACAGCAGAAATGGACAAATTAGCAATCATGAACAAAGAAAAAACAAAATTTCATCAAAGACTTGTTATTTGTAGTGTTGTGTCAAAGCTTGGTCTAGTAACATGTTTCAGTTACTGGATTTCTACCTGTTTTGTAACAACATGGGGGTATATTTTCTTCAGTTATCCACACATCTACATAGCCATGGGAATAGACCTCATAAATGACTCTGTATCCAATTTGGTTAGCTCACAGGCACATTTCCATTTGCCAGATTTGGGCTATCAACAACAAACAGCTAAAAATTGTATGTTTCTTACACATATCCCTTTCTGTTGGTTAACATATGAAACTGCAAGCTTTCCAAAACTCTTCTAAAAATAGAATTAAGGAAATTTTAGGTTATAAGAAAAGAGGTGTTCTTGATCAGTTCCTACCTGATCTGAAATTGTGAAGAGGACCTGTTTGAAATATGGTCTCTGGTGATAGATTTTAACTGCTACAACCACTTTTGACATAGGCTTCTCATAGTTGTGCTGATAAAAATGTAAAACTTGCTTTTCAGATACTGTGTTAGATGCGTCTCCCAGCCAGCTGACACTAAGGGATAAATCCCTCTGCTTAATAGACATAGGCTACTTTCTTAACAACAGTGGTCCACCACTTCTTAAGCCAGAGAGAAATGTGGATGTCATCATTGCTCTGGATTATGAGATTAGTTCACCCTTCAAGGTAACAAAAATAATCTCCATATTGCTTTTTATATTGAAATCAGAGAAATGTGACAAGAAAAAACAGATCAGCAGAAAAATACATACTGTATTTTGCATAAGAAGGACCTTGGTTATCTTTCTGACAGTTCCATATTTTTTAGATTCAGTTAACACAGAAGTAAGAGACAAGTTTCTTCACCAGATGATACTAGAATGCAACTCCTATGCGCTCCTTTCATGCTAATGGAACTAGTGGAGATTAAGTCCCATGCCACTGGGTCCACCATGGGTCCCCTAATCACCATGAACTAGTAGGTTGAAGGGAAAGCACCATCCTGAACACACAGCTACAACAGCTGTTTCCCTTTTCAGTCCTCTGCTGACGTCTTCAAGAATTTGAGTGAATATTTTGGGCTACTACGACGAGTGTAATGGATTTAGAACAGACTGCCAAAAGAACACAATATTAGGCAACATTCAATCCCCGTTTGCTTTCAAGAAATGCACCATGAGGTCACTATATAATAAGCAGTGTAATGAATATAGTGAATTAGGTCTTCTACCACCCACTCCTGAACCACAGATACATAGTTATTATTATTATTATTATTATTATTATTATTAACTTTATTTGTACTCCGCTAGCATCTCCCGAAGGACTCAATGCGGCTTACAAAGGCCAAGGCCTCAACATAACAATACAACACCTAAAGCAAATTAAAAACAGTTAAAGCAATATTAAACAACAAGCAATAAACAATACATCAAGACACTACAAAACTGGGCCGGGCCAGAGTAATGGGCCCGGCCCAGTTTTATATGTAAGGATTATAGGGTAAGTGCAGTGTGCAGTGTGCGGCAGATCTTAATTCTAATAAAGTGCTTCTGGGACTTGTTATTGGAGATTTCCTATTCTGGAAAGGCACATCGGAACAGCCAGGTCTTCAAGTTCTTTCTAAAGACTGCCAATGTAGGGCCTGTCTAAGATCTTTGGGGAGGGTGTTCCAGAGTTGGGGGGCCACCACAGAAAAGGCCCCGTCTCATGTCCCTATACACTGTATAGGGGATCCCTTTCTATCTTCCTTTAGATCAGTGGTTCTCAACCTGTGGGTCCCCAGATGTTTTGACCTTCAACTCCCAGAAATCCTAACAGCTGGTAAACTGGTTGGGATTTCTGGGAGCTGTCGGCCAAAACACCTGGGGATCCATAGGTTGAGAACCACTGCTTTAGATGAACAGTTTGAATCTCTCTCAAGGTTATAAAAGTAATATTTGGAGTGAAGATGGCAGATGGGCTACTCTACTTCCTAGCTGTATAAGATGAGGTTGGCAGACTGAAACCAACCTTGCTGATTAATCATCCATGTTCTGAGTGGCAGGATTGCTTTCCACTGGAGTACATTTTTATACATTTCTACTTTAGCTTTGGAATTTGATTCCTGTAAAATGATGCCTGACTGAATTGATTGGTTGGACTAGCAGAAATAACATGCAGGAAATCAAATTTGCACGGAGGCTGTTCTGACTTTATTTACCAGATTTGATTGAACTGAATTGATTAAAATGTCACATTACCAACTCAGAACGTTGTTCTTCTTAGCAGCCATAATTGTCACTGTCCTTTGCATCACTCTAAAATGGATCAGTCTAAAAAGATGATAATATTCAGTCTGTCTTTGCCAGTCACCCAGTAGCAGTTTTTGGGATAGCATGAAAATGACATGTCGAAGTGGGATTAAACTTTTCTTCTTGTTTTTTTTATTCTCCCAAACACTCTTAGCAGCTTTTGTTTTTTTAATGCGAGATTCAGTTATAGGTTTCTCATAGTACTATTTTTACAGTAAATTTAGATAGAGTGCAGCCAGAAATTTTAATCCATATTTTTCTCTGTTTCTGTGTCATTAGCATTAAATTATTCTGAAAGCATCCCAAGAAAAGTAGTATCCTGGTCATAATTAATTCCATAATTAATTCCATAATTAATTGCATGACACTACTGATTTAATTCCAGGAAGCAAAATGCCTATTTTATTTGGATGATTTGTGTTTTTCCTAGCAAGCAGAGATGATGGCCAAGTACTGTGAAGTGCAAGGCATCCCTTTTCCTAAGGTCCACCTGAGTGATGAAGAGAAAAAGGACCTCAAGGAATGCTATGTCTTCTCAGATGAAGAGAACCCCAAAGCACCCATTGTCGTTTGCTTTCCCCTGGTTGACTGCTCCTTCAAGGAGTACAAGGCACCAGGTAAACTGAAATCATTGAAACTTCGTTTTCTAACTTAAGAATTCCTACTGTTCTCTTCATCTTTTGTTTAATCTGTATCTATGTGTTTCTATGGCTAAGATTTTGGATGTAACGCTGATGCCATGAAATCTGGGAGAATGTGTGTTTAAAGCTTGGCAATGCTGAACCCATGTGAGGGCTATATCCTAGCCCTAATCCATGGGCTCTTGCTCTGGTTAAGATCACACACACACTTTTTAATCTGAAATCAAATTTATATTGAAAACCATACAGTTCCTCCTTCCAGATGTCACCTCAGTACAAAAGTGAGTTCCTATCATGTTCACATATTTACTCTCTCAGATTATTTTAGGTCACATGAGGGCAGTGACTGCATTTTTCTTCTCCTCCTCAGCATGCATGCTGGCATCTGACCTTCCACATAAATCTATCAAACAACAATCTTTCTTAATTTCCTGTCCACCTTACTATATACTTGCATTTCCATTGGGTGGTTCCTCTATCCAATCCATACAAACCTCTTCACTCAAATGATTGAGGGATAGAAGGAACTTAATTCTCCCAACAAATGCAACCACACACATGGGACAAAGGATGGGTGGTGTATGAGAATAACAGTGCAAGGGCAGCAGAATAGTACTTCAGTGGCTTCCTTCTTGTCTCTTCCCTGCATCCTGCCCCCTCCATCTGCCCCAGACTTATTTGTTCAGTGAGATGGGCCATGTCTATGGCCCATTGGCCAATGATTATATTAATCATCCGGTTCAGGAAAAGAAAAAATAGTTTGGTCAAACCTTTGGCCTATCTGTTCTTAATGATTTGCTATAGCTTTGCATCAACCCAGAGGCAAAAATCAGCCAATCTATGTATGTGTCCCCTTTAAAAACATGTTGTACTTCGCCCCAGAGGCCCTGGAAGTTTGAGAGTCAGTAGACAAATGCCTTCAGGAAATAAATGAAAAACAATGTACAGTATGTAGGAATTTAGAATTTGTTTGGCCAGTTATCACTTAGAAGAAGAAAATAAGAAAATAAAGGACGTAGCTTATAAGATTGACAAAAGCAAACAAACAGCCCCCCCCCCCCCACACACACAGAGTCAGGAAATAAATAAGTAAACTATATATATTAGGGACTGTAGTTGGTGAAAGTGAGATAGATTCTTATTCCTTTTATGTGAGGAATTATAGATTGAGGCTTTTGGTTTTAATTGGAGTAGCAGTGCCTCTTCATGCTTACACATGGGAATATTTTCCCAGCCTTACTTGAAAACAGCAGTGATCACCCTGGAATCTCTACGTGCAAAGTATAACATCATACAAAGCAGTATAATAGAATTATACAGTGTTTTAAAAAGCTATGTAATATGGATTCTTGTAGCATTTTCTCAGTTTGTCTGAACAACATATTCCACAAAAAGTATTTTGTTTAAAACTTTCATAGCTTTGAATTGCACTATAATGAAATGTGTATGAGTGTGTGTGTGTGGGGGGGGGGGGCACATCTGGATCCTACAGAAGATTTTGCTTGCTTTCCCAATAAAGGACCAATGAGAATATGTGGAAAGAATGCACAAGCCAAGATTCTTCGTGCTCCACCTCAGCCAAATGGTTAATTGGAGACAAGGAAAAATGGAGCCTAGACAGAAAAACATTTATATTTCTGAGTTACAGCCTGCAGCTGTAAAAGTGTACAAGCAGGAGGTTGGCCAGGAATAGAATATGCCTTCATACTATATGTGTGTGTGTCTGCCTTCAAGCTGCCTTTTGACTTGGTATGCTCAGTATTAAAATTTGTTTAGAAACAACTATCACAGAAATACCCCAAGTTGACCCTGGTTATCTCACCCACTCTACTGAGCTGCAAATTTATCATGGGTCAGAAAATTGGAGAGTGTGTGATCTTCCCCCTGAGGAAAAAGGGGCACAGAACAGATAGGATGATCCAACGTATTTCCCTGACTCCAAAAAAGCAAACATCAAAGTCTCTGGTACAAAATGCATTGTGAAACTCTAAAACCTACTTCTTTTCATTTTTCTAGGGGTGAAACGTTGTTCTTCAGAAAAGAGTGGTGGCGAAGTAAATCTGCAGAAGTGTTCGCCTTATGCAACAATGCATTTAACCTATACCGAAGAAGACTGTGACAAACTACTAAACCTGAGCACCTATAACATTCTCTGTAACAAAGACTGTATCTTCAAGGCCCTCCTGGGTGCCATAGAGAAAAAGCAAGGCATTTGGTCCAATTCTTAAAATATTAGTTTGGCCTAGAAAATAACTTTTGGGGTGTGGAGAGGACCTCTGATGAATAGTCAGAAACTCATGTGTTGTTGGAGGTGATGCTATATAGTCACCAGTGTCCTATGCAGCTTATAACAAATACTTGTTCCCATCCTGTTTGGTTTGAGCTTATGGCTTTTGAAATGTCCAACTTTTCCCCAAATGTACAGCATTTCACTTCCCACTTCCTAGATTTTTTTGTCATAGGAAAGGATATTATTGCTGCTCAATCAATGCTTTTTGCCTGGTAGTATTATATGGTGCTCATCTGGAAGCACAAACAGTTCCTAGGTAGTTGAGACTGAAAGGAATTGAATTCTGAGTGTTTTAGGTTATAGTTTTGGTGGAAGTTTATCTCGCTGATGTAATCGAGCCAGCATTACAACATGTTTCTATGGCAAGGACTCTCCTTGTTGATGTTAATAATTGAATGTGTCTCAGGGATTTGTTTGCAATATTTCAAAGAACCAGCTTCCTTGATGCTAAGGGAAGTGAACGAGATTTCAGCCCACAGCAAAGGAAAATCATGAAGAATGGTACTTTCCTGGTTCTGGTCCAATAATGAGCAATTGCATTGTATCAATAAATACTCTTTGTTTCCTTTGCAGAAAATGAATATTTCCATTCCATATTCAGAACTATTCTTTACTTGAGAGAATTGACAAATTACAGTTGTGAATGATTCAAGCACTGTCAACAAAACTGACTAATATTGCTCTATGAAATACTGTTTGCAAAATTCCTTTGTTTGCTTGCATTGCCTCTGTTCTATAGTATGTTGAGAGATCAAATTCAACAAACAGCACAGCTTTTATTGTTTGCAATGACATCCATTAATAATGGAATGTGGCACCACAGATGTTGACTCAATTAACACTATATCCTTTTGCCCCTATGTCAAAATGAGTTTTGGGAAAACTGATTCATGGAAGAATTTACACCCTGTTGAAACCTAAAGATTTATAATGTGCTTGGAATGCAGCTCTAATGTAATGCAGCACGGCATTGTAGAAAGGCATTAAACTGAAGTGGTAAGGAAATCGGGATTCAGCATCTCAAGTAAGAAAAACTTGGGGCCTTCAGGAGCTTCTTTGGCATTCATAACCTAAATTTATGGATCTAAAGGTTACTGTTCTCTCCTAATCTTTGTTCTTAGTATGGGTAAACTTAGCATTGGTAAAATCAGCTCTTGCTTCTGCAGATCTTACACTAGTGATTTTAATTATCCATCAGTTTGAAATGTCACTGTCTCAAAGTTGGGCCTGCTCTGTGAACAATGAGCAGTGAGGCTGTTTCAGAGGCATGCTCACTGTGAAAGGAAAAGAAGTAATATAATTATTGATGAAATAAATGTAACTCACTGGAGTCCTTTGAGAAAATCTCAAGAAGAAACTGAAATTGATGTAGCAGCTTCTGCATGATTATATTTGTAATAAAAAAATTACAACTAATTTATTTGATGAAATATATTTTGTAGACTCAGTCTGAAAATGTTTTGTTTGTTTTGCTGTATTTAAATAGATGCATGAAAATGTTTTCATTAATTTAAACTCAAAATAAAATCTGGTTACCATTCCATAAAATGATATCTAGTTTTATTCAAAAACATTTTCAATTATGGCTAAAAGATGTCAGATGTATAGATATGTTTGTATGTGCTAGGGTTGCCAAGTGAAAGAAGGGGGCTCCTGTCACTTCAGTGGTTGTGCAGCAGCAGATGTTGTCACACATGCTGGATGATAACCCTAATGCACATATACACATACTCACCTTCAAGAGTACCAAGAGTGATACTTTGGCAAATCATTCACAAATATTTGCAAACTTTAGCTAGAAAAGGACACAACTTTTTGTGTTGTAGAAGGCTTTCATGGTCAGAATCACTGGGTTGCTGTGAGTTTTCTGGTCTGTATGGCCATGTTCCAGAAGCAATCTCTCCTGATGTTTTGCCCACATCTATAGCAGACATTCTCAGAAGTTATGAGGTCTGAGGTTCGGTAATGAAACCTTTAATGAAAATGACAGGCACGCAGACAGAAACCGGGATCTGGTGCCATGCTAAATGCCTAGAAGTCTTGGGGATCCTGCATGTCTCACTACAACTAGACACTTAGTTCATAATGTACTGCACCCACCCAAATGTTCATCTTCCCTGATGTAATGTCATTTCACGATGCTGTATGTAGTGGCTACCAAAAGATAGTGAAAACTTACCCAAACAGGTCAGAACCCTGGAATAGGTAGAACCACTTTAGCATAGCCAACATGGTACTTTGGTGTTACCTCTCGTCTTTGTTATAGACTATGAAATAGGCTCTCCAATGTGCTGAAGGCCATTTGTTCTTTGCAGAGAGGGATGGAAATTTAAATCTTCACCAATGATTTCTAGTGATGCAATTGTCGTGATATGGCAGGTTAAAGCCTCTATCAGCCTCCAGCAATAATCTCACAGGGCAGTTCCAGACAACGCCAAATTGTGTGCCTTAGTTAGGGGCAAAAAAAAAAACAAACAAACCTGGGACCTGAGATGTCCAAATACAGACCTGTTGGGCCCGGGATTCCTGCCTCTGTCATCTACACTTGCTGCTTTGTCATGGGATTTTGCAGCCCCCAAGAAGGCTGCCACGGGACTTCCACCGGAAATTTTGGCTTAAAAGAAAACCTTAAGATGCAAATCATTGTATAAGTTCAATTCCTGGGTTATATAAGGTGCAGGGCCATCTGTCCAGACAGGGTGTTGTTCCTGGGTTATACATGTCTGTTCCTGATTGCTGTTATTGTGAAAAGATGTAAAACATTGACTAGGGGGCCACAACTTTGTCCTGGCCAGAGAAAATGTACCATCTGTATGTTTCATGAAGTTTCTGGCACACAGAGAAAGTTTTCATGTACTACTCAACTGGCATCTTCTTTTTAGGAACCGACCAATCAGAAACAAACATCTTAAACCCAGGAACAACCCAGATTAAAAAAATCCCATGATTTCTGTGTTCAGGAACATACAGACATTTGAAGATGCGTATTTTCGGCTCAAAACTGGGATATTACCAAAACTGAAAATTTCACGTTTTTTGCTGTTTTTAGCAGTTGCTTCTGCGTTTACAGGGAATGGCATTTAGCCACCCTCATGTCTGCTGTGGAAGCTCCTAGGATAAAGGTACTGTCTGGACGGGCCCAGAGAGACATCTTCATGTGATTCATAATTGAATTGTATGAAGACAAAAAGGATAAAGTACTACCTTTATTGGCAAGAATAATGATCATACTGAGAGTGATTTAAGAAATTTTTATTCAAGTTCCCACAGTTGCATTTTTATGGGCTTGAAATGTATACAATTTAAAATGGCACTATAAACAGTAATTGTGCTTAATTATAGACAGTGGCTTTCATTGTGCTTTTTGTTTGGAAACACTATCCAATATACATAGTCTTTGTGTTTTATGAACATTTGAAGGCAATGCGGTGGCATGAGGAGAAAAACCCAGCATATCCGGTAATTTTTCTTTTGCTCTTATTTCTTACTAAAAAGTTTTTTAAAGACATTCCTCTCTTTCTTTTTCTTCTGTTTCTTTAAATCTGGCTCTGGCTCTTTTACTTCTGGAATCTGGAGACTGTCATAGCTTGTTTTAAATTCAGTTGTTGTTAGTTCAGCTTTGGCTTCTGAAAAAGATTTTTTTTCCAGAGGTGAAAATGAGGATGACAGAAATAGCCTTAAAAACTGATTTAACTAAATGATTCCTCACAATATCAGCACCACTGCAGATTCATAAAGCTATAGCCATCACTTAATTCTATACTGACATTGAATGTTAGAATCAAAAGTTGATAGTAAGGTTTGTGTTGTGCATAAATAAAATTTAGGGATCAGTCTCTCATATCTGCTCTTATGAAATGATAAAATCTTGGAGTTGGAAGCAGTCTTGAGGGTTGTCTAGTCCACCCCCTTCCATCTTAAGAAACTGGGAAGAGATCTGAGATCTTCTTGTAAATATGCTACCTAGCCATGTTTGTCTTAACTTAATTCAGCATTCCAGGATCCTTTCACTTGTAAGAATTTTGTAAACACTTATAACAGAAAGATTGGCCCTTTGTCTTTGTATTCCAGTATTATCTACTCCAGAGGTGGGGAAGAGGTGAGACTCAAGTAGTGTTGGATTACAATTGCCAACAGATCCAATTGGCAAAGGTAGTGATTTGAAAGATGATTGTTTAACACTCTCTGGAGGGCCATTGTCTGCACTCACTAGCATTTTCAAGACAGGAATACCCCCCCCCCCCAGCCTTCTCTGGAGATGCCAGAGGTTGAACTGGAAGCATCCATATGCAATATATAATTGTATTGTATAAAGAAGCACAGTAGTGTATGTGTGTGTGTATTACAGAGTTGCTGGGAGAAGCCAAAATCAGATATGAGATAGCCTAGGCCAAGCTCAATGTTTGGATTGCCATTCCTGAAGGAGATGAAGCAAAATCTCTACTAGTAAGATGGAGATGCCAGAGGTTGAACTGGAAGCATCCATATGCAATATATAATTGTATTGTATAAAGAAGCACAGTAGTGTATGTGTGTGTGTATTACAGAGTTGCTGGGAGAAGCCAAAATCAGATATGAGATAGCCTAGGCCAAGCTCAATGTTTGGATTGCCATTCCTGAAGGAGATGAAGCAAAATCTCTACTAGTAAAAAGAAAAAAAGAGGTTGCTAGGCCTTCCACCAAGTATCTACTATGAAAACGTGGGACCCAGGAGGAAATGTTATGGAACCAACATAGAATTATATAGAGTTGATTTATGGAATGCATTGCAAATCTTATGGCAGATTGGTTGGTGATTTGTCTGTTTCACATACCTCCTGCATTGGAAAAAGGCCAAGCGAGTAATGAGAACAAGAGGGAGCTTCATGCAAAGGCAGTGTAATCGGAGTCAGACTTTTTCAAGTTATTATTTTACCCTTAAGAATTCAATGTAATATCTAGCCAAGCTTCCTTTTTCACTCTGTTTCTCTTAGTTTGGATTCTTACATTTTAAAGAATGCAAGATGTTAATTTCTCAGTGTCTTGGTTTGCACATTCCACTCTTTTGCATAGATGAAAGAGATTGTACTGGACATATATATGCTGATTAAAATGCATTAGGAGCCCAAGGGCCCTTCCACACAGTCCTATAGCCCAGAACACCAAGGCAGAAAATCCCAAAATATCTGCTTTGAACTGGGTTATTTAATCTACACTCCGATAATGTGGGATTTTCCACCTTGATATTCTGGGATATAGGGCTGTGCGGAAGGGGCCCCAGATGACAAGGTGTGGTGATAAACTTGATCTCTTAAAATGACTCATTTCTAGAATTTTCCCTTCAGAAGGTTTATTTCTGGCTTTGGACCCTTAGGAGATTAAACATGACTAGGAAAAAATATTGCTGGGAGGGCAAAGCTGGTGGGAAAAAGGCACAGAGCATTCTTTGTGCTTATCCTAATGTTAAGCTGCAAATGTTAAATTACACTAATACCTACCCTGCTGCAATGGGATTCAATAGGTATTTGGTCATATTCTATTTGAGCCTTATCCTTAAAACAACCTGGTGCATCCTTCTAAAAGTTGTAGGGAATACAATTAGGACTGAGGCTTCAAGGTGCCTTATCCATCTCCTTAAAGATAACTCGCAATCTAATACCATCACCTGAGGCTACAGTTAAAGGGAATGCCTGGTTTTTACATCATTGTTTGACCCAAAAGACAGCTGGTGAGTGAAGTGGGCAAAGAGGCACACAGAACTCTTACCAACATGTGACAACCGTTTATTTAGCTCATTTATATGCCAGCTTTCTATATGCACCATTTACCATATTTACTCAAATCGAATGCACCTTTTTTTTTTGCTAAATTACATAGCCCAAAGTGAAATGTTTATTGGATTCAATGGTACATTAGAATTGCGCACGTAATCCTGCCTACGCCCTCCATCAAGCTGAGAAGCAAGGAGTCCCAATTGACCTCATTCACGTGGCCTTCAAAACCTCCTCCTCAGTTTTGAAGATCTCATGAATGAGGCTTCAGTTGGAAAACTGCCTCTTATCCATTAGGTCAAGGATGGCAAGTTCACCAGCCTCAGCCTGATGGAGGGATGTGGCTTTCTCTTGCCTATCGGCCAGAGGCAGGAAACACATTACTTTGGATAAGAAATATATTTTTTTTTGCAACATGCACCTTCAAACTTGAGGTGTGCAGTACAATCAATGCCACATTATACTTGAGTAAATATTGTATATGCCACCTTAAGATCCAAAGTAGCATACAAAAGAATGATGGGTACTGTTCCATTATGTGGCCGGAGGCCAAAAGGGGGCACTAGACAGAGAAGAATAGTCCATTTTATGGGGGGGGGGGAGTTGAAGGAGGAAAACAATTTTCCCAATTTTTGCTAGCTATTCCCCCCCTCCCCATTTCATAAATGAGGATTGTTTCCACAAAAGCAACATGGGTGGGGGGAATAACAGAAAATCAGTGAGAAATGGTTTTACTCCTTCAATCCCCCTCTTCTTGTAAAATGGACTATCCTTCTCTGTCTAGTGCCTCCTTTTGGCCTCCGCCCGGATAATTGGATAATACTGAATGATGTGATGGCAATGCCTTATAAAAGTAGCAAGTCTCTTCGGGGAGAGAGGGCAGGATACAAATAAAGTTGTTGTTGTTGTCGTCATTGTTATTATTATTATTATCTGAATTGTTGTTCACTCTTCTTCGCAGAACCTGTCTTAATTTAAGAAAATGAACTGTAATCATCTCTTTAAACCAGGCATGGGCAGACTTTGGCCCTTCAGCTGTTTTGGACGTGAACTTCCACAATTCCTAACAGACTACCAGCAGTTTGGAATTGTGGGATTTGAAGTCCAAAACACCTGGAGGGCTGAAGTTTACCCATGCCTGGTTTAAACTAATGTAATTAATTAAAGGTTTCATTTAGTATCTTGTCCCTACTCTTTTTTGTCTGCTGATGTTACCTTGGTCTTCTTGCCCCCATGTTTCTTTGTTATCTTCTCTGTTAGGATAAGGCTGTAGGTTGAGATGGCTTTCAGAGATATCTGATGGCATAGGTATCAATAAAGTTGGTGGATCAGAGTCTGTAGAGGTCATAGAAGTAGCATCTGAAATAGTTATTGATAACATTGTGAATGGGGAAAGCTACCAGCAAAATACTACAATGAATTCTAGATTCTATTTCTTACTATTCTCTTCAAGTCACAGATTAAGAACCGGGGATTTTCAATTACAATGTTGTTGTGATCAAGACAACATTTCTTCATACTCTTTAGTTTAGATGTGGTCTTCTCAACTTGTTACCATCTGAATGTAGCTTTGTGTGGAAGCCCAACACTTTTATTATAGCGACAGCCAGGAACTGCACAATGAATGACATCATCAAGCATTGAGGAGACAAAAATAAGTGTCTGATGGCCACAAACCTCACAGAGCTAGTGTGTAGCTTGACATCTGACCAATAAACATTTCAAAACATTTCAAACATTTATATCCCATCCGTCTCAATCCCGAGGGGGGAACTCAATAATCCTCTAACTAGCTGATAGAGAATGAAATATTTTAACTCAGTAGTTTTTTTACTCTATCCCATCTTCCTCCATTACCTTCATAATTAAATTTAGTAAGAATTAAACAATATACTGTATATGAAATTCATAAGACACCTGTGAACGGCCTCCAGACAATATGTAAAATGTGCCTGTGGCTGGTACAAAATATTTCTAAATGTGTATTCTACATGGTATTATATGACATTCTCCCAGATTAGACAGAAACTAAGAATAGATATAATATTCTAAAAATATTTTTAAATGGATTTCTTGTGATGGCAATTCCTTCTTGGGAAATCTTGAAAAAGAGTTTTAAGAAGAGGAGACATTTTGCTGTTCAAGACTACTTCTGCACAAAAATGTACTATGCATTTCCTATGCATAAAACAGCATTTTTTCTAAAGAAAACAATATTTCCAAGCTTTCCATACACTTCCTCTTTTTTCTTTTGCACAGATGAAGTCCTGATGTACAAATAGTCTTCAAAAACATATGCAGTGAGAAGAAAAATGATAAAATTATCAGTTCTTGCTAATCAGAATGAAAGTTACCAAGATTTACACCTCCAGTTCAAACAGCCTTAAAACAAAGTATAAGGGATAAAGCAGAATTAACATTAAATAATCTGTGTTGTTTGGGGTGATTCATGATTAAAACAAAATGGAACTGATGCCACCAGAAAGGCTGAACACCAGATAATAAAATTTGGCATATATTAATATAATATAGTATTAATAAAAGGGGGAAAGTATTACCAGAATCCTCAGAATTTTGCACAAAGGCTACGCTAAACCCATGTGGCAATTCTTGTAATGTATGAAGACCTTCAATTGGCTTTTTTCCACGTGTAACTGTGAAAGAAGGAGTTCTCCTGTCAACAAAAAAAAAAAATTAGCAAAATTGGCTGAATCCTTTTGGAAAATTAGATACTTTTCCTACTGCGCTGTGATATACTGTGATTTGAGTTGAAATTTAAACAAACCAGCTACTCCTTAACTATGCTTGAAGAATAATGAACTATTGCTCCGATTAAAACAGTAGGAAAAGGAGAATTAAACATCCTTTGTTTTCTTTCCATAGCTGGTCTCCTTCAATCTGACATTTCTGAACTGCAAATTTATTAAGTGAGTCATTTGTTGATGTAGGAGCTATGTTATTTGTTACAAAGTTCATGGCTGTCATCACCTAGGACTTCACCACATGGAGTGTTTTCCTCATTGTAAGACACTTTAGATCCATTTCAAGGATGAAGTGACATGGAGCCCATCAGATGACATTTGCCTACTTCTGGCCACCATCTTTTGCCATTCATCCGCGAAATGGAGCTGAAGAGTGCTGAAAGGAGGGAGTTTAGAATATGGGTGAAAAATCATGTTCCAAGCACACCAGAGAAGTCGCTAATGCCAAGAAACACAAGTAATGGGACCTGACAGATTTGTCCACGTTGAATTGTTTCAGTGATGTGGAGGAATGGCCATTCATCACTGCTTTGCTTTCACTGCATCTTCTCCTTAATAGTAATCTAGGCCTGAAACTGTGCTCTTGCTACCTTTTAAACATAACAATGGTCTAATAGAGAGAAGGACAGCCTAGCAGGAGGGGATCATGGCAAAGTGGTCTAAAATTGCACAAACATAACGAAGGGAAGCAAAACTTTGCAAGATGATCTTAAAATCACACTGGTATAATCAGGCCCGTAGCCAGGATTTCGATTTGGGGGGGGGGGTAGAGTTTGTTTCAGGGGGGCTGAGTCTGAGTGAAAGAGGGTCTACCCTAGCAAACCTTTTGTATCGTTGCCCCAATACTCCCATGCATATGGGATATATTGAGTATGGTGATCAGATCATGATATGAATAAACATAACAGTTTAAATAATGCACAAGTAAGGCCTTTTCGTGAACCACCATGAGAATTTCGGGGGGGGGCAAGGCCCCCCCCCCCCCCCCCGGGCTACATGCCTGGGTATAATGAAGGGAAGCAATGCCTTGCAAGATAGGATCATTGCAAAGGGTTTAAAATTACACTGGTATAATGGTGGAAAGGAGGACATGGGAAAGATTTACCATGGCAAAGGGGCTTAAAATTCCCCATTGTAATCTTGGCTTTCCTATACTGAAGTTTTCCCTGATTAAAAAAAGTAATACAGAGAGGCTGGAGAAAAGAACTCCCCTTTTGATTGTTCTCAACACAACAATGGGCAAAAACCTAAAGAGAGAAACATGTGTGATGGGAAGACAGAACTTAAAATGGGACGATTTGGGATCTAACGGTACAATTCTCTTTTGTAGACAAACAGTCCCTAATGCTTCTCAAGGTCCATGTGATGAGGTTTTAAATGCTCAAACTAGCATCAATTCAACTATCTGAAGATTCCAAGTTACACCTATGTATAAATGTGAATTAAGTCACAACTATAAACTCAAAGGCTGAAAAAATTGCACTGCTGAAATAAACTTGAAAAAAAAGTTCATATCTTAACTTATTTTACAGAAGAAGTGATGACATTCCTGTTCCACAAACAAGTTTCTCAGCAACATCTTACGCATTGTCTTCATTTCTAAGGTGCCAGCAGTGAATTGCCATTGGCACCTTCAATCATACAAAGCATTTACAAGCTATTTGGTATCTTTGTTGAGGATTTAAGAATTAAGCACGAGTTCAAACTGAAAAGAATCAAATATACCTTGGAAGGAAACTTTTGGTAGCCTGTTTTTCACCAGATCTTCCAGCTGTAGGGATCCAAGGTTTCAGCTGAGGCTTCACTGGATTTGGTGTGTCTAAAAATTCCCTCTGTGAAGAATTCTGAATACCATGATGCTCTTGAAGAATAGTCATAGGAATAAAAGATAATAAAGTGAGGTTTGATTTCTAAACTCAAAATAATCACATGGACCAGAATTGTGAGATGAGGAATGATGAAACTTACCCAACTTACCCCATAATCCTTGCAGCCAATCCTCCATTTGCTTCTGAGAAGGTGCTGCAAAATAGTACTCTGATCCATCACTTAGTCTGTAAGTCATACATGAAAAAAGTTTGTTATTTTAAAACCCTGTTAAAATGTAGGCAATAAAAAGAAGATGGCTTCTGCTTTCTAAAGTTTTGCTTTCCATTTAAGTTTTTCACATTAATTATGTATATGTTGGTATTCTATTAAAGACATAAATCTAGTGTAGGCCCAAATGCAGATATGTATGCTATACCGATGAGATGTTCAATTACATCCATATATCGTGTGAATTAAAAGTTGCAGCCTAGCTGGAATCCAAAACTAGAGGCAGCCTTCTCCTTGGCAGCTGCCCTGGAATTCCAGTTTAGTACTCATGTTGGCAATCATGTCTTGGCATGAATAAGAGGTTCAACAAAGCCTTCACCTTTCCACACCATAAGGAAACCTTCCTCCTGTGACTTGAGGAACAGTCACCAATGTTTCACCATGGTACTCTGAAACTGACATATCCTGTTTCATAGTCTATTGATATTATATCATCAAACTGGCTATGAAAGACACAAGGCTTCAACCCAACATCTCCTCACTGTTACCTAAATATCTGAATTTGGGCCTATGCTAGGTGGCATTTTTACTGCAAAGCCCTGAAGTCACCTCACATCACGATTATGAGTTGCAAGGTAAGCAATTCTCTCTAGTGAGATACACAATGATTACCCCAGGACTGAGGCTACTGAAGGACCTCTGGTGACCTTTGCATGGATGTCATCATTTTGTGTCTAATTACAGGAAAGTAGCAAGACACTTCTGTAATGTTACGTGCTTGCTGTGAATCATGGAATGGTTATGCAAGAAAACTTTGGAGCTTTACAGTAAGTCAACAAGAGTGGGACTTTGAGGGTTGCAGAGGGAGGAAGGGAACACAAAACCCTGCAGCACACAACAAAGGCCATCTGCCCATGTAAGATGCCTATGTTTCTAATGGAATTATTATTGTAATCAAGAGGATTGTGACATCCAGTTTCATAAGTCCCTCTTGGTCCTCATCCTCCTCATAATATCATGAACAAAACATATAACAAATATTATGCAGCAAAATAAAAACAAAAAGTGCACCTCACATTTTCCATGCATGGTCACTGATATCATTTACCTTAAGCTGAAAGCATGTTCTTTCTCAGAATATCCTTTCAGTCTCTCACACTTGGCCCTTGTTGTGCTGAGTGACAAAATTGGAACTGTATTCTAAAAAGTAGAAACAAAGCCTTTCAATTCTGTATTTCAGAAGCAATTGAAGGAAATAGAAAATATGTTTGAAGACCACTTTTGAAGAAAATATATGAATTAAGGCCAAAACAAGAAGTCTTGCTATTTGAGGTAAAGGACAAGATAGTGCCCTTCCATCTGCATCCCATTCAATTTACAGAAATCAGCTGGACCGACAGTTGAAACTTTTCCAGTACTGATGATGTCCTTCCCCTAGTAACTCAGTCCAGCAGTCTAATTGAAGGAATCCAGTGACAGGCCGTGTAGCATATATATTGCTGTCTTCCAACAGAAAGAAACCAGTCAGGGGCTCAGCAGGAACAGGGTCACAGAAACTTGGTAGAGGTCTCGGGTACCATCAAGCCAACCCCTTACTCAGCGCAAGATCTCCTAAACTCTCAGCAGGTTGCTGTTCTGCCTCTTTTTTGGAAGATGTTCAAAGAAGGAGACCCCAACACTGCTCTAGGCAATTGGTTTCATTATTGAATCACTCTTACTGTCAAGAAGTTCCTTCTAATGCTCAGGTGAAACCTACCCTGTTGTAACTGAAAATTATTAGACCAGGTCCTACTCTCTGGGGCAGCAGAGAACAAGCCTGAATCCTCTTTTTTGTGGATACCCTCGAGGTATTTAAAGGATGCAGTCATGTACTCTCTGCACCAAGCTGAACATGCCCAGCTCTTTCAATCTTTCCTTATATGGGTTATTGCAGGTTTTTTCAGGCTGTATGGCCATGGTCTAGAGGCATTCTCTCCTGACGTTTCGCCTGCACTTTGGCAAGCATCCTCTGAGGATGCTTGCCAAAGTGCAGGCAAAACGTCAGGAGAGAATGCCTCTAGACCAGGGGTTCACAAACTTTTTAAACAGAGGGCCAGGTCACAGTCCCTCAAACTGTTGGAGGGCCGGATTATAACTTGAAAAAACATGAATGAATTCCTATGCACACTGCACATATCTTGTTTGTAGTGTAAAAACACTTAAAAACAATATAACAATTAAAATGAGCAACAATGTTAACAAATATAAACTTATTAGTATTTCAATGGGAAATTTGGGCCTGCTTTTGGTAGATGAGATAGGATTGTTGTTGTTGTTGTTGTTGTTATGTGCTTTCAAGTCATTTCAGACTTAGGTTAACCCTGACTGAGGCCATGATAAATGACCTTGGAGGGCCGCATCCGGCCCCCGGGCCTTAGTTTGAGGACCCCTGCTCTAGACCATGGCCATACAGCCCAAAAAAACCTACAACAACCCAGTGATTCCGGCCATGAAAGCCTTCGACAATACATTTCCTTATATGTTTTGTTCTCCATACATCTTATCATCTCAACTTTTTTTTTCATGTCAGGAGCGACTTGAGAAACTGCGAGTTGCTTCTGGTGTGAGGAGCCTGAACCTGCTCCAATCAGTTTATTTCTTTCTTAAAACAAAGTTTCTAGAACCAAATACAATGCTCCAGATGAGGCCTAACTAGCATAGAATATAGTAAGACTATTACTTCGTTCAAATTGAAAACTATGCATCTAATAGCATGCACATTCTTTGCTACAGCATAATTCTGCTGGCTCATGTTCAGCTTCTGGTTAACAATAACTGCAAGGTTCTTTCCACATGGAATATTACTGAGCCCCTAAAACACAGGTATTGAATAAGGGACACAGATATAGAATACTGTGTCTCCTATTTTATACCTGTGTTTTTTTGTGTGTGGCCTAAATGTAGGCTCCTGCATTTGTCTCTACCACATTTCATTTTATTATTTTACACCTAAATTTCTAGTTTATCTAGCATTTGCTTCATAAATTACACAGAGTGTCAGCCTTGATGACAGTAGAAAACTTCTCTCCATAATTCAAACAAATGACCAGGTACCATGACATCCAAAACCACACTGGGACTTTCTGTGCAAAAAGATGAACCACTGTTACAGTACTACATTGGCTGGCATGCTACCTTTTCACTTTTTGTAAAGCGATGATCTTTTGAATCTTTGCATTGTAAGATCTATATGTCTATCAAATAATAAGGTTTGATCAGCTAATATAAAAATGAAATGAAACATATATATATGAAATGTAAACTGTATTTTTAAAAGGCAGTTGCTGGTGGTGGCCATAAACATTAACTGTCTTCAGGAAGAGTTAGAGGAATATAAAACAAATTACCTTAGATGCTTCCTTTTCATCACCATAGAAATCAAGTTTCTGTGTTCCAAGTTTAACATAGTAAAGGTTCCAAGACCTTTTCTTTGGCTACAAAAAATATAGACCAAAGTTAAGAATCATCCAGCTTTAGTCTTTGAGGTGGATCTGTTACCAATAGTTATCCTGTTACTATGATTGCCATGTTGTTGTTCTTGTTGTTGTTTGCTTTCAAACTGTTTCTGACTTATGGCTACCATAAGGTAAATTTCTCATGGAGTATCTTGGCAAGGTTTGTTCAGAGGAAGTCACTTGGGTCCAATGCTCCAAATATTCACTATACTACTTCTTGTCATTTTACATATTTTTATTTTGATTAAACACATTAATCATTCACACTGTTATTCACAATTTGCTTCCCTTTTGGTTAGTAGGATATTGTGTGCGTGTACATGCATTTAGCTTTGCTAGAGCTGGGCTAAACAATTCAGGCAGTTAATACAAGATTAGTCACACAATGTGAGATTTAGAAATGCATTAAACTTTTAAACATTTAAATATTTGTCTTCTCTTCTCCAGGCTAAACATTCCCAAATCTTATCTTCATGAGGTTTGGTTTCCAGACCTCTGTATCTCTTCTCTGGATCTTTCTCTAATTGTGGTGCCCAGAACTGAACACAGTACTCCAGCTTAGGTCTCACCAAAATAAGAATAGAATAGTACCACTGCTTCCCTTGATCTAGCCAAAGTTTGGAGCAATTATTTTTTAGTTTACAGCACCCAAAACCCCCATTGTAACTTTTCCAAGCCCTGGAAATGCCTTTCCCCCCATTCCCATAAGATAAACATAACTCATACTTACTTGGTTTCCTGGTAGTATTTGATCCTTCTTTTCTAGGAACCCCTCCAGGCTCTGGAATGTTGCAGAAACCTGAAATGTACGATATTATTGCAAAAAATTAAACATGATAAAATGTTAAGTCAAGCAGTTTGCAACTCACAGTTAAGATGAAGGGTGCATGAATTTAGCAGCCCCCCATAAGTGCAAGATGTTTACCCCCATGTATCTATTTATTCAGTTTGGAAGAAGCTGTACATGTCTGTTGAACAGGCAAATCAGTTATACTTTTAGTCTAGTACTTCCAAAGGGACGTTGCCATTCAAACCATGGACATCAGAACATTTGTGAATGTGAAAGCCAAGGGATACTTATTGATCCAATTCTCATATTAGACAAAAAAAAATGCAGGCCAATTCAACTGAATTCGCAATTGGAACTGTGGAAACAAATCTTACATGACCATGAAAAATGTCATAGAGCCACGTCCAGAAGTAAGGAGAAAGGAACAGTGTGTTCTAAGACAAAATAACAAGTTATTATTAGGAAAAATAGATAATAGTATTTGTTGAATGATAGTTCTTGTTTTTCCTGTACTCAAACATGTTGACCAGCACCCTTTACAGTCACTCATCCTCATATCACTAATCCACTTTCAACTTGTCATGTGTGTAAATAATTGCAATACATAAATATAAAAGATGGAATTTAATTTTGGGCAAGGAAGGTAAGTAACTTCACTAAGACTGGTGTCACCCAGTACACTGCACCCTGGAGGCGCAATGGGTTAAACCCTTGTGCCAGCTGAACTGCTGACCAAAAGGTCAGTGGTTCAAATCCTGAGAGTGGGATGAGCTCCCATCTGTCAGCTCCAGCTTCTGCAGGGACATGAGAGTAGCCTCCCATAGGATGGTAAACATCAAAACAACAGGGCATCCCCTGGGCAACATCCTTGCAGATGGCCAATTCTCTCACACCAGAAGCAACTTGCAGTTTCTCAAGTTGCTCCTGACACACACAAAAACAGTACACTCACTTTCATACACCTCCTCTAGTGCCAAGCCACATCACAATATTGTAGTTAAAATACCAGAAAAGTTGACAAAATCCAGAAGTAAGGAAAGAAGGGTTTTAGCCTTGTAGGCATATTGATATAGTACATGCCTAAATACCCATTTGATCAAGGAAGCTGAACAAGGCCAATAATGGGGCACTGCTAACAAATGCCAGGTGCTGCAGGCTGTATTTCAGCAGGAGGAAGTGGAAAAACCACCTCTAAGTTTACCTTGCCTAAGAAAAGTCTATGAAATTAACGGGGTTGTCATAATTCAACTGGCTACTTAAGGGCATGTACAAGCATACACATGCATGGATGCATGCATGCACCATGACTCTTCCGACAGCATTGGACTTCAGTTTCCATAATCTCTCTACATCAGTTATTCTATCTAGAGATGATAGTTCAACAACTTGTGGGCCTTATTTTTCCACCCTCAATGTGGGGGTGGCATGAAAACAGATGATAGCAACTAACCTGTGAAATAGTTCCCAATCTCTCTGGAGCTAAATCAGGGTTTACAGAAGTTGAAGTATCAAAGGCTTCTCTACTAGGCATGGTCTTTATGTCTTTGGTTTCCATACTGGAGTGAGAGATTTGTTTCATGTTCAATGCTTCTAAATCACTAACATTTGTTTGTAACAAGTCACTGTTGGTTTGCTCGAATGTCAAATTAGATGGCAATGAAGTCTTAGGGGTTTCCAGAACAGAATCCTGCAGACCAAGTAACTTAGGTGCATTTGTACTACTAGAGTCAAGACTGAATTGCTGAAAGTTCCCTGTGGGATTTTGGTTAGTGGAAACAATGTGCTCCAGGGGTATCTTCAAGTTGGGAGCTGATGATACCAATGGCAATTGTTGAGTTTTCCTTGCATTTGGCAGTCTTGTGTGCGTTATTCTCCTGTCTGAGTATCTTCTTCTTAGAGAGGGGACCTTGATCAATTTTCCCCTCTCTCTTTCTTCATTCTGCTCAAAATCAAGTTGTTTCAGTAGCTTCAATTCAGTCTAAAAAGAATAACAATGTTGCACGAGTGAGAAGGGTGGTATAAAACAGAACGACTGAGAAACACAAAAGAAAAATAGAGAAAACAAACAAATTCCAGTCTGTTAACAAAATTTTTGAACTAAAATATAGTAAAAATTGTAAAATATAGTTCATCTCATTGTGTAGCAAATTCTGCCTCATCATCTAGCCAATTTTTACCACATCACCTTTGTCTTTCTGTTCAGTTGTGCAAACTTCTCCTCTTGGGCCTGGATCATTTTTTCGAAATCTTGATGTTTCTTTAACAAGTGCTCAACATCAGAGACAGAATGCTGGGAAAATAGTAAATGAAAGCAATTACTTAACATGGAAATACCATGAGACCCCTCTCTGCCAAAAAAAAAAGTGAAATAAAACAAAATCCTGAAGGCACTGAGATTTTTCCAAGTCAATTGAGGGGATTAGATGCAAAACTTCATTTGAAAATGAGGAGCCTTATAAAACACATTATTGCTTCTTGTATTAAACACTAAGCATTAGGAATATTTAGTACTTAATCACTTCATGTGATTGCCCCAAATACCCTAAGGGCACCAGATCCTGTCTGATCTTGGAATCTAAATAGCCTTAATTAGTATTTGGATGGGAGAATGCCAACAGGAATCAAATGCTGCAAGCTATATTTCAATGAAGGGACTAGCAAAACTACCTGAGTATTACTTGCTATGGAAAATGCTACAGAAATCATTGTGTTACCATAAAGTGACAGGCAACTTCTTTCTTTCTTTCTTTCTTTCTTTCTTTCTTTCTTTCTTTCTTTCTTTCTTTCTTTCTTTCTTTCCTGTATTTGTATACTGCCTTTCTCAGCCCACGGGCAAAATTCAATGCCCACGATATCATAAATACAATTTAAAACATTAAGAAATAATAAAAACCACAACAATTTGGAGGCATGCACACACAAACACAGACACAACATGGGAAAGACTAGTAATAATAAAATTAAGAACATAAATGCTTGATGCATGGAGTAGGGATAATAATCATTAGTGGTATAGTACATGAGGAAGAGTTTTAAAGTATTCTTTCCTTGCTGCAATTCAGAAAAGTGAAACACATCTGCCACAATAATGTCATTGCTCATTGCATCTTCTGAAATGAAGAAAGCCTGAAGTACGCACATGGGTGCTGGGGGAACCAGATGTGGATTTCTGTGTGAAAAACTATAACTTCAGCTCCAATTTGAGGAACAAGTACTTGAGCCATGTGTTCAGGAGCATCCTGTCCTTTAATTCTTCTTCTTGTTTGATGCTGTGAATTATGGCAATCTATCACAATGTTTTCTTGGTGACATTTATTCAGAGGGGCCTTGCTATTGCCTCCCTTGAACACTAAGGGTGTATGACTTGCCCAAGTTCACCCAGTGGGTTTCCATTCTGAAGCTGGGATTTGAACCCTGGCCTTCCAGAATCCTAGTCCAACATTCAAATCACACGATATTCAAACCACACAGTGCTAGATCTCTCTTTCATTCTACCAGGAACATATTTGCCCTGAGGCATTATTTTGCATCTCATTGTTGTAGACCTTGTAGTTCTGGTAAAAATTGACTAAATTCTACAGGTATGAAGCTTCCTCACCCCTGAAGTTTGAAATGGTAGAAAGCAATTTCTAGGCCAAACAAACTCTTTCTCTAGAAATGGGATGTTTGCATTTAACTTTTTGTTTATCCTCACTTACCCCATAGCTGGGATCTGAGAGAAAGCTCTCTTTGGCAGTCAGCCATGCTTCAGCTAGATCCAGTTCCCTTCTCAGTAACTGGATCTCCCAATTTTCCTCATACAAGTTCTTCTTCAGGTCCCATGATTCCCGCACCTTTGTCATCAGCTCCAACAATTCAGTGAGCTTCTCTTGAATCTAGAAAAAAACATTTCAAGATTTAAACTGATGACGCTGAGAGATGATAAAGGAGGTGTACATTACATTTGGCTTTCACTGTGTAGACTGGATTTGCGACTTCACTGTAAAACTGTTTTAGAAAAGTTGATTCGGTTTTTTGCACAGTAACTGTGTGCGGTTGCAAAAGACACTGAAAGCAATGTGCAATAAAAATTACAGCAATGCCAAACAAAGAGAAACCACACCCCAGAGTCAGACATGACTGGACTTAATGTCAGAGGACAACCTTAAAAACAAGCCTGCCTAAAGGTAAGCCTCTAGTGGATTAATTAACTTCACTCATGGAGTTACTGTTCTAGGGCCATTAAGAAAGCCCTACACTGTTTAGTTCAACATTGAAAATCAATTATGTGGGCATGTGCAATGATTGCCTCCTGCAAACAAACCTAATTACGACACACATACGGTGTTGTGCAGCCTTAAAAAGGTTGCCCAAAGCTTGGTGGCTGGCTGGTCCCAGCCAATCAGAGGGCAACCAAAGGCCACCTCTGATTGGCTGGCCACCCAGCCAGTCACAACTTTCCCACTGCCTAGGGGGCTTCTGGGAAGGAGAAGTCCCCTGCTAGTGCAATAACGGGGGGAGGACACCCACAGCTGCAACATCTCCTTCCAGTAAGTCAAGCAGAGCATTCTTAGGGCCCTTCCAGATAGCCTCTAAATCCAGGTCAAAGAAGTGGTGCAAGGAGATTCCAAAACACAGAGCTCTCAGTCCTGGTAAATAGTGCTCTGGCATCCAGAAAGGCTTGGTTATAGAGGATTTTTCAAAATGGATATGGGACATCTGTCAGAAGTTTTTAATTTTTTAATTGACTCTCATTTTCTTTCAACTGTTTCCACGATCCAGTGCGCATTTTCCATGAATGTCATCTAGCCACCCTCCCCCTTTTATTCTGGTTTCTTCTGGATTTTAAGGGCTGTGTAGAAGGGGACTTGGAGTTTGGGAATCTACTTTGTATTTTATTAGAATCTAGAATCTACCAACTTGAACCATTGAAAGAGATATGCATCCTGTTCAAAAGCCATGAGACTTGTGAACAGCCAAGGATTCATGTTTGTGGTTGTTGATGACAGAATATGAATCCCAAAACCTACCATTTCAGTCTGGTTGCAATTTAGACTAGGGAAATGACATTTTCATTGAGAAAAGTTGCAGCTGGACCTTGGAGAAGCTTTTATTATCGATGGTATTTATAGTCCACCCTTCTCACCCCTCAGGGGACTCAGGGTGGATTACAGTATACATATACATGGCAAACATTCAATGCCATAGACACACAACATATATAGACAGACACACAGAGGCTATTTAACATTCCAGCTTCCAGCCAAATGGTTGGAAGCTCACTCCAACCCAGGCTGGCTTCAAACTCATGACCTTTCGGTCAGTAGTGTTCTTAATGCAGCTGACTCGCCATAGTCCAGCTGCCTGTTTTTGATGCACCTTATGATTGGGACAGCATTACAGAAATCATTTCCAAGTGCATTGGGATCTGCAGGGCTTTGATAACCCTTGTTAGAATTCTTCAGGCTGAAAAGGGTAGGTTTTGTGGGGGTGGCATTGCCAGGAATAACTACAGAAATGGTACTTCATCACCATAATTATGTCTGGTGGTGCAGGTCACAAAGGGAAGTTGATAATCCTTGCCCTCCCTGATATTTTAAATCAGGCTGAGCAAGCACCCAATAAATGCACACTTAAACTTGTAGATTCAATACCTGGTAGCAAGTTAAAGTCTTCCAGGTTTTTTGCTTTTAAAAAGTATTTCTTTTAGAGCTTGGAAGCTCTAAAAGCAGTCGATTGGTAATTCCTTTTTTCAATAACTAACATATGGTATTCATATTATGACTGTACCATAAAGAAGGATAATTTCATTCTTTTTTTCTGTGAGAGATGCTTGGTTACTTTCATAGTTAAAATAGGGTTGTCTTGCCTCTGCTTAGATGTAATTTGAAACTCAGACCAGCAGCTTATAGCATTCTGATCTTTCTAAAAGAGTGACTAATAGTGAAACAGAAAAGATTTGATTCTTTTAAAACTGAAATCACAGTAGAACTATCTATTTTGAAGGATTGAGACTGTAGTAGCAACAAATTACTTTCCAAAGTTGATTCTCAAATAGTTCTATTTAAAAAAATGAAATAAATACAGGCACCATCTGTCTTCACAGTGTCAATGGTATCTTTTAACAAATTCTGAAGCAGTTTTAACCCCAATGATACGCATCTCTTCTTACAAATTAAACAGAAAGCAGGCTGAGTATCACTGTAAAGGTCATTGGGTAAAATTACATCTATATCAAAACCATGGGAAGCTTTTCATAATTTGCCTTTTCATAATTGCCTTTAATGAGCCAAGTTTGGTGAATCCTTCAAGGACTTTAAGCTTGAACTGTGTGTTTTGCATTTCTTCCTCTACCATAGACAGCTAGATCATAAAAGTTAAGATAAATTGATTTCTTTATAGAACCTCACCTAAGTACTTAAGGTGCTTTAATGCTATGTCTATATTTTGTCCTCACAAGAACCCCAAGAAGACATAAGGATGAGAGACAGGAATATACTCTCAAGTCTTCTCAACGCTTGAGGAGAAACCTGAACTTGGCTCTCCCGTATCAAACAGCTGAGGCCGCTGAAACCAAAGCAGATGTGTTTGCATCATAAATAAAGCACATGAGTGACAATGTGCTGATATTTATGGCACTCATTTTAGAAATCAGATTCAAAGTCATGTTTTAGAGCAGGAGTAAAGGAAGGTAAATTGCTTTAATCATCCAAATTAACATGCAAACCTCTCTGGTCCAACTTTTGATGTGATAAACATTGCAATAGGTAGGAGGCCATGCATGGAACAATGGTTAGTACTGGGGAAAAGGCTGCTGGACAGAAATGTTTTTATATGGCCTGCTTCCAATTAGGGTCCTTTCACAGTAGATAATTATAGCACTATGGTTCTACTTTAACTGTCATGGTTCTATCCCATGGAATTCTGGTATGTCCAATTTAGGGACAGCTATTTCAAATTCTGAGCCAGAGAGCTCTTGTACTTCACCAAGCCACAAATTCTAGGATTCCATAATATGCAGCCATGATCGTTCATGTGCTGCATACTATGAGTGCTTCAGAAACACTCATGGTATATAACACATGACATCAGATAATTGAAGCAGAAGAAATGAAATGCAAAGATACAGAATGGAAATGCCTGGCTCAATAGCACTACGTGTGAAAAAGATCTTGGAGTCCTCATGGACAACAAGTTAAACATGAGCCAGCAATGTCATGCAGCATCTAAAAAAGCCAAAGGGATTTTGGCCTGCATAAATAGGAGTCTAGATCTCTATCCTGCCTTGGTCAGACCACCTCTGAAATACTGTGTCCTATTCTGGGCACCGCAATTAAAGGGAGATGTTGACAAGCTGGAATGTGTACAGAGAAGGGTAACTAAAATGATCAAAAGTCTGGAGAACAGAGGAGCGGCTTAAAGAGCTGGGCATGTTTAGCCTGCAGGAAAAAGGCTGAGGAGAGACATGGTAGCCATGTATAAATATGTGAGGGGAAGTCATAGGGAGGAGGGAGCAAACTTGTTTTCTGCTGCCCTGGAGACTAGGATGTGGAACAATGATTTCAAACTACAGGAAAAAAGATTCCACCTGAACATTAGGAAAAACTTCTTAACTGCGAGAGCTGTTCAGCAGTGGAATTCCATGCCCCAGAGTGTGGTGGAGGCTCCTTCTTTGGAGGCTTTTAAACAAAGGCTGGATGGCTATCTGTCGAGGGTGCTTTGAATGCAATTTTCCTGCTTCTTGGCAGGGGGTTGGACTGGATAGCCCATTAAGTCTCTTCCAACTCTATGATTCTAAGATTCTCAGAGGGCTTCAATTGTCTACGGAGGCATTCAGTTAAGCCCACCTATGTGCCTTTGATAGATATTTATGTTTTTATGGATTCTAAATGATTTTTTAAAATACTAATGATATTTCATTCTGCTTTAATGTTTGTATATTTGTATAATCTCTCCTGGAGGAGAGAAAAAACAGGGTATAAATAAACCTAACAACAACAACTTATAGTACTCTAGGGTGAAGTTCTCAGTGTTTTAATGCTGTTCCAGTTATGTTTAATATATGTGTAACTTACCTCTATAGACATAAAATGGCCACCCATCACCAGGTTGTTTCCGGTTTGCTCCAGATCTTCATATTTAAACCACTGCTTTTCGATGTCACGCTTATACTCTCCGTGGCGCTTAATAAGCAGTTCAGCTCCAAGAAGATCACTTGCCAGCTCCTCAGATATAATCAGAGCATGCATCTCCTTAGCCCAGGCTCTGAAGGAGACAACCAAAAGAAAGGCTTCCTCAGACTTATCAGTGGAAATAGAAAAGTGTTAAATCTTACCAGGCAGGAATACATAACTAAGGGCCCTTCTACACAACACCTAAAATGTGGAAGATACCAGGTTAAGCGGGGGGGGGGGGGGGGGGGGGGTTGGGTTGTATATCCCGAAAAAGAAGGAAAAACATGTGATTTCCTTCTCTCCCCCCTGTTGACTTGCATTTTTATAAAGCCCAAAACAGTTAATTAATTGGGCTGCAAAATGGACACACAGCTGGTTTAAAGGAAGCACAAACAGAAAGCAATTAGAACTCTCTGAAACTCTTTTTAAATTTTTAAACTTTATAATATTAAACAGAGCCTGAATAAACAATTGGGGGAAGAGAAAAATTGAGCTGAAGTTTTTTTAAAAAAAAATCACTTCATTATGCGCTAAACCTCATATGCACACATGCTTATATTTATATTAAGTTATTTGCATGTGCACATATACAATCCAGCACATAATGGAGTGATTTTTTTAAAAAAACACAACCTTCCGTAAGATGTCCCCTGTCAGCCCTCCATCTTGTTCCGATATAGAGGATGCCAGTGAGGATGGCGCGGGATCCAATCCTAGGACTAACAAGCCTGCAGTCAGGTCCCGGGATTTTTTTACCCCTTGCCATTTAAAACCTGGATTTTGGTGCTGTATGGAAGCACCCTCGAGCATACATTGCCAGGATCCTGTCCTTAGGTCCTGCCATGCACCATTGCTATGTTGTGACCACGTTTTGGATTGTATGTGCTTTAATGTTCATATAAGAATGCTGTGCAATGTGAGAAACTGCTTGTTATAAAATTAATTGCTTGGATGGAGACTGGCATGGCAAAATCTCATTAGCTAGGAATGCACGCCTATCTATTTTGGGCAGCATGGTGGGTTCTGTTTTGGGAAATTAAAGTAACTCAAGGTTTTTCTCATCCAAAAGCAGAGAACAGAGAGAGTGAGAATGGCAACATGTTTTGATTACCTGGTCAATGAGGGGAAATGCCATAAAAAGAAAAAGGTACAACTAATGGGGGAATAGTGCATGAAACATTTGAATTGCACTATCTCCAAAAAACATGATGCTTGTGATGTGGGCTAGTCCTGATAATAATTGGGATATAACAAATTCATCATGTTTACTACCTCAAAGTGAGCTTATCTTCTGAAATAGAGGGGTCTGTGTTTGACACACCTAATACAGATTAATATAGACATGTGGTACACATGTGTTGTTCATTCGTTCAGTCGTCTCCGACTCTTCGTGACCTCATGGACCAGCCCACGCCAGAGCTCCCTGTCGGCCGTTACCACCCCCAGCTCCCTCAAGGTCAGTCCAGTCACTTCAAGGATGCCATCCATCCATCTTGCCCTTGGTCGGCCCCTCTTCCTTTTGCCTTCCACTTTCCCCAGCATAATTGTCTTCTCTAGGCTTTCCTGTCTCCTCATGATGTGGCCAAAGTACTTCAACTTTGTCTCTAGTATCCTTCCCTCCAATGAGCAGTCAAGCTTTATTTCCTGGAGGATGGACTGGTTGGATCTTCTCGCAGTCCAAGGCACTCTCAGAACTTTCCTCCAACACCACAGCTCAAAAGCATCGATCTTCCTTCGCTCAGCCTTCCCTAAGGTCCAGCTCTCACATCCGTAGGTTACTACAGGGAATACCATGGCTTTGACTAGGCGGATCTTTGTTGCCAGTCTGATGTCTCTACTCTTTACTATTTTATCGAGATTGGACATTGCTCTCCTCCCAAGAAGTAAGCGTCTTCTGATTTCCTGGCTACAGTCTGCATCTGCAGTAATCTTTGCACCTAGAAATACAAAGTCTGTCACGGCCTCCACGGTTTCTCCCTCTATTTTCCAGTTGTCAATCATTCTTGTTGCCATAATCTTGGTTTTTTTGACGTTTAGCTGCAACCCGGCTTTTGCGCTTTCTTCTTTCGCCTTGATTAGAAGGTTCCTCAGATCCTCCTCGCTTTCGGCCATCAGAGTGGTGTCATCTGCATATCTGAGGTTGTTAATGTTTCTTCCAGCAATTTTCACCCCAGCTTTGCATTCATCCAGCCCCGCACATCGCATGATGTGTTCTGCATACAAGTTAAAAAGGTTGGGTGAGAGGATGCAGCCTTGCCGTACGCCTTTCCCAATCTTGAACCAGTCTGTTGTTACATGGTCAGTTCTGACTGTTGCGACTTGGTCCTTGTACAGATTCCTCAGGAGAGAGACAAGGTGGCTTGGGATGCCCATCCCACTAAGAACTTGCCACAATTTATTATGATCCACACAGTCAAAGGCTTTAGAATAGTCAATGAAGCAGAAGTAGATGCTTTTCTGAAACTCCCTGCCTTTCTCCATTATCCAGCGGATATTGGCAATTTGGTCTCTCGTTCCTCTGCCTTTTCTAAACCCAGCTTGAACATCTGGCAACTCTCGCTCCATGTATTGCTGGAGTCTTCCTTGCAGGATCTTGAGCATTACCTTACTGGCATGAGAAATAAGGGCCACTGTACGGAAGTTGGAGCAGTCTTTCGCAGTTCCCTTTTTTGGTATGGGGATATAAGTTGATTTTTTCCAGTCTGATGGCCATTCTTGTGTTTTCCATATTTGCTGGCAAATGGCATGCATCACCTTGACAGCATCATCTTTTAAGATTTTAAACAGTTCAGCTGGGATCCCGTCGTCTCCTGCTGCCTTGTTGTTAGCAATGCTTCTTAAGGCCCATTCAACCTCACTCCTCAGGATGTCTGGTTCTAATTCATTCACCACACTGTCAAAACTATCCTCAATATTATTATCCTTCCTATACAGATCTTCTGTATAGTCTCGCCACCTTCTCTTGATCTCTTCAGCTTCTGTTAGGTCCCTGCCATCTTTGTTTCTTATCATACCAATTTTTGCCTGAAATTTACCTCCAATGTTTCTAATTTTCTGGAAGAGGTCTCTTGTCCTTCCTATTCTGTTGTCTTCTTCCACTTCCATGCATTGCTTATTTAAAAATAGTTCCTTATCTCTTCTGGCTAACCTCTGGAATTGCGCATTTAACTGGGCATATCTCCCCTTATCCCTGTTTCCTTTTGCTTTCCTCCTTTCTTGGGCTACTTCCAGTGTCTCAGCAGACAACCATTTTGCCTTCTTGGTTTTCTTTTTCTTTGGGACGTACTTTGTTGCCGCCTCCTGAACAATGTCTCGGACTTCTGTCCATAGTTCTTCTGGGACTCTGTTTACTAAATCTAGTCCTTCAAATCTGTTCTTCACTTCCACTGTATATTCGCTAGGAATGTTAGTGAGATCATATCTAACTGGTCTGTGTATTTTCCCTGATCTCTTTAGTTTTATTCTAAATTGGGCAATAAGAAGTTCGTGATCTGAGCTACAGTCAGCCCCAGGTCTTGTTTTCACCGACTGGATGGATGTCCGCCACTTTTGGCTGCAAAGGATGTAGTCAATCTGATTTCGGTGTTGACCGTCTGGTGAGGTCCATGTGTAAAGCCGTCTTTTAGGTTGTTGGAAGAGAGTATTCGTTATACACAGCGAGTTTTCCTGGCAAAATTCTATCAGCCTGCGTCCCGCTTCATTTTGTTCTCCCAGACCATGCTTGCCTGTGATCCCTGTTGTCATTTGACTTCCCACCTTGGCATTCCAGTCTCCTGTAATGAAAATAATGTCTCTTTTTGGTGTATTATCCAGTAGTTCCTGCAGATCCTCATAGAACTGATCTACTTCTGCTTCTTCAGCAGCTGTGGTTGGGGCGTATATTTGGATCACTGTAATGTTGAAAGGCTTTCCTTGCACTCGAATTGAGATCATTCTGTCATTTTTTGGGTTGTATCCAAGCACTGCTTTAGCGAATTTCTTATTAATTATGAAGGCTACTCCATTTCTTCGATGTTCCTCTTGTCCGCAGTAGTAGATCTGGTGGTCATCTGATGTGAAGTGGCCCATTCCAGTCCATTTCAGTTCGCTGACCCCCAGAATGTCTATCTTTAGTCTTGACATCTCACCAATAACAACATCCAATTTGCCCTGGCTCATAGATCTTACATTCCAGGTTCCTATGGTGTGTTGATCTTTAGAGCATCGGATTCGTCGTTCACCTCCAGTACTGTCGGCCGCTAGCCTTCCTTTCGGCTTTGAGCTAGCTGCGTCATCACATCTGGGGCTAGTTGAACTTATCCTCTGCTCCTCCCCAGTAGCATTTTGGCCATCTTCCGACCTGGGAGTCCCATCTTCCAATGGCATACCGACATATCTCTGGTTGTACTGGTCCATTTAGTTTTCTTGGCAAAGATACTGGAGTGGTTTGCCATTGCCTTCCCCAGGGATCACGCTTGGTCTGACCTCTCTGCCACAACCGTCCCGTCTTGGGTGTCCCTTCACGGTTTCGCTCATGACATCATTGAGGTGCTCAAGCTCCAGCGCCCCGACAAGGCGGTGATCCTTTGCTGGAGTGGTACACATACATTTATTCATTTTCCCAGAACCAAAATATTATCACAAGAATGACTATGCTACATTATACTAAGCTGCCTTCATGTACCTCTAAAATTTATTAGATTAATTATTCCCCTTGAAGTAACTTAGTGGTCTTCCAGATATAGCTAAATCTTGAAAGGAACTGGGATATTAAATCCCAGTTCCCCCCAGGATTTCGTCCCCACCCTAACCCAAAACCTGGGCTTTTCTTGGGAGGGTGGCTACATGCCTTCCCAGCTCCCTTGCCCCGCCCCCAATATGTCATTTTTTCACGTAAAGAGATCTCTCCAGAGGGGCCAGCAATGCCTCTCAGGTAAGGCCCCTCAGGTAAGTTGGGGGGATGGGGTGGAGGTGGAGGGCTGGAAGTGGAGGGGGTGGGTAGTTGCCATTCCATTCCTTTAGGTGCTTTGAGCCCAAAGAACCTGGCTGGCTGTGAAGACTGACTCCCAGGACTGTCAATCCCCACAGGTCCCTCACCTGGAAAAATGCGGGCCTTCGCTTAAGCTACAGATCTTTACAGATCTTTTATTAATCTGGAGCAAACTTTGAAATTCCGGTTTTCTTCAGATTAATTCGGGTTTACCTGAGGTGTCATTTGGATGCTGGCCTTTGTCCCTTAATGGCCATAGTTAAAACTGAACTTGCCACTTCATCACCATACCCACAGGTTTTGCTTTCTTATGGCTATTCATACCGTCTGCTCATAAAAAGGTCTGTTTCTAGGCACTAGTCCACTCCATGCATGGTGACGTAGAATTAAATTTATGAAAGCTGATGCCACAACTTCTTTCTCTCAGTTAGTTTCAAAAATGCTGTAAGATCCCTTTGCATCTTCACAGTGTGAAATGGGGACAGGAAGACCTCATATCTATCAGATCTATTCTTACGTACATTAGTTCGCCACAACGATTGAAGTAGACTTGGACCATTTCAGCCTGATGTAACTTCTGCTTTCTTCCTGCACACTTCCACTCCAGAGTATTCCAGCATTCATCCACTTCTGACAGTCTACTCATCATGTTGTCTCTGGGCTGAGGATACAGATGGCCAAGATGCCAGGCTTCCCCCCTTACCCTTCCCAGCTCTTTTGCAATGGCTGCTAGTTCCCTCTGGAACACAGAAAAGCAAATTAATAAAGCACTGAGGTTTAGGAAATAATGATTGTTTAATTTCCCTTAAGTAAAATTGTATCTCAATTTACCTACTTTTACACAACCCCAAAGATGCTTCTGGGCATGTGCCAAACTTTACCAAGGCCACCTCATACATAATGCTAGGCTTGAGAAAAAAAAACAATTCAAAGCATAGACTATGGTATGTAAACAGGTGTGTTTGAGGGTGCACACAGTCACACATGATCCATCACAAAGCTGCTTTTGTGTCCCCTTATATTTTCCCAGACCTTCCCTTTTCTGGTAAAAATGTAAATCCCCTCCCTTCCCAGAATACCCTTGAAACAATAGTTCACTTTCAGAAGAGGCTGTAGAGTTCACTTGACTTAGTATACAAATTCACTTTTAAGACTAAAGTTGCACTTTTGCACTTCCCTCTCCCCCTCTCTGCCCCCTCTCCCCACATTTGCCGCTTGTATGCCCATCAGAAGAACAGTAAATTAGCTACTGGTTCTGCCACAATTGCCCACCATTGGTTGATTTAATTTATGATTTGAAATATAATAATAATAATAATAATAATAATAATAATAATAATAATCTTTATTTATATACCGCCCTATCTCCCCTAGGGGACTCAGAGCGGTTTCCACATATGCAAAATAATACAAAAACATACAATATAAAACAAAAGCATAGGCATAAACTGCTAACACAACATATACATTAAAATCAATTTAAAACCAATCCCGCTCTCTTCTTCATGCAAGGTAAGCTGCCAGGGGCAAAGATTTCAATAAGGGGCCTGGACTATTTGGAACAGACTGGGCCAAGGCTAGTGTAAGGAGAAGGGAAAAATGGGGCTAGCTGAATGCTACAGTGAAGGATCAGTCTCAGCAATGGCCTTACTAGGGGATCGGGGCCACTCTATTCCAAGTCCAATTAAAAGACTATAAAAAAGGTCTGGGCCAGAAGAAAAAGTGCCCTCAGATGACAGGGAGCTGGGGAACGCATGGGGTACAAGGCCAAGTTCTAACTATTGGACCAAGGGCTTGAGACTTGAAACTAGTCATTATCAAAGGTCTGGTGAAACCACCAAGTCTCCAAGTTCTTATGGAAGGAGGTGAGGGATGGGGCCAGCCTTATCTCCGTGGGGAGAGCATTCTAGAGGAAGGGGGCCACCACCGAGAAGGCCCTCTCCCTCATCCCCACCAACCGGGCTTGAGACGGTGGTGGGAGCGAGAGGAGGGCCTCCCTGGTGGATCTTAGTGTAAATAGTAAAATAGTTGATAAGATAATAATGAATATATATTTTCTTAATGCAATGAACAAGTAGACACTACTGGGAATTCTAGAAATTGAAATGCTTTTGAATCTAGTCCTCATGTAGCTGCTTTAAGATGGACAACTCTACTTACTTCCACTCCCTCGTGTTGGTTGAGGAGAGTCTGCACACCTGGCAGGTCGTAACCATAATCTTCTCTGTCCAGAACAGCCTCTTTCTCCTGCATCCATCCCTTTAGATCATCTACATCATGATCATATTGGTGAACCTGATGGGCTGCCCTGAGATTCTGGTGAAGCAGAAGACATGCCAGTAATGCTCACAGACACTGTAGTAGTTATATTGAAATGTGGCTGATATAAGACAGAAAAGCTAGACTTACATGGCAGAAATGCTATGACCTGAAAGATATAGCTATTCCTGGGTTGTAAGGCTAGAAAAGTCAGAAAACTGGCTTTTTTATAAGCAGTCCTCGATGGAGAAATGTACTATGTGTACCATGCATGAAATGCATTGATAAATATGCAATGTGTCAACACTATTTGAGCTGATGTGATTGCAGGTTGTCACAGCCAGGTGTACAAAATACTATTCTCCACATGGTCCTACCCATAGATTCAGGCATGTAGCCGAGGGGGGGGGGGGGGGGCTCGAGTGGCTTCAGCCCCCCCCCCCGAAATTCTCATGGTGGTTCCTTACTGGTGCATTATTTAAACTGTTATGTTTATTCATATCATGATCTGATCACCATACTCAATATATCCCATATGCATGGGGGTATTGGGGTAATGATACAAAAAGTTTGCTAGGGTAGACCCTCTTTCACTCAGACTCAGCCTCCCCCCCAAAACTCAGCCCCCCCCCCCCGGACCCCCCCTGAAAAAAATTCAGCCCTCCCCCCCCCCCCCCCCCGAAATGAAATCCTGGCTACGGGCCTGCATAGATTGACTTAGTTTACTTGGAGCAACTTTTCACAACTTTTCTGAAGGTGTGGATTGGGTTATAGAGTACCATTTATGCACCTAGTGCCAACAATGATAGTGCTATAATGGGCCAGTCAGGATAGCAGGAGCTTACCTCTGCTCTCGTCTGGATGGTTTGATGCAATTTCTCCCATATGTTATTGACCTGCTGGGGTTTTTTCTGGATGTCACTTATTTGGCTGTGGCACATGTTCTGGAGGCGGGATGCCAGGTCATTTACAAGGAGAACCTTGGCATGGCCAAGAGATTTCACCTCCTGTATAAAATCCTCAAACTTTTTCTCTAGAACCTGTAGAACAGGAAGCAAAATCAACATTCAGGTCATTCAGAAGCAATACAACTTGCAAAAAGGATCCCCTGCCTGTCATCAGTAAATTGCTCTTGATTTAATATGGAGTGATATATAGATATTTTGGGAAACTATTGGAATAAAAAAAAGTTAATCAACATAAATTCAATGTTTTTTTTTTAAAAAATCTTAATGAAAGAATGAGAATTTACACAAATGTTGTCATATATATATATATATATTCTCTTCAAGCATTTAACTACATAATTTATATTACTCCTAATATTTAAATCACCAATAACTGGTGCCAAATTGGGTATTTTTGTCCCTCATTAAAAGTTTGGTGGCTAGAAATAAAAATCTAGTTAGCCCATTGTTGTTAAAAATGTGTTCATGAAAACACGCACACACAAAGGATATACAATATGTATGAATGTTACGAGACAATTTCTGTGAGGTATAAGCATGTTCCATTTAGATTTGTCTGCAACCAAATATATTTCACTGAATCTATAAAGCCAGAAGCTATCAAATAGTCCATTTAACTGTATTGTTGAACGGCAGGAGAGAATGCTTCTAGAACATGGCTATACAGCCCGAAAAACCTACAACAATCCAGTCTATTTAAGATCTTCTTGCTGTCTAAGAAATAAATTCTACTACAACTTCCAGGTTTCCTTATGACCAAAAGTGATTATGAGAACTGTAGTACAAAAGAGTAACTTTTCCGAGGTGAATGAAAACAGTATTACCTCAACATCCTCCAAATCCTGACCATAGTTATCAGATTCAGCCACACTCTTCTTGCTCAAAAGCCAGGTTTCCACCAGCTGGACTTCCCTCTCAAATTGATGGAGCTGAGATTGCTCTTCCAGACCTTTCCTTTGTGTCTCTGCCTTCTGTTGGAGAGAGGCATATTCTTCCTGGACAGCCTGGAGCTTTGCAAGGATAGTTGAGCTATTAAACAAAAAGTTAAGCCTTATAAAATATCCAGCAGAATTGCTATCATATTTATTGTACATGGAAGTTTTTAGTGATAAGGACCTTGCATGCATACATTTGTGTCTCAGTCTAGCTTCTGTATGTCTCTTTTTTAATGAAGTCTGGTGGCTATTTTCTTTTGAACTTTCTTCCCAAACTTCATCCATCAGGTAGGTGTCAAAACTTGCAAAGGGCTACTGTTGCTTCCTACTAGTGGGAGCAAGTGTGGAGATAATTTAGACCAGTGGTTCTCAACCTGTGGGTCCTCAGCCAGTTTACCAGTTGTTAGGATTTCTGGGAGCTGAAGGCCAAAATATCTGGGGATTCTGAGGTTGAGAACCACTGAATTAGACCATGAAGATACAACTGCTTAAGACTTCCTGAAGGGAGGAAAAAGTGGCTATATATCCATTTTTCTAACACCACTAAGTAGCTGAATCCAGCTGGTACTCTGTAGTCTGAACTGCCTCCTCCTTCACCTTACCACTGGTAAGAGCTAACATAGTTCTCTTCTGAGGCTTGACGGACAATGGTGGGCAGAGAAGAACATGGAATGGTCTGAGTGGAATTCTACTCCAATGTAGTCTCATCCATTGTGTTTTTCATGCAGGCTGAGAGGCCAGTGTATCTCCAGTTGAAAAATGATTGACCCCTTTCCCCATGGCTATGATGGCATTCTGGTAATATAAAATCAACCATCTAATTTTTTTGAGTGAGATTATTGTTAGTAGTAGCATTACTAATATGTATGTCACTTTTTCTCTCTTAAGAGGACTCAAACTGTCAAACTAAAAACAATACAATATATAATTTCGAACTAAAGACTATAAACACTACAACAAAAGCTAGAGCTATCTAAAAATGTTAAACATGAAAGCCTATTTAAAATCCATAAAACACCGCACAAAAACTCCTTCTCATTTCCCCCTTCAACCATTCATAGTTCTTTCCCCTCCGATTCTCAATCAAAATGAATTTCTCAGACACTGGCTGAAAGGCCGTTCAGAAGACAATATGACACAGAGATTACATGCCCTGTAATGACTCTAATATAATGCTCACATTTTTTTGGCTAAATTACATTCCCAAAATTAGGGTGCACATTAGAGTCACGTAATACTTCAAGAGCTGCACCCGAGGCTCCTCTTTGAGGGAACTCATCTCTAATTTAATTTCTATGCAATGCTGGGATTTGTAGTTTGGTGAGACATCAGCATTCTTTAACAGCCCCCATGATCCCAAACTACAGCCCTCATGACCCCATAGCATTGAACCTGGGCAGTTAAAGTGGATTCATTCAACAGCATATATGCACCCACAAGTTTCCTTTTCTATTTCTGAAAGTTTTGGTGTTGCAATACTTTTGTTTTTAAGGAGGGAATTATAAGCATGCAGCCACTGTAATATGTACTTTTTTGACCAAATTACACTTTTTGCCACTGCACATTACTTTCACCAACATTTTTTTTGTTTCAATATTTTGAAAATTGAGATGTGCATTAAATTTGATGGCACAGTAGACTCGAGTAAATATGGGTACATGGATTATAAATATGCTAATGATTATCATATACTGGAAAGGTCAGCATTTTGAGTTTTTTAAATGACAAAAGCAGGAAAATTTGGGTTGTAGTGGTTTTCACTATGGTAATTCATTAAAAATGGAAAAAAATATCACTGTTCATTCAGTTCAGTGGAGACAGTACACATAAACATATATGCATTTTTTTTTTGTGGGAAGGAGAACTCCTTGCTTTATTTGAGATCTGCATTTCAGAACAAACAACTTGTCCAGACTCATGTAGACAAGGCCTGTTTCTACAATTTTGCAGTTAATAGATTTACTGTGCATATAGTCAGTATACTTTTAAACAGAAGATATCTGTTGAAGGAATATCTGAAGTAACATTGCGAAGAGCACACAGACTGGTTAAAAGCTTTGTTTACCTTCACTGCTTCAGTTTGACAAAAATCCTTCATCTGTCTTATAGTCACCTACCTCTCTGGGTTATGACTGGTAGAAAGATAGCATCCTGTCATATTTAGCTTCTCAATTCGGGGCTTAAATCCTTCCAGGTCCAGCTTGGCTGCCTCCACTTTACGAATCAAAGCTTGAGTCAATTCTTCATTCCTCCCATAATCTGGAATTTCTAGAACAAGACCTCTTTCTGCCATCCAGGATTCTACTTCCAAAAGCTGGAAGAAATGCATGAAGAATTAACTTGCATGATACACTGTTTCATTGAATGCATAAAACACAATTTGTATACACTGAACCTTCAGAAAGCACAGGAGTCTCTATCTCAGACATCCATGTGGACAATTTTGAATATTGGAATATTTTGTGTTCCAGATAAGGATACTCAACTTGTAAAATATTAGTAACCGTCCTTTGCTTCTCTGTGACTAATAGCTGCTTAATGCCAGGAGTGGAATGATTTAAGTCAGGGAATGGCAGGTGTGAATATGTCCTGTTCAACATCAAATAAAAATTATTAGGCCCCAAGGAGTAGCTAAATGTCAGGGCATTAAAAAAGGGCAGTGGAGTCTCAAAGTCTAAATATATAAGGCAAACAAAATGACCTTGAACTAGTGCTGAAAAAAAGCCCCACAAAAACAGACCAAACTACCAAACTTGGCATCAAACTTTATGGGGAAAACATTCCAAAGCTGAGGCAAACATCAATATACAACTTTACAAACCTAGTCCATCTTGCTTTTGAGGAAAGGGGAGAAATACGTCATTTAAAAATATTCCACTTCCCATAATTTGTTCAATTTTTTGTTAGATTTTGCAAAAGGAAATGAAACAATACATCATACCAAAACTGTACTCCTATACATGTCTACTCGGAGGTGAACATCACTGTTTTCAATAGAACTTTATCCTGAACAGAGGTTGGGAAACCTAGGCTTTATCCTGAACAGAGGTTGGGAAACCTTCTATGATGCCATAAAATCCAGATTATCAAATCAGATAATCTACATTATCTGTTTTGAACTGGATTATATGAGTCTACACTGCCATATAATTCAGTTCAATGCAGATATTCTGGATTCTGGAACTTATTATCCAAAAAGATAACTTGCCCAAGATCAGCTGCCAGGTAATGTATATGGTAACACTGGGAGATGTGTGACACTCCAAAAATTGTTGGACTGCAAATTTCATCACGCCTCACTCCCATAAACAATGGAGAATTATGACAGAATTTCAAGTTTAACACATGGAGGGCCACAAGCTGCCTGACTTAGGACTGCAAAATAATAATAATAATAATAATAATAATAATAATAATAATAATAATGTGTCACCAGCCAGAGGCCTATAAATATCTGGGCATACTACAGCTGGACAACATCAAACATGAACATGTGAAAACTGTGGACAGCAAAGAATACATTCAAAGGGTCAGAAAAATTCTCAAAAGCAAGCTGAATGGAGGCAACACCATCAAGGCCACAAACACCTGGGCCATACCTGTCATAAGATATACTCCTTGACAAAATTGAAGGAAATGTTGACAGGGAGAAGACTTGGTTATGGCTCACAAATGGAACCCTGAAGAAGGAGAGAGAAGGCCTGAATCTGGCAGCCCAGGAGCAAGCCATCAGAACCAATGCAATTAAGGCCAGGATTGAAAAATGTGCTGATGACCCAAAATGCAGACTGTGCAAGGAAGCTGATGAAACCATGGACCATATCCTCAGTTATTGCAAGAAAATCGCATAGACGGACTACAAACAGAGGCACAACTCTGTGGCCCAGATGATTCACTGGAACTTATGTCACAAGTACCACCTACCAGCAGTAAAGAATTGGTGGGATCATAAACCCGCAAAGGCCATGGAATATGAACATGCAAAAATACTGTGGGACTTTCGAATGCAGACTGACAAAGTTTTGGAACACAATACACCAAACATCATGATTTGTGGAAAAGAAAAAAGTCTGGATTATTGATGTCGCCATACCAAATGAAAGTTGCATTGAGGAAAAATAACAGGAAAAACTCAGCTGCTATCAAGATCTCAAAATTGAACTGCAAGGGCTCTGGCATAAACCAGTAGAGGTGGTCCTAGTGGTCATTGGAGCACTGGTTGCCATGCCAAAAGATCTCAGCTGGCATTTGGAAACAATAAACATCGACAAAATCACAATCTGTCAACTGCAAAAGGCCACCTTACTTGGATCTGTGCGCATCATTCAAAAATACATCAAATAGTCCTAGATGCTTGGGAAGTGTTCGATTTGTGATTTTGTGATATGAAATCCAGCATAGAGATCTCGTTTGCTCTCGTGTGCTTTTGTGTCAGAATAATAATAATAATAATAATAATAATAATAATAATCTTTATTTATACCCTGCCACCATCTCCCCAAAGGGGACTTGGGGCAGCTAACATGAGGCCAAGCCCCAAAAAATTAAATCTTCCATGTAATAGAAGCACCTTGAAAATAGGTAAAGAATACCAGTTGCAATTCAGGAAGTGCCCGAACTACAGTATTAAAAATGGGTTGTTGTAGGTTTTTTGGACTATATGGCCATGTTCTAGAAGCATTCACTCCTGACGTTTCGCCTGCATCTATGGCAGGCATCCTCAGAGGTTAAAATTGACATGTACTTAGGTAACAGTTTCTCCTTAAGTTCTTAACAATTTATTCATCAAACCATTAAAAACATTGGATTCTTCAATGACTAGAGCGATGCTTACAAAAGGGATTTTATAGCAAACTGGGCTTTTATAGATAGTGGGCCAACTTACTTCTGTGAGAAAATGCTGGGCTTCATAGGACTGCATGAGCCTCTTCCTTCTCTCCTGAGCCTCATCTTTCAGGTTTGCTAAGGAAACCTCCAGTTCTTTCACCTGTTGCAGGATGTCTTGTGAAGCAGCATGCCCTCCCTTCACCAGCTTCTGCCCAGTGCTGATCACCGCTTTTGTTAAAGTGTCATGGCTGTTAATCTCATTTTCTAAATTCTGGAAAATAAAGTTTTATTATGATGGATTTAAAACTTTTTTCATCTATTTATCTACATCATAAATACCCAGCAACATTGATGGCTGGGTGCATCTACATCTGTGAAGCCATGACTCGAATCAAATCAAATCATTTATTTCAGTCATAGACCAGCACAGGAAATAAAAATCACAGTTTCATATGAACTTGGTACATTTAGCACATTTAAAATGTAAATATAAATACTGAAACACAATAGGGGGTGAGGGAGCGGAAGGGGACACAGGGTTAAAACATTCAATGCACAGGTCTATCAGCAAATTATAGAATCAAGGAAGATGATTCTATAAATTAACTTTTGGGACCAGTCATCCCCTGACGGATTTTGTTTGCTGCTGTACAAAACTTTGCAACATTGTAGGTTGTATTTATTTATTTATTTACTTTACTTTACTTTACTTCTATACCGCTGTTCTCAGCCCGAAGGTGACTCACAGCGGTTCACAACACACAGGAAAACAGCAAAATTCAATGCACCAATATAAATGCAATGCAACAACCTAATCTAATACACAGTTAATACGCAATTACTATAATAACCACTCACTAGCTGAATTAGTATCTACAAGTAGCAGGGAGGTATAAAATTGGCCTGAACAGTCTGGGTGCTTGTATATCAGAGGTAAGATAAGCCTGGGGCAGATATCCCTGTGGAATGGGCACTGGAGGAGCACATGTTTTATTGTTTCAATATGACCCGAGTCACAGGGGCAGAGTCTCTCTGGGAAAGGGATCTTCCGTTAGCGGCCTTTGAGTACAGCTGATGGGGGAGCATGATATCGAGCCAGGGTGAACCCCTTCGATGAATAGGCAATGACTTTCTTGTAGGCATCAACCCATTTAGTCCACTATCTAAGCTACTGGTTCAACTTTCTGAGTAGCTCCCTTGCAATTCAGGTTAATATGAGCTAAGATGGGCACGGGTCTAGAGACGAGGTGGTCGCCCTTACAGCCCCAAGAACCTCTTCCTGAAACCGTGGAAGAGGTTCTTGGGGCTGTGAGGGCGACCACCTCGTCTCTAGACCCGTGCCCATCTTGGCTCATTAAATCGGCCAAGGAGGGGCTGGTTGATTGCTTTGTGTTGATCGTTAACACATCGTTGGAGCAAGGGATTTTTCCATCTAATCTGAAACAGGCTGTGGTTCGCCCACTCCTCAAAAAGGCTTCCCTTGACTCCACGGTGCTGAGCAATTACAGACCAATCTCCAACCTCCCTTTTTTGGGTAAGGTGCTGGAGCGGGTGGTCGCCTCCCAGCTCCAGGGCTTTTTAGATGACATCAACTACCTAGATCAGTCACAGTCTGGTTTCAGGCCTGGTCACGGCACCGAGACAGCCTTGGTCACCTTGGTGGATGACCTCCGCAGAGAGCTGGACAGGGGGAGTGTGACTCTGTTGGTTCTCTTGGACATCTCAGCAGCTTTCGATACCATCGATCATGGTATCCTTCTGGGTCGTCTCTCTGGGATGGGCCTTGGGGGCACAGTTCTGTCGTGGCTCCAGTCCTTCCTGGAGGGACGAACCCAGATGGTGAAGCTGGGAGATGCCTGCTCGGACCCCTGGCCTTTGACCTGTGGGGTCCCGCAAGGCTCTATTTTATCTCCCATGCTCTTTAACCTCTACATGAAACCGCTGGGAGAGGTCATCCGGAGTTTTGGAGTTGGGTGCCATCTCTACGCAGATGACGCACAACTACTCCTTTCCATCTAATTCCAAGGAGGCCTCTCGGGTGCTGGACGAGTGCCTGGCCGCTGTGTCTATCTGGATGAGGAGGAACAAGCTGAAGATCAATCCTGACAAGACAGAGGTCCTCCTGGTCGATCGCAAACCGGATCGGGGTATAGGGTGGCTACCTGTGTTGGACGGGGTTACACTCCCCCTGAAGCCACAGGTCCGCAGCTTGGGAGTCCTCTTGGATTCATCGCTCACACTTGAGGCTCAGGTGTCGGCGGTGTCCGGGAGGGCCTTTGCACAACTAAGACTTGTGTGCCAGCTGCGACCGTACCTCGCGAAGGCAGATCTGGCCGGGGTGGTCCATGCCTTGGCCACCTCTAGATTGGATTACTGCAATGCGCTCTACGTAGGGCTGCCCTTGAAAACGGCTCGGAAATTCCAATTGGTCCAGCGGGCAGCAGCTAGGATGCTAACCGGGGTTCATTATAGAGAGAGGTCTACTCCTCTGTTTAAGGAGCTCCACTGGCTGCCATTTATTTTCTGAGCCCAATTTAAGGTGCAGGTGCTCACCTACAAAGCCCTGAACGGTTTGGGACCACCCTACCTGCGTGACCGCATCTCCGTCTACGAACCGACACACTCACTCCGGTCATCTGGAGAGGCCCTGCTCGTGATCCCACCCGCGTCGCAAGCGCGTTTGGTGGGGACATGAGACAGGGCCTTTTCTGTGGCGGCCCCCTGACTTTGGAATGCCCTCCCAAAAGATCTCAGACAGGCCCCTACTCTGGCAGTTTTCAGAAAGAATTTAAAAACTTGGCTGTTCCGATGTGCCTTTTCAGATTAGGAATCCCATCACCAAGTCCTGGAAGCACTTTAGTAGAATTAAGATCGCTGCACACCGCACTTATTTTATAATCCTATATTCCTCCTGCCACTTCAGCACTTTTAATTCCTGTACCCACTGCTCTGGCTGGCCCAGTTTTAAAGTGTCCTGATGTATTGTTACTGTTATTGTTTATTTGCTTAACTGTTTTGATTTGCTTCTGGTATTGTTGTTGTATTATGTTCTGTTGTATTGTGTTTTGGGGCTTCGGCCTGTGTGAGCCGCATTGAGTCCTACGGGAGATGCTAGCGGGGTACAAATAAAGTATAATAATAATAATAATAATAATAATAATAATAATAATATCAGTAATGGATTCACTACTTCACTGATATGGGAAACACTGGTCCTGACTTACTTCTTGCATCAACCTCATAAAAGATTTCTCTGTTTTCGTACATATTTTGTCTGTGATTTTATTATGCTGTCACTGTATTCTGTTTCTAAATTTTGCTGGACTATGCTTTTGGATTATGCTTGATTATGTGTTGCTCCAAATATCAGACCATGACTGAGAGTTAAGTATGACTTTAACATCTATTTGGGCATACCTACACCTGCTACTTTCAAATTGGCATAAAAGAAGTAGTTTTGGTGTCTTACTTGATGCTTTTCCTGTAGGCTCTGAACAGTTGCCAGAGATTGGCCACAGTCTCTGGAGGAGACCAGAGAGAATTTCTCCTGAATCCATGTTAATTCTTCATTGAAATCCTGAAGAAACTGGTACTGCAGCCTGCTGGCCTCCAAAGACACCCTCCTCTCCTGCAATGGCTCCCTAAGTCTTTTGTACCTACAGAAACAAAGTCAAGTTCCCTTCTTATTACTAAGAAAGATTACCGATGAATGAAAACTAATGCTTGCCTACAAACACAACCCAGGAAAGATGACAACAGAACAAAAGATTTTTTTTAAAAAAAATAGGGAGAAACATAATTGAGAGGAGAAATGGAAAACTGTTTAATCACCTATGCAACACATGGTCCACTCTCTCCTCTATCTCATCTGCCAGGAAATGCTTTCCTTCTTGGAATTCTTGCATGGTATTGATAAGACTTTGTAATTGGTCTCTGTGTCCAAAAAAACATTCTTCCAATTCATCCTGTTTCTTTAGGAGATCATTCAGAATCAAAAGATTATTGCTATCTTCTGGTGGATTCATTTCTTTCTCCAGATCTTCCAACCATTTCTCCACATCATCCACATTGCGTAGAAAACGTAGAGCCTGAAGTAGAAAGACAAGCATCCCATAATGACAAAACAGCCCTTTCCAAACACAAATTAGCTGAATGCATGTACTACATTTTTACTGCTGTTTTCTAAATAATAGGCAGTCTGGTCAAATTCTAGGGCCAAAAGAATGAATACATTGATTAGTTTTGGGTTTGCTCAGATTCATTTCACCTTGTAGGCATCAAGCATTTTTCTCTTTTTTTCATGACAATTTTCTAGCAGCTCATTCCAAAGTTCATCTATTTCCTGCAGTCTGGACTGGATTGCATCTGAGGCATAATGTCCCTGGTGGAGCATTTTCTCTCCTTCCTGCAATAAAGAAAATCAAAAGTTATTTGCTGTCATGTCATTTGTTTTAACTATATCCTTAAATAGCAACACCTACAACCAATCCTACCTTCTTTGCACCTCCCAATTAAGTTGCAGTTATTTATGCTTCTGGCTAGGATCAGGCTACACATTATTTGTTTAGCTAAGACTTTCCTGGCAGCACCTCCTTGCAAACAGCTCCATCCCATCGACATAATACTAACTCACCGCTTTGATATTATCGAGTTGGTTTCTGTTGGCCACAACCTCAGCCTGAAAAGTCTGGTGTTTTTGCAGTTTGGCTTGCAGGTTGCTTAGGTCTCTCCAGCTCTCATCAAGGGCAATGCTGTTTTTCTCAGCCATCCAGGCAGAAACCTCCAAGATGAAAAACAACCAAAAGCAGACAGAATGAAAATGCCAGACATTGTTTTCAAGCTGCATATCAGCTTCCTCTCTTAGGAAGAGTAGGTTAATTGAGTAACTTCACTTTTGGGGGGGAAAGCAATGATAGAACCAAAATTAGATATTAATCCTAAAGATCCTGTAGTCAGAAAAGCCACATTGGCTGGAAGATTCTGAGAGTTTTAAATCTAAAAAAAGATAACTGGAAATCTGTTAGTGAATTACAATGGTGTTGAATTTATTTCATTATAATTCACTTTTATGGCTGTTGGGTAGCATGGAATTTTGTTCCAGTCATGCAACAACATAAAATCTTCCACAAATTCGCCTTATAAGCAGAAGAACACCATTTAAAAAGTGCTAAAAATGAATGTATTATACTTTCCCTCACTCTAGTGGGCTGAGGGTTGGAGAAGGCAAGAGCTGTAGCCCAACATATCTAGAGAATACCACATTGAGAATGTTGGATATGCAATATCACTTAGCACTGAAAAGTGAAGAATGCCTCACAGTGGGCAGTAGTAAAAGCATTTGATGCCATATTTACTTGGGTCTAGTGTGCCATTGAATGTACTGTGCCCCTCAATTTTGAAAAGCATGAAACCAAAAAGTAAAAGGATTTTCTGGCAAATGTAATGCAGCCAATGGCACAGGCAAAGTTAAGTCAGGGAAGCAGAACAGTCAACAGACCCTCTGTCTGTCTGCCCACCTGGTCTCTCACCCTCCAGGGCCTGCTTGCCTCCCTCCATCGACCACTTTCTCCTCCTCCTCCCCCCCTCCCCTTCCCCTCCTCCTCCTCCTCCTCCTCCTCCCCCCCCCCTCCTCCTCCTCTTCCTCCTGTGCTCAGGAAGAAGTGGCTATTTCCCCAGCTCCAATCCCAAAGCCTTGGTGTGCTCATAGGCTGCCCACTGCTTCTACCTCCTCAGGAGATAGAAGCAGTGCAGTCTGAGCATTTGTTCACACAGCCAGGGATGCTGCCATCACAATAACCATGCTCAAAACAGGGCTTTAAAATTATTTAAAACATAACAAGTATTATAACAACTTTCCAAATTTGAAGCCTTTTTCTCAGGACCCATGCACATTATTTCATATTCAAGCTCTGCATCATAAGATATCTTAGGGACATATGTAAAAATATTATACCTCAAAGGAATTGTGGAGAAACTTTTGTAGCAGCCATGACTCCTCCAGCAGATGTCGGCGAGCTAAACTCATTTCCAAAAGTCTCTCCTTTCTAACAAGAAGAAATATAACCAGTGATACAATCCCAAGAAGAATTACCTTAAACATTTTCAATCTCTATTTCAACAATATTAATACAAATAATAATCTATATGTCTCCTTCCTCCCAAAATTGGGAAGCAAGGCAACTTGAAAGAGCAATCCAATTCAAAACACACAAGTGCATATTAGGATATAATTAAACTAATCACAATATTAAAACAGTTCAAATCACTAGTTAAAGGCATATTTATTTATTTATTTATTTACTACACTTGTAGACCGCCGTTCTCAGCCCTAGGGCGACTCACGGCGGTGTACAACATATATATATATATATATATATATATATATATATAAACAAATTACAATATAGGCAATATCACAAACAACAATAACAACATCACTATCAATAATACAATAATATTTTAATTTGTTTGTTTATTTTATATCCTGCCTTTCTCCTAATACAGGATGCAATGTAATAAAAATATTTTAAAAGATTACTTTAAACAATAAAGCATCCCTTAGTATGTACTTTATACACTTTCTGTCTAATCGCCTGTTGGAAAAAAAGAGTTTTGCCTGCCGATGGAAGGACAGCAGGGATGGAACCTTTCTGGCCCTCCTGGGAAAGGACTTTGACTGTCTATGGCCAGACATGAGAAGGTCCTCTCAGTGTTTAATGAGCTAAAACACTGATTAATCTTTGGTTAATTAAAGAATTACAGAGATGAGCTCATTTGGCAAGAAGAAGCAAGAGGGTAATGGAGTAACATCCAAAAAATGATAACATTGGAGTCAAATAATAGTAATAATAATAATAATAATAATAATAATAATAATAATAATAATAATATTTTTGTCGTGTCAGGAGCGACTTGAGAAACTACACTAGAAGAGACTTGCAATAATAATAATAATAATAATAATAATAATAATAATAATAATCTTTTTTATACCCTGCCACCATCTCCCCAAAGGGGACTTGGAGCAGCTTACATGAGGCCAAGCCCAATGATACATTATAGCAACATAAAATATAAACAACAAAATAACATCAATATCCTTAGTCAGATATTATCATTGCATTATATATTTCTGTAAATATTACAAACATTTCCTGACGTGGACAGCTTGGTAGGTATATGAAGAAGGGGGAAATAGCTCCTGATGTCAAAAACCCAGCACTGGGGTGTGTGGGTGTTTTAAGGAAAAAATGAAGCCAAATTGTAAGAGCAAGTGAGCATGTTTGAAGCTCACAGCCAATACAGATGATTATATGATTGAAATAAATACCCCCCAATAAAACAAGTATGGATTTTTATAAAGACAGAAAAATTTATACTCAACCTTGATGTCATTTTTTTTACTCTCCCTTATTGATATTCTGAAAGCCAGAAATCCTGCCCTTCTCCCCAAAGTATACAAAATAGCATATACAGGCAGTCCCCGAGTTACAAACATCTGACTTACAAACAAGTCATAGTTAAGAATGGAGATGAGACAACAGTAAGTGAAAAAAAATCTACTCATAGGAAGGGAAATTCACTCCTGAAAGAGTTATCATTGGTAAAAGGTGTCTCCACTGAAGCTTTATCACCAATCCTTATTTCCATAACAAGCCAAATTTTTCAGAATCCAATTATCATGGGAACAGAAAGTGAGGTGAAATCTTCTGAACAGAGGCACTGACAGTAAAACAAACACCACAGGAGTGTGAACCCTTCCCTATGCTATCCAAAGCTTTAAAAACATGTATATTTGACTGGAATTACCCATAAAAATGTACCTGTTCCAACTTAGATAAAAATTCAGCTTAAGAACAAACCTACAGAACCTATCTTGTTTATAACTTGGGGCGCCCTGTATTAACTTTATGTGTTACTGAGATACACATATTGGGCATATTTCTCCTAAAGTATAGGAGAAATTTCTCCTAAAGTATACAAATTCCTCTATATATATGGAGAAAATATAATTCAAAATACAAACATTAATGGAAATTTCATTTACTTATTTACCCTATTTATACCCCACCTTTCTCTACCCTGAAGGGGACTCAAGGCAGCTTACATAGAGGCAATTATTCAATGCCTTAAAACACATACAATTTCAATAATATTAGAATTAAAATTAAATTAAAACTAATACATATTAAACATGTACACAAAATGTACACAAGTAGAAAGTTAGATGTAGTAGCAAAGAGGTGCATAAAATGTGCATGATTCTTCATGTGGACTTTGTACTAGAAAAGTAAAAACTACCAAGAAGAAAGGGAGCAAAGTTATGCTTCCAATCTTTGGAAGGTTTAGATATCAGAACAGACTTGTACGTCCATTCTTGAGGTTGAGGTCTAGTGGTTACCTTCTCAGAACTGCTTGGCATTTATTCATTATATTTTCAGAGTCGTAGTGCTGATTGTCCTTCAGCTGTTGGGCAAAGGAGGCCATCATGTCAATCCTCTCCAGTTGGATTTCCAGGTCCTTTTCCAATTGCATGTGTTTTTGCTGCAGACTTTCCACACTAGACACTGAATCCTGAACAGGATGGGAAAAATAAGCAAAACTACTATTTCTCTATTTAGCCTTGTATTGTCAAACTAACTGTGGGAGCAGAATACTGCCAAAATAGTATCACCCCAGAGATCTTTCCACATGACCTGCTGGCTAATATTTTTACCAGGAGATAGTTGACATAGGACACTGTGCATGAAAAACATTCATTTCACCATAAAGTTATGAGTCTCTAGTAAGTTGGAGATTGCTATTCATTAGTTACTCTACCATTTTCAAGATTCAATTGCTCTTTTCTGTTATCAAAGTTTTTCAGAAAGACATGTATATATTACTTTTTAAATGCTTTGTATTGTTCTTTATTGCTGAGGTGCCAGAGTTTCTTTTCACTTTTCTAGTTTATTTACAGTTGCAAATTTGCCACAAAAAATATTTGTGTATTTGTTACAAATAAATTTGTGTTTTTGTCACAAATATATGTATTTTCTTACAAATATACTCAGAAATATAAATTTACACATAAATATATCCAAATCCATTTTTTTGTATGTGTTGGTGCCTGGATTTTTAAGTCCCCCCTTCCCTCCCTTTACAAAATGTTAGTGGCCTTATTTAGAGTTTGCTGTTGTCTTCCTGACTTATGGCAAACTTATCTCAGGGTTTTCTGGGGCTGAGCAAGTATGATTTACCCATGGTCTCTCGGTGGGTTTCCATCGCCAAGTGAAGAACTGAACCCTGATCTCCAAAGCTGTAGATCAGTGCCCAAACCACTACACCACACCCTGGTTCCTTAGAATTACTCAAAATAAAATGAGCTGCAAACAAGAAATTCTGGGACGTCAACAAGACAGAACATGACAGTTTTATGAGAAGGTAGCCATTTTTTTTCCATTTATAGCCATTTTTTTTCAATTTATGCTATGCTATTCTATTGTGCTTCTGCCTTTTAAGAATAAACTTAATTGGAGTGCAATATTACAGGAACAACATGGAATAAATGCAAAGCAGCCAAAGATAGTTGGTAAGGAATCACTAGGCCTAGATGTGTCTTTTGATGAAGGAACTTGAAAGTAAGTTTTCCTTAATGAAAGTTTTTAAGCAATGCTTTCAATTCTGTGGCATCATTCCCTTTCAGCTGAAAGTAACCCATTTCACTTACCCCCAAATCTTTATTTGCTAGAAAGGCTTCTTTGCTTCCAAGCCAACTTTCATTCTGCTCCATGTAGCCAAAGAATTTCTGTACAGGATTGAGAGAGAAGGGCAGATAGTAAGTCAGACCCTTTCTAATATGCCCAGGATATCAAAGGGCTGAATGGGATTTGCTTGAAACTGGAGCAACATTATTTCTAGAAAATCCAGCAATATTTAGAACTGAGGTTAAGAAACCTTTGTACCTGCAGACTTCCTCTTATAGAATCCCCACTTAGTATGGCCAATACTGAGAAATTACTAGATTTGTAATAAAAAAAAGTTACATGACCTAAGGTTTCCCAGGCCAGACCAATAAGCATCTCATTATTAATTTTACCTGTGGAGCAATGTTTGAAAATGTGTGCAGCAGTTTCAATCTAGAATACTGAATAATTATTCTTGTACAGGTAGCTGCATATTGTACTCAATTACATTTCTCTCCCCCCACCGCCACATGTCCACTTTCCCAGTTCTTTAAGTTTGGAGTTGCTTTAATTCAGAAAAAAAAAACGGCTTTTGCATTCTTCCTGATCCTTGCTGGCAGCCTCACATTGCTTATTCAGCTACCTGCAAGTCTTTGGATTGAATCAGTCTTAGATGTTGTTCTTGCCAAGACTGGATCATTTGAGTCAATTCTTGTTGTAGTTTGATGAGGGAATGATGAATCTCAGGAGTTGCATAATGACCAGAGTTTGTGAGTTTCTGACTGTACTCGTTGAGTGCTTCAAATCTTTCCCCACGTGCTTCAATTTCTGCCTGAAAGATGTCAGGGAGACTGATATCAAATACTCATATAGAACCAGCTATCTAGAATTTTGTGTTTATGAAACAACGATAAAACTTATCTAGTAATCTTAATAAATTTCCAATACTAACATGTATTTGGGAAATCATGAACCCATGGCTTATATCACTGAAGTAGCGCGAAAACTCAGGGAACTAGAAGGAGGAAGAGAAAAAAGAAAAAGAAGAAAGGAAGAAAGTAGAAGGGAGGGAGGGAACAAGCAGTGTATACATGCTGACTCAGGGTGCTTCCAGACAGTGTCAAAATGCAGGTTTTAAGAGTGGGTTTAAAAATCCTGAGATCCGAAAACAAGTCCAGACACACCGGGGTAATTGTTCCCCGCTGTCCTCACACCTTCCTTTGAAACGGATTTTGCAAATCCGCAAGATGGACAGGGAACATCTGGTGGAAGTTTTTTTGTTTTAATTGACGCTCCAAGATGCGCTGGACCTTATATGTGCTTTTTCAGAAATCTAAATGTACATACAAGCAGATTTCATATTCTCTCTCCTCACCCAACTGTAAATTCGAGGTCTGTTTAATATTATAAAGATCAGAACAAAAAATAAATGTGTTGTAGAGAATTATAATTGCTTTTCAACTGTGCTTAGATTGAGCCACCTATATGTCTGTGGCTCCATTTTTGACAGCCCAATCAGCTTTTAAAATGTGCATGTACATGTGCATTCCGAAGGAAGTCATGTGTTTTCTATGACTGCAGGGATATAGTTATGTGAAGATGCACATTTTTGGCCCAAATCAGGTTTTAAGTGCAGCTTTTAAACACATGCTTTTCAGCTGTTAACCCGATTCTGCATGGACTTTCCTGAAATGTCATTTAGCCACACACTTCCTTTTATCCCAGTTTCTTCTGGGTTTTTAGGCATGTGTAGAAAGGCCCACAAACACCACTTCTATTGTAGAACAGGGGACATATTCCTGTAGAGGAGCAAACAAACAGCCTAGTGTGAGGAAATAAAATTGTGATATAATCTAGAGTTACCTTTCTTTCCTGATGCTCCTCAATCATACTTTCAGCTTCAGCAAGACTTTTTGGAAGACCTCTAACTTCAATTCGACCCCTTACATCTTGAATCCAGTCTAAAAGTTCCCTTATTTCAGAGTTAAACTTGTGAAGCTGATAAGAAGCTGCCAACTTCTCACCCCTGTCACACAAAGAACAATTTAGAGTCATTCTAGGGAAACATAAAAACATAGACATAGTTCAAGAGTATACTGCTGTGGTTTGTTCTTAGTGGTGTTGTAGTAGTTTGAATATTGGACTAGGACTCCTCTGACAAGCATTCTTGTCCTCATTAAGTCATAGTAACCCAGTGGGTAACTGTGGGTAAGTTAGACTATCTCTGATTAAATCTTGCCAAGAAAGCACTGTGATGGGATTACCATAGGTTTGTAAAGTCACAAAAATGCAAAAACAAAGGAACACCTAACAAAAGGCAAGTCCATTCATCCTTCACATTCCATCCTAGTTCTGCTGTATAAAGCCTTTGTGGAGACATTTTGGCCTTCATAGCAGTTGGGATACTCAACATTTTTCTGAATCTGAAATTTGGGCAAAAGGCCATAATCTCTTCTAATAAAAGACCAACAATGGTGTTCCTAGGCAGAAAGTGTTCTGAGGAATATCGTTGCAAGATGCAGAGTGCATATCCTTCCCAGGAGAAGATATATCCAGACCACACATTCAGAGCTGATCATCAATTTAGCTGAGTATGCAGCTAGCTTTTCATAAGGAGTAAACAAACTTTCCTAAGAAAAAAGACAGTTAGTTGACAAAAACAGAGGGACTGATTCACAGTCAACACCAAAAATTTTAATTGCATTGTGATACAATAATATAGATATTGGATTGCAGATTCAATCCAATAAGAACAGATAAATAACGTGGTGCCCCAAATCTACAAACTCAAGAGAAAACTATTGTAAATATTTACCTTTGCTTGGCCAGACCCTGGAGTCGAAGCCAATGGTTTTTCATTTCCTTTTGTTTGCTAATCAGCTTCTCACTTAAGGAGGATGGATTCCTTTTGCCAAGTGGGAGTGAGAAAAACTCCAGTGGCTAAAAGATTGATTATAAACAAATATTGTAACATATAATATTGTAACAAATATTGTAACATCAGGTTTTTAGCTATCTTGTTTTTAGTCTAGAGTCCTATCATGGTGTGATATAGATTAAATAAATAATAAAAGAAGCATATGCACTCTGGGCAGTTACTATGCTGCATCACTTAAAAAACTCTTTTAATTTAAAATATATCACTTTTCTATTCACAATAAGCTTGCAAAAATGGAAAATGAATAAATATGTATTTACAGATGCAGGCAAAGATGACAAAATAAATCACTAGGAATAAATAAAACAAAGCTGTTCCTTCCCACATTCAAGAGCCTCTGGAACATAGATTACTGCAACCTTTTTTTCTACCCTAGGAGATATATATTTTGAAGTGGGATGTGAATAGAAAGTGACTTCTACTCTTTTCCTGTTACTATTACCACTACTATTACTACTACTGTTACAACTTTATTTATATTCCGCCCTATCTCCCTGAAGGGACTCAAAGCAGATTCCAACCACAAAGAGGCAAACATTCAATGCCTGAATACGACAACCAATGCTAAAGAGGCCCAGGATGATAACACTTGGTGTATCTACACTGCAAAATTAATGTAGTTTGACGCCACTTTAATTACTATGGCTAAAAGCTATGGAATCCTGAGAGTTGTAGTTTTACAAAATCTTTAGTCTTCTTTGCCAAAGTGTTCTGGTGTGTAACCAAACTAAAAATCCCAGGATACCATGTTATTGAGTCATGGCAGTTAAAATGATAATGCCCCCCTGCTTCCAGAAGGGCATTTGGGGGTAAAAGTTTTGCTCTCTTAGCAGGGGTTCAGTGGAAACTGCTGTCCCCAAGGTCAATGTTGCTCCCATGGTTTTAGTCTCCCACGGTTTTCTAGCCCCAAATTAAAGGAATGAAGAAGGTAAGTGTACATGGACAGTTCTTGTAATAAGAGTTTTTGTTTATACTGTAGAAGATTACAGTTCAATTAAGATCAGGACTTTTCTATGGTTTTTCAGACACCATCACTAGGACTAAGCATTAGCGTAAGAAAAAAATTCATTTTACTTACAGAAAATAGTAATCCCATTCATTATTCTGTTTTTGAAATGTATGTCTGATGGAAGCATATTTATTTATTTATTTACTGTTTTTGTATATAGATCATTCACTAATACTCAGCATTGATAACTATGGTATATTCCCTTGAGTCATTAAAGATTAGTTATATTTCTGCAACAGACATAGCACTTCATCACACTAAAGCATCTATTCACTTTAAATCCAGTTGCTGCCTCCTGCAGAATTCGATAGACAAAAGTCTTCATACATATTATGAATAAAATCATGGATCCATGTGGCCTATAAAGGACACATTACTTGTGAATGTACTTGTAATAATTACCATATCCATCTCACAAGTCAATTACAGTTTATCTTTTACCTCCATTTTAGACTGAATGATACAAGTTTCTCTCTCCATTTCTTCATGTCTCCGGATTAAATTTTCAGCACTTTCCACATCTTTTCCATAATCCAGTGTTTGAATAAGAGCAGTCTTGATTCGTGGAGAGAAGCAAAGAAAGGGATAAAATATTAGAACTAACATCTTTTAAATAGTTGTAGCTGAAGGACTATAACTATCCTTTTTATTAGAAGTTATTTTAAATTATTCATTTTACATGCACACAATTCAAAATACCTGTAATAAGATACACAAGTGTAAAATAAATGAAAGGGAGTGTGTCCCTACATGTTAATGCTGATCTGCAATTCCCATAATCGCTTACTAGCAGTTATGTAGACTTTTTCATATAATAAAATGAGTCCAGAGTCTGTAGCTAGGTATTTCCAAACCAAGAATCCAAATCACAAATGTAAGATTGATGGGAGACAAATCCCCCCCAACAATATCCAAACCAGTCCATTGTTGCCTTTTATAACATTTTAAGTTAACTACGAAGTTGTCATATAAGCATAATTTTGGCATTAAGTACAAATACTTGGCTTGAGTTACAATGTGTCCTTGGTATATGTTAGGGTTGGTTCCAGGACCCTCTGTGGATACCAAAATTTGTGGATGCTCAAGTGCCATTATGTTCAATGGTGTAATAAAAATGTGCTACTTATATAAAACAGCAAAATTCAAGGCCTGTTTTTTGAATATTTTCAAGCTATGGATGGCTGAACCTATAGATAAACAATCTATGGATACAGAGGACTGATTGTATTATTTTCTCTTTAAGGCTGACTAATGCTGAAAGATATTAGGTGATTATTCATCATATTTCAATCTTACACTTCCAAAAAGAAGAAGAAAAATATTACCACTCCCATTATTTTATTAGCAAGTAGAACACCCCAAAGATTTTTTGTGTCAAGAGTGACTTGAGGAGCTGAAAGTCACTTCTGGTGTGAGAGAATTGGCTGTTTGCAGAGATGTTGCCCAGGGGACTCCTGGATGTTTGACATTTACCATCCTTGTGGGAGGCTTCTCTCATGTCTCCACATGAGGAGTTGGAACTGACAAAGGGAGCTCAATCCGCTCTCCCAGGATTCAAATTGCTGACCTGTCGGTCAGCAGTTCTGTCGGCACAAGGGTTTAACCCATTGTTCCACCGGGACTCCTAATACAAATATAAAATATTCTTTAATTTGTTTAACTATGGGGTATTCTTCCTGGAGCTTCTCTCTTGTGGATATTACAATCATTTCTGAATTTCTCAATTTATTTGCATATCATTCCCTTCTGAGAATTAATCAAGGAGACAAAGGGGATGAACAGATCACCTTTTCAGTGATTCTCTCAGTGACATCATCCATTTCTCTGATTAAGGCATGGATCTCCAAAGCTTCTTCCAACTTTCGCCTATAAGCTTTTAGATCACCATGAAAACAATTCCACCTATATTGGAAAAATATTTTTAAAACAATATTACAGTATCATTACAGTATTATTATAGTGCATAAAGTTAGGGATTTTTTTTTTAAAAAAAAACAGAGAATAAACCAGACAGTGGATTCTTTTGAAATTGGATAAACCTGATGAAGAGACAGGTAAGAATCTTTACAGTTCAGGTTTTATTCTGTGTGAAATGGCATGTAATTTTTGAGAAAAGATAGGACAGGTTCCCTGTTCAGAGAATAATATTTTTTATGATGAAGGCAACTTTTCTGTGTAGAAAATTCAGTTTTCTGCACAAAACACTTGTTTGCATAGAAAAACACCCACACTGCAAATTCACTGTATAATTATTCAATGACTTTCTCACATCAAGAAGAAGAAGAATGATTACATCATTCATTCTTATCTGCAAGAATGAAATGTATTTACCAAGATTTACATATAAATAATGTAAGCACCTGTGGATGATTAAACTTCCTATTAGTTTTCATTTCCCTTTCTCGTTTCTGTAAGTATGTTTGGTATAAGTGTACTTTTACATCTGTGATAAACTCTTGTTAAAATCTGAATCTTTGTTAAAATCCAAAATAAAGTTTTTCAGAAATAAAAACAAAAAGAAGACCTTATAACCAAAGTTCTTAATGTAGAGGCGGGCAAAGATAAGAACGTCACACATATCCATTCTGATCACATCCAATATTATTTAAGAATATAGCAGATAAGGTGCAAGGAATATAAGATCATCATGTTTTAAACTACAATTCCTATTAATTGTAACTAGCATAACCAATGGGGAGAGAAGGTGAGAACTGGAACCCAACAATATAGTAGGACCCCTACCCCTCATTATTATTGCTAGATAATGATACAGTGATTTATGAAAATAAAACATTTCTATAATATTTTTCTACAGATCACTACAATCCCACTACAAACCTGAAATTGATCAGATTTGACAGAATATTTTTCCATTTAGACAAATGCATGGATTTCCACACATACCTCTCATTAAGCTGCTTTCGGCGCTGGTATATTGTTTTCATCTCTTCTTTATTGCTTCTCTCTAATCGCACAGCAATGGCATTGATGGCATTAATATGAGCATCATCCACTGTCACTCCCTAGAAGACAAATGCCAAAGAGAAACAGATTTAGGCAACAAACCATGCCCAGTTCTTATAAGCTGAGCCTTCTAAAGCTGTGTCTATAGCTCAGAATGGTACTGTTGTATGTAAACATGTGCTATACCCAACAAACTCAAGAATTCTTTTTGGACTGAATGACTTTTCTCCAAACTAGTCTTCTTTTCTCCTAGACCACCATAAAGATGGAGTAGCATGATTATGCTTTCATCTCCATTGGACCGGAAAATTAATGCCTTGTGTAGGGGAAATTTGCCCTTGTGATTTGTTCCCAACTCTATGATTTCAAATGAGATTGTTTTGTTTCTATCAGATTTCTCCACTGTCCATGTTTTGTAAACCATAAACTGGAGGCAATATGCAACTTTATTATTCAATGATCATTGCCATCTACACTGCCACATAATGTGGCATAGTTAATGGATTAGCCTGTGGTGTCCATCTGATGCTCCAGGATGATCAATTAAAAATATCTGCAAAGCTTTGCCCCTCCAAAGCTCCGTAGAGGCATTTTCAAGCGCCAAGTAGCTAAGACAAGCCTTCTGCTTTCATGTGGAAGCTTTTATTTTATTTTAAAGAGCTTAACAGGGAGTAGGGAGAGGAGTGGGATGCTGGCCAATCCCGCTTATGCCCATTCATAAATTGGCATGGGTGGGTGTCTGGCCACTGCCCAGCCACAAAAATGCCGTTTTGAAGTATATTTGGGGATGCATACATAGAAATGTATTATTTATATGTATTGTGAAAACTGAATGATGAAAGTAGAATTTAAAAACATAGTAGTGTTAGTCTGGAATATCAGTAAGTAAAAGTATCTTATATCACAAACAAAGAGAACAAAGTTTTGGAGATTGAATCTATGCACTTCTCAGATGAATAGACTCTTTCTACAAAACCTTACGCTACCAACTTTATTCTATTTGTCTCTAAAAGAGCATTACTGAACTTAATCTTCCTTAGGCTCAAGCATGATTTTTGGGAAGAAATATTTTTGAACATTATGATGAATATGTAAGGAACAAATAATTATTTGGAAGACCATCTATATACACAGTGTGTGCATGTACAGAGAGAGAGAGAGAGAAAGATTGATATGGATTTTATGACTGCAAGATTTGGGGAGAGAAAGGTGGAAGAGAATATAGAAGGAGTTTTTAAAATGATACCAGCATAAGAAGAAATTATTGTATATATGAGGATTTCAACTGTTATTATAGAAATAATTTAATATATTGTCGAAGGCTTACACGACCGGAATCACTGGGTTGTTGTAGGTTTTTCAGGCTGTATGGCCATGTTTTGTATGCATCTGTATGGCCAGGCTGTATGGCCACGTTTTGCTTGCATCTATGGCAGGTATCCTCAGTGGTTGTGAGACCTCACAACCTCTGAGGATGCCTGCCATAGATGCAGGCAAAATGTCAGGAGAGAATGCTGCTAGAACATGACCATACAGCCTGAAAAACAACAACCCAATAATTTAATATATGATTATTTTAAATTTAAAAAAACTACAATGGAGTAAAGTTTTCATAGCTTTCTTCTCATTATGATGCTGAAGACTCAACACTCATTGCTACATTATATAAATACTGGATGCTATGGCCTTTTCATGATTGCTGCAAGCTGTTTGGTCTCCTACTGAGATCATGTGGGACCCAGAAAATTTTAGTCTTGCCTGGCCTAGCTCTGCTGATTTTCTCTAGTTGATGTGAGACCGTTTTGGCATTCTGCCCAGAAGTGACAGATGCATTTTTATACATATGTTTTGGGAGAGGAAGAACTGTAAATAAAGTTCAGGTTTTTCATACGATCTCAGTGTTTTTAGGATTAGTATGTAGATAATATTAATTTTCCTTCTTCCATTATGGGTAAGAACCCCAGACTCAGGACAATGATCAAAGAGAAAATGCAAAAATATGTGAAATGTTATAGAATGGAAAATCCGTCCAACTTCAAATGGTCCATGTGTTTCTGAGTGCAGCCTGCTAGAAAAATAGGTGTGATTTCTGAATCCCCTTGCTTTTGCCAGAATAAGTTTGCTGTTGTTGTGAAGTTTGCTTTAATAGTTAATGTCTGGAAGATGTCAAACAAAACTGGAATAAGCAGATGGTGTGCCACTGTTGCCAAACATTGACTGGTGACAAGTGCTTGACACATTTCAATGCCCAACTTAGCAAATCCATGCCCATGGGGCTGTATGATAAATCAGCCATGATGACTCACCATCTCAGAGGCAGAATCTGAGAGATCACAACAGAGAAAGATGAAACAACCAGCTGTCGTGTCATGCTGCCTTTGCTCAAAGTGTTACTATATTTTACTAAATGCTAATGTTGTTTTGAAAGCTAATCTTGCCAGGACCGTATTACATTACGGTAATTACATTATATTAAATCCAATCAATTACGCCTATCAAGGGATAGCATCAAAATTTAAAAGATGAAAGGGTTTTGATACTGTTAACCTAATGCTTTATAAATTGAGTATGAAAAAACTATGAGCAAGCTTTAGTTCATCAGCATTTGAAAGACAGAGCATCTCTACTCTGTGTATACTGATGTTAATGCCAGTTGTTCACATGACAAACATACAGTGCTGATGATATGCAGACATCTATAAATGATCATGTGTATATACCTGGAATATCTCAAGGTGTCAAGATGTCCAAAGGTATGTATACTGTTAATAATAATAATAATAATAATAATAGTAGTAGTAGTAGTAGTAATAATAATAATAATAATGTATATCCCACCCCGTCTCCACAAGAAACTTGGAGCAACTTACAAACTCGGGGTAGCTTACAATTCATATGCATGATTGCATGTCATTCATACAGTCGAATGTTTTACTAATTTACACATTTATCAGCCAAGCTGATATGATGAAGCACTTACATGTTAAAACATTAAATATTACCTAGCCATGAAAGTTTAGTGAGTCTCTCTTACCCCTGTTGCTCCTCGGAACTCATTCAGTCTTTTCATAAGTTGAAGGCAATGTTCATAGTCATTTCCAACATCACCTATATTAATCATGACTTCCTAGGGAAAAGCAAAGAGGAAAATGAGCATTCTACACTGTGCACACTGCAGGTCCAGAGAGTCTTTCTGATAACTTTCTCTATTTTATCCTGAAGATTAATGGTGGTCTGCATTTTTAAAAATATCACAGTATCAAAAAAACATCCTGGTCACAATATTTGCAGAGCATAATTGCAGAAACAAAGATATGGGATGAAAACGGAATTCTCACTACATTATATATTCTTTCATATATAAATCTAGAAGCTTTAGTAAAAGAAAAAACACAACCCAAAAAACCCAGGTAGAGCTTATCCAAGGGTCAATGTGAGTACTGTACCTTAACTCCTATATAAAAAGAGAGCATCTTCTTTTCAGAGGCACATCCAGACAGGACTCGAAACGCACAAACTCTCACACTTTTACCACAGCTGTCCAAATGATGCATCCAGTAAAATTGAATTAATTTGAAACAAAGCAGGAAAACCCTGCTGTGTCCTGAATTAATTAGATACCTGGTAAGACCCAGATCTTTAATTAGATCTGGGTCTTTCCAGGTATGGGCCCAGTCTGTATTGTGCCCAGGGACCACATCACGCGATCCCCGGGCCCAATCCACACAGCTTTGTCAGGTTTTTTGGGCTCAATGAGTCCAGAAAATTGAGAGGGAACCAACCTCCTCCCCCAAACCCCCAAAAGTCCCCACACCTTTAAGTCCCCACATATCCCCCCAAAATCCATGCTTTCCCAGAGGGGTGTCTAGATGCCCTCCCAGTAAATTCCGAGAGAGCACCTAGAAAGCCAAAAAAAAAAAAAAAAACCAAAAGAAGCCCATAAAATTAAAAGAATGTACCTGGCCTCCATTAAAGTACTTCTGGAGTTCTCCTGGCACATAGAAATGATGTGCCAGGAGACTGGGGCAGGGGTGAGGAGAAAAATCACTCTCTCCCCCCCCCCCCATCTCCTTGCACATTATGTCTCAGGTCGGCCCTAGTGTGTTGCAAACAACCAGCAGAGTTTACTGACCTTGTCTCTAATCCAGGCCAGTGCATGGTCCACTTTTTGTAGAAACTCCAAGAAATCTCTACTCTCCTCAAGCATCTTTCCACGTGCAGCAACAGACTGTTTCAGCATCTCCCAACGTTCTTGAAGTGAGTGAGTTTTACGCCGAATCTCTCCTGATTTGAGATGATTCTGGCCTAATAGGCCTCCTCCAAGCTTTAACAAGAAAGAAATTTTTAACAAGGAAAAAGTAATTAGTATTTTCATTCTCTTTCTAATAAAACACAACTCTACAACATACAAGGCTATGTTATATAATGCATTAAATGTGCAGCAACATTTAATATCATTTTCAATGCTTTAATTCAGGCAAAGGCAACTGGTAGGGACTTTGGGAGATGTCAACTTGAAGAACTATGATGCCAGCTGAAAGACTTCCATCTCCATCCAAGCCTGCCTAGGTTTTGAGATCTTTGAGAAAGGCCCTGCACCCTCCCAGACACATTTAGTGAGGTCACAGGAAGTACCCTTCTCAGAGGATGTTTCCAGGTTCTGCAAGTCTCTTCCGAGGGAGGCTAGAACAGTTCCCTCCTTGTCTCTTTCCAAAATACCTTTGGCAAGTAACTGTTGCTAGTTCCTTCTGCTGAAAACCGCCAACAATACCTGCTACTCATTGGTAGTCTCCCATCCAAGTACTAACAAGGGATGATCTTGCTTCGATCCAAGATGAAACAGGATCAGGTATTTGGGGTATTTAAGGTTAGGCCCAATCAATTATCAATTTTTTCCTCAATTAATTTTTATTGCAAATATATGAGAAATGGGGAAAGCTACAAGAGTGGTTATAGAACAGGGGCATTTTTAACATCTTACATCTTCCATTGTTATCTAGCACAAAAAGGTTTCTATGGTGTTAAAAAGAAAAGAGCAGAAAAAGAACATTTCTTTTCTAATGTAAAACAGAAGGACAGAAAAGCAGGTTTACAGTGTTTTGAAACAAAAGAGATAGAAAAGTTGAGAAATGGAAAACAGAAAGCTCTAACTAACATTTCCAACCTTTTCTCTGCTGTCTTCTTCACCGTCTGAGGTGGAACTTATCTTAATACTGAAATCCTGGTATTTCCTATTTCAATTGGATCTTTGGCATAAGCTTGCAAAACTTGGTCTTGTACTTACTTTCATGTAAACAACACAATAGCATATCTTGCATATTTATTCCTTATTGCATGTTGCAATTAGACCCTAAAGGTCCCGTCAGTTTGAGTCCCAACCGTTTGCTCTGGTCTACCAAGAATTCCAGCCACAACTTTGGTTATTGCCATATCAAGTTCCTGTACAGATTCCAATATTCCTCCCAACCTCAAGCAGTATTCTCTTTGCAAATATTCTAATCTTTGGAGTTGGGTTGAATCTCTTTGGAAATCCATTTGTATCTTCTTTTGTGTCTCTTCAATTATCTCTACTTTTTTTGCTGTTCCTGCTGCTTAGTTCTTAGGTATGTTAAACAATTTTAATTCCAATGGTCCCTATAGCATAATATTTAGTAAATTAATTCACTTTCACCCTTTGTAGTTGGTCTCACCAGATAGTTTCATCTGGCAGAAAATTATTGCAGAGTAGTTCCACTAATTGGATTTTAAAGTCCCGTTTTATATCTACAATTTCCAACAGAGGAAAAAAGAATACAGTTTACATCTCAGAGATGCTTTGTTCATGAAGTTGGTAAGCTTACAACATAATTAAGGGCATCTTTTAGTTCATTTTTTCAGACTTTGTATAAATATAGTATTTTAAGAAGTGAATCGAAGTTGCTTCTATCCGCATTTGCTTGTAAGACAAGATTGCTGAGGTACATGATGTCTCCCCCTCCTCTCTTCCCTTCTCCTGTTTCAGTGGGGAAGGTGCAATCCTGTGAGTCTTGAGGGGTTTGTGTCTCTCATTTTCCTTTCTGAAAAAGTATTTCTCAACTCTATATGGTTGATAAATCATATTGTTGATAAACCCCCAAGGACATCCCAGTGCTTAGCCAGCATACAGGGACACTGCTCACAGCTCCATTTTCTTCACTGGAAGTCTGACCCAATTTATTATTGACAAAAAGCAGCAATTAGGGACCTCACATTGAGGTCCAAAAGCTAGAGGACACTGGAGAAAACTGTGGGACAGCGTAATGCTTCATGCCTTTACCATTGGTGGTTATGGGATCCCTTCCCACGACGTTTCCCCACTGCACCCGGGTTTCTCCCACATCCTCCCCAGCTTCTTTTTTGAGGAGCCAGGTGTACATCTGACACATCTGGGCTCTGCTTCTTGGTGCTGCTAGCTTGCTACCAACACAAAGCCCAACAGAGCACTGCCAGAAGTAGCCCTGTATTATTTGATGGACTCCGGGGGACTCCATGCCAGCAGCAGAAAATATGTTTTTAGACCTCACTGTGATGAGGTCCTAGGAAGCCCATGGAAACAAACAGTGTAGAAATAATAGCTGGACTTCACCAGCATGAGTTATCACCATTCACTCATACAATATATGAACATTTTTGTGCATGGAAACACATAAACACACTTCAGTAGCCTGAAGTGAGTATACCCTGGGAAAACCTTTTTTTCGTAATATCTATAGATATTGCTTGCAAGAACTATAGATCACAGCACATACATGCAACACCTACCATGTTAACAGTAGCAATTAGATCCTCATGAGCCAGAATTTCAGTCTCAAAGACCTGATGCTTCTGAAGAAGCTTCATCTTGTCTCTTAGATTGGTGGGATTTTGAAAAGAAGAGTCTTCCAGCTTTTGCATACGTTCATCTATCCAGCTCTCTGCCTGTCATCACACATCAGTCAACATATTCAGCACTACAAGAAAATGCTACAACCTCTGAATAACACATACATTATCTTAAAACACCTTTCCTTATGAAAGAGAAAATGATCAAAATCTTTGGAAACAGCAATAATGGATGTCTATCTGCATATTGTGCTTGCCGAAAGCAACAGGAGCTAAGATTCACACTGATGTTTTTATTATCTGAATACAATGCATTTGGAGAATATGATTGAATTTTCATTAAAGGAGAAGAAAATTCTTGTAGATGAATATTAACAAAATAATTTGCAGTGTTTTTCATGTCCTTACCAAAAAATAATGAAGTAAGAAAACCATGTGGAAAACTAATTTCCTCAAAAAGTAAGGTAAAAATTGGTCTTTAATTAATTATTCCTTGATTAATAATCAACTATTTCAGAAGGCAAGTATTCTATCACTAGCATCTGGCCCTCAACTATGGATGGAATGGAAATTCATCAATACATTTTCCCAAATGAGTTACAATTTGGCATTTCTGACCCTTCAAAAATTACTTGGGAATAAAAATGAAAAATCAAAACTTCCTGTAAATTGTGGAACTTTTTTGCCACAACATAAATGCCATGGTTTTGATAACTGCTCAAGATTTTGAAAAACTATGCATCTCTCAAAACTTAATAGTCACACGGGTTTTTTCCCCCTATGTACAGAACACTACACAGCTCTCTGAGGAAAGAAAAAAACCCTAACCTGATTATGTTGGTTTTAGTATATATTTGGGAAAAGTACAGAAAAAAGAGAAAATAAATTGCATACAATAGCGCTATATGAAAAACCTGGTGAAGCATTCAACAATGTGGCTATATCCTTTGTCAGTTTGAAATGTACACTAGTCAATAGAAAAGCTGGCAGCAATAACTTATGGCTACCTCCAGAAAAATTAACCATTTTACTCCACCAAATCTGCTGTGGTAGAACTAAAGCTTGAAAAAAAATCCCTTTTAAATATTGTCAAAGGCTTTCATGGCCAGAATCACTGGGTTGTTGTAGGTTTTTCAGGCTGTAAGGCCATGTTCTAGAAGCATTTTCTCCTGATGTTTCACCTGCATCTGTGGCAGGCATCCTCAGAGGTTGTGAGGTCCTCACAGCCTCTGAGGATGCCTGCCACAAATGCAGGCAAAATGTCAGGAGAGAATACTTCTAGAACATTCCTTTTTATAGTTCTTTTAAAAAAACCTGACTTGAACTATGACATGTATGCCTCCTCCTTTATCCAAAAGGCATTTTGGTACATCCTATCAACATTTTTGATCTTCTCTCATAAAGTAATGTTTTCAAACTCTGAGCAGAGATCTGCTTATTCTCTCACCTCTGCTAGATTCTGGTAGAAGAGGGCCAACAGGAAAGCTGTCTTTAGTTTTTCTTGCCTGCTTTGAGAAAGTTCTTTGATGTGTCTCCTTTTCTCTAACACGGTATTCAGTTTATGCTGGATCTGTTTGCCTTCTACTTCACTGTACCGTTGCAGCTTTTCTGCTTGATCTCGAAGAAACAATTCCTGAGAATACAACAAATCCCATTTGTGGAAGTGCACTTTGCCTCTATGATATATATATACCCAGTTCTGTACAAGAAAAGCTAAATTTTCTACCAGAAAAAATTGCAAGGCACATCTTTGGAGCTACAGATTTGAAATTCAAAGTAATACAACCTTGGGAAATCAAAATGGCAACTTTGAAATCCCATTCCTTTTAATGAACTTGGCTGCTGTGCCAGTGAAAGTAAGATATATTTGAGCATCTTGGACTGTGTCTGTATGGCCAAAATTATGTGAACTCACTGCTCCTCTGCTTCATAGAGTCCACATGTTGCATGGCTGGATCCTCTGTACTAAGTTTACCATCTTACACAAATCTAACGTGAACCCTAATTTTCACAAGGTAATTTAGCCAAAAACCAGTGAGCATTAGATTTGAGTAAATAGGATTTTTTAAATAAAAAAATCTACCAAAACTACACAAATTTGAATGTGTAACCTCTCCTCATTCCCAAGTCCAATCAAAATGGGGTAGGAAAAAACTTTCTGTGAGAAGAACTCACATTTCTATGAAGAACTTCCAAATTCACTGAAAAAGACCCCTTAGAATGTTTCTCTGAATCAGCCTTCGAGTACAATGCTGCATCTGTGCTTTTGATTTATTTCACTTGTTTTCACAACACTCCTAAAAATTTTAGTTGGCTAACATGCACCAGTTCTTACAAAATAAACTAATTATTCACCCACAACACAAGTCTGCTTCTTAATACTTTATATAAAACTGTGTATTGTTTTACCTTTTCATCTTGGGAGGCCAGAATCTTCTCAAAAGCCTCATGTTTCTTGATTTGTTGCTCTACTTCATCTACTGCATTCGCAAAGTCACTGCTTTTCAAATGCGTCTATGAAAAATTAGAATCACTTTTGGTCAGTATTATATCATAGGGTTATTGGGCCTTTCCCTTCACCTTTCTTGAATATGAGTCTGCAAAGAGTAAACGTTAAAGGGATTTGAGTACCCTCCCTCAGAGCATTTATTCTCTGGAGAGGAAAGATATCTCAGCAGTTTAAAAAAAAAAAAAGGCAAAAGTTTCCCCTTGGCATTAAGTTTAGTTGATTTCAACCCTGGGGGGGTGGTGCTCATCACCATTTCTAAGCTGAAGAGCCAGCATTGTCTGTAGACATCTCATGAGTCATGTGGCCTGCATGACTGCAGTTAAAGTGGTACCTATTGATCTATTCACATTTGAATGTTTTCAAACTGCTAGGTTGGCAGAAGCTGGGGCTAACAACATGCCATCTTGTGGATTCAAACCACCAACCTTCCAGTCAGCAAGTTCTGCAGCGTAGCAGTTTAACCCCACTGTGCTACCACAGCCCCCAGATATCTGTGTACCTTTTTAATAAAAACAGTAATCTTCCAGTAGCCTTCTACTAAAAAATAAGTATCTCTTATTGCGCAGAGCAACAGTAGCACAGAGATATGTATTAACGTAACGGCATAAGGCCACTTTAACTGCCATTGCTCAATGCAGTAGAATCAAGGAAACTGTATTTCTGCAATGCAGCAGCACGCTTTGGCAAAGAGTGCTAAAGACCCTGTAAAACTACAGATCCTATGATTCCACAGCACTGAGCCATGGCAGTTAAAATAATGCCAAACTGCATACATTTACAGTGTACATGAACCCACAGTTGCACATTGTATTACGGCAATTGTTCCATCATTGATATATCCCCTTGAGGTGTTCCATCTAAACAAGGCATTTCAATTGTGATAGCTGCTGTGGGTCTGTAGAGCCCCTAATATGCCCTCTACTTTTGCACTTTCAACTAAAGGAGATTTCTATGTACATTTTTCCAGTTAGAAGCACCATGAAATCCAGAGTTTCATAACATTCAGTTTGAGACAACAGCTCCCAAAACCTCTAGACAGCATCTGCTTCAGACCTTCTCACATGACAAGAAAAAGCTACCAATGGAAGGGACAAATATTCTGGGGGAAACACCAATGGACTACCCTGAAAGCTTCTGGAATTTGGATATTTATTTTCCAGGCATAGTGCTTGAATAGAGTTACTATGTATGTAAAATTCTGGTTCATGAAAGATGCCAGATGTTTCTTTTAAACATGTTTTGGTGCCTATTTAAAATATACTGAATCAACAACCAATGCAATGCATTTTCGATTAATTTTAAAGTATCTGTGAAATGTGATGTGACAACGGACATGTTTGTAATGTGAAAAGGCAAGTAATATTTTCCACGGCAAAAAAAGCTGTTGGGAAAGCGTGTGCATAAATGTGAAAAGTGATAATTAAGTGCGAGGATACTTTTTTTTCTTTCAGGAGAATTTGTAACACTTCAGTTTCTAAAAAAGATCACAGTCAAAATTAGAATGGAAACCACATAAATCTTGAACAGTGATTTTTTCCCCCAATAGCATTACTTCAGTGGACTTCCAGTGAGAGGTTCCAAGATACACATTTTAATGAGAGTCATGAGTCTGGTGCATACTTTTTACTGGTTAACTAGAGACAGCTACAATTAGTTGGTCCAGCTGGGTTTGGTTCTTAGTTTTGAGTTATAAAGGGTTGCATCCCATAACGTTTGTGTACCAGTGAAAGAAAATTGGCTAGTGAATTGCAGTTCCCCCTTTTCCTAGCAGTTCCCCACAAAATTTGCTCTGAAACATTTAGGAATTCTATGGAGAAAATCTGGATGGTAGATGTAAGGACTCAGGGGAAAAGCTCCTATACCACTGTTCATATAACACACATTGCAAACTGAGGATGAGTTCAAAGACGTACGCGTGCACGCAGGGGTGGCTCAACCCATTACGCAAAGTAAGCATTTGCAGTATAGTTGAGTTTCCCCAGGGGCGCTCTTGGGGGAAAATAGACCTTGACATATGCGAGTTGTAGTTACTGGGATGTATAATTCACCTACAATCAAAGAGCATTCTGAACTCCACCAATGATGGAATTGAACCAAATATGGCACACAGAACTCCCACGATGAACAGAAAATATACATCAGTGATTGGTTGGGGAGGGGCGCCAAAATACTGTTCACTTACCATTGAAAATTACCTAGGGCCGCCTCTGCGTGCAAGTACACACACACACACACACACACAGTGATTATGTGAAACCATAGATAAGAGCAAACCCAATATTTTGCCTATACTTGGCTGGGGTCATACCAGAAAATGGTAATGGAGGACTTAGGACCATAAACACGTCTGGGAGGAAAGGTGGAATTTTTTTTGGAGCTTGAATACGTGAAACCATGGCTGTTGAATCCATAGATGATAGTTTGTACTGTTTTTCATATTGGTTGTATATCAGGCATTTAACAAAACTTCTTTTATGTGTGAACATTTTAGCAGACACTCTGTTTATAGGAATATTATAAAATGTGGGTTAATATGTATTTGATTTTAAAACTTGTAATTTTTCATGGTTTGGACCGCGAGAAGATCCAACCAGTCCATACTTCAGGAAATAAAGCCCATCTGCTCATTTGAGGGAAGGATATTAGAGGCAAAGTACTTTGGCCATATAATGAGAAGACAAGAAAGCTTAGAGAAGGCAATGACTCTGAAGGAGCTGGGGGTGGTGATGGCCAACAGGGAGCTTTGGCATGGGCTGGTCCATGAGGGTGTGGGCTGGTCTTTCTACATTTCAATAAACTTGTTATTGTTTTTCCTAAAGCTCTGTCTCTGTTACAATTCCTTTCCAAGTTAAGTAACGCTACACATTAAAGAAAGACCAAGTCAATATCACTAGCTATTAGCTACGTTATCAAATTAATAAACCCTTACAAAGTGGTGGCTTCTTTACAAACTCTTCACAAATTTGTGGCCTCATCACATGCCCCTTATAAAAAGAGACAAGTGCCAATCCTGTAAGGGATAAGATTGCCAATTTCAAATAAGGGACAGTTGGCAATCCTAGTTCAGAAGTAAGTCCTATTGAATTTATTTACTATATTTATACCCCGCCCTTTTCACCCCGAAGGGAACTAAGAGAACCTTACAAATTGGCAACAATTCAATACTGTATGAACAAACATGTAAAACAGTAAGCATATACATTAAAAACGTAAAAGTTAAAAAACATTCGACAGCCGAGGGGGCACCACTGAGGAGGCCCTGTCTCTCATCCCCACCAGTCACACCTGCGAAGAAGGTGGATCCGAGAGCAGGGCCTCCCCAGAAGATCATAACCTCCGAGTTCAATGAGGCTTTCCCTGTGTTCTGTGGAAAAGAAGGTTGTAGTCTAGTTTAGTTACACTTTCTTCTCATTGAAATCAGCATGACAAGTTGGCAATGACTTAAGTCCCACTAATTTTAGTGGGATCTAAATATTAGTAAAAAAGTATTTTCACTACATGTATTCACACTGTTTAGCTCCAGTAAAAGGCTTACACTAGTACATTCCAGACACACAAAGAAAGGAATTTATGGGTTTAAAACAATGAAACAATTTTGTTTCTATCATCATCGAGACATTTATTTTGGAAACATTTTCTATGGAAACTAAACATTACACAAACAGATGGCACTATAGCAATGTCAGTACTCATTTTCACCCAATCCTATCTACATCAAACTGGAATGCAGAACCTTTGGATTGTGGCTTATATGGTTGACCTAATATGAACAAGTAACAATCAAGACACTCTTCAGAAAAATGCTCTTCCCCACTTACAAGCAAAGTATAGACTGCAGCTGGATGAAAACTGTTTTGGTCAGAGATTTTTCAACAGTTTTTTGACATCTCAGTTAAATGCTCATGCTCACCTTTTCTGTGTCAGCTTAAGAAAAAGGTTATTTTAATTTCATAGCAGCCCCTCTAGACAGGGTTTTAAGTTGCACGCCCCACCAACATGCTGAAAGGAGTCATTGTAGAAACGCTAGCTTGTGCAAAGCATATGTAAGAGAACAGTGTTTTGCGTTTTGCTTTTTTCAAACCAGTCCATCATCAAGGCCAAAATTAAGGCTGGGAAGGCTTAAATTACCCTCTACCAGAAATGATATAATACGCCCATCACTGTTTTCAGATCTCTGCAGTTCCAGCTTAGTCAATGAGCTATTTATAGAAAGAAAAATAAAATTGTCTAAGGAGTTTAACTTTCAGAGAACACAGGTTCTTCCCCCTTTTAAACAGACTATTAAATGAGTGACTACCAGCACCAGCGATAAATAAACAGGGAGAACTTTTACAAAACCCTGTCCAATATCAACCAGCTTCTGGGTTAATTTTGTTAAAACTCTGGAAAATTAAGCTATATATGCAGTATTTTATCCTATCCTGGAGCCTTCTCCTCGTGTTCTCAAATCTGTTTGGTTTACTCTCCCCTCAAGAGTTCAAAAGAGTTACTTTTAACACTAGTTTACTACAATTGCAATGCTAAGGGCCTTACAATAGCTTGATTCTATAATACACATTACTGTACTCTTTAAAAATACTGTACCTTATCCCATTTCTCAAAAGGAACAAGAACAGCCTTTTAAAAAATCATTCCAAAATTGCCTGAAATTTATAAATCTTGTCTATAATGCAATTCCCCCCATCCTAACTAGTTGTCAATGTATCACCCATAACACTATGTAACATGGTTTTTGTTCCTGGATTATAAATGTTATTTCCTAAATGGTTCTAAAATAAAAACATGGAAAAAGTTTATTAAACTGCACCACATTTTGCTAGAGTTTTTCAATGAATGTCTCATCAATTCTCAACCAATTCAACATATTGTTGAAGGCTTTCAGGACCGGAATCACTGGGTTGTTGTAGGTTTTTTGGGCTGTATGGCCATATTCTAGAAGCATTCTCTCCTGACATTTCACCTGCATATGTCAGGCATCCTCAAAGATTGTGAGGTCTGTTTTTCCCACCCTGGACATTCCACTGATATATAAACCCCATTTTTCTAGTTTCCAACAGACCTCACAACCTCTGAGGATGCCTGCCTTAAATGCAGATGAAACTTCAGGAGAGAATGCTTCTAGAACATGGCCATACAGCCTGAAAAACCTACAACAACCCAATTCAACATAGTTTGTGGCTACAAAAATGTTTCTGAACTCTAGCAACTACTTTTAAAGTAAATACCACATAATTAAAAAGGAACATTTTTTTTCAAACTCTGTTACATAGTATAATAGAGGGCAAGGCTGCAGCAAAAGATACAGCATCAACTAGCAATTGAACCATTCACCATGCACCATTTATTGAGTCCACATCTGAATAATTACAAAAAACTAACCAAAGTTAAAGTGACATTACTTTAACATTAGGAACAACATTAGGAAGTTGTTCCTAATGGAGTTACATCTTACTACAGTTTTGATAAAAACAAGCAAACGCTATTTGTTCTTCCAAAAGAATACTGGAAAAAGTATAATGTATGAAACAATTGCGCCTAAAATCTGGAAGAAAGTGAACCTCCCACAGAAGCTCATAATTCCTAGCAAAGAAATAAGAGTTCAGGTAAACATATCAGAAATACTTAGGAGATCTTTACTGCCCTCAAACAAAATCTGCAAATACATAAACATAATAAGAACTAAAAATAACCAGATACGAACATGATATGAAATCTAACATCGCTTGAGAAATAATAGCTTGTATAATGCTAAAATGGAATGGAAATCTTCACCACTTTTCTCCCAGATCCAAATGAAGCAATTTTTACAGCGATAGTTGGACACCAAATGTTCTCACCAGTTTTTTGCGAAGCAGGATTTGCAGTACAACCTGGTACTTTTGTTACAAGCGTAGCTTGGTCTGCATCCCCTGCAGTGCCAAGTCCTTGGAAAGGTTTGGACTCTGAATCAGCATCCTGATGTAAAGGTTGGAAATCTGGACAGCAAACAGGATTTATGGACAATGAGAATCCAGAACCAATATAATCAGTTTGGAAATGTGGACCTTCCAGATTTGAACCTTGTGTTTTGATGAAGACAGAAGGAGTTTGGTTTTTTTGGAATTCTTTAATCACTTTAATAGGCACAGATGTCCAAGGAGTGGCAAGTATCAGGGTTATTTTAGAAATCTTGTGATGAGCTGGAATTATCCCAATGCTTGAGGTCTTTCCAAACTCATTCCCAGTTGAATGATGATTCTGAAAGACAACCATATCTGGAGCTAAATGTGCACTTTTTACTGTTCTTTTGCCAAAAGAGCTATTTCTTTGATTCATGGTAGTTGGAGACAACCATATTTCTCTGGAGACTCTCTGGTGAGGTCCAGGACACTTATCAGTGGAAGTGACGTGAAATCGTGTAATCTGGAGATCTGGAGAGCTTCTTGATGGGATAGCCTGATGGGTCATCTGGGGTCCCGCTCCATGAGTGGAAGATGCATTTGAAGTCTTGTTCAGATGAGGTAATAAAAAGCTGGAATAAGCGTGGCTGCTTGTTTGAGAGGTTTCTCTAAAAGGTTTTATTGTTATACGGCAAGTTGAAATATAGAGCTTGACTGAAGCATGGAGATCAGAATGTTGAGCACCACAATGATTGTAGTGATGATGCCTTGGCTCTGAACTGCAGGGTGGAAGAACTGTATACGGGTTTTTGCTCTGAGATGATGACTCTGATTCTGAAATGTCACACAAAGAAACATTGAGACGTGATATCCAGCATGGCAAAGCTCTTGAAGAGGTGGCAGATGGGAAAGGTACAGCAAATTGCACAGGGTCGGCATGCTCAGTTGAAGAATGGCAAGCACTCCAGTCATTTCCTGAATTCTGCTTATGAGAGATGAGTGATGAATGAACACCAGCTTTGCTGTAACCATTGCACTGAAGACCTCTGTGAAGTGTAGGACATGCAGCCTTGATCCCAGAAGGATTAACACAACTCTGGTCTTTCACGAAATCCTTCCCCTGATTTGAACGTGTGAGGATTATATCTAGCCTTGAGCTGTAAACCTCAGAAGACAGACTGTGAGGTGGCAAGATGTCATTTCTTGGCAAGGCCTCTGTGGGTGGTAAATGAGCTGGAAAATACCAGGATGAGTCTGATAGAATTTCTGCTGGTGGCATCTTTTGGCGAGAGCTGCCCTGGACAGCTGATTTCGAGGATGGTGGCATGGTCACTCTAGAGGAAGACAACATAACCTCCACAGTCGAAATATAGATGGGTATGTCTGAAGTCTTGCTGTGAAGGTCTTTGCATGACATCTTGAAGTTTTAATCCTGTATTCGGATACACTGCAGCTCTCGCTGCTCCAGTGCTCTGGTTTTTAAAGGAAGCTTTTCATCCTCTTTTTCTTGGCATTAAAAATTTCCATTATTCCTTTACTGCAGAGAAGTGAAGAGTAAAAAAAATTTCCACGCCTAAAATAACACAAAATCAGATCTGTAACAGACACTGAATGCTAGGTAATGTTCCTTCCATGCAATCTGCTTGCCTGGTCTGCAAAATGATCGAAGCATGCAGAAAAATGTTCAAGCAGGAATCTCCAAATAGAAATAATGATGAGACAGAAGTAGGAGGCAAGCCAAAAATGTTATCCAAAGATAAGCTGACTACTGACCTTATTATAATTTCTTTAGCTAAAAGGATCAAGCACCTAAATTGCTGGTGCTTCTGTCACCTTAAAAGCAGCAGATCCTCATGTGGTCTGCTGCTGCAGAAAATGAAATAGCTGTATTCACGTCTCCTCTCCCTTTCTCAGTCACTGCCTATCTGCACTCAGAATAGCAAGATCTCTGTTTAACAGGTCTTAGAAGAATTTCCTACAACTGTTCCAAGTAATGGCACACCAGAACTCAGTAATAAAAAAGATAGATGTATGTTTGCCTAATTTTCTCCATATGTGCACTTATTTACTTTAGAACTAGGCAATCCTAGACTAAACCTTGCTGAAATCTTTCAACAGCTTAAGTAACTTGGATGTAACCTAAGCTGCTGGCATAAAGTCAACACTGTCACACTGGCACAGGGAACGAATGGGAAAGGGTTCTAATTCAGAACACTGCAGGATGCCTTTCACCATTTACCACTGCTGGAGCAGTCTTTGTAAAAAAGTAAACATAACAGAACCCATAAGCAAAACGATGAATAGTTGCACTCTTCTTGGATCTGCTACAGTAAAAGAAAGCTTTCCCACATCACTGCTTTTATTATACCATCTGCAATATGACCACCATCATTCAAACAAACATATGCACACAAATTGCTGAATTCCACACTGTACAGGCAGAATGTTTTAAAAGGCCCCACCTTGCACCAGAACTGAGTCAACAAAATACCAGCCTTCCTACTGGAAGAAAACTGGAGATTTCATCAGAAGGCAAGATGAATGAGGAAAGGACGTGCCAGGATTTTTGTAAATGACATGACACTGCTATAACCCTAAGGTGGTGGATTATTCCTGCTTTTGCCACTACTTAATTATACGGTGTTGTGGCTTTCCCAATATTATAAGTCACTAGGAAATGGGAATTCAATTTCTGAAAATAATCTGTTAATGAACTCCCTTTCCTGCTATGGCTCAGTAATTAGTTTGAATGAGAATGTCTTGTGGAATGACTGAATAGTAGGTGTGGTGTGAGTGTGGTCTAGTTGTCCCTCCTTTGGGGATTCCCAAAGAAATCTCTGGCAGAGAAGACTTAGACTTCTTCCAGTGTTTGGGTGGGGACGCAAGCTCCCTCCAGAGAATAGCTGTGTGTTCCTGGTCTGCTTTATATTATCTACATTCTTTAAACCCTTCTTATATTTGTTTTGTCATTTTTGAAATATATAAATGTTTGCTGTTAATAGCCCAATTAAAGCATGTCCCTGGCTCATTAACCATTGGGTGTCACTATCCAAATGCCTTTACTGCATTTACTTCCCCACTAAAATATATTTTCTTTTTTTCTGCATCACAACTAGAGTTACTTTTAACAAATTATTTTCAATAGTCCTTCATTTTAATTTATTTTATGGCAGTGGTACAATAGCACTATGACATCATGCATTATTATGGTTTAATAAAAAATATAGGAAAGCAATCATGACACAATATGCAGGGTAAACAGGGCAGAGCAAACAGCATTGTCAGGACTAAGGAATTTATAGTGCAGAAAACAAGAGGAAAACGACCAAGAAAAGCATTCAGAATTCTGAAAACATCACGCAGTTTGTGTGTGGATGCAGTGGCAGGCATTAAAATGTTATGCTCCTCACTATCCAAAAGCCTGCTGGTGACATTCTTGTATTTCATTTACCTTTTATAATTGTTGTGCGAGGAGTGATTCTGCAGCTCCTTGCTTAGTGCCTTCACTCTCAGTAAGCCTGCCGCAAAAGGCAGTTTTAGGCTTCCTTGGCCACTTAGTGGGAACCAGGTAGTGGTTGTGGCAATGAGTGGATCGTCGTCTTTCCCAGTGAGTCAGTCATGTCCAAGACATGGCCATATCTGTTTAGTTATTTTGGCTTGAGAGTTGTGATTATTTTGAATTATAATTACTTAAAGGAGGTGGGGGCAGGAGAGAAAATACTTCACTGGTTGGCAAGGCAGAAAATTAAAAAGTGTGTGAAGAATGTGTAAAGGGGCAATGTCTGCAATGGTTTAGAATTTCTGTGGATCGTGCCTTCATCAACTTGGTACAAGAGATAACCCACATGTACTGGATTGCTCCTGAACTGTATTTTGCTGCTCAGCATCCATGGCCTTAAGCATGTTTCCACAAATATGCAGAAGCATTACTTTAACAATGATGTTAAGAAACTGCTCAAGGGAGTCGGTATCTATGAGCTTCAACTCTGGCAGAGTGTGTGACATATGCTGTTGTTTGAAGGGTAAGTAATTGAGAGGGAGACATGATAAGAGGTGTACCTTCCAAGTTGTTTGCCTATATTACTACTTTTCCTGGAGCCTCCGGTGGCGCAGTGGGTTAAACCCTTGTGCTGACAGGACTGATGACCGACAGGTCCGAGGTTCAAATCCAGGGAGAGCGCGGATCAGCTCCCTCTCTTAGCTCCAGCTCCCCATGCAGGGACATAAGAGAAGCCTCCCACAAGGATGACAAAACATCAAAAAACATCCGGGTGTCCCTTGGGCAACATCTTTGCAGATGGCCAATTCTCTCACACCAAAAGCAACTTGCAGTTTCTCAAATCACTCCTGACACAGAAAAAAACCCTACTTTTACTTACCTCTTGGGAGTTCGCGATATTTTCCAGGTGTTCACAGTCCCTGTAGAATATTTGCAAAAGGTGGATCTTTTCCAGGCTTTCTTTCTTCTGGGACCATTTGTAGTACATTTTGCTCTTTGCTTCCAACAGAGTCTGCAGTGCATTTTGGATCTGATAGAAGACAATAAAGAGGTAACAGATAATAAAAGACTACCAGAAGCCTCCCAATCCCAAATGAGACCAGTGGTCCATCTAACCATGTATCAATAACTGTGACTGGATGATGACCTTCTAGGCTTGGCCCTTTCCTATCTCTCCCTGGAGATTCCTGGTATTCACTAATGATATCCCATTAACTTGGTCCAATTCTGGTATACTAGCTAAAATCAGACAAAATATTTATTGTATTTCATTACTTTATATCCTGTTTTTCTCCAATAAGGAATACCAAGTGGCTCATATCCTACATTTGCCTCAAGTCACAAGAACAGGCAGGTAAGAAATAAAATTATTATTATTACAGTAGGAAAATACAAAAAAAAATTAAAACTCCAGTAAGCTTGTAGAGGGAGCTGCAGTCTTTCAAATAGGCCAGAACTATGGTTTTGTGGAGCTTTATAGGTCATAATTCTGCCCAGAAATGGACCAGTAGCCAATGAATCTGGTTCAGCAAGGAAGTCATATGCTCCCTATAATCAGTCCTCTGTCAATCTAGCTGAGTCTGCTGAAGTACCCTGTTTCGAAAGGCAGATCCACATAGAGCACACTAGCACACTAGTTTTTGATTGTGCAAACTCGCTCCTGATCATTGATGAAACTTGGGCTCCCGGTTTTAGGGCTGAGTCCTACAGTACACCCAAACAACGAATTTGAGATTTTAGAGGGAATGTAACCCATCCAACACAAACTTAATTCCTGTTCTCTAATCTGACTTCTAAATAAACAGAGGTGTGGAGTACACTTCAATTTGTTCACCGTCTCTCACTCCATTGCGAAGTATTAAGATTCTGGCTAAGCACTGAAATAGTTTACTTGGAATCAAATGGAAAAAAAATCAGATAGAGTTGGGTGGCATCAATGTGCTGGTGACATTGAATTTCAAATCTCTAGTTGACTTCTAGCAGTTTCATGAAGATGTTAAACAGCATAGGGACAGAACCGAACCCTGGGGAACACCAAAAACAAGAGTGTCGAACAAGAGCTCACCAGCACCATCTTCCGAGTGTCCCTCTCCATAAACAACTGAAGCCAGCATAAAATAGTGCCTGCAGCTTCGGTTCTAGAAAGGCAGCCCAGCAGGGTTCCATAGCTGATGGTGCTGAAAGTCGCTGATACCAGAAACAACAGGGACACACTCCCCTTGTCTAGTTCCCAATTTAGGCCATCCAACAAGGCAACAAAAGCTGTCTCTGTCTCCTAACCAGGCCTGAAGCCAGATTTAAATGGATCTAGATAATTCATTTCATTCTGGAATCCTTGGAGGAGGATGTAAATATGTCAATAATCATCCATGGGGAGAGATGAGATACTTTGTATGTAATGGTCTTGGTAGTTAACACAGCACTCAGGTCCTTCCAGGAAAACAGAGAAGGAATCAACTTTTTTTAATAAACAAAGAGCTATGAATGGGATTTTAGTAACATATTCTTCCCCTGGTGAGCAGTCTTTTGTGCTACATTTTTCACTCTCCAACTCTTGTACTGTGTAAATTGCTTGTAGAAACTCTGATGAGTTAGTGGTAGGGATGAAGCTACATTATCCATACATACTTCCTCTGCTGCTGTTTTTTGCTCCAGCAGCAGCTCGTGCCCCAACTGCAACACCCGTTCGTAAACCCCATCACGGGCCTCAATCTCTGCCAACAGCTGCTGATGCTGATTAATCTGAAGACCACTGGTAGAGACATCTCGAATTTTTTCCTCAATTGCCATCTCTCTCACAATTTCAGATGCCCAAGAAGAATAGTCCCGTACCTCAAAACAAAGCCAAAAACAACAAATATAAGCCAATGTTTCTCAAACATTTTAAAGGTCCAATACTATACTTGTGGCTGGCAATGTGATAGTATCATGGTTTCTAGGGCTCCACCTACAGTGCCATACAACCCAGTTTCAGAATGCAGATTAATTGCATCAGACCAGGTTATATGGCAGTGTAGACTCATACAATCCAGGCCAATGTGGTTCAATCTGCATTATATGAATCTACGCTAACTATTATAATGCAGTTCAAACTTGATTATATGGCAGTGTAGATGGGGCCTAAATCAGTGTGGTGGTAAATTCTGGACCTTTAGTAATGTAACTGTAAATGACTGTTTTGAAGTAGCCTCCCAAGACCTTCTGGTAGTTATTGCTGTCCCTTCAAGTAATTTCTGACTTGGGGCACTTCCAGGCAGCCTTAAAACACAGGACAAGGAACTGAGTTTAAAAAACACGATACCTCGATACCTGAGAAACAGTCCAAACAAAAAGAGTGGAATCCCTATACATCCCCCCCCCCCACCTGCTGTCCTCACAGTTGTCTTTTGATCCGGATTAAGATGGGTGGCGGGTGGGAAAATTCATTCCAGAAATGCGCATATGCGATCCAGTGCATTATGGAGCAATTAAAAAAAACTTCCCTCACATATGTCTTCCTCCAATTTTTAAGTCAAGCTCTCTTTAAGATTACAAAGTGTAAAACACAAAATGTATTTTCCCTCCCCTTTTGTTTCTCTGAGCCATGTGTATGCGTTTAACAGCTGATTAGCTGTTTCAGGCTTGACAGACACATGTGTACGGGAGTGTCCAGATAGTGGGGAGGGAAGGAAAGCACATATTTTCCATGCTTGCAAGGATACACAGGCACAGAAAGATGAGCTTTTTTTTTAGGAGGAATCAGGTTTAAAGGGCACCTTTTAAACATGTGTTTTTCAGCCTTTAATCTGATTCCTCCCGCATTTTGGCTAAACATCATTTAGCCAAAATCCTCCTGTATTTTGGCCAAACCCTCCTTTTAACCCAATTTATTCTGAGCTATAATGCACGTGTAGAAGAGCCCTTGGTGGCTCTATCTAGGGGTTTTCTTGGGAAAGTTTATTCAGTGTGTACTTCTTCTTCCCTTTCTATGAGACCAAGCATGTGTAACTTGTCCATGGCTGAGTGGGAATTTGAACCCTGAGTCCTTGTCCAGTGATCAAACCACTATGCCACATTGGTTCCCCTGGTATTTAAAGCTTGTGGATAACCTTTCCTTCCATGGATAACAGTCATTATTCTGTTGAAAAACATGTTAGATTCAAACTATCAGGATGTTTTGGTCCAAGCATCCCTAAGAAACATATCTGATGAACATGTTTCATACAAGACTGCTTTGACAATGTAGTTTCTTAGAGCATAATGAATGATTCTTCTAGACTTTTACACTGGAGAACATGTAATATTTTTTTACAAATATCACAGATGCATAAGCATTTTGTGTATCTCTGAAAGATAAAGAGGCTCTTATGTTCATATAAGGACCTGAATCTTTACAGTATCTCTAATATAAGTATGAATACACTTCATTTTATGCTCTGTCATCTACACAGCCTTTCAACTTTCCTGGTAGATTACTGTATCCCCTTGCAGTTAACTTCGTGCAATTAACTCATTGTGACTAAAATGAGTTAAAATGTGTGGAACAACAGCCAAAGAATAAAACCTCACTTTTCAAAAGAGAAGAGAACATTGAAAAACTGACTTGGGTTTGAAAGTGATAAAGCCTGCAGGTTTGTTCCAGCTGTTCCCGGCAGTGCTGCACTTTACATCTCAAGACCTCCCACTTCTCCACCATGGTCTGTTGCTTTGCTTGTATCTCTATGGCTTGACTTTTAGAACACAGGCAGAGCACGCCATCTGCAGCATCAATCAGTTCCTGCAGCTGTAAAAAGAGTGAGGGGAATAAAGGGAAGGAATTACATGAATCATAGGATCAGTGTTAGAAGAGACTCCAGGGGCTATCCACTTCAATCCTATTTTGTCATGCAGGAACACACAATCACAGCACTCCTGGAAGATGGCCATCCTTCCTGTTTAAAAAACCTCCAGATGAGAAGACTCCACCACACTTGTCTGAATGGAAAATACTGGAGAAACCCTGATATAAAAAGCACCTCTTTATAGGTTGGGTGGGAATGGCCACAGGTAACAGAACTAAAGTTTTCCAAACAGTAAGCTAAAAAAAAAACAACCCCAATCAATCAGTTCATGTTCATCCTAAAATCATGTCATTCTCTTTATTTGATAATCAATACAAATCCCTAACACATGAAGAATTAATTAGCTTTTCTTATTTAGCAAGAAGAATGGAAAGTGTTCAAACTGGAAACCTGTGAGCTATTTATCAATAGAATCTTTGACAAAACGTATTTGGGGAAAAACAAAATTGTCTGTTTAATACGAATTGCAATCAGTCAGACCAAATATTTGTTTTGGAGTGGTTTTTTTGCAGTTTGGTTTTCTTTGATTGTTTGCATTAATCTTTCAGCTGACTTCATTGCCTCTCCTAAATTGCATTTGAACAGGTAGAATCAAACTATTACTAGGAAAGACTCAAAGTAGTTTATTATATATGATGAGGATTCAAAGACTGTGCTTTGTGTATCTGGAAAATTGATATTGGAAATATGTTCTTTCATACTTTTTAACCTTTGTGAATGTTTTAATAAACCACAATATAAGTTTTTACAGAGGTGTGTCCATGTATGTGTGTATGTGTGTGTGTGTGTGTGTGTGTGTGTGTGTATGGACAACTTTCTCTAATATGTGAACTTTTCCTAAAATAACATTTATGCATTTAAATTTATTCAGTTTTAAACACAATTTCCCCTAATTTATGGACTTCTGTATATTATATTTTGACCAAAAATTACATCAGCAAATGTGGAAAAGTGCAGAACTAAAAAAGTAAATATGTTGCAATCACAATATTTGGTTAGGGAATGAGAATCAGGTTAATTTCCTTTAAAGAATAGATTAACAAAAAAATCTGTCTTCTTTAGCATCTGAAAGAACAGCAAAAATCAATGCTAGATCAACAATAAGCAACTGGCACAAGTAATTGCTCTAATTGCTACTACTCTTGCAAATAGGTTGTCTGGAAATCCACGTAGTGTTTTCTATTGGTTGGCAAGGACAACAAGAATTGGGGACAAAATCATTCTAAGCAGAGAAAGGAATACATGGCCCATCCTTGAGATTTCCAAGGAGTGGGGAGACAGCAACAGTGTTTCACCTGCTGGCTCTCAGAAATCTTGTCCTTGCTTTTATTTGAGCTTGTGTTGTGGATAGTTTCCAGTCTCAGCTTTAAAATCAGTTAAATGAAGTTCAGAGGAAAACAAACTGTCAGATTTCTGAAAGGTCTCACCTGCTGCTCAGTCCCAAACAATTCATGTTCAAGAGTTGCATGTTTGCGTAGCTGGAATTGCACACCACTCAGGTCTTTAGCAATGGTATTGGGGATGGTCTTTGATTTCTCCTGAAGACAGAAAATGGGAAAGTTTGATGTCAGCAAAGTTTTAACTGATTCTCTTTTGAAAAGAGAAACTTGGGGTCAGATTAGATGTGACCGAATTCCCATGTGTATTTATGCACATAGTGACTTTATTTGAATGTCAAGCAGTGATTGGGGTAGGGCACATTTTTATATAAATTAAACAAATAGGCTCTTGACATGATATCTTGGGCATTCCCCATTCCCCTAAATGGATGGGGTGGGAGCACAAGGCTTTTATGCTAGAGCATAAAAGCCTTGTTGAGAAGGGCGGGAGAGAAATATTGGAAATAAACAATAAGATGTTTGTTAACCTGGTCCCATTAAAAATGTAGGCATACCCATCACTGTCTCCAGAACTCATGGTGCACAAAGACACAGAAGGGATCTGAAGATTGGTGACCATAATTGCATATAGTGTCATGAAATTTGAATATTTACTGTCCAATTTGCCTACTTTGATCTAAAATTAACATTAAGAAGTTGCAGCCAATGATAAATGTTGTGAGAGTTCTTGTTTCTTTACAGTGTTTTTTTCTCTCCCTAAAATGAGAGGAATGAAATCCTACTTGATTTACTAAATAAATATAATAAATACACATGGTTGGCTTCACACATCTGACTTGGCACAGAAAAAATAGAGAGAAGCAAAATATTCAGTTTGTTTTCCATTGTGACTTTAACCTCAATGTAGGCGAGGGCTTCTGTCAGATCTTGAAGGCACTTGTGTGTCACCTCTGCGTCTTGTAGTTGCTTCCCTTGAACTTTTGTCATCTCCAGCAATTCCTCCCAATTATTCCTAATGAGAGAAACAGGTTAAGAATATGAAATGGAAAAAGTGCTGATTTCAGCTTTTAGGCATGCTCATGCAAGGCATCTCCATTAGGTCATCTTAAAGCATGAGTCCTAAAAGAGATTTTGCTTGCCCCACTGATCGCAACAAAAGCCAGCAGAACTACACTGGCAAACGTGAAGGGAATCATAGTCCAAGGTGTCTGGAAGGCCCTGAGTTTGAGAAAGCTATTCTAAGGTAGTTGATCAGATTTGAGGAATGTGGCCCATTAGAAGTTGCTAGCCTGAATTTTCTATCAGACTTGAGCCAGTAGAGCCAGTGCTGAAGAATAATGACAGGTGCTGCACAGCAATATCTGAAGAACCACATCTCTGCAATATGTTCATGTTCACCAAAGTGGTTCTAGGAAGAAGGTGGTCCACCAGAGTACTACTGTATTATGACTGGCACCCTGAGAAGGGCAGATTTCTATTATCATATCTGCAAAGGATCAAATGATTGTTTCCTTGTAGGTAGGCATGAATATTCTAGTCTAGATGTTATTGAGCACTGAAATACTGTTATTAATAAATTAGTGAATGGTCATCACTTGTTATTCTGTGTCAAAGAAACCATAGCTATGATGATTTCAGCAAAATTCACATCTCTGAGATCTTTCTAGAATTTATTGTCATTGATTTGGTTGTGGTTATTACACACTTTTTTCTATCTTTCTTTCTGATCCTGACTTTGTGATGGAATAAGCTCAAGATGATAGAAGTCTACTGTTTCTCTTTACCGTAATTGTTTTTGCTTCTTCCGAATCTCCCTTGATTCACAGTGTTCATGATCTAACATGTCATTTGCAAGCTGATCGCATAGAGCCACCCTCTTGGCAGCAACTTCTAGATGATGCTGGAATGTTTCATTTTTGGCACGAAGACGCTTTTAAAGAAAAATATGGGTGAAAATGGGGGGAGGGAATAGTAAAGGTAGTTAATTGGCAAGTGGTTCAGATCAATTAATAATCTAGGCCAGGTCTGCAGAATCTGAAGAGTGAATCCAGATGTAAATTGATTTTCTTTCAAAGTGTGGTGATTGATTGCAGGATTTCATAGAAGCACCTACAACTTGTTATATACCAGTTTGCTGAAGCTTACTGAAGTAAATCATTATTCGTGTAATGCTTCTCATCCCACTAAGACTCCCAGGGTGATAAAAAAAATTAAAAACTTTAAATACATAGATAAAAACTTTCAAAACAAACTAATTTTTTAAAAGCAACTTAAATTCGAACAGTTAAAATAGCTAGAGAAATGTCAAGGACTCTGTTGAACAATGACTTCCACACTATTCATCAGAAATTCAGAAGAGTTGAAATCAGCTACTACTACTACTACTCTTCCTCCTCCTCCTCACCTTTCCCTTTCCCCTTCATCACCTATTTGCATGCCACTGATGAGCACCTTAATACATAACAGCTTGGTAGATGCTTCCATCTCATGATCTAAGCATTTCACTAACTTTTAAAAAACATGATGCAAATATTTTTATTTATGTATTCGTTTATTTAATTATGCATATATTTAACTTTTCTTCCTAATGGGACTCAAAGTACCAAAGTGCAGTCACATTCCTTATTTTATACCATTTCAGTACAACTTACCAAGACATGCTCATAATCAGTCCCAGAGCATTCAGAAGAAGCCATCTGCTTATGGCGACTAATCCAGTCCTCCAGATCCTCATATTCCCTAAGGAAGTCATGCAATGCAAGTGTCTCCTCCAGCTTTTTCTTCCTTTTGTTAAAAGAAAAATAGGCTTTAGAATGCAGAACATCTAAGACAATTATGACATGAAATGATTATTCTAAATTTTTGATCAGAAAGAGTAAATAAGCCTTTAATGAAAGTGTCAGGCTCATGACAGTGAACAATAAAGACAGACACAATTTTCTGGAAACAACCATGGCCCTTTTCTTCTTAATCTTCCCAGTCCTCAGGTAATTCCAGGTGGAACATAAAACCCCACATATCACCTGGTAGAACATAATGTGGATACCTGCAAAACCTTTTAAATATATTTCATGATATAATTCAGATTGGTTGGTGTTAGCTAACATGAAGATGACAGCTAACATAGAAAACTTTTGTACTGAGTCATACTTTTGGTCTTTCTAATTCAATATTGTCAGCACTGACAAGACCAGTGGTTTTCAACCTGTGGGTCCCCAGGTGTTTTGGCCTACAACTCCCAGAAATCTCAGGCAGTTTACCAGCTGTTAGGATTTCTGGGAATTGAAGGTCAAAACATGTGGGGACCCACAGGTTGAGAACCACTGGACTAGACCTTGGAAAATTACTACAAAAAAGAAATTAGTTACAGAACACTTTCCAAAATAATTAGTACCAATCATTTTTAAAATTCAATGCATTAATTCTCCTGTTACACAAGAATAACTAATATAAAATAAATTTTATTTCATTTTTAAGGAAAAATGGAATATAATTTTTTTCCTGTAGATTTTGATAATTTTTCATATTTTAAGATTTTTCTGTGAAAATGTAAAGATTTTTTATGCAAAGCCAATCATTTTGCTTTTGCTATTGCAGATTAAAAGAAAGCCAGTATGGAGTAGTGGTTTGAGCATTGGACTACAACACTGGAGACCAGGGTTCAAATCCTTGTTTACATACAGAAGCCCACGGGATGATCTTGTGCAAATCACATTCTCCCAGTTTCAGAGGAAAGCAATGGCAAGCTTTCTTTAAGTAAATCTTGGTAAGAAGACCCAGTGATAGGGTCACTCGAGAGTTGCCATAAGTCAGAAATGATTTGAAAGCATATAAAAAGAAAATGAAAACTGATTTTCTATTGTTTCCAAACAGTGAGTGGTTCTAAATTAGAACAGTAAAGTGGGGTTATTCTAAGGAGATTTTTAAATTCTAAATTCATATAAATGATATATCATTTTATTAGTGTATATACAAAAAGATAAAGAAAGAGATTCATTAATAAAAATGCCAGGATTTTTGGATTCTTGATAGTGGGGTGGCGTTGACTATTGGACTGTCATGAAAAGCCTTTCATAATTTAGCCCCGAGAGGAAGTGTTTTTGTAGTGGAAAATAAACTGATTAGAGAACCTATTTTTGCATCTGCATACAGATTTAGAACTTTATCATATTAGAATGAGGATTCACCACGCATCATGGCAAATCAATGGGATCCCAACGGTGTGTGTGGAGAACCCTTCGCTTCATGCCCCACATCTCCTGACTTACCTGGACCCCCATCCCATGGGAGGGGAAGAATCACCACCTGGCTTCCCTACATTATTCCAAAGACAACACGAGAAGCCTCCCGTGTTGCTGCCACGGTGGCATGTGCCGCTTTCTCCCCTCTTTCACCACAGAGCCTGTTCAGAAGTTGATGAGCATCGTGTAATGGCCTCCATGGTGAAAGAGGAGACGAAGCAGCGTATGATGGGTAAGTCAGCCTGTCTTATGAAGTTGTTAATATGTTTGGGCTACATGAGTCTTGGCTCATTCACCTTTTATTGACATGGATTTATGTAGATAATTACCACTAAACTCCTCCACAGGTGAATACCTTAGGACAGTCTACTAATACTTTTAGTTCTTTGTAATTATAATATTGTATGCTTGTCTAGATAATCTATAAACACAATTCTTAATGTTTACATTTTTAAAGGTGTTCTACACCTGTATTTGAACTCCATTAACTGTCATTGGCGCCAGCATGATGTAGTTGTTCGAGAGTTAAAGTACTGAGACAAGGGTTCAAATTTGCCACTTAGCCACAAAAACCTAATAGGTAACCTTAGGCCTCAGAGGAAGGCATAGGCAAATTCCTCCTGAACAAATCTTGCCAAGAAAAAAACCAAGATAAGTTTGCCATAAATCAGAAATTATTTGAAAAATCACAACAAATGGGTAAAACAATAATCTTTTCACTTATGCAAAGTGGTAATACATTTCACAAGGGCAGACTTATTTTGAAGATTTTTCAGTGTGTCACCTTTTGTCATAAAAGACAAGGAGATATGTAAACATTCTTTTATCTCTAGGATCTGATCCAAATCCACTTGAAAAAAATTGAAAATTTCCCACTGATGCTCTCATGGTTTGGTGGATGTCCACAATAGAGTAGCAAGAAGTGCTGGCTAAGGCTGACACCTTTCCTACCTTCCTACAGCCAGATCTTGAATCTCCTGAAGCTGTGAGTGAATTTGTTCCTGAGGAGCATCAACTTCGTCATAGTGAATGGAAGCCGAGAGGGATAGAGCTTTAGAGGTTTCAGCTAGTTCCTTTACTAAATTCTGATGAATGCTGAGTTCATGCTCCAGTGTCTGATAGAAAGCAAATACAGCAGTTGAAGAGGGATATATAAACAGACATTTAAAGCTGAAAAGTGATAGTGCAACTATAGAAATGAATTTTGATTACTGATTTGGGCTCCACAAAGGTACTGGCAATACAATTCGCCTATCTTTTACAGTTCTCCCCAATATAAAAACTGCCATGTTGGATCAGACCAAAGGTCCATCTAGTACTTCAGCCTGCTCTCACAATGGCAAATTAATTGCACCTGGGAATCCCACAGCAGGACATGTGTCATGTCTCCACAGATGAAGAAAGGGAAGAGGAGAGCTCAGATACAGCTTCAGTTAGAGCCCAAAGGAGCCAGCGGCTCTGCCTCGGAGATGGAGACACTGGCATCCCCGCACCTTTCTAAATTATGGAGATAAACATGGCAACCATAAACATGCACAACATTAGCAACAGCTCCGCTATCTCCATTTGGCATTGTGTGGCATGCTCCACTCTCTTGTTTTCCTAAGCTTTGGCTTGCTTCTTGGACTAGACTTCCTGTCTCAGTATGCTTTTGTGCTCAGAACCTGGATAGCATTTATTGCACTTCTGTTTTAGTGACTCCCTCTTTGTTTGACCCTGATCCTATTTCTCCATTATTCATTCTCATTCTCCTGAACCACATATCCTGCCACAATGAAGCAGCACAATATTAATGCAAACACATCACACTATTATAATCTGGGAGATGCAACACAAACTTATAATGGGTTTTCCCCTGAATTAAAGGAAATGAAGACTACAGGCAATAAAAAAGCATTTTATGCATTAAAAGGGTATTGTGAAAAACTGATTTCTGCATCTGAATACAAGAAAGATCAGATGCTGCACAGGTCTGCTAGAAACTCCCCTACATTGATCAAGGGTCAACCATTTCATGTTTATATCCACTCCATATGTATGCTTTTAATATGTATCTTTAAGACTTGCCATATTCAACAATGCCTGCTATATTCATGGGGGTAAGTGAACTTACCTCATGTTTTTTAATGAGTTGGAGAGTTGCAGTGTCATCTTTACCACAGTCTTTGTTGGTTACCAGTGGGAGCTTCTCTAATATCCAACTCTCCAGATCCGAAACATCCATTAAGTACTTTATAAATGGAAAATATAATTAATGGTCTTTCTTCTTACAGATTATATACACAACATTAATTATGTTTTATATGACTGGCATCATTATGATGAGCTGAAGGAATACATTTGTATCAAATAGAAGCCTACTAAAATATACAGTCATTCCTGTTGATTCTACCAGACATCTCCTTCCTACTGAACTAGTATCCTTGTGGTGGTGAAGATTACTTCTTGCTGACATTCATGTCTTCTTTTGCTTTCCTGCTATTCTGATAAGTCAGTGTTGAAGAAAGTGTTATGGACCACTCTGGCTAACTTCCATACATGGAATAGCACCATTACCATGTTGCCCTTCACCTGACACACACACAAAAACCCTGTCATAGGCCATCCTAAAGTTGAGTGCTATCAAAACATATCGAAAAATACCTGGTGAAAGGCAACAGACTGTTGTAGCTGGTCAATCCTTTCTTCACATGCCTCCTCCAGCTCCAGCCAGCTTTCATTCAGCTCCTGACACCTTTCTTTAATTTTCTGGGATGGCATGTATTTGCTTTCTGTCATTGCTTTCCCCTTCTCTAGAACCCTGGAAACTTGATGTTTATGAGCATTCACTTCTACCTGCAATTCCTAGCAGAAAAGAAACATACAGACATTGGATAAGAAAAAGGTGAGGCAGGGAAAATTAGCTGTGTATGCCATTTTTCAAAGCTTAATGCTATTATGTTCATTTTGGTGTAACACTCCAAATGTCTAAAATGATATCTTTTAAAAATCAGAATGTAGTCTTTTAAAATAATAATAATAATAATAATAATAATAATAATAATAATAATAATAATAATCTTTATTTAATACCCCGCCACCATCTCCCTAATGGGGACTCGGGGTGGCTTACACAAGGCCAAGGCCAACAGCATATTACAATGAAATAAAAACCAAAACACAGTAACAACACAGTAAGATACATACAACATATGAATACAAAAATGATATAAAATGCAAAACAAAATCATACACAGTAAAATAACAATGTGCAAGATAAAATACTAATACTAAAAAATTCAATCAGGGTGAGATAGGAATTGAGCAGATTGTTTGTAAGGAAATATTTAATCAGCAACAGGCTTATGGTTGCTGTGATCATATATTTCTTTGAAAAAGCACATGCTTCAATGCTGTCACATTGAAGTATTCACTTTTAAAAACACTAGCTCACTCCTAATGCCAGAGCTAAGTTTAACACATGTGTCATGTTTAAATATCGTCATACTGAAGTTAGGTATTTCCTTCTGACACTAACTTTCCAGAGAAGTAGGTAATAACAGACTGCTTCTACAATTTCTATAATATGTCAGCAAGACAGACTGCCCAGCTAACAACAAGATTGCTTTATTGGTGTTAGTGTTCGTATTAGTATTATTTCATCAATATGGAAATGTTATTGGAAAAGTGAACAAGGTTCTTAGTCAGTTTCCTAAAATCTTGGTTTATTTCTTTTTCATTTCCAATAGGAATTCTGTCCTCAACACACTTTTTTCAGTGTTGTCTGCAAACTAGCTAAATTCCTACTATATATGTATTCTCAAACTTGGAAAAGTAACAGCTTTAAGAGAGAACAATTGGTGCCAGAGGCAGCAGTAATACAGACAGAATTGGAATACATTCATACACAACAAAAAAGCAAAGTCGTTTAACATGTTTCAGCAAACTTTCAAAATCTATTTATAATCATGTGTAACTGAAGGGGCAGGGTTATCTTTTCTCTCTGTTTTACCATTTATGCATGCTCAACAAGGGAGTCTGAAGGAAACTGCTCAATAAGGGAGCCTGGAAGTAAAGGTTACTTTACCTGTCATAGGTAGGCAACATGTGTACAGTAGGATTAGATATGCACGTGTTGCCTACCATATGTATGTTTCCAATATGAAACTTTGTTTATTGCATTGTTTGCTGCTGATACATTGCTGCAACTTAGCACAGCATGTTTATTTTTCTCCAACTGTACTTCACAATTCTTCCAATATTGATGCTGCTTTAAAAATTAGTTACATCCCGTCTGGATTACTGTAATGTGCTCTATGTGGAGCTGACTCTGAAGAGTGCTTGGAAACTTCAGTTGGTCCAAAGAGCTGCAGCCAGGTTGCTCTCTGGGGCTAGCTACAAGGAACAGACACCCCCCCCCCCCCCCCCCCGTTGCAGCAGCTTCACTGGCTGCCAGTCTGAAAGTGCTGGTTATAACCTTTAAAGCCCTTTATAGCCCTTAGGTCCAGGCTATTTTGCTGAATTCATTCCCTTGTATGAACCTGCCTGGGTCCTGAGATCTTCAGGAGAGGTGCTTCTCTTGCTCCCATCATCTCAAGCTTAATTGGTGGAAACGAGAGAGAGGGCCTTCTCAGTGGCTGCCCTTTGACTCTGGAACTCCCTGCCCAGGAAAGCCAGAATGGTCTCCTCCTTGCTGTCCTTCTGGTGGCAGGTTAAAACCTTTTTATTCAGGCAGGTTTTTAAAGATGTTTGTGTGCTATGCAGGGGGTGCTGTGGTTTTTAACTTTGAATTTGTTTTAATTGTATTTGTACATTTTTAAATGGTTATGCGGATGCTTTTATGTTAAGCCGCTTTGAGTCCCCTTCGAGAGAGATAAAATGAGAATAGTAATAGTAATAATAATAATATAAAATACTTTGTAAAAAATGAACTTCACTGCCAGAGAGTTTGTTAACTTAAGCATGTCTATACTTGTAAGACAAATGAATATGACGACATGCTGGTGCAACCCACAACTAAGCAAGGGTGGAATGATGGTCTAGGAATCAGAATACACATAAAGAAAGCCTTTGGAAGTGGATTAAATAATGTTACACATCAGGATTAACATATAGGACAGTGCTAGAAATGGTGGGATTTGAATGGAATTAGTCCTGCTTGCTCCTAAGAATTTTCTGTCTGAATAGAGAACTAGCCCATGACCTCAACATGATCCATCTATAGCAGTACTGAGTACTGAGTATAGTACTGAGGAATCACCTTGTGCTTCTGCAATAAGCTTTGAGCCATATTCAAGGACTTGCCCCGATCTGTGGAGTTGGCAACTGGCTTTCGTTCGTGAATCCACTTCATTTCCATGTCCACGTCATGATAGAACTGAAACAGCTGCACTCTTGCTTGCAGTGCTTGACCTCTCACAGAAAGTGGTTCTTGAAGAGAGTCAAACCTGTAAGGGAGATATTATAGCAATGCTGTTCACACATGGCTGATGCAAGTGCAGGAGTCTCTTGATGTTCAAACATTCTTAATAGATGAGTCCATATAATCAAAAATACAATGGAGAATTGTGGAATGTCAATGATGCAACTGTTAGTGACATATCTTCCTTGTAACAAAATTTATTATTATGATGTATAACTTAAGAGCCTAACTATATTGCTTAAATTTAGTGAAGAACCATTGAAAAGAAAATGCTGGGAACCTTATGACGTCACAAAGGTCGTAAGTCATCTCTCCCATCATGAAATACACAGTAAGTGGTTTTTCTATCATTCAAAATGTGACAAGCATATTTTACACATATCGTAATTTAAATTTGTTGCCTCCTAAGAAATGGGTTTCTGGGACATAATAATAACATTCAGAAAACTCAATAATTGATCATCTGGTTAGGTATCATTAACTCCAGTCATGTCCGAATCTGGGGGTTGGCACTCATCTCCATTTCTAAGCCAAAGAGCCAGCATTGTCAGTAGACACCTCCGAGGTCATGTGGCCAGCATGACTGCATGGAGCGAGTGCTGGCTAAAGATAGCACTCTTAAAAACTACAAATGAAAACTACTGTTTCATTTGTATCCTGGCCCATTTTTCTTAGAAGACCAGAGCAACATTTTATCATTACAAAAATCCTGTAAAATGCTGATTAGGTTGATATTAGTACCAAAATGGTTACGGATCAGTTTTTGGTCAACTTTAGATTTGGTTTGGGGTGCTGATTCAGAAAACTGCATTGGATAGACCACATCAGCTCTAGTTTCTGATACAGAACATATGCTATGGTCAGCGACAGGAAAGGCAGTTCGAAAAGAGTGGAAATAAATAAAATAAAATAATAAAATAAAGAGGAAGGAAACTCGTGGACCAGATTTTTGTCCTCGCAGCCCACTGGTGGTCCATGGCCCACAAGTTCAGAACTGCTGTTTTAAAGTGATCTTCAGAGTTACTGTGCATCAGCTCACCTTTCTAAATATGTCTGTGTTTCATCCAGAATCCTCTCACTGTCAAAATGATTTGTAGCCATTTTCTCAGCATGGAACACAATGGAGCTCATTTTCTCGGCCAACCCCTGCATCTCATTTTCCAGCTGTCTGTGCTCCTTGAGCAAATTGCGACTAGAACGTAAGTCGTGGCCCATCTCTGTGTCTCGAAGAATCTTCTCTATCTTCTCTATTTTCTCTTCAGCATCCTAAATAAAAATGTTTAGAGTGGCTGCACAAAAATTATCCTCCCTCCGTCCCTCTCTCCCTCCCATTATTTTGTGATTTTTTTTTTCAGAAAGAATTCTGGTGCTGTGATTCCTTGCATAATTTTGATACTGCTTCTATTCTTTATGCAGTGTTGAGCATTTTAATAATATTTTGTTGTATTTTTTCTTATGCTCTCCTATCCTATTTCTTATCTTATCAGGAAAATAGAGTGTTTTTTTTAACAACAACAACAAACAACGCCCAATATTCATCATTAAGGAAAACTTAAATCTGAATTTTATTAGTGAAGGTTTCACCTTTTCCACTAATTCAGAAATCACTGGATAGGCCAAGCCTACACTTTAAAAAAAAACAATAACTAGAGAGTATCACCTTTCCTTTCTTACAATAAAAGTTCTAAAACTAAAATATCAACTTCCATGCATCTAATCGGTTGAATAACACTCACTAAATTAGTATAATCACCTCTTTAGTATCAGTATCCTGTCCTTTACCTAAATAATAGTATTAGTAATGACATTTTAGGGTATTATAGCTAGACCTGCTAATTTTGTTATTTTTTTTAATTATTATACTTTCACTTCAATTGTGAAAGCTCCATTTCTAAAATTCTTTAATATGTTTAGAATTTAAATACATTTGTACCCCCCCCCCCCCGCATACATTAAAAACTCAAATCCTTCCTCTCCTTGCAAGTGTACCTTAATAAATTAATAGCAGTAACAACTTGGCTGTGGGCCTTTCTAGCCTTCCTGGTGCAAAAAAGTAGCTTCTCACCTCAAGAAGTTCCATTAATTGTTCTTGCTGACCCGCCTGCCTCAGTTTATCTCCTCGCTCCATCATTTTACTGTAGAGCTTCTCCCATTTCTTCTTCAGTTCTGACATTTTATCATGAATAGAATCTGCAGCATAGTGACCATCTTGAACCAGTTGATTTCCTGCCTGAACACAAAATACATTTGTTAATGGCCAGTCTCTTGATTGTCATTTTCTGTATTATTGACCATGAATTTAATTTTTACATTAACAACATGACCATTGAAAATGACCACATTCTGTATTCAAGTGCATAAATATGAACTCGTGTAACTAGTGTTACTTTCTGCTAATTTGCCTGGAATCACTGCATTTAATTCTGAAACTTCTCAGCTTAGGGAAATGATAATTATAACAGCATTAATACACTACTGAATATTTTGAAAATATTCACTGACACCTCAATGATATTATCCTTACCACCATCAGCTCCACGAAATGCTTCTTATTTGCCATCATTTCCTGCTCTGCAGCCTCATGCTTTTTCAACTTCCGTAGGACATTGGTTGGGTCACGGTAGGATTCATCTGATGCTGTCTTGTACTTCTCCTCCATCCACAGCAAGAGCTCAGCAGTATCATGACTAAACTCCTGCAGTTGCATAAATTGACACAGACCTTATGGTCCATTTAGATCTATCTTCTGTCAGAAGATCTTGTTTGTTTTTTAATGTATAGCTGCAGATACAATATTTTTAAATCAGGTATTACTGATACCTGAAAATTATTTAATGGATTTGTCTAGGGACCTCAGCATGCAAATGAACCTCCCCCCCCCCCCCCCCATGTAGTTCTGCTGGCACGTTATTCTTTCTCTCATCAGATGAGGAAAGAACAGCGAAATGCGGGTAGCTCTGCTGGAGCTACCCAAAAGACAACTTACCTCACGCTGTTTGGTGATCAGTGGGACAGGGCCAAGCCAGCTTCCTCTGACAGTGCTTGGCTGACCCCATCCCCAAAAAGGAGCAAGGGGCCAAAAGCTCCAAGTGTGATAAGGTGGTAGGTCTAGGATAAATCAATTGATAAATGCTCTAACCTGTAAAAGTAGTGATTCTAGTAACCTCTTCTTTCTCTGTTCATTACTATTTATTAGAAATGTCCACCTTTCTTGCAGAGCAGCTATTCTCTCTTCAATCCTGCAGGAGAAATAACAGAAGCATTTATATTTACAAAATCTCTTAAGTGAAGGATGGAGGGGGAGAGAAAAAGCCAAGTAGGACATGTCATCCAAACTTTATAGAAACTTCAGTATTACTTTAGAAAAGTAAATGAGAGGGAGAGGGAGGAGGAGGAGAAACAGCAGTCAGCTTGTTGTTGAGCCTTTCATGGGTTGTCAGCTTCTCCCTTCCCGACATCTCCATTGCCTGGGCCCTATACAAGGGTTTCAGGAGACCAGTTGCTCTTGTTGCAATGGTGTAGTAACAATGAGGCTGTGGACCATATTTTAGTTCTTGGGGACCACTGGTTGCGAACCACTGTGCTAAACCAAATTAAGCACTTCAATCTATGGTTTCTCATTTGCAGCCCTATAAATAACTTTTCCCTTCTTACTAATGCTTATTTCTAGTTTCCCCATTTTATTTCAGAGCCTTTGCTTCTCTCCGTTAATGTGGGCTGAATACAAAGATGGTAAATAGACATGCAATAGACAGAGAGATGGATAGGAATTTTGTTAAAAGGCTGACGTATAAATTAATTAAATAAACAAAATGACTATGTCTCAGGAAATATTTACTTCTTTTTCACCAAGCAGGCTTCACTTCATAGAACACCTTCTGTTTACCAGGGCATAGAAACTGAATAGTTGAAACTTGTTTTAATACTGGCCATGGGGTAATGTGCAGCAGGCTACTTTAGGCAGCCCTGGGCTAAAGTCATGGCATCCACAGCTCTGTTCTCCAAAAGGGTGAGACAAAGTAGAGTACCATAGGAGCAGCCAGGAACTACTGTCCCACTGCATGTTTTGCCTGAGTTGAATGCTTCGTTTTATCTAGTGGTAGAGTTGGCTCTACTGTGTACATATTGAACTGCAAAGTCACTTGGAAAATTTGATTTTGATTACTTGGAATAATATTTTAACTCCCGCACAGTGTGTGGAATGATGATATTCTGTGTAAAATAGGTTTGTTTTTCAAAATCCCATTTTAATTACAACAGAACAGCTGTTTAAAAGTAAAGTGTATTGCTTATTTTAAGATATTTTCAGACTGTCATCATAGATTTAAACTGTTTACTTAATTTGTAAATAGCAGTGAGATATACACAAAAAACAAAAAAAAATAGATTAATGCCACTTAATATGATATTGAATAGGACGTAGTCCCATTTTTCTCTTAGATCCAAAAAAATACAGGAACACATACACTTCAGAAGCAAAATGGCCTCTTTCTACCAGTTGTTCTCCATGCTCGTTGGCTATGTTTGCTCGGTGTTTCAGTCCAAGCAGTACTCGTTCAAAATCCTCATGACGCTTCAGGAGACTTCGAACAGAATCTACATGGTTCTGAGGAGGCAAAAATAATCATGAAGACAACTTGTACTGTGACAGAAATTACCCCTACAAATCTATTTTGGAGAAAGCACTCTTTCTAGCATATCCTTTTACATCTACTTCTCATCAAGTATCCTTTACATTATACCTGGCAATGGATATGCCTAAATTACACACATGAGTAGCCAAGTTCTCCTTCATGACTTATTTGCAAGGTCTTTCACTACTATCAGTAAACCAGAGCTCCACAACCAAGTTAAATGCTAAAGGGATTTGCGAGAAACAAACCAATAAATGCCCACATAATTGCTCTAAGCAGATATGTTAGATTCATACAGAAAACAGGAAAGAAATTTTGTTCAGAGAGATAGATATATGAGGATTTAAAGAGCCACCTTTGAATGCAGGGACAATTAAAATGTTTAAAAATGTATATGAATTTTATGTATTTGTTTTTCCTATAGTGGAATCAGTGAGACACCATAAATATCCCTCTTCAGAGGTTGAGAAAGATGGGGTATAAATGTTTTAAATAAATAAATAAATAAATAAAATGTCTTATAATGAATCCACACCTGCAATAGGATTCCCTGAGATAGATGTGCTTCAAAAATCAGACAAGGAGATGTTTACCTTCCAATTCCAATCACCAAATCAAAGCATGATAAATGCAATCAATGTAGGTAAGAATAACCACATGCTATGATTAAAAACAAAATTCCCTGACATACTGAGCAGCATCAGTTGCAGCTCATTGCAGAGAGTAGATGTCATATTTCCCAGCACCACCTTCTTTCCCTTTCCCAGTATCCATGGGTTCTGAGAAGCTGCAAGTTTCTAGAGAAACTGTGACTAAATAGTTTGAAAGGTGGAGAATAAGTAAAATCGCAGTAGCCTGGAAAATGTTTATTTCTATGTCCAGTATTTAGTATCTCATATAGTAAGGGAATTCTATGGTAATTCCCATGAAAAACATGAAAATAGTTAATTAGGTTGTTATTTGTATTTACCCCAAGACTATCAGTCCGAAGAAAGGCTTCATGGCTGGAGAGAGCAGCATGAATACTATCAATCTCCTTGTTGAATTTCTGCAGTTCCACTCCTTCCTGGAGCCTCTTCCGCCGCTTTGCCCACAACTCATCCAACTCATTTCTCTTCTGAGTAAGTTTGTGTACAGAATCATAAACATCCAAAGCTCTGTTGTTGGGTGGACCATCCATGATTTTCTGGCCCAGTTCTTGAAGTTGCTTAAATCTACCCGCAGTGCCAAGAAAGAAGCCATATGTTATCCTCAAGTGTAGAACAGCATAGCTATCTCAGTTTATTACCTCTTCCTCTTCTTTCATACAGCAAGAGCACTTGATGCAACATGCAGATCTAATTGTAAAATTGCTGTACTAGAGAATTTGGATATCATACTCTCTGGCAACATCTCTTATGCCTTTTAAAACATTCACATACACTCCCGTATTTTTTAAGAATACTTACTTAGGCGATCCCTCGTTGGACGAGTAAGATGGTCTTCCATTATGGATTTCCTTGTGGGTCCGTAGGTGGCTGTGGAGCCCTATTCTTGCTCTGCATCTTCTTCCGCAGTGAGGGCATTGGTTTCCAGGTGGAAGGCGTTCCCGGTCGGGGTTGGCTTGACGCGCCTTCCTCCTGGCACGTTTCTCTCTTTCACCCTCCACTCGTGCCTCCTCGAATTCTGCAGCACTGCTGGTCACAGCTGTCCTCCAGCTGGAGCGCTCAAGGGCCAGGGCTTCCCAGTTCTCGGTGTCTATGCCAGAGTTTTTAAGGTTGGCTTTCAGCCCATCTTTAAATCTCTTTTCCTGTCCACCAACGTTCCGTTTTCCGTTCTTAAGTTCGGAGTAGAGCAACTGCTTTGGGAGACGGTGGTCAGGCATCCGGACAACGTGGCCGGCCCAGCGGAGTTGATGTTGGAGGACCATCGCTTCAATGCTGGTGGTCTTTGCTTCTTCCAGCACACTGACGTTTGTCCGCTTGTCTTCCCAGGAGATTTGCAGGATTTTCCGGAGGCAGCGCTGATGGAATCGTTCCAGGAGTTGCATATGACGTCTGTAGACTGTCCACGTCTCACAGGCATATAGCAGGGTTGGGAGGACAATGGCTTTATAGACAAGCACCTTGGTCTCCCTACGGATGTCCCGGTCCTCAAACACTCTTTGCTTCATTCTGGAAAATGCTGCACTTGCAGAGCTCAGGCGGTGTTGTATTTCGGCGTCGATGTTGACTTTGGTGGAGAGGTGGCTGCCAAGGTAGCGGAAATGGTCCACATTTTCTAATGTGACACCATTAAGCTGTATCTCTGGCATTGGAGAGGGATTGGCTTGTGACTGCTGGAACAGCACCTTGGTTTTCTCAATGTTCAGTGACAGGCCGAGCTTCTCGTATGCTTCTGCGAAGGTGTTTAGAGTGGCTTGTAGATCTTCTTCTGAATGCGCACAGACGACATTGTCATCAGCATACTGGAGTTCTATAACAGATGTTGTTGTAACCTTGGTTTTGGCTTTCAGTCTGCTGAGGTTGAATAGCTTGCCATCTGTCCGATAGATTATTTCCACTCCGGTGGGAAGCTTCCCATCAACAAGGTGAAGTATCATAGCGATGAAGATGGAGAATAGAGTTGGGGCGATAACACATCCCTGTTTGACACCGGATTCCACCTTAAATGGGTCACTTTGGGAGCCACTGCTGTCCAAAACTGTTGCCATCATGTCATCGTGGAGGAGCCGCAGGATGTTCACAAATTTGTTAGGGCACCCGATTTTGTGGAGGATGGTCCAGAGCGCGCTGCGATTCACTGTGTCAAATGCCTTTGCAAGGTCGATGAATGCCATGTACAGGGGTTGGTTTTGTTCCCTGCATTTTTCTTGGAGTTGTCGTGCAGTGAAGATCATGTCCACGGTTCCTCTGGAGGGGCGGAAGCCGTTCTGGGATTCTGGGAGGGTGTCTTCTGAGAGGGGCAGAAGGCGGTTTGCAAGGATTCTTGCGAGGATTTTCCCAGCGGAGGTTAGAAGGGAGATACCTCGATAGTTTCCGCAGTCTGTTCTTTCCCCTTTTTTGAAGAGGGTGATGATGGTGGCGTCCTTGAAATCTGCTGGGATTTTCTCGGTCACCCACACTTTTTCTATGAGCTGGTGGAGTTGGTGTGTTAGCTCAGGTCCTCCCTCTTTAAAGATTTCAGCAGGGATCCCATCTGGTCCACTGGCTTTGTTATTCTTCTGTTGGCTGATGGCATTGCTGACTTCTTCCAAACTAGGCAGTGCTGCAAGCTCATCCCTGGTTTGTTGTTGTGGGATTTGTGAGAGGACCTCGTCGGCCACATTGGAGCTGCGGTTCAGGAGGCTTTGGTAGTGTTCTTTCCAACGTAGTGCAATTGAGTTTTGGTCCTTCAGGAGTTTGGTTCCATCTGATGAGCGTAGAGGCTGTATGCCATGGTTTCTTGGTCCATAGATGACCTTTGTGGCTTTGAAGAATCCCTGAGCATTATGGGTATCTGCCAGGTGTTGGATTTCTTCGGCCTTCTTTGTCCACCAGATGTTCTTGAGTTCTCTTGTCCTTCTTTGGACCTCAGCTTTTGCACTGGCATAGATCTTTTTCTTAGCAGCACAGTTGATGTCTCTCTGCCATGCTTGGAAGGCTTTCCTTTTCTTGTCAATTAGCTGTTGGATCTCGATGTCATTTTCATCAAACCAGTCTTGATGTTTCTTGGCTTGGTATCCAATAGTTTCTTCGCAGGCTTGGATGATGGAGGTCTTCAGTTTGTTCCAATGTTCCTCAACATTTTCGGGGTGTTCTGTGGGTAGATGGTCCTTGAGTGCTGTTTGGAGATGGGCTCGTCTGGAGGGCTCCTGAAGGGCTTGGGTGTTCATTTTGCGCCTTGTCTTCCTTCCTTGGAGTCTGCGCTTGGGGGCGATCTTGATAGCCATCGAGGATCGAATTAGCCTGTGGTCGGTCCAGCAGTCGTCAGCACCTGTCATGGCTCTTGTGAGGAGCACGTCACGGCGGTCTCTGGCGCGTGTGATTACATAGTCTAAGAGGTGCCAATGCTTTGACCGGGGGTGCTTCCATGATGTCTTGAACTTGTTTTTCTGGCGGAAGAGCGTGTTGGTGATGACAAGGTTGTGCTCCGCACATTTGGTGAGAAGCAGGATGCCATTTGAGTTACTGTTTCCAACCCCGTCTTTTCCAATGGTCCCTGGCCACAGGTCGAAGTCTCGCCCGACTCTTGCATTGAAGTCCCCCAGGAGGATGATTTTGTCCCCCTTAGGTATCCCCGATAGGACGGTGTCCAGCTGACAGTAGAATTTCTCCTTGATGTCTTCGTCAGCATCTAGTGTTGGTGCATAGGCACTTATGATGGTTGCCCGTTGGTTTTTGGCAAGATCGATTCGGAGGGTTGAGAGTCGTTCGTTGATGCCAGTGGGTGCTTCGGACAGATGTTTCACCAGATCGTTTCTGATGGCGAAGCCAACTCCGTGCATTCTTTGGTCTTTTTCGGGCAGTCCCTTCCAGAAGAAGGTGTAGCCTCCTTTTTCTTCCTTCAGCTGTCCCTCTCCTGCTCTCCGGGTCTCCTGAAGGGCTGCTATGTCGATGTTGAAGCGTCCCAGCTCCCTTGCAATGATGGCAGTTCTGCGTTCGGGGCGTTCACTGCCACTGTTGTCCATCAGAGTCCGTACGTTCCACGTACCGAAGTTCATTTTTCTTTTTTGGCCGCAGGGTGGTGACCCCACTGGACGCGGCAGTCCAGTCAGGGATGAGTGAGGCAGACTATGTTTGGGGCACCTTTTCTAGCCCCCTCCCCATGTGGGGTGAGCAGAGTGGGTCCTGAATAGGGCTGCTCAGTCGTGGATACAGCTGCCGAACTACTCAACTGCCTCGGACCTTGAGGTAGAACGACTGAGTCCGTACCCACCGCCCATGTGCCAGTCTGTGACTAGGGGCTTCCAGATTTCACAGTCCTGCCCCCGTCGCCACTCGCTGATCGCCATGGGACTTTGGTTGGTTGGTTTTTATTTTCTTTGGAAGACGCCTGTGCGTGGATTTTTTTAATGTGTGGAGGTCAGTGCACAACTGATCAACACACAGACTTCACAGAGTGAGGTTCCACTGGTGATGTAGTTTAACACAATGACCGTGGCTTCTCAGTCTGTTGCAGCCTTCTTCCGCCTTCGCAGCCGTTGTAACATGTGCCATGTTATCCTCCGCCTGCTCCGCCGTTGAGGTCTTTGTATTTTTTAAGAATACAAGAAGAGCAATGGTGGATGAGACCAGATCTTCATCTGATTCAACATTTTGTTTGCACAATTGTCAAGAGCTTTCAGAAAACCCACAAAATGACAGTCATGGGTGCAACAGCTCCTCTAATGTATGTTACCCAGTAAAATAGTATTCAAAGATATATTGGAGGCAACAAGGGACCCTTCCACATAGACCTATATCTCAGAATATCAAGGCAGAAAATCCCACATTATCTGAGTGTGAACTTAGATAACCCAGTTCAAAGCAAATATTGTGGTATTTTCTGCCTTGATATGCTGGAATATAAGATTGTGTGGAAGGGTCCACACAGTCATTATAGTGAACTCCTCCATGAATCTGTCTACTCCCCTTTCAAACCTTTCCAAGTAGGCAGCGGTTACTATAGTTTTTATTCTTATATTACATTATTGTCCAAGTACATTTACCTGTAGTTCTGATTGTGTATCTCCTTCAACAAACCCTGATGTTCTTTTAGCAGTTGCTCTGAAGTGACCACATCTATTCCCACCTCCTCACTGGTCATTTTCTCCTTCATACCATCTGCCCACAGTAGGAGTCTGCAGTTCTCTTTCAGAAAAGCCTGCTGGTCCTGTGCTATCTGCAGAGCCTTGCCTCCTTCTTCTGCCTTTGATTTTACCATTAACAGTAGTTCTTCCATGTCTTCTACTTGTTCCATGATGGCCCTGCTTTCTGAAGGATTGGTATCCTTGATCCTGGATAAGAAATCCAAGGTGCATTCTTGAATCATTGTACAGACATGGATCTATTTCATTACAATTTGAATCAGGCTGAACTGGGATCCACCACAGAAAGTCCATTTGAGATAGGAAACTGAATTCCCACTACACTTCTTGGTACTAAGATGATTCTTATGTAAATTAATTAATCTGTGTTCTTGTACAGTTTTGAAGCTCCACTTTTGATCTAAGGACATGTCATAACGTAAATGAAACTATTTTATTGATCAGACAATTAGCCTTATCAAAACAACATAAAGTAAATAATTTTTACATGAACTGATATAGTGCAGCAGTTAAGGATTTTAGACCAATAATTAACCAGTTAAAATTTCATCTCAGCCATGGACTCTTCAAGCTGTTGTAATATTATAGACATCTGTCTATAATAACACTAAGGGCGCTTCCGCACAGACATATGACCTAGAATATCAGGGCTGATAATCCACAATATCTGCTTTGAACTAGGTTATCTGAGTCCACACTGCCATATATTCCAGTTCAATATGGATTTTATACAGCTGTGTAGGAGGGGCCAAACTAGCATAAAGAACTCCTAGCACTCACTGAAATACTATTACTCTGTGTGCATATGAAAAAAAAGTGTAGTCATTAATTTGCCAAATCCTTCTTCAACTGTGCAACTCACTGAGTGACCCCAGTCAAAATAACACTGGAAACGATCTTGCTCATCTAGACTAATGTCACTGTCTACTCTGTCCATAAGAAGCTATTTCTAAAACCTCAGACAGTAATCTTTGCTATTTAATTCTTTTTAAACCAGAAATGCTAATGGTTGAATATAGAAAGCTCTTCAAGCAAATTATGTAGCATTCTAACACCAATATTTTCCACATAATTTTCCATGGGTCTATGGTATCTGTCATTACCTTAACCCTTTAACTGGGAGAGAACCTTGGCTGCAAGCCTTAGATGAAAGGCAGAAATTAATAGTGTTGTCATTATCACCATCTTGAAAAGGATTATTGGGGCCCTTGCACACAACCCTATATCCCAGAATATTGAGGCAGAAAATCTCACAATATCCGTTTTGAACTGGATTATCTGAGTCCACACTCAGATAATGTGGGATTTTCTGCCTTAATAGTCTGGGATATAGGGCTATGTGGAAGGGCCCTTATTCTATTAATATTATTTTAACTCCCTGGTGTGAATCTTAACATCACAAGGTTCTTTGCAATCCCTATGGGAACAAGTGAGGAGGTACATATGAGCTTTGATTTGCAAGAGTCGGGGTAATGGACGTAGAAGGATTTGAAATTCAGAAAAACATGGGCTGACACTATTTGCTTCATTTTTTAAAAAGCAAGTCCACGTTGATTTAGTTTTATCAATGCAATGGCAATCATGTAAACAATGTGAGTGATTAGTAACCTTACTAAGACATTATTTGGTAGTCATTTGAATATTTGAGATCATTTCAGTATTTTCCATTTTTAAAAGATATTTGTGTGTGTGTGAATGTCTCTGTGTGTGTGTGTGTGTGGTATGAGTGTGTAATATGTTGTTGGAACGTTACTTCTCCAACACTGGAAATAAGCAACCATAACAAAATACTTGTCCTATAAAGTATTACGAATATATTTACTTTAAGGGTAACATTCCTAAGTATTGATCTGAACACCAGTTTTCCCAAAACAGGCTATACCACAGCAAAGAACAAGTTTCTTACGATTTAGCCACACTGTTGAGGTATTCGATTTTTCTCTCCAGTACCAGGACTTCTCTTTCAAAGGTTGCAAGCTTGCGTGCCTCTGATTCGAGAGTAGCAGGTTTGTTTACTTGTCCTAAATCCTCAAGATGAGCCTTCTTGTCTTGTAGCAACCTTTGAGTGTTTTCACAGTCTAAAAGGAATGTTTTTACATCAACCACACCAATCAGCTCTGAACCTTTCTCTTCTTTTAATACTTCCAGGCGTTCCCACCTAAAAGTGGAAAAGTAAAGAGCATCAGAATTGGCCATATCTGTCAGGGATAGGGCCTGTCAGTATCAGAGATACTTCACTCTGTGGTCCTCCTACTACTGTAATTCACAACTAAAACATCTTGTCAATATCTTCCTATTCTTCTCATATATGCTCGGTATCCAGATGAAAATTTTATTTGGTCTCTACTTTTAAGCAAGCAGATCTCATGAATATTTCCTGGACCTGTATGTGGATCAGAATATTTATATTCTTTAGGTTGTACTCTTTTATGCATTTTGAGATAATTATAATAAAATATATATTGAGAATTATATACGCAGGTGCATCTATTTGGAAAGGCTGTGTATGAAAATATATATGTTATTAGCAGATAATAGGAAAAGCTACATATGAAAAATCTAAATTCTGTGCATTTTTTAAAAAAGATTACAAATTACTCAGGAAATTAGATAGAATATATTGATAACCAAATACACTTTCAGCTGAAATGAACTTAGTAAAACTACTTCATTGGGCTTTCTTTGTATTCTGCACCTTTTACCTCAAGTACATCTCTTTCTTCCAGGTTTGGATCTCATTCTGCTTTCCTGGGCTGCTCTTAGAAAACATATCGGCTAAGATAATGATATCATCCAATTGGCTCTTCCCAGCAGCCAATTCTATTAGGAAACTCTGGGGTGAAACAAAATAAATGAGAAAAGTAGGGTAAATTAAATAATACAGGCTTGTTTCCAAACTTTACAATACATAAAACAATTATTTACAACCTTTTATACAAAGGAATATGTTTTATTATAGCGAGCATTCCTATCATACCAAGTTTGCTTTCCTGTCTTCCTTTTTTAAAGAAAGCTCTTTGGTGTTGTAGAATCTAACAAAAAGAAAGAGTCAATATTTTCCATTTTTTTCACATCTGTATTGAGGCATTGTGCTTTCAGAGCAGCTTGACACTGCTGAATTACAAGTCTTCTATCCATTTAGTCTTCAATTGAGATAATGGCTTCTTGTCTCATTATCTGTGTTAATCAACATAACAAGATAAGGACGATTAGCTTATCAACAAGTGGTGCTGTTCTGAGTGGTCATTTTTCTTAAGCGTTACACAGAATTGTAACAGATGGTACTCTTTGTGTGTTATTGTAATTTAACTCTACTGTTTGTCCAGTTTTCCTCTATCAATGTATGTATACATGTGTGTAATCATGTGGGTGTTCATGTGGGTCACATATAGTGTGTAGATTGTGTTCTGACATTGGCTCATGCTCTCCAACCAGGTTATTGTGTTAGTGAGCAGGTGATGGAAAGTAGATAAGGGAGCAAGGGGTGAAGTAGCCATGGTCTGTAACCTGACCACACTACTTATTAGGGAATCGAATCACATTTAATGGGTTTATCTGAGTCTGATGGCAAAATATAGACTGAGGAGTCTGTTAGTGTCAGGTACAGCTTGAAAGTTAATGGCATCCATGACAAATATGGTCCTATCCCAATTGGTCTCAGAGCCCACACACTCAGAGTCACACCCTCGATTCTATGTTCAATTCTGACCACAGGGATGGGCTCCAGGTTGTCATGGACCTCCAAGTTGTCAAGAACAGAACATTTTCTGGTTAGAGTTAGCATCACAGCTGCTGCCTGTCCTGCAGGGATGGCAGACCTATTAACATGATCTAACCTAAAAGGCTTATGGATACTTTTGGATTCCAGAAAGCATTATGGTGAGTATCATTGATGATCCTGTTGAAATCCTAGTCAATAGATGGAAGCATGATCAGTTTACAGCTATAGGCACACCGACTTCCAAATGCTGTCCCCAACCCAGTACTAACTGGGTCCCTTGGTGTAAGATCTCAGGCAACTCAAATAGGAAGGATGGCTAGAGCACACATGGAAGAAAGGATGACTTATGTCTGACAGGACACAATATAGAGAACATATTTGTTTCTATAAGGTAGCAATACGTGCATCAAAACGTTTTATCACTGCATCTGCAAATTCACATTCAGCTGAACCATTCAGGTTCCTCCCCTCTAAAGCCAATTCTAGGACCTGTTGTAGTTTATGGCGATTCTTTTAACAATCATTTCACAGACAAAATCTTGCAGATAAGCACCAATTTAGATGGTATCATTATAACATAAACTGAAAATGGGATGTCCAACAACTCTGAGTAGGATTACTCTGGATCAGTTTCAGTTGGTGAGCATCACAAATGTAGACAATTTGCTAGAACAAGGAAGTAGGACAAGCTGTTCCCTCAATCTCTGTCCTTCTTGGCTAGTTGTCCAGAGGTGACACAGTTAGATCTCAGCTATGTTATTAATGCTTCTCTTTGTAAGGGGAGTTTTTAACCTTGTTTAAAAGAAGTAGTGGTATGACCGGTCCTCCCCTAATCCTCTGTCCTTTAACAATATCTAATTTTTCTTTTTTGGCAAGATGATTGAGAGGGCAGTTGTCTTCCATAACTGCAATTTTTAATGCCATTGATGTTTAATTCTGTTTTAGGATCTTACCAGACTAAGGTTCTGAAGCCAGACAACAGTGGGTGGATTCACCATGCTGCCAAATAGGTACCAATTATTTTCCAGGTAAGGTACAAAGTGTTGGTTGTCACTTTTAAAGCTCTTCAGAGTTTGGGACCAGATAACCTATGGTATTGTCTTCGCCCATATAATCCAACTTGTATATTCAGATCTTCTTGGGAACATTTACTTCAGTTTTATGTTTATATCCCATTGGACATCCAAAGATTTCACATTATAGTCCAGGAATCCTCAAACTTTTTAAACAGAGGGCCAGTTTGTGGTCCCTCAGATTGTTGGGAGACCAAACTATCATTTGAAAAGAACATGAACATTGCTATGCACACTACACATCTCTTTTGTGGTGCAAAAAACCATGAAAGAAAAATCAAATAGGTTCTTGTGGTTTTTTTCGGGCTATAGAGCCATGTTCTAGAGGCATTTCTCCTGATGTTTCACCTGCATCTATGGCAAGCATCCTCAGAAGTAGTGAGGATGCTTGCCATAGATGCAGGCGAAACGTCAGGAGAAATGCCTCTAGAACATGGCTCTATAGCCCGAAAAAACCCACAAGAACCTAGTGATTCCAGCCATGAAAGCCTTCGACAATACATTAAAAATCAAATATTTCAAATGAAGAACATTTTTAACCAACATAAACTTACCAGTATTTCAATGGGAAGCATGGGCCTGCTTTTGTGTGATGAAATAGTCATGTTAATTTGGATTATAATTGTGTGCCTTCAAGTAGTTTCAGACTTAGGGCAACCCTAAGTCTAAGGTTTAGGGTGGGGACTGGGTAAATGATGTTGTAGGGCCTCATCTGGCCCTGGGGTCTAATTTGGGGATTTGTGGTGTAGTCTTTCCGTCTTTAACCCAAAATAAGTCATTTGATCAGGAAAACCAAAGTTGTCTCAATATCATAGCCTGGTCTAAAACCATGCTGAAATGGGCCCTGATTGTCTGATCTCAATTTGCTTAGTCACTACATACTCAAAGTACTTTTCCCTCAAAGCAAATATTAACAATAAGGAAATAATTCTCACATTTATCTGGGACCATGAAGGAGAAAGCACTACAACCTTCTCCAAGGCAGTAGTTGCCGTCAACGATCAAAGATTTACTGATCTTGAGACGTAATTTACCATTGGACTCATATAATCAATCCATATTTGCTACAATTTATCAAATATGGTAGGCAAGAGGCAGAATAACATATGGGATTGGGAAATGAAACTAATCCAGAGAAACCTAACTAGTGGAGCACTTGACATTACAGAGTCTGTGTTAATTTTGGTGTCAACCTTTGAGCTTGATATTACCATACATTGAAACTATATCCTTTTATGCAAAGTTTAATGGTTAAGGCAGGTATACTTTTCTTCAAAACTAAAGGCAAGAGTTTAACTTGGGTTCATAATGTTGCTAGAGGTGTTTTTTTTTTTTTTTGAGGTACTAATAAGGATCATGTGTGAAATCAAAATACATTGCTTTATTGCAATTTCCTCTAATATATCCAACTTTGGATCTTTGTTGAGAATCTTTCTCTCCTGAATAACTGCTTCTTTCTCTTTTACAAAAATCTGAATTCAGTCCTGGGAAACATAAACAAATAAGAAAGTGAAGTAAGTTATGTCTCTGAATGTGATTGCTAAGAAAAACGGCACCTGGTATTTCTGCTGCATAGCATCCACATTATCTGCTTTTGGCTGAATGGTCTGGAAAATTTTCTCTTTGTCATCTATCCAAGATTGAAATTCTTCACAGGAGCTGTAAAACTGGTAGAGTCTAATCCTTTCTTCCAATTCTGTTTTCCTGTGCTGGATGGAAAAAAATTAGACATAGTTTGAATAAGTACCAAATTTTGGAGTTAAATTAAATACATGACTGATTAAAATATGGAAATGTGTCAAGCAGAATTTTCTTTTAAAGCTATCTCAGGAGGACAATAAAAACATTGTGTTCAATAACAAATTCTGAGCTCAGACCTGCTCATTGTGTTCAAGGTCTAGCATTGCAAAACAGTTTTGGGCCCTGTCCTTTACAATGACCTGGAAATCAAATCTAATAAATCAAAGGGAACTTCCAGACAGACATTGCCTAGTGCCACCAATAAAATTGTTCAACTATTCGGTCTTTTTCTTCTTAATCAATTTTATGTGGTTAAAAAAAGAAACCCAGAAGAACTAAAGGAAAAATGTGGGCAATTACAGTTCTGTGAGGGCCCTAAAATGTGGATGGAACCGGGATAAAAGGGATGTGTGGCTAAATGATGTTTGCCAAAAATGCACGCTGGATAGCATTAACTGTCAAAAAACACTTGGTAAAAAGGTGTGCTTAAAACCTGATTTTGGCCACAAACTGTGCATATTGTCATGACGGTATATCCCTGCACTCAAAGAAATCATGTGACTTGGTTCTTATATGCTGGTGTGGACTGCTCCAGCTCATGTGCACTTTTTTAAATCCCGAAACAGCTGTAAACAAATGAGGCCATGGACACACAGGTGGCTAAATGTAAGCAGATTTGGAAAGCGATTCCCATGAGAAGTTTCTGTAACCATTTCTTTGTTCTGGAGTCTACTAAAATTAAACAGAGCTTGAATTTATACAGTGTGCACCAGCACTGGATGCAAGTGATACTTGATTTTTTTTTATTTTCCTGTTATAATAGTAGTGTTCTGTGCATATTTTCTTTGTCATTGTAAGTTGCAGGGCTTTTTTTTTTTTTTAAGATTTTTAGATTCATTTGTTATCTATTTGGGCTGTAAAGATAATCTTGTTTTTAAAGCTTCTTATATTTTTAACATTTTCTTGTCTGTGCTTTGTGATGGTCTTTTGTGGTTTTTGCATCTGTAGTTGCATCTGTAGTCCTTTCTTAACAGATTAGAGAGATGAGCCAAAACTAACAAAATGAAGTTCAACTGGGACAAATGCAAGATAATCCACTTAGGCAGAAAAACATGAAATGCAAAGATACAGAATGGAGACGCCTGGCTCGAGAGCAGTACGTGTGAAAAAGATATTGGAGTCCTCATGGACAGCAAGTTAAACATGAGCAGCAATGTGATGTGGTGGCTATAAAAGCCAATAGGATTTTGGCCTACATAAATAGGAGTATAGTGTCTAGATCTCGCAGCCAGAACTCAACACAGAGCAGAGTATCATATACCACTGAGCCAAAAAATCTGTATCTTCTGAGGAGAACAAATTCTCAAGCGTATAACTTTTCCACCAGAAGAAGGCCTGAAGTAAGGCCAAAACCGGTCGCGGACAGCTGATCTACAAGCTACTCAACATAAGAAGATATGACATTGATATTATTCTAAAGAGACTGTACCAAAATTTACATAATAGTGTTTGACATCACTGTGAAATTGAACAGTACAACATGTCTGTATAACTGCTTGTTGAATTCCACTATTGTTTTGATATTATTCTAAAGGGACTGTACCAAAATTAACACAATATTGTTTGACATCACTGTGAAATTGAACAGTACAACATGTCTATATAACTGTTTGTTGAATTCTACTATTGTTTACTCTATATAAGTGGTATTTTTGTTGTATGTACTTATTCAGGAACCCATTTATATTATATTAGATCCAGGGAAGTCATGCTACCCTTCTATTCTGCCTTGGCCAGACCACACCTGGAATATTGTGTCCAGTTCTGGGCATTGCAATTTAAGGGAGATGTTGACCCTAAGTTGGAATGTATCATAGGAGGGTAAGTTAAATGATCAAGGGTCTGGAGAACAAGCCCTATGAGGAGCAGCTTAAAGAGCTGGCATGTTTAGCCTTCAGAAGAGAGGAGACATGATGGCCATGTATAAATATGTGAGGGGAAGTCATAGGGAGAAGGGAGCGAATTTGTTTATTGCAGCCCTGGAGACTAGAATGCAGAACAATAACTTTAAATTAGAAGAAAAGTGAGTCCATCTGAACATCAGGAAGAACTTCCTGACAGTGAGAGCTGTTCAGCAATGGAAGTCTCTGCCCTGGACTGTGGTGGGGGCTCCTTCTTTGGAGACTTTTAGGCAGAGGCTGGATGGCCATCTGTCAAGGGTGCTTTGAATGTGATTTTCCTGCTTCTTGGAAGGGGGTTGGACTGGATACCTACGAGGTCTCTTCTAACTCTATGATTCTATAATTCTATGTATTTCTTTGGTAAAGAGGAAATGAGCCACAAATGTTATGACTGTAAGAAAGGAAGACATTGGAGAAACAAGCTTCTCAAACCTGTGTCTGCTTTCCCTTGCCACCACTTAGCAATTCTAGAAGAAGTACAATGGCTACTATAGTGCATCATCAATATTCCAGCCATTACAGAAAAATATTGAAACTTGTTGCTAACTTACTAATAAGCATGAGGTTTCATGGACTATATCACACAGCAATGAGTTCCATGAAAGATTATACAGAACTTCAAGTATTATATACTGTATATATGAGTATATATAGTACATATCATTTGGAGTGTGAGTGCACACATTGACCAAAATCCCATTGATCATCCTAGAGCAAACCCACTGAATCAAACATAGTTTGGTAGGGTAACACTCATGTAAGTTAAACTGACACAATCATTTACTCGAATTTAGATTTCAGTTGGATTTAGTGATTTCAGAGGAAAACTAAAATGCACATGATATCATTGGCATACCTCAGCCATGGTTTGCAGTTTTTCATACAATAAGTTGACCTTATTCTGAGTCTTCCAGATGTTTTCTGTAATAAAATGAGGATCAGACCCAAATGGTCTTATGGCTGTCATTTGGGCAGAAACTCGTGACACAGAATGACTTGCTGGTGTTTTGGTTACCCTCTGGTTTGTGCTGTTCTGGATCTCTATGTTTGATGTTGGCGCCGATATCATCTGACAAGAAAAAGAGCCACAACTTTGAATTCTGTATACTTGAAATTTGCATTATGTGTTATGCATACTAGCTAGTACTTACAATGGGAGCAGCTTGTCGTGTCACACAATGAGCCTGCTCTTCCAGATGACTTATTTCTGCAGAGTAAGTACCAAGTTCCTTCTCCAAATGAAAGTGGCGATGCAACAAAGATTCAGCACCCGATACATCCTTCCCATAATCCTCACTAGCTAGGAGGGTATGCAGTTCCTGCAGCCGGGAGTCCACCTCACCAACATCCGCAAAGTACTGATGAGAGAAATATGAGTACTTTGTTGTTAACACAATTATTCTTGTGCCTAAAGTGCCTTTAGGTTCCTCTCAGGCTGAAAGTGTGTTAGTTGCCTAAGGTCACTCAATCAGTTTCCATGGGTAAGAAGTAGGGCTGGGCGGTTTCGTTTCGTTAATTCGTAATTCGTTAAAAATTCGTTATTTTTTTTGTTAACGAAGTTATAACGAACCATTCTGGAGCAACTTAAAAACGAAACGAATTTTTCAATTCGTTTCGTAAATGCTTCGTATTTCGTTATGTATTAGTTTTGTTATTGGTTTGAGGTCGTTTCGTTATTATTTCCGCATGTCTGGGGCAAGTTTTATAGTTGTTTTTTTGTTTAATTAGTGAAAAAAAATTATAATATCACACCAACAGTCAACAACAGAGGGAGAGGGAAGCTTCAGAAGTTTTTTTAGCATATTGCGCGATCGCGGCCGCCATTAACGAATCGATTCGTTATTGGTAGGTTACATACCTGTGACCATCTTTCTTCGAGTGGTGCTCTGCGATTCGTTATTGTTTTGTTATTGTTTTGTATTTTTTTTTACCATTTACGAAATTTTGTAAATATCGAACTTTTTTTAAGGAAAATTTCGGAATTCTTTTAAATATCAAAACGCAAAAAAACCCCACAAAAACAAATCGATTTTAGAAACAAATTTTTCCGTTGTTACCCAGGCCTAGTAAGAAGATCTCCAGAGACATGGTCCCAATACAAACCACTATACCATTGTAAGCTATTACCCAATCTGCACATATGTAGTGCCAACCATCTTTTGAACAGGGTTTGGTGAGCAGTCACCTACCAGATGGTGCCAATAGCCAATTATCATTGCTTAATTTTGACCAATGCTCCCTGAACATTGCTGTTATCAATGATGATTTCTTAGGCCCCTTCCACACAGCTGTATAAAATCCACATTGAACTGGATTATATGGCAGTGTGAACTCATAATTCAGTTCAAAGCAGATATAGTGGATTATCTACCTTGATATTCTGGGTTATATGGTTGTGTGGAAGGGCTCTCAGATAGCCTAGTTCAAAGCAGATATAGTGGATTACCTGCCTTGATGTTTGGGGTTATATGGCTATGTGGAAAGGCCCCTAAGTTCTCCCTTCTGACCACCCCCCCCCCCGGATATGGGGTGCACAACTGCTCCCAAATACCTCTTCATTTGAGGTATTCCCAAAATGGTGAAAGAAATCTGAGTGCTTTGGGAATTTCCATGTACTTGTCAGACAAAAACTGCCAATTTCAGTTTTTTGTCTTAAAATTGGAGGTTATGTGCATAGCAGGTGGCTTCAGGAGTCTCGAGAATGGGGATCGGGGGGGGGGGGCTATATTTGCCAACCATGTCTTAGCATGACAATGTATTCAAGAATTTAACAGATAGATAAAAATCTTAATACATTAACTTTTTCCCTTGCATTTTCTTGTTTTGGCTAAAACTGCAGACCAGTTTACCTGTTTGATGAGAGCAGCTGCCTCCAATTGGGTTTTCCGATTTGCCACTTCATTATGGAGCTGTTGCCACAATTGCTGGATATCGTCAGTCTTTTTTTGGATATCCTTCCGGTTTGAAGGACTTTTCTGACTAAGCTCAGACCCTTTGCAGTTGATCTTAGAGCAAATCATTTGGTGAGAATTGCACTCATCTTGTAGAGCCTGCCAGACAGAAGTCATTTGGTTATATCTAGATGCTGCTATGCAGTAAACTCTGGCAATATTCTTTTGGATTTTTTGAGAATTTACAGTCACAGTTATAATACTTTGTTCCCAAAGTAGTTAGATCCTGTTACAGTTGAACTTTTAAAGGAAAGGTTAATATTTTGTTTTCTACAGTAGTTTCCCAAAAGGACTGAAAACAGTACCTCTTGTTATTTTTCAAAAGAAAAACATTTGAATGCTGCAGACCACTGATATGGGTACAAAACATACTCCCTTCTACCATTCTGTTATTTGAATAGCCACAACAGAGTATGGGCCAATACTTTACCACAACTTGGAGATGGCATCATCATTATTATCGCCAATATTGTTGTTGTGGTTGTTGTTTTTGTTATTATTATTGGACTACAGTTCCTAAAGAGTATGAGCCAATACTTTACCACAACTTGGAGATGGCATCATCATTATTATCGCCAATATTGTTGTTGTGGTTGTTGTTTTTGTTATTATTATTGGACTACAGTTCCTAAACTCTGTCTTCCAACACAGACAATTACCACCTTGCCTGGGAGATCCTTCTGAACATAAGACAAAGGAATCTAAAAAAGCTGTTTTACATTTTTGTATTTAGTTATCTCCAAGCTTTCCAGTTACTTTCCTTCTCTTATCCAAGACATTATTTACTTTAGTGCTAATTTTAAAAATATTTTTTACAATCCAAGCCCAACATTATTCTGAAGTGTTTGAAGTGGTATACATGGCTTCACAACAGTCCTTTGAGTCAGACACTCAGGTAGTGACTGGTCCAAAGTCATTCAACAAGTTTTAACAGTGAGTGTGAAACTCAATATGGATCTTGTAAATTCTAGTTCAACACTCTTACCATTACCACTGATATTGCACTGCCTACCACAGTTTTGCTTACGTCTGTATTAGCAGTAGTTCTAAAATGTGCACAGTAAGTGATCAAGAACTCATGTATTACCAACCTTGTGGCTTTGGAGAGAAGCCAAAATGTGATTGAGATCACGTCCTAACATTCTTGTCTTCACCAGCTTCCGCTTGTCTAACAGCCAGGATTCCTCTTCCTTGCACTCATGGAAAAACTCAAAAAGCTTCATACTATCTTCTAGCTGATGCTGACTAGTAAAAGGGAAAACATTGTACATTTTGTAATGTCTATATCTAAATGCAAATTCCTCCCCCCCCCCCCAGCAGTTCTAACATATGAGAATCTAGAGCAGAGCTCTTTCAGTTTGAAAGAGATACTACCACCTTCTAAGGCAGCATATTCCACTGTCAAACAGCTTTGACTGTCAAGAAGGTCCTAATGTTTGGATGGCATCTCTTTTCCTTACATATTCATGGTTTTGGGTGGTTGATTTTTTGATTAAAATATTGTGACGTATTGTTGTTGTTCATTCGTTCAGTCGTCTCCGACTCTTCGTGACCTCATGGACCAGCCCACGACAGAGCTCCCTGTCGGCCGTCACCACCCCCAGCTCCTTCAAGGTCAGTCCAGTCACTTCAAGGATGCCATTCATCCATCTTGCCCTTGGTCAGCCCCTCTTTCTTTTACCTTCCACTTTCCCCAGCATAATTGTCTTCTCTAAGCTTCCCTGTCTTCTCATTATGTGGCCAAAGTACTTCAACTTTGTCTCTAGTATCCTTCCCTCCAATGAGCAGTCGGGCTTTATTTCCTGGAGGATGGACTGGTTGGATCTTCTCGCAGTCCAAAGCACTCTCAGAACTTTCCTCCAACACCACAGTTCAAAATCTTCTATCTTCCTTCACTCAGCCTTCCCTAAGGTCCAGCTCTCACATCCATAGGTTACTACAGGGAATACCATGGCTTTGACTAGGTGGATCTTTGTTGCCAGTCTGATGTCTCTACTCTTTACTATTTTATCGAGACTGGACATTGCTCTCCTCCCAAGAAGTAAGCGTCTTCTGATTTCCTGGCTACAGTCTGCATCTGCAGTAATCTTTGCACCTAGAAATACAAAGTCTGTCACGGCCTCCACATTTTCTCCCTCTATTTTCCAGTTGTCAATCATTCTTGTTGCCATAATCTCGGTTTTTTTGATGTTTAGCTGCAACCCAGCTTTTGCGCTTTCTTCTTTCACCTTGATTAGAAGGCTCCTCAGTTCCTCCTCACTTTCGGCTATCAGAGTGATGTCATCTGCTTATCTGAGGTTGTTAATGTTTCTTCCAGCAATTTTCACCCCAGCTTTGCATTCATCAAGCCCCGCACATCGCATGATGTGTTCTGCATACAAGTTAAAAAGGTTGGGTGAGAGTATGCAGCCTTGCCGTACGCCTTTCCCAATCTTGAACCCTGGCTCATAGATCTTACATTCCAGGTTCCTATGGTGTGTTGATCTTTAGAGCATCGGATTCGTCGTTCACCTCCAGTACCGTCGGCCGCTAGCCTTCCTTTCGGCTTTGAGCTAGCTGCGTCATCACATCTGGGGCTAGTTGAACTTATCCTCTGCTCCTCCCCAGTAGCATTTTGGCCCTCTTCCAACCTGGGAGTCCCATCTTCCAATGGCAAACCAACATATCTCTGGTTGTACTGGTCCATTTAGTTTTCTTGGCAAGGATACTGGGGTGGTTTACCATTGCCTTCCCCAGGGATCACGCTTGGTCTGACCTCTCTGCCACGACCGTCCCATCTTGGGTGGCCCTTCACGGTTTTGCTCATGACATCATTGAGGTGCTCAAGCTCCAGTGCCACAACAAGGCGGTGATCCTTTGCTGGAGAGTTGTGACGTATACATGAGTATAATGTATTTATATGAACATCTTTATACAGGTTGAACATCCCTTATTCAAAATTTAAAATACCCCCAAATTCAAATCCATAGGAGGCTGATATGACAGCTTTGCTTTCTGATGGTTCAGCATACACATTGATAGTTCAATGTACACAACATTTTAAAAAGTATTGTATAACATTACCTTCCTGCTATGTGTATAAAGTACATATAAAATGAATGAATTTTGTCCCATCTCCAAGACATCCATGCACTTCTATGCAAATACAAATATTACACGATTAAAAGTCCCAAGCATTTTGCAGAAGTGATACTTGGCTTAAAGTAACGTTGACCAGCACGTTTCAACTCTAGATCAGGGCTGTTTGTACATTTGTATCCTCAGTATTCTCAAACAAAGTGTGAGAATCCACCAGTATTCTCCATCAGTATTCTCAAATCATCAGTAATTCTCAGAGTTGTCACAAGGAAAATAAATTTACCGTGTTTTGCAGAGATCCACAGAATTTTGATAGAACTGATGGAGCATCCGGAGTTTAGCTTGGAGAACATCTGCTTTGCGCAGTCTACCTTTTATGATCTCTTCTGCTCTTTCATCAATATGCTTGATTGTCTCTTCAAGGGAAGTGACTTGGGAAGCAACCAATTTGTGCTTCTGCAATAGATCCACAGCTTCCAATAGCTCTTTGCCACAATCCTGAGAATTCAATAGACTCTGAAAATAAAATAAAATAAAATAAAATAAAAAGAATGGATTTCTTCCACAACCACTTACAAACACTAGCTGAGTACAGATGGCAATTCATCAGGTGACAGCTGTCTTCAATGATTACTTGTTAAACCAATTCTCTCGCAAGTTACGACCTTTTAAAAAAATCTACACTTGATTAGCAATCTGATGTATACTAACTGACAGAATGTTAGAGATATCCAGTTTATCTGGTATTTAGACATATAATTATTCAAAATCTCCCTATATAAACCTACTAGTGTCTTAACATCTTTGGGAGAGAGCTTCTTCTCAATCCCACCACCATCTCAACCATATCTGATGAAAATATGGAAGATAGCTTTTTAATGGCTGTTCCCAGGAAAAGGATCTGCCTGCCTTTTTGCTGTCATGTAGTTATTCAAACAGCTTTGTAATGATTAATTGGTTGTAAAGAGACTTGTGTGATTAATTTAGCGATGTGTGCTATATTTTAAACATTAATATTTTTTAAATAATCTTACATTTTTTAGTTGCAATGACATTTTACAATAAATTCAACTCTGTGTTAACTTTTTGATTATCAGGTTCTTAGATGTAGCATGGTGGCAAGGAGAGGCTGCAGGAGTTTGATTTTACCTAAGCCTGCTGGGAAGGGCAAGAGTCTACCATTTCCTCTGCCCACTGCTAAGTTAATTGAATATACATTCCCTTTGCATTTTGAACTCAGTTTGCAACAACTGATGTAAGCTGAGAAGAAAGAGGGAAATTGAGAGGAGGAGAGAAAAACTGGGACATTTTAAAAGCAGTTACAAAAGTGGGATTATTTGGGACTGTCCCAGCCAAATCAGGGCAGTTGGAGGGTATGGTAATGATACATTTACTGTTGAATTTCTCAGATAATATCATGCCCTTATTTTAGACTGTTAAGAAATCATGCATTTGTCCAGATCTTCTCATCAACTCCTATAAGTATAGAACCAAATGTGTCTTGGTAAAGGAAGGGAATTGTTTAATCTTATTTACATTTAGCAATGAAATCAGAATGCATGTAAATCTTTGCCACAAACTAAATCTAAGTTAAAATAAAATACTTGTATACAAAATTCTGTTTGCATAATACCGTTTTTTTCTACATATTGCTGGCTTTCAGGAAATAGGGCTTTAAATGTTGGCACACAAAACTGGAAATAAATTGAACAGATTGTTTGGGTTCTACAGAGCCATTAAATCAGTGGTTCCCAACCTTTTTTGACCAGGGACCATTTGACCAGGGGCCACTTGACCAGGGATTACATGATCAGGGACCACTTTGATTAGGGACCATTCTCCAATATTTGGATATTTAGGGTGCTAATTCAGAAAATTGTATTGGATAGACCACATCAACTCCAGTTTCTGATACAGAACATATACTATCCAGAAGTCGCCATCTGCTCGCTCACAGAAAACCATATTTAATCATCTACAGCTGATGTGGTAGTAGCATTCTTGTGTGCATAGTCAATCTCTCTCTTCCTGGCATTCCCATTGCTTCAGCACTGGGAATGCTGAAGCAATGGGAATGTCATGGTCTCAAAAAAAGAGGGGTTTTTTGAGACCAGTCACTCTCCTTGTCGCATGGTTTCGAGGCAACAGTGTAGTAACTGTGAAGCCGTGGACCATATTTTTGTCCTGATGGACCATTGGTGGTCAACAGACCACAGGTTGGGAACCACTGCATTAAATGCATCCATTTTTTGTGACCAGTACTGCAGGAAAATGCAAAAATGTTGTTTCTTTATTTGACATTGGAATATCAACTCTGTATTAATTATTCTACCCATGCAAAATGTATATTGCAATTTTTGGACTCCCAGAAAACATTATTAGCAGTTATTTTGTCACAGGATATTAATGGCAGTCCTTAATTTTCACTAAAATAATATGCCTATCAACATTGGCCTGTAGAATGCATAATGTAAAATACCTGCAGCTCTTTCAGTTGTTCCATAATGGTATTGATGTCTTGTAGAAGAATCAGAACTCCTTGCATGTCTTTTAAAAACTGTTTCTGTCTTTTGACCTCATTCAAAAGATCCCTCCATTGCTGTAAAATGTCTTTTTGCCTGGTTTGAAAAGAAAAATATATATATATACTGTAAAACTCTGGACATAGCTACATGTGAGAAAGAACACAGGAAAGGCACCAAAATGCAATCCCTTGTTACTTACCCTGTTGTTCTAAACAGAGTTCTATTTAGCCCATCTAGACACTACTGATATATATATGTTTCCATAAAACCACCTCTGCACCTGAGCAAGGGAAAGTAATTTTTGAATTATAACTCCTACAGTCTCCAAGCCGCCATGGCCAGTAGACAATCTGCATGGCTTTGCCAGTGGGCATGCTGGGTGGGGATTCTGCGAGTTTTGGTCAAAAATGGCTTTTTGAAGCTCTGCTGCAGATCATTAGCTAGCACTGGCAAACTGAAGGAATATATGAGGATTTATAAGAAAGTATGGGACAAACTAGATATTATGAAAGTTTCCGTTGCAGCCCTGAGTTCCTGGTAGAAATGGAACATTATACCCAAAAATTCTTTGATAAACTGTTAAAAAACATGTTTTTTTAATCCAAAGAAGCCATGACAGGAAGAATCCTGGAGTGATGTAACGTTCCATTGCTCAGGACTTATTTTACACGTAGTGACACAGAAAATTGTATTTCTATTAATAAATATTTCTTGCACAAAAATGCTGAATCCTATGCAGAAAATGCTGTCATTTGGGACAAATGACACAAAATTTCTGCACATTTCTGCACAAAAATCACATGTGGGTGATTTGCATAGAAAACAGCATTTTCTGCAAAAGGAAATATTATTTCATACACAGGAATGCAGGATGTATTGTATGCAGGAATGTTAAATTTGCATGCAAAAAACCCCCCAAAACATCCACATGTGAATTTTGCACAAAATAAGTCCTGAATTGTCAAGAGGTTTCAAAAACTACTTGCATGAAGAAAAATGTTAAAATCATCCATTAGTTCCCTTTAGAAGAAACTTTGTGAAGAATTACATCTTTAGATTGTGACCTGTTTGGGTGGGCACATGAAAAGACTGACAATGTGCCAGTACTATGTAATTGAAATTACATCACGTATTCAATGTGGGAATTATTAAAGATACTCTATAAAGGAAACTGCTTGCTTACTATTCTCCAATAAAAAATATTAAAATATTGGGTATTTTCCTCAATTGACCATTTCCTTGAAACATGCTAGAATTTTATTTGGCTGTTACTTATACATTGCAATAGCCTTTGCCTTGATGCAAATAAATTTGCGTTGATTTCTCTCTTTTTAAAACCCTTTAAATCTGTCACTTTATAAATGTAAATAGATTTCTTTCCAGGTGATCTTATCTGATATATTTCTATATTCATATTTAACAAATAGGAACAAACACCAGACATCACTTTTTCAACTAACTTTTTTGCAATCTGGATCTTATCATGGTAGTTCTCCTGTCTGATTTTTGATGCCATCTCAGAGAGTGCTTTGAAGCGTTGGTTTCGAGAAAGCATGTCTCCCTCAATGGCCTCAAGCTTCTTTGTGGCTGCATCAAATTCCTCCACACTATTAGGTTGCAAGTCTTCCTGCTTCTTCATGATCTCCTTCATGTCATCCAAATAGGCCACACGGATGGCAGCTTTCTTCTGAAATCTCTGGACTAGTTGTTCAACTCTCTCGAGTCTCAGAAGCTCCTGCTGTATTGCTTTTCCTCGGTTGTGCTCTGCTTTCTCCAGAATGATCCATTCCTTTTCCAGATCTCTCAGTGTCCTTCCTTCAGAAGGCAGATAAACACGCTGGTTGTTGGCTCGCTGTTTGGTTCTGATGTTGAAGAAATTGGCCTCAATTATCCCTTTCTCCCGGTACTTGGGAGGCTTCTCTACAGTGCGGAAGATCTTAAAATTGCCCATGAGAAGGCGCATTTCCTCCAAGGAGTTGGGAAATGAATGATCATCCAGTTCCTTCACTTTGACTCTTATCCATTTCAACAGGTCAGAGACCTTGTGTTCATACTGGGACTTCAAGTCATCCGTCTCCTTCAAGAAGAACACAATCTGTAGAAACACAAAATAATGAAATCCTTCCTTTATATAATCTAGAAGAGTTTTGTGGTTGACATAAACCAGGCTTTCATACATGATATTTTAGGTTCACATAATATTTACATATGAAATCCTGAATTCAATATAATTTTCTTGTCCTAAAAGCAATAATTGTGTCCCTAATATTTGTATCAGACCATGGAAGAAGAAGAAGTCTGACGGTATTCCTTCTTCTCCAGGGCTCTGATCTGAATTGTCCAGTTCGCAGTTTGCACTAGCCATGAATAAAAAAATAGGCATATTGTATCCTTGAGTGTAATACAGTGTCAGAGAGATTACTTTATCTAAATGGTGTTGATTTGAAGTAATACAGAATCCAGAAAGTACTCAGATAGTGTATCATGGAACTTTAAGTGCTATGAAATCATGGTAGTTAAAGTGGAATCGCAGCACTATAATTATTTGGTGCAAAAGGGCGCAAGTGAGTGTTTCAGTTCAAAAACAAATACTATAAGCTGACGGCATTTATAAGTTTGGTTGTGTAGAAGGTACCATGTTGCTTTCTCTTTGATCATATATTTTTATTGGCTACATTACAAATGGTCATATTTAATCAACACATATCAGAATTATATTGGCATGTGAAGTGGTCAAATGCTAAGTGGATTTTGGATGTTGTAGTTTGCAGTAGGGCCAACACCCTGGATTTCTTGGATTTGAGGATACCACATTTTAGCCACAACATAGGAATCTCAAAGAAGAGGGAGTTAAGGAACGAAGAGAAAGGGGGGATAACTCACAGACCTTTGAAAGTTAGTTTTCATAAGCAGCTAGTTACAGTTATAATTAAAATTCCCTCAAGTAGTAAGTTACTGATATTTTAACATTTTAAAAGTATCACTTTACATCTTATTATTCCTAAATAATTAAGATATGAGTTTTTAATTACTTTTAATTTCATTTTTAAAACAAATAATGCTACAAGTCATTGACCGAAACACTAAGACTATATACTTCTCTATTAGTATTAACAAATACAGTTAATAATTAAACTGAGTTATTTCAATTTAATTAACTATTAAATTAATTAAATAAACTGAAAATGAGAAATTGTCTCTCACTACATTGCAACCATGGTGGAAATCAGAGAAATTTATTTTTAAAGGAATTAACTGCAATTATACTTCTGACATTTAGAAATGGGATCTGCAAGCTTCTTACCAAACCAAAAAGGGTAATCACAGCCTGACAGTGTTCCTTTATTATTCATTTGCTGAGTATTTCCACTTAAACAAAGATGTGCAAATGAACCCCAATTCTACACTATGAAATATCTGCTGGTGTCTAAAGCCCAATAATTCACAATTTCCCCAAATATCTTTGGGTCCTTAATTTAAGTGAAACATTCATTGCCACAATTTTGAACATAAACTCAGTTACATTTTTTCCATAATGGACTACTGGGAATTTTGGTAGATTTTGAACAGAATTTGACCAACACTGAACTGAAATTCTCACCTGCCACCAATTTTTGCTTACTTTACTCAAGCCTCCTTCTACAGTCCATCGACAGGGGACTATCCCAGATGTATCTATTCCAGGGCATCCAGAGCTAAAGTGTGATTCTGCTGGTCTACTGAGTGGGTTAATTCAGTCCTGAAACTCCATGAAACTGTTCTTGGCATAAAACCATTACTGTGTATGTATCTGTATGAGAGCCAGCATGGTTTAGTGATTTGAGCCAGGATTCAATTTGCCACTTGACCATGAAACCCACTGAAGACCTTGGCCAAACCCTGAAATAGGTTCATCTTCCAAAAGTCAGAAATGACTTAAAAGCACATAGCAACAACATGTATGACCTTTCTCCTCCCCTCGTATTTCTTTGTTATTTTTTACTTTCTACTTCTTAATCTTCTCTTTGAAAGAGCTAACACTGAAACACTTAACACTACAAAAAACCTCCTACACACAAGAAGCCATAAAAAAAAAACTTGCCTAGGTCTCTTGTTCAGCTACACTCAATGATGTCTCAACCCATAACTGTTTCCTTCTATGAGCAGACAGATAAGCTAATAAGAAAGTTGCTGACGTTAATAAGGACTAGTGATCTATATGTGCTAATCTGACGTTATCTGTGTCCTGAGTGAGCATGCAACAAGGAAGACACAAATGCCAGCACTGGAATAGGAGTGAAAGAGCAGCACCAACCTTTAGTGCAGGAAAAGCTGACCGGGGCATTAAGGCTCCTTTCTGTATGTTCTGCCATCGCACCCAGTTTTCGCTGAAGGATCCTAGTAAGTGCATGGTCATTGGTGCGGGCGGGAGGCGGGAGGTTTACCTTTCTGCATGGATTCCCTTTGCATTGCTGCTCACCCGCTAGTCTTATTTCTCAGGCTGCTTTGACACAAGGAAGGCTTCCCAGGGGCAATCCTATTAGGGAACTCAGAGCTGCCTCTTAAGAATGACTGAGGTCATGGAGGGATTACCATGTCTCCCTTTGTTTGTTTATGTCTTCCAATGTAGTCAGGAAGGAAGGTAAAGGAAAAAGGAAGAGAACACCTACAAGAATGAATACTGGAAGACAATTGGAATGTGGGGTCATGTGAGAGAAAAGGAGGTGCACAAGGAGTAAGAGGTAGCGCTAGTGAGGATACTGAGAAGTAAGGAGAGAACATTTTAGGCTAAGGACCATACTGTATGGGTAAGAAATGTGTTCAGGTCACACTTTAAAGCAAATCTTCCCTATTACCACTTCCAAGACCAAAATGCAAACTAAAATGACTGGCATTCCATCATTGAATTTTGCAATGTGGTTCTCCAGTCAAAATTTATACAAAAATGATAAAAATGTATACAAAAATGCATATCTGTGGAAAATGTGCACACATTTGCAGGCAAAAAAATTAACATGTAAGAATACACTGTATCATGGGAAATTAATTGACATTTTGTAGCTATTAGACAAAATTGGGTACAGTGGTTTATGTGTTAAGATAAATGTTTACAAAAATGATCAGTAATGTGCATGCATCCTTTTTAAAAAAAACAAAAACCAAAAATTGTGCAAGCATGATAGAACAAACTTATAAAAGAAATAGACATTGAATCAGCATATCTATTAATCCCTAGCCTGATGCACTTAGAATAAGCGTCCACCAATATATGTATACATCATTGATGTTTCAACAATTTAATCCTATGCATGAGCATACAAGCACTTCACTGATACAGACAAGGACAATCCAGAGACTACCCTATTGCCCCTGGATGATCTTTCCTTCCAAAGAAATCTAGGCTTTACATCATAGGCACCAGTCTTATGGCTCCCTTAGAGATAGTATGCCAACATATAATTATATGCTGCAGCAAAATACTCATATAATTTCTGCTATAAATAGTTTGCCTGTCAGAGCAAGTCACAGTGGGTTGTTGAAATCTGTCTTGTTCAGATATGCAAATTTATTTATTTATTTATTTATTTATTTATATTTCAGATATGCAAACAACCATGCTCAATAAAACATGGTTTATTAATCAGCATAAACCAGTTTGATTTTAGGGCTTGTTATTGTCCTATAAACTCTGGCCTGTTTAAATCATGTTTTAATATGATGTCCATAGAATAATGCTTTGCCTCGTGTGACTGTGGAGCAGAACAAACAACTTCACAATGCCCTGCCTCATGCACAGAGGAAGAATGGTTTAAAGTTATAGACAATGTGGTTGCCATTGCCTGTTTTTGGTCAAAAATTATATAGCCGCTTGTGCTCCCTCTATTTTATGGTATTATTATTATTATTATTATTATTATTATTATTATCATCACCATCATCATCATCATTATTAATAATATTAATAATAATAAACTTTATTTATACCCTGCCACCATCTCCCCAAGGAGACTCAGGGTGGCTTACATGAGGCCAAGCCCAACAACACATCACTAAAAACAAAACAGCAAGCAAATAAAACAGTACAATTAATATAACTTACATATAAACAATAACACAGAGAATTTAAAATGTTATGGCCGAGCCAGATGTAATAATTTTTTTAATAAACACTGGACGTGAACAGAGGTAGGAAGTATCTAAGCAGAAGGGTTTTTTTTAAAAAAAGATAATGTAGGGAGAGTAGTCAGTGCTGGCATGGATGCCACCAGAAAGGGCACTTTATGCACATGATGTGGGAATGCGAATATGTACAAGATTTTTGGCAGACTATACAAAATGTGTCAAATCAAATATTAGGAAATGAGTGGGTCATAACAAAGGAATTCGCGGTATTAGGGAAAAGAGAGGAAATGGGAAATAAAAGGGAAATAAAAGAAGCAATAATTGAATGTGCACAAGCAGTAATAGTATTAGGGTGGAAAGATAAATCAAAACGGACAATAAATAAATGGTACCATTATATGGTGGAGCAAATGGAATCTGAAATTATGAATGTGAAATTAAATGATTTAAAAATCAATGAAAATTGAATGAGAGAAATGGAAGATAGATGGACAAGGGTAATGAACTATATTATGAATCATTCTGGAGATCAGGTCATAAGAAATAAGATACAAATGCTATATAGCATACAGGATGGAAATGTATAAAGATAAAGAAATAATGATTGTCTCAAAAAGAAATGAATATGTGAAAGATAATAATCCTCATGTTGGTGGTGGGAATTGTAAATGTTTTGTGTGTGCAAGGTATGTATTTTCTGTATTGTAAAAATAAAAAGTCGGGGGGAAAAAAGATAATGTAGGGAGACCAACAATGCTTTTGACACAAAATAATAATGATGATGTCCATGGCCACAACTCTGGCTTTTTCCTGCTTGTTTTCCCAGTTACTCACCTTGAAACAAGGTGTTGGGAAAGAAGTAAATCAGAAATGGGGAAGAAAAACATGATTTGTTTGGTCATTTGTAGTATAATGCATGGCTTGAGCAATAGTCCATACCTTATGTACCTATATAATGCTAATATAGCTATGAGGAGACTTCCCAAAGAAGACATTGTGTAATGCTATATTATCTATAGTTTCATTTGTGCTGTGAAGGAACACACAGTTCTTTCAGCTGACGAGACCTTGGTTTACCTATTAGGTTTGGTAGTCCATGTCAGTAGGATAGTAACTCCAGATTTTAACCTCAACAGTAAGGGGAAGTGTCCAATGTGCTGTCCAATGTACCAAATAGATTCAGTCATTTTGATAACACCGTAAAAGTTTAGACCACAACAATATCCGTGGCATGAGAAACACTAGCTACCAGTGGCTATGGCACATTAAAATGAAGGAGAGAAATCTAAGGAAATCCCCCAGATACTAGAACACAGCCCTAAAAAACTGTGGAAGAGCTTTCATTTAAGCCCCCTCTTAGTAAGCCTGTATATTACACCCTCATAGTTTTCTTCTTTGGGTAGAAAGTAAAAACCTAGATTGCTTTTCATTCCTCCTTTGAAAAACAATACATATTATCCCTTGCCTGTGTATATTTAAATTGTTCTTCTTTTACTTAGGGAAAGAAATTACTGAACAGCAGTTTACTGACCTTAGCAAGTCTTTTCTGGGCAGTCTGGCCCTGCTTCATTCTGGAAAAATAATGGTAGTAGAATGACACATATGTCATGATCGATCTTTCATCTGGAAATGGTACTGCCACATCCTCCGCATCCAACAGTTTCATGATTCCCAGCTGCTTTTCAGCCACAGTGAAGGCATTATTTAGGTTCCTAATGGGCTGATCATGCCTCAGAGAGCTGTACTGGATGAGGTCAGGCCTGGAGAGACAGGAAAAAGGAAAAACACATCTGAGAGAATGCAATAAAGTGTATATAAACCATTATGGTCCGGCCTCTTCAATCAGCATAGCCTAAAGGTGATACTTTACCATTCACCATAATTTCTTTAATATATTTCATACCAAAAAGACTTCTAGGATAATAGATCTATATCAAACAAACAAACAAACAAACATGGCAGTCCCTTCCTGCAGACATAAAAAATAGGGCTCAATGTATGAGATTAAAGGAACATGATAGAAGGTAATAATGAGCAAACTTAATCACTTATTTTTCAGCGTTACAAGGTAATTCATGCAATGACTTGAAAGACTGGAAGCCATTTAAGTCAGAGCCAAACACAGTGCATATCTCATCAGAAGGAATGGAATATCCCTATTTCTTCTTCTGCCATATCTAGTGACTGGAGTTACAACTCAGGAAGTGATACTAGTACACACCTGCCCAAGTAAACCTGTGAATGATTTTTTTCAAACAAGTGGCAAGTATAACATAGCTCTCAAAGTAACTTAATCTACTGCATCATTATTCTTGTTTTTATGCCAACCTGATCACAAATGTTTAATGGCAAACCTGATTTATAGGTGATTCACTATGGTTTTCTTCTACAGCAGATGGTTCTTGATCTCAATATGTTTCAGTGAGGTTCACATTTTATTCAGGAATCTTAGAAACAGTTATAATGCACAGATCGTCATTAGCTTGATATATCTGATACATAGATATCACACAGACCATATGGCTAGCTATACTTCTGTGTGTGGAGCACGAGTTTCAAAATGAGAATTCCCAGAAAGTCTTAGAATGGTAATTTCCAAGGTTTGGAGGCAGGAAGAAGGAAACCAAAGTAGTAGTATATCTGTTGTACACATGTGCCATAAAGCAGTTTTTCCCATGGCTAATCAACACTATACATCTATGAAGTGCAACTCAGGAAATCTGATGGTTAGGATATCCATTCTGCTATAAAGAAGCAAATATACAAAGGGACCCTCTAGTGGTTTAACATGGAACTAATTTTTCAATTAAAACAATAGTTCTTAACGGGGGGGGGGGAGCTTAAAGGGTGTGTGTGTCTGTGAACTGGAATTAAGAAAACACCTATTGTCTTTGTTTTCTCTGACTAACTGAAATATAATATATATTATACATATGAATGTATGCAATAAATTACAGTAACATGTCTTCCTTTCTTAGGCGATCCCTTGTTATCCGAGTATGATGGCCTTCCAAGTGTAGGGTCTTGGTAGTGGATACGTAGGTGACTGTGGAGTCCTATTTTTGAGCTGCATGTTCTTCCACAATGAGGGCATTGGTATCCGGGTGGAAGGCGGTCCTGCTCAAGGTTGGCTTGAAGCACTATCCTCTTGGCATATTTCTCCCTTTCACACTCCATTCGTGCCTCTTCGAATTCCATTGCACATGAGAGAAGCCTCCTACAGGATAGTAAAACATCCGGACATCCCCTGGGCAAGTTCCTTGCAGACGGCCAATTCTTTCACACCAGGAGCAACTTGCAGTTTCTCACATTGCTCCTGGCATGAAAAAAAAGCTCTGCTAGGCACAGCTGACCTCCAGTTAGAGCGCTCAAGGACAAGGGCTTCACAGTTCTTGGTGTCTATGCCACAGTTTTTAAGGTTGGCTTTAAGCCCATCTTTAAATCTTTTTCTGTCCACCAACATTCGGTTTTCCATTCTTGAGTTGAGAGTATAGTAACTGCTTTGGGAGATGGTGATCAAGCATTTGGGCAACATGGCCAGTCCAATGGAGTTGATGCATAGGAGCATCACTTCAATGCTGGTGGTCTTTGCTTCTTCCAGCATGCTGACATTTGTCTGCCTGTCTTCTCAAGAGATTTGCAGAACGTTCTAGGAGTTGAGTGTGACATCTGTAGTCAGTCCACATTTCACAGGCATATAGCAATGTTGGGTGGACAATATCTTTATAAACAAGCATCTTGGTATCCCTATGGATGTCCATATCCTCAAACGCTCTCTGCTTCATTTCGAAAAATGCTGCACTCACAGAGCTCAAGCAGTGTTGTATTTCAGTGTCAATGTTGACTTTTGTGGAGAGGTGTCTGCCAAGGTAGCGGAAATGCTCAACATTTTCTAATCTTACACCATTAAACTGTATTTCCAGCATTGCAGAGGGATTGACTGGTGCCTGCTGGAAGTTCATTTTGGATTTCTCAATGTTCAATGAGAGGCCAAGCTTCTTGTATTTATTTATTTTATTTATTTACAGTATTTATATTCCGTTCTCATCCCGCAGGGGACTATACTTCTGCAAGGGTGTTAAAGTGGCTTGTTGGTCTTCTTCTGAATTTGCATAGACTATGTTGTCATCGGCATATTGGAGTTCTATAACATGTTGTTGGGACCTTGATTTTGGACTTTCAATCTGCTGAGGTTACATAGCTTGCCATCTGTCCAATAGATTATTTTCACTCCGATGGGAAGCTTCTCATCAACAAGATGAGTATCATAGCAATGAAGATGAAAAATAAGGTGGGGGCAATAACACATCCCTGTTTGACACATGACAATAATATGCATTTCATATCACATCACAGTTTTGCATATCTATACTCATCCATATTTTGAAACTACAGTACTTCTGGGACCTGATGCTAGATGACAACTAATCAGTCCTCTTGTGTACAAACTATTGTGCTACAGATGTTGAACTGTATTATCAGGTACTGAAATTATGGGAAAACTGTAAAATATAATTTAGATTAATTCTGAAATTTAAATTAAAGACATGCCAGTATTGAGTGTCATAAAACTATTTGCTGTTACATTCTGAGCAGGGGTCCATGGTTTTCACCTGACTGTCAAAAGGTCTGTGGAACAATAAAGTTTTTTTTTTTTAAAAAAACCTGAATTAAAGTAACATGATGTAGCAACTTATATCAAATAAAATATTTGATGTTGGCCAATGACCAGAGTCTATATCAATTCACTATTGCCTAATTATTCTTATTTTTATTTAAAAATACAGAAGCAACAATCTATTTTTTAGATGCATTATTGCCTAGGAAATACAATCACCTGGGATTTTACTATCCCATCTAGTAAGGAAAGAAGGAGAAAGGACTAATGTTTGCATAATGTGTTGCTTAGGCCTGGGTAACAACGGAAAAATTTGTTTCTAAAATCGATTCGTTTTTTGGGGGTTTTTGCGTTTCGTTATTTAAAATAATTACGAAATTTTCCTTTTAAAAAGTTAGATATTTACAAAATTTCGTAAATGTGAAAAAAATTACAAAACATTAACGAATTGATTTCCGAAACAATAACGAATCGATTCGTTAATGGCGGACGCGACCGCGAAATACGCTAAAAAACCTCCAAAAACTTCTGAAGCTTCCCTCTCCCTCTGTTGTTGACTGTTGGTGTGATATTATAATTTTTTTTCACTAATTAAACAAAAAACAACCATAAAACTTGCCCCAGACATACGGAAATAATAACGAAACGACCTCAAAACAATAACGAAACAAATACAATAACGAAATACAAAGCATTTACAAAACTATTTAAAAATTCGTTTTTTTAAAAAATTGCTCCAGAATGGTTCGTTATCGCTTTGTAATTTAAAAAAATAACGAATTATTAACGAATTACGAATTAACGAAACGAAACCGCCCAGCCCTAGTGTTGCTCAGTTGCAGAGACAGCCCAGCAGCATCCCATTCGTGCAGCTCTAGACCACAGCACTCAGCATGATAGAGTAATAAGCCTATAGCACTGGATTGCTGAAATTGATTGCTGAAATTGAGAGCTCCATTTATGCTTGGAGTTCACCTGCTGAAACTGGGCAGTTTTGAGTAGTCCTTTTTTGTTTCTTCTTAAACCAGTTTTGGTGACTGTAGTATATTAGGAAAGATTTCTAATGTTTAACATTTTGCCTGAAAATGTATTCAATGTGTTAAACGCTATCAGATTTTATTGCAAGAATGAAAGAAGTGTATTTCTGAAATACACCTTGCAACCTCTGAGGATGCTTGCCATAGATGCAGGCAAAACGTCAGGACAGAATGCCTCTAGAACATGGCCATATAGCCCGAAGAAATTTATAACAACCCAGTGATTCCAGCCATGAAAGCCTTTGACAATACATTGCCACAATTTCTGATAGAAGAGTTTCTCAATTATCCTTTACTGCCCTTTTATGATCTTCCATATACTACCCAGCTGACCAAAACACTGAAAGGTTTGAGGTGCCCTTGTTTGGTGTTTGCCCTTATTTACCTGTGAGCATGAATGAGTGCATTGAAAGCAAGCCCATCATTCCAGCTTCGGGAAAAGTCTTTCACATTGACATTGGAGTAGCTAGCAGTCTTACATTGACACCAAACCAGTAGGGCATCATTGGCAGAAAGGACTTCAGCTCTAGAACCAAATTCCTCCTAAAAAGAAAAAAAAGTTGAGACAGATTGGGAAGTCAAAGACTGGTAATATATAGCTGAATCTATATAAACAAAAACATAATGTTGGTTTGTGGAATTAACATAGCTGAAAAACTACTGGATGAATTGACACAAAATTTGGACACTACACCCTTAACAGACCAATGAGTGACCATCACTCATAACCACCCTCCCCCCCCCCCAAAAAAAAAGCAGCGGAAAGGGCTTAAAAACCAAAAAAGCTAAATGATTTTTTTATCGTGTCAGGAGCGACTTGAGAAACTGCAAGTCGCTTCTGGTATGAGAGAATTGGCGGTCTGCAAGGACGTTGCCCATGGGACACTCAAATGATTTTGATGTTTTTATCATCCTTGTGGGAGGCTTCTCTCATGTCCCCGCATGAGGAGCTGGAGCTGATAGAGGGAGCTCATCCGCCTCTCCCCGGATTCGAACCTGGGACCTGTTGGTCTTCAGTCCTGCCGGCACAGGGGTTTAACCCACTGCGCCACCGGGGGCTCCTTAGCTAAATGATGATACATTGCATATTTCTAATTTCCTCTTCCTGTACTACAACTCCCAGCAGTCCTCCAGATAGATATGATAGATAGATTGAATAGAGGTAGATAGATTGATCAGGAGGACTGCTGGGAGAAAAAGGGAAAAAAAAGGAAAGATAAAGGAAGGGGATGGAAGGAAAGAGGTAGAAAAGAAAGGAAGAAGAGAGGGGGGGAAAGGGGAAGGAAGGAAGGAAGGAAGGAAGGAAGGAAGGAAGGAAGGAAGGAAGGAAGGGAGGGAGGGAGGAGGGAGGGAAAGAAAGGAGGGAAAGGGGAAGGGAAGGTTGGCTACAGCAACGTCTGGCGGGTACAGCTAGTTACAGCATAAATTAGTTGTCAATCTTTAAAAAAGAAACACAGGACTAAATCTACTTCCTGAAATGCATCTGCTTAAACTTCAGAAGAACAAAAGGATAAAAGTACACAATTACCTTATCGAGCCTGATGAACTGAATTTGAAATCTGAGGATAATTATCCATATCAATCCCAGGATGAGGATACGGTCCCCATCTACAATGTTCTCAGGGCCAATGAACTTCACATGTATCTGCTGAAAATACAAAGGATATCTTTCAGAGATTACTTTCATGTCACCTTCAGAAGAAGGCAAAAGCAAACTTCCTTTGAACAAATCTAGCCAAGAAGATCCCATGACAAGTTTCCCTTAGGTCATCATAAGTTTGAAATGACTCTAAGGCATGTTACAACAACAGGGTGAATTATGTCATGAATAATAGTGGCATTTTACAGTATTGACAGATGTCATTCTCAGGCTTCTGAAATCTTTATAGCAGGGATGAAAATCAGGTGGATCTTCAAACGTTGATGGACTGTAACTCCAACCTCTTCTTACGATTGCCTGTGCTGGCTAGTGGTGCCATGAATCGCCATCAAATAATTTACGAAGATCTTATGATTTTCATCCCTGCCCTAAAGCAAGAGTAGGAAAATACTGAATTGCACGCTGGCTTCCTGATACTGCTACATTACAATGGCAATATGAAGCCAAACTGAATGAGCTTCAGTCCTTCCTGCTTTCAATTTAGAGCAGTTTAGAACAGAGCTAGAGAAATTTGATCTACAATTCCCTGCTGAAAAGGGCTGGTGGAATTTGTAGGTCAGGATGTTTGGACAGAATGCCCCATGCCTGCTCCATGGAGTGGTGTGTATGAAGGAAGTGACCTTTGCAAATCATCAGATCTCATAAAAAACATGGTAACAAAAGTTACAAGAGATTTTCAGTTTTTCTAGCTCTTCTCCATTTCCATGTAAAATGTTATTGAAGATTGTTTTATTGGGAGGGGTGTGTGGTGAACATTATTGGTTTCCTCCTATCCAACCCTGTCCCTATATATATGGTTGATTGAGGGTTGATGTTGGCTGGGGGAGTCTCCTTTGCATCCCACTAAAGACAATAGTGCACTGTGTGAGGATATAAAAGAGGATTTTCAGTAACAGTTGTGAAATGTGACTGGTACTAACTCAAACTTCATTTAGACACCAATTTTTTTATTATTATTTTTTGTCATGTCAAGAGACCTGAGAAACTGCAAGTCACTTCTGGTGTGAGAGAATTGGCCGTCTGCAAGAACGTTGCCCAGGGGACGCCCGGATGATTTGATGTTTTATCATCCTTGTAGACACCAATTAAAAAAAACATGATTGTTTATTGAAGTCTTAGGGCCTAACTTCAAGATGCTTTGGAGCAGGGACAGTCCTCCCTCCATCCCAGACTGCCACTGCCCTGGCCTCAGAAGGAGAGAAGAAGAGGTAGGGACAGCTCCATCATGCCAAGGCACAGAAATAGATTAAAGGCCCTCCTTCCACCCTGCCAATGCCCTGGCTTCAGAGGGAGAGAAAGAGACAGTATCTGAATTCCCCTCCCATATTTCTATCCCCATTTCCCCTTACATCATATCTTAATTATATTGTAAGCCCAAGGAAAGCAAACTGTTTTGTTGTTCTTTTACTTGGAAAGAGCTATGTACAGTGATGGAGCTATACAAACACATAAATAAATATTTTATACAAGGTTTTATATATTGTTTTAATTAGTTAATGCCTGCAATATGTTTTTACCTGTTTAAATAATTAATATTGTTTAAAATAGACTAAACTTGTTTATATTGATGTTAATGGTGCACTGCCCTGAGATCTTATGATACATCACAGGATATTAATATTTTAATAAAGAAACTAAATAAATATATAACAAACTCAGTCTTGACATACCCACACAGTTCTGGAACTGTATATCATGCCACCTCAACCCAACCCAAATATATGTTCTACCTTGGATTTGAGGAACTGGATGGCTTTGCTGTTGTTCTCCAGAAAATGAACTCTCATCTTGCCCTTGCTTGGCCTGGGTAGTTGCTCAGCAGACAATAGTTCTAGCAGCTTTAAGAGAGGAATGCCATCCTCCAGATCAGTGTAGAGATCTTCAATACTAAGGTTCACCTGCAAAATTAAGCATTCAAAACTAAAAACAAAAAGCTATAGTTACTGAAACTAACAGATGTCATACTTGGGACAACTAATATCATGGTCCAAATTTGGCATTTGGAAATTTAAAACAGCCTAGTCTATTGCCCTCCTGCTGCTGATAGGAGTTATAATCCAACACATATGGAGGGTCCCAGGTAGGGGAAGATTAAATTAAAAGTATTGTTGAAGGCTTTCATGGCCGGAATCATTGGGTTGTTGTAGGTTTTTTCGGGCTGTATGGCCATGTTCTAGAGGCATTCTCTCCTGATGTTTCGCCTGCATCTATGGCAAGCATCCTCAGAAGTAGTAGCATCCACTACCTCTGAGGGTGATTGCCATAGATGCAGGCGAAATGTCAGGAGAGAATGCTTCTAGAACATGGCCATACAGCCCGAAAAAACCTACAACAACCCATTAAATTAAAACTTAACATGGCAAGTCAAATCAATAATGGATTATAATAGATATTAAATAGCATTGAAATAAACACATCAAAGAAGTGAGGATTGAGTGATAAATGAAACGTCAAGACTTCATAGCTAAACAGTGAAAAGAATCCATTGAAACATAGTCTTTGAGAGAAATTCTGTTTGTGTGGCAGTGATCCAACTGTCAGACGAAACTCTACTTACCAAATTTCAAAATGCATATATTGCATAAAATCACACTAATGCAAAAAGAACACAAATGCATCACTACTGCTTTGTCCAGCCAGTGTTTGTTTCACAGCAACACTTAACTGAAGCAACTTTAGAGGTGTTGGAAATTAAAAATGAAATATAATAATAATAATAATAATAATAATAATCTTTATTTATACCCCTTCACCATCTCCCCCAATGGGGACTCAGGGTGGCTTACATGAGGCCAAGCCCAAACAGCAAATTACAATAGAATAAAAATCAAAACACAAGCAACAACACAGTAAAATACCTAAAACATATGAATACAATAAGCAATAAGCAATACACGAATACAATATCCACAATCACAATTACAATGAGCGGGCTTCATGTACAAGATAAAATGCTAAAACTCAGGGTGAGAGAAAAGAGGAGCAGATTTGTGAGAGAGAGCTCATAAAGAAACAGGGTTGTAAAAACAGGCCTTCATACAAGGGGGAAGTATACTCCAGGGACATTATTTTTGTTGTGACGCTTCAAAATTAACAAAATTGACCAGATTTCTGAAATTGCAGCGAACTTGCAATAGAGAGGTTGACTCCACTGAGGAAGAGTTAAAAACTTAAATTTAAACTGAATATATTTGAAGTAGGAAGGCGTTGCCTCTGTGTGTTTATTTTTAAGAGCCTTTTATGTTGAACACTGGAATTGGTGGATATGAAAAATGCACACAAAATGCAAATAGGTTTATTTTGCATTAAAAAGATACATGGAATGGGAATTGAGGCAGGAAAAAAGAGGAATACTTACAGCATGTTTGTAGAAAACATTATTGATCCATTTGGTGAACGTTTTCTTCTGCATAGCCATACGTTGCTCTTGCAGTTTTTTGAACTGGCCTTCCACGTATTCTTCTTCCATTGTAACCTTAAAAGAGGTCCCTTCAGACATGTCACCCTCAAAAGTAACAACACACCACCTATCCCAATATGTTTTCAGTTCTCCTGTGCTCCTGAAATCAAGAAAGATCAGCCAGAAACATTCAAGGAAAAAGAGGAATCTGACAGTTCCAAAATGTGTTGGTGTTGAATTCAGGTTTGGATAAAGTATTCATATGAGGCATGCAAGAACATTTAATAGCAGTAACAAATTTCACTTCTTTTGTAAAAAAGAGAAAACAGTAATTTTTAAAACAATGTGATTGAGAAGTTCTTACACAACTTTTGCTTTTCTTCTGTTATGTGTTTCACTATCACTTTATATATGACTAGAGCCCCCGATGGCACAGTGGGTTAAAGTGCTGAGCTGTTGAGCTTGTTGACCTGCATGAGCTTCTGATGTCAGCCCCAGCTTCTGCCAACCTAGCAGTTCAAAAACAAGCAAATGTGAGTAGATCAATAGGGCGAGAATGGCGCTGCATGCAGTCATGCCGGCCACATGACCTTGGAGGTGTCTACGGACAAGGCCGGCTCTTCAGCTTAGAAAAGAAGATGAGCATCACACCCCAGAGTCAGACACGACTGGACTTCACGTCAGGGGAAAACCTTTACCTTTACCCTTATATATGACTACTTCTTAGCCTGCCCAAAAATGTGACATTCACCATCATTTGCATGATATTTGCCTTTCCCCTTCTAATTTGGCGACACAGTAAGTTGGCTAATTTCTGAGTGATCTTCTTGTACTTCCCAGTGTTTCAAATTCTTATTATGGCCATATATCCTTGCATATTAGCTGACCTCACAGATATGTTGAGAATAGGCTTTGAAAACATCCATTAATTCTAGGAAGAAGGGGAAGCGCCAGCACCCCCTCAGTGAGTCAGCTGCTCCTGAACATTGGCACCACCACCATTTTCCCACCCAGGTGTTCAAAAAGGACAGAAGGTCTGCTGTGGATGAGAGAGTAGATCGGTTTGATGCTTCCTTTAGATTCTCCCAGGATGGACCAATTTCTTGCAACTCTACTCAGATAAAGGGATGATCCCCTTTTTGATGACACACTGACCTGTTGATAAGTCAATCCAGTTCTACTGGCTGCTTTTTGACTAAAATTCTAGGATTATACACAAGTACATACAGTAACTATTGGATATTCTAAAATATTATATTGGCTGCTATATCTGGTTGCTGGACTATCTTTTCATTTGCTTCATGGCAGGGGGTTGGACTGGATGGTCCATGAGGTATCTTCCAACTCAATGATTCTATGATTCTATGATGTAACTCTACTCAATATGTGGTTTTCTAAAGTTTCGCTTCTTTTTCTATACACATGTATAGAAATAGTGAACCAAACAGTTCACTAAAAGCAGCCACAATCTCCATTCAGCTATTTCTTTTATTATTGACTGGTTTTCTTCCACATTCAGTGCCATACAATAATATGCCAAATCCAGTACTTTCCAGATAATCCTGTTTCTCGATGGTAAGAAATTTCTCATGGAAGGGTAGTATTCAGTATTAAAATGTATGTCTTAGATGCAATAATAATGAGAATCACAGAGTTGGAAGAGACCTCATGGGCCATCCAGTCCAACCCCCTGCCCAGAAGCAGGAAAATCACATTCAAAGCACCCCCAACAGATGGCCATCCAGTCTCTGTTTAAAAGCCTCCAAAGAAGGAGCCCCCACAACACTCTGGGGCAGAGAGTTCCACTGCTGAACAGCTCTCACAGTTAGGAAGTTCTTCCTTATGTTAAGGTAGAATCTCCTTTTCTGTAGTTTGAAGCAATTGTTCCACATCCTAGTCTCTAGGGCAGCAGAAAACAAACTTGCTCCCTCTTCCCTATGACCTCCTCTCACATATTATACAATCACCACTACACTGCTATTTGTCCCTATTATGTATTTATTATAATAATTTATACCTTGCCTTTCTGATAAAAAGTATCCAATGTAGTTAATGATACACTGCCTTTTTCATAGTCCAAGTGAAAAATAAAATCTTGATTAAAACCACAACACAAAAACTCTGCAGTAAAAGATTTAGACAGCAAGTACGCAAGCAGTTAAGCTCTCTTCTTTGATGTCCTAGGCCCTTACTGGTAGAGAGACCAGCCTAGTCTTCCATGATTAGTAGCAGCCAAGAGAAGCAGGCAAAGGCATTTTACAAAACGGTAACCAAGAAAATCTGAACTTACCAACTCTTGTAAAAATGTCCTTTGAATGGAAAAGGCAACAATCCAGAGCAGTGAAAATAATTTTGATCCAGAGATATGGACTTATTCTTATGCTCAAAGTGAACTTTGAATGCTGCAGTAGCAAGAAAGTATTTATAATCGATGTAACAACTCCACACCTAACAGGAAGGAAAAAGTTCATAAGAATATTGGGGCTAAAGGTTCTTTGTAGCATGACATATCTGTTCAAAAGCTGATACAACATACTATAATAGGAAATCAGTTTCCTATGCTGGCAGGTACCATTATAAAGAAGATATATACCTCTCACTCATATGGGAGTTTCCAAACACCATAAAACTCATAGTACAAAGTTATACATGAAAATATCATTCCAATAGTATACATTTTAATAGTTTTTTAAAAAATAATAATGCCAAAAGCTGAACCATTTTATAGAATTTAGATTTTTGCTATAGCTACCAATGTCTATTCCAACAAAAAGACTGGCATAAACAATTAGTTGCCACAGCTATTCAATACAACTGTTTATTTCCTTTCTGGAAGCTTGCTGCATACCAGTAGCCAATGGCTTGAGTAGTACTACCATCCCACAGACTATTGCCTTGAATAGGAATGGTCTAAAATTAATCAGATGACTAGGACTGGGGGCATGTCTACAAAGACCATATTATACAGTTTTGGAAAAAAGTAGTTTTGCTGTGCAGATTACACAGCAAATCCCAGAACCAGTTTAAGGCCCAGTTGTTGATTACACAAACTGATGCACATTAAGAGTTTTCTTTCATGAGCTTTTGTGGGAGGTTGTTGTCTGGCTGCCAGTTTGAAGTTAGATTCAAACTGCATTAGATTGTCAGAGTAGATGGGTGCTTAGAGAAGCAGTTAGACAAGAACCTAGATAAGGGGTCCCCAAACCTTTTAAACAGAGGATCAGGTCACAGTTCTTCAAACTGTCAGAGGGCCGGATTATAATTTGTAAATAACATGAATGAATTTCTATGGACGCTGCACATATCTTATTTGTAGTGCAAAAAAACACTTTAAAACAATACAATAATTAAAATGAAGAACAAATATAACAAATATAAACTTATTAGTATTTCAATGGGAAGTGTGGGTCTGCTTTTAGCTGATGAGATAGGATTGTTGTTATGTGCTTTCAAGTCATTTCAGACTTAGGTTAACCCTGAGCAAGGGCCGAGTAAATGACCTTGGAGGGCCATACCCGGCCCCTGGGCCTTAGTTTGAGGACCCCTGACCTAGAGGAATAAGATATATCATTTAAGATTATTCATGCCATTATATTTCCCATTCCTATGTATGTGAAAACTGGACAGTGAATAGAAAGTAAATCAATCAATTTGAGATGTGATCCTGGGAAAGAATTCTGAGGTTACCATGGACTGCTAAAGTGAGCGAATCTGTTTATTTATCATTATGCACCCTTTGTAGAACCAGTTTTTTGGTCTGGCACTAAGTTGCCTCAGTGTTCTTTGCCAATCGTGTAATTTCAGAAAGATAGATTTAACAAGTGATTCAAACCCAATGATTGCCTCCTCACAATCTAAGCTTTTGGTTATCATAGCTTCCATGTACATCACTTCATAAGAGCTTAATATATCTAGGCACATCTTCTTCGTCCTTTCATTCCACTTCAGTCTAGTGTCTTGTGGGTATGTTTGTTAGAGTGAGAAAGTATTACTTTGCTCCAAGTCCAGAGTGAGGAGAAAGGGGAGATGATCGCTAAGTAAATAGTTATCTACAACAAATGCATCAATGCTGCTTGCTATGGAGGGTGAGATCAAAAAATAGTCACTAGAGCCTCTCAAAGAGACAAAGGTATATTAATCAGAGTTGGGAAATAAGCCCGTTTAACCAAAACAGGTTGAGCTGCGTGGCCATTTTGATCAAGCATTTCCCGGCTTGGTTACATACTTGGCCTTTAGAGTGTCAGGCTTCTGGAATCAGTAAAAAGTAGAAGGGATCTTCATCCAGGCCCTCGTCTCTCATCAGGTTCACCAGACTAGACCCTATCCTAGCATTGAAGTTGCCCGCTATAATAAAATCACAAGAGGGATTCTCGGACTTTAAATCTAGTATGTAGGATGTTAATTTATCCTAGTGAGTGGCTGTTTCATTTTTCCCCAAGCTGCTTGGGATATAGGTGTTAACAAATACTATTTTTCTGGTTGCAAAAGTTAACATGGACTGCTAAAAAGACAGACAAGTGGCTCCGAAAGCAAAGTTAATCTGACACCCCCCAAGAAATCAAGATTATTATACCTTATTATACCTCAGGGCAACATCAGTTAGTACTCTACTTCCTCTAAGCTACACTTTCAACTTTGTTCAAATTTGGAGAAATGACAGCTTACATTTCATGGTGTAATATCAGTGATCTTTTGTACCCTGCACTATAATAGATCTGTTTATAGACCCATTATAAGCCTGACAGTCATGACTCACTCTTTACAGGAAAATAATCAATACTCAACTTAGGATAAATTTCATGAAATGTTAGTTTGCAACAATTTCTACTATACATGGATTATAATGGGTTGTTGAATAGATTTGAATCTGAAACAAATACCCTGTTGTTTCTCGCTTTCTGTTAAAATGGACACAATTTTTCATTGCTTTCACAAAGGAGATGAGAGGATGACCAACCATATTGGCAGACACAGTTGGTAAGAGAAATCACAAAATTGAAATGGGCTCCAAAGAGCATTGAGGAAATTCAGCTAAGCATTGCCAGTAGGTAGCTGTCTAGCCTCCTTTGAAGACGTACAGCGAAAGAGATTCAATCACCTTTCTAGGCAATTGAGCCAATTGTGAAATCGTTTTACTCTCAAGAAGCTCCTTATAATCTTCAGTCAAAATCTACCATCATGAAATGCAAAACTATTAGACCTGGTCTTCTGGGGCAGCAAATAATACATCTGAACCTTCCTCTCTGTGATAGCACTTTGTTTTTAAAGACTGCAATCATGTAATCCTGTTATCCTCTTTTCCACCAGGCCGAACAAACCCAGATCCTTCAACCATTCCTTATACATCCCATTGTTCTTGATGCCCTTTTCTGAACTTATTCAAACTTATCAATGTCTTAAAATGGGACATCCAGAACTGAATACAGCACTTCCGATGAGGCCTAACGCAGAATCTAGAGGGACTATTACTTTTTTTGTCTTCAAAACACCAATCATGATGTCAGATAAAATATCTGCTTTCTTTGGGGCAAGATCACACTGTTGGCTGTTATACTGCTTCACAATAATTCCAAGTCCTTTTCATATGTACTGCACCAAGCCAGGCATCCTTATCCTTTGAGTGTGCAGTATTCCTATCTGTTGCAGTATTCCTTTTGCAACACCAGGTGGCAGCCCCTTACAGGAATGAATAAAAATACACCAGTCATAAGTATTTGTTTTAATTTTATTGAGCATCATTTTTCTAACACCATTACAAAAAATCAATAGCAGATTAAGAAGCATATACAAAAATATATTACAGTTTCTGTTATATTTTGTGCATATAATCAAAGTGCAATATGAAGAAATTTAAACCTTTGGGGAAAACATGTGCACCAAAAGTTTGTTATTTTGAGCTTTAAAGAAAAAAATATGTATAAAATATTATCTATAGTTTATGACTAAAATATTTAACATTGATACAAGGACTTTTTCAAAAGCCGATTTTACTTCTAAAGATGTTAACACTAATTGAATAGAAACACTTTGATTAAATAAGGAACTTCACATTTTAAAAACACGTATATCTATTAACCTTCATTATCCTGATAAACTTCAAGAATGCCTTGGGCTACAACTCCGATACCACTATCAGGAGATGGAGTGGCACCATGTTTTGGAAGGCTGCATTAAAATAAAAACTGGAATTCTGTCCATGCCATGGGGCTTTCCTATTTCCTTTGTATGTACAGTTTTTTTAATACAATTTGGAAAACTGGCCATGCAGCTCAGGAAATCATAGCTATATGGAAGTTCATGGAACTGGAGAAGGCAAGAATGGGCAAGTTTTTTTGGTTTCTATGATTAATTTTCTGCCTTAGGTCCTTATTGTTTTGGCAACAAAATACCACAGATCTTTCAGAGGTCCATTTCTCGTCTTTGAAAATTGATTTTTAAAATGTTAGACATTGCAAGGAATACTACAAACTATCTAACAGATGAATTCTATTCTCGGAGGCTTCCAGAAAAGGCTAGTTACTTACTCTTTTTTCAAGAAGAGTCCAGGAAAATATAGGGAGCACATCAAAGGGGACAAGTTTGTGAGGACACATTTTACTAACACCTGAAGTAGGCAAAGGTGACATCTATTTGCATTGTGGTATTTTTCTTTAAAGATTCAGGTAAATTTGGCCAAGAATTTGAAGGCATCTGTAATGAAATCCCAAGTATCTAAATGCATTGCAAGGATGCAAACCCAATTTACATTGCCCTGGTAACCACACTTTGGATGTAATAGAGTTGCTCTCTACATGAAGAAGGGAGACCATGCTTCTAATGTGGATACAGCTTATATATCTCCCAAATAGGAGTTGTGCAGAGGAGACACTCAAGATGCTAAATGCATGGGGGGAAAGGAGCACAAATCACTCATGTAATCTTGCTCCAGACTAGTAATCTTGTTTCAAACCTGTAGCTGTTGAAATAACAAAACCATAGTAGAAAAAAGAGCTAGTACACTCCTTTGTGCACCTTAAAGACACCACTGTGCTGTTTTTAAAGCCATTACAACATTCAAACACTGAAGTTGTTGAACAAGGGTATTTTTAATTATAAAAAAAGGAAAGGAAAAGAAAGCAAAATAAATTTTGGTTATAAAACTTCAATAAATAATACAATAAAGAGGAAAGTCATTTCACAAAAAGAACTAAAGAAATATCAAAAGAAAACAGTTTGTTGGGAAAGTATTCCCCGCTGTGCAGGATAAAGGGAAGAAAGATGATCTCAACATGGCAATATGCAACCATATATACATGGCTCTCCTTGAGTGAGGATCAACTGAAATTGGATAAGCATGCTTTCATCTTCCTTTGCCATGGAAAAAATGACATAATCCAGAATTCAACATCCATGATGTCTATTTAAAGTCCTATGGTTTACCATTTCCTATTGGTATTGGGGGGCAAATTTCCAGTCCTCATAGACTGAAACAAACCAGAACTACTTGCAGAAGAATCTGAACTAAAGATAGGATTATCATGTGATCTACCATTCTTTCTAACTATTATTTGAGGGTGTGACCACGTCAACTCCTCCCTCCCAAGACCTCCACATTCTTTCCATTTGCTATTACTATCCTTGGGGAAAAAAGGATGACAAAAGGTTTGTTTTCCTAAGTAAAAGGGCATCTAAGCAGGTAACACAATCAGGGCTTGAGTTGCTAGTCAATTGATTTTTCTGACATCAAAAGATACACTAAGCAGATAGTCTCAGCTTCTCAGCTGCCATATGGTAAAGAAAGGGTTCCAAAATATAATGTATGGGAAAGCTGCTATAACGAAGATGCAAAAACAGCATTCTTGAAATAGATGACTGATCATTGGTTGAGCATATGCTTTCCATTGGCAAATCCCTAGAAATTCCACATTAAAAGATCTAGTGTGGAAGGTTGAAAAATATCCTATTTTGTGTGAAAAAGATTCCACTCTGCAGGGAATTATCTCTCTTTTTCATGACATTCCTAGACTTGAGACTACCCAAATGGTGGAAGGGATGCATTGATGGCAAGGAAATGCAAAGAAGCTCGCTATGTGCATTTTCAGGCTAAAGTCTACACCTTTGGTTGCACAAAGTACTATCAAGTAGAACAAATCATGCCAAGAAAACCCTGTGATAGAGTTGGCATCGGCCGGAAACAATTCAAAGGCACACAACAACAAAGTTTGAGTCAGCACATCTTTTACTGACACAAGATAGCCCCATTAAATTGTAGGTGTCTTTTGTAAAGTCATACTTCAGGATTAAACAGACGTTTTTATAAATAAACATTGCAGATAAAGAGAAGTTTCATTATTTTCAGTACAACATACTTTTTCAAAGCAACAAAAAAAATCCAAATTAACAACCGAAAACAAAATGAGGATTTCACAGTATTACAAGTTCAAATTAACTCCCACAATATTTGGTAATGGTCACTAACTTACATAGCTTTACAAGACAAGAGGACAGAAGATACTTTACCAATAGCTATGATGCAGGATCGAACTGTTGTGATCAGAGATAGTATAACTTCCACTCTCTGTAAGATTCCTGAAGACATTTATGTTGGCAACATTGGGCTGGATTAGACAGAACCATGGCCTGATTTAACAGGGTAATTCTGGTCAGTCATAGTTATAAAAAGTTAATGGGGTAACTTCTATAGTAACTATGAAACTCTGGTAAGATTTTGAAATTTAAATGTACATACTGTACAACTCATTATACCAATTCATTGGCTTTCTAAACCTAATTCTATGTTCATACAAAAGCACTTACACAAGAAGCAGGAATTGGGTAGGCATCCAGATAACAAACATGCCCAGGAACACTTGGGCATGTTTGTTATTGCCTGTGCTAGCTGGGGCTGCTGGGTGTTTCACTCCAACAATGTTTGGTGGGAAATACAGTCTGGAGGGTCATTGCTGATTGCTACATCTCAATTTGCAGACATTTGGTACAAGCTTTTAATTTTTGATTCCAAGAACAAAGCTGCATCAAATTGTACCCTTATAATCTATGAATTTCGGACCACAGCTATCATTAAGATAGTTCACATATCATTAATGAATGATGGTGGCTTTCAAAGTGATACATTTCAAGTTAAAGGGAATATATAGCATTAATAAAGAAATTAATGTACAAGAATTAATTTTTAAAGTTAAAACTATTTTACACAAACCCATCCTATTTCCATATTTTGATTGTAACTATGTCAGAAATGGCAAGTGTGATGTCCTTGTTTGAAACCAAAGTGAAACAAAAAATATTGTAGAAGGTTACTGAAAAGGCACTGTTAATATGCACATTTCAAAAGCAACCCCTTGCTACATTGCTGGTTGTTCTAATCGGAACATTAATGTAGCATCAAAACCCAGGGCCATGTTAAGCTTCAGAAGGCATTTACTTGTAGAAAGAGTAACAGCGCCCTATGTCACAGATTATACATGATACAGTGAATGCACTTGAAACATAATGAGAAGATTGCACTAATAGTCATGTATCCAATGCACATAGAATCAGTAAAACAGTCTCTAATCACTCATAGATTTCATGGTTTTTTCATAACACAACTGTGATTTTTATATTAATACCTTAAGTAGCCAAATATTCTTGTCAATAGCCTTATTTTCAAAGGGTATTAAAAAAAATTGTATATGGTTTTTAGGATAACAGAACACAGCAGTTAATGTTTTCACAATCATTGTGCCACACGAAAAGATTTTCTATGTGAAGGAGGAACCAGATGGACAGGCAAACTACTGGGCAGTTCATATCCCTCCAACTTTATTTTGATGAGATGTTTTGCTAAGGCAAATTCTTCTTCATCTAACATGCCATCATTGTCACAGTCAGCAAGCTTCCAGATTTTCCCCAGGACACTGTTTGGCAGTTTGGAGGTCAACATTTCCTTCTTTGCGTTGGCCCCAGAGACTCTGCCATTGACTGGTGAGAGAGTGTAAAAGATTTCATCGTATACAGGTTTATCTTTGGCGACCACCCACTCCTCCTCATCTGCTCCTTCCTTGGCACCCTCTCCATAGCCACGATCAAATGGCCCTGCTGTGGTGCCGTCAAATGCGCCACCTTGCACCTTCTGGTTTGGCATGCTTCGCTCTTCTTGGGTCACCAGGGTCATCAAGAAGGCAACTTTATTGGCCAGCATGTTATCCACAGCTTCAATCAGCTTTGGCTTCAGGGAATGGAATTTGGTGAAGTCATAGTTCTCTAGAAGTTCCTGGGAAATGATAGAAACACAGTAACCAGAACACTTGTCAACACACTGTGATGAAATTCTTGGGTTTTGCTGAGACTGACAAAGTTAGGTGAACCAAGCCTTAGAAAGAAATATTTTTAACAAAACGTACATTTTGATTGCATCAAGGAAAATGAACTTTCAAAAAGAAGTCAGGATGCTTGAACTTGGGAGCATAGAGCATTCACCACTAATACCCTCACCACTAATAAACCAACAGCCTTGAGTCTCTATACTGAGGGAAAGGCAGGACAAAAAAATAAAGTAAACCAGTCAACAAGCAGCAATCACGTTTCTGTGCTACTGTGGTTGAATTTATTTACCAGCACCAAACAGTAAGCACTCTCTTATGAAATGGCTGACAGGGGTATTTGTGCCCAATGAAGTTGTCATAAATTCATGTTTCCACAAACCTCTAGCATAATGAAATAATGTGATATTTAGAACCTATCCCAACACACAGTCCAAGATCAAAGCAGCAGTTCAAAATGTGGTGTGGAGGAAGAATTTATGGAGTCACTCTAGGGCTAAACTAAAACAGCTGGGGGGGGGGGGGGATAAACAGCTCTGACTGCTCGACCGTTAATTTCCTGGTGTGTGTGTTGCTTCTGCTTTTGCGTAAGAATGGCAATTTAAACAAGCAACTCATTTCCCTTTTGTCTTATCTGTTCTCAATTCTACAAGGGTGTTGGTAGAATAGAATAGAAACAGAAACAGAGAAATGTTTGTACCAATATTTTCACAACTTATAAAGGCTTTTAAATAGAAAGCATAATGCTAAGCCATGTAGATTTCCCCTTCAAGTTCACTCTGTTTCAAATCAAAATGCCTGACTTATATGTAGTTCTGTCAAGGCACCTCTATGACATGTGAGGCCTGTGGTTCAAGCAGAGGGTTGGCACAGTCTGAAATAGTGTGGTAAATTGGTAAATTTCTTTCCTTCACTGACCATGTACCACTCAGGACTGCTGTATGCATGTATGTGTGGTGTGTCTTTATGAGGAACCATATATTCCATGTTGGGCTACTTAGAAGAAAAGTGATATCCATGACTCCCATACCCACAGGAGATATATTTTGTTTCCACTGAATTTACAGTAGAAAAGGAAATAATGAATAATAGCGAACCCAAATGAATGGCTTCTGCCAGACGTCACTTGAGAGTCGCCCTGGAAGCTCTAGTACATTCCTAGAGTGGTATTCCTAGAAAGGTATCTCTTGGAATTTGCTAGGTCCTCCAGAGCGACAAGGTAGCTTTCAGCAGAAGCAAACCATAGAATCACATGGAAGACCTAGAAATTTCTCCGAGTAAACATATTTATTGGATGCAGGTAGGTGAAACCATAGGTATCAGTCCCAGGGGTGCGGGGGTCATCCTGTACCAAATAAATGGCAGTGTCTGACTTCTGAGCCACTGTACCTGCATCTTCTTAACTTCTGGGAAATCTCCTGGAGAGATTTGGTGCTCTTGTTGCAACTGACGATAAATTTCAGGTAGCTTGCTGATCAATTCCTTCTTCTTAGTGTCTTTTCCAAATACAGAGGGCATTTCCTTCTTTAGATGGCTAATGATATAAGCATGTACCTGAAAATAAAACAACAATGTGCTTTAGGATCATCTATATATTTCCAATTCCTGCATTAAATGTAAACAACAGGAGCAACAAATTATCAAGATGCATGCATTTTAAAATATATATTAGATTTCACAAAAATAAAAAAGCATATGTTGACACCTTTCTTTCAGCTTTGTGAAGGTTAACAGTCATGCTATAAAATCTGCCAAAGAAATATGAAATTCATTTACTTTAAAGTGAAAGAAATAAGGTTCTAGGTTTTGCAACAAGCTAGGCAGAAGTGCCGCTTCCTAGTCATGATGGCCAGGAAAACCACAAGGACATGCTTCTGCTGGTCAGTCAAGACAAAGGGGATTTTCACAAAAGTTGTGGCCTTTCCCATTATTTGCTTCAAAAGTCTCTATAAAGCATAACTATATAGTTACCCCTTCTGGCAACAAATTACAGAATCTCTCGGTTATAAGAGAGTGTATTGAGACAATGATCTGTGATTCTATTTTAAACTGCAATGATAGCATCCTAGAGAATCCTGGGATTTGCAGTTTAGCAAGAGACACTTTTCCATAACTCACCTATTACATCAAAAGCAACGACTAATTTGTCAAAAGAAAATCTGCAATCTGCTGTTCTACACATATCTTTTTACACCAAAATTTGGTGGATAATGCATACAGATCGAATATAGGACGATGCACTTTTATGAAAGATACATATGTGGGATATAATGGCTGCAATGCATTCCCCACTACTCTCCCTGTTCCCAATCAACCTTCCCTCATCATCCAACTATCTCTCAAATGATTATGTTGCTTCAGACAGTTCACATACTTTTGAGAGATAAGACTGTAGGCAGTGTGGAAAACATTCAGGTCTGACCGGTCACATGGGGCTGAGGCAATGTTAGAAGTTTTGATAAGACCCTGGAGTTGGGAAGGAGCTGGCAATTCACTTGCTTTATTTTGACATGAAAGGAATTTCACGAGCGGCTTGGGAGAGGAAGGCAGGAGCAAAATAAGGAACGACATCATGCTTTTTATTTCTTTTTAAAAACAGTATCACACAAGTGAAATTCAGCTCAATGTAGTTGTTTGAGCACTGGACTATGACTCTGGAGTTTAGGATTTGAATCCCCACAGAAATCTCCTGGTTGACCTTGGGCGATTCACACTCTCAGAGGAAGTTAAGGGCAAGTTCCCTCTGAAGCAATCTTGGACAAAAACCCTGTAACAGGGTAGCCCAGTCTGAGAGTTGCCACAAGTTAGAAACAACTTGAAGATATACAAGTATTACAACTATTACTTTCCTGACTGGCAGCTCTTTGAAGTTATTTCAATCTTTCAATTCAATTTGTGCTAAAGCTATAGTTTACACCATTAACTTCTGACTCCCCCACAGGAATAAGGTGTTTTTCCTTCCTTCTTTGGCTGACTCTCAATACTAAAAGCAACTTAATAACTTCATAGGTATATTATTGTGCTCTTTCTATTGGTTGTCTAGAACAGTAATCTGTTAACCAGTGATCACATTTATATGCGAACTCTATTTATATAGATAATTTATTGTTACACAGGCAGGGAAAAGATGGGAACACATTTTACCTTTGCAAGTCGTGATCTCTTGATGAGATCATTCAGTTTCCTTACAGTTGCCTTTTGTGGAAGGTTCTGGATATCCTGGAAGAGATCCTGTGCCTCAGCCTCAAACAGTCTTCGGTTTTCTGTATTTTGCAGGGGCTGGGCCCAAAAGGAACCAATGTAGACCCGTAATACTTCTGGAGTGTTAATAACTTTCCCCAAAGACCACATGAGTGCACCATACACCCTCATTAATTGCTGAGTGTCCACTTGGTCAGCCTTATTCAACACCACTCGGATTTTATCATCCTGACCTCGAAATGCTTTGATTGCTTCTGAAAACTCATCAGAAATATCAAGTTTATGGGCATCAAATAAGAGGATGATGCGATCAACTCTCTCACCGAACCATCGTAGGACCTCACAAAAATCATAGCCTGAAAAAGACAGCAAATAATGGGAGATTATCAAATATGACAATGCTCAGATTTCATTCTAACCTCAACATTCTTTAGAAGCCACTATAATTTTCAATATCAATCTTGATAATAATGCATGCAATGCATTGGAATGTAATATGCTCAGATTCTGTACTGTGGGCAAGTGTCTTAAGTGTATCTTTGCAGGTAGTATTACTCAGAAAAACTGTCTGCAGTTTCAGATTGGCTTTAATGAAGAAAATTAGGTTTTTTCTAATCACAAAATGTTGAACAATGTAGACTGTCAATAACACAATTATTGAAACATATATGCCTAAATCCAACTGTCAGTCCCAAATCAATCAGAACCACTGACTCAATGGAGCTTCCATTAAGTATTGACTTATCAAATTCCCATTGAGATTCAGTGTGTCTAATTTAACAGCTAGTAGCAATTAGATTTATATCATAATGAATGTGTCTTATACCAAATCAAAGTGAATGTGTCTTATAGCAAAGCTCAATCTAGTCTAGTACTGTCTATCCTAACCATCAGAAGCTATTTCCATGGTCATAGGAAGATGGTTTTAGGAATGATGTTTTTCCACAAAAGGTAGGATGTCAATCTGATGAAACTGCTTTGATTGTGTATATATATATTTTGGAGAATGCACTGAATTGCCCTTGTGGTCTCTTCCAATTCTATGAGTCTAGCAATTTTAAAGGCTCCAGTAAATAGTATTAATAATAAATAATAAATAATACTTGCAAGCAACAGGGGAAATCACACTGTCTTCTGGCCATGAAACTGGCCATCCTTGGAAGGCTCCAGGAATAGCAACTCTCCTTTTAAATGAACTACAAGTCCACACTTTATTTGTACCCTTCCCCAAATATTTTTTACAAGACTTCTTTGGTTTTGTGGGGCAATGTATCCATGGCAAGTCCTGAAGCCCTTGGAGCCTACCCATCCTTGCCTTCAATCAGCACTTTGAAGTGAGTTGGTAGTATTCTGCAGACTGTAAATGAAGGGATAGTGACAGTGGGTGGGAAAAAAAGAACCTGCCAATGGCCATCTAGCACAGGCAAAATTCTTCAAGATCTGGGTTGTGATTTTTCTGCCTCCAACTACTCTTCAAGTATATTGTTAAAATAATATGTGCCAGCCATATAAAGGGGTATTATTATTTATCTTACAAAACAAATGCTAACTCATAGTTACAAGAGAGCAGGATTTAATAAACCAAACACTACCAGGCAAAAACATCAAGGAAAGTTGTCACCAAGCAACCAGAATAAACTGCCAGGAGGATTAATCCTGGAGTAAATTCTAGTGAATGCAATAGGGCTTGTTGCTTACTTCAAAGTAATTATGCTTGGGATAAATTGTTAGTCTCCTTCTCACCCTCCCTCATATCACTAACTGTATTTTATTTAATATCTGGAGTTCAATAAATTTAAGTAAAGGACTTTTGTGATATTGTGCCTGTCTGCTTTATTGTTTTAATTATATTCGCAGGTTTGGCTTTTGCTGATTTGATTATTCATGGAAGCAGGCCAGTTGTGCTGGGGGACCTAGAGATTCACAGAGAGATGCTTTATCAGGCAATAAAATGTGGGGGTTTCTTATTGTTTTCCCACTTTCATGGGGGTTTTGAACCCCTAACCCTTATGAAAGTAGAAAGCCTACTGTACTTAATTTTAATCTTCTTTTATTCTTTTTGTTGTTGTGTTGTTGTTTATTCTTTCAGTCACTTCCGACTCTTCGTGACCACATGGGCCAGCCCACGCTAGAGCTCCCTGTCAGCTGTGCCCATTCCCAGTTCCTTCAAAGTCAAGCCAGCCCTTGGTCGGCCCCTCTTCCTTTTTTCCTTCGATTTCCCCCAGCATCATTGTCTTCTCCAAACTTTCCTGTCTTCTCCTTATGTGGCCAAACTACTTCATCTTTGCCTCTAATATCCTTCCATCCAGTGAGCAGTTGACTTTATTTCCTCGGGTATGGACTGGTTTGATGTTCTTTTGGTCCAAGCCACTCTCAGAATTTGCCTCCAGCACCACAGTTCAAAAGTGTCTATCTTCCTTGGCTCAGGAATACTTATGGTCTAGCTCTCACATCCATAGGTTACTATGGAGAATATCACTGCTTTAACTATGCAGAACTTTGTTGCTTCGTATTCTTTTACTTTAAGTTTCTGCAAGTGCTCAGTGGGAAAGAAAAGGGAAAAATTGTTTTATTAGGGAGGAGGGACCAGGCTTGCTTTCTGCTGTCCTGGAGATTAGGACACGGAGAAATGCTGTTCGGCAGTGGAACTCTCTGCTCTGGAGAGTGGTGGAAGCACATTCTTTGAAGGTTTTTAAACAGAGGCTGGATGGCCACCTGTCGGGAGTGCTTTGAACGCTGTTTTCCTGCTTCTCGGCAGGGGGTTGGACTGGATGGCCCATGAAATCTCTTCCAACTCTATGATTCTATGATTATCCACAAGCAAGTAAATTACCTCTACTGATTCGCTGTTTCTCGCCTGAAAGAATGCCTGGGCTATCAATGATGCTGATACTCTTCAGAACCTGATTGGGCAACTGAGCACACATGAACCTACAAAGAAAAAGAAAAGTAGTCCATTATAACAACACACTCCTTTCTGTGCTCACTAGAAAAAAAACTTATCCAATTTCTGACAGCAAATGAAAGATGACTGCTTACCCCTGTTCTCAGTATATGTAAGATGATGATAGCATTATCCTAACTGATAGATGTGAAAAAAGATTCATGCTTTTAGCATCATACCACAGGGGGCTGTGGGTGCTGTGAACTACTTCAACTAGTGTGATAAGATTAGAAGAAGAAGAAAGGCTTTGAATCTGAGGCAATCCTTTGAAGCTGGACAATCCTGCTCTGCATCAGCCAATCACAGTCTTTGAAATGCTGTAACAAGGAGAAGCTTTGGAGGATATAATGTGGAAGCCTGTCCTTAAAAGAGTTAGTCAGGGCAATCAGACAGAGTTAAAAATCAAAGTTTTTTTGGGGGAGATTTGGGAATGTGGACAGAATTCAGAGATGTGTAATCTGTTTGCTATACTTACAGTTTTTACTTTCCATAACTGTGTCTGACTGTTTACATTTAAAAACGGAAAGAGGATACAATACAAAATTGATAAATGAACATAGTCACTTGTCCAGTATAGAGGCCATTTAGCAGCCTGAATACCAAATCCAGGGTAAGAGGAAAGTGATGGGAGCCCGTGGACTGGAATGGTGAGACCTGCCCAGAAGGGGGGACCATCACTCTCAATATGAAGGACAACATTTGGAGAAACTCTATATGAATTATTCATCTTGTGCTCATAACAACACAATGCTGTCTAGGACCATCATGTATGGTCCTGTTTCTGGACAAATGTTATGGCATATATTTCTATGAACAGAAAGAACAAGGGTGCCATTTTATTATAGTCATTTTCTTTTCCAGAATAACAAAGGAACAACACAGAAAAGAATGGCCACTTCTTAAGGACTTCAGCTCTACACTTCCCTCATAAAGTACACCCATATAGCGGAAATATGGATGATTTATACAGATACATGAAGGGCCATATTGTACAGAGACTGTTTATCTGTGACATCTCTACTTGAGTTTCATTAAATCGGAGGCTTCATTTAATGCAGCCTTCCTCACTCCGGTGTCCTCCAACTTATGTTAAACTACCTAAGGGGCAAACCAGAGTGGTTTAATTCTTAATTTCCTGCCAAGGGAGAACTGGGGCAGATTTAATTTTATTAAATGTTACAATAAAATTGAGGATTATTGAAGTGGAGAACAAAAATACTATTCAGATAAACCAATTATCTAATTGACCTTGAAACTTTATTTATTTTATAAAAATACATTATAAATAATGTTTATCGACCCATAACCATCCCGATGAATTGAACTCCAAATGCTTCTAGATTGTACAACTATTCACCATGCTGGCTAGGAATAAAGGGTTCTAGGCTGAAGAACATTGTATGACAAAAATAGTGAGAGAGATGAAAGGGAAAGGGTTAGCCCTATTTTTGAAAGAATGTTGACAGAAATTTAGAAGATATATATGTGACTGACAAAGTTCTATGCTCAATATTATGTAAACAAGTCTTTGCATTCTGGTAAAAAGATTGGGAAATCAGAGCATACTTATTTATTCTCTTTATTTTCACACACAAGTAACATTTTAAATTATTTCTACTGTTTTGCATTATCTACATTGGAGAGCTTGTACATTTTTAAAAAGAATTTAAAATGGCAAGTAATAATTAAGTTTAAAAATGGTTTAAAACATATTTGACAGAATGACAGCGCATTTGAATTCTGTGTTTTATGTAAAATACCCATTGAATCTGCTAGAGTTTGGTTCTAAGACTAAACACCAAAATTTGTGGATACCCAAGTTCCACTATACAAAACTGCATAGAAAAATAATGTCCCTTATATAAAATGGCAAAATCGAGTGTTACAATTTTTAATTCAAGTTGTGGATGCGAAATCTGTAAATATGGAAGCTTTACTATATATGCATTTGCCTTACTACTGACAGCTAAAGAACTCAAGTATTAGGAGAAGACTGACTCCTTTATTCCAGCTTAACAATGACACAATGTTTAAAATTTTCCGGATGTCAAGTGAAGTAGAAGTAGTGACAGGTTTTTCCAGAAAAACAAGAACTGCAGTTATGTATGGTGACAGCACTGCGTAATACACTCAGACTACCCATAGGTAAACAATAAGGACAATAAAGAAAAGAATCAGGAGAAAGATATTTTGCAGTGATAGGAATGGAAACTTTTTCAGCTTGCTTGAAAAATGTGTGGATACAGGAGACTGGCAATGCATCAGTAAAGATACCAAATAGCAAACCCCACCACCAGAATTTACTATTTTACACCCGCTTTCAGGGATGATAAAAATACTAAATTGTTATATAGGAGTATTTAAAAAGTGAAAAAAGACTAGGCAAATTTGGATTAAGCTTTTGTTTCTTGGAAGAAAGAAAGTAATAAGGCAGATTAAGATCAGAAGGAAAAAGGGACCGAACTTGGGTTCCAGACATAAGTGTTAGAGTTGTATACTTGTAGGGCTGAATAGATGAAAAATGAAAAACAGAACCTCAGCAATTTCTTTGCTGTTGTCATAGACAGCAAGAGCAAAACATGGAGCTATAAATCTGCTCTCTGGGAGAAGCGAAGAGGTGGAAAATAGGCTGTCCTGGAATATTCTGGGTTCACAGACTGTGTCTTCGGGTGTCTTTATTTATCCACCATATTTATATCCCACCCTTCTCACCTCTTAAGAGAACTAGAGTGGCTCAAATATATAGGCAGGGATTCGATGCCACATGAACATACATTAAGTAAAATAAATATATAAATTAAAACAGTCACTAAAAGCATATCAAACATGAAAAACCACTTATTTAAAATCATGCAATCCGATATCATAGTCTGAGGCCATTCCAATTGTCATTGCACAATTCTGTGTTCTCTTATTGCACTGCTACCGACCCAAAGCTTGGTCCGACCTCCATGTCTTTAGCTTTTTCCTGAAGGTCAGGCAGGAAGGGGTGGATCTGATTTCACGCAGGAGGAGACACCACTGACAAGGCCCTGTCTCTCACCAATCGCACCTGTGAAGGAGGTGAGACCAGGAGCAGGAATATAGCTCTGTCAACCTCCTGGTCATTTTGTTCTATGGATCAGAGATTTTCAAATCCTATTGGAAAATGTTAAGTCATCCTCCTTGAGAGCCTTGCAACCTTTTTCCAGACATCAGCAGGAAGGTTTTGTAAAGAACAGCACATTTGATACTTAAATAGCCATTGAAAATGCAACAATCTAATCACATTATCAAAGCCTATAGAAGTAATATATTTTTCCAGTAAAAATAACTGTGAAACCTTCAAAAATTAAGTACTCAAATTTTATGTTTTGAAATCTGAATCAAATTTTATGCCTTTCACTCTACTCCATCTATTTTATGAAGAGGCATTCTAGCAAATAAAGGAGAATCCTAGCAATGGGATTGGAGGATACATCAGGACGTATTAAAGAGATAGTATGTTGCCTTCCATTACCTGTTCAAAAATGCATTTCCAAAACGGTCAAGTTTACGAAATGGCTTCTTAGGGTCCACGACAAGAGCATTCCCTGGTGTACTCCCTTCAGTGTCTCCATACATGACAGCAATGAAAGAATCTGTAGTTGGTTCTGGACCAATCCTCATTCCTGGAAAGTCCTGCTCCAACAGATACCTAATTATGGAAGAGGAAATAAGCATACAAAGTTGAAACAAACCACAGTCATAGAGAAACAAAACAATTAAGAGTGAGTTTTCCTAAGAGGAGCTGTGGGACAGCCATACCCTCTGAATGTGGATCTCTCCATCACAGAGCCATCTACTGTGCATCTGCTTTTGTAGATCAATAACTGTAAAGTCTTATAATAAAATTATCCTTAATATTTGGAGGTATGCAGAAGTAGAGAAAGAAAACAGTCTACAACCAGTAAGGAAAGATTTGGAGAAACAGTCAAATTAACCGGAAAAAAAATAACTTTATTAGAACTAACATGAAGTTTCATCATTAACCAATTCATTGTAATAATATGCTTTATTTATATTCTGCCCTTCTCCCCTAGGAGACTCAAAGCGGATTACAGCATTTACATACATGGGCAAACATTCAATGCCTTTACAATCATATACAATGGGAGGGAGAAACATAAGCAAAGGCAGAGGCTTCTCCTTTCATTTCTGGCTTCTGGAGATGGTACTCATCTCTGGCTCTGTGCTTTTTTCTCCATTTTCAAGCTGAGGAGTCTGCATTGTTACTTCCTGGTTGAGTGGCTGGCAAGATTGTTTGAAGCGTCACTTTGCCTTTTCCCACCAAAGCTGTATTTATCTACTCACATTTGCAACTTTTTGAACTGCTAGGTTGACAGGAGCTGGAACTTACAGATGGATTTAAACTGCCAACTTTCAGATCAGCAGTTCAGCCAACCTTTAGGTCTGAAGTTCAGCGGCACAAGGGTTCCTCATGCTAATGATATAGGGTTTTTTAGGTTGATGATAAGCAAATTGGGTTTTTTAATATTACTGTGCAACAATTGCTTTATTTTAAAATATTGTGAATTTTTCTAATCCATAATGATATTAGATAAGTTTCTATGATTCACTGCATGTTCCTTCCCTTTGGCTTTTATCCTGGAACATCAAGGTCAGTTCAGAGTTCCAACTTTTAAAAATAACTTAAGAAAGCATTTGAAAATGTCGTTTTTGAAGCATTTGTGCCAAACAGGATACAAACCAGTCTCTCTTCATCCTCTGCACTCACTAAATTGTAATGTCCATCCGTGTCATCAAATTAATCATCAACATCTTATTCTCTTTGTTCATCTAAATACCAATCCTATGTTCTTTTTCCATCTTAAATCGGAGTGCAGAGTGATAAAGCTTTTCATTAATCATTCTGCTAGGCTGTTAGATTTTGCTCCTGAAAATCTGCAGAGCTATTATTCAAACCGCCTTATTAACAAATGGCATTATTATAAAACATTTGAAAGGTAAAGTACCAGGTGCACGTTGACATTCTTGACATTATGAAATAACAGGGGGCCAGTGAGAATATCTGAACACTCAACTGCCAAAATGGCAATCCTAAAGAATATATTAAAGTGACTTACCTTGTTTACTATTGACCTACTTATTTTAGTACTATCAATAAAATTCCCAGTGTCTGACAGCCACAATAAAATGGGAGTAATTCAATTCTAGCTGGCAAGTCAAAAATCATTACTTCCAGTCATCTCTCAAATCTGTACAGATCATGGGATAACAATTTCCTCTACGGATATCCTCAAACAATTAGCTAACAACATTTTATTAAGTTTCACTGAGAGCAACAAAGCCTGCATACAAACCATGATGTATAAATTTTGCTGAGCTATGCTCTATCCCTCTTGCATGTTCCCACTGAAAGAAAAATACCCATTCCTTTGTATTATGGTAGCTCTCTAAATGTTGTTGGATGGCAACTTATAGTATTACTTGCCATTGGCTTTACTGGATGGAGCTGCTGGCTGACATGTTTGGAAATCTGAAGGACTCCCACTTCATTTTACAAATATTCTGGATGTTTTGCCCTCCATACCTCACACAACCCATTCCACCTGCTAAATTTATTAACAGACAATTCAGTAAGACGTCTACTAATTGTTTTATTGCAATGAATCAGTCAAATTTAATGTTAGATATTAATAGAAAATGGAATTAATATTCAATAGCAATTATCATAAAGATGTTCTAGAAATATAACATGGTGTTCTAGAAATATAACAGGAAATTTCATAGAGCTGGCACAGCAAACATCAGCTATAATGATCAAGGGGATTGATCTTTGTATCTAGGGGTGCATTTACTCTGTAGATTTAATGCAGTTTTGACACCACTTTAACTGACTGCAATGGAATTGCAACTCCCAGGATTCTATAGTATTGAGCCATAGCAGTTAAAGTAGAGACAAATTGCATTAATTGTACAGTGTAGACATGCTCTAAAAGGAAAGGACAAAGAAGAAAAATGTTTATTGCAAGAGGATATGATAACAATATATTAACTTACAAATGCTATGAACAGAATAGCTACTGAACATACATTTATTTACGTTTACTTATCCTATACAATGCAAAATTTACTTATAACTGAATTATATTAAGTTATAACATTATAAGTTATCACAGCATGACAACCAGTGGTTTCAAATACTTTTAAAGTGCACTGGGAAAATCAATATTCTTGATTATCAGGTATAGCTTCCAACTGTTGGACACTGTGAGCAAACAGAGCATGGTGATAATTTCACATGCCACCAACACACACCTAAAGCTTAGGGACAAAATGTTGGCCAAGACGGCCTATTATAATAATGATGATAATAAAAACTTTATTTATAGACCGCCCTATCACCCCAAAGGGACTCAGGATGGTTTCTAATATGTATGGAAAACATTCAATGCCAAGAAGGGAAAAACATTCAAACAGAATTACATCAGAACAAACCAGATTGAACAATATAAAAGCAACCTAACTCTAAAACTTAATAACAAGCAAAATAACCAACAATAAAAACTTAAATAACCTATACAGACAGAACAGTTAATATAAATTTAACACTAAATAAAAGAAACTAAGAACGATTGCTAAAACCATTATTAAAAGATGACATGTTATGCAACAACCAGTGAGCTAAAATCGGTTCCAGTCTCTAGACTAGATTCAAGATATCTAGGTGGAAGTTTAAATCAGGTATATTGGTCTTTCTCCTCTCCATGCACCAAAGTGGATAGGTGGGTTTTAAGCAGTTTTTTAAAAGCATGGAGAGAGGGAACAGTTTTTAATAATTTTGGGAGGGAATTTCAGAGGCGGGGAGCGACCACGGAGAAGGTTCTGTCTCTCGTTCCCATCAGCCATGCTCTAGATAGAGGTGGAACCGAGAGCAGTGCCTCCTCTGCAGATTGCAAGGCTTGGGCCAGTTGGTATACAGAGATGCGGTCCTGCAAATAGTCTGGGCCTGAACCGTTCAGGGTTTTATAGGTAAGAACCAGAACTGTGTAGCCCGGTAGCAGATTGGTAGCCAGTTGAGCTGCCGCAGCATGGGAGTCATCCTCTCAAGGTACAGTGCTACAGTTAGCAATCCAGCCACCGATCTCTGCACTAATTGCAGCTTCAAAGGAGGCCCCACATAGAGAGTGTTGCAGTAGTCCAGACAGGAAGTAACCAAGGCGTGGGCTACCATGGCCAGATCTTATGTCTCAAGCTGGCACACAAATTTTAACTGTGCAATAGCACTCTTGGTTACTGTGGACATCTGGGTTCTCCGATCAGTGATGAGTCCAGGATCACCCCCAGACTGCACATATGTGTCTTCCATGGGAGTGTGTCAGTGTTTTCATGTTTGCTTTTATCAACTGACTTTAATGGGATTTGGTATTATTTAATTTTGTACAGAATTGCAAGATTAAAGACAGCAATTCCAAAGTATTCCAAAACATCTCTCACTTCCTCCTGTTTGCAGTTTTTCTCACTCATTCTCTCTCCTCCTATTAATTGTGCTGCAAATCGGTATGTTGGACACAATTTTAAACAAATTTACTAGGGAATAAGCTCATTTAACCAAACAGGATTTACTTATAGATAAGCATTCTTATGATAATGCTAAAAGGTAATAGTACCAAGTAACCTGTATAACACAGTCTAAGGCAGAACTACAGACACACAATTTTAAACTCCCATTTAACAATCTATATGCTTTTTACCTAAGGGAGTAGAGGGAAATTTATGTGTGGTGTATACTGATCTGAATGTAGGGTTCAAATCTCTTCTCTCTCATGGAAAACTACTGGATAGCCTTGGGCAAGACATTCTACCTCAGCTTCAGGGAAAAGCAAGGGCAACCCCCCTTTGAACAAACTCTGCCAAGAAAAGAAAACATGCTAGTTCACCATGGGGTGACTGTAAATCAAAAATGAACTTGAAGGCACACAACAGCAACAACATTTTTCTCTACAGAACCACAGGAAAACTAAGGATTTATGGGACTAGTGGCTATGGTACAGACAAGAATTTAAAGGAAATGAATCCTAAACAGGAACAACGTTTTGCCTGCAAAATGTAAGATACTTAGCTGATAACAGAGATGCTGCTTCTGCCTTAAATTATATTATTCAGGTAACTGGTAATTTGCAACACAAAATTTAAAGAATGTGTTGTCAAAGGCTTTCATGAAAATAATGCTTCTTGTCTCCTGAGCTCAGTGAAAAGAGTTGGTTCTTATAGGCTCCCCAAAACAGTACTTGTAACCAATAATTTTATATTTCAAATTTGAATAATCCTTGTTGGAATGGACATCTCAGGTAGTCCTTTTCCAGTTCCAGTCCAGGAAATCCTGACCTAGCTGGAATCTCCTCATTGGGGGGGGGGGGGGGGGGAGGCCTGCCATGCTTTTCAGTGTTGACAGAGCCAGATTATTATCCAGGGTGAACTCTTCAGTCACATGGGGCAACTGTGCAGTCCAATTTAGCTGAGACAGGATTCAACTTGTATCGCATCTTTAATACACACACAGTTGAGAACACAGAATACAGGGAAGCGACTCAAAGGATGTTCTTGTGTGTCCTTTCAGTAGACCAATATGTTACTGAAGGATGTAGGAGAAGGCCTTTCCTCTTGGGGCTACTGTTCGTGATATTTTGCTGATAAGTAAAAACATAGCTCTTTGCTAAAACCTTGGGAGTCTAATTGAGTCTGCCCAAGCCAACTGTGGTTTTAAATTGTTTTAACAACTTTCCTGTTGTAAGTGTTTAAAAGTTTAATATATTTTAATATTTTAAAATTATTTTATTTTTTAATTGTTCCAATTGATTTTATTGTACACCATCCTACAATCTTTACTTGTGTGTGTGTGTCCCCTCAAGTAATTTCCTACTGAAGACAATCTTAAGGCCTTCATGGGGTTTTCTAAGCAAGATGTGTTCAGAGGAAGTTTTGCTTTATAGTTTACCATACCTATGGGATCTCTGTGAATGATGAAACATTTAGACAATTTTTTTTAAAAAAACTAATTAAATGTGATGCACAAAAGCTTGGTGGAAGACATATAAATATGAAACACATATAATAAACCACCAGTCTGAAAGATGGGTTGAAACCAAAGTTCCCTAGCATGAAGTAAGACCATTCCAAGAAATTGTTCTATTAAGCTGATGTAGAACAAAAAGGGAAGATGTCTTTCCTCTTTCATAAGCACTCCACCCAATTACCAGGGTGAAATCTGGTTTTTTTCTATAAAAGTACAACAGGACAGAGGATGTCTGCTGAGGAGTGAGAATCCTGTCTGAAACAAAACTCACAACATCTGCAACTGCTAAGAAGGAAGTCCCATACTTAAAAAGTCAGGAGGTTAAAAATGAAAAGCAATACAGGCAGTTGTGGTACATTTGGCACCCCATGTTCAGCCTCAAAATTGAGAAGGGTAACCCATAATAACAAAATTTCTCCATACTGCAAGTACATGGCTACTCTGGACATTGAATGCAAGAATCTGGCAAGCACTTGCATTACTATGGCTACTAGACATTCAACCATCAGAGAAGGTTACTGACTCACTATATGCATTGTCTGGTTCACACAGTAACTTTAAAAGTATTTAGTCAGATACCAATTGTACAAGTTCTCTCACTTTAAAAGAAGAGAGAGGCATGTAACCGACATCATAGGTTGACCTCAACTATTTATTTATTTATTTATTTATTTATTTATTTATTTATTTCCATCATTTCTACCCTGTCCTTCTCAACCCCTGAAGGGGGACTCAGGGCGGCTTACATTTGGCACAATTTGATGCTATTAAATATAACAAAGCAATATAACAACAATCTGGCTACCAGTATTAAAGGACTCAAAAATCACAACAGCAAAAGGGGAAACAAACAGGAACATAAAATCACTCTCAACAAGGGATTCCCCCCGGGCACTTCTAAGCCATTGAATGCTAATCAAGGTGATCAGCTGAAACATTCACATCTAGCCCCAGCAAACAAAAGTCCTTTGTCTCACCCTGGTCATTCCACAGATATATAAATCCATTTTTCCTACTTCCAACAGACCTCACTACCTCTGAGGATGCTTGCCATAGATGCAGGCGAAACGTCAGGAGAAAAACTGCCTCCAGAACATGGCCATATAGCCCAGAAAAACCTACAACAACCCAATATAACAACAATTAAAACAATAAATAGAACATTAATTAAAACAATATAAACAGTATTAACCGCCATATCACCATTCCAGTCAAATTCCATTTCCAAAGCGCTATATATGCCTGCTTCCAAAAGCCTGGTCTCAGAAACACGACTTCAATTCCTTCCTAAAAGACAGGAGGGATGAAGCTAATCTTATCTCGTTGGGAAGCGAATTCCACAGGCGATTCAAATAGGTGCCATTACTACAGGTAATGAGTGGAGGACAGAGGAGCCTCTTAAAGAAGTTGCTACAGGTCTGTGAGACCCAGAAATCTTGCTTGTTTGTAAGTGACCAAATACTTATTTTCCACCATAATTTGCAAATAAATTAGTTAAAAATCAGACAATGTGATTTTCTGGATGCGTTTTCTCATGTTGTCTCTCATAGTTGAGGTCTACCTATGATGCTAATTACAGGCCTCTCTCATCTTTTTAAGTGGGAGAACTTGTACAATTGGTATCTGACTAAATACTCCCCCCCCCCCCACTGTACATGGCTACGCTGGACAGTGAATGCAAGAATCTGGCAAGCATTTGCATTACTATGGCTACTGGACATTCAACCATCAGAGTAGGTTACTGGCTCACAATATGCATTGTCTGGTTCACACAGTAACTTTTCTTCTCACAACCATATACCTGTGATGTGCAGTGCACATCATCTTTCCACCTTCACTTATTTTATTAAATAAATTGGGAAATGATAGGATGGATTATGTACCAGTTAACATACTTTGCTACATACATACATATTTGCAAAGTGATTACAATTGCCAAAATGGGGAAAATACTAAATGGCCAGAAAGGGTAAAGGGTAAATTTCATACTGTATATTCATCCTACTCTGCGGCCTTTTCTTTTTTTTTTTTCTGTTTATAGATCTGGTTTTAGCAACTTTATAGGGCTACACTGAAGTGTGCAAAGACTGTAGATTCAAAAAAAATTAAATATCTAAGCAATCACTGAGTGTCAAGAGTCTTCCCTGAATGATGTTGTTGAATGGGTGGTTGTTTCTTCTACTTATACTGAAACCAATTATACAGATCTATTATCTAGCTTCTGACCCATTTCTAAAATTTAAAAAGTCTTCATTGCACAATTGACATTAGAAAAAGAGGAAGGAGTTACGCAATCTTAAATTTTCTGCATGTCTGACCACCTGCTGATAACATCAGCCTTGGTATTCTTCTGAACCATTTGTTCAGGCTGTGACCCCAGGCCACTAAACATTCCCACCTAGTTGATTAAACCCATACGATAATGTAATCATGCAAGAAGATATCTGCTCAGGTCTACTGCATTTATGCCACACAAATACAAAGCAAGAATGGGAAGGTTGTGGCCCCCCAGAAGCTGAAACTTTTATCAAATCTCACCACAGTCTATGGCACAATATCTGGAGAGCCAGCATGTCTGAAAGACTACTGTAAGGTATGACAATTGTGTTGTTTGCCACTGCGAACAATTGCAGTCCATAGCTATGAATGAATAAGGCACTTCACATATATAATTACAATGATCCATGTGACAACTCTAAAATAGATCTAATTGCCATCTACCAATCTCGTGATAGAGGAATGATCTCACCTGGGCTTATAATTCAGATTCCTGGACTGCAAATTACATGCTTTACCTAAAAGTAGGTCCAATTGAACTGAATAGGGATTACCTTGAAGTACACATGAATGGGATTGTATCATAAACCACTACACTGCAATGGATTTGCATAATGCTGTGTTTCAATGGCATACAACAGGGGTCCTCAAACTAAGGCCCAGGGGCTGGATGCGGCCCTCCAAGGTTATTTACCCGGCCCTCGCTCAGGGTCAACCTAAGTCTGAAATGACTTGAAAGCACACAACAACAGCAGCAACAATCCTATCTCATGAGCCAAAAACAGCTCCACACTTCCAATTGAAATACTGATAACTTTGTATTTGTTAAATTGTTCTTCATTTTAATTATTGTATTGTTTAAAGTGTTTTTGCACGACAAATAAGATATGTTCAGTGTGCATAGGAATTCATTCATTTTTTTTCTCAAATTATAATCTGGCCCTCCAATAGTTTGAGGGACTGTGACCTGGCCCTCTGTTTTAGAAGTTTGAGGACCCCTGGCATACAACATATTGGGCCATTTCTATTTCCAAGTACAATTCAGATAACTGGTTCTACCGTAAGGCAATCAAGTTAGGATGAAGGCAAAAATCTTCTTCTGCATGAACCATTCCATCAATATCACCCTCAAAAGCCATGAAAGCCATGCCTTCTGAAGCAAAGGTGCCAAGAGACTGGGTCTTTTAGTACCACATTTTGGAGAATTCTTGCCCTAGAGAAATTTGCATGGTGCTACTTCCATTATTTCATCACCAGACAAAAACGTTTGTTTACAGGAAAATAAAGGGGGGATGCTTAAGTATATGGAAAGGTGGAGGGCGGTGGAAAACCCTGGGTGGAAAATTGAAGAGAGGCAAAGGAAGTTAAACAAACAAGACAAGACAATAGAAACATCCTGTGTCATTTAATTTTACCCATACATACTATCTACACCCATTTACTGTATATAGTATTCCCCATTAAGTCTTTCCGAACAGAAACTCACTCTGTGACTCAGTCAACATCAGTCTCATGGTTACTGTAAATAACTACATTCAAATCCCCCCACTTTCTAGCAACAACTCTATGCCAAGGAGACTAAACTGTCTTGAGAAGTTTACAAGAAAAAAAGAAAACAAATAATCTTTTTAGACCTTAAAATAAATGCATTATTGAAGCATGACGAATGTTCACTTTGTTTCTTAGTAATATTTTTGTTAGTCCTTAAGGGTTGACAATTCTTTGTTGTTGCTGTTGCAACAGCCCTAACGCAACAATTTTTCATAGAATCATAGCATTGCAAGTGATCTCATGATCCACTGAGACTAAACATTTGTTCAATGCAGCATCTCTCGGCAGAACAACCCCAGCAGGCAACTGCCCAGTCTCTTTTTGAAGCCATCCAGAGGAGACTCGACCACTTCTTCGGACAACTGGTTCTACTGTCAAACTGCTCTTGCTGTCAAGAAATTCCTTTAAATATTCAATCAAAATCTATTCCTTTGTATTTTCTGACAATTATACTTGGTACTAATGACTTTTCTTCTTTGGGACACCTCTTGAGGTATTTAAAGAATGCTTTCATATTTCCCCTCAGTCTTTTCTTCATGAAGCTGAACATGCCCAGCTTTCAAATATTTCTTCAGATGTTTAGTGTAAAGGTGCACATATGTTATCTTGAAGGTGTATATATTTGCTCTTATATTTACCTATAGGGTGTATACTGAACTGAGAAGGCAAGTAGACAGTTCAGTAAAATGCTAAAAGAGATTTATGTAATGATTTGAGGCTGCTTCTGTTATTACTATTATTATATTACTATTATTTTTATCATCATCATCATCAGACACTGTAGGGTGAACATATGTAATTAACATTTATCATACTAAAAGACAACATTAAAGTAGCATATTTTTTTCTATGTAAGTATATAGAAAAAGTTACGCGACTGCAGTGCAGGTGACATGTGGCCCTTGTAATATTTGTTGACTATAATTTCCAGCATCCCCCAACAATGCTGGACTGCAGTTGATGGGAGTTGCGTTCCACCAAAATCTAGAAGCATAAAGCTGATCATCCTAACTGTAAACTACCAGGGCTTTGAAATTTGTCATATAATCCACCTGTGGATCCGAATGCTATTTTGGCTCCAGAACCTTTACATTTCATCAGAGGGGATACAACATGAACAGAGCTGCTCCATACAAGCTGAATCAAGGCATGCAGCCAATAAAGGGAAACATTGAAAATGATAATAAACAGATGATAAGAGAAACTAACAAGTGGACTGAATGTGTGCCTGGCACTGCAATGAGAACGTATTGTTGTGCTGCTTTCAAACCATTTCTGACTTATGACAACCACAAGGCAAATATATCATAGGATTCAGAGGAGATTCAGAGAGAGTTTGCCTTGCCTTCTTAAAGTGGGTTTCCATGGCTGAATGGGGATTTGAATCTAGTATTCTAGGTCTAATACTCAAACCACTACACCATGATGGGTCCAGTGAAAGAGGATGCTTGCCATAGATGAAGGCGAAACGTCAGGAGAAATGCCTCTAGAACATGGCCATATAGCCCAAAAAAACCCACAAGAACTGAACAGAACAAATGTTGTCAGCCTTAAAGCAGTGTTTAAAATGGGACCATGATAGATTTAGTTTGCAGCTTATTTGGAAAGTTGTACACTATGATAATTACAAAGCATTGAAAGTATTACTGTGTTGTCCTAAGGTCTTCACCCATACAGGAATTTTGTGATAATTATCTACGTAAATCTGTGTTAATAAAAGCTGAATGTGCTGATTCAGATCTATCCGACCTACATTATGACTGTGTGAGCATACAAAAAAGGTTTCCTAATCAGTTTATCCACCACTACAAAATACACTTTCCTCAGGGCTAAATTGTTGGCATGGCATCCCAATAGTGAAGAACGCCCCACTACAGAGAGACCAATGAAACTGGCATTTTCCATATATTAATATATCAATCCCTATCTATCTCACTACATATATTAAAATTATATCTATCTGTCTGTCTTGGGGGGGGGGGGGAGAGAACTGTTAGGAAAATCTTCTCCCATGAGGATGCTGGTTAAAGTCAGGCAAAATAGGGAAATTTGGATAGGATCTTATGATATTATATCCAATAATAATTATCACTATACCATGGAACTGAAATGTGTAGCATATCTTGAATAGCTAGTAAGTGAAGCAACAGCTTTGCAAATAATGTATGCATCCAACTGTTCAGAACAGTACACACAGCTCTAATTCAGAAGCACAATAAATATTGTTTCCTATCCTAAACATGTGGAGGAGAGATGTATTTGCCAGTGAGAGAACAAGAGAAATGGAAGAGGAAGTAAAGTTTGCAAAAGGAAAGACAGAACAGCTAAACAAGAAATGATGGGTGGAGGCTATCTATATGCTAAAGTGAAACCGAAGAAAAGAAGGGATGTTTGAGACAGACTTCTTTCAGCTGCTTTAAGATCACAAGAAGCAACTGGGACAAATAAGAGAACAACCTTTAAGAGGAGAATCTTCCCAGGCATATTAGCCAGCAACTCCCCTCCCAACCAAAAATCAGTCAGACAGTCAATTCATACCTTCTCTTTGAAAGGTAGGGATATACCATGCAAAGCAAGGAGAGATGCATAATTATTGATCAGTATATTCATATCATAGAATCATAGAGTTGGAGAAGATTTCATGGGCCATCTAGTCCAACCCCCTGCCAAGAACCAGGAAAATTGCATTCAAAGCACCCCTGACAGATGGCCAGCCAGCCTCTGTTCAAAAGCCTCCAAAGAAGCCTCCACCACACTCTGGGACAGGGAGTTCGACTGCTGAACAGCTCTCACAATCAGAAAGTTCTTCCTCATGTTCAGGTGAATTCTCCTTTCCTGTAATTTGAACCCATTGCTCCACGTCCTAGTCTCCAGGACAGCAGAAAACAAGCTTGCTCCCTCCTCCCTATGACTGCCCCTCACATATTTATACATGGCAATCATGTCTCCTCTCACTCCTCATTGGGCTTGTTCTCCAGACTCTTGATCATTTTAAGTTGCCCTCCTCTGGACACATTCCAGCTTGTCAAAATCTCTCTTAAACTGCAGTGCACAGAACTGGACACAGTATTCCAGTTGTGGTCTGACCAAGGCAGAATAGAGGGGTAGAACGACTTCCCTGGATCTAGACACAATATGTGGATGTGTACATTATACTTTTTGTAGTTGTGTGGTTATGTACATACCCATGATACATACACACTGATCTGGCTGCATTCTGGTGCATTCTTTCCAGCTTAATTTCGAAAGAGTAATTGTAAAAGCAATTCAGTGGTGCACATATATTTGTACTCATATACAAAACACTCACGTCATCATGTAACAGTGTGTCACCCAACTCAACGGCAAAGCCTCATATTGTTACTGGGAAGTCAACATACCTGAATTAGTGTTCGAATTAGTTCTGGAAGCATTCTTAATTCTTTAAGGCTTTGGGATATGACTGGCTATTAGCTAAATAAATAAACCTGTGATGTGTTACTTAGCACGAAACTATGTAGTAGTTTTCCAGGAGATAATCCGGTTTAGTAGAGCTCAGAAGTGATGAATCACAAGCAAGCAGTTACGCTTTGGATTAAGAGTGCACAACAAGACCATATTTAAATGGCACATGGGAAAATAATTCATAAATGGAAACGCTTCTAAGTTCTAGCGGCGCCCAAAAGTTATCTTTCAGGGAAATTGCCTAAATAAAATTCCATAGGATGTTTTTCATCAGCTATGCCATTCTGTGAGAGCCAGTGTGGTGCAGTGGTTTGAATAATAATAATTATTATTATTCAATTTAAATAAAATTATTATTATTATTATTTTATTTATATCCTGCCATCATCTCCCAAAAGGGGTTTGGGGTAGCTTACAGAAAGCACATAATAGTGCCACAAAACACATAAAATACAAGTAAATTACATCAACAATAATAACAACGACAATATCAAATAACATAAAACAACATTTACAACAGATAAAAAATACCAACTCAATTTAAATAAAATACACAATAAAACACAGTAATGGCTACTATTAAAATGGGCAATACAATCATGTTAAACATCCCAGTCACAGCCAAATCACAAGTAACATTAAAATGCTAGAGTCAATATCAATTTATTTGGTCCTCTAGTTTAGCTGATGTCTAGCGATAGTCAAAAGCTCTACAGGACTAGGACTCTGTGGACCAGGATTTGAATCCTGATTCGGCCATGGAAACTCAACAGGTGACCTTGATGAAGACACCTCTCAGCATCAGGAGGTGGAGGCAAAGACAAACCCTCTCTCAACAAATTTTGCCAAGAACACCAACCTGGTGGTAGCACCAAAATCTCGATCCATCTTCTGAATGTATATTTACAAGGGTTGAATGAAAGGTAATGCCTCCACCTTTGTTACTTGGGTTTGGATGGGGATATTTTAATAAATCAAATGCAGAAATAATCCTTAGAATGTGCTCTTTAACTAACTCATAATATTAAATGTACAGGACATGGTGAGGTGGGACCAAGAGATGTTTGATGAGGGGCATTTACTTTACTTTAACCTTTATAGGTCAATGCATTATGGATAAAAGTGGTATGAAACTGCATTAATTCCTACAATGTAGATCAGGCATGGGCAAACTTTGGCCCTCCAGGTGTTTTGGGCTTCAACACCGCTTTGGTTCCCCTCAGGGTGAGAAAGGCAGGGTATAAATAAAGTAAATAAATACACACATTTCCACAATTCCACAATTTGGAGTTGTAATCCAAAACACCTGGAGGGCCAAGTTTGCCCATGCCTGGTGTTGATGCACCCACAGGCAAAGGATGCCATAGGAACATCTCCCAATTCAAGTGGCATGACACTGCATTCATTCCTAAAATGTAGGTGCACACTTTGAAAAAATGACTCCATTCTCTGAGGAAGAGGAGAAGAGAAATCAGAGAGAAGAATCATTCCTTTTCATAGTATTTAGTATTACCAGTCACCTGCATAACATAGTCTAAGGCAGAGCCAGCAGGTATCTTTTAAAACTCTCCTTTATCAGCTTACTATCTAACATTTTGTCAATGGACAACTCCAAGGATTCCATAGCAATGAGCCATGGCAATGTGAAGCTGTGTTAATGGCTACAGTGTAGACCAAGCCTGGGAAAACTTCGGCCCTCCAGGTATTTTGGACTTCAACTCCCACAATCCCTACCAGCCTACCAGCTGTTAAGAATTTTGAGAGTTGAAGTCCAAAACACCTGGAGGGCTGAAGTTTGCCTATGCCTGGTGTTGACACGCCTTTAGGCAGAAGGCACCCGGAGGAGTACCTGGCAATTCAAGTGACACAAAACTGTGTTAATTCCTACAGTATTGACCCTTCCACAGGCAGAAGGCACCCAGAGGAGCACAAGGCAATTCAAGTGCTATGAAACTGTGTTAATTCCGACAGTGTAGACCCACCCACAGGCAGAGGGCATCCAGAGGAGCACATGGCAATTCATGTGATACGAAACTGTGTTAATTCTGACAGTGTAGACCCACCCACAGGCAGAGGGTGCCCAGAGGAGCAGCTGGCAATTCAAGTGATATGGAACTGTGTTAATTCCTACAGTACAGACCAACCCAAAGGCAAACAAGCAAATGGCAATTCAAGTGAGATGAAACTGCATTATTTCCTAGAGTGTAGACCCACCCACAGGCAGAGGGCGCCCAGAGGAGCACCTGGCAATTCAAGTGATATGGAACTGTGTTAATTCCTACAGTATAGACCAACCCAAAGGAAACGAGCAAATGGTAATTCAAGTGAGATGAAACTGCATTAATTCCTACAGTGTAGACCAACCCGCAGGCAGAGGGCGCCAAGAGGGGGACCTGGCAATTGAAGTGATACGAAACTGTGTTAATTCCGACAGTGTAGACCCATCCACAGGCAAAGGGCACCAAAAAGGGGACCTGGCAATTGAAGTGATACAAAACTGTGTTAATTCCAACAGTGTAGACCCAACCCACTGGCAGAAGGCACCCAAAGGAACACCTGGCAATTCAAGTGATACGAAACTGTGTTCATTCAAACAGTGTAGACTCACCCACAGGCAGAGGGCACCCAGAGGAGCACCTGGCAATTCAAGTGATATGGAACTGTGTTAATTCCTACAGAGTAGGCCAACTCAAAGGCAGAAGGTGGCCAAAAGAGCACATGGCAATTCAAGTGATACGGCTCTGTGTTCATTCAAATAGTGTAGACCGACCTACTGGCAGAGGGCGCCAAGAGGTGGACCTGGCAATTCAAGTGGTATGAAACTGCGTTAATTCCGACAGTATAGATCCACCCACAGGCGGAAGGCGCTCATAGAAGCACCTGGTAATTCAAGTGGTATGAAGTACATTCATTCCTACAGTACAGACCCACTCTCTGACAGAGGGCGCCCAAAGGATGAAGAAGGAGGCGCACTTGGCAGTGGGAATGGTATGAATCCGCATTCAATCCTACAGTGTAGCTTCCCCCTCTCACACACACACACACACAGAGACCCCGCCTTTCCTACCTGATGAAGGTGGTCTTCCCGGTGCTGTACTGCCCCACCAGGAGCACCATGGGCTTGTTGTCGAAGTCGGCCTCCTCCAGGGCGGGCGAGTGGAACTCATGGAAGCGGTAGTGCTCCTCGAGGGGCAGAAGCTTCTTGGCGTAGAGCTCCTTCAGGCCCCCGGTTACCGTCTCCACCACGTCCTCGCCTTCGCCGCCCCGCGGGCGCCCGCCCTGCTTGCCCAGCCAGCTGAACATCCCGGCCGGCCTTGGCGGAGGGACACAGGGAGAGGGAGAGAGAGAGAATGGCGGAAAGAAAGGCCAAGCCGGCAGGCCAGAGGCGGCCCCGCCCTTCCTGCCGACGCCTCGCCGCGGCCTCCTCTTGGGCGAGGCGGGCAGTGCAGACACAGGCCTCTCCCAAGCAGAGGCACCGGCTCTCTCGCAGGCCTGGGCCAACTTGGGCCCTCAGGTGTTTTGGACTTCAACTCCCGCCATTCCTAACAGCCTCAGCTTAAGCGGCTGAGGGGGAAAAGGAAAGGGCATGAGGCTGTTAGGAATGGTGGGAGTTGGAGTCCAAAACACCTGAGGGCCCAAGTTTGCTCATGCCTGACTCAGAATGCAGTTTGACATCACTCCAACTGCCTGGGCTCAGTGCTATGTAATCCTGGAAGGGAGCAGAATTCAAAATGTATTTATTTATTTACTAGCCGTCCCCTGCCACGCGTTGCTGTGGCCCAGTTTTATGTGTGTGTGTGTATATATATGTGTGTGTTTGTGTATATATGTGGTTTTACGCATGTGTTGTAATGCATTCTTTGTTTTTTGGCTTTTTAAGTCTCTTCTGCTGTGTTTTTCAGTGTTTTTATGAGTGATGGTCACTCGTTGGCCTGATAGGTGTGTTGTGTCCAAATTTGGTGTCTATTCATCCAGTGGTTTTTGAGTTATGTTGTTCCCACAAGATTAGGGCCAAAACTAACAAAATTGAATTTTGACCAGGACAAATGTAAGAGACTACACTTAGGCAGAAAAAATGAAATGCCAAGATACAGAGTGGGTAATGCCTGGTTTGACAATAGTCCATGTGAGAAAGATCTTGGAGTCTTTGTGGACAACAAGTTGAACAATGTGATGCAGCAGCTTAAAAGGCCAGTGGGATTTTGGACTACATCAAAAGGAGTATAGCAAGGGTCCTCAAACTTTTGAAACAGAGGGCCAGGTCACAGTCCCTCAAACTGTTGGAGGGCCGGATTATAATTTGGAAAATAAAATGAATTCCTATGCACACTGCATATATCTTATTTGTAGTGCAAACGCCACTTAAAAACAATACAATAATTAAAATGAATAACAATTTTAACAAATATAAATTTATTAGTATTTCAATTGGAAGTGTGGGCCTGCTTATGGCTGATGAAATAGGATTGTTGTTGTTGTGTGCTTTCAAGCCGTTACAGACTTACGCTGACCCTGAGCGAGGGCCAGGTAAATGACCTTGGAGGGCCGCATCCAACCCCTGGGCCTTAGTTTGAGGACCCCTGGAGTATAGTGTCTAGATTGAGGGAAGTCATGGTGCCTTTGTATTCAGCTTTGGTTAGATTTCACTTGGAATACTGTGTCCAATTCTTGCCACCACAGTTCAAAAGAGATCATGACAAGCTGGGAGGTGTCCAGAGGAGAGCAACTAAAATGACCAATGGTCTGGAGACCATGCCCTATGAGGAGCGTCTAAAAGAACTGCCTGCAGAAGAAAAGGTTGAGGCGAGACATGATAGCCATGTATATATATATGAAAGGGTGTCATAAGGAAGAGAGAACAAACTTGTTTTCTGCTGCCCTGGAGAAATAGGACTCGGCAAAATGGGTTCAAATTACAGGAAAGGACATTCCACCTGAACATTAGGAAGAACTTCCTGACTATAAGAGCTGTTCAGTAGTGGAACTCTCTGTTTTAGTGTGATGGAAACTTTTACACAAAGGCTGGATGGCCATCTGTCAGGGATACTTTGATTGTGTTTTCCTGCATGGCAGGGGGTTGGACTAGATAGCCCATATATTCTTTTCCAATTCTATTATTCTATGATTTCTATCCTGCCCTGTCTCCCCATGGGGACTCAGGGTGGTTCACAACATATAGCGGCAAACATTCAATGCCATATACAATACTATGTTTATACACACATACACATGCAGACAATCCCCAGGTTATGAGCATTATCGGTACTGTAGGGTTGTTTTTAAAACTGAATTTGTAAGTCAGAACAGATACATTTTTAAGTGTAACTCCAGCCAAAATATATATACTTTTGGATAGCATAGGGAAGGGTAAACACCTCTTTGGTGTTTGCTTTGCTCTCTGTGCCAGTTCAGGAGATTTCACCTCACTTTCTGTCCCTGTGATGATTGGATTTTGAAAAAAAAATGGCTTGTTGTGGAAACAAGGATTAGAGATAAATCTTCAGTGGAGACCCCTTTTCCCCGTGATTACACTTCCAGGAGTGGATTTCCCTTCCGAGGGATAGATTTCTCTCACATCCTGTTGTCTCACCCCCATTCTTAATTAGGAGTTGTTTGTTAGTCAGATGTTTATAACTTAGGGACTGCTTGTATCTGCTTTGAACTAGATTATATGGCGGGCGAGTGGAACTCATGGAAGCGGTAGTGCTCCTCGAGGGGCAGCAGCTTCTTGGAGTGGAGCTCCTTCAGGCCCCCGGTCACCGTCTCCACCACCGTCTCCACCACGTCCTCGCAGACGAAAAGCAGATAATCTGGATTCAGAAACTGGATTATATGGCAGTGTAGATCTAACCTGGAATTCTTAAGCAATGGGCAAAAATGGAAGAAATAATCTTTCAAATAGAAATAAAATTAGTTTGTAGTGGAAATGAACATTTAAGCTTGGGATTCTGCACCATGTGTAAGCCCATACTTATGTTAGTGAAATTTGTGATGTTGAAAAGTTTATTTATTACCATTTAATTAAAATTGCATACTGCATCCACAAAGCTTTGATAAAACAGTAAAACTTACTTTAAGTTACATTTGTCTTTATTTTTCTGAATTTGCTTTTGATTACTGCATTTCAGTATTAACATCAAATTAACACAATATAATAATAATAATAATAATAATAATAATAATAATAATAATAATAATTACATTTTATTTATTACTTGCTTCTTCTGATGGCTCGAGGCTGGGTACAACAAAGTCAAACACATGAACATAAAATATATGCAATAAATTACATAGATAAACACAAAAAATATAAAAACTTGCACCAAACACAGATATGGAATTGACATATTGTAGCTCTAGAATAGAACAGAGGCTGCAGTGGTGCAGCAGGTTAAACCGCTGAGCTGCTGAACTTGCTGACTGGAAGGTTGGCAATTTGAATCCACAGGACAGGTTGAGCTCCTGGTGTTAGCCTCAGGTCCTGCCAACCCAGCAGTTCAAGAACATGCAAATGTTAGTAGATCAATAGGTACCGTTTTGGCAAGAAGGTCACGGCACTCCATGCAGTCATGCCGGCCACATGAGCTAGGAGGCATCTATGGACAATACTGACTCATCGGCTTAGAAATGGAGATGAGCACCACCTCCCAGAGTTGGACTCAACTAGACTTAGTGTCAAGATGAAACCTTTACCTTTTTAAGCAATAGAATGTAAATCAAAACTCGTGATTGAAAGTTGACTGGGTAGGGCTATATTATTTAGTATTAGGCCTATAACTCAAGCAACCAGAAACTATGTGTTCAGCATCTACCATGAATGAGAGTGTACTTTATTAAAGAAATCTTGGATTATTAGAAGAGATGATTACTGAATTAGTATGGTGTAGCTAAAATAGATTAGGAGTTTGGGTGAGTTATCAACTTTTCTTAGACAAGGAAGACTCAGGGTGCATCTACCACTCTAACTCTCATGACTTAATGCTATGGAATCCTCATGACTTAATGCTATGGAAGTTGAAGTTTTACAAGATTTTCTCTGCCAAATGTGACTGGTGCCTCAAAAACTACAAATCCCAGGATTCCATAGCATTGAGTCACGGCAGTTGAAGTGGGGCCAAACTGCATTAATTCTACACTATAGACAGATACATGGGGTCTGTGTCTCTAATCCCAGCAAATGTGGAGGAATGGCTATGCATCTTTCCAGAATGCTAACTACAAAATGGTATTTGGAAATACCTCTGCCCCTTTTTATAGTGGATGTTATGAACTGCCATTATATGAGTCATGGGAAACATTGTGACATTACTCGTATTGAGTCATACATTTTTTCCTCCAATTCTATTATATCAAACTTTCTTTTATTCCCTTTCCATTACTACCATTTGAAACCCAGGGCATCCATGCAGTGGTTACCATTCCCTCCCACCCCAAAAAACATTCTGTATTTAAAGCTTCCCGAGCAAAGTACCTTTACACTGAGGTAGTTCCAATTTATAAATCCATATTTATATATGTATGTATAAACTAACTAGGAGTGACCCAAGACAGTTTTTTACTTGAAGTAGATAAGCAAATGATCCTTCCACCCAGGTGAAGACCCACAGTAATGTTCTCTTTTTGTGTGAGGGCACCTGGATCTGAATGCAAACACCAACATGTTCCCCTTTGTCAAGATATATTTACTGTTGCTACATATGACCAGTTAGATCCAATAAACGAGAATGTGTGTACACAAGCATGGGTGCAGCCTGTTCCCACATATAAGAACCATTATTTATCGAACAAGAACTAGGTTTATGTTCTTTTAAAATTATGTTACACTAAACAAAATAATTATAGGCAAAATTGTTGTTCATGCATAAATTATACAGAAACAGTGAAACAATATGTAAACATATGAAATCTGTTGGGAAAGTTCATACATTCCATAGTGAAGTTTTGCATCTTTGTCGATGTAATGCATACATTGAACAAAAATGGCTGCACCACGAGCTATACAACTACCTGTATAATATTTTATTCAAAAGTGTATTGCTGCTATAACTAATTTAGAGAATTACCAAACAGCTTCAGAGTAGAAAAATTGTATCCATTTCTTGATCACTCTTGCTCAGTTGGGACCAGCGACATTTTAGATTTCACATTTTTTTGGATTTTTATTTACCTGTATTTGAATATACTATGTTATGAGCTATCTTGGAGATGGGACCTAAGTTTAACATAAAACATATTTATGCTTCATGCCTGTTTTAAAGTATAGATGATAGGTACTTTCATACAATATTTGTAATGATTTTGTGCATTAAACAAAATTTGTGTACCTTGAGCTAGCAGAAAGCAAAGGTGTCTCTGTCTCAGCCACCCATGTGGACAGTTTTGGATTTTGGAATATTTGGGATTTCAGAATTCTGGACAAGAGTTGCTCAACCAGTATATTAAGTATATTTTTGAAATAGCCTTTATAATTTCATTTTGGAATGAGTCCTGTAGAACTTCTGAACAACATGTACAACCTTTGCTGAACATTCTCTCAAATATTCTCACTACAGATTATAAAGCAGCTATCTCTTATGCTGCCTTTTCCGTCCCACAGCTGCACGCAAAGCCTTCAGTAACATATCTTTGTTGTTTAGAATGTTGTATTCAGTTAGTTTAGTTAGCTTTTCAAAATCTTCTTCAGGATATCGCAAAGTGTATACATTGTAAGGACCAAGAGTACTGGTAAGATCAATGTCACCATCTTTCATTTCCTCAGGACTACGTTTCACACCTATAATTATAAATAAGAAAAAAATAGTAATTCTTTTCTCTTTTACTCAATTTCTTACCCAAATTATGTATCTCAGTTTATCATCAGATTGCCAGCTGTGCAAGCATGCTGCAGCAGAAAGACTGACTTTGTTTTTGAAACTCAGGTGTCACCTCTGCCTTGGACTTAGATAGGAATGGGCAACTTGGAGCCATCCAGATGTTTTTTACCTTCAACTCCTACCAGTCTATACAGCAGGCATGGGCACACGTCAGCCCTCCTGGTGTTTTGGACCAACTCTCCCATTCCATTATTCAAGGAACAACGTCAGTCATAATGAAATGAAATCAAAAGGCACACTTGCCATGCAAACTTACCAGGCGCTTTGTACTCTCTGAAAGTGTCACAAACCAAAGGGAAAAGCAGAACTAAAGGAGTCTCGGGGCCTTCTTCTTCTCCTAGCAAATAACACTCCTTTACGTGTTTTTCTGTTTCATCTCTTGGAACATTTTTGGGGAATGGGATTCCTTGTTTTAAGAAATAATCAGAGGCTTTTGACAGAGGCTATATTGGGGTGAGTAAATATAAAAACAGGATGTTAGACGTTGATCCTTTCACAAAAGGAGTAAAGCCTGAATCACACTTGCACCTATTATTCAGCTCATATACTGTACTTCAAATCAGATTCATCTTTCTAGAACACACTTTATTTTACTCTGTTTGCCTCATTCCGCTCATAGCTCCAACAACTGTGAGTCCCACTAATATATTCTATAAGCACTGCCTTGTCCATGACTGGGTGAGCCATTTCAGCAAATCTCTCATAACTTTATTTACACCCTGCCTTTCTCACCCCGCAGGAGACTCAAAGCTTCTTACAAACGCTGGTAAAAATTCAATGCCACATCATAAAACAACAATAAAACAAGTTATATCCAGCTATAAAACAGTTAAAACATATAAACAAATTAACATACATAAAAGCAATAAAACAAAATAAAACATAGCAGATTAGATTAATGCCTTAAGGCCTTTGAAATTTTATCCCAGTGTGGTTTATATAATTATAGAAATTCTATCGGCATTACAGGTTTCTGCTATTAACCATCTTTTTTTTAAAAGTGAAACTTGCTCCAAGCATTGATCAAGTAATGGAAATAATGTTTGGAGGCCTCTTGGGAAGACTTGTTGCCCTATCACAGAACACTGATTTTGTCTGGTCTTTACTTGATTTCTGGAAAATTCTTTTTGTTCTTAGTGGAATGTCCATGATGCTTAATCTGTAATTCCTAACCCCAGTGATTGCAGTAATCAAAGCAAAGGATCTTTTCTTTGTAGTAGAAAGGACTGCCAAGAAAGTGTTTTTTTTAACTATACAGGATACTTTGGTTTCCCTAATACTGTTTTTGTAGACAGGATGCAATAACACCAAAGAATAATCTTTTCTGTACATTCAGAAATGACCTCCAGGGGGAAAAAAGGGGGGGGGGAGGAGGAGATTAAGGACACAATAGGAACAAAGACGCCAGCAAAACTCTTCTTGGCAGATGTGTAAAAAACTACAGCAAGCCAATACAGTAAAAAAAAAAAAACTACAGCAAGACAATCATGGCAAAATCAAGATTTGCAGTTTGGACTTTTAAAATATATATAATCTCAAACCATGGATGGTTGAATCTATGGCTACAGAATCTGTGGGTATGGAGGGCTAACTCCATTCTCATTTATTCTATATCCATAGATTTAACCATCTGTGGTTTGAAACTATATATTTTTAAAAAGTCTAAACTGCAAAGCTTGATTTTGCCATGATATAAATTTGAGCATGTATGGATTTGGATATCCACTGGGGGTCCTGGAACCAAACACCAGCCAATACCAAGGGTCCACCGTACAGATCTAGGTGGAACTGCTTTATAAAAGCTGTAGTTTAATATAAATAAAGATAGTGGAATATGCTTTTCTTCTCACTTTCTTCACTTTAAACAGTTATCTCACTTTCTTCAGACGAGAAATAGTTGGCAAAGACAGATAGCATTTGTCATTTTCTTCCTGTCATAGCCCTCAAGTTGCTGATGGGAGAGGAGGAAGCAGCTGCTTGAAGATGATTTTAACGGAAGGGATGGCAGTGAGTTCTGACAAACAACTTCCTCTTTATAACACAGAAACAGAACTGAGTCACAGGAGTATATTAGTTATGCACAATTATATATATATATATATAGAGAGAGAGAGAGAGAGAGAGAGAGAAAGTCTTCTCACCAGTAACTGTGATCCTGAGCTGTAATTTAAATGTATAATTAAATCGACTTTTCTCTCTGGTCTCATGAGTGGTGGATAGCTGGTATCAAGGGAAAATGCTGTATCTACCAGGTAGAGGTAGTCTTCAGATCCTGTCAACTGGTTTGGAAAATTGTCAAGATCGCAATCTAAAAGAAATGAAGTTGTTTTCAAAAGTAGTGAAGATTTTCCCATTGCAGAAAAAAAGTGAACAAAACAGAAAGCAACGTGTACTTCTATGCACGTAACTTTTCAAATGGTCATCTATCCAGCTGCTCTACTTAGTTAGCCTCCTGCTAACTAGGCTGGGGATCCAGCACCCTCCTCCTTTCCCTTTCTTTCTTTCTTTCTTTCTTTCTTTCTTTCTTTCAATACTTTCCTCTCTGGAAGAAGAGCAATGGGCAGGGCCCACAAAATGACAAAGAGAAGTACTATGCCATTTAGCCCATTATCTGCCCATGAAGAAGAAGAGTCATCAGTGTTCAAAAGAAAGCAAAGGTACTTGAGACCCTCCAGGTATTTTGATTACAACTGCCACCAGCCCCATCCAGCATAGCATATGGCAAGGAATTCTATAGCAGTACAGTTAAAAATATTTGGAGGGTCAACATTTGATACCTTTGCTTTAAAGCAGTGGTGACCAAAGTGCAGTTCATAAACTATACATGGCCCCCAAAACCACTAAGGGTCATTAATAAAGAAAAGCCACCTAAGTGCATATTAATTGGCCATTTTAAAAACCAGGGTTGCCAATTTAGTAAAGTTCCAGGTCCTGAAATTTTGGGGCCAAAAACAGATTGAGTGACAACCCCTACCATCTCATCACATGAAGAGAAATTGGCGTCCTGGCATACTGCCTGGACATTTCCTCCTCAGAGCTGGCTGGACGCCATCAAATGATATATGGCAACTTCTAGTGGGGCTTCATGGAGGAAGCTTCCCGACAGCGTGATAGGATACTTCCCTTGGAACATTGGAGATTTCCCATGTTCCATAGAGTCAGCGAAGGCAAAGCCGCACAGCGGTGCTTCCCCACATGTGTTAGGGAAGCACCTCTGTGACGTAGGGCAACAAAATTTCCCTGCAGATTCGTCATGGAGCCTGCATATTGCCCTGTGCGCCCATATCAATGTGATGAGGTCCATTGTGATATAATTATACATAATTCATTAAATACCAACTGCAGTTACAAATAGCTTGTCATTCAAACATATGCACATGCACACGTGCATAGAACATTTATTTGTTTAGAAATAGATATTTAGCTAAAGCTAAGGAAAGAATGAAGAATACAATATTTAAAATGAAAAACAATTTTAACCAACATAAACTTAACAATATTTCAGTGGAAGACCTTTGGGGCCATCCAATTCAACCCCATTCTGCCATGCAAAGAACCCCAACTCAGTGCTGAGAAAGAAACTTATAGGAAGCCAGCCTATAAAAGATTGAGGAGTCCCTCACCTAGGCAAAGAGACAAAAGAAGGCCACACTCTATCCAGGTAGATCAATCCCCACCATCTTCCAGACTGGCAAGGTTGGCAAGGAAATTTCCTTGCCTCCAGTCAGTTACAAGTATGGGGTCTCCTTGCCTGATGCCACCTTGAACACTGACTGGATCCATTTGGGCTTGAACCAAACTTCTCTACCCCTATTGTAAAGGCTTCTTGCAATGTCTAGACACCAGGCATTGCCCATGCAAACTGCTGAAGGGAAAGGTTTATTGAAAATGAAGTTTTTTACAATACCTTTCCACTTAGAAAAATCGCTTTCTAGATATCTGTTGTTCATTGGGCAGCCCTTCAGAAAATTAGGAATAACTGAAACAGCAGGTCGCCACATTATAATATCTTGAAAAACATTGGCAAGACTGTTTGGAGGACATTCTGTACGAGTAGGTAGAATATATGCCTCATTGGATACATCTGCAGAAGAAACAAACAAATAAAAGAATAATGTTTTTGTATTAGCTTTTCACAGTAACAATTTATTGTGTGATTTTTTTAAAAAGTTGATGGTATCCTTTTCTCGTGTCAATGCTTACTACAAGCTTCCTATTGTTATTATTCTGGTTAAAATATCAAATTAGTTGTTCTGGGATAGTCCACACATTTATTTTCCTCACATGAAGGAAGCTGGAAAGAAACTCCACCTTGTGGTTTCTTTATGTCACTGCTTTCACTCTCTAAATTAAAGCATGCAATTTTTCTGTGTTATGCTGAGCAGTTTTCCATTACTTTACTTGATAGGGGCACCAAGACTACAGCTCCCATTACTCAACTACCAATGTAGTTGGCTATGAGAGCATGGACACAATGAACTAAAACAAGGGGTAAGGGAAAGCTGATACAGAGGATTTCTACTCAGGTCATTGCACTGCATATCATATGCCCCACAAGAAGAGATACCACTGATAGGAAGACATGGTACCATTCTTGTGTAGGTATAGCATTTCTGGTGCCACTTTTGAGTTCTGCTCTGGGATTAAACAACTTTCATCATTAGATTGATGGATTCATTAGAAAAGTATTGACTGACACAAGTGTTACAAATGCTGCAGGGGGCAACTATGTACAAATATCATCATTTGGTTGTATTCCACCCTGAACTCTTTTACGGTGTAATTCTATTCATGTCTACTCAGTGTTAAATTTCACTGAGTTTAATGAAGCTTATTCCACATAGGATTTAAGATTTAGTCCATGTAAGATAGAAGTCTTATACATCATGTTTTTAATGATTGAGAGTTCTAAGGTGTTAACTCTTCCTTTTTTCGAAAGAATCTGAGTCCCCTTTCCCAAAAACATCAGGTTTTACAGTGGGACGCAAACATTCACATGTTTTAGGAATGACAATTTCCTGTGGACAATAAAACAACCAATTAATCCCTTTGTGGATTTTATTCTTGGGGATACATGTAGTATTTTATTTTAATGCATGCATATTACATTGATATGATACAAACATGCTTTGGAACACACATGCATTGAAAGAGTCAGAGATGATTGTACCTCTCAGCAATGTTTATAGTTAGTGGAAATCCTGGATTTCCAGTTTTGTAATTAATTTTAAAGAATTTGTCTTATTTGTTGTGCTACAATTATACATTGCCTTTTAGGGGGGGGAAAGCCACACAAAAGTCATGCAGACCTAACAACAACAACAACCACAACATACCATATCCTACATATGTATCAAATGCATTTCAGATGGCAGTAGAACATATAGCACAGCTTCTCCAACAAGTCCAAAAAGAATAAATGCAGTTTTAATTCAAGTTCAGGGCAGATGCCAATTTCAGAAGAGTTTATTGTGAATAATACATTATTGGATTCTAGGAGCAATGTAACTTGTAGGACAGAATTTTCTCATTAATGGCGTTCTGGTTACTTAACCATTAAAATGTGGCTATCCCATGCATCCCGCATTTAAGACCTTAGTTAAAAACAAATGTATTAGAACATGCTTCTAGAGGGAAATGTAAGAGAATTATTGGTTTTTCATGGCTGCTGATTTTATTTTTTTAACAGAATTTCAGAAAATATTTGTAATGTATGGCTTTAAATATTTGTAATTTAGACATGCAATTCTGTTTGGGGTTTTTTAGATAAGTAGTTTTAGGTGTTTTAGGTGCCATGATTTTAATGATGTCAGAATGTATGAGGAGATGCAGGTAACCTCCAATAATAAACAAAATATCAACTTGCCAATCTCAGTTACTCTCTCTCTTGTCCACGTTTCCCAAAAATCTTCTGAACTCACAGTAAGGAACCAGACATCCATAAGACTCAATGAAAACACACTACTCCAGATTCCTGTGTTGTGTGAGAAAAAATAGGAGTAATTCATAAAGCCTTTCACATTTTGGCTAAGGTAATAATAATAACAATAACAGCAATAATGATGATTCATTTTTGTTCTCTGTTAGTAGCAGTTGATCATGTTGAGCTCCCAAGAAATTATTGGAGAATATCTCCTTCTTGTCCTCCAGAGAATATTCAGCAAATTAGTTCTCATGGGGCAATTCCAGACCTACATTAAATCCACTTCAGAGCCAGTTTAAGTCCACACACTCCAGGAAAACAAACAGATTTTGTCCCCATTGCAACGGAGTAGCTACCACACAACTCCAACCTCCCCTCAAAAAGCCTTAAAAATAAAGAAAACCTTACTGAGTCACCGGTTAGGCCTTTCTGAAGCTTCTTGGAACATAGCAATGACATGTGAGGAGGCCTGGGCCAGGAGCATTTGGGTAAGGTTTGCTTTCTACACTGCCATATTATCCAGATTATCAAAACAGGTCATTGTCTGCTTTGAAATGGATTATATGAGTCCACACTGCCATATAATTCAGTTCAAAGCACATAATCTGGATTTTATAAGGCAGTGTAAAAGGAGGCTGAATCTGGGATTTATATACATTCAGAGTTTACTGTACTTCGCCTAATTTATTTTGATTTGGTTGTAGTCTAGCTTGGACTAAAAACTGGATTTAAACCTGTGTGTGTGTGTATACACACATACACAATCAAGAGCTTTCCCTCTATATATGGGGGGAAGCTCTATATATAGAGCGAGTGAGCGCTATAGAGAAGTCATTCTCAGCCTGTCGGTCCCCAGATGTTTTGGCCTTCAACAGCTGGTAAACTGGCTGGGATTTCTCGGGGTTATAGGCCTAAACACCTGGGGGTCCACAGGTTGAGCACCACTGCTATAGAGCTATCTATCATATGCCAGGGCTGTGCACATTCATGTTCTAAAAACCCAAGTAACCTTCTAAAGAAAAGTACTAAAAACTTGGAGCTGAAACTATTTGTCACACAGTTCTGGTCTTTAGGAAAAGTTACTATAATGGAAATTTGCAGTTACGAGACTAGCAGTCTATTAGTAATGAGTCAATATTTAATTATAATTTAAATTACCTTCCAAGTAGCAGATTCGTGATTCAGGAATTTTCTTCATCAAACGACCCATGAAAAATTCACTGCCAAAATATTCAGCAGGAATGTAGGCACCATATTTTTGGAATCCTATTTCATATGGCGTAAACTCCATCCATTCTTTAAAAAAGAAGACCAAGAAATTAAAAGAGATCGGTGCTGCATTATGTTTGTATGATATGGAGAAACTTTGTTAATTTTTTAACTGCTGAACAGCTCTCACAGTTAGGAAGTTCTTCCTAATGTTCAGGTGGAATCTCCTTTCCTGTAATTTGAAGCCATTGTTCTACATCCTAGTTTCCAGGACACCAGAAAACAAGCTTGCTCCCGCCTCCCTATGACTTCCCCTCATATATTTATACATGGTCATCATGTCTTCTCTCAGTCTTCTCTTTTGCACCCTAAACATGGATTTTATAAAAGGGGCCTCTCTCTGGCAAACCCATTCTAGGAACCAGATTCACAGGATAAGATTACAGTTTTTTTGCTCTCATATGAAGAGCTAACGCATAATCTAACACATAATCTAGAAAAAAAAACCCTTATTTTTACCAATAGTCTTTTCTCAATTCTAGGAAGCTCTAAATTATTCCTATGGAGAATTAAGTGCCTAAATCTAGAATATACCATTACCTCTGAAACCGTGATTACTTCGTTTCTCTTTCACATTGAGACACAGATATATTGGGAGAGGGTTCTGGCCATGTGCCAAAGCTTGCTGCTGATCTGAGAGTTTATGAGGATTTTCCTATTGATGAAAATTGGGGAAAAAACATAGAATTTGAGATGCTATTTTTGAAAAAACAAAATAGACTCCTAGACATATGATTTAGCTCTGTTTATTTTACTGATCTAGTGAGTACTTCTATTTTTTCATCACTATTTATTGTACTGGGTGGCATATTCTGGTGCTAGCAAGCACTTCAGTCTTGTGGCTTGCCTTCCTTTTTACAACCAAGAATAATTTTGGACCAATGGTCATTCTAGAGCTTTCTAAATTTGTTCCACTTGAACTAAGAGCCAATCAAGACAGGCCCATATGGAATATGGGCCTGTCTGGATGGGTCCTTAGTTCAAGTGGAATACATTTAGAAAGCTCTAGAATGGCCATTGGCCAGAATTTGGCTCAGTTTTTACCTGAAGTGTCCAAACAATGCTTCCGGTAAAAACGAACTAATTCTGAATAAACCAAGTTATTCTGAATTAATTTGATACCCCATTAGATCTGAGCCATCCTGAATGGCCGGGTCTAATGGGATAATGGGCTGTGGGGACTCACTTCCAAGTAGTCCTGGGACTACCTGGGGATGAGTCCCCATTGTCATCCTGAACCTTTTGGACTCCTGGAGCCCAAAGGACTGGGATAGTGACCACCCCCTCCCCACAAGCCCCAAATTTACCCTAAAAATTAAATAAAAGGCCACCATAACATTCCTCCTCGTGCTCTCCTGGCATGAGGAAATGATGTGCCAGAAGAGGGGAGGAAGAGGAATTTTCATCCTCACCCTCCCTCCCCATCTCCTGGTGCATCTTTTTTTGCACCAGGAGAGCATGAGGAGGAAAGTTATAGGGGTAAATTGGGGGGGGGGGGGGCTTTGGGACAGTTATACACCATCCTAATCCTAAGCAAGATGGCATGTAGCCACCCTCCCCCCAGGGAAAACCTGGATTTTTTGGGGAAAGTGGAGACGGAAATCAGCACCAAAGCAGGTTTTTAAACCTACTTTGGTGCAGATTTTGCCATTGCCTGGCAGCTCCCTAAGATGTTTTGAAAGCAACAGTTCACTTCTCCTGAATCATGCCTTTAATTAGAATTAGCTGCTAGCTGGAAAAGTCTAAATTTTAAGGGTGAACAATATAGTACCCCATCACGTAGCATGGATTCAATGAGGAGTCCCCAGAGGTCTGTAAAAGAGATGCTATGCCCTTTTTGGTGTCGCTGCCACAGGTCCTTTGCATAGTACTTCAGGCGTTCGGGTGAAAAACTGGCAAGGAACTTGTTTTTTCTCACTTGTTTGTGGACATCACTGAGAACCTCTTCCAAATTCTTACATGACCAGTAAGGATCTTCATACAAATGTGACATTGTCCTGGAAAGAAACAAAACAAAAATAAACTAAGTGTCAGCAACATGAAATATAAGGGCTTTGAGGAATAAGTAAATCTCTTTTAAAAAAGACAAACAATAAAACATTGATCTCATAAGGAATCACTTATGGCCAAGTATGATTGCAAAATGTACATATAAATTAAAAATCACCCAATGCATCATAATACTCTTTTGCCACAAGAAGTATTATAAAATATCCATGTTCTCTAGATCATCATTTAGAAACTCTTTTTCTTACAAAGAAAGAAAGGAACTATGATGGATGATTTTCAATAAAGGTATAAAAGCACTTGAGAACCATATTTTTCTCTTGATGTTATTTTGTTTTGCCTTTCTTTTGTCTTCTCACCCTATGACTGCTCAAAATACCATAAACAAAACATTGCCTTATGTATAGTTTATTTGACTGAAATTTGAGCAAAACAATAAAAACACTTATCAATTAATTATAGTTATTTATTTATTTATTTATTTATTACCTGCTTCTCCCCATAAATTGAGGTGGGGAACAACAACAGATTATACCATCATAACAACACTTTTTTTTAAAAAAAAAAACCCACTAAAACATATAACATCTGCTTAAAAGCACATATAACCAACACATATTACAATTCATTATTTAAAACACATAATTTAAATATTATGGACTTGCTGGAAGAGAGTGTTTTGAATTTAAAATTTAGGCAGCATATTATTCAGCTGCCAAATCTCTTTTAACAGGTCATTCCACAGTCTGGGGGAAGCTGAAGAAAAAGTACTTTGGACAACTGTTTACAACCTAGCCTGACTGGAGTAAACATCTTCCAGAGGACCTAAGTATATAGACTGGAGAATACAAGAGGTAACCTTATTTAAACTAGACCCAACCAAAACCTTGTAGGGCTTTAAATATAATAACTAACATATGTACTTTGCCCAGAAACTAATTGGCAGCCAGTAGATTTTAGTGTGATATGATCACTCCTAGAGGTACCAATAACAAATCTGGCTGCCATGTTTTGAACTAACTGGAGTTCCCAAACTTGATACAGAGGTATCACAATGTACAACACAATGCAGAAGTCCAGCCTTGAGTTTACCAGTGTGCGCACTGCGATCTTTAGATCCTCTAGCTTTAGGAAGGGACACAGCTGACACAACAGCCAAAGCTGATAATAGCTGCTCCTGGCCATAACATCTAATGTGATTTGGAGTGACGGAGCCAGAAGGAGTCTTAGATTGGGATTACATCCAGGGTAGACATCAGCAGAGGAGGTGGGCTTTTTAATGGATATTTGACAGGAAACAATTGAAAATTGAGGAGGGGAGTCCTCAGGCAAGAGGGGACTCCTATAGGATTGGAGGGCCTCATATTTCCCATGATGAATTACATGTACTCTTGTTCACATTTCCTTACCATGTTGTTCCAGATAATCCAGTCAGATAGAAAATACAATCCAAAACATCCAGACTCTGGATTGTCAACAGATGGACATAAAGTGCTGTAAGAGCTCTGAATCCACCACCTGTGGTCATGATCGCTACCACTGGTACCTGTTTAACATACCAAAAGAACTAAGCATTAATCCTGATAATTTACTGTGCATAAAAACCCACAAAGAAACAAACTGCATTAAGGTAAAACTGTAATTAATGTTGAATATCTGAAGAATGGAGCCCCCGATGGTTCAGTGGGTGAAACTGCTGAGCTGCTGAACTTGCTGACTAAAAGATCAGCGATTCAAATCCGGGGAGTGGGGCGAGCTCCCGCTGTTAGCCCTAGCTGCCAACCCAGCAGTTCGAAAACATTCATATGTGAGTAGATCAATAGGTACCACTTTGGTGGAAAGGTAACAGTGCTCCATGCAGTCATGCTGGCCACATGACCTTGGAGGTGTCTATGGACAGCACTGGCTCTTCGGCTTAGAAATGGAGATGATACCACCCCCTAGAGTCAGACACAACTAGACTTAATGTCAAGGGAAACCTTTACTTTTACTTATCTGAAGAATAGCAGGCATAACATTTCAAATACAAAATTTATTGAGGATTTTTTATTTTTTTTTGCTATTGTGATTTCTACAAAATATAGTACGATTTCATTTCAGATCAGGAGCATATTCAACAATATCAAATACTTTCCTCAGACTATAGTAAAAAGATTAAATACAAGCTTTAGCATGAAGAATAATAAAGAAAACCTCTAAGCGATTGAGGGATTTATTTCATATTGATAATTGTTAGTCTTTTTTTTACAGGCATGGAATAAGATCTTGTCTACATGAAATTCCAGTCTGCTGACCTCATCATCCTGCAGGTCTTCCTCAAGCTGGAGAACGCGCTTAAAAGCATCCGCTGCCACCCTTTTCCGTTTTGTGAGAAATTCCTGTTCTTCTGGGCAGAGGTCAAACCCCAAGCGTACATCAGGGCATGGTGGGCTGTAACAAAGAGGAATGTATATCTTCTTATCTGAACTTGCATACTGATATGATGCACACTGACTCAAGGACTGAGATCCTGCATCAGAGGCTGTAATTTGCAACATAATGATAATGTAGCCAAAGCCTCTGGCACGAGTGAATTGTGACAATGCATATCAGGGCATTTTGTAAGAAACTGTGATGCAATGGGTTCCAAAGATGTAGCTGTATCTCTACTCCCCTCCTAAAAATATAAAAGCTGCACAAAAGCACAATCCAGCTTTGCATAATTGTAAGAGTGCATGTGTGTGGTGTAGTGGTTTCAGTGCTGGACTATGACTCGAGATAAGGATCTGAATCCCCACTCAGCTATAAAAACCCACAAGATGACCTGGGGCATCAGTGTCTCTTAGCCTGTGGCAAACATTGCCAAGAAAGCCCAATGATAGCTTTACCTTAGGATCACTATAATTCACAAATGATGGGAAGGCACACCTTTAAAAAAAATCCACCTTACAGGGCACAAACGAAAGTACGTTTTCCTCATGATTCATGCCTCGGCTTGGTAAGAAGTGCAGTCAATGGCTTCTTTTGCCTGAAACCTTGATTGTTTTTGTGTGGCTGCATGGTGTGAATGCATGAAGTATCGGAAGTGGCAAAAATTGCCTTAGTGGCATTGTTATTGAAAACTGTAAAACTTTTGGCATACAGTGACTGACAATGGACTCAGGTCAAAATAACAGATAAATATAATACTTCAAATGAGATCACATAATCTTTGACAATATTAACATTCAGATTTCACTTGTAATATTGCAGAAACCAAGAACTCTGACAATATTTTTGCTGCTTCTAGAATGGCAATGGGAACATAATCTTCAGTTCAGTGAATACCAGTAAAGGTAATGAAAATAACCCAGTTGCAAAGGATTTAAAGGTAATGGAAATAACCCAGTCACTGTATTAATCTGTTTCAGCATTAAAAGATAGCACCTTTGAGACTAATTGAAAAAAGGCCATTTCTAGCATAAAATTTGTGGACTCTAGCAGCTTCATTACATACACAAAGGAGTTCATGTGAGTCATGAAGGAATTCATCCCAGAACTGAAGGGCAATTGTACACATTTTCAAAATTATCTTACTTTAATTTCTAGATCATCTATATTAAAAAATTGTCAAGCCAAAATTATATTATTTCCATTTCAAAATTGGATTCCTAGAATTCAACTTAGTGTTGTGCATCTTGGATTCTAGAAACACACATTTGGTGCATGGATTCAAAGAGGTAAGAAATACATACAAAAGCAAATGCTTACCAATCCTTTACTTTGAAGTGTAAATTAAATTCTTTTTCCTGGAAATCAAGAACAAAAGGAACTAAATATACCAGTTATATTACTCATGTTACTGGTATTATATTACTCCATCTTAACCTCATCTGAGATAGGGGACAATTGACTTGTTCTTTGCCATGTATTATGTACATGCTGATGCAAATGTCAAAATGTGACATTGACTCTGCAATATGCTTATGATTTTATACGTTTTCATTGAAAACTGCACTTTTAATATCAAGTTCTTCCTCTTCCCCCATTATCTTTAAAAGGAACATTTTTATTGTGGTAAACCTTTCTCCTTACTAGTTTCATAATAAGTACTACTGGACTGAAGTGGAAATCAACATTGCTAAGCATGCCTACATGTTATGAATACCAAGAAAAGAAGGCAAGTGTACTGACTAGTTCAATGAAAAAGAGAATATTACACATAATTAAATAGATTTGGGGAAAGAAGAAAAGAACGGAAGTCTTCCCATCAAATTCTTGCAGGAGTCTCAGCAGTTATCAGAGACAGCAATGTCACTACTTCTCTAAAATGGGAAGTGTGAGACTCAGACCCTCCATTACCTGGATATGTGCTCTCTATAGGTTACATTTAGCCAACAGACTAAAGAGTCCACATGGTCTAAAAGACCAGATGTGCATGCTATTAATATGCTGTATTTATTTGAGTCTAATGCACCATTGAATTTAATGTGCACCTCAATTTTTAAAACTCTAAAACCAAAAACGTATTAGTTGGCATATGTAATGTGCCAGCATTGTTATAATTATAATTATTTATTCTCTCCCACTCTCTTTACTGCTAAATTAGTTGAGCAGAGAAAAGTAATCAGACTGAAGTGAAGGGAGTGAAATGGCCAACAGGCAAGGAGAAGCCATGTCCTTCAGTCAAGCCAAAGCTGGCAAACTCACCAGCCTTGCATGGTTCCCAACTGGTCTCATCACAAGGCCTTCAAAACCTCCCCATCAACTGGTTTACACGTGGAAACCTAATGTGCCATCAAATCTAATTTGCACCCAAATTTTGGGGTATGATTTAGCCACAGAAGTTGTACATTAGACTCAAGTAAATATGATAGTTACACACCTACAATGATAAAATTGTTATTGTCACAATTGGATTTTTCAATCTGAAATTGCGTTATCTGTTGCATATGTATAGCCAACAATTATCTTTTTGGAGGGGAAATTGAAAGCTTACAATGACATTTCAATAACTAACAGACAACCCTATCAGATGGGCCTTTTTCCGGCAGCATATGCTGGTTGAGCCCTAAATGTTCCACAAAGCCCACCAGCTCCCATCAAACGATACACAGGAACTTTAGACAAGGCTCCATGGGATATCTAGAGCAGATGCCACTACTGCAGCAACATGGGAAGCTTCCTGTGTTGTGCAGGAAGCAATGAGGGGAAGCTGTGCCGTCAATGCTTCCCCTGTGGCATCAGCTTCCTCTTGATGCAGGTGATGCAGGGTGTGGGGTGACGGGTTTCACCAGATTCGCAATGACCCGTGGCGATTCTAGCGGCCCGTGTGACAATGTCAGTTTCATTTAACTTATTTCTGTTCTAGAAATGTTATTGAAGACTAAGTTATAAAATAACCAAACAATACAGTTTTGGAAATGTATTTCAAGTATTTACCTCTTTAAATACTTCCCGATCAATTGGAAATGAATTTACAGGCAAGGCCCAGTGCATTTTCCTGTTTAAACCTGCTCCATGTGAAACACAGGAACACTGAAAATAAAAAAAAGTTATTTAAAAGTTTTTAAAAAGCAGAATTACTTTCAGTGTATCTCCAATTTTGTCCAAAAAACATCATTGCTCTATGTAATTAACCATGCTGTCACCATGCTCAGCTATGACGTACAAACAAGGGAAGTGATCTCTTCCTTGGAAGCAGGACATCCAATTCTGCTTGCCTGTACTTGGCATAATGGAAGAGGGAAGGCTCATTGAAATGCAAGCTGGAGGCACAGCCTAATGAAATGCTTTGGGTTTCTTCAAAGGATCCTTTCAATGTACATGTGATATCATGTTCTAAAATAAAGAGTACACACAAAAAAATTAAATGTCTCCACAGAAAAAGAAACCACAGCCTTTACAAAGAAAATAAGCATCCATTTCACAAAATCTATACCCAAAAGACCCAAAGAAAGTAAAAGTGTGTAGTTAATACTGTGGGCCACTGACCACCAGTAGGTTGCGAGGATGAAAATTTAATCCACGACCCTCCTTCCTTTTTATTTTATTTTCACTCCTTTTGCCCTGCCAGCAACTCCTTCCCTGTCGCTGACCAAGGCATATGTTCTTTATCAGAAACTTGAGGTGATGTGGTCTATTCAATGCATTTTCTGAATCAACACCCCAAACCAAATCTAAAGTTGACCAAAAACTGATTTGTAACCTTTTTGGTACTAATGTTGGAGAATGGTCCCTGGTCAGAGTGGTCCCTAGTCAAAGTTGTCCCTGGTAAAAAAAAAAAAAAAAAAAAAAAGGTTGGGAACCACTGCTATATAGGTGTCTAAGGCCCTTTCTGCAAAGCCCTATATCCCAGGATCTGATCCCAGATTATCTGCTTTAAATTTAATTTTATGAGTCTCAACAGATAATCTAAATAACCCACTGTTAAGATGAATGTAAAGGGGAAAAATAATACCCAGGGTTTGATTTCAATGGAAGAACCTGATGACAGTCCAATCCTTGACAATTTCTGTAGCATTTCAGATTTATTCATGGCACATTCTTGAAAAAAAGTGTTGCTGTCTCATATACAACTGATGTCAGCAAATGCCTGGAATGTGGATTCCAGCAAATATTCCCAGGCTAGGCTGGACCTAACTCCTGAAATCCAATCTTGAAGCCTCAAAAGCTGGCAGTTACGAAGAAACATTTAATGAAGTAATAACCTCACTTTTTGAGCGCTTCTTTTTCTTCTTCTTCTTCCTTTTCTTCTGAGTGCTCAAAATTTCCATGCAGCAAAGCTGACGAAACTGGAACACAAAAAAATCCATCAAACAGTGATTACAAACTGATTAAGTGCAACCTTTATTTTATACAGAGAAGACTTTACAAATAGCTAATTTCATTTCCTGGTCCAAATGCCATACATTCCTCTGTTCTGAAATGAGGCTTCTAAATAATTATACTATAAATCACTGGTGAGTGAAGTGATACCAAGTCTATAAACGAATTAACTACATGACAATTTACAACATACTATATCTTGACCTAAGTGTTTCTTTCTACAAATTGCACAATGAATATAAAAGACCCAACTTCAGCAACATCAATATATAAAATTGTATCAGTAAATATATAAATATAAATATAAATACAAGTTACCATTATTGCTCCATTAGTAATTATTGTTTCAGGTGGACCTGCTCTGGGAAACAAAGATATGTAATGTTACAACTTCTAAAGAGAAGTTTGAAATGCAAATTATTTCACGTGAGTAATGGCTTTGCCTGCTTACAGTTTACTTCGCTTGAATCCATAATCTGTTTTCATGTTTACATTGGTTTTTACTTGTTTCAGTTTTCATTTTAATTTTACTGTTGCTACCTGCCTGAGTGCCATTTTCAGATGAAAAGACTAGTGGGGCATCTATCCATCATCTGCCTGTCTGACCATCTAGAACAGTGTTTCTCAACCTTCCTAATGCTGTGACCCCTTAATACAGTTCCTCATGTTGTGGTGGCCCCCAACCATAACATTATTTTGTTACTACTTCATAACTGTAAGTTTGCTACTATTATGAATTGTAATGTAAATATCTAATGTGCAGGATGTATTTTCATTCACTAGAACAAATTTGGCACAAATACCTGATACACCCAAATGTGAATACTGGTGGGGTGGGGGGTGAATTTGTCATTTGGGATTTGTAGTTGCTGGGATTTATAGTTAACCTCCAGTCAAAGAGCAAATGGAATTGAACCAAACTTGGTGCACAGAACTCCCATGACCAAGAGAAAATACTGGAAGAGTTTGGTGAGCATTGACCTTGAGTTTTGGAGTAGTAGTTCACCTATATCCAGAGAGCACTGTGAATTCAAACAATGATGGAGCTGGACCAAACTTGGCACAAATACTCAATATGCTCAAATGTGAACACTGGTGGGGGTAATAGACCTTGACATTTGGGAGTTGTAGTTGCTGGGATTTATAGTTCACCTACAATCAAAGAGCATTCTGAACCTCACCAACAATAGAATTGGGCCAAACTCCCTAAACAGAACCCCCATGCCTTGAAGGGACTGAAATGAGCCTCCCTCCCTCCTCACACACTCTTGCTGCCATGTGCCAAGCATGCTTGTTCCCCCTTCCTGCTTGGAGTCTCAGAAAAAGCCCTCCCCTTGGCTGAGAAGCTGGCTGAGAGGTCAACCAATCACAGCGGAGGAGGGCTTTTGATGGGGGAATTCCAAAAAGGAAAAGAACAGGTGAAGAGATCTTCAGCCTTCTCTGCCAAAGGGGTTCCTAAGACCATCAGAAGTGTATGTTTTCTGATGGTCTTTGGCAACCCCTCTGAAATCCCCTTGCGACCCCCCCCCCCCAGGGTCCCAACCCCCTGGTTGAGAAATGTTGGTTTAGAACTATATTTGCTTGTAGAAATGTTGCTTTCAAAATCTGAGGCTGTTATGTTTTGCCTGAACTGCAAGCAGCAAAGGCCAAATTCCCACTAAATACAAACAAAGTGCTTCAGAAAGATATACATGAAATGTTGCCTTGGATTTTCCCAATTATTGTTAGAAGTCCTTATGGATAACTAATTTTAATCACAGTCATTTGTGTTGCTAAGAATTAAATAGGAGCTCATTTTTCATTTGGTTTTTTTATGAGCTCAGAACCTAATACCCTCCATCAATTCACGGATTAAAAGTGACACATGTTGGCTAAGCTTCATTAGGATGCTGGCAAAGATGGCCAAAGTTATTAATGAATATAAAAGCTGGAGTCTAAAAAGGGCAACGTTTTGCCTTCTCGTGTCTTCTGCCTGCTTTGTGTGAACCAAGTGCAAAATACATTTGCACTTTTAATTCAATTTGCATCACTTGAAGTAAACCAAGGACAAACAAGGAAAGAGAGGAAGAAGAGAAATAAAACTGGACATTTTAAAGACAGCTGAGAAAATGGGACTGCAGAGGATTCTTTATTTATTATTTACTATATTTATATACCGTCCCTCTCCCTGCCAAATCTCTGCCATATATTATTCAGCAATTCAGTAATGATTTCTGTGTCTGTGTTACTTACATATTCTCCAGTGTGAATTCAACTTCCAGTTCTTCATGTTTCTGAAAGGGAAAATGAAACATAAATGTTATACCTTTTGCAAATAATTCTACACATTTTGCTGCCTCTAAGAGCATTTAAACACAGAAGAATGTCTAGCAGAAAAATTCAGTAGTTCTGAAACTTTGATCCTCTAGGTTTTTCGGAATTCAACTATTTCCTGATAGTTACATAGCCATGATAGCTGAAACTTCTTAGAGTTGAAATCCAAAACACCTAGGGATCTGAAGTTTGAGAATCAATTAAAATTAAATTTAATTAATTAATTAAAATAAATTAAAATCGAGCATTTAAATTCTTGGCAAAAATATTTTTCATATATTTTTTCTGATATAAATCACTATTCCGAAGTGATATTTTGTTGAAGGGCTGAGCATATGGGTATAAAGATTTAACAACCTGTTCTGCAACTTCACAAAAGTGCAAAGCAGCTTCTCTACCTGCCATTTCTTTCCCTTGAGTCCCACGTCCTATGGGATTTTCTCTAAAGATGCAAAAGTCGGTCAGTCTAACAGTTCAATTTTCATTAGCATTTTGCCCATCCCCACCAACATCTTTATCCTGTCCCACATCTATTTGTCTTCTAAATGTAATTCTCACTTTCAAAATTCAAAACTACTATGTTTAGCTAAGTCAAAACCAAAGGAACTTTGTAAGCTAAAGCTTGTTCTTAAAGCTATCATGTCTGTAAAATGTAATAGTAAAGGCAAAGGTTTCCCCTGACATTAAGTCTAGTCATGTCCGACTCTGGGGGTGGTGCTCATCTCCATTTCTAAGCCTAGGAGCAGGCATTGTCCATAGACACCTCTAAGGTCATGTGGCTAGCATGATTGCATGAAAAACTGTTACATTCCTGCAGAAGTGGTACCTATTGATCTACTCACATTTGAATGTTTTCAAACTGCTAGGTTAGCAGAAGCTGGGCCTAACAGTGTAAGCTCACCCCATTCCCTGGATTTGAACCCCCAATCTTTTGGTCAGCAAATTCAGCAGCTCAGCAGTTTAACCCACTGTGCCACCAGGGTCCCCACTAAATGTCATATATGATAGAAAGTTTATGTTGTAAGTCATCCCAGGTTTTGTAAGCCACCCCAAGTCCCCTGGGGAGAGGGGGTGGGATATAAATAAACTTTATATTATTATTTATTGTAGTTTCATTTTTATAGGAAGGAACACTGGTTTTAAAACCTGAATATTACATCAGCCATGGAGACGATTGCACATCTGGAAACTTAAGAACATAACACACTACTGGAAAAATTTATGTAGTCCAGATCTCACTTCCCACAGTAGACAACCTGCAGTCTTTGGCATTACTTTTGTATAAAAATGTTGGTTCTGATGGGAGGAAAGCACATCTAGATTGAAACCACAGTAAAGGAGTGAAAAGGAATACTTATTCCTGTGTTTTTATTGTATCAGCCCCACTCCAAATCAGAGCAGCCATGCAACCACTATTTCTAGTTTGGGAGTTGGGGAGGATTCTCTTTACAGCACTAGAGCTATCCTCCCGGATAAATAACCAGGTGTGTTATTGTGATCTAACCACTGAGATAAATAGAATCACAAACATTTGAGTGAAAATTACACTGCCTGATATAGATACTAGGTGGTGTAATCTAAATGGGTACATGGTATTCCCTACTGCGCCATTCAGATTTGGAATCCCACACACAAATTTTTATGGATATTATTTGCTAGACAAAACAAATTATTCATACTGGTATAAATAACCAGGTGTGTCAATATAATCTAACTAAACTTTGAGTATCATCACAAATGTTTGGTTGAAAATTATACCACCGGTATAAATACCAGAAGGTGTAATCTAAATGGTTACAACAAGGCTTATGCACGGATTCAGAGCGGCTGGCTCCCTTTGGCCAATCCGGTTTGTTTGGCTTGGTTGGATGGTCGTAACAGTAAGTGCTCAGCCATCATGTTTTTTTTTTTTTTTTGTCCATAACACGGTCACATGGCAGCTAATCACAGCTCCTACTCCCCTATTTGGCACCACACGCCACGCAGAAAGGCTGCCACATGCTGCTCACATGGGGTTTCCCTGTGAATCCTGCCTGTTGGGCCAATAACAATAAAAGAATGATAAAGATAAAAACCTAGTACTTCATTATCATGTTATGTAATTCTTATAGTAGGAAGGTAGGATCAGAGATTAAGAATGTATAGGTAGTCCAGCCCAATTAGTTATTCATTCATTCCCTATTATTTGTTGTGGAACCCTAAAGCAGCTATTGATGACATAGATCGACCTAAAAGATAATTGAGGAAAGCTTCCACTCTTGTTGGATTGCTGACCACATGAAGAAATCTCTCATGGACTATTGATGGGGTTTCGTTAAGTGTGTGCCTTTTTTCTTATTGGCTTCAAAGAAACTTTGAATCAGTGTGTGGTCTTTTCAAATACATTTTTTTTTTATAATTTCCAATTTGCAGAAATTTTCTTAGGTTAAAAAACTGAAAAATAAATTTAATCTATAATTAAATGTCATGAGGTTAATATATATAAAATATTTTAAAAGCTTAAAGTGAAAATAGAACTCACATATATTCCATAAAAATGATCCCTGTATGCAATTCCTCATTAAAAGTCTATTTGAACAAAAAAAATCTTCCCCTACTGTAGGCTCCGATGGAAAGGAATTCCACAGGGTGGGAGTAGCGACCAAGAAGAGAAAATTTGCACACTCACCTGGGAATTCAATTCAAATTTCATGAAGATTGATTCCCCAAGAGGAACTTTAGCTATGTCAAATAAAATAATACGGTAGTTGTCATCTTTCAAGATATCTTCATCACATATGGTCAATTCCAAGACATTCTGGACACAGAAATAAAGAACACTATATATAAATTGCAGAGGTGCAGCATCACAATAGAAGACAGCATATTTAGACCATGAAGGGGAAACACCTTGTCAGTCAAGGCTATAATACAGTATATCACTCTCTGCCTATAGGAAAGATCAGTGATTATTCCATATTATTAAGGTTGTGTGTTAAATATGTAACAAGTGAAAAAGGAAAGAATTCTAATGAAATCCCTAGAGAGGTACTATAGCCTAACTGTAGGCAATATGGTCTAGATCAGTGGTTCTCAACCTTTTTCTAGATGTGCCCCCATTTTATAGAGGCGAAATGATCCATGACTCAAGAAGTGCTGGTGCAACCCACTTCTTGAAGTTTTGAGGAGGTTGGAAATCTGTTGTCGAAGACTTTCATGGCTGGAATCATTGGGTTGCTGTTAGCGTTTCTGGCTATATGGCCATGTTCCAGCACCATTCTCTCCTCTTGTTTCTCCTGCATCTGTGACTGGCATTTTCAGAGGTTTGGACTTTCTCAGAAGACATTACAGTCCTGTCTCATATGGAGTAGCCATGGGGAGCCTTCTTAGTCCTGTCACAGCAATTTTTACATGGAACACTTTGAGAAACAAGCCCTGGAAATAGCACCAAAAGGCAACCGTATGGTTCTGATATATGGATGACACTTTCACCATTTGGAGCATGGAGAAAAAGAACACGTTCCTGGACCATATCAATAATATCCAGTTTACCACGGAAACATCCAGTTTACCACGGAAAACGAAAATGAAGGAAAACTACCATTTCTAGATGTCCTAGTCATCTGCAAACCAAATTAACAATTGGATTACACGGTTTACAGAAAACTTATGCACACTGATAGATCCCTACATAAAAACTCCAACCATCACCTAGGCCAAAAAAAAGAACACAATTAATGCCCTGGTAGACTGCGCAAACAGGATATGTGAACCCCACCTCCTCCAAGGTGAACCGAACCACCTAAACCAGTGGTTCTCAACCTGGGGTCCCCAGATGTTTTTGGCCTTCAACTCCCAGAAATCCTAACAGCTGGTAAACTGGCTGGGGTTTCTGGGAGTTGTAGGCCAAAAACATCTGGGGACTCCAGGTTGAGAACCACTGACCTGAACTGTGCTCTATAGGCCCACTACAGACATCAGAAGAGCCACAAGACCAAGAAAAAGCCACAAGAGTAAAGATAAAGATCCACCTAGAAGAAAAGTGTTCTTACCATACATCAAGGGAACCACTGACCGCATAGGGAAGCTGATGAGGAAACACAACATACAAACTATCTACAGACCCACTAACAAAATTCAACAAATTCTACATTCAGCAAAGGATCCTCTCACCTCTGCAGGAGTCTACTGTATACCATGCAGCTGTGGACAAGTCTACATAGGGATGACCAAACACAGCGCCCAAACTTGAATCAAAGAACATGGAAGGTACTGCAGACTAATTCAACCAGAGAAGTCAGCTATAGCAGAGCACTTGATGAACCAACCTGGACACAGAATAGTATTTGAGAACATAGAAATTCAAGACCACTTTGACAACCATTATGTGAGACTACACAGACAAACCATTGAAATCCACAAGTGCATGAAAAATTTCAACAGAAAGGAGGAAATCATGAACATGAACAAAATCTGGTTACCAGTATTAAAAAACACCAGAATCAAGACAGTAAATAAAGAATACCACTCAGAAACAGGAGAACTCCAGCAGCTAACAATCAAGTGCTAATTAACACCTCTCAAACAGAGGATGCCCCCCTGGCAACAAAGGTGAGGTTACCTTTATGCAGATACCCTCATTGATTGACTTTGCAGCTTCATGGCTACTCAATGTTATTCAAGTTTGCTAATTGCAACATTCACACTTGCTTTAAACAAACAAGGGTTCTGTCTCCCACCCTGGACATTCCACAGATTTATTTATTTATTTATTTCAAAGTTTTATATACCGAGCTTCTCACCTCATAAGAGGGACTCAGCCAGGTTTCCAACCATAAAAACACATACAATCGGTAAAATATGAAGTACACATTACAATAAAACATTAAAAAAGCACATATATTTAAAACTACAGTGGTCAGTCATCATACTAAACTCGAATATCGAATATACACTCCACTTGCTTCACTGCCAACAGAACTTCTGAAGATGCCAGCCACAGATGCAGGTGAAATGTCAGGAAAGAATGCTACTGGAACATCGCCACACAGCCTGAAAAACTCACAGCAACCTGGTTGGAAATTTGTCTTGATAGCGACACTGAAATACCATGTTTGTGGGTTGTTATCTTCACTTTTGGATACTTTTCCAACAAAAATTAATTTACCTCAAAAATCGGGAGGGAATTTGGAACACTTTGAAGGCACCTTCTCGTAAACCAAATGTCTGGAGTCTAGCACAACTTATAACCTTCACTGTGGTTATAAAACAAGCAGAACAGTTAAGAATTAGGAAAAACCTGTCAGACCTCTCTGGCATTTATAGAATACAATATGTTGCAATAGAAATGAAATTGTTAACCCATTAATTGGGGATGTTCTGAACAATCTAAAAATAGGTCCATACTAGCTGTTTCCAGCAAAGCATATTGCTATCTGGATCTACGTATTAGAAAACTACAGTTTGGCAAGAGCACAGAGACACAAAGCAAGACAGATTGACTAGCCAGGGTTGACACTGGCACTCCACATATGATATTTATAAATAAATAAAATATTCCAAGAAATTACCGTAATAGTCTCCAATGTAGTAACTTTCATTCAAACCTGGATTTGAAAGTAACTAAGTTACTGCACTGCAACCCAGAACTTCTCACCATTGGAGAAAATAATAATATATACAATAGCAGGCACACAGCATTACTGGTGCCTGAAATTTAATTTGTTATAGAAAGTCACTGTAATGTTTACCTAGAATCAGGACTCAGAAGTGAATGAGGCTAAGAACAAGACTAGATAAGAAACAGCCAAGAATGCAGAACCACCAGTAAAGATAAGATTATTATGCAACAGCCTTTATCCTACCTTAACCTGACTCTGGATCCTGAAGAAGAATGCTTCATTCCACACTGGATCTTTGCAATTTGAAACTGTTTTTGTCTGAACTTTTTCAGAAGAGGCAGTAGGGAGCCACAAGGTCACATAACAATCTGTTTCACTTACTGTGGGGAAAAAAGTACTAATTTATTTATGCTGCACACAACTGGATATTTGGTTTACTCCTGTGGTGATTGCATTACTACGTACGCCTATTAGGTATATCTACCATAATTTCTTGATCTCTTAAGAATGCTAAAATGGCAGCTCTATATTTGGGAAAGACTCTATATATCATTTATTTGTTCAAAGGGATTTTTTATTTAAAAAAACAAACACCTGGAGCAGAACATTTAATAGCTGGGGGGGGGGGGGGGATCAAGGAAATGTAGTTTTCTTCTGTAAGCATCTTTGTGCAAATGGTAGAAATAGCTAGATTCAGGATCTGCACAGAAATGTTTGAAGGATGTCACATTGAGTTTTCTACTACTTCTAAGACTAAGGGCCTCATTACATGAAGTTGTCCAATGCAGGGGTTCGCCAGGCAGTGTGGCGAATCTGGTGGACAGAGAGGGAATCAGTCACCCCACACACCTCAATGTCCACAGCATCACCTTCCTCCCGCACTCCCCCCGTTGCTGGCAATGAGAACCTGGGAAATCTCTCATGTTCTTATTCCTCTGTCCTACAACACTTTCACCACAGTTCGGGGACAGAGCCCCACCAGAATTAGCTCTATGCCATTTGTTGGTATCCAGCCAACTCCGTCCCCAAACTGTGGTGAAAGTGTTGTAGGATGGATAAATTTGGCCATGTGATGAAGCCCAAGGACACCAAGTAAAGGATTCAAGCTAGAGGGAGGGGAAAGATTCCACCTAAAACATCTGGAAGAACTTCTTGACAATAAGAGCTGTTGAACTGTGAAATATGCTGTCTTGCAGGAAATTGGAAATCTCTAAAGGATTTTAAGCAAAGTCTGGATGGCCATATGTTCAGGCCATATGTTTTAAGCAAAGTCTGGATGGCCATATTTCCTAACATGGCAGAAGAGGGTTGGACTGGATGGCACTTAAGGACTTTTCCAATTCTGTGATTCCATGACAACTGTGTGTATGGAAGCCACTAACTGTAGCTATTTCCTCCTCTTCCTCCTCCTCCTTTTTCTCCTCTTCCTCCTTCTCCTCCTCCAGTATTGCTTTTACTATTATGCTTCTTCTCATTTAAGAGGTTTCTTTTTTGTCTTACACATCCTGTTCTGGCAGTCTCTGCATTAGATTGTCTCTCTCTTGCTAAATCTTGTCAGAAGCATTGCATTGCCCCACCCTGTTCTGGTTTCAAAACTTTCTCAGTTCATGTCTTGCTGTGATATCTCAGAGCCTTTCTACACTAAGAGGAACCAAGTTAAAATAACCTGCTTCCTCTTTGGGTTTCTGTCCCCACCCCCAACCCAAACCCCTGTGAGAGATGGATAGATGGCCACCCCTCATGAATGACATCAGGAGGGGGGGGGGAGAGAAATCCCTCCTTCCCTCCACATCCTGACGTGCCTTTTTCTTGCATCAGGAGTCCTCCGGTAACTTTTAAGGCAGGGATATGGAGCCTGAAGAACCAGGCTGGCAGTAGGGATTGTCCCCCGGAATGGCAGAAACAGTCTGGGGACTCCATCCCCACAGGGCCCATACCTGGAATGATGAAGGCCTTGCCTTATGGTCCGTATCTTTCCAGGTGTTTAATTAATGTGGAGTAAAACTAGGAAAAACCAGTTTACTCTGCATTAATTCATTTTTAACTGTTGCATCGTTAGGATGCCTCAGGTAAAAAGTGAGACAGTTCCCGCATTTTGGGTCTGTCTAGAAGAGCTCTCAAGCAGAACGTCTTTTCCATTTACTTATCTGACCAAACACAATCTTTCTTCCCTCCCAACATTTCTATTACGCTTCTTGACAATTTCAGAGGAAACATCAAGAGTAAACCTTTAAGATGTGCTGAAATTCTGTTATATGCTCATGTATCCATCTAGAAATTTTAGTTAAAAATTCAAGTCAAAAGAAAATTATGGTTGAGTTATTCATTGAAACAAGAATGTATGTATGTATGTATGTATGTGTATTTTATAAGACTCTCAAGAAAATAATATAAATCAGGATAATATGTTTTCTAATGGAGTAAATTGTCTAGACTTTATAGCATATATAGCATTTAACAGTAATGTTATCAGCACATTATAAGTAAATGTAGGTTATCTTATCAACATAAAGTAATGAATAGTAGACTAGAGACAATAAAGTCCATCCTTTCCTAGAGTAGATTTCAGTGCAGGAATTCAACAGTCTCTGTCTTTATCCTCAAAAGAATTCTTCTTTTAGCAACACAGTCTTTTAAGGAGTACTTCTTATGCAGCAGAGTCTTCCTTAGGTAACACAATTTCTACAAGGTCTCCCGGTATGTTCTCCTTGTTTCGAAAAATTATCTTCTTCAGGATGTTATCACATATATATAATGCACTAAATAAAGGAGTAAAAATAACATACACAATAGATACATGAAACTCCCCAATTCACATTTCTAGTGAAACATTCTATAATAACAGTAAAGAAACAAGCTACTCTACTTACACTCTCTTTACACTCTCTTCAATAGTACAGGCTCTGTTCTGGGGGAGTTCTAGTAGTGTAAGTAGAGTAGCGTGTTTCTTTACTGTTATTATAGAATGTTTCACTAGAAATGTGAATTGGGGAGTTTCATGTATCTATTGTGTATATTTCTCTTCCCTAATCCACAATTATTGCTGCAATACCTTAGAATCTCTTCTCTATCTTTCTTCCTCCGCTTTTTTTTGCTTTTCATCTAAGAACTTGTTTTCTTCTTGAGTTAAAAACTGATGCTATCATCCTTAGTAATCTTCCCTATTATCTGTTTCCACATCCTTTGCATTTCTTCCAGTACTACTAAATAAGAGTACCACATTGTTGTGGCTTGTTCCCCGATCCCATTGCCTCCTACGTACTGAGTAGCATTGCCTAGAGGAAGGACCATTATTTTTAATACTAATGTGATGCATTACTCATTTGTGTAATTTCCTGTACCACAGATTAATTCATCCCTTGTAATGCATTGCTTCTCAGCTTTGCTTGTCTCTCTCAGGAACAAAAAGAAAATTTATTGAGTGCCAGGAAACTCTGCCTAGGAAAATCAAGGTTTGCTGTCATTCAAGAAATACTCTGCAAAAATATCCCATGTGTTTTGTCCCCAGGGGGAAAAAAACATTATTTTATGTGCAGAAAAATGGTTTGCACATATTATTATTTCATGTTCAGAAAACATTGTTGTTCACACAGAAAAACCCATGAGGGAATTTTGTGTTGAGTGGGGGCCCTTCCAGACAGGCCGTTATCCCAGGAGCCATAAAAAGCCCCTTAAAAAAGAAAAGTACCATTGGAGAGCTGCTGGAGCTCTCCTGGTGCATAGAAATGATGTGCCAGGAGAAAGTGGGGCAGAAGCAAACACATTTTGGAGCTAATGCAAAGGTTCCTTGAGACTTAAGCATTACTTCAGTGGTTTCTCCAGATTAAATTGCAGCCTTAAGAAAAGTCTGATCTCATTTTAAATGAAAGACACAGATCATATTGTTACTACCACCCCATCACTATAATTAATATGATTATGTTTCCTGCTACTATGCCTGTTGCTCCCACCATTACTACTCATATGAACATCCAGTGGAATTTCAGGTGCATTATTTAAAGCACCTGAAGACCAGTGGCATTTATGTAACCAAACGCATTTTGAAGAGTTTGCTTTTTCGTCCACCTGGCAAAACATCATGCAACCATCAGATCATAATGTAACCAAAATGTGCTATAAGAAATTAAATAAATTGTAATGGCCTTTGATGTAGAGATTTAATCTTGAACTACATAAAATATTTTAATTATCATTAAACTGTAACACGCTGCAATTTTTTAGGGTAAGTTAAGTGAAGTACTTGGATATCCAAATTGTCTGGTATGTGTAACAGTAAATGCAATAAGAACTGTATTTCTTAGCAGCCTATTAGCAATGGACAGTCCACTAGCCATGGCTGAAAGCTTTTGTTTATGCTAGGAAACCTTGGACATACTGTTTAAGAAGCTTCCATAAATTGGATATTGAGCCCTAGATCCCAAACCACAACAGAGAAAATTTGGGACCTTAAGCATGGAATCCATCACTGTCAGCATTCTTACTCCTATTTCTCCACTCTGAAGAAAGTTGTCATCATCATCTTATTATTATTATTATGCCATTTTTCTCTCTTAAAGGAGACTCAAAGCAATAAACCAGGGGTCCTCAAACTAAGGCCCGGAGGCCAGATGCGACCCTCCAAGGTCATTTACCCGGCCCTCGCTTAGGGTCAACTTAAGTCTGAAACGACTTGAAAGCACACAACAACAACAACAACAACAATCCTATCTTATCAGCCAAAAGCAGGCCCACATTTCCCATTGAAATACTAATAAGTTTATATTTGTTTTACATTGTTCCTCATTTTAATTACTGTATTGTTTTAAAGTGTTTTTTACACTACAAATAAGATATGTGCAGCATGCATAGGAATTCATGTTTTTTTTCAAATTATAATCCGGCCCTCCAACTGTTTGAGGGACTGTGATCTGGCCCTCTGTTTAAAAAGTTTGTGGACCCCTGCAATAAACAATGCTGAAAGCAACACAATGTATGATTTAAAACTTACAACATATAAACACCGAAATAGAACTAAACAACGAAATATTAAAATACTAAAGTTACATAAAGCCATTAAAGTATTTAAGACTTTATGCAGAACCCCTGGCTTGTTTTTAAAAATGTTCTTCTTTAAAAGCCTGCTTGAATAGAATGACTTTAGCCGTTGCCTGAAGGACATCAGCTAGGAGGCCATTCTGGTTGTCACATCCTCACCAACCATCACCTGAGCTCTATAGGACTTTATAGGTCATAATTAGCATTTTGAATTTTGCCTTGAAACAAGTTGGTAACCAGTGAAGCTGTTGCAGTGGGGGAGGGGGGGTGATCTATGCTTGCTCCCTGAACCCAGCCGTGGCCAAGCATCTGGCTTCAGCCTTTTGAAGCAACCATACGTTGCCATCTTAGGACCCTTCCACACAGCCCTATATCCCAGAATATAAAGGCAGAAAATCACACAATATCTGCTTTGAACTCGGGTATCGGAGTCCATACTGTCATATATTCCAGTTCAAAGCAGATAATGTGGGATTTTATTCAGCTGTGTGGAAGGGTCCTTAGTTGAAGTGATAAACCCTAAGCTTTAATAACCAATTATAATAATATAATTTAGTATGTATCTACATTTTTTAAATAATTAGAAGCTGATATATTTCATCATGTAATAGTCACAACTGTAACCTTTTTTGGCCAAAAAAGGGGAGAGGGGTGACTATTATGTAATGAAATAAATCATACTGCTGACAGATGATCTGCATACAGTGTAGCCAATGCAGGAAGGCAGTTTCCCCGCTGTAAACAGTCTAGCGCAGACTGTTTATACTCAGCTGAGTGAGGAGCCATAGCTACAAGGGAAGTGGGCACATGTGTGAAGCCGATGTTTGCACAGTGCAGCAAGTCACATGAAGAGGGAAGCCAGGAGTCTTCCCCACACTAGCGAAAAGGTTTACAGTGGGGAAACTGCCCTCCCTTGCTGGCCGAACTGTGTTTAGATCAATGTGTTGTCAAAGCCTTTCATGGCCGGGATCATTGGGTTGCTGTGAATTTTCAAGGCTATATGGCCATGTTTCAGAAGTATTCTCTCCTGACGTTTCAACACTCAGAAAATAGGGGAATTCCAGATAGGGAACAATCAGGGCCAGTTAACATCTTCCAACAAAGGATTTCCTCAGGCAGGAAGCAGCCAGGCTTTGAAGCTGCAAGGCCAGTCAATGCTAATCAAGGTGGCAAATTGCAACATTTACACTTGTATTGAATAGACAAGAGTTCTTTCTCCCACCCTGCACATTTCACAGGTATATAAACCCCACTTGCCTAGTTCCCCACAGACTTCACAACCTCTGAGGATGCCTGCCATAGATGTGGGTGAAATGTCAGGAGAGAATGCTTCTGGAACATAGCCATACAGCCCAGAAAACTCACAGCAACCCAGTGTGCAGATTGTTTAGTAGGACATTGGGGTAATGAATCAAGGCTGCAACAATTACACAAAGAAAGAAAAATAACACTGGGGGAGAGGGGCAAAAACGATATTGCTTGGTGGTGGCTGTTACATAATGAACTTTGTGTTCCAGTTTTGTGAAAATGTTCACATATAAAAGAAATAAGTCACAACATCAACAACTTACTTTCTAGAATATCTGAACATATTTTGTTCCCACCAGAAAAGTGACAAGTGTTTGCCCAATCCCTTTCCCTCTGTCTGTTTCCAGAATATTTCTGTCCTCTTCCTTGTTTCCTTTCCTTCCACATTCCTCCTTTAACTGTGTTTTAAAACCTACTCTTGAGTGTGATGATAAAGCAATATATGCCTGGGTTTGGAAAAATCATAGAATTCCAACAAACAGGTCTATTTCAATTTAGGCTGAAGCTGTGAAAGAAAAAGATAGGAGGAGTTGGTCAAGGCATTCTTCAGGTAGCCTAGTATTTTTCTGTGGCATCAATCTTTCCAGCTGCAGTACTTTACTACATTTGCAATAAGGTGCTAGAGATTAAAAACAAATATGGAAAAAAAGATAAATCTGCTCCTATATTTGTTTCCATGAAGAAATATGAGCCCACACATACAGATATATTTATGGATTCCATGGGAAATTCAACATCTCCAGCATCAATATCCTTATCAGCAATTTGTTGCACCATTACTATGCAAGCCTATAGAATATTGTGTAACTCATGCCAGTTAAATGTGCAGACGCAACCACATTGCAACACAGTATTGCTGTATGTACAACTCTGCTTCCGCTGCAGTCAGTAGAACGGAGCCATTGTTCAACAATGAATCATTTGCCTTGCACAGCTGTGTGGCTTATACAGGTGTGTGTCACTCACAGGATGCCAGCCTATGTATGAATGGAAACATTGGAGCAGTAGAGCTCTTGCATCAAGAAAACATGCAGCATTACATCTTACCATGAATCAAGAGAAGATTTCCAAAGAAGTAAGGAAGGTATTGCCGGGGGGGGGGGGGGGGGAGAGAGAAAGGGACCACATACTGAGGATTAAAGCACAACTACATTATCTGGTATTATGGCACACATCACAGTTGCACATTCATAAATGAACCAAAATGTGCTACTTTAATATTTAATATTTTTAAAGGAGTGTCTAGATGGGAAAATGAGAAGAAATACCAAACAGTGTAAATGAGCAATATTAAATAGTGGAATACAGTGCAAACACCCACTCCCCAGGGGATACACTCCTGGAAATTGTATGGGTGCAAACAGGAGTGATGCCTATTGAAATGAAGAACTTATGGCCCAAGAATATAATAGAGTTGCACCTTAAGATCTAGAAAATGTCTAGAGAGGACAATTTTATTAGATGTGGAAAAATGAAACTTTGGATGCTAGTCCAGTGGATGCAAGGATCATACTACACAATTAAGTACAAACCAATCTGAGGAACCAATGCTTTGATGGCTAAATTAGGAATGCTAATGGTGCCAGTAAAGAAGGGGGCTGGCTAAGCTCTGGAGACCCAGTTCCAAGTGAAAAGTGGTATCTGAATGTGAGGGTAGACTGACTGAAGTGGAATTAATGACAAATATGGTAACCAAAGGGCACTATTCACAGCAATCATCACGACTTGCAAGCTCTAAGGATCAAAATGCTATAAAGGTCTGGACTTCTTTGTTACTCTTTCTGGGCTCTTCCACAGAGCCATATAACCCAGAATATCAAGGCAGAATAATCCACAATATCTGCTTTGAACTGGGTTATCAGAATCCACACTGTCATATACAATGTTCCCTTGCTACTTCATGGTTCGTTTTCCACGGACTCGCTGTATCATGGGAAAAGAGGAGGTGGAAAAGGAGCAGGAGGGCTTGCTTCCTTTCCTTCCCTGCACGAGTTGGGAAGGGGGAAAGAGGAACGTCCCTTCTTCATGGATTTTTCCTTATTGCGGGTGGTCCTGGAACATAACACCTGCGATAAGTGAGGGAACACTGTATCCCAGTTCAAAGCAAATAATGTGGAATTTTATTCAGCTGTGTGGAAGGGACCTCTTAGTCCTGATTGTACCTATGTTCCCAGCCACTGCGGAAGAATCAATCGTGTTGGGGATGGAGCCCCAAGTGATGAGGGAGTATATACATTATGGGTTCACCCTAGAGCAAGTGGCATGTGCCTGTACTTGAACTTTATGATATTCTGGTTCTCTACCATTCAGGGAAGTCACAGCCCTTAATAACTAAGAATTAAAGATCAGTAGTATTATTCTGAAAAAGTTGTGTTTACCCATTGTGACTTTATAGTTACAATAGGGTTTGTTATTCCAAGAAGGGACGAATTATAAGCAACACATTGCTTATATGTATTTATATGTAATATGTTACTTCCAAGCTTACAAGCCACCGACTCACAGCTATGCATCCTAGAGAAGAAAGATCATGGCGTTTTGGTGTCAGACCACAAATGTTGCATGCAGGTTTCTAGGTTCAATCCCTAGCATCTTTATGTTGGGCTAGTAAACCTTTTTTTTTTTTTTTACTAAAACCAGGACAGTTAGTATAGATAATACATCTGGAGCAATAATACAAATCAGAAAGCATCCAATGCTCTTTACAGAGGTCACTAGAGAAAAGAGGATTGAAGAGATGATAAATGAAAATGAACAAGGAGCTCCGAATTCTGGGAAGTTTTTATGGAAGCACAAACTGTCCCTTGATGATCTAATTACAGTCAATTGCTAATTTGGGTGATGTAGAACACTAGTATTTATTTCATTCACATCCAGGTTATATGAATGGTAAACAGCTTATTAAATCATTAACAAGGTTGACTTTCTTGCTACACCTCTCTGTGTTCTCATTTATTAGACATGTAAATAGTTTTGATATGTAATTAACCTGGACAAGAACCTTCTGTTCTTAAGAGATGAGAAAATGCTATAATCATAAGAAATTAACTTTTCCCTATAGGAATATTATTATTGCATAGCTATAAATGGATATAAACTAAATGAATAATTCCCTCTAGTAATATTATTGCTTCTTCCCCCCAGCAGAAAAGTTATATTTCATAAAGTACACACAGAAATTTTTAGAAGTTATTTGGCCACCATGATGTGCAATCAGAATCAATGCATAATTCAAGTGTGGATTCTTTCTGCGGACATTCCCAAATAGAAAAATAGACCCAATGACATGAATTCAATTCTCAAAAAAGATTTAACTAACATTATACCTTATTTTTTCTTCCATTTTGCCGTGTGTATAAAAATGAAGTTAAAATGAATCAAGCACCTATGACATCAGAGTACATTATTACAATTTTACCATTAATATCTATATAAATAAAATGTAAATGTCCATTTGTGAATGACCTCAAATCTCCCAAAATACTTCACTGATTGTTTTGAAATTTGGACACAATGTAGCATTTGAACAGGTGAATGTTTTTATGTATTCACACACTTACTATTATATAGATGTCACACCTGTGACAGATATAAACATGCTTGGCATCAAAAACAGCGCCATCTACTGGATGTCCAAGCAACACATCATGAAGTGGCCCCGTCAGTGCCAGAGCCATCTGCAGACTGGTCACTCCCCCCCTCCCCCCCCCCCCCCGCCACTAAGCCTGCCTGCCTGCCTCCCTCCAGAGCAGAACTGGGAAAAGAAGATCAGGAAAAGGACAGCAGGACAGGTAGGGAAATCTAGGCCAGGGAGAGGGGTGTGGCACGGGTACAGGGGAGGGAGGAAAGGAGGCAGGCAAGGAGGTAGGCACACCTCATTGCCCCGGGCTGCTGTATCCTCATGCCCTGCCTGGCCTTGCCCGGCGCTGCCTCTCACCCACACCTCCAGGAAGGCTGAAGGCTCAGAAGGAAGGAAGGAAGGATTGAATGGTAGGCTTGGCTCTCCTTAAAGCCATCCGTGCTTGGCTCTTGGCTCTCCTCATCATGGTTTCCATCCCCTGTTCCCTCCACCCTGTAACCTCATGCCCTGACCGGCCTTGCCTGGCACCGCCTTAGGCCCACACCTCTAGGAAGACTCAGAAGGAAGGAAGGATTGAATGGTAGGAAGGAAGAGATAGATAGGAGCAAAGCAAAGGAAAGGGCTTCAACAAAACACACTGATCATTATTATATAAACTAGTATCATTATTACTATTATAATTATTATATATGTCAGCATTATTATTATATAGATTATATAGGCCAGTATTATTATTATCTACACCTTTCTTTTTATTTCACAGACAACGGAACAAGAAAAAATATTGTATAACCACAAGCATTATGAAATTACATATATTAGAAACCAGCTCTTTCTCTTTTCTTTCATTTCCATTTAACCATACTAGGCCACAGCAACGCGTGGCTGGGTACAGCTAGTAGTTATATAAGAATGCTCAGATTATTCACAAAGGGTTCCTTCAAATGGGATAAATATTTAGATCAGTGGTTCTCAACCTGGAGTCCTCAGATATTTTTGGCCTACAAATCCCAGAAATCCCAGCCAGTTTACCAGCTGTTAGGATTTCTGGGAGTTGAAGGCCAAAAACATCTGGGGACACCAGGTTGAGAACCACTGATCTAGATAGTATATGGTATTTGTTGCTTTAGTTCTCAAGGTTTTTTGCAACATCCATATGTCTCCTCCCCTCTCCCAGCAATTCCTGAAACCAGCTGCAACAGTTGTAATACTGGAATTGGGTTTCTTCTTAAATCTGAAATATATTGACACAAAAATATATCTTTTCCTTTTCCTTTCTCCTTCCTTTTAGAGTTGTAGTGCATTGTGCCTCAGGGAAATTGCACTTTTTCACTATAACTCATTAACTCTAAGGAAAAAGATTCTTTTAAAAAAAGATAAGAAAAGAATAATATTTTAAATCACTGGCTCACCCAGCATACCAAGACCTTTTTTAAAAAAAAAAAAACTTTGGAAGACATCTAATGCAAGGAATTGCATTAGAGACAACAGGTGAATCCTAGCACAACCAACAGAACTATACCGCAAGAAGTCATCCTTCTTTAGAACAGTCAGGGAAAGCTCAAACCTAACCTCAGACAGACAGTTTTGTACCAAATGCTGTTTATTATTATCCTCAATTTGAGGAGTGGGCTAAGTGACACTGAGTAATGTATTGTTGAAGGCTTTCATGGCCAGAATCACTGGGCTGTTGTAGGTTTTTCGGGCTGTCTCCTGACATTTCAACTGCATCTGTGGTAAGCAACCTCAGAGAACCTCACAACCTCTGAGGATGCTTGCCACAGATGCAAGCAAAACGTCAGGAGCGAATACTTCTAGAACATGGCCATACAGCTTGAAAAACCTACAACCTACACTAAGTTTGCATGTAACAAAGAACCATAAACACGTGTTCAATAAAGGAGGAGGAACATCCCCAAGAGGAACATAAATCAATTGCTGAACAAAACAACTTCAAACCTTGCACTGCCTTATATGTGTGTGGGTTAGAGTTCAGTTTCAGCAAGAGTTTCTGTATTGTACATAATGCCAAACTGAGCAAGTCCATTAAATCAAACTGGAACTTTAGTTTATTCTTCCTGCAGATTACATCTCAGCTAGATGAGGCAACTCATGTGTCAGATGTTTTGCATAAACTCATTTTCACTCACTGATGCAACTTTAAATTATAGTTTACAGTTACATGCAAATGTGGCCAGTGGGTAATGAGGCCATCAAATTGAGTTCATTGAAAAGGTGAAATATAAACTAAAGGCCTGTAAATTTATATTTTCTATGATTTTTCAATTTTATTATTTTATTATTTTTAAACCTTACCCTAGAAGCCCAAAATGTATTTAAAGAATTATTATGTTACTATAGTTTTAAAATAATGTATTTTCTAGAAAGCATGCAATACACATGATCAGGTGTAGAAAGCCATGTGACAATTCAAAACATTCACTATGCCCAGAAAATGGCATGAAAATTCCCTTATTGAATGTTGTTGCTGTGGCATATTTGAAAAATCGTAACAAAGTAAGAAAATACTCACAAAAATCTTCTTGGTGGAGATTACGCATACGGATTATTCTTACAGTCAGCAAATAGCATGGTGATTCAATACCCTGCCCAAAAAAATATATAAGATCAACATTTCAAGTACAATGTGCAGGATAACCACAAGTAAAGCATTCCTTTTTCTTTCTTTTTTACCACACTTCTGTTGAGGGCCAAGTAATCAATAGATAGATTTGTTCAACTGTTCCAGGCTAGATCTCAGTGCTCAAATAAAATGGTAAAGCTTGATTTTTCTTTTCCCTCACTTCTTGAATCTTTCCTTGCTTCTATTGTGGTCAATGTTTTGTGTTACTATACTGAATAGGTGAAAAATTCATTTTATCAGGCCGTTTTTCTTGTTAAACTAGAAATTCTTACATTATTGTCTGTTGCTGTATTTAGTTTCTATGCCACTACATCTATGGTAGCTTCACCATAAAGGACTCTTTATTTTAGGAAATGCTTTTACAGAGCTAGGCTTTAACATTGGTGAATGCCTGCTCTAAATCTGGAATGCACAACAGCATATAAGAGTTCCCTCACTTCCATGTGTGATGTTGTGCTAGCACTTGCCACTAGTGCAATTTTAATTTCATTCTGTCTGTTCTCATAGAATCAAAGAGTTGGAAGAGACCTCATGGGCCCTCCAGTCCAACCCCCTGCCAAGGAGCAGGAATATTGCATTCAAAGCACACCTGACAGATGGCCATCCAGCCTCTGTTTAAAAGCTTCCAAAGAAGGAGCCTCTACCACACTCCGGGGCAGAGAGTTCCACTGCTGAACAGCTCTCACAGTCAGGAGGTTCTTCCTAATGTTCAGATGGAATCTCCTTTCTTGTAGTTTGAAGCCATTATTCCGTGTCCTAGTCTCCAGGGCAGTATAAAACAAGCTTGCTCCCTCCTCCCTATGACTTTATCTCACATATTTATACATGGCTATCATGTCTCCTCTCAGCCTTCTCTTCTTCAGGCTAAACATGCCCAACTCTTTAAGCCACTCCTCATAGGGCTTGTTCTCCAGACCCTTGATCATTTTAGTCGCCCTCCTCTGGGCACATTCCAGCTTGTTAATATCTCTCTTCAATTGTGGTGCCCAGAATTGAGGGGTAGCATGACTTCCCTGGCTCTAGACACTATATTCCTATTTATGCAGGCCAAAATCCCATTGGCTTTTTTGCCGCCACATCACATTGTTGGCTCATGTTTAACTTGTTGTCCACAAGGACTCCAAGATCTTTTTTACACGTACTGCTCTCGAGCCACGCTCTCGAGCCATTCTGTATCTTTGCATTTCATTTTTTTCTGCCTAAGTGGAATATCTTGTATTTGTCACTGTTGAACTTCATTTGTTAGTTTTGGCCCATCTCTCTAATCTGTTAAGATTGTTTTGAATTCTGGTACTTAATTATATAAAAGAAAATGTGTTTTAAATGCTTTCTTTATAGCAGACCGGTAGACTAGATATCCTTCACGTTCCCCTACTGGTACTTGTAACAAGGAATGGTTGCATGGATTCCATAAGTCTGTTACAGTGAAAAGACAGATCTGGAACTTAGGGCTTGTCCACACTGGGCCAAAACCTTGGACTCAGCATGAATGGACCACTGGTTGTCTTCATGATGCACAGTAGTTTCCACTGGGCATCCCATGTTCTTTAATACTCTGAGTTTTCTCTGCTTTAAGCAGTCAGGGGGAGGATTATACTGTAGTTTGTTGGAAACACCAATGTCCCAGGACTTTGAATCAGCCTGGACAGCTGGACTGAGTTCGATTCAGCTTGATCCGCTATCCAGAGGAACACTACTGCTATCACACTTTCCCTGCCTGATCACACAGAGCTCTGCTTGAGTGCCTGGCGGCTGTGGGAATCTCTACTGATGTCAGAAAGGGGCCTTCTTTGTGTTGATAATGTGGGTGCCCCATTCTCACATCAGCAAAGGCCCCTGCAGCTCTGGCTAGTTAGGAATGGCAGCGACAAAGATGACAGCCCATTGGTGCAGAAGCGGTCCTGGACCATCTGGACATTGGCTCCAGCTGCTCAGAAGACAGATTTACACCAGGCTAACTTGCCTGGTGTAGACACATTCTTAGATCTACAAATTCATTCACTGTTACACATCCAGTCTTAAATTAATTTGATGTCTTATTCAAGTCTTTGGGGTCTAACTGTTTTTATTCAAGCTGCACATGCCTTCGGATTTGCTATCTAAAATTATTTCAAATTATTTCAAACAAATTCAGATTGCCTGACTTTTGATAAAATAAATTGATAAACTATTTAATAGATTTTAATATCTCAATTATTGTTATTAAATTGAGTTTATTGTAAGCTGGCCTGAAAGGAAATTATTTCCAGGTCAAAATGCATATTTAGCAATGACAGAACAAAATTCCAGTTAAACTAATAGAAATTATTTCCAAAAGATGGAGTGTGAGCTGTCAATTGAAAAGTCAATATCAAACTGTAATGTGTTGCTGATTAAGTTATGAATTTTCAGAAAATTTCACAATTGAAATTGTTTCAACTGTTAGTTAAATAAGGATTCAAACTATGAGGGCACGTCAAACATTATCTGCACTCTGGCTACAGAATTTATTTTAATCAGCTTTTTAAAAAGACAAATGCATCATTTCTTGACCAAATCTCTCTGCGTTTCAATATACTTTATCCATTTGCCAACATGTTTTTGTGTTATTAAAAATGTTTTAAGCTGAACTGTGAGCCATGAATGGACTGCTGTCTTCACGATCAGACACTAATTTTCGCCCTCATAGGGCTTCTTTCAGGGGACCAAACAGTTGATAGTCTGATGGGACACAATCAGGACTATTGGGAGGATGTTTTAACATTTCAAAATTTAGTTTTTGGAGAATGTCAACAATATGGGCAGCAGTGTGCAGGCAGGCAGTGGATAGCAGTCCTCCACATTTTGACTGAATTTGAGATTTCAGCTCTTCAGTCTTCTGCCAACAGTTGACCAAACAGGCACAGAGAAGAGATGTAGTAGTCATGGGCGATTTCAACTATCCCGATATTTGCTGGAAAACAAACTCGGCCAAGAGTACAAGGTCCAACAAATTCCTCGCTTGCCTTGCAGACAATTTCATGGTCCAGAAGGTAGAAGAAGCAACAAGGGGATTGACTACTCTTGATCTCATCTTAACAAATGCGGAGGACCTGATCGATGCGGTCGAAGTGGTAGGATCCTTAGGGGCAAGTGACCATGTGCTCCTGCAATTTGAGGTACAAAGGAAGGCCGAAACTAAGACAAGTCAAACCCGCATTTTGGACTTTAGGAGAGCTGATTTCCAAAAAATGAAGGAAACGCTGAGCAGCATTCCGTGGACACAGATACTAAAAGACAAGGGAGTTGCGGATGGATGGGAATTTCTCAAGAGTGAAATACTCAAGGCGCAATTGCAAACTGTGCCAACAAAGAGAAAAAATAGGACAAGTGCAAAGAAGCCAGAATGGATGTCCAAAGAACTTCTAACTGTGCTAAGACACAAAAGAGACATGCACAAGAAGTGGAAAAAGGGAGAAATCACCAAAGAAGAATTCAAACAAATAGCCAACACCTGTAGGGAAAAGGTCCGCAAGGCTAAAGCAAAAAACGAGCTCAGACTTGCCAGGGACATTAAAAACAATAAAAAGGGCTTCTATTCTTATGTCAGTAGAAAAAGGAAAAACAAGGAGGCGATAGGACCTCTTCGAGGAGAAGATGGGGCAATGCTGACAGGGGATAGGGAAAAGGCAGAACTACTTAATGCCTTCTTTGCCTCGGTCTTCTCACAAAAAGAGAGTCTTCAACCTCAGCAAGATGGAGTGGATGAGGGTTTGGAGGACATCCAACCCCAAATTGGGAAAGAAGTCGTTCAGGAATACCTGGCCGCTCTTAATGAGTTCAAGTCCCCAGGGCCAGATCAACTACACCCCAGAGTATTGAAGGAACTAGCGGAAGTCATTTCGGAACCATTGGCAACCATCTTTGAGAGTTCTTGGAGAACGGGAGAAGTTCCAGCAGATTGGAGGAGGGCCAATGTGGTCCCAATCTTCAAGAAGGGAAAAAAGGATGACCCAAACAACTACCGTCCAGTCAGCCTCACGTCGATACCGGGCAAGATTCTGGAAAAGATTGTTAAGGAAGTGGTCTGCAAACACTTAGAAACAAATGCAGTCATCGCTAATAGTCAACATGGATTTATCAAAAACAAGTCATGTCAGACTAATCTGATCTCTTTCTTCGATAGAGTTACAAGCTGGGTAGATGCGGGGAATGCCGTGGATGTAGCGTACCTGGATTTCAGTAAGGCCTTCGACAAGGTCCCCCATGACCTTCTGGCAAGGAAACTAGTCCAATGTGGGCTAGGCAAAACTACGGTGAGGTGGATCTGGAATTGGTTAAGTGGACGAACACAGAGAGTGCTCACTAATGCTTCCTCTTCATCTTGGAAAGAAGTGACAAGTGGAGTGCCGCAGGGTTCCGTCCTGGGCCCGGTCCTGTTCAACATCTTTATTAATGACTTAGATGAAGGGCTAGAAGGCATGATCATCAAGTTTGCAGACGACACCAAATTGGGAGGGATAGCCAATAGTCCAGAGGACAGGAGCAGAATTCAAAACGATCTTGACAGATTAGAGAGATGGGCCAAAACTAACAAAATGAAGTTCAACAGCGACAAATGCAAGATACTCCACTTTGGCAGAAAAAACGAAATGCAAAGATACAGAATGGGTGACGCCTGGCTCGAGAGCAGTACGTGTGAAAAAGATCTTGGAGTCCTCGTGGACAACAAGTTAAACATGAGCCAACAATGTGACGTGGCGGCAAAAAAAGCCAATGGGATTTTGGCCTGCATCAAGAGGAGCATAGTGTCTAGATCTAAGGAAGTAATGCTACCCCTCTATTCTGCTTTGGTTAGACCACACCTGGAATATTGTGTCCAATTCTGGGCGCCACAATTCAAGAGAGATATTGACAAGCTGGAATGTGTCCAGAGGAGGGCGACTAAAATGATCAAGGGTCTGGAGAACAAGCCCTATGAGGAGCGGCTTAGGGAACTGGGCATGTTTAGCCTGAAGAAGAGAAGGCTGAGAGGAGATATGATAGCCATGTATAAATATGTGAGAGGAAGCCACAGGGAGGAGGGAGCAAGCTTGTTTTCTGCTTCCTTGGAGACTAGGACGCGGAACAATGGCTTCAAACTACAAGAGAGGAGATTCCATCTGAACATGAGGAAGAACTTCCTGACTGTGAGAGCCGTTCAGCAGTGGAACTCTCTGCCCCGGAGTGTGGTGGAGGCTCCTTCTTTGGAAGCTTTTAAACAGAGGCTGGATGGCCATCTGTCAGGGGTGATTTGAATGCAATATTCCTGCTTCTTGGCAGGGGGTTGGACTGGATGGCCCATGAGGTCTCTTCCAATTCTTTGATTCTATGATTCTATGATTCTATGATTCTATGATCGTTGTTGTTGTTGTTGTTTATTCATTCAGTCACTTCCGACTCTTCATGACCTCATGGACCAATCCACGACAGATCTCCCTGTCGCCAATTACCATCCCAGTTCCTTCAAAGTCAAGCCAGTCACTTCAAGGATACCATCCATCCATCTTGCCCTTGGTCTGTGCTTCTTCCCTTTTCCTTCCCTTTCCCAAGCATCATTGTCTTCTCTAAGCTTTCCTGTCTTCTCATTAGGTGGCCAAAGTTCTTCATCTTTGACTCTAATATCCTTCCCGCCAGTGAGCAGTTGGGTTTAATTTTCTGGAGTGTGGACTGGTTTGTCTTCTTGCGGTCTAAGGCACTCTCAGAATTTTCCTCTAGCACCACAGTTCAAAAGCATCTGTCTTCCTTCGCTCAGCCTTCCTTATGGTCCAGCTCTCACATCCCTAAGTTACTATGGAAAATACAATTGATTTAACTATGCACATCTTCGTTGCCAGTGTGATGTCTCTACTCTTCACTATTTTATCAAGATTGGTCATTGCTCTTCTCCCAAGAAGTAAACGTCTTCTGATTTCCTGACTGCAGTCTGCATCTGCAGTAATCGTCGCACCTAAAAATACAAAGTCTGTCACTGCCTCTACTTTTTCTCCCAGTTATCAATCTGTCTGATTGCCATAATCTTGTTTTTTTTAATGTTTACCTGCAAACCTGCTTTGCACTGTCTTCTTTCACTTTGTTTAGAAGGCTCCTCAGCTCCTCCTCGCTTTCAGCCATCAAAGTGGTATCATTTGCATATCTAAGGTTGTTAATGTTTCTTCCAGCCATTTTAATTCCAGCCTTGGATTCGTCAAGCCCTACACATGATGTGTTCTGCATACAAGTTGAATAGGTCATGTGAGAGTACACAATCCTGCTGTACTCTTTTTCCAATCTTGAATCAGTCTGTTGTTCTTTAGCCTGTTCTTACTGTTGCTACTTGGTAGTTATACAGATTCCTCAGGAGACAGACAAGGTGACTTGGTATCCTCATACCACCAAGAACTTGCCACAATTTATTATGATCCACACAGTCAACAGCTTTAAAATAGTCAATAAAACAGAAATAGATATGGGTTTTGTTTTGTTTGTTTTTTTGAAACTCCCTGCCTTTCTCCTGATTCATTTAGTTTTCACGGCAAGAATACTGGGGTGGGTTGCCATTACTTTCCCCAGAGATCGTGTTTGGTCTGACCTCTCTGCCATAACCTTCCCGTCTTGGTTGTCCTGTCACGCTTTCGCTTGTGGCATCATTGAGGTGCTCAAGCTCCAACACGATCTGGAGCTTCAGTGATAATCTCACTGTAATTAGCACTGTTAATTGAACCTTCTCTTCTTTCATGTAAATCACAAAGGAAGAGGGCAGCCATTTTTTTCTTTCTCCGCAGTCACAAATAAACTGATAACACTTTCAAAACTGCAGAGCTGTGACTGGGAAGATAGCAAGCTCGCATTGAAAGCGCTGGAGTCAACAGAGGTTTTAATATAACCAGAGTGCTGATAATTTTTGACTCATCCTCATAATATACTCAAACACTTTCAAAATAAAACAGCACTCTTCTGTCTCCTTTCTTTCCAATGCACAGTACCTTGCATCCAGCATTCTGTTGTATAGCATGCTGGTACATCCATTGTGTTTCCAGAGGTCCCTGTGATTTTGTTTTGCTGTTTACAACCTGTCAATAAAGAGGAAAATCCTTGAAAAATGCTGGAAAGCGTTGATTATTTTTTTTTAGCATATTTTGAATATTATCTCCAATTCCCATAGTGCTACTGTTCTTCTGAAACATTTACTGAATGACTCGTCTTTCTTTTTTTTTCAACCTCAATACATTATTATTATTTCTATCCTGCCCATTTCAGCCCGAATGAGACTCATTTGAAAAGTTTCTCTTGAAACTACTGAGAGCCGTTCCTTACAGCCATATAACCCAGAATATCAAGACAGAAAATCCCACAGTCTCTGCTTTGAAGTGGGTTATCTGAGCCCACACTGCCATATATTCCAATTCAAAGCAGATAATGTGGGATTTTATTCATCTGAGTTGCCCATCAAACTTTTGCTGCATATGGTACTGCAAGATGGTTGCTTTATTGCCTTTCCTATTTTACTGTTAACTTTAGTAGTTCTATTTCACCTCCTCAACAACACAAAATGTTCAAAGTAACAGTACAATTTCTTTTCTGGGTTTCAGTGGCATTATTATTAGCAGAAAGGTCTAATTAAACACTTCCATTCTCTTTTAATTCTTAATTTCACAATTCTCTATTCCCACCTGCAAGTCCTGGTTAAACATATTCTCCTTTCTTTCCCTTTCTTTTTCTTTTGACTCCCCAGTATTTGGGGGAAATGCTGGAAATATTTAAGAAGGCAATTCTTTCCAAATAACATTTTATTTTATTTTATTGGTTCTCCTAATAGCAAGCCTGTTTCTTTAGATGCTCACCTAGTCTAGACAAGGAAAGAAGAAAGTAGTAGGCTCTCTAAAGCAATCATATTTTATGTTTCTTACCTTAGGAGAAATAGTAGGTGATTCCATTGTAAAAATCCACTGGATTCTAGCCACATACTCATGAGACTTTTAAAAACTAAGCACCAGTCCCAAAAGATATTGGCACAAGTTGAAACTGTAAAGCAGCTCAGCAGGTGTTATAAGCACATTGAGTCAGAGCTCCACCTTCTTTGGGAATTTCAGGACCAGAATGAATCCTTGCATACTTACCTTGCACTTCAGTTGCAAAGATAAGGTTAATTGTGTTGCAATAAAGCACTTTCTTAATCCTCCATATGGTGACCATGGAGCATGAATTGCAATGATCCGTATTCCATAGATTCCACAGCAGAGGTTGGTTGTTCCATAGTTATGGGTAAGTTTACCACAAGTTCATCCACTAACAACATTCACTTGTCGCTTATCACAAATATCTCATGATCACAAATGCCATTTAAGTGCTCATTAAATTCATTTATTTATGTATTTATTGCATTTATATACTGTTTTTCCTACCTCTAGGGGGACTCAAAGTGGTTCCCAACATCATCAATGGCAAAATTCTGTGCCTTACATGTACAAAACAGCACATATCAAAACAACAATGACAATGGATTAAAACCATTAAAATTACAATACACAGTACATAAAACCTTTAGGCCTTGCACAATATTTCCATATTTACTTGTTTCTATCATTCACCAAATGCCTTCTTAAATAACCAGGTCTTAAGTTGTTTTCTAAAAGTTAGGAGGGAGGAGGCCAATCTGATCTCCCTGGGGAGGGAGTTCGACAGCCGAGGGGCCACCACTGAGAAGGCACTGTCCCTCGTCCCTGCTAATCACACTAGTGTTCTAGATGGCTCATAGGGAGAGATGTGTTAAATACTTTCAGCATACTGTATAATTTTATACATAACATGCAGATTGTCCATATGACTTACAAATGTGCAAACAGCAGCTTTACAGCCCTTTGGTTTAAAAAAAGGGAACATGTTTGGGGAGTGTGCAAGACAGCATGGTGTAATGATTTGAGCATTGGATTAAGGACCTCATCACATTTGTGAATTTCAGCATCCTAGGAAGCTTGCAGAATGCTGGGAAGACAGAGACTGCTGGATGCCATCAGACAACACACAGCTACTTCCAGCAGGGCTGCACGCATCCTAGGATGCTGAGAAGCTTCCCGTGTTCTCATAGAGAAAAACAGGGCTAGTGTAGCAATGACGCTGTTTTATGCTGTCTTAATTGTTTTTGCTTTGTTTTTAACTGTATTCTGCCTTGGGCTTGGGCCCCATGTAAGCCGCCCTGAGTCCCTTCGGGGAGATGGAGGCGAGGTAGAAAAATAAAGTTCTTCTTCCTCCTCCTCCTCCTCCTCCTCCTCCTCCTCCTCCTCCTCCTCCTCCTGTGGGATAGGTAAGTGGACAATGTGGGCAACGCGGGGTGATGCGCTGTCCTGCTTCCCCCTGGATTTGCTACAATGCATGGTGAATCCCCCTGGTATTGCCTGTAAATTGGACCTTAATGTGAAGAGGTCCTAAAACTCTGGAGAGTAGTGTTTAAATCCTCACTTGACTGTGGGACCCACTGTGGGTCTTTGGACAATCATATTCTCTTAGTTTCAGATGAAGCCAAAACCAAACCTCTTTTGAATAAAACTTAGAGTCACCATTGGTTGAAAATTATTTGAAGACACATAACAAAATTAAGAGTGAATAGATACATCATTCCTTCCCTACTCTCAGTATTCCTGCATCTGTGTATAGCTAGGTAATTTTTTCCCTGTGTGCTTCTGACCACCTCTTAACTTAATAGATTTAGTGGTGAGAAAATTGCAGTGATGGTGGTTAGTTGTTCCTTGTCATCTCAGTTGATCTTAAAGAGTCTTTCTTTTTAATTTCCTTTAATTGTTGACTAGTGTTTACATGTTTATTTTCTCACCCTCCACCCCAATTGCTCCCAAGTGTTTTTGTCAGATGGAAGACATGCTCTCTGAACCATCACAGGAAAGGAAGAGCACTGTCTGGGAGCAGTGCCAGGAGAAATGAGGCCCTGTGCCAGTTAAATTGTGATTCCCCTTACTTGGGCCCTTTTATTTAGCCCAGAAACAGACCAGCAGCCAGGGGAGCTCTTGCAACATGGGAGTGATTCTCTTCCTGTACAGCATTCCAATTAGTAATCTGGCTGCCGATCTCTGGACCTGTTGAAGCTTCCGAACTATCTTCAAAGGCAGCCCCACATAGCGAGTGTTGAGAAAGATGCAACTAAGGAATGGACTACCATGGCCAGATCTGTTGTTTCAAGGTACAGGCACAGCTGTCGATATCTGAGATTACAGTGTCAGCGATGAATCCAGGATATCCCACAAGCTGCAAACCTTTGTCTTCAGGGGGAGTGTAACCCTGTCCAACGCAGGCAATATCCTTATACCTGATCTGACTTCTGACTGACCAGGAGTACCTCTGTTTTGTCTGAATTTAATCTCAACTTATTATCCAGTCCATTGCTGATGATAGGCACTGGTTCAGGACCAGGATGGCATCCTTGGCATTAGGTGGAAAGGAATAATAGAGTTGGATGATGTCTGCATATATTTGACACCAAATTCCAAAACCCCAGATCATCTCACCCAGCGGTTTCATGTAGATATTAAACAACATGGGGAATAGAATAGAGCCCTGAGGGACCCCACAGGCCAGGGGGGGTTAAATAAGAGTCCCCCAGCACCACCTTCTGGGTCTGACCCTCTAGGAAGGACCAGAGCCACTGTAAAACAGTCCCTCTTGGCTCCATCCCTATGGTCAATGGTATTGACATGGCTGAGAGGTCCAGGAGAAGCAAAATGGTTACAATCTGACCACTCAAAATAGTTGGCGGTTCTTTGCAGATGCAATGTTGGCAACAGTGAACAATTTTTGTGCCGCCTTCATTGCCAAGGAGTAGAATCTTAAATAAGCTTTAGCCCATGCTCGATCAGATTCCCTACGAGTTCTCCCCCAATGCTGCTCTACTCTCAGTTTCACTTGCTTCCTCACCACCAGCTCCCTGGAATACCAGTGGGCTGATTTGACTCTGTCTTGTGAAAGGGGACATTTAGGAGTGAATGTGTCAACTGCCCTAGCAACTTCTGCATTCTAGTGGTCTGCTAAAACTTCAACAGAATCACTTACCTAAATGGCAGGAAACTCCCCAAGAGCTGTCAGGAATCCATAAGTCTCCTGGTGCAGACCATCGTAGCTGGTCCTCCACTCCTGTAGAGGTTTAGAGCTTGACCAGGTAGTGATTGGCCCATGACAAAAAAAACCATGGGTGTTTGTTAGGCAATGAATACCCAGAGGTGGTTGTACCAGTTGCTCCACAATACCATCACCATAATTCCATCCTGAACAGGAGATCAGGTCTAAAGTGTGTCCAGCACTATGGATGGGGCCAGCAATCATTTTGGACAGACCCATGGTTGTCTTGGTGGCCATGAATTCCTGAACTGATCCCAACATGGCAATCTCAGCAAGGGTGTTAAAGACCCCCAGTACAATGAGCCATTGGGACTCCAACACGAGGCCTGAGACCATCCCTGCTAGCTCAGGCTGGTAGACTGTTAAGCAGCAGTGTGGTCCCTGTCACTCACCCTTTCAAATGTGATCTGCTGTGGGAGAGGTGGGTCAGGTGGATGGAATCCCAATAGACCACTGCGACTCCTCCTCCCCTCTCCCTGGATCTTGCCTGCTACTGCACACAGAAACCTGGCAGATGAAATTAGGAGAGATTTACTCCCCCCCCCCCCCCGCTCCTTCATCCAACCAGGTCTCTATGATGAAGACCAGGTTGGTGTGCTCATCCAAGATTAGATCTTGGATGGCCATTTCTTTTCCATGCACCGACCTGGGATTAAGCAGCCGGACCTTCAAGACGTACTATTATTTATTATTTATTTATTTCGAACATTTGTATCCCATCCTTCTCAACCCCCGAGGGGGGACTCAGGGTGGCTTACAATTGGCAATCATTAGATGCCAACAAACAAACAATTAACATTAAAAAGAGAAGATTATAAAATACATTAAAATATTGCCCATTAAAATATTAAAATGCAACCAAGCTTAAGTCCACAAATTCAAATCATAGTCCAGAGTTCCTGTCCAAGATCTATTCATTGATCATTCTAATGAGTCATTGCAGTTGCTGATCATTCAGCTGCCCAAATGCTCGGTCCCAAACCAAGATTTAAGCTTTTTTCTAAAGGAGAGGAGAGAGCTCTTGCTTAGGTCTTCTATATGAGCTTTCAGGTTGTCTATTCAATTTATGGTGATCTTAATAATTCCATAGGTGTTTGTTAGGCAACAAATACCCAGAGGTGGTTGTACCAGTTCCTTCCTGTGAAATATAACATACAGCACCTAATATTCATTGGCAGTCTCCCATCCAAATACTAAACAGGGCTAAGTCTTCTTTGCTTCCAAGAGATAAAGAATTGTATGCCTTTAGGATATGTAGGACAGAGGCATTAAAATTCCAGGTGGCAGGGTAAGACATTTATGCCAGGAACAGATAATGTTGAGTCCTCTGTCCAAATTGGATTTGATAGCTTGTCTACATTAGTACTGTAACCCAGTGTTTACCAAGAGTCAATCCTAGATATCCAGACAATGTCCAGTGATTTCCAGTTAGTAATGGATTGCTAGGAGGGATGGAGTTCTTTCTCTCTTTTGTTCTCAGTTTTTCAGTAAGCCGTTGAAAGAGTTACACTTTTTGATACAGTTTCCAGAACACACTAACTAATAAATTATGGATTTATATAATGTTTTCAAGCAATAAAAAGGGTTCCTATGATTAACTATGGCATGTGTTTGTGGCAGCATATTGGCACATTCACCTTTTGACATTACACTCCATTGCAGGTTAGTGGGAGTCTCATTCTCCAAATGAATCTTGCTTCCTATGCCAATTCCTAAATATTCCTCCACCTATCCCAGCCCTAAATAAGTAAAATATAAAGAAAAGCTTGTGTTTGGACTTACTTTCCCAAAGCTCCTGCCCCAACCCTTAGACCCGTCGCAAACTAGGTTCCTGCAGGAGAAAACCTTGCTAGCATGTCCCTGATGTCACGAGACTCCGCCTCTCTCCCCGCCCCTTTCTCTGCCCCTTTCTCCGTGCGAGAGTGTTTTTTCCTTTGCTAGGGCAGCATTGCCAGCGTACTCTCTCAGTTGGCAGAATTCAACTGAGAGAAAATGCGGGCAATGCTGCCCTAGCAAAGGAAAAACCACGCTGGCAAAGAGAAAGGGGCGGAGAAAGGGGCAGGGAGAGAGGCGCAGGCTCATGACGTCAGGGACGTGCTAGCAAGGTTTGCTCCCTCAGGAACCTAGTTTGCAACGGCTCTTAGAATAACCATATGCATTATCCAAATACCACTAGAGGCATTGGTAATTGAAAAGTCTTACAGATGAGGAAGGTTTCGTTATAAATTCTGTTTTAAAACAATGCAGTCCAAATCCCGTGTAGAGAACTTTTGAATATTTTTCATCCATGTTTTTCAGTTTGGTATTCAGAATCAAAAATTTAATCCACTCTGCATGGAGAAGGAAATCACTGTTAAAATCATATTTTAGTTCTGTTTGTATTTTTATTCATTATAAGAAATTCCCAATCAATAGCATCCAGATCATAGTCTATCTTTTCAGGCAGGTTAGGTTAACGTCCTCTCTTTTTGTGTGATAGAAGTAGATAGATTTACAGCAATCAACTTTTACAGTGACTGGTTTTAATATTTTATTGCTTGTTATTAATGAGGAATTTTAAAAAGCGACAATTGGCTTCTGAATAGTATCCTATCTTATGCTATCTGATTTGTCGTCAACCTGCTCCTTTGGGCTCCATGCAAATCTCCCATTTGCCAAAATATGTGATCCTATGGTTTTCTTTTCTATTTCTTGCTGAAAACCTTAACCATGGGTTGTCCCATCTAGATCTGCCCAAGGGCCGCTTGTGATCTCTTGGTATCCAATTTGTTAGTCAACATGTCCATCGGTTTTGTTTGTGCTATATGCCCTGCCCATCTTCATTTGGCCACATAGATTTCATTGACTATGTCACATACCTCGGTTCTTTGACACAGCTCTTTATTGCTCACTTTATCTCTTATTGTCACGCCACACAACCTTCTTTCTATTGCTCTCTGAGTCACCAGCAGTTTTTCCTCTTCTAACTTTGTTGTTGCCCATGTTTCAGATGCATATAACATTGCTGGCAAGACTATAGTGCTGACAATAGCTGCTCTGACCTTCATAACCAGCTTATCATCTGTTAGCACTGTCCGGTTTTGATTAAAAGTCTCCAGTGATGTCAGCTTTTCATTTTTGTTGTAATGCCAATGTAAGTAAGTATCAATAAGAGTGTCCAAGGACATAGTTCATGTGTTACGAGAAGCAATAAAGAAATGTTTAGATAGTCTTTAAATTTTTCTGCTGATCCATACTCCTAGTCCATCCAGTGCCTTGGTCAAATTCCATAAATTGTTCAGGTAATATTTTAACTTTGGTTTTTCGGCAAATCAGTTTTGCAGCAGTATCATTCAAGTTGCTAGCCTTTGTGACCCTATAGCTGCTTGTCCCTCCATCAGTTCTAGGGCTCAATCTGGAACGAATTTTGGGTGGTTTGTCTGCTTTTAGCTGACACTGGTTTATTTATTTACACCATTTCTACCCTGCCTTTCTCTAGCCCGGACGCAACACAAGTTCTTCCTCGACTTGTGTTGAGCGTCACCATCTCTGATCCAGGCATTTCCATCTGAGACCATGGGGAGGTAGCAGACATGTCAGATTTTTGAATATATTTAATTTGATTTGTATTTTAATAGGTATGAGTTATTTAATTTGTAGTGGAACTTTTAAAAACATGCTGTAAACTGTCTTCTATTCCAACTCTGGGAGGACAGTGAGATTTAAACCAAATAGAAATAAAAATAGAAGGTCTTATGAGCAGTCTATATCAAGTGGGAGTAAAAATAAAAGAAAGTAATGTCCTTCCCAAAGTAGGAGTCAAGGAGTCAACATTACTGATGGAGAAAATGCAAAAACGCCACTTGGACTTTGAAAAAGTTTCTTCGTGGATAAGAAATGCCATTATCACCCAACAAGCATTGCCAGTGGACCTATAGCACATTATCACTTTTTTGTTTTTTAAAAAATAATTTTTCATTTTATTGCCAATGTGAGTAAAATAATCACCAATTCTTTCTTTTCCGTTTCTAAATTCAGCTTTGTGGTGTCCATTAGTAATGCTAACCTACCATCTGGGGTGATGTTTATTCCTATAATGTTACCTATTTCCATAAATATATTGCTTCAAAAACTCTTCAACTAGGGGCATTCCCACCATAAATGAAAATATGTCCCTTTGTGCATGCCACATCTCCAGAAGAGGTTACTTTGCTACCCATCTGACTTAGTTTAACAGGTGTGGTATACCATCTCCATATGACTTCGTACACATTTTCTTTTAGTCTTATTGACAAATTCTTAACCACTCTCCACTTTAGAACCCTTTCCCAATCAAAATCCGTCAGAGACACTAGGTGTCCTTCCCATACTTTTTCTAACAGTTTCAGCCCTATTTCTTCACCTTCACATTAATCCATTGTATATTTTCACAATTAATCCTTTCCCCGATAAGTCTTGCTTTTTAAGTTTACTTAGCAATTCTTCATATTTATTCAACTCTCTAAATCTAGGATTTTTACCTAACCACTCCTTTTCCCAATTATATAGCTGTTGCTTCTCAATTCAGGACACCTTGTTGTTCTAACTTATTAAACTTCCCATCAAATTTTGTATCCGTTCCTTCCAAGAAAGAGCAGTTTCCACCTAGGACATTATCGCATGAGCCAGGCAAACTTGCATTGCAGCTGGACTGTTGCCTTTGGTGATGGTTCCATAGGAGTATTCAGCATCCTGCTGTCTTGACTCCTCTCTGTAATTCTCCCATCCCTAGCTATTGGGTAAAACTCCTCAATAGCATCGAATCCCACCATTTCGTACAATAGGTCCCTTCTGCTTCTGTGCCCGTAAAGTTATATTGGAAGGAAAACAGCCTGCTGTTCCCAAGCAGGCTGTTTTCCTTTTATTTTATATTTTCCTTTTTTGTTTTTACTGCTGAGCTTGCACAATTGTATTAAAAATAATAATAATAAAGGATCAGCTATAGTGCAGGAAGGTGGGATTATTAGGGTATGTAGTAATACAAATCAGTGCAAATGTGCTAATGAAGAGAGGTGAGACATTGAAGGTACTCTGGTATCTATCAATGAAAACACATATGGAGTGGATTAGCAGATTTATGTGATAGACTAGAGTTTCTCAAACTGTGTTCCTCCAGATGTCTGTCCTTCTCACCCCAAAGGAGACTCTGAGCGGCCTTACAATAGGCAACAATTTGATGCTACATACAAGTAAAATAAACAAAGACATTAAAATCCAAAAAGTTAAAAACTTCTTTTGTTTCAGTAAAAAAAACATAGCTTGGTTTTGGTATTAGACTCCCTGGCACATCTTCCTCATCTCCACACTCAGAACTGATCTGTCATCAACTTATTTATTTATTTATTTGCTACATTTGTATACCGCCCCTCTCAGCCTGCAGGTGACTCGGGGCGATTCACAAGGCAACAATTCAATGCCAACAACATAATAAAAACTTTAAAACATTTAAAAGGAATAACAAATCAATTAAGACCATAACAATAGTAAAAAAAAAAACCAAGTCATTTCATCTCTTAAATAAAAACGTCATCCAAACTCATAATCCAGTTGGATTATGGAACAATGTCTGTCACACTGCCTTTTCAAACGCCTGCTCAAACAACCAGGTTTTGACTTTTCTTCAGAAAATCAAAAGGGAGGGAGCCAATCTAATGTCCCTTGGAAGGGGTTCCATATCCGAGGGGCCACCACAGAGAAGGCCCTGTCTCTCGTCACCACCAAACGTATTTGTGACACAGATGGAGTCGAGAGCAGGGCCTCCCCAGATGATCTTAATGTCCTAGATGGTTCATAAGGGGAGATGCGTTCAGACAGGTAAGTTGGGCCAAAACCATTTAGGGATTTATAGGCTAAAGCCAGCACTTTGAATTGTGCCCGGTAGCAAACTGGCAGCCTGTGGAGCTGTTGTATGCTCCCTGAGCACCGTTCCTGTTAGTAATCTGGCTGCTGTCTGTTGGACCAATTGAAATTTCCGAACAGTCTTCAAAGGCAACCCCACATAGAGTGTGTTGCAGTAGTCTATACGGGATGTAACCAGAGCATGGACTACCATGGCCAAGTCAGACTTCCCAAGGTATGGGTGCAGCTGGCGCACAAGTTTGAACTGTGCAAATGCTCCCCTGGTCACAGCTGAGACCTGGGGTTCCAGGCTCAGCGATGAGTCCAGGATCAAGCTGCGAACCTGCGTCTTCAGGGGGAGTGTAACCCTGTCCAACACAGGCTGTAACCCTATGGCCTGTTCAGCCTTACAACTGACCAGGAGTATCTCTGTCTTGTCTGGATTCTGTTTCAATTTGTTCTCCCTCATCCAGACAGTCACAGCGGACCTGGACAGCCTCCTTAGTGGGAAGGAGTGACAGATTTGGATGTCATCTGTGTACAGGTGACACCGTACCCTGAAACTCTGGGTCCCCCAGCGGCTTCATGTAGATGTTAAACAACATGGGGGACAGTATTGAGCCCTGAGGAACCCCACAAGACAAAGGTTGTGGAGTTGAACAGGTGTCCCCCAACAACACCTTCTGGGTGCGACCCTCCAGAAAGGACCGGAGCCACCGTAAAACAGTTCCCCCCAGTCCCATTCCAGCGAGGCATCCCAGAAGGATACCATGGTCGACGGTATCAAAGGCCGCTGAGAGGTCCAGCAGAACCAAAAGGGACACACTCCCCCTGTCTAGCTCCTGGCATAGATCATTAACTAAGGTGAGAAAGTCTGTCTTGGTTCCATGTGCTGGGCTAAAACCAGACAGTGCCGGGTCTAGACAATCTGTGCCTAAGAAGGGGAGATTGGAAACTGGCCGATATTTGTCGAATTGAGTGGGGTCCAGTGGTGGTTTTTTCGACAGCAGTTTTATTATAGCTTGCTTTAAGCTCACTGGAATATTGCCTTTCAGAAGGGAGGCATTAACCACCACCTTCACCCACTCAGCCAATCCCCCTCTGGCTTCCTTTAAAAGCCAGGATGGGCAGGGGTCTAGGATGCATGTGGTTGGCCTCGTTCCTCCAAGTATCTTGTCCACATCCTCGAGTTTCACCAGTTGAAATGAATCCATCAAAATCGGACAAGCAGATGCTCGTGTTACATCCTCAGAGACTGCTGTTAATATGGTATCAAGACCAGAGCGTATCAAAGCGACTTTGTCCGCAAAGTACCGAGCAAATGCTTCACAGTGGGCTGCCGAGTTGTCAGGGCTCTCATCCTGGATGGTGGGATTTAAAAGGCCTCTGACCACTCGAAACAGCTCCACCGGACAGTTCCTTGCGGATGCAATATTGGCCGCAAATAAAGATTTCTTATTGCGTGTAATGTATGGTTTTATCTTTTTCATATTAACAAATGACTGATAGTGAATTCATAGAAGATGTTACTCTTGAATCCTACTGTCCAAGTCTGTTGAGAGCTAGCTCCACCCACCCACTCACACACCCACTGGTTCATTGGTTAATGTTTCCAAATTTTTCAAACAGAACAGACCTCTCTATTGCCATGATAGCTCAGCATTCATCATTCCATTTCAGGCAGGGCTAAGGTTGCCAACGTGAACATTGTAGGGTCATGTACTTCAAATTGTTGTGTAAAAGATGAAATATAGTTGGTTGTGCAACACACAACACCTGCTGAATCTCCTTCTTCTATAGAACTGTTAAGGAACCCTCCCAAGTTGTAATCTTGCAACAGTCTTGTTGTTCAGTGCTATGAACTTATAGCAATCATATGAATGAGCGACCTCCAAGTCACCCTTTTCTCAACAACTCTATTCAGGGCTTGGAAATGCAGGGCGTTGACTTCCTTGATTGAATCTGTTAATCTGGAATGTGGTCTTACTTTTTTCTTACTGCCCTGCAGTTTACCAAGCATTATTGTCTTTTCAAGTGAATCATATCTTCTCATAATATGTCTAAGTATGACAATCTTTAGTCATCTTGGCTTCTATATAACTTGATTCAAGTTTTGTGAAGGAAGAGCCTTTCCCAAGAGTTCCAAATATGCACAAGATCTTCCTCTTGGGCAAACTGAGGTGGACTATTTACTGCTTTACATGCTACACAACTGAGTCACCTGAACCTGTAGAATGGGTGCTAGATGTGCTTGCAACACACAAACATACTCACAGCATTTGATGATGATGATGATGATGATGATGATGATGATGATGATGGTGATGATGACGATGATTTTATTTTTATGCCCCACCTCCATCTCCCCGAAGGGACTTGGGGCAGCCTACATGGGGCCAAGCCCAACAAAACAGTTAAAACATATCACAATAAAAGACATATTAACAAAATAATAACAAAAGCAAAACTATGAAATAAAAACAGCAACAGTATATAAAACGAACATCAGAACCAACAACCAAAAGCAGAATTCGGTGTTTCATCATGGGTGGGTGGATTGGTGCCACAACATTAGAGGATAGAACTAATGAGTAAAGTGTAAATATCATATAGAAACGATGAGGACAAGAACTATTTATCATTAAGTATTGGATACAACAATTGTAAAGTGCCTAAGGACAAGATTTTTAGATCCTAAATGAGGCCAGTTGTCCAGGGAATCAAAAGCACAGTGGAAGGTGGACAAGGAGGGTGCTAGCCTGATCTCCTTGGGAGGGAGTTCCAGAGCCGGGGGCCCACAACTGAAAAGGCCCTTCCTCTCATCCCCACCAGCCATGCCTAAGACGGAGGTGGAAGCAAGAGAAGAGCCTTTCCAGAGGATCTGAAAGAGCGTGTCGGTTTGTAGAGGAAGATGTGGTTGCAAAGGTCCCAAACTGTTTAGAGCTTTATAGGTAATATTTTTTACCTTGAATTGGATCCAGAAACTTATTGACATGGATTCTAAGGCATTTTGTTATGAACTACATGATCAGAAGTCATTCTGTTGTGAACATGGTTGGCACTCACTCTGTCTTTTGTCACCAGATGAAAAAATACATGACTTGGGGCTGATGGGCCCCCAAAACAAAAACATATCCAAAGCATTTTGCATATCTTTTGGATGATTGATCCTTCATCTTTGTCTTTCTCCAGCCACAGGTATAATTCCACATGCCCTTTTGCTTTTAATGGATATTTGGTATTTGTATGTTTGGGTTCACATCTGATAGACATCTGCTGCAGTTGCAGTCATTATTGGTAACAGGCTATTATTAATTTATTTATTGGCTTTTAAAATTAAATGTTTATTTTTGGAGGGAAGGTATTATAAGCATTATTTCTTATCTCGAACATGGGTGATGGGATTTCTTTCTATTGCTGCAAAGATATAAGTAGGAATTGTAAGCACTCTCTTGATTTAATCCTGATTCCAAGAACATCTTCCAGAATTTATGCAATTAATTTGCTTGAATCTTAATTCCAAACCCACGTTTGCTTATATGAAGCAATTTAAGACAAAAGAAATGAAGCTATTTAACACATATAAAGTTGCTCCCAACTTATGAAGCTGAGAACTGTACAACAAATTAATAAACATGACTGTGAAGTAATAAAGAAAGTAAAGAAAATAATAAACATGAATGTGTTGTTGTAGGAATATGTGTTGTGAAGGAATATGTAAAGATAAAGAATCTAAATTTTCTTTCTGATCTAATGCATAGATTTCTTCCATTCCATGTTTCCTTCCATCTTTTGGAAGTTGGTAATATCATTTCTTAGACATGTTTATATGGGGTCCTTTACTGCTGCCGAGAACCTAAAGTTTTCCTCCTCTACTGAATAAACCAATTGATGCTTGCATCTGAAAGCATACTGCTTCTTTTAAAACTTGTCTAGTTCAGGCTTCTACAGTTAGCAGGAAAACTGCATTGCTCTTTTTCAATGTTCCCTGTAATTTCTATCGCAGCACTTACAGTATATTCTGGCGTATAAGACTACTTTTTAACCCAAGAAAATCTTCTCAAAAGTCAGGGGTCGTCTTATACACGGGTGTAGTCTTATGCATGGGAGTCGTCTTAACTCTATATTTTAACTGGAAAAGTTGGGGGTCGTCTTATACGCCCAGTCGTCTTATATGCCGGAATATACGGTATCTTAATAATGCTTCTCTTAGTTTAATTGGAACCTGGAGCTTCTTAATTGGACTGTGGGCTTTGACTGTGTTTCGGATTACTCTTGCACCAAACTGGAATAAGGTAAAGCAGGTCAGACCTGCTCAGTTGTGGCTGACACCCCAATTCTAGACAAAAACCAGATATGGAGTTTCTCTCTTTCAAGATCCATGATAACTTGAGCTCTGCTGACAGTAATGATTAAATAAGAAGTGCTGCACCATGGCGCTTCTTTCCAGGACAGTTGAGCATCTTCTTCACAATACCATATTTCATTTCATGATAGTCACACTTTTCACACACACCCCTTTTTTTATTTGAAACAAGGGGTGTGGGATTATTACACAATGAAATAAAATTGGAACCTTGTGTTTCGGGTTTCTGGTTTTTGTTTCTTTTTTTAAAAAATGGTCTCAGCTCCAAGATTAATAGGAGGGAGAGAGTATTTGTTTAAACTATCTTTGGGAGTGAAAGGGAAAGGAAAAGTTCCATGTTTGTTTTTTGTTATGCCAACTACCAGTGACTATTATGCAAGGAAATGAAAAAAACAAACATTTTGGTTGACAATTATGTGGTGGCAATATTGAATTATTCCAAAAGTCTTTCAAGCCCGGCATATTTTCTATGAATTGTCAAACTTCACAAGAAAAATAGGTGACAATAACACCCTCTTGTTCTCTGTAAATTAGTATTGACAGGATGATGATACTGAAGGTGACATAATGACTCATAGCAACTCAGTGTCTAATCATCTAATGTATGAAGTCCCTTTTTATTGTCATGCAAATTATTAACCATAACTATCCCTTGTGGTACTAAATTCAGGCCCTCTAAAATTTCACATGTAAAAACCAGAACACATGTGCCTAAACAACATTACAGTGTGCTCAAGATGGTGTCTTGAAGCTCATCAAATGGCGAGATGAACAAGAGAGACAAACAAGGTGTTTGTGTGGGTGTAGGGAGAAAGATAGAGCACAATGTGCACTTGTGTCTCTTGGGCAAGCTTCTCCAATCCCAGAGAGCTACGGTTGTGGTCTTTTTATTGTTTGTTAGCATTGGGTGGAGGCTTGCTTGCTCTATCATTAGGGTTCTATTGTTCCAATGCGAATAGGCACAGGTCAGCCTAAGGTTATCTGCAGAAGCGATTGGTTTCAGGAGGGAAGAGTACCTGCATAGAAAAAAATAGGTCACAGGATGCAGGCCACAGCCAGGTTGAGGGAGGAACTATATTCGGGAGCGCAACTATTATGTGATGATAACTAGTATGTGGGGGAAAAAACTTTTATTTTTTGTGTGTGGATCATCACATAATAGTATGTTTGATGGTTAAGCTGTGTGAATGGATACCTCCCTGCATAGGTGCACCCTCAAAGCATAGCTGGGGAGGAGAGAGGCAGGCGAGCTGGTTCACCTGCCCATCCATTTCTCCCCTCCAAGCTATGGAGCCTCTGTAGCTTGGAAGGGACAGACTGGGTGTAGGCAAGTTCACTCAGTCACAGCCTCTCCCTTTCAAGCTGCACTTATAGCTCAGAGGGGACAGGCTGAGGCTGGGGAACTCTAACTTGCCAAAATAAGGCAAGGCTCTGTAGTTGCAGAGGAAACAAGTGGGTGAGAGGGTGGGTATACTCACTTCCCCATCTGCTTGCACGTTTCCTTGGCACTGTGGGACTTGATTTGTCTCCCAGTTAAGTCAAGTCCCATAGCATCAAAAGAGCAGTCACACCCTTAATTCAATGGCCTAGGCAGGTGAATTAAGAGTGTGGCTATTACATGGGGAAAGGCAAAATACCAATTTTGCTTTCCCCAAAAGAGGATGGCAGTATAATATAATGGAAATGACTGTGTGATGAAATACAGCATTTATTCGGATGAGCCAATGTACAGGCAGTTCCCAAGTTATGAACAAGATAGGCTGTGTAGGTTTGTTCTTAAGCTGAATTTGTTTGCAGTAGGAACAGGTATATTTTTAAATGTAACTCAAGCCACACACACACACACACACACACTTTGGATAATATAGGAAAGATTTAACACCCATGTAGTGTTTGTTTTGCTGTCTGTGCCCCTGTTCAGAAGATTTCACCTCACTTTCTGTTCCTGTGATAATTGGATTTTGAAAAAATAAAATAGCATGTTGTGGAAACAAGGATTGGTGAGAAAGCCTCAGTGGAGACACCTTTTCCCCATGAAAACCTTTTCAGGAATGAATTTCCCTTTTGAGGGATCGATTTATCTGACTTCCTGTTGTCCCTCCCCTGGTTTTGACTATGAGTAATTTGTAAATCAGATGTTTGTAACTCGGGGACTAGCTTTGGGGCAAATATTACATAAGTAGATCCAACTGAAAGTTTTTTTCTGGAACTTTTCAATGAAAATACCTTTTTGTTTCAAAAAGATTTTATTGGATTTTTTTAAAGATAACAGAACAAGAAGACAGGCATATGTGCATAGGTTATGAACAAGAGCTTTGACATATATCCTAGCTAACCATATATTCATTTTCTTAAAGAAGACATCTGTAGCATGCATGTTCATGGGTAGTGAAACCAGCAAAATCTTCTGACTAGTAAAACACTGAGAGTATTTAACCAGAGCAAAAGAATGAAATCACGTTGACCATAATTTAAGTTCCAAACTCCCAGGATACATAAGCTGATATATATATAACCCCCTATCCAGAAACCCAAAATCCAAAAGTGTCCATGTGGGTGACTGAAATAATAACATCTTTTTGTCATGCACAAGCTATTAAAACATTCTATAAAATTACCCTTGGGCTACGTGTATGAGGTGTACAGTATATGAGACATAAATAGATTTCATGTTTAGACATGGGTCTTATCTCCAAGATATCTCTTTATGTACATATATGCAAATGCAAGTACTGTATTCCAAAATAAAAAAAAATCAAAATCCCAAACACTTCTGATCCCAAGGAGTTAAGATAAGGAATACATAAATTGTGATTTCAAAGTTCACATGCATCTAAAAAAGAATAAGATTTTTCTGTTGCAAACTGAAACTGCTGTAGTATCTCTAACATGAACGAGCCACCACTGAGCAGCACATCACATGCAACAAGGAAGCATTATCTTTATTACATCATGAGCATTCAGTTGAAGTAGTGTTGTCCAATATAGAAAAATCAGTTTCATTCAACCATTGTTTTAAATCTGAAAACTACAACATATTTCTACTATAATTTGTGGATGAGAATCTAACACTTTATTTCGCTCGGTTCTAATTAACATTAAAGTTACTCCTCTCCAACAAAGACTTATTAGCTAATTTTGTTGATACCACTTTTTCAAAACATCAGGACGATAGTCCACATAAAGACACAAAAAGACACTGTATATGAAGATAGCTGATAAGCTATTAAGATTTATGTAAAGTATAATTCCACAATCAACCAATTTTTCTATAAAAAGGATTATTTTATATCCTTCAAATTGGGATTGTCCTATAAAGATCATTTTGCATAACCATATAGATGAAATTGTGATTGACAAGAAATCATATACAGGCAGTCCCCAAGTTACAAACAATATAGGTTCTGTAAGTATGTTCTTGTTCAATTTGTTTGTAAGTCAAAACAGGTGCATTTTTAAAGTTTAACTCCAGCCAAATTATATATATGTGTGTGTGTGTGTGTGTGTGTGTGTATACATATACATATACTTTGGACAGCATAGGTAACGATTAACACCCTATGGTGTTTGTTTTGCTGTTTTTGTCCCTCTTCAGAAGATTTCACCTCACCGTCTGTCCCTGTGATCATTGGATTTTGAAAAAAAATAGTCTTATTGTAGAAACAAGGAATGTCAAAAAAAGTTTCAGTGGAGACACCTTTTCCCTCTGAGAACTCTTTCAGGAGTGAATTTCCATTCCTAGGGGTAGATTCCTCTCAGTTCTTGTTGTTTTATCCCTGTTCTTATGAGTCGTTTGTAAGTCAGATGTTTGTAACTCGGGGATTGCCTGTACTAGTCTACTCTAACATCAGAAATTGCAGCAGGCACCATCCTTTCTTACTCAGACAGGTGAACCTACAATAATCCAGTTAAAATTAACTAGGTTAATTATAAAATAAGCCAAGAAATGCAATCAAATCTGGCTGTACTTGCCAGTTATTTGTACGAGTCAGGAAATATGTCTTGAAATATCAACTCACATCTGGAAAATTAAACCCATCTTCAGAAAATGACAGCTGTGTCTTTTTTAAAAAAAATGAATCAGAAATGTCCTTATATAAATGTCCTAAATAGTGTTAATTTTATTTACTCATTATTTATTAAAATATTTATCTCCTACCTTATATTTTGAGATCTGAGGGTAAGTTACAAAAAAAAAACTGACATTAACAAGTTTTAAAAGTCTAAAAAAGCAAAAATAAAATGTCCAAAACATCTTAAACATCTTGAGAAATTAAAATACTTTAAACCATGTGCATAATATTCTGAAAATAAACCGGAGTGATATACAATAAGATAACGCAAAAGAATATGCAACTGCTGGCATTCTGTTAGTGACATCTGCTGGTGTAATTCACATTACGCTTGCATAGGTCTTTTTTGATCCAAGCAAAAATGAGGAAAAAAAGGGTGGCAGCAGACACCTTCCAATCCTAGTTCAGGCATGTGACTTTTAATTATAGCATCAGAACACACAATTTAATTTGCATGGTGAAGTTTCCCATATAAAATGGAATAATGAATACCATTAACAGCCTCCTCCCTATCTAATTGTCATATACAGTCATGGTTATATAATGCTAGTCAAATTGATCAAAGATATTAGGAGAATCCAAATTTGGGCCATAGAAATTTATCAAAGTCTTATTTCAGGTTTTGATGTATAAGGATGTGATCTTCTGTTTCTAGAGTGATTTGAGTCACTAAAAGTGGAACACTCTTGTAAATGACAACATATTTTGCTTTTGAAGAATTGCCACTTGTTCTCCTGCAAAAGAGCAATATCAGTTTTCTGTTTCTTTAGGTGAAAAAGAACCATTTTCTCTCTTTAAGAATTGTTAGACGTCTAAGATTCCATGTAATAACATTTGCAAATATGTTAAGTTTTAAAAACTATACTTAGTAAAGGAGGGAAAATTCCATCCCATATGTTGTAAAGAAATGGTTGTGTTGAAAAGAAAAGAACATAACCACAAAAATAAAACAAAAGAAAGAAAGAAAAAAGAAAAGAAAAACAAAAAGGAAAAAAGGATACAGTGGAGTGCTTCCAGTCGGGATAGCGGCACGCCCATTGCATCTCGCGTTAATCCACAAACCTCCAGTCAGATCTGTCAAAGGGGGGGGGGGGATACCTTTATTTTTATGACTTAAAATTTAGCATTTGAATGCATTAGGATTTCTACAAACAAGGCTACTTGCAGAAAATAAGAAATAATGAAAATATCAACAATTATGCAGTAAACTGGAAATCGGCGCTGAAGGAAATGTACCAGTGTTTCTAAAAAAAATTCAAGGAACAAAACTTCTGCCAGCAGTGTCTGACAGACTTGCAGCTTTATCACACAGATGGCTGCAAGCATTGTATGATGCCTGTAGCACAGCTGATTGACAGAGACCCATGCCGTCCATCACAAGAGGCTCACTAACTTCTGGCAGGGCTCTGTTGAGAAATACTTCATCCATAACATAGGAGGCTTCCCATGTTCCATAGGGAACAACGGGGCCACCATGGGGGGAAGCCACATGATGACACTTACCCCATGTGTAATGGGGAAGCATCGCTGTGAGTGAGGCAGGGTGCAGGGCACCAGGATTACCCCACTGTTTTGCCACAAAGGCTGGCAAATCCCCCGCTGTCCCTCATCAATATGATGAGGTCCTTGGCCACAAAAGACAAATCAAAATTCTAAAAAACACTTTGAATATCTATGAATGCAAGTGGCACTTTTTTAATCTCTCTCTCTCTCTTTTTTTTTTTTGCATCTCAGCTAGTCAATGAGATAACAGAAGAATAAGTTCCAGTTTCAAATAGTATTTTGAACACACAAAGATGGTCAAAGTATTGTTGGCAGATGGTAAAGTAGACCACTGTTGGATAAAATGAGGCTATTTGTGGGCCTCCCGGGAGATGGTGGAGGGCCATAAGCACACTACACAAAAATGCAAACTATTTGCTCCCCTAAATGCCATCTCGCCCCGCCTCCATTTTTTTTTCTGCCCAGGCCATTTTAAATTCAGGAGGGCAATTTTTATACAAGGTTATCAAGAACTTAATTTATGTTTGCTTCATGTTCATCAAAAAGACCTTTTGTGCCAAAAAAACCCAGTGGAAAAATCCCCCCTCAGCCCCTAAAAATATTTTGATGCATTTTGGGAGAACTTTTATTTTCAACAAAAATTTGCCTCCCCACCCCACCTGGATCAGAAACTGGCCCTGTAGGACCACATCTGTCCCATGAATTAATTTTGTCTACAGAACTTGCCAGGTACAGGGTCAAGACTGGTCTTCTGACATATTTATTCTTGTATGTTTTTTCAGTGCTTAGGACACCATCTTCTGGTACTTAAATACTGCCCTCTACAGCTCCAGTTTTGGACAGGGATATTGTTGTCATATTTAAAAGAATGACAATAAATTCCTTGACACTTTTCAGATCTCTAGTCACTGTTTAAAAAATGCAATTCGTCTTTTTATTCTAATTCTTCAATCTTGTCAGAAGGATGAAGCTTTCATTTTTCTTCTTCTGAGGTTTACTTTTCTTCTTAACAGTCTCTCTTTTGGCTGCCTTTAAGACCAATGTTCAAGTACTTGCTTAGTCACTTTGAAAACATGCTTGCTTCTAGTCAAAAGTACAGACATGCCTCAGTTAAGGCAGTCAATGTGCTCCTGGGTACTAGAGGCAGAAATAGCATGGAATAAATAGAGAAACAAAATGAACATTAGTTGGCCATATTTTAACCAACTTTTGATTTGAAATTATCAACACACACATGAGATATGAAACAATCAGGTCAAACAAGCCTTGAATAAGTAAACAAACATTTTGAATTTTCTACAGTCCATCTGAGATTGTCTTCCAAATGGCACCAAGAGGTGACCCCCCCCCCCCCCCACCTTTAAAAACAGTTTCCACCTTTCTTATAATTTCCATTTTGGTGGTCACTTATATATTATACTTTTTTTACTTGCTTGGGAAGTAAGGCAGGGCGTTTCTAGTAGGCTTGGGCAATCCATAATTCTAAATGGTTCTAAAGTAATTACAGGGTGCTGGTGATTTGCTTCTAAAGTGTTGCTAAATCTGGTGCTTTACTTATAAAGTGTTGCAAAAGTTCTGGTAGTGAAAATTTCAAAACTCTTAATAAAACTTTGAAAATTTCATTATTATTTCATTATTGGCCATTTTTATGACAGAACCAATTAGGAACTGGCATTTATAAAGACATTTTGAAAGTTTTGTTACCATTCTGAAATCTTCACCACAGAACTTTAGCAATACTTTAGAAGCAAAGCACCAACGCCCTCTACTTTGGTAAGTACTTTAGAACCATGGGTTGCCCATGCCTAGTTTCTACACAGCACTAAAATATGGATTTTCCTAAGGTGTGCAGATGACATTTCGGGTTAATACACTAAAACCAGAAATAAACTGAATCTACTTGGTTTATTCCAGATTTTTTAAACACCTATTAATAGCCGAGGGCCCTGTGGGGATTTACTCTTGGGACTCTTCAGGCTTCCAAAAGTCTGGAGGAGCAGGGTGGTGCCCTCCTTCCCCTCCCAGCCCCCCATTCCCTCCCCCAAAACTTACCCCAAGGGCTTGCCAGGCACAGAGGACCTCTCTGGAGAGTTATGGAGTAGCATCATAATTATGCTGGGAGGGGGGATTACTCCTTTTGCCCCCTTCTCCTTCACCATTCTGTTATGACTGCACAGCTCTCTGGAAAGGCCCTCCATGCCTGGCAAGCGGGCAGGGTTAGTTTTGGGGAAGGGAATAGAGGGTTGGAGGATATCTGGATGTCCTCTTACTGGGTCAATCTTCAGTTGATCTGGGAAGGCATGTAGCTAACCTGGGAGGAAAAGCCCAGGGTTGTGGGATGGGGTGAGGACTACAATGCATGCGAAAATGGGTTAGTTTTGCCCACATTTTACTTATGTCTGGAAGTGCCCGCAACCTAACTTGATTTTACCTTTTCCCTCTCTTTTGCTGTCCATGAATGCTTAGTAAGTGATTCTTAAGGCAGTTTCTGTTTTTCTTACCTGTTGCAGGCAGAGACACATATTAGCAGTAAGAAAGGTTACAGCAGAATTACACTTTACTGTAGACCCATCTTAACCAACATAAACTTACCGGTGTTTCAGTGGGAAATGTGGCCTGCTTTTGGCTGATGAGATAGTCAAGTTAATTAGGATCCTTGTTGTGTGCCTTCAAGTTGTTTCAGATTAAGACGACCCTAAGTTAAAGATTTAGAGCAGGGGCTGGGTAAATGTCCTTGGGGGGTCGCATCTGGCCTGTGGGTCTTAGTTTGGGGACCCCTGCTGTAGATGTCCAATGTATGCCCAAAAGTGTTTATCCATGTCTTCTTCACCATCATTCCAGTGCTGCTAAAAATCTCTCATCTAGATAAGAGGACAAAAGAAAAACATGAGCAATGAGCACACAAAAAACATCTGCAAAAAGTAGATTCTTTGTCATAAGCTTTGTAACTAAGGAATGCCTATACAAGTGTGGATGTGACAATCTGGATCAAACAGAGCAGAGGGTAAAGTGTGGAGATAAGAAGTGAGATTGATCAGAATGACATCTTGACCAGAAGTCCTCTTGACCAGAAGTCCTTTTACTACAAAATGATAAGTACCGCATATACTCATATATAAGCCAACCTCATGTATAAGTTGAGGGTAAATTTGGGGGCCAAAATTATGGATTTTGATATGACCTATTGATAAGTTGAGGGTCATTCTGTGAAGAGAGAAAAATGCCAATGCTGCCACAGGCGTCCATCCAACATTTCTCTGCCCAGGCATTCAAAAAGAGCAGGAGCAGCACCACAGTGGAGAGACTATAGGGAGTCAATGATTCTTTTGGGTTTTCCAATAATGAATGGTCTTGCCTTTTGCCATTCCTTTCAGAAGTGGATGGTCCCTTTTTTGTGATAAAACTAAAGGTACAGTAGGTACACTGATCCATAGATTGAATCAGTATTTTTACTAACATTTCTAGGCTTATATGTGATTATAAAGAGTAAATATCCTTTGAATAAAGCACATATCAGATAACTTGTTATCAGCATGAATTAACATGTATACGGAATTAGACTCAGAAGAAGAAAATATGAAAACTGGAAGATGAATTATCAAGAATTAAAGACATACAGGTGACACAATGCAGTGCTACTAGTAGAAACTAGAAGACTTGGAACCATTAAGGAAGAAAGTCAGGGAAGAAAGTACAAAGGCAGGTTTACAGCTGAGCATTTAAAAAAAACCAAAATAATGACCACATATGATTTAAGTAGCTTTAAACCAAGCATGAAAACACTGAAATAGTTCAAGATTTTCCATACCTTGGCTCAGTCATTAATCAGAATGGAGGCTGCAGGCAAGAAATCAGAAGACTAGGTCTTGAAGATCAGCTATGAAGGAACTAGACAATAAATAATACTAAAGTTAGGATTGTCTATGACATCATATTTCGTATTTCTTTGTCATCGTTAAAGCTGGATAGTGAATATAGCTGACAGGAAGTAAATTAATTCATTTAAAATGTGCTGGAGAAGAGTCCACAAATACTGTGGACTGCTAAAAAGAGAAATGAATGGGTCCTAGAACAAGTCAAGCTGAAGTCTCTCTAAAAGCTAAGATGACTAAACTGAGACTGCCATAATTATGACACCTGATGGGAAAACATGACTCACTAGAAAATAAAACAATGTTTGGCAAGATAAGATGCAATAGGAAAAGAGTAAGACCGCATTCCAGATAGTTAGACTCTTTCAAGTAAGCCACAGCCTTGAACTTGCAAACAGGGCTATTGATGACTAGGAGACTTGGAAGTCTCTCTTTCATAGGGTCACTATGAATCCAAGTTGACTTGATGACAATTGATCTAACTGAGGGCTTGAAAAAAGGGATGTTGCATGTCTAGACACTCTCAGATGGGGGTCACCTGGCCTAGAAAGCCAACTTCACCTGTCATCAATGCAAACAAGTCTGTAAAAATCTTTTCCAATGGATTGCCAACACACTACTCTCCGCAATTGTTTCTCCAGTGAGTCATCAGAGAGAAACAGAGCTCTGAAGGAGGTGTACATAAATTGTGCAGGTGGCAGTTTACATAATTTAGCTGCCACCGCCTTATTTCAGCATTGTAGGTATGTAGCCTCACAGGCCTGTGAATCCTTATGGTCCACTGGAAAAACACATGCTGGAGTCAGGAAATCTAAATTCTTTGAAATGATAGTAGCACATTATAAATCGCAAAGATGTTTTGATTAAGTTTGTTCCTCTTTAAATGTATGTTAACTAAGATGTTTTTGTGCAGCTAGATTGGTTTGGCGTTCACCAAATAAGTTGCTTTCTAGGTAATAACAGCCCATGGCAATTCTCCTAAAGTTATTGCAGAATTAGATTTGATTACAATAGGCAATTTCCTATGCAAGAGATAAAATATTGTGAAAATAAAGTTATGTCATATCTTCCAGTTTGGTAGTGATGGCGGGTAATGGAGGGCCCCCTGCTTTCAAGCTAATCTGCAGCAGGGAGTTCCACAGTTCCTGGATGCCCAGTTGGGCCAGCATCAATGGGAGTGTGGCCACAGCAGCAGCTTCAACTAGAGACTCTTTTTTCTGCCTTGCTTTCTCCCCCTTGCCCTAACATTGTAGCAAATCCCCAATAAAGTATCATTCAATTGTAACTTTTTCCTCTCCATAGTGATACATTGTGTCCTTTTACTGTCTCTAACACTCTCCAGCATGAACTTTCCCTCTCCCGAGCTGCAGATCACTGCCGGCTCATCCAGGATGCCTTCCCAGCATCCCAGGGAGGCTGAAACTGCGTTCCTCTGAACCGCAGATATGGAGACCCATGTGGCCCCTGTATCTGCGGGTCAACAGATCACTTCCAAACCAGTGCCATTCTTCTCCTAGACTAATTCTAAGACTAACTGCTATCTCGCTTTTTGCATTCTGGACTCCTACGTTCTGGGAATAACCTTTTTCACCCCAAAACTCCATCTGGAGATCAGCTGATTGTGATCCATGGCTCCTTGCCACAATGTTGTTCCTGCCACCGTCTTGTTGCTATCCAGAAGCCTGTTGACCTGGGGAGCCTGCTATAGTCATCCCTTGGGATCCCCGGGAAGCAGACAGGCCATCCTGGCCCTTTGATAAGATGGGATTTATAGTTTTCTTCTCCCAAATGAATGAACCCTGATCCTCAGCATTCCGCAATGATCCCAGTGTGAACTCAATTAACTTTTAAGAACATTTCCCTTTATTCATGAATTCTTTGGACTTTTATTGAAGCTTTGCCCACTTTGGAAAACTTTTGAAACTTTTTGGAAACTTTTCTCTCCCCAAGCCCAATGGACTCCCACTGTACTTTATGAACTTTTCAATAGACTCTGGTGGGTGGGAAGGGCTGATATGATTTCCTTTCTTCTCTACATGAATGTATCCCCTATGATCCCCTTGCAAACCCCCCCTCTTTCCCCCATATCTCTATATGAAATATGATATTCCACCTCTTTGTGAACCCAGCATCCCAGGGTCCCAGGAAATCTTCTTTTACAATCTTTTACAAGCTAATCCTAAGACAAAAGGACTCACCAAGGACATTTTGAATGACTGATAAACAAATGGCCCCACTTCCTCAGACTTCGGAGAAGTCAAAGACTTGTCCATCTGAAGGATGGATCCTAAGGACATTTAATCATCACCCACAAAAGGTGTTTTTGTCACCTCTGTCTCCTTCATTTTGAGACAATCCCCTTGCCCGAAGCTGACAAGATATCATCAGCTGATTTCATATCCCATACCGAGGGACAACAAAGAGACAGACTTCCTGATCAACTTCCAAAAACCAAAGACAATAGAGGAACAAGTTTGAGAGCTCAAAGTAAGCTGTCACCCACATTTATCCAATCATTAGCCATTTAATCCATTCATCTTTTCTCCCGGTTCATTATTTCCTGCCCGGACCGCCTCCTTCCTTCTCATTGGCCGGGAGGCCAAAGCGGCGCTGGCTCTCTGATTGGCTGAGGCATGGTGAAGCCGGCTGTGCCTCCCAGCCAGCTGATTACTCCAACCAATCAGCGTAAAGCTGACAAGGGGAGCGGGAGCGGGAAATTCGAATTTGACAGCTGTCTATATACTATAAAAATTGTGTTATTTTGCTTTGTGTTTTATGTCGGCTTTGACAAATGATTGCAGTTTGACATCCGCTCCAGTTGGAATGAAATAAACAACTCGGTGGCATTTTCTTAAACTTTGGTGAGATTTATTTGGGAAAAACAGGGAAAATTCTTTTGCGCGCTTCCTTCTTGCCAGGGTTATAGTGGACCCTCCTTGGTGGATCTGCCGGGTCCCTGCCTCCAAGGTGAGACCCTTCAAATTCTTGCTCGATATCAGTAAGGACTATCCTGATAAAGCTTTTATTGTCTCACTTTTTCAATGCTTTTAAAACATCCAAGTTTCTCTTGACTCTTCTCACTTTACCTATTTGTTCTTTTCTTATTTCAATTTTTGCAAACAGTTCAAAGTGCAAAGTAGGGTCAAGCAAAAGCAAACTTCTTCACCCTCTCATAGCTTGTGTGTTCTTTCTCATTAACAAACTTTGTCGTCTTGACTATACTGTGATATTGCTTAACCCCTTTGAGCCTCTTTTAAGAGAGAACAGGGAGCATATAAATAAATTTAATAATAACAAAAATAGTCACATATATCATCACCTGGTGACACAATAATCTATAAAGAATTTTTTTGAAGAAATGTGCTGCATAATATTCAGGTGCTCCCAAACTCATACCTTTTATTTGAAGTATGCCTCCATCTGCTTAACACTATGCCTCTCTAAGAAAATTTCAAATATTGAATCACATTTCACAGTTTTTGAAAAATTGCAAGCAAATATAGCTTTCTAAATTATTTTGGAATTCATTTTCTTGTCTTAAACTACGTATTTTATTATTATTAGTTGTTTCTATATATTCTTGGAACCCTGGTGGCACAGTGGGTTAAGCCACTGAGCTGAGCTGCTAAACTTGTTGACCAAAAGGTCACAGGTTCGAATCCAGGGAGTGGCATGAGCTTCCACTGTCAGCCCTAACTTCTGCCAACCTAGCAGTTCGAAAACATGGAAATGTGAATAGATCAATAGGTACCGCTCCGACAGGAAGGTAACAGAGCTCTATGCAGTCATGCTGGCCACATGACCTTGGAGGTGTCTATGGACAACAACAGCTCTTCAGCTTAGAAATGGAGATGAGCACCAACCCCCAGAGTTGGACATGACTGGACTTAATGTCAGGGGAAAAACCTTTACCTTACCTATATATTCTTAGATAAGTTTCAGTTTTGCAACTTGGATAGATTTTCAAGATATCCTAATGTTAACAGCTTTTCTCAAGTCTTGTAAACTCATCAACGTGGCTTCCTTTATTACATCAGTCTATCTGTATAATAATAGTTAGCAGCAATGAAGCAAAAATTAATTGCAAAAGAAACATTGGAGTCTCCTGGTTGCATTCTTTCCCACTACTGCTTTGTTGAAAGAAGATTTTAAAATAATTAACCATAGTTGGATTCTTGAAACCAGTTGCTCAATTGATTGCTTTAAATGACAAATGTTGTTAATACCTTATTAGCAATACAAATGAGTAGATATAATGTACACATAAGCACATACACAGATGTTCATTTACACCTGACCCTCCACATTCACAGGTTTCACTTTCACAGATTTGGTTAATACATTCTGTCTATGAATCTCTAGGGCCTTTCCAGACAGGCCCTATATTCCAGGATCTGATCCCAGATTTTCTGCTTTAAACTGGATTATATGCGTTCGGACTGCCAGATAATCTGGGATAAACATAAAACTTGGGATCAAATCCTGGGATATAGGGACTTTAAGAACCCTTAGTCCTCCAGTGAGTCTATCAACTTTTTCACACAGCCGGAATTGCCACGCATCACCTGGCACTCAATTCCCCACAGCTCCTGGCTCCTGATTTAGGTGATTTCATGGGGGGGGGGGGGGGGAGAAGAGGCATTGACTATGTGACTCTCCCCCCTCCCCATTGCTTTCTATGGCAACACGGGAAGCCTCCTGAGTTGCTGTGGCATCAGCATGCACCAGCTCTGCCCTACATCACCCATGGAGTCCCAGCAATGAGAGTCAGTGGGCTCCATGATGAACTAGGGCTTAACCTCCATATGCTACTTAAATAAGCCCTTTGTGAAAATGGAGTATATCTCTGTGCCAGGTGGGTAATCCTAAAACAGTTGGATGATTCTTATGGTCTTTTCCAATTCCTTATGGTCTTTTCCACTTGTATTGTCACTTGAGTGCTAATGTTCATCCACTGAAAGATTTGAAATCCTTGTTGTATGTCCCGGCTCTTAATCATGTTCCAAAAAACATGATGGCTAGGCATTTCTTGTGTTAAACAGCTCTTACAAAAACCACATACATAAGCATTAGGCTTGGTTGATCGTGTTCGTAAGTTTCTAAACTCATAATGAATTCGTATTAAAATTACCTTTGATCCAATATTGAGCCATGCAGGAATAGTGTGAGGAGTAATTACGAATTGAAACGATTTCCCCATTTTTCGTAATTATTTTCAGATGTCTGGTGCAAGTTTTATAATCTCGCAGTTTGCCTTCCCTGGATGACTGAATGGCGATGGATGGCAGGGGAATGAGGTGAGCGTGGCTACGCCCAGCTCTTCTTGACGGCTACTGGGGGAAACTGCACCACCGCTTGTCACCTGGGAGGCCAGGGAAACTGCGATATTTTAAACTAACAGGGGGGAGGGGCACCTTCAATTAACGAAGTAAACGAAGCTATTCAGATTTTTGCTATTTCCGATCTTCTTTTCAAGAAAATTTGAGAAATAATTTTAAAATCGAAACGCCAGCGCCCCCTATATACGAAACGAGATTAGAACCATTTTTTATTGATCAACCAAGCCTAATAAGCATCCCTTCAAAAATCTTCAAAAAGAAAAATCAGCCTGTTTAACAAGTCTTACATATTCTGATTTATTATCATTCATGTTTGATCTTATATCTATTTTATATGTCTATATATCTGAGATCACATAAAATGTACTCTGCAGAAAGCCATGGTCTAACATAGTGGTTCTCAACCTGTGGGTCCCCAGATGTTTTGGCCTTCAAATCCCAGAAATCTTATCGGCTGCTAAACTGGCTGGGATTTCTGGGAGTTGTAGGCCAAAACATCTGGGGACCCACAGGTTGAGAACCACCGGAACAGATGGTAGGATGAGATGGGGAAGTTTCCACTTGTATTGTCACTTGACTGCTAATGTTCATCTACTGAAAGGTTTGAAATCATTGTTGTATGTTCCAACTCTTAATCGTGTTCTAAAAACACATGATGGCTAAGCATTTCTCATGTAAAACAGATTTCCTAAAATCAGGAAATGACTTTCAATATCAAGGTATTTCATGCCCATATCACACCTTTTAAAATTAATTTAGCCTCATATGGTATTGTGAAACAGGTAATTGAAAAGAAAGGATGAAAGAACACAAGACTTGCATACAAAACATCCAGAGTTTAATCTCTGGCAACTAAGGCTAGAAAAAATGCATATCTGAAGGTATGGAGAGTTGCAGCCATCCATTGTAGATGTAGGTAGACAACTTTTAATCCTCCAGGTGTTTTACCACTCTCATTAACCCCACCCAACACTTCAAATGGTAAGGTACTGCAGATGTTGGATTTTAAAACACCTAAAAGACCAAAGGTTCCCACCCGTGGCATTGACTGACAGTAATGAGCTAGGTGGAGCCATAGTTTGACTGGAAGTAAAGAAGCTGTTTCAGTGCTTCTTCATTACTTTTAAATGAACAAACTATATTAACCAGAGATCAAATAAGTATGTATATGCCACTTGCCTTGCCCTATGGAGACCTACATTGCTTTTCTGAGAGCATTATGGGTAGATTAATGAAGTTCATATCTTTTTAGTGTCCAGATCCTGTGTAACCTTGAAGAACAGGCTTGATCAAGAAATTAATCAGGTTTCTGTTTTGATTTAAATAAGAGGAAAGAGAAACTTTCCAATCTGAAAAAAAAAACCTCTAGAAAAGAGACAGTTTGAGGGACTGCAGTGTAAAGCAGAAATAATTTTCCCCTAAGCTAGAAAAGTTGATATGTTTGTAGGTTTGACCCTATGAAACAGAAACATCTAAAAGCAGGACTCAGAAAGTTATTTTAAAAACTAATTATAATCATAGCTTTTAACTGTTTAATTTTTATTGTTAGTACTGGTTTTTACTGGGATTGAATTTTTGCCGAAATCGTAATGTGCCTTGAATCCCTTTGGGTGAGAAAGGCAGGGTAGAAATGAAGTAAAGAAATAAAAACCTCATATACTATTCAAAATAGAGTAGATCACAGAACCAATGGTTGAACTTAGTAGTTAAATTTTATTAATTCAATGGGCTTACTCTGGGTGAACTTAGCAATTGGATTTGGGCTATAGTTCTAGGAGTCTCCAAAATACTAAATTGCTTTTGTGGTGGAAATTCTTAAAACTTCACTATTTCATTTCTAGTTTCTCAAAAATGACAAATACACTTACTCTTTTAAAAAAAATAGGAAGCAGATTTCTCACAGCACTTGAAACATGATATTCCACTTCCACCATTTATTTACTACTGTAACTAAAAAGGAACTAAATTACACCATGAAGGAGTTGTGTAACCCATTTACAGCTTACTAGGGCTGGGCGGTTTCGTTTCGTTAATTCGTAATTCGTTAAAAATTCATTATTTTTTTATAACGAAGCGATAACGAACCATTCTGGAGCAACTTAAAAACAAAACGAATTTTTAAATTCGTTTTGTAAATGCTTCGGATTTGTTATGTATTCGTTTCGTTATCGGTTTGAGGTCGTTTCGTTATTATTTCTGCATGTCTGGGGCAAGTTTTATAGTTGTTTTTTGTTTAATTAGTGAAAAAAATTTATAATATCACACCAACAGTCAACAACAGAGGGAGAGGGAAGCTTCAGAAGTTCCCCCTGTCCCATTTGGAGGTTTTTTAGCGTATTGCGCGGTCGCGTCCGCCATTAACGAATCGATTCGTTATTGTTTCATATTTGTTTCGTTAATGTTTCGTAATTTTTTTAACATTTACGAAATTTCGTAAATATCGAACTTTTTAAAAGAAAAATTTCGGAATTCTTTTAAATATCGAAACGCAAAACCCCCCAAAAAATGAATCGATTTTAGAAACAAATTTTTCCGTTGTTACCCAGGCCTACAGCTTACATAATGCAACATAGGGCCCTGCCACACATTCCTATAACCCAGAATATCAAGGCAGAACATTCCACAATATCTGCTTTGAACTGGGTTATGAGAATCCACACTGCCATATATTCCAGTTCAAAGCAGATAATGTGGCATTTTATTCAGCTGTGTGGAAGGGGCCATAGTTATCCCTTATTTACTGAGGAAAGGAATTAGTTTTGGAACTAGTTTCTTCAAAGCTTTAGTTGTCAGGCACCTTTGCTCATCATATTTTACACACTCTTTTGGCCTACATTTGCACATTATTTTAAAGGACAGATCTCTTTTCAAACCTCTCACTAACTCCTTTAAAATTTAGTTAGTATAACCAGTGAATAGATCAAGCCAATTCTCAAGCAATGCAAGAGCCTGAAATTACTCCAATTTGCAATTAAACACTTTTATAAAGAACTGAGGAGAAACCATATGTCACTTTTAAAATAAAACTGATTTGAATCCTGGGAATAACTCACCAAAGCTTTCATGGGAAGAACATCTCTGGAGCTTGTGATCCAGTTGTGAACAAAACTGCATTTGGCTTAACCTTCCTTGACTGCAGAGCTATTAAACGAATGGGAAAGGGAAAGGGATAGGAATGTTAATTTCTTTTGCATCTAATCAACTTTACTAGTGCATATTCTCATGTTAACCACTGCATATTCATATTTGGCTAAAGGAGTACCTTGTCAGAAGAAATGAATGAAGAGTCAATGAGTTGTCGAAGGCTTTTATGGCTGGAATCACTGGGTTGCTGTAAGTTTTTCAGGCTGTATGGCCATGTTCCTGAAGCATTCTCTCCTGACATTTCACCTGCATCTATGGCAGGCATTCATCAGAGGTTGTGAGGGCCTCTGAGGATGCCTGCCATAGATGCAGGTGAAATGTCAGGAGAGAAGGCTTCTGGAACATGGCCATACAGCCCAAAAAACTTACAGCAACCCAATGAAGAGTCAACTGGAAGTATGGCTGAAGCTGTCCTTCTGCTCAAGATGGTAATGAATATGGTTTCTCCCTATGGAGCAGAATTGATATTGGGGGAGGCTGGCTTTCTGCCCTCTTTAGGAAGGGGACAGGACAGTTTCTGATCTCACTGGTCACAAGGAGGAGGAGGCACATTCGGCTCTGTGCTGGATTTGAAGTTTGGGACTCATTTCTTTAGGATTGAAGTCATGTCGACAGCAGTGTTCTTGGGAGTTCACCACTAAGCCATCAGATTCAGGCTTGTAGATTCAGGCTGTCTGTTGATATTAAGTAAACTGGGTTTCTGGGTGAAAGCTCACCTTAGATTTAACCAGCAAGATCTTTCCTCGGCCATGAATGTTGGGGTATTTTTGCGTTCCCGGGGATAACAAAGCCAATAGTTTTTCTTGATTTCTACTCATCATTTCTACTAGAGACTTTTTTCCCTGGCAATGCAGTGACAATTGCATGTCACAAGGGGAACAAGGATATCTTGGCCACAGTATTCCACACTCTGGTTACATCCCGAATAGATTACAGCAATGCACTCTACCTAGTATTGCCTCTGAAGATTGTTTGGAAGCTTCAGTTAGTCCAACGCTTGGTAGCCAGGTTGCTCACAGAAGTGGGATACTGAGAGCACACAACACCCTTGCTACGCTCTTGCTATTAGCTTCCAAGCACAATTCAAAGTGCTGGCTTTGGCCTATAAAGCCCTTAATGGTTCTGGCCCAGTTTACCTGTCCAAACGTATCTCCTGCTATGAACCACAAAGGACTTTAAGATCATTCGGGAAGGCCCTGCTCGCTGTTCCCCCACCATCGCAAGCAATCGCAGCTGGTGGCGACAAGAGACAGGGCCTTCTCCATGGTGGGCTCTCGGCTATGGAATTCCCTCCCAAGTGAAATCAGATCCACTCCAGCCTTCCTGACTTTCCAAAAAAAAGTGAAATCCTGGCTGTGGGATCAGGCCTTTGTGGACTAGATAATGTTTCATAATGTTTTATACTGTTTTTACTTAATATGTATATCTATGTTGTTGTTAGCCATCCTGAGTCCCTCTGCGGAGGTCGAGATAGGATGGGATATAAATATCTTAAATAAATAAATAAATCTATTAGAAAGTAGCCAATGAAATACACTGGCAAAGAAACAGGCAAAATTCAATAAACACCTAAATATTAACATGGTTAAAAGAACATTTTGAAGTACAGGTATTGCAAGACAGATCCCTTAAAGCGCCAGACCAGTATTTAGTAAAAGTAAAGTTTATTAGTTCACAACCAAGAGAGTCCAAAAACAAACCAAAAAGGCTCAAAACACTTATTCTTCAGTGTGAAACACAGTATTACCCATAGTTAACCCAAAAACAGGACCTGGAAAATAACCCAGATTAAACAGGAATATAATGCAGTTTAAACTTAAAGCTATGCAATCAGCAGGGGAAAAAGCACTCCAATCTGCAGCAGGACATCAGTAAGCACGAAGGGACGAAGGGTAGAACAGAAAAGCCAGAGTCATCTACCAAAGTCAGTCCAAACATGGCATACCCGTCGTCGTGAATCCAATCCAGGTCGAAGAGGGAGAAGGCAACAAACACGCTAATCCAGTCCAGGTCATACACAGAGCCAAAACGAAGAAGGCAGTCCAGAGAAAACCCCACAGTTCCAACCCCTCAGCCATGGATAATCCAGATTAAATTTACATCCACAGAAGTCTTCCCAAACACGTCTTCCCAAACAGCTCTCAATGATACACGAATACACATCAACACCTTGCCGACTGCAAGGAACACCATCTCCCAACCCCACTTTTATTCAGAAATCATCCTCAGAACTGGAACCAGCCAACCCCCTGTTACCAGCTGAAACCCCTTGCCTCAATTCCTCCTCAGAACTGGAATCAGACAATGCCCCACCAGACCTCCTTTTAGCTGAAGCCCTTTGCTGATCCCTCCAGTCTTTCCATCTTCTATTGAGACCCATAACTCCCCAAGACTCAGCCAGATCCCCACTGTGCCAACCAGAGAACCCCACAAACGTGTCGCTACTTGTGGGCTCTTCACAGACTTTCTGAACCTCCCGCACTTTAGTCCAGTCGATTTCTCCATCCTCTGAACTTGCCATACCACCCTCCTCAGTCTCAGAACCATTATTCCCCACAAAGCCCTCAAGTTTTTCATCATCACTGGATTCCATAAGTATTTCCCAGATCCGCTTTCTCTGTTGCTCCTCATCGGAGCCTTGCTCACGAGTAGTCTTTCTTCCCCTCCTAATACTCCCAGTAGTATCACTACACGAAGACTCCATCACAACACCAGGGGTTGATGTCTGACTGCATTATTGGAAGTTTCAGAAAAGAATGCCCCCTCTGCATTTTCTCTGCATGTCATTTTGCACAACATTTCTGTATTTTCACAACATTTACACATTTTGAACAATATTTATGATATGATGAGCCCAGGCACTTACAAATACTTCGGGCCATGTATGCCAGAACCCTCTGGACAGTTTGAGAGCACCAATGGACAATGTTCCAGAAAGTTTAAAAAAGTGAAATGGAGGCTTTTCAGGATGTGTTAACCAAATATTTTTGGACTGGGAGGAAGCACACTGTGAAGTTCTCCCCTATCTCATTGGTTTTAGAGGTGGGGGTTGGAGATACGTTCCTCCTACTGATTGGCTGTGTGGTGATTGGAAGCTGTCCTGTGGCTTTCCACCTTTATTTAAAAAGAGTTACCAGTGTTATGTTGTGATTTAGTTGGGTGGGAGTGCAATGCTGCTGTATCCTTATTTCTAGAAGGAATAATACCAGTCACCTTTATATTTCAAAAGGTAAACGTTTTCCCCTGACATTAAGTCCAGTTGTGTCCAACTCTGGGGGTTGGTGCTCTCAGCATGTGCTCATCTCCATTTCTAAGCCAAAGAGCCAGCGTTGTCCGTAGACACCTCCAAGGTCATGTGGCCAGGATGACTGCATGAATATTTCAAAATAATATTCATGAAAGACATAAATATTCATATTACGTTGCTAGGTGCCAGAAGTGTATATGAAATTGGAACATATTTATTCAGCAATACACACACATTGCAATCACAATAAGCCTGGCCTAATGCTTGGTAGGTGTTATTCATGTTTGACTGAAAGTATCATTTAAACCACTATGCAAGAATTTCAGATACTTCATGTAATCTCTGTTAATGTGAAAATGCTTTAGTCTTCATTGTTACTCATACTTAGAGGGGAAAATTACTGTCATGATGACTCAGATATAAGGAACAGGAAAAGGAGAGAGAGACTACATATTCAGAGCTGTATGAATGCATTCCTGTATAATTAGGATTGCCTTATTCTAGTTTATTAAATCCAGGCATCTAATGTACATATTATGCAAATTATTGTAATTATCCATTTGTAGGTGGTTTTCATTGAGATCACATGTATCTAACGCAAGACCCTCAGGTCAAATCTGGCCTGCCATGCCATTTCATGTGGCCCACAAGGATTTCAATGCCAGGGCAACCTAGGGTACTTCCACACAGCCCTATATTCCAGAATATCAAGGCAGGAAATCCCACATTATCTGAGTATGGACTCAGATAACCCAGTTCAAAGCAGATATTGTGGAATTTTCTGCCTTGATATTCTGGGATATAGGGCTGTGCGGAAGGACCGTAGTTACACTTATACAATCTTACAATTACAGCTGGTCCTTTGAAATCAACCATAAGCCTGATGTAGCCCTCAGTGAAAATGAGTTTGACATCCCTGATTTCGATCTTACATGTAAAAGTTTGGCATATTAATATTTGCATTTTTCTCCTGTTGCATTTCCGCATCGATTCCATTTGTCAGATGGTGCAATGCTGGCTAAACAGTGTAATTTCTCCAGTAGTGTAGTGCACAGGCATCCTGTGATAATGCAGCATGTGTCATTAAGAGCCACACCCACTGTTTTAGTGTGATGAGATGTGCTCCACACTGGGCATGCGTACTCAGCAGCAGAGTAGCAAAGTGCAAGGGCAGATGTCTTCACTGTATCCGATTGTGATCCCCTACAGCAACGCGCTGTCTTTGAAAACTGTTCAGAAGCTCCAAGTAGTCTAACGAGTGGCAGCCAGATTGCTCAACTCCCCCCCCCCCCAATTACGTCAGCTCCACTGGCTGTCAGGCTACTGAGCATGATTCAACATGCTGGCTTTAGCCTGTAAAGGCCTAAATCAGGGGTCCACAAACTTTTTAAACAGAGGGCCATGTCACAGTCCCTCAAACTGTTGGAGGGCCGGATTATAATTTGAAAAAAAAAATGAATGACTTCCTGTGCACACTGCAAACATCTTATTTGTAGTGCAAAAACGCTTAAAAATACAATAATTAAAATGAAGGTCAAATTTAACAAATATAAACTTATTAGTATTTCAGTGGGAAGTGTGGGCCTGCTTTTGCCTGATGAGATAGGATTGTTGTTGTTGTTGTGTGCTTTCAAGTAGTTTCAGACTTAGGTTGACCCTGAGCGAGGGCTGGGTAAATGACCTTGGAGGGCTGTATCCGGCCCCTGGGCTTTAGTTTGAGGACTCCTGACCTAAATGGTTTCAGCGCATCTTACCTGTCCAAACGTATTTCACCCTATGAGGCAGCTAGAGCGTTAAGATCCACCGGGGAGTCCCTGCTCTTGGTCCCACCCGCTTCGCAAGCATGAATGGAGGGGATGAGAGACAGGGCCTTCTCAGTGGTTGCCCCTTGGCTATGAAACTCCCTCTCCAAAGATATTAGATTGCGCCCCTCCCTCCTGGTTTTCAGAAAAAGGTTGTCCTGGCTCTGGAACCAGGCGTTCGTGGAATAGGGCAATAGTGTAATATGGAACAGACACTAATGCAGCAACATGAAGGTTGACCACAGTTATAGAGTTATGTTTTTAACAGTTTTATTGTATTTATATGTTTTATCTGTTTATTGTTTAATATGATGTATTAATACACTGTGGTTTTGCAATATGGCAGTGAAGTGGCCAAACTGTAAGCCGCTCTGAGTCCCCTTCAGGGTGAGAAGAGCGAGGCAGAAGTATTTTAAAAGGTAAAGGTTTCCCCTTGACATTGTCTAGTCGTATCCGACTTTGAGGGGTGGAGCCCATCTCTATTTCTAAGCCAAAGAGCCAGTGTTGTCGGTAGACACCTCCAAGGTCATGTGGCCGACATGACTGCATGCAGCGCCGTTACCTTCCAGCAGAAGCAGTACCTATAGATCTACTCACATTTGCATGCTTTCAAACTACTAGGTTGGCAGAATCTGGACCTAACAGTGGGAGCTCACCCTGCTCCCCAGATTCGAACTGTTGACCTTTTGGTTAACAAGTTCAGCAGCTCAGCAGTTTAACCTGCTGCACCCCCAGGGGGTATAGCAAATAAATAAATAAATAAATAATTTCCCCCCAGCATCCATTTTGTATGCTCTTTTTTAATTGACACAGACAATAGTTAGGGAATCCCATCCAACCTGTGTTGGCCTCTTCATCAGTGCTGCTTTGCACATACCTGAAGAACCATCCTAATGATTCTATACCACTTGAGAGTCATTTTTCTGAATGGGATACTTAGTAGGTGATGTTATGCCTCCTTTCACTTGACAGAGTTTATAAAACTTTTAGTACATGGAATAATACAGTTGTATTCTGTTTCAACCCAATGCTGATGTTTTTACATTCTTGGTCCGTCTTCCTTCCTTTGCTGTTCTCCTCCATTCACACATAATGAGCATCATGTACTGGAGCACTTAAAAAGCATAGGAAAACAATAAGATAAACAATTTATTCTTATTAATATTTATTTATAATGTTCAAGACCATAATATGAGGTAGTGTTAAGATGAAGGCTTCTAGATTTCACCTTCCCGTTTCTGAAATGCAAACTTACACATTTTCAGTTTATTGAAAGACATGTGATTGTTAATCCTAATTTGCAAAAAGTAAATAAATATCTGTGCAGTTGACTATCAACAATAATTGTATTTATGTCTTTGTATATGTCTGATGCTTTCCTTTTTATTTGTTGATCATTTGATCCTCATTTGCTAAAATTACATATATGAGAGTAAGAATCCAGTTCTATAACAAGTTTCCTAAATAATGACCTGACTGAACACAGTGAGACATATTTCTGGATAAACATTTGCAGGCTGTGCTGTAAGAGTTCATGAATGATCCCTGAACGTTGCTCCCAAATAACATAGCCTGCTTTTTCCATATGGCAACATCAATTGGTGGATTCAGAGTAGAGTTCAGTTAGATTTATGAACACATGGAGAGCTAGAGTCCACATTTCAGTAGATTTTCTGTAAACAAGGGCACGGAGTAAGCTAATTATTTCTTAAGTAGTTTTTTTCGTTCCACTGCTCTTTGCAAGGCCTGTCGTATCAGATATTGGTTATTCAAAATATTGTATTCACTCAGGTCTATCAGCTGATCATACTCTTCTTTACTAAAAGTCATTGAATATGTAGAATAAGGGCCACATTTGCTGGAAACATCAATATCGCCATATTTCATTTCTGACTCAGAGCGCTTCACACCTAAGGAAACATTACAGTAAGGAAAGATTTTAAGAATGACATTTGCAATAACATATATCTTATATATTCGAAAGAAACAAAGACCCTCATGTACAAGATATTCTTATAAATGTTTTTAAGCCGAGAATGTTTAAAGCCAAAATTCTCATCTCTTATGGCTGGCCAGCATTGCTAAAGTTATTACTACTGAAAGTAGAAACATCAATGCAATGACATTAGGGTCCTTGACAATTTGTACTTAGAGTTGATGGACCAGTGTGGGTGATGTGATGAGTCTTTATCACAGAACTAGAATAAAGATGTATGTTTTCCCTTTGGAACAGTTTTTCTGGGACTCTGATGTCAGTGCTTCACTGATACTTTGCAGTGATTCCTACTGATGGTCCTTAAAGGGGAGTGTATCTTCATCAGTGGTTCTCAACCTGTGGGCCCCCAGATGTTTTGGCCTTCAACTCCTAGGAATCCTAACAGCTGGTAAACCGACTGGGATTTCTGAGAGTTGCAAGCCAAAACACCTGGGGACCCACAGGTTGAGAACCACTGATATTCGTGGTTCTGCTGGTGTAAAAGTAAAGTCCCATCAAAATCACACCCAACAAAAAAGGAGGGATGGATTACAAATACCTAACAAATCGCTTGAATCGACTGTCAGATTTAAGCTTCTACCAAAAAATACTATTCCGTAGCTTTTCTACATGAAAACAAGTGTGGGTCATTCTCAGACTGCTCTGCCAATATAAAAATAATTCACTGAATTTTAGTATGCTGTAGTAAACACATACATAAACACAATCACTTCCCCTTCAATATTTAATGGTAGAATGAAGCTCATCTCTTTCACACTTTCATAGGGCCCAAATGGTGATTTTATAATTTATTTATTTATTTACTTTGCTTGTATACCGCTTTCCTCACCCCAAGGGGAGACTCAAAGCAGTTTCCAACATATTTATGGCAAAATTTAATGCCTCACATACATATGAAATCTAACACAAAACAGCAATAACATATAACTATTGATTAGATTATAAATACATAATATTACTATTGGCAGCATACCGGGTGCTTTATAATAGCGAAAAGTATCATTCACTTGTGGAAAAAATAGTAATATAGGTGCATCCAGACTATTTTCCTCTTCAAATAAATAGCACTCTTTCAGATGTTTGTCATCATCATTCAGGACAGTTTTGGGAAATGGGATTCCTTGCTCTGTATAGTATTTGCATGATTGCTTCAAAGGCTATGTGGAACAAAATAGAAAGATGAAAAGAAGGTAGAGATTATAAGGACAATAAACTTTATGTGGGGCAGCATATTTTCAGTACTTTTAATGTTGTGCATCAGCAAAGAATGCTTAGTGACAATGATAGGAGAAAAGCCACCAAAGCTCCACATCTCACCAATGACTGTGATCCTGCACTGTAATTTAAATGGAGAATTACATCCACCTTTCTCTCTTTTCTCATCAGAGGTGCAGAGCTAGTATTGATGAAGAATCCCGTATCTTCTAGGGACAAGTATTCATCTGTTTGAGTCAGGTGATTGGGTGAACAAGGGTCTAGTACAGTTCCTGAATTGAAAAACAGACACTGTCATAAGAGAAATAGACAACACTCCAACTCTTATAGCCAATATTGTTGTTGTTAGTATTTGATGTATTGAAACTGTTCCATGTGCTATTTCAAAGGTCACAGATATCATGTAACACCTGATCAATTTGTACGTTACCAAACAAATACAGTCTTCAAAAGTGAGTTTGTGATATTACATGATGGAAACTGATTGTGTACAATCAAATGGCCAGAACTAAAAATTTAACATAAATTATATTTTCAAGCAGTCCCTGTGTATTCAGTAGCTTCCAGCATTAAGCCTTAAAGATAACAGATTTGCTTCATTTAAAAAGGCTGGATTTTATTTTTACATTATCTGGGTCTCTAGCTATGTAAAAGGGGGAAATGAAGGCACTGCCTTGCATAAATAAGATGTTTATCTCTCTTTACAGAATTTTCCTTCAGACCCTATATTTCTATCATTGTAGGGCAAGGCACTGAAAACTGCATTTCTGAATGCCCAGTTGAAATGTTAGGTTGATACAGTACACAAAATTTGGTGATGGAAGGCCTCGTTTTTCTTCCCCTCCTATAACACCTCTGAGGCTCTGACATTCCCCATTTCAAATATACAGTATGTTTGATGCTTGGTTGTACACCCTGATGGGGTTCATAAGGCTTACTTTAAAAATGGCCATACCAGCCCATTTTCACCTATGTCACTTTTGCATGCAGCCACTCTCCAATGCCGTAATGTTTCATTCCATTCTTTCATTAATTTGGATTTTTTTTTTCAGAGAAAAATCCAATAAAATCCCCCCACCCCATATCTATAGTTCCAGTCTCCATAGAAAATATTCTACCCACCCCAAATACCTAAAAGCTAACCTTGATTATGCATTTTTTTTAAAAAGGGACACTGTTTTGCTATGTCATTATATATAATAGGACTTGGGTATACATGGATTTTGGTATCTGAGGAGTGGGGGTAGTTTTGACTCTACTAATGTTATGATAATGAAAAGTTGAACTTTTTTTTCAAACAAATTTGTTTTTGCCTTTGGCCTAACAACCTGAGACCTTTCACATTTTAGCATAGACATCCAATAACATCCTCCAGCACTGGCCTTGCTCTGATATCATAATTATCGGCTATATCTCACTCCAACTTCTGAAAATCATTTTATAAACTCATGAATGCTGACATGTCCATAAATTTTCCATGAATATTGGAATGACAAGTTTGTTATTGTATGCAAGCCAGTTATCTTTCATTGCCTATTTCTGCTTTAATGTATATAGTTGAAAAACAAATGCAAATACCTTTCCATCTGCAGAAGTTGTCATTCTGCAAGTAGTTATTATCCAATTGAAGGCCCTTCAAAAAGTTGTGGTACTGGGCAATGGAGAGGCGACTAGTAAGCACATCTCTGAAAGCACATGAAAAGGGCCCCGCAGGTGTACACAGGTGTGTCTTTTGCTCATGCAGTCTGGAAGGTAGTTGTGGCTCTTCATCTGCAACAAAATGTTTTGTTGATTACTAGCAGAAATATGCCAATGGAGGGTGGGGTATAGACTGTATTGCACCCACAAAATCAAAAAGCATTATACTCCAGAACCCCTCCTCCCCCATATTTGGAGAAGATCACTTTTCCTCACAACTAGAAGCACAGTGCCCCTAAAATCTGTCATGAAGATGGTACTATGGATAATTTTGCTGTGTTTATTGGCATTTTCAGTCTTTATGGCATCTTTAAGGAATGGCAAGACCTTTTTTCCAAACAGAAGTTATGTGGAACTTCAGAACACTCATGGCCTGTATTTTGCTTACCTCTGATGTAGAGGATGTTTATACTGTGTATAAAGTCTCAAAACTGCAGTTCTTTATAAAAGAAAATGATTTGTAACAATGATTGCTCAACTGACACAAGCTGAAAATAATTTGGAACTCAATTTGAAAAATATTGTTTAATCATATGGTTCATGATTTCAGCTGTCTAATATACAAATAAATAGATCTAAAATGTTTGGACAAACATTTCTCCACTATTCTTTTATGGTTAGCAAAGTTTTAAATTATTTTTGCATTGTTCTCCCAAAGTTTAAGTCATCAATAACATGAAAAATGAGAGTTACCAACCAATATCAGTTATTTGGTCATGTGTCCACCTGTGCCAAAACTCCTCTGAACTGTGAACTAGACTCCAGAAGTATAGCAGATTTACAGAAAATACACTACTCCACATGCCTGTAGAGAAAAGAGAAAATGTATAACATTAAACAATAAAGACAAGGTTTATTGCAAAGACAGTTCATTTTTTATGGAAATATTTATTTTACCACAATACACTGCCTAGCCTAGCAAATGAGATCTGTAGACGGCTTAGAATTGCTGAACAGACGTATTGCAGACTCTGAGATTTCAATCCTGAAACCTGAGATTAAGTAATGACCTGTTGAGGTGATCATTACATAATTAAGCCCTCCTCCCATTACTCTAACATACAGCAAAAACCGCCCTCCATTTCCATGAGTCCCCTTGGTGAGATAGGGTGGCCTATAAATAATAATTATTATTATTTTACTGACACATAAACACAGTATGTCACAGCAAACGAGATCTATATGCTGGATTTCGTATCACAAAATCATAAGTCGAACACTTCCCAAGCATCTTGAATTGTGTGATGTATTTTCGAATGATGCATGCAGATCCAAGTAAAGTGGCCTGTTGCAGTTGGCAGTTTGTGATTTTGTGAATGTTTATTGTTTCCAAATGCCGGCTGAGATCTTTTGGCACGGCACCCAGTGTGCTGATCACCACTGGGACCGCCTGCATTGGTTTATGCCGGAGCTTTTGCAATTCGATTTTGAGGTTCTAATAATGGCTGAGTTTTTTCTGTTCTTTTTCCTCAATGCGACTGTCACCTGGTATGGCGACATCAATAATCCAGACTTTTTTCTTTTCCACAATTGTGATGTTTGGTGTATTGTGTTCCAAAACTTTGTCAGTCTGGATTCGAAAGTTTCACAGTATTTTTGCATGATGATGATTTGTGTGGAAGTTTGGTAAAAAAGATACCACTATGTTTTTGCTATTAGACTTGATTAGCAACAACAACAATTTTTTTCTTACCCACCTCTCCTCCTGGCTCAAGGTGGGTTACGACATTGCTAAAAACACATATTAATCTAACACATTCCATAAAATACACACATTAAAACATATTTCTACAAAATATATGTTAAAATACACAGAACAAAGATTAAACATGACATAAATTTAAAATTAGTAATTAAATAAAATCAAGAAATTATGCTTTTCCCAGTTTGATTTTCAGCAGATGATGATGGTACCTTGCATATAACAGAGCCGAGTCTCTGGTAGTCTCTTTATTAAACGTCCCATAAAGAACTCGCTTCCAAAATCTTCAGCCTTCACATAAGCTCCATATTTTAGGATCCCCACCTCATAGGGTGTGAATTCCATCCATTCTATAGAAAAATTCACAAACATACAAAGGAAACAAATATTTATCACTGAACTACACCCATAAAAATGGATTTTTGTTTGTGTAACAGAATTTGTCCATCTTTATGTACCCCTGCACACCCTAAACTCTCCCTGTACGGTTTCTTAATATTCTGGAGTAGATGTGTGTGTTTGTGTGTGTGTGTGTGTGTGTGTGGGGGGGGGGGGGGGTTCTGAAGGATTCTATTCCAGAATAGTGTTTATTCCACTGTAGTTTTTTAAATTAATTACTTACATTAATAAACTAGCAGAACCTGACCTCTGCATCCACAGATTCAGTCACCTGTAACTTAAATGTATCCTACCCTCTCCCCCAAACCCCCAAACAAACAAAGAACAAATCTTAATGAAAAAAAATCTTGTACATCTCAACATTCTATTGGAGCATTTTATCTGACCATTTTAAAGCCTTGCATCAGTGTCATATTGCAACTGGTATATTAACCAGTCAGCTAGTAGGTGTTTCCCCTGTGTGCTTCCTTAGAATTAAGTCCCACTGTGCTTAACCTGTTATCCTGCTTAATGAAAGTGTTTAGAATCGCAGTCGTAAGCCCAAACTGGATATGATGTTATGCATGTTGTCGCTCATTCATGACTATTAAAATATCCATGCATCCATACAGCCATTCTTTTCAGGCTTTAAAGGCAGGGAGCCAGCCAGACTGAGTTTATGGAAGGAGAAATACGTTTAGCTATCCTACCCCCAACAGCACAACCTTGATCCACTTCATCTGCTTTTTATCATTTTCTTCAGGAACTTGCTTAAAAATATTTACTATCTCCACATAGAGTTCATAACAAAAATAATGTCATTTTTTCTTCGTGGTCTCTGCGAATGCACACTTGTGGAGAGACTGCACCTGCGCGGGCTCCAACGGAAACTTCTACATTTTAAAACTTTTCAAGTTTTGGCGGTAACCCCGCCCAGCCCCGACAGGGGATAAAAGGGCGCCCCGCACACACCGATCCAATTCCTTTTTTTCCGCCGCACGGCTCGCTTCGGTACTTCTAGTTGGATAGAGTTTTTCTCGTAGAATTTTCCTCGAGTTGTTCGACATTATTATGTCAACAACTCGCTTCGAGGAAGATCCCTGATTTGGACAAGCACGCTCTTTGCCTTTTGTGTCTCGGAGAGGCACACATTACTTCCTCGTGTCATCATTGTCAATTGTTGACGGCACAGTCCCGTAAGAACCGGGTCCATCGGCTTTGATACCTCCTGTACCAGCAGACGTTGGCTCCGGTACCTTCAACATCGACATCGGCGTCGACGTCAGCTGCGGTATCCAGGCCTTCGACATCAGCTTCGATGTCGAAAGCATCGACATCAAAATCTGTCGATCCCTCGACGGAGACCGAGCCTCCCCAGACAAGGGCGAAGAAGGCTGCGCAGAAAAGGCCGAGAACAGCCATGTCGACAGCTTCTAAGGCCTCGGTGTCGACAGCTTCCAAGGCTACAAAGCCTACGAAGCAAAAAGCTCCATGCACGGTCACGACCGAAACCGTACGCATCCAACACTCCTCGACCAGCTCAGTGGCGTCGGTGAGATCGATCAGGTCCACGAGGTCGACATCGGCGACTCCGCCATCTTCCACGGCGGTTCGCATTGCCTTTCGCCGGTCTCAAGAAGAATCTCGGCGTGCTTCCACCTCATCCTCTGTCCCGCCCACCCCGGGCAAGTCTGTGTCGAAAACAACTCAGCCACCGGCAAAGAAGAAGAAGACGATGCCGCCTCCATCCTCGTCTTCTTCTTCTTCTTCCCGAAAGCAGACCACCGCCTCCTCGGCCACCTCGTCGGCGAGGTCATCGCCGTTGCAGCCTGCTCAACCCCAACTGGCCACACAGCCTGCTCAGGAGCCACAACCTCTGCCGGAACTGCCTTTAGAACAACCCGAGTCCCTGGTGATCTTGGTGGACACGGTGATCGAGGCACCAGCTTGACATGTGACAGCCAGACAGGAGCTTTTCCCATCGGTCACGACCTTGACAACTGTGACGGCAAGACAGGAGACTTCTCCAGTGTTGGAGACTCCAGAAAGGGGCAGGCAGACTATGAGACTGGCCTGTGCCATTCAGGCTTCGGCCTCAAAAGTCCCCCCGTGGCTCCACCGCAGCGCCCGAGTCGGGATGTCTCCTCATCCCCTCCTCCCCAATCTGTGGCTGCCGATGACGAAGAGGAAGATGGCGAGTTACCGGGATCGGTACACTCGGGGTCTGTGTTATCTCTCGGGATCGAGAGATCACCCACTCATGACGCCTACGAGGCTGATCCTCCGTCTCCCACGGACAATGTCCGAGCCTTTGCAGATCAAATGGCTCGCATGGCTGATGCCCTAGGCTTGGAGGTCAAGCAGACTTCCAAAGCGGTGCAAGACCCGGTGTTTAAGAGGGTGCAATCGGAATCTCCACCCGCTCCTCTTCTACCCTTCCTTCCCTATCTCCTTGAAGTGATCCAGGGCTCCTGGAAGACCCCTTCCTCCATCCCTCCAACCTCTAAGAAAATTGAATCATGGTACAGAACGGACGATGAGGGCTTGGAGTGGCTGAAACACCATCCCGACCCTAACTCGGTGGTCGTGAAGGCGGCTCAGGGGTTCGGAAGGCAATCATTGGCGCCGTCCGACCGTGAAGGGAAGAGATTTGACGCAGTGGGCAGGAAGCTTTACTCCGGTGCCCTCTTGCTGGCCCGCATGGCCAATTATGGTGCTTGTATGGGCGCATACCAACAAATTCTCTGGGAAAAAGCAGCTCCATTTTTCCAGAGGATGTCTGATGAGGATCGCGCTGCCCTGTCCACCCTGGCTCAAGAAGCGAACTCTCTGGCGCATCATCAGATGCAGATGGCCAAACACACGGGAGACACTGCGGGCAAGATGATTGCTCACGCCGTGGCAATCAGGAGGCATGCCTGGCTTAGATCCTCTGGCCTCTCTACATCATCGAGGCAGGTGATCGAAGACCTTCCGTTCGATGCCCTGGGGCTCTTCAACGCAGGAACGGACGACAAGCTGAAGTCAAATCATGACTTCAAGACTTTGGCTTCTAAATGCGGGTTCGAAAATCAGAACCAGGCACAGAGGACCAGATGGTTCCAGTACAAACGCCGGCACACGGTCCCGTACCGCACCATACAGTACCGTCAACCAGCCCGCCCCCTGCATGCCTCCCAACAAACCCACCCTCAACAACCCCCACAGCAAAGGAGGCAGCACCAGCAGCAGCGTTCGCGATCCCGCCAAGCTTCTGGAGGCAATCAGGCCAGGCGCCGCATTTGACGCCCTAATTGACGATACCGTTTGCTCTTTCGTTACAGATGTTGTTCCCATGTCCCTCCCAATGGTACCCGCCCTCATCCTTCCATCCGGCTCGACACCGTTCGGGGATCGTCTAACAAACTTTCTCCCTGCATGGGTTTTAAAGATTGTCGACGAAGGCTATGCATTGGAGTTCGAGGAGCTCCCACCAACAGGGCAGATTGTCGATACCGAACCATCCTTGGCAATTCTGACAGAGGTCGAGACCTTGCTTCTGAAAGGGGCAATTTCCCCTCTCCCGGACTCTCAAAACCATCGAGCCTTCTTCTCCAGATACTTTACTGTCCCAAAGCCGGATGGCTCCCTCCGCCCAATCCTCAATCTCAGAGACTTAAACTCCTTCATCTAACCCCAAAAGTTCCGGATGGTGACGGTATCATCCATTCTCCCTCTCAGATACGGAGACTTCTTCGCGTCCGTCGATCTCCGGGACGCTTACTTCCATCTCTCAGTCAGAAAACATCACAGACGCTTCCTGGCCTTCAGGGTAGCGGGACAGACATATGCCTTCAACATGCTCCCGTTCGGGCTCGTGACGGCACCGAGAACTTTCACCAAATGCATGTCGGTGGTCGCAGCAGCCCTCAGAAGGGAAAAAATCCGCATTTTCCCATACCTAGATGACTGGTTGTTGGCAGCACGCTCCCAGGACCTCCTGCGAACTCAGGTGGCAAGGACGCTTTCCCTCCTCGAAGACCTGGGCCTCCAGCTAAACGAGGAGAAATCTCATCTCGAGCCCACCACTTGCATAAAGTTCATCGGCGCCATGTTCGATTCTCTCTCCCAGTCAGCTTTCCTTCCAGAGGAGAGATTCAGGGCCCTTCGAGCCGAAGCGCTCAAAGTGCGTCGAGCCCGAGTGGTCCCTGCGAAGCAGATACAGGTCCTCCTCGGACATATGGCCTCCACGGTGATGGTGACACCGTTGGCGAGACTCCGCTTCCGTCCCCTCCAGAGATGGTTTCTGGACCACTTCAACCCCATGCGGGACAGTGCTGCGAAGCGCTTGCTGATACCGAAGTCGGTAAAGGACTCCCTAAACTGGTGGATGAATCGCCAGCATGTCTGCAGGGGCGTTCCATTCCACCCAGAACCTCCGGCCGTCACGATCACGACGGACGCCTCGATGTTCGCATGGGGATGCCATACAGGAGAACTTTCGGTCCACGACCTCTGGTCTCCACAGGAAAGACAGTGCCATATAAATTACTTGGAATTGCTAGCAATCTTCAAAGCCCTGAGGGCATTTGCCCTCCTGGTCACGGGAAAGTCTGTCCAGATCCTCACGGACAACATGGTGGCAATGTTCTATGTGAACAAACAGGGAGGAACGGGCTCGAGAAAACTTCTCAAGCTGTCAATGGAACTTTGGGACTGGTGTGTAGCCAGGTCGGTGTCGATAACAGCTTTACACCTCCCGGGCGAGATCAACGTCGAAGCGGACGCACTCAGCAGAACCAGGGCAACCTCTCACGAATGGAGGTTGAACCCCGACAAACTGGCCAAGATCTTCAGGGATTGGGGCCTCCCAGCCGCAGACCTCTTCGTGTCGCCGCAAAACGCTCAGCTCCCTCAGTTCGGTGCTCGGCTTGCGCCGAACACGGTACCAGGGTGTCTCGGAGACGCGTTCCTGTTGGACTGGTCGAGGCATCTGCTCTACCTCTTCCCTCCCTTCCCGCTCATCCCGAGGGTGATCGAGAGGATCCAGTCGGCGCAAACGAACTGCATCTTGATAGCGCCAGAGTGGCCACGACAACCGTGGTTCTCGGTCCTTCTCCAGTTATCTGAGGGACGGATGAGGCGCCTTCCACTTCGGCAGGATCTACTCTCCTGAGAAGACGGTCAGCTTCTCCACCCCGACCTCGCTTCTCTGCATCTTTCGGCGTGGAGGATCCGGTCCTGAGGTCCCTGTGTCCAGGAGTTCTTCCAATCCTGGAGGCAGCTCACAAGCCAGCGACCAAAAAGTGCTACTCAGCGTGCCTCAACCGCTTCCAGGCCTTCCTCTCCGAGAGGGGCCTAGACGATCATCGACCGTCGGTACCGTCAATTCTCTCGTTCTTGCTGCACCTTACCGAACGAGGCTTGTCGCTATCGTCACTCAAGTCTCACCTGGCAGCCATATCTTGGCAACTTCAACGGACAGGAGAAGCTTCCTTATTTAAGGAGAGCTCCGTGAGGTCTTTCCTGCGAGGTTTCAACAACCTGCACCCCCCGGTCCGTTCTCCGACTCCGGGTTGGGACCTCGACCTCGTGCTGGCTCGGCTCACACAACCGCCTTTCGAGCCATTGACGTCGATTGAACTTAGGCTTTTGTCCTGGAAGGTGGCCTTCCTGGTCGCTATCACCTCAGCCCGTAGGCCGTCGGAACTTGCGGCATTACGGGTGGACGAACCGTATTTTGTTGTCCACGAGGACAGAGCAGTTCTCCGCACAGACGTGACTTTCCTCCCTAAAGTCGTGTCCCCCTTCCATGTTAATGAAGACATTGTCCTTCCCTCATTGTGTCAGTCTCCCTCTACCCCGAGGGAAAAAAGACTTCATATGCTCGATGTGCGGAGAGCATTACTGTGTTATAGGGACAGGACTGCTCAGTCTCGGAGGACTCGGAGACTTTTTGTTGCATATGCCCTGGATAAGGTGGGCTTGCCGATCACGGCGCAACGTTTGTCTCACTGGATCACCTCGACCATCGAGCTTTGTTACCAGCTGGCTCGACAACAACCTCCCTCGGTTGTCCGGGCTCGGTCAACCAGGACTATGGTGGCATCGACAGCCTTCCTCAAAGGGATTTCCCTGGACGCTATTTGCAAAGCGGCCATTTGGAAGAATCCTCAGACTTTTGTGTCACATTATAGATTGAATACCAGGTATACACCTGATATGGCCTTTGGGAGGGCGATTTTGGGATCGTGCCCGCCTTGAAACCTTGCAAAGTATTTTTTTTGTTGTTTGTCGGTACCATGGACCTCCTCGGTACCATATATTGTTGTAAATGTTATTACCATGCCTTTTACTTGAATTTAACTGTTTACAGGTGATTGTGAATGTGAGTGCACCTATACACTTGATGCCTTTACTGCCTGAGGTGCAGGCAACCTTGCACTATGGCCTAATGGGCTCATTACGGGTGGTGCTTTGTGTCGCTATCGACACCTTTACCTTACAAATGTGTTTTGCACTTGTTGATAAAACTGTTTTGTGTAACTACTCAGTGTGCCCTCATTGCAATGAGTGTCCTCAACAATGACTGCGTTGTTGTTTCCAAGGGTCAAAAGTTTATGTTAATTGTTTAAGAATGCCCTCATTTATTGAGTGTCTTTCACTGTATATTGGTCACCCTCACGTGACCGGGAGGATCACGTACTCCCATAAGCTTCATGCACTGTGCCCTTCTTCGGAAGTGATTACAATCTATTGTTGGTAACTGTTTGCACTTAATAAAATTGTTTGGCCCTTGACTTGAATGGTCGGTTTGCCTTCTTCCCGCCTCCGGGACCTGAGCTTGCTAGTCTCCACAAGTGTGCATTCGCAGAGACCACGAAGAAAAATGGTAGGTTACATACCTGTGACCATCTTTCTTCGAGTGGTGCTCTGCGAATTCACACTAACCCGCCCAGCCTCCCCTCTAAAGCAAACCTCCAATTTCTCGCTACCGTAGCAGCGTAGGAATTGGATCGGTGTGCGCGGGGCGCCCTTTTATCCCCTGCTGGGGCTAGGCAGGGTTACCGCCAAAACTTGAAAAGTTTTAAAATGTAGAAGTTTCCGTTGGAGCCCGCGCAGGCGCAGTCTCTCCACAAGTGTGAATTCGCAGAGTACCACTCGAAGAAAGATGGTCACAGGTATGTAACCTACCATTTTTCATTCCCCTTATACTGGGATTACTTGATTTCGTTGTGCAAAAGTGGCAAATTGACATTGAAGTAGGACTGTCATCGTTGATTATGATTCTTATCATACAACACCATATGTAACACTTTGCTAGTCCACCACCTTTAAGACACAAACTTCTTCCCATCAATAGCCCACTATTTCACTATGATCTTGTTACTTAACATTGTGTGAAAGAAGAGCCAGGATTCACTATCGTGCCAACACGTTGGCACAGAAGTGATGTCAGGGATTAGGACTGTCCTGTTCTTCCACATTCCCCTACTCTTCCTTGCACTAATTATCAATGTAAATGTTGCACTTACGAAGTTGTTTTTACAAAATCTTTTTATTAATTCCATAGAAGTTGAACTGCAGAAGGGCAGAGTTGCACTACTAACACTACTAACCAAAAGTGTGAAGAACAGATCACCAAAGTCTGGCAGTTGCATTGCAAATAGAGATGTGAAATAGCAATGTCTGCCGTGGATTCTGGTCTGGTGTTTTGGAGACACCAGAGTACCTCAATGCCATGAGTTTATCCTAGGTGGAAGAATGCAAATCCCCCTGGAGCCCAGCATAGGAAAGAGACTGATAAACTGGCTCTAGCCTGATAAGAGGCTGATAACAAGAACTGGCTTAGACTGGAAGAGGCTTCCTGAAAGAATTTTCTTGAATTGAAGGGAGGTTCGGCGGGGGGGGGGGGGGGGCGGTATTGAACTGATTGTTTACCCACATTTTCTTTAGTCGTAAGTTTGCTACATTGTAGTGACCTGGCATTAAAGATATTTCCAAGAATGTCTTGTGAGTGCTGTGAGTGCCTAGACTGTCTACAATATTCTGCCACCATCACCATATCACCATCTCAGTAGGTTGTTGTTGTACCTCATTGTAACAATATTGTGGGACAGTGGCATCATGTGATAAAGTCCTCAGATTCAGTCCCTTCCATTATGAGATCATTTCTAGACACTCTTTTTTTAGTTGCTCTTACTCAGCCTAACCTACCTAACAGGATTATTGTGCCACAACATAGGTTGTTTTTAGTTCTCTGAAGAAGTGTCAGAGTAAAAAGATACAAAATCATGACATGAAAATTGTGCCATAGGAATGACATTGCAGCAGATCCATACTGAAGGATCCAATTGCAAGATAGTGTCATCCTACAGTAGTGCAATGATCAGGTTTATCTACCTGTCAGCACAATGTTGGGCAATCATATATCCATACTGACTCTTAATTGCACGTATTCACTAAATATGTATATCCTTTCTACACAGATACCTGAGCTTTTAAAACATGAGATATATGAGTTAATCCATTATGAATTCACTCTGCACATAAAAGCAGCCTGTGTGACACAGCAGATTGCTTTCTATTACCTTTGAAATCCATAGTGCTGTACTTCTCTTTCACATTGATCGCAGTGTAGATTGGTAAAGGATTTTGACCTTCATTCACAGCGTGTTGTTCATCTGAGAGTTTATGGTTATCTTTCTGTGTTGTTAAAAAAATAAAATTGATTAAGTATGAATTTAAATGGAAGACAACAATGTTCCACAAAACTGACTATGGAATCCTGCCTAAAAGAGTGTGTATAAACTATTCTAGAATGGAGAATGTGGTTAGAGACTAGCCATTAGTGGTATAACAAGCAAACTTAATTTGCCCATTCTATCATCCAGATAGTTCTTTATACTTTTTACTTTTACTTCCTTCTCTTGCATTTGTTCCTATTCCTTTATTTGTTTGTTTTCTATCCTGTCTTTCTCCTAACATGGGATGCAAATCTTCAGCCCTCATTTCCAAAAGTAATTCAATGTTTTCCATAGAAATCAATACCTCCACAATTTTTGAAGGCAGAATATACTTCCTGACAGCAATAGAGTCCACTGAGAGAAAGCAGCGGACTTCTTTGCAGGTCTTGCATCATTCTTATAAATCATAGATAAAATGGGAGTTACATTGCCAGAATTCATATAGAAAAGGTATCTCATTGGGCACATGATGAGTTTGTATTCCAAATCCTCAGTTTAAAACTCATTTAGGGAAGAAATTCATTTTAGTTTATTTCAATATTGTCGAATTTCTTCATCTCAAATACAAAAATGCCAGTATAACTTAACTTTCCTAAATCTACAGAGTTAAATTTTTAAATATGATACAAACATGATCATTCTTTAGCATGCTTCAAAATACATGGCTCCGTACAATTTCACAGGCTAAGTAATCACTTGAAATAACAAAATGTACTGTACCCCATCGTTTAACAAATATTCAATCACCAGCCCCCAAAGATCTATACAGGATGTCCTTTGTCCCTCTTCTTTCCTTTGACGCAGCTGGCTGTTATAATATTTCAGACGTTCTATGGAAAAGTTATCCTTTTTGCTTTTAGTCACATGTTTTTTAGCTTCATTGATTTGTTCAGTCAGATCCTTTTTTGACCAATAAGCATATTTGTACAAATTACCCATAGTCCTGGGAAAGGAAACACAAAAATAATAGGATAACTTTACTATTTCCATATGGTCCAGCATTCTTTTTCCAGAGAAACATCTTCAGAAAGTTCAATACCACTTGGTGGAAACAATTTTTATATAATAGTCAAAATAGAATATGAATAGAGGTGAAAAATCTATGATTGTCCAAATATTGTTGGATTACATATCCCATGAGGTTTAGTTGATATGGATAATGGCCATGAGTGATGAGATTGGTAGTCCACTAACATCTGGCTGACCCAAGTATCTATTCCAGGTGCATTGCAACTGAATATGGAATTTCCATTTAACTTTCATATGCAACAGGTATTGATATCTATGCAAAGAAGGGTTTGCTTTTGTCTGCCCTAAAAAACATTTTTATAGATTTAATTGGACAATGCTAAATTACAGAGTTATGACAACTGCTTTGACTTGAACAATGCCTTTCCCCCTTTCACGATTTTATAAATTATTAACATGCTCCATAGTTGTCTGCATCCAACCCTAAAGTTGCATGACTAATATATATATATTAAAATTCATTTTCTTTTATCTTAAGAGAACACCTCTCTAAGTCCTCCAGCATGACTTTGTGGTCCATTTTACATTCTACCAAGCAGCCACCATCATATAATTTAATCAGACCCAGACTCTATGTACAACCTTGTAGCCACATTCTTACCATGTTGTGCCAGACAAACCAGTCATGTAAGTTGCGCAGTCTAAGAGATTTAATTTCTGAAGTCCTCGTAGGCTTCCGTACAAAGCTGTCAGTGATCGTGTGCTGCCCCCTGTTGTCATGATGGCCACAACTGGGACCTGAAACATATCAAAAAACCAGAGAAAGGTATAGAAAAATAAGGCATACATTTGATAAGAAGAATTCAAGTTCAAGAGTAAAATTAGCTATAGTTTGTCCTCCTTTTCCTCATTAGTACTTCTTATTGTTAGAAAGCAGTAAATTGATTTCGGGGGATGGGGGTGGATAATGTATACAATTTCTGACAAGGACATATTCTACATCAACAGCTTCTTAAACTATGGGTCCTGAAGATAAATGAGGTCCCCTTAGCTCAATGCTGGGGTCACAAAAATGGCAACAGTAAAATGTTTCTGAAGACTCAAACACTTGCACAAATCTGATGGCAACAATGTGCAGTGTTTACTATGGACTCTGCAGAAAATGCTTCAGCTGGATTCCTCAAAAAGTAAAATCAATCTGGTAAGCAAGACATTTGTGATTTTTAAAACATATATATCTATACTTAGATTATGTAAAAATCTATTGGGTGAAAAGGGAAAATGGAAATGTTCAAGAAGCCTTGCTCTGCACAATGTCCTCTGTGCAGATGGCAGCTCTGAGATCCAATGAAAGATTGGACTACACTGCTGTTGGATTATAGCATTTAGCCAAGGAAATCTGATACTAATTGGTTTGGGGGTGAAAAAAGAACAGAGCAGAATGAGTAAGACATTATGAGAAGTTGTTAGTAGGAAAGAGACAGGGAAGGACTCAAACGGACATCTTGTCATATATTGAAGTGCTTAGAAATACAAAAAAGTAGAGGATTTTTCCACTCTATATACCAATTTAAAGAAGTCAAGATAGCATGTCATTAGTATTTTTGCCTTATATAAACATCTAGACACTTAAAAGAGCCATTCTAAAGGGAAAGTACTGATGAATGCAATATTTTCAAGGACTACCAAGTATTTTTCTAGGAAGAAAAAAAACCCTGCTCCCCGCTTGCAATTTGTAGGGCTTTCCTTTATGTGTCTATTTTACTAAAATAATCTTTCTGTTGCAAGCAATGAGAGGAAATTAATTTACAACCTCATCGCATGGAGGCTGAGAAGTGTCTTTCCCCGCTTCTTTGTGCTGCTGGCACAGAGTCCACTGAAGCCCATCAGATGACACAGAGTTACTTCCAGTGGGGCTCTGTGCCAGCACTGTAGAGACACAGGAGGATGCGAGAGGAAGCCGGGGACAGCGGGGGTAACATTGTGGGAGGGGATCTCATGAGCAACCTTGGTAAAGGGATGAAGCAGTATGCTGCCCCACAGTTTCCCCCATTGTACCCTGGTTCCTCGGCCTCCATGTGACGAGGTCCTTAGTCTATCAGTGGAACCGCTCTAAATGCCCCTCTCTACTTGGATGATTGGGATCTGGGATCTTATGTGAGTCCAACAGATACATATCATGTCCATCTGTATGCATTGGGACCATACCTCTTAATATGTTTCTAAAACCTCTACAAAGGTGCAGTCATTAATCTCACCAGGAGGTCATTCCACCATAATAAGGTCCCCCAGTTCTTCTTTCTTCTTTCCCACTAAGAATAACTGAGGCTCCTGCCACACAGCTACATAAAATCCACATGTCACTTGATTATATGGCAGTGTAGACTCGGGCCGCTTCCACACCACTAAATAAAATCCCACATTATCTGCTTTGAACTGGAATATATGGCAGTGGGGACCCAGATAACACAGTTCAAAGCAGATATTATGAGATTTTCTTCCATGATATTCTGGGTTATATGGCAGTGTGGAAGGGCCCTGAGCCACATGAACCCAGCTATTTGTGGCATGGCAGTAATATACTAAGAAAAATCAGTACCTGTCATAATGGCAATAATATACTACTTCCCAACTATTCACCTTGGTACACACATGAAAAATGCATTTATTTAAAAATAAACTTCTATTTCAAATAATTGAAAATAAAAACAAAAGCATTCAACCTCTTGCCATGTTGGTAGAGGAAAAAGGTAGAAGGGAAAGTATACAAGGCAGGAAGAAGTTACACCCGTTCCAGTAAACTAGTTTTTCATGACTTTCAATGAAGCCATTTGTGGTAAGACATACTATACAGACATCCAGAACTCTGTATTACACACCTCATGATCTTGCAAATCCTTTTCTAGTTTAAGAACTTTTTTCAAAGCATTAGCAACAATTCTCTTCCTTTTACACAAGAAGCTTTGCTCTTCAGGGCACAAATCATATCCCAAACGTACATCGAGGCCAGGTTGACTGGAATACACAAAATTAGAAAGAAATACAGACATATCTGTTGCTATTTGGAATCTGTTGCAGAACTATGATCATTTAAGTCTTAAATCAAATTTAATCTCTCAACAGTTCTTCATTGATCATTAGAACTTCTCTTTTTTTACAGTAAAACCTGTTTGGCAGTGGAATACATTGCTTTGAAAGGTGGTAGACACTTTGGTTCCTGCTACTCTATAGAATTAATGCAGTTTGAGAGATTTTAGGCTTCTCTGCTAAAGTGTGCCTTACTAAATTACAAATACCAGGTTTCCATAGCATAGAGCCATGACAGTTAAAGAGGTCAAACTGTATTAATTCTACACTTTAGATGCATTTTTAATCTTTCATGATTTTTAAATGGAGCTTGGATGTATATCTTTCATGAGTGCTTCAGCTGAATACTCTTGCATTACAGGTGTTGGGTTTGATGTCACTTGTTGTACCCTCCAATTTACAGTTCAATGACCAATAGATACAAGGTATGATAGGAGAAGAGACACAAAAAATTATATCATTTAATAAATAAATGAACAATAAATGAACTGTCTACAGTGGCTTATAGAGAAAACTCAGGCCCCTTCCACACAGCTATATAAAATCCACATTGAACTGGATTATATGGCAGTGTGGACTCAGATAACATTTATTGTGGATGATTTGCCTTGATATTTTGAGTCATATGGCTGTGTGGAAGGGCCCTCAGTAAAATCACACCACAGAGAAAGGACGAGCATGCCAACAACTCTGTAAATTTGATTTTTGTTAAATTTAATTAAAATGTTTTTGAATTAGTAAACATTATTATAGAGACAATATTTATATATGCCCACACTATTTTTTTTTCCTCATAAATGAATAATGCTGTATTTTATTCAAAGGGGCAATGGCTCACTGGCACTCCTCCAGTTCCCCTGGACTCAAGGGGGCAATGTAATGGAAGACACACCACAAGCTGAATCCCAACTGCAGAAGCTGTTTATTGCAGGCCAAAGCAATAAGGACACAATGCAAGGAGCATAAAAAGGTCTGTCGTACCCCCAAATGGGGATGCAAGGCTTTTATCACTTTGACAGAGAATTAAAGACACATTCTTGTTGTTTACAGCAATCATTATCTCATTGGTCTAAGCTGGCTATGCAGATGTTCATTGGCTCTCCATAATTCTAACAGGCAGGAAGGCACATGTAGGATGTTAACAATGGCACAACTATAGCCTATTGTTCTCCAGCCATTAACACTCAGTTGGAAAGGTCGATACTTCAAGCGACTGGGAAATTAGGGGAGAACAAGCTAACTAGTTCTGTCCTGATGTACTTGTATCCTTGAAAATTAACTTCCTCTCTGCAGCAACATTTTCCCAAACCGTGGTACCTTCTGCAAACAAAGGTATCTGCAAATCAGGACATATGGGAGTAAATCAAGACAAATGGGATTTATAATCATTGAAAGCATGACTTGACGATTCATCGATTGGCTATGTCTGGTGTACGAGGTTTAGCCCTGAAATGGTTCAATTCATTCCTCTAGAACCGGAGACAGAGAGTGGAGTGGTTAGGCCAAAGCTCTGAGAGCTCCTGCCTTCGCTGTTCCCCAGGGTGCTATCCTCTCACCCCTGTAACATCTACGTCCGGCCATTTGCTGGACTGGTGTGGAGCTTTGGCATAGAGTGCTACCAGTATGCAGATGATAGCCAGCTACTCTTGCGTCTCGAACCTGGGACAACCGCGATTCCTGAGAACTTTAGGCTGTGTTTGGAAGCAGTGATGAGTTGGCTGCGAGCAAGCAGACTAAAAGTGAATCCTGCAAAATCTGAGATACTCTGGCCTGGCCAGCTGCCAGAATTAATCCAGTCTCTGCCTGGTTTCGATGGGGAAGCTCTGGTTCCGTCTGCCACCATTAAAAGCCTTGGGGTTGTGCTGAACTCATCGCTGACGATGGAGGCCCAGATCACTGCCATAAGTAAGCAGGCCTTTTTTCATCTTCGCCAGGCAAGGAAATTGGCATCCTACCTTTCGGTAGAAGCATTGGCAACAGTAATCCACGCAATAGTCACCACGAGGTTGGACTATTGCAACGCCTTATATGCCGGCCTTCCGAAGTCAACAACCCAGAAGATTCGGATGGTCCAAAATGCAGCGGCCAGGCTGCTAGCGGGATCATCTATAAGATCCCATATCACACCGATTCTGCAACAACTGCATTGGCTACCAATAGAACATCGGATCTCTTACAAGATACTGATCCTGACATTTAGAGCTCAAAATGGCCAAGGACCTTTATATCTTAGGGACCACCTCATTCCTTTTCTCCATCAGTGGTTGCCTCGATCCACTCAGGAAAATCTCCTATATATACTGGGCCCTAGGGAGGTACACCTGGAAGCTACAAGGCATAGAGCTTTTTCGACCTATGCTCTAATTCTGTGGAACTCATTGCCTCCATACATTAGAGCAATGTCAGAGTTGCGACCTTTTGTAAAGGCACTCAAGACTTGGCTGTTTGGTTGTGCATTTAAATAATCAGATCTAATTTGTCAAATAGTCACTGTTGAATGTTTTTATGTTGAATGTTTTTAGATTGTATAAATGCTATTTTAGATTGTAAGTCGCTTGGAGCACCTTGGTGGAGAGCGACTAATTAAGAAATAAAGTGAAGTGAAGTGAAAGCATCCATGAAAATCCCCCTTTAAAAACTACGTCTCCCTCAGAAGCACTCACGACTAATAGTCCTTAAAGATATTTCTAGAAGAGAAAGATGTAAAGTGGAATAGATAAAATTGCCACTATTACCATCCGAGAGAGGATGGATCTCTTACCAGTCTTCTGTCTTCACATGTAGAACATAATTTTTGCTCTGAAAATTCAGGACACAAATACAAGTTTTGTTGTGTTATAGCTGTTTTACAATTCTAGGAATCCATTCTAAAACACTGTACGCAAATGCACTGATCTAAACATGCAAGCATATGCACTCTTGTTGCCTGATAGATTGGAAATATGAGCATCATCCAGTTAGATACTGATTCAACTAAACATCTAAAGATATAGACTCCAATCTCCCTGGCATCGCTCTTCCTTCTGAGATTTGTTTTCTTAAAGTTTAACTTACTGCTTGGAGAAAAGAATTGCTGCGGAAATAAAGGGGGATCCATTTTATGTCTGCATTGGTCATCCACTCAAGACTACCTTAAGATCTACTTCACTAGACATCGCAAAGATGATGCAGACCTGTTCAAAAAATTATTCAGATCTTACCTCTGCTAGTACTATTTTCTGGTTAATAGGAATTGAATTGATTTCCACTTTTAAAATGTTTTCTTCTTTGTTATAAGAACATGGACCCTGGAAAGATAGATGTATTTCTATCAGAAAGAGTGAAAAATATAATACATTAGAAGTTATTTATTTATTGTTTGAAGACATGCATATTCTGAGAACATATTCTATTTAATACCAGTGTTTCCTACATTATATAATATGGAGAGGAGCAATTATCCTCCCCCGCCACCAATAAGCCCAGGGCTCAACACTAAATGAAATTCGTTCATTCCTGGTAACCTGAATGGCAGTAGGGACCATTACTTTGACAACAACATAATTTTGCTGAAGGAAAAGAAATCTTTTTACAGTTAGCATGAGGCTGCTGAACATACAAAGGCATATTCTAGATCCTTCTTCGGTAGATTAACTTCCAAGATTTGATGTTTATACTTGATATAGTGGAATGAGGACTGGCGTCTGGGCCTCAGGCAAAAACTTGAGGAAACATTAAATTCCTGATTTTCTTCATGGGATCCTTTCACCATAAGAGTTAGTGTTTCTTCTAAAAGAGAAAAGGGGGAAATATTGTAAAAATCAATAATCTTCAAGAACTAGCAGTAATGAAAAGCATATCAGTTGATTTATAGAGAATCACTGCTTTTTAATATAAAGACATGGCATGTAGGAAGACACACCTAATTTTTCAGCAGTATTACACTTACTAGGACCATATGTCTCCTTTGAAAATTGCTGTACACCCCACATTCTTTATTTACATGATACAATGTGACAAAATTGATGTCATTATCATGGTAGCAATGAAAGTAGCAACAGTAGGGAGGAATATCCCCCCTTGAAAGTACAGAAGAGTCTCACTTATCCAACCTTTGCTTTTCCAACATTCTGTATTATCCAACACAGTCCACGGTGGGAGAAAGAAAGAACCCTTGTCTGTTTTGGTGCTAAATTCATAAGTACAGTAATTACTACATAATGTTACCATGTATTGAACTGCTTTTTCTGTCAATTTGTTGTAAAACATGATGTTTTGATGCTTAATTTGTAAAAACATAATGTAATCATAACATAATTTGACGTTTAATAGGCTTTTCCTTAATCCCGCCTTATTATCCAACATTTTTGCTTATCCACCATTCTGGCGTCCCGTTTGTGTTGGATAAGTGAGACTTTACTGTATGTCCAATGTTCCTGGAAGTTTAAATTCTATTTAAAATAGTATTTCTTAGAATTATTGCTTATATAAAAGTGTAATAAAATGCCATTTTAATTGAAATTATAATCTTACTTGACTTCTGCTTCATTTTCCTATCTACCTCACATTCCAAATGGCAGAGTTGGCGAGACTGTAGGAAAACAAAGAAGAACAATTAAAACTGAAATAGAATTAAAATACTACATTATTGCTTTCTCCATCACCTAACAGGACAATGTTAGATCCATATTTTAAGAGAATAAGAATATTTCCTAGAAAAGTGTGCAGCCGAAATGCAATGATGTTCTTACCTAATCAGGATATTTGATAGCCATGTGTATTTTAAAACTTTCAGGTGTAAGTGCTATTCAACAGTAATTAATAATTCAGTCAAACAAGTGTGAGTGTGTGTGTACACAGCTTACATGCATGGTTTTTTGAAACTTTCAAGGAAATGAGGAAGCACTTAGAGATAAGCTGTCCACATTTATGTAGTTTTAGAAACTGTTTCGGTTTCAAAGACTGATCCATCAAAATAGAAATTATATTTATTAATATTAGAATTGCAACAATACTCAGCACTGAAGAGTGGGTAGTAGTAATAATAGGGCTGGATAATTTGAGCGACCCAAAGTATCCTCCTTTATTCTTTTCTATCTCAGCCCCTCTTTGATGTAAACTGGAATTCTTTTTCCCACCTTTTCTCTGCCCTAGCAGTCTTTTCTTAGCTCTTTCTGAGAGTGAATTAGGACTTCAAGAAAATTTCCTATCTTAGAATGGAGCCCCTATCCAAAGTCTTTAATTTGTTTCTCCAAGCCATTGGTGTGTTATCTCCTAAATCAGACACTATAACCACTGCATGGCTTTCTATCTTTTCATTACAAGTAGTAAAGCTATGACCCCTGTAGTATCTGATGGGTAACATATGAACAGAGAATTTTTCTCTGAAGATGGACTAGACATTTTATCCTTGGAGATTGATCTCTAGCCTCATACATCTGTTTGTGAAACTACATAAAGATCATCCCTGTACCTAGTGCCTGGGCACAGAGACAAACCATAGCCCTTATTTATGAGAAGATTGTGTATCCATTCTCTCTGATCATATTGCCACAATAGTGACCTGTTCTCCAGCTTTATGGTGAATAATTTAAAATGTAGCATCCATGCATAGTTATTTTTTACTTTGGTCATGATAAGCATCTTGTTGTCTTGCAATCTACCAAGTTGGCATTCCTAATATTAAAGCTTTGTTCATATTCCAACACTGTTATTGTTGGTGTTAATTAGCATCAAGTCAACTTCTTATAGTGATCCTATAAATAAGAGACCTGTAAATCACTGTGTTATCAACAGCCCTGTTCAGATCTTGCAAACTCAGGATGTGGTGTCTTTGATTGCATCTATCCACTTTCCATACATACTGTGCTACAGAAAATACTAAGTGATGTTTCAAAGTCAACAATACAACAAAAGGTTATTTTCTTGATAGAAGGATGGAATATTCATGAAGGCAGTCAGATGAAGGTAGTTCTGTCAAAAAGTACACTGGAGTTAACAATTTTTGTTGTTATTATTGAGTGATCAGAATCTATATCCCAGCAAGTGTATCATGTACACTTGATACTAACCAAGAGGGCAATATGCCCAAAACAAACATTGATCTGTAAAGGTTTTATACAGAATTCTTTCATAACAAAGTGAAACAACATCTAGAATTCTAGCTAGTTGTTGCAATCCAGAGCAGGGAACGAGGCCCTAAGATAACTATCCACCACACTTGGCTGTGAAAAACAATCCTTTTTTATTGAAGAAAAATGGTTACAAAATAAAGGAAAAATGCAAGTCAGAAGCCACAGCAAAATCAGCAAACATGAATTTAAATGGACAAAGCAAAACCAAAAGCCTCACTGTGAAATACTGGAACCTGTTGGCAACCCACTAACCGTACTTGATATCCTAGAAATCTTCCCAAACTATGGCTGGGGAACCGGGAGAACTGCCAAGGTCTTCATCAATTCTGAAACGATGCCTGAACTGAGACAGTCAGCCCGGCGTAATGCAATTAAAACTCAAGAATTGGTTCCGTGAACCCCCTTCTTTTTTGAAGCCAATGTTTTTAATTCTTGAATTCAGGAGGATCGAGGCAAACTGAGTGATTTACTTCTGTCTTCCCAAATTTGGCCCCTTCTGTTGTCATTACAGTTAACAGGTGCAGAAGGGAGGGAAAGTTCAAGGTCTCCCTCTGAAACATTCTCATGAACACTGGTACTTTCATTTTCCAAATCTACAGAAGTTCCTTCCTCACTAATTTCAGGAACACTGGCATTTTCCAAACCTACAGCAGTTTTTTCCTCACTAATTTCAGGAACATTGGCATCAAAAGGTACATTTCCATTAGCATCAGTAAATATACTTTCATTAGCATCAGGAGGAACAAACAGAGAATCAGGTTCAAGTTCAAACTCAGGCTGAACCCCAACACTGGTTATTCTAAAGTAAGAGAGGAGAATAAATTGCTGCATACAACTACAATTCACTTACTCACACAAAGTGCTACTATATGGAATTGTGACATATTTACTACAACAAAAAATCAGATTACCACTGCACTCTTGGGTATTATCAAGATAAGAAGGTAGCCATATTGGTCATACACTATCTGACCTTAATAATATATCGAAGTATGTTTGGAGATGTTGAGTTTACTTCAGAGGAAGTCCTGGACAATTAGCCATTCAATGTAAGGAAATATATGTTATGACTCAATAGAAAAGCCATGTCAATTTCTTTCTGTTTCCCTCTCAGTTGTAGGCTTTGATAATACACACACACACACACACACACATACACACACACACACACAAGAAAGAAAATAAATGAAAATTACCAAAATAACTCCATTCGTAATGATAGCTTCCAGAACACTTGACCTAAAATAAAAGAAATTGAATGGAAATATTCTATAATGTATTGATATAATACAGAGAAACATGACTGTTGTGTTTAAGACATAAAAAGAAGGTCAAGCTAAAGGTCTAGCTAGGCCAAAACCTTGTTCCCACAGTGCCCAGTAAGTTTCCCTATAGGAAACCCACAGACAGGATAGGAACATAGTAACTTTGAGGAATATAATTCTTCTTATAGATATCAACAAATAATTTCAGCAATTATCTTAATTCAGTGAGAAAGGCTTTAAAAACAACACAGTTTTCAAAAAATATTTGCAATTCAGGGCTTATTCTGTGCAAAATTTACACATGGTTTCTTTTATATAGAAACTATCATTTTCTGCACATGAAATGGCATCTTCTGCATGGAAAATAATATTTAAATACATACATATTAATTTTTGCATAGAAAATGCTGCTTTTGCAAAAATGCTATTTTCTTTGGAAATCAACTATGGGCAAATTCTACATAGAAGAAATCCCAGATTAAAGGATTTTCTGCACAAGAAACATAATTTTCTGCAGATAAATAACATTTCAGTGTAATAAAATATTTCAATGAAACATTAATTCTTGCATAGAAAAATGTGTAAATTCTATGTGAAATAAACCTCAAGTATGCATTTTCTGCATAGAAAACATCATTTTATATGTCAGGATTAATATTTCTGCATTCCATGCAGACAATACTTTTTCCCATGCAAACAATCCTATGTGGATTTTGGGAATAAGTCCCAAACTAGCTCCAGCTAGTCCAGCGTGCGGCAGCCATGTTGTTAACCGGAGCGGGACGCAGGGAGCACACAACGCCCTTGCTGTCCCAGCTCCACTGGCTGCCAATTAGCTACCGGGCCCAATTTAAGGTGCTGGTGTTATCCTACAAAGCCCTAAACGGTTCCGGCCCAAAATACCTTGAGAACCGCATCTCGGCCTACGAGCCCACGAGGACCTTAAGATCATCCGGGGAGGCCCTTCTCTCGGTCCCGCCTGCCTCACAGGCACGCCTGGCGGGGACAAGAGAGCGGGCCTTCTCGGTGGTGGCCCCCCGGCTGTGGAACTCCCTCCCTGCTGAAATCAGACAGGCGCCTTCCCTCATGGCCTTCCGCAAGGGCCTGAAAACCTGGCTCTTTGAGAAGGCCTTCAACTAAGTGCTATGTTTTTGGAATGACCACCGGAATGGACCATGACTACGAGATTGATTATGACCCTAAACAAGACGAAGCGGATTTTTAGTTAAGTAGCTGTGTATTAGTAAAATGTGTGTTGTGGTCCTGATTTATTGTAACCTGTTGTCCTTTGTGTTCTATGTTCTGTACACCGCCATGAGTCGCCTTCGGGCTTGAGAGTGGCGGTTAACAAGTGCAAATAATAAATAAATAAATAAACTATAAAGATTCTTGTCAAGATTATTTTTGTCAGGGCTTCTCAACACTTGGAAAACGTGTGATTTTCTACCAATTTTAAAAAAGTTTTCAGACAATTTCTACATCACTATTTTCTCTATCAGCTGGTATTTAGAGATATGTTGCCTATAATATTAGACATATTATAAAGCTATCACATGTAGTAGCTACTTCTGAATTTGTCCAATCTATTTAAGACCTTATCATGGTATTTCTCCTCATGAAAAAAAATCTTAGCTCCATTTCTTGCAATATTAAGAAAAACAACATAGAGCACCTTCAGTATGGGAAATAGAAAACGTCAATTTCTTAGAAGAATAAGGTGATTTCTCTACTGGTTTTTTTAGTAACAAAAATCAATTTATTTTGTATATTTAAATTCTGGGTGGAAATTTAGAGAAAAAACTGCTTTAAACATTCTCAAACTCAATTTCACTCACCTATTGCTCAGTTCAAACTCGATTTCCAGCTGCTCATGTTTCTGAAATGAAACAAAAGTAATTGAATTAAATCAAGTGCTATCTAATCATTATACTGCTATATATATTGTGTATTCTCAAGCACATCCTTCTGTTTATACAGACCTTTAGATCAGAGTTAAAGCACATAAGAACCTTTTCATTTAATTGTAGCCCAGCTATATCAAAGCACACAGTGAAGAGGTGGTCATCATAGCAGAAATCTTCATCATAGACACCCAACTCCAGGACATTCTGATAGAAGAAGAAGAAGAAGAAAAGTTTATAAGTGAAGAGGGTAAATTAAAAAAGTGGCATAGAAGGCATAACATTTGTGTAGAAAAAAAGAATAGGTTGTGGAGGGTGTTTGTCTTAGTTTAGAAAAGACATAATACTTTACTTTTTATGTATTTTATATCCCACCACCATCTCCCAAAAGGAGATACTTACAAGACACTTTAGTGCAGTATATAACATAAACGGCACATAGGTATAAAACAATATCACATAAAAATTATAAAACAACTATGGATGTGGCAGACAGTCTTACAAAAATAGGACGCTAGTAAGTGCCCTTTAAACTGGTGAATTTTCCTTTTATCTGAGGACGATTTCAATGAGCTGGCAATCACCTGCTTTGGACCTATGTTCCAGTCCATCAACAGAGAAGGTTCTCATGCAAGTGACATATGATCTAGACACCATCTACACTGGTATGCAGAAACTTCATATGTTTATAAGAAATATGAATATATACTTCTTGACAACTTTGATGTAGTTTTTGAAGAGTTTGAATCAGTTCTGAAGATGCAGATGGTGAATAGCATGTCCGCAACATGCTGAATGTACACCAGGTTTTTTATCCTGGCTTTAAACCAGTTCTTGAATAGATTCAGTACCTTTGGCAGTTCTTTTAAATAAGTGGTTCTCAACCTGTGGGTTCCCAGATGTTTTGGCCTTCAACTCCCAGAAATCTTAACAAATGGTAAACTGTCTGGGATTTCTGGGAGTTGTAGGCCAAAACACCTGGGGACCCACAGGTTGAGAACCACTTATTTAAATCCAACCAGGTCTTGAATTGTCATTGCCTGCATAATCACTATAACAGTACAGTGGGAATTAACCATATTAAATAGCTTCTGCATCAAAATTTCAAACACATAGCACACTTGCACAATTGGAATAAGATCATAATGCTTTCAAACTATTTTTCTATACTTATTTTAGCAGTGATTAGTATAATATGAGCTGTAAGCAACTACAGTACGATCCCCACATCTGTGAAACTGTAACTGCATTTTCAATTCTCCACATCCAAAAAAATATTTTTAAAAGGCATTTTCTAGGTGAGTACCTAGAAACTATGGTATTCTTGGGTCAAAGTCCTTAATTTCAATAGGGCTTGCTATTTCCCACCATTTTATTAGCAATTTGAAGTCTAGGAACATATCCCATGAATCCACTTGAAGCCACAGCAGCTATTGTAATACCAGTTGTATCAGTCCCTTTATTTTATTTCTATTATAATTTCTATCTCACTTTCTGCCTCTTTCAGCAGATGTGTTCAAAGCAGCAACAAAGTCTAATATATAGCAAAATAATAACCAGTATAATTATGACAAAATTAATGCACTACTAGTCTAAAAACAATGGTATTTCCCGTAGCAACCTATGGATGTGAGAGCTGGACCAAAAGGAAGGCTGAGTGAAGGAAGATAGATGCCTTTCAACTGTGGTGCTGGAGGAAAATTATTAGAGTGCCATGGACCGCAAGAAGATCAAACCAGTCCTTACTCCAGGAAATAATGCCCTACTGCTCACTGGAGGGAAGGATATTAGAGTCAAAGATGAAGTACTTTGGCCACATAATGAGAAGACAGGAAAGCTTGGAGAAAATAATGATGCTGAGGAAAATGGAAGGAAAAAGAAAGAGGGGCAAACCATGGTCAAGATGGATGGATGGTATCCTTGAAGTGACTGGCTTGACTTTGAAGGAACTGGGGGTCACCACAGCTGACAGGAAGCTCTGGCATGGACTGGTCCATGAGGTCACGAAGAGTCGGAAGCAACTGAACGAATAAACAACAACAAAGTCTAAAAGCAGTATAACAGGAAGCTGGAAAACATGTGAGCTTGAGAACAGTGGCATAAGAATAAACTATACCTCACTACCTCTGAGGATGCTTGCCATAGATGCAGGCGAAACGTCAGGAGAAATGCCTCTAGAACATGGCTCTATAGCCCGAAAAAACCCACAAGAACCTAATAAATGATACCTTTGAAAAGTAGGAAAAGGCAATTTTCTAATTTGTGATTAAATATAGAGGCAAAACACATGGTATATAGATGAGGCATATAGTGACACTGTTTGGCCCCTGCCCTTGGTTCTGGCTCCCCCAAACATTTGTTGCATTAGGAAACGGCATCCCGAAGAATCATCCAACCACTGGGTCCTTGGGCTATATGGCTGACTTCATGGATGTGGTGTTTGTCTGACTTTGTGTATGGAAATAGTGAACTATTAAAAAATTAAGACAATTTTGGATTTTTTATTTTATTTTAATGCCTCTGTTTATTCATCTATGTTATTTTAAATTCCTGAGAAGTCTGTTAAAAAGAGAAAATAGCAGTCCTACCAGTTTCAAAGGTTAATTAATTTCTTACCTTGTATACAACAGTTGTAATACAACTGTTCGGTTGCCTGACGTGATAAATAAATAAATAAATAAATTTCTTACCTTTGCTCTGCTTTGGACCATGAAATGAAAAGTTTCATTCCAGACTGGGTCCTTACAATTTTGAACAGTTTTTGTTCGGAACTGAGCAGAAGAAGCTGTTGGCATCCACAACATCAGATACCCATCTGTAGGGCTCACTATTGACAAGAAGAGGACAGGACTAATAACAATGTGAAAGCAGATAACAGCATTCTTTGCTAGTAGATCTAGCAGGAATGGTAGAGATGGTTCTGCATTATCATAATCCAAGCAAAAGGGTAGATTAAGTGAGGTGTGTCTCTATGGGTTTGTCTGGGTTTTTTTTTTATTCTGTCTGATTATAATTAGTGTTCAAGGTGATAGTACAGTAATATTCTCTTAAGACGGATTAAAAATGAAAATTAACAGAACTCTCACACTTGGATGATATACTTTAATTTATTATTTACCTAATAATTTATTAAAATATCTATAATATACTTCATGTATTATGGGATACCAGTAAAAGCAACTTAAATACATTTAAAATTATTCAGAATTTAAAATAATAAAAGCAAAAATGTTTAAAATATTAACAAGTTAAAGGATCTTAGCAGTTAAAATGTCCCAAAATCACACACAGTGGGCTTTTGGTATCCACTAGCATTTAGTTCCAGGATCCCCTGGGATACAAAATATGGATCCTATTTGGTATCCCTTATGTACCAAGGGAAAATCAAGCTTTGCTATTTTTAATATTAGTTTTTCAAGCCATTGATAGTTGAATCTATGAAGAGCCAACTGGACATATACATTTTGGTAAACCAATCAAGCTTTTTAATATGTGCCATGTATTTCTGTTCCTCAGGCTCTCTCTTCATGGCACATAAGAAGTAGAAGAGAACCTGGATCTGAAAGGTAACTGAAATAGTGCACAGGTTCGGATCCTCCATTTCCTGTGTGCTGTGTCTATTTGCCTAGGAAAAGGAAGGGAGTTATGGGGAGGGGGAAAGAAACACACAACACATCCACATTCAGAATAGCCTCTTTGCTTACCTCCTGAGGACAGGGCTGCAATTTGAACATTTAAATTGCAACCCCAGCTTCAGGGGCCCGGTATGATCTGAGAAGTGATCCCTCACCTTTTAAGTACAGGGCTGCTTTGTGAATGTGTGAACACAGCAGCTCCAATTTAGGAGATGGGGCAGTGGCACAAGCTTGCAAATTAGAAAGTAGACTGATGAATAGTTACATATCAAATAATGATTTTAGCCCTGAAAGGTATTGTAATTTAATTCTATTTATGACTTGGTCATGGTAAAAGGAAACACTTTGCAAGTATGAATAAAGATCTGAATTGCAGTTTGCTTTCTGATGGTTCAAAGCAAACAAACTTTGGTTTCATGCGCAAAATTATTACAATGATTGTGTATAAAATTATTCTCAGACTATGTGTATAAAGTATCTATGAAACAAATGAAATTGTGTTTAAACTTGGGATCCATCTCCAAGAAATTATCTAACTATGCACATATATACAAATACAGATATTCCAAAATTTGAAAATATCTGAAATCCAAAACATGTCTGGTCTCAAACAGATATGGATAAAGAATACTCAACCTGTATTGTGGAAGCAGAAGAATGTTTGCCTTCTTCTGAACTAATTCTTCCCTTTCACTTGCAAATTTTTCCTGGGTTCTGGTACGTTTTGTCTTTTGTTCTGACAAAATTAAGGAAAACCACTCCCTCCCATCCTGCCTAGTAACAGCATTGTCTGACACTGTGGAAAAAGAATAATAAAAATACTCACAGATATCTCCTTCTCTGAGATTCCTTGCTCTAATCACTTTTACACTCAGGAGATAACATGGTGATGTTTCTTCCTGCATAAATCATTGCATGCAAAAGCAAATGAAAGCAGTGAAAACATAGTTTAAATTACAATGTAAATGAAATGCTGAGATGGTTGGAAGGAAAAAACAACAAAAAGTGAAAGGCCATAACATTGAATAAAAAGTATTTTAAAAACCATTAATCACCAGCAAATTTTAGTGTGAAATGCCATAAACTATAGTCATCTAGATTCAATTTTCAAAGTTAAGAGTTGTGCATAAACACAAAGAAGGAAGGCATGGGTTTTAATTGCCTGGCAAATTATGAGAATGGTTTTCTTTTACATTTGGAAGTTGAGTTGGAAGATGCCAGAATACATAAATTATTCAGCATTTATTTAAGTGTTAATAAAACCAATGTGTTTTTATATATATATATAAAGAAAAGCCTTCAGTTGGAATGAACAGCTTTATGTCCCTGTGTTGCTTTTGTTCCTGAGACCACATCACTGCAATAAGGTATTTGGCTCCCTAACAGAAGTAAAGGGTCCCTTCTGCTATACAACAGGAAATTTCATGCTGATTTGAGCCGCTGACCTTGACCTCTGCTCAAAATATTCCCAGTTAAGAAGATGCCATCATGACATTTTGCAGTTTAGCAGCTCTGCCACTAGGACACACTAATTAGATATGCATTGTTTTGCACTCCAGTATTTCAGTTTTCCCAGGAAACCAGAGGGAGGGTGCCCTTTCCCCTCAAACCAGACATTTGGTTGAAACTCATGTCCACTTCCAATATCTCTGCTGCAAGCCCCATCCAGGGCAACACACAACAAACTCCACAGGCCCCTTAGGAGTAGTGTGAGCTAAGGGAGCACAGAGGAGAGTGCCGCCCTGAGTCACCTTCGGGCTAATATGGGTGGGATAGAAATAGTGTAAATAAATAAACAAATAAATTTTGCCAGACAGGGAGGCAAACTTCCAGCTTGTCTAACATGATAGTTCTTCTTCAGCAAACCTGAAAGCAAGGTTTGCTGAGCTTGAGGCCAGTATATCTGGAAAAAAACATCCTCCTACATGAGCTTCCCTACAATTTTAGATTGTCAGCAGTGCACCTGTTGTGTTGCTGAATACCCTAAGAAATGTACTTGGTAAATATGGGACAAAAGCAACATGTCATCTTTGGATCTTCCTCCCCAGGGAAGAAAGGCTGACTTCTTGGCTGAGCTTCCAGTGGGCAGCCAAAATCACTACCTTTCATTTTAAAAACTGCTTATAAAATTCGTTTTACTAGCCTGTGTGAACAGGCATGGCTCTTTTATGCTCATCATCCAAGGTAATAAGAGTAGAGAGGGTCAGTTCTTCCTTGTGGTTCTCAACATCCTTGGTTCATACTAAAATCAATAATTTTGGTCTCCAAACTTGCCCCTGGCTTATATGTGAGGTTGACCTTTACATATTATATTGCTATGATTCCACATTGACTGAGGCAGTATCTGTAAACTCTACCCACTTTATTTCACCACTCAGAGAAAGAGATGGTTTATAGGTAGTTGGTCCCCAAGGTTGATGTACACCCTTTGTCTCCTCCCCACATTTGCTTCTTTTCCTTCTTGTTGCTTGAAAGTTGCAAAATACACACCCCTCAGCCTTCTCATCCATAATGCACTACTTCCCCAATCTTCTGATTCCTGCTTTCAGGAGTGGGTGTCAGACTCCCAGCACCTACTTTTTAAAAAGAAGATGGATTTTTTTCACCCTTCTAAACTGTTCTTGGACCCTGAAATCTCCTTCCACAGTCAGAAATCTTAGGAGGGAGAACACATTGTTCTTTCTGTGTAGGTGGGAAGCTTAAGGGCTGTGCATTGCTCACCACATACGCAGCAAAAAGGAGAGGAGACAAATGAGGGAAACAAACAGGAGATGCATATTATGCTTGTGTATGAACTTCGTAGGGACCAACCCATTCTCAGAGTGGTGAAAGGTAAGAGCTCACTGCTAGTCTATCACAGGAGAATCTAAAGGGATAACCAACTCCCTCTACTTTCTCTGCCACAACAGGGAAGCCTCAAAGAGCTACACTTGTGCAATGTACTTGCCCAGGTATTCAAAATGGCTACAAGTACTTACACTGAGGGAGGAGTGTCATTTTCCCCAGTTTGTACATTACAATTTATTTTCCAATTTATACATTATATACAGTCATTGTATGGTGAGAAAGTCCTTGGTGGGTTACTTTTAATAAGAAAGAATCATGGCTATTTAAAGTAAATAAGTTACGTAGATCCAGCATAAACTTTAGTCATATAGAAGCTTCTAATAAATGTAAATAAGTCAGAAATCTCCTCTTTCATGTTCTGCCTTTCAGAGCCAACCAGGGTTGCTATCTGGCTTCTGAAGATTTTCAGCCTGCAGCATAGTTGTACAGTAGACCATATGACTGCATAGTTGGGTGGAGGATTTGAGCTACTAGCTAACTCCCTCCTAGTCCTGCTATATCCAAATGTGAAAAGAAATGCTTCTGTAATTTTCCTTCTCTCAAATTATTGATGTTTGAAAACCAGCACTGTAGTTGAACAGGAATAGTATGTACATGATATGGGGGGGGGGGGGGGAGGGGTGATCAAAATCTAATTATTCAGCATGTGAGTTCTTACAGTAAGGAGATAATAAAGTAGTGCTTCAAAAAAGAAATCAGACATCATGTGCCTTCATGTTCTCAAATCATTATCTTGGAGTAAATCGCAGGAGTGGCCAAAAGCAATTAATATCCTTGTCTTTCAAGAAGAATTTCTACTGTTTTCGTCAGGTCTTTGCTATTTGTATTCTTCACCATGAATCTTATTGTCATTTTAGAAATGCTTTTATCCAAAAGAGAAGCAATAATAAAAATATTTCTGGTTCAAAATCTCTCCAACTACATTTATCTCATTCTTTTGTAAATAATAGTTATAATTCTTTTGAAAATGTATATATTGTACAACAAGCCAACAACATTTCTCCTAGCACTTAAGCCTGGATGGGGAAACAGCATGAATCATTTGAGTCAAAGTCCTCTTTTGTGGTCTTCAAAGGACCTCAGTGATACTCCCACAGAGACCTCACTTCCCGAATTTTAAAAATTTCAATTTGGGGGTGATTTATTTTCACCCCAAAACTAGCTGAAAGCCCTCAAACCATCTGAAAATTAAATTGCTCACACTCACACATCAGATCCATCACATATGCCCCGAAACACCAAAGTGTCAAAAAGCCCAAAAATTGGCCAATATAGGAGCTAGAAGTGATTTGATGTCAGTTTCAGGATGCCCAAAGATGGTAGTGCAGTCAGGAGGATGGATGTCTTGCTATTGGGTGAACATTGTCCAACTCACAAAGTTGTCCACTTAAAGGACATATTAAAGTGTTGAAAAAAGTGAAACAATAAAGACTATAAATACTTCATAGTATTGACAGGTGAATGGGAGGCAACCACAACATCCCCGTCAGGCCTTTAATAAATTACCAAATCTGAATTTCTAAAGGAAATGATTTTACTGTTTTCTTACAACATTGGAGCAAATGACCTGCCCTTCTAATTGAGTTTCTAAACAGTCTGGAAAACCATCTGTTGTGCTTTGATTATGTTTTCCCACATGGCAGGGGTTCGACTGCATTGTCCTTAAGGTCTCTTCCAAGTAACTCTATATTTCTATAATTTTATAAAAATCCAAATACAATGCAAACATTGAATAGTAGAGAGGCTCTTTTTGCTGTGCTGTATTCATACCAGTTGGGGTTTAACAGTACAATACTGTGAATATTTGTTGACCAACTGTCTTGATTGTAAAACAAAAAACAAAATCCCTTTTTGACTGGAAGTGCATATCTACCCCACAAATTCTATATTATTTTTTTCTCTTACCAAGGAATGGTAATTTGGAGGATGTGAAAAGAATACAATAGTTATCAGCCACTGAAAGTGCTGTGTTGGATCAAACCAAAGACTTTTTTAAATAGAGCAGCGTCCTGTTTCCCACACACGCCAGCCAAACTGTCATAGATGCCTACAAGTAGGGCCTGAGGGAAAGACATATCGTAAGTCACCTCCCCCCTCCCAGTGACTATCTTCAGAAATCTTCTTCCTCTGGTTCTAGACGAATTATATGGTCTTAAATTCCATTAATTTATTCGGGCTCCCTTTTCAACCCATTCATTTGAGTGACTTAAGTACCAAGTTAGGGAGCCTGAAAATATGTTGCTATAGTCCAGTCTCCAACTATCTCGGACGAAGTTATAATTGTTTTTATAACTATATCTTCAGTTTATTGGCATTTGAAATACAGCACCGTCACACATGGAATGTAGATATGAACAGCAATTTAAAAAAAACATCAAAAATACCCTAGAGCTATTCCTACTGCAGCTATCTGCATAGGAATATATATGAGCCTTACCAGATACGATAAACTTCCACACGAATCCATCACGTTGCCGTGCAAGTATGTGCAGGCCAAATGTTCTTGATGGTAGTCCAGGATCACACTGTAAATATTTGAACACCTTGGCAGCCTTTAAACTAACCAAGGTGAATAAACGTCTATTTCATATATGATTCAGAACCACACCCCTTCTGGTTTCTGAAATGAAAAATAATTCCCACTTGCCTCTTTAGATTGTGATGCAGAACAAATGCTAAGTGATTGGAGGTTTTGAAATGTTGTATAGCTAATGGAGCCTTCTCCTTCCCAGTTTCTCCCATCACCACCATTTTTGTTGTAATACATTATGCATTGTTTTCACAGACTTCAGTCATGAATACATTGCCCAGTATAAACTGACTGAAGCTCTGAACTGAAGGGACATCATTACTCATTGAGACACACCAGTTGGACTAGAAGGAGGAGCACTCTTTTGTAGATAGATTCCACCCAAGCATAATTCAGCCCGCATACCTGATTCAATATGCAGATTCTGATCGCTAGATGTATTAAAGTATCTTATTGTGGGTGAGGGTGAAGAAATACATTTCTGCTCACATGGTATCTCAAAATTTTCAATCCTAGTGGATAGAGAAGAGGGCAGCGGGGATTCAATTCAATTTTTTTCTAGGTGAAGAAGACATTTTACAATAGTTTATCTGGTTGGAATGAGGATTAACATTTGCAGTAGTAGCAGCACAGCTTTTTTGTCTTCATAAATTATGGGGTTTTAGTTTATTTGCAGTTCCTGCAAGAGGTAGCAAAAAGAGTAGCAATGTTGTTAGTCCAGAAGCATCCTACAACTCATCCAACAAGGGGAAAGGAGCGGAGGGAGTAATCTATCTATTGTTTCTATTCAATTTGAAGATGGAGTCCCACAGAGACTATCAAACAGCACAGGACTGCTTCCAGTCGATTTTGTCTTTAAAATGTATAGAAACAGATACTTGTGAAGCTAAGCATGAATTGACTTTACTGCTCTTCTGACTGAAATCAGGTATTTAATCTGAGATGGGGGCTATTTTGAAATTCTTCATTTCCTTTGGAAATAGAAGTCCACTGAACTTCACATTTAGGGAATGACCCCCCCCCCCTTCTGTTGGAGAGTACGTTGTTACTGGACTGAATTGGGGGGGGGGGGGCAATTCCAACTACCAGACAAATTCTTTAAGGGTCCTGGAGGGCATTTGAGCAAAAGTAGTTTTAAAAAGAATAAATGAAAGAAATTAAGAATGGGATGATTGATGGCTTTGGAGGCTCCGAAATTGCCTTGAGGGAGAAGCTGCACATGATTTCTCACTTGTCACTTGAAATTTGGAAGAACCATGTGCTTAAAATTAAACGTACCTATATAACAAGTATTTGGGATTCTCAAAACCTTTCTCAGAGAGAGAAGAAAATATGAATGACCGAGTATAACTTAACTGAAAAGCTTGCTAACTGAAAAAGAAAATTGGGACAATTGTTGCGTTTGATCCAGGAAAGACTGATTCTTTCAGCACATACAGAGAAGAACTAGTTTTTGAAATGTCTGCCTCTATAGTTATTGGAGCACTTTTGGAAGAACAGATTTCAATTTCATTTTTGTGACATGTTTTACCCTCTACCATTGCAGTAATAATATAAATATTTGCTGGCATTCTATTAATGAGTTGCAAAGGCATAAGACATCATAAGCTACTTTTTGGTTGCAGAGGTCCAAACTGCTCCAGCAATGCAAGTGATCAAACTTACACCTTCAAAGTAGTGCAAGTCCCCAACATGGGCATTTCTGTATTGCTGGAAAGTGGGGAAATCAGTGGAGGTTGCAAATGAGGACCCCTGGAGTTTCATAAGGCTACCTGCAGGCATAGTTTCCCCATGTGTGCTGAAGCAACTTGAAATATTTACTCTTCCTATGGCCCAGTGGCAGAGTGGATAGATGGGCATATAAGCATGTTTGCATTAATCTGTGAAAATAGGAAATTCGGGTGAATTGATGTGTATGGATGTGATCTCTCTATGGTTTTGGCCCTACCGGTTTTGGTTCTCATCTGAGAAGTTCCATGTGGCACAAAATTTTATCCCTGAGAGACTATTTCTTCTAGACCAGGACTTTGTCAAATCTTTTTCATGCCAGATGTTTTTATGCAACCGCAGGTATATAGGTAATAAATGATAATAAACCTACCAAGCCAGTCTTTAAGCATGAATTTTAAACTCGTGTCATGTGTTTTTGGTCTCTGTCCTGTGTGATTAATGTGTATTTTACAGAAATGCGTTGATCTGTATCTTTTATGAAACTGAATTTTATTGTGTGTTTCTAGAATTTTTGTATTATTTGTGTGTTTTTAACTGTGCTGTGAACCACTTTGAGCCGTGGGAAGAAGCAGAAAGAAATGTTTAAGCAATAAAATTATTATTATTATTAAATCATCAAGCAATTTATTTTAAAACCATTCTTTGGAATACATATTTTATCATGTATTAAAGATGAAAGCCAATTTGCATATTAATACATATGATGGCTTGCTTGTTTTTACATAAAGAATTAAATCTTGGCCGAATATTTGATACTGCAGGAAATAAAGCATCCTCATCATTTTTCATGCCATTATTTATTTATCGTATCAGAAGCAAACCAAGGGTAGAATTGTAATGTATTTTTTAAAAAAAACCCACAAAGTTTTAAAAACTAAATGTCCTTTGACCAGAACTTGGCCACTTGGAGTGCCTCTGACGTTGTTTTGAGAAGGTCCTCCATTGTGCATGTGGCAGGGCTCAAACTGCATTGTAATAGGTGGTCTGTGGTTTGCTCTTCTCCACACTCGCATGCTTTGTGGCCCCATTTCTTAAGGTTGGCTCTGCATCTTGTGGTGCCAGAGTGTAGTCTGTTCAGCACCTTTCATGCCATGCCGATATGCTTGGCTTTCTTGTCTTTGGAGAAGCAGCCCACTAGTGTCCCCAACCCCCCCCCCCCCACACACACACACACACACACACAGTCTCTTGTTTGAAGAGGAATTGTCAGATACTTTTGCATGCTGCATTGGAGATTACTCATGAGAGAAGATGGGAATGTCATTCGGCTGCTTCAGCTTACTGTGGTTGCTGAGGAAGCTTACTGCAACGCTTCCTCGCCACTTCGATAATCGATGGGGCAGAGCCAAAGCCTGTGTCATGTGATGAGGTTCATCTGGATCTATCCCCACAGAGGAGTCCCAGTATAGGGCCAAATACCTCTCGTGTGATGAGATGGTATGAGATATTCATGGGGGAAAAACAGCAAAATGGGCTGCAAGATATCCTGCAAAAACAAAGTTCTTGCAGTTTAATACACTTTTCCCATGCTTTTATGATAGAACCAATTAGAAAATGGCATTTATAACCTAGGACAAAAATTGTGTAACATAATGTTATTGATCTTCTGACAGTTCCTGGCACAACATTTATTCCCACCTTTAAGTCAGTTTCCTTTTTATTTCAAGACATGCTGAATAATATATTCCTTCCCTGTTTCCTCTCTCTCTCTTTTTTTAGAGCCATAATGCTGTAATTCACCACTGAAATAGAATCTTTGCACTACAACTCATGATAACTTGTGCATCTGTAGGTAGTCAGGAAAAGCCTGCAGTCTCCAGCTTATGAATGAAGTTGAGCTGAGGAAACTGCACAGGAGATAAAATGCTGGCAGTCTCATGCATTGCATCCACTGCGGTTGCTTCTTGTGCCACAGTAAATCTCACTCAGTGAACATCAATTCTTTACCTTCTGTAATTCATTTCACAATTGGCTAATTCTTGCCAAATGGTTATGTCAAACTGGGACACACTGTTCTAAATTTAATCACAAGATCATTTCATGTCCATGTTGCAACAGTGGTGTTTTGACATATGTATTGACTGATAAGTTCTGTAATTATCACAGATATCAATGTAAGATCTATGGCGTAATTGATACTGATAATACATTGACTCAGTTATTTCCATGTCCAATATCTTGCAAGCTTTGTAGGTACATCTGTGCAATGTATCTTTTACACAGAAATTCAAAAATAAATAAATAAATAAATGAAGAATAACTGATCTTTCTAGTTCTAGGTTTTTTCCTTCTTTCTCTATTCCAGTTAATGGTGTTTCAAGAATTTTCAAGAGAAAAGAGCATTACTTCCAAGTAGGTGGATTTTCTGGCATAATGGTTTTCTAGGTTCTTATCGTTTTAACAGTTTGGCCCTTTTTAAGTCTTTGTCTGTGCTCAGATATATCTTAGTAAATTTGGATGGGGAAAATATGACCCATGAACTTTGCTTGGCTCCTAGTGCCATTCTTGTTGCCATAGATGAATATAAAGATAAATAAATCACTTTTTGAAAACAAAAATCCAGAAGATCTATTTCTGAAAATTCAGGTTTGCTTATAAATGTTTCCTTCAAAAATGCTCGAAGATCTTACAGTTTCTAAATTCAGCTTTGATGAATTGTGTGACCGATTCTGTCCAGGGCTCCTGCACCAATTATCCAGTTGTATTCAAGATCTTTGTGTTCTTGTTAATTCTGATTTATAGATATTTAGCATAATTATTGTCATCAATATAAATAATGTTTCACAGAATGTAAAAGGCCTATCCTTGCCATAGAGAACTTGCAACTTATTATCATTATTATTATTATTATTATTATCCCACTTTTCTCCACAAAGTCGCTAACAATTTAAAAAGAAATAATGGTAAAACATTTAAGGTATATATGAAAATAAATTTAAATTAATTCCATTATTAAAACAATTCAATTAAAACACATTGACAATAATTAAAAAGCTATTTAAAAAAAAAGCATTTCAAAACCCCTTAGCCCATTTTTGTTTTAAAAGCCTGCATGAATAAAAAGGTTTAGACAACCATCAGAAGAACAGGAAGCAGGAGGTCATTTTGAGAGGAAATTCCAAAGCCTAGTTCCTCAAGAGGCTCTCTCCCACTTCACCATGATTTTTCCTTCTGATGTTTGTTTGATTGAGAGAAGTGCCACCCTGACAATCTCAGATCTCAGACCAGCCCATACAGGGAAATGCAATCTGCCAAATAGCAAGGACCTGAGTCATATAGGACTTTATAGGTAATTGGCAGCACTTTAAATTCTGTGTATTGTCAAAGGCTTTCATGGCTGGAATCACTAGGTTCTTGTAGGTTTTTTCGGGCTATAGGGCCATGTTCTAGAGGCATTTCTCCTGATGTTTCGCCTGCATCTATGGCAAGCATCCTCAGAGGTAGTGAGGTCTGTTGGAAATAGGAAAATGGGTTTATATATCTGTGGAATGACTGGGGTGGGGCAAAGAGCTCTCTGCTGAAGCTAGGTGTGAATGTTTCAGCTGACCACCTATTAGCATTTGAAGGCCTGCCTGAGCCTGGGAAAATGTTCTGTTGAGAGGTGTTAAGATGTGCCTGGTTGTTTCCTCTCTGCTGTTTTGCTGTTGCAATTTTAGAGTTTTTTAATACTGGTAGCCAGATTTTGTTCATTTTCATGGTCTCCTCCTTTCTATTGAAATTGTCCACATGCTTGTGGATTTCAATGGCTTCTCTGTGTAGTCTGACATGGTGGTTGTTGGAGTGGTCCAGCATTTCTGTGTTCTCAAATAATATGCTGTGTCCAGGCTGGTTCATCAGGTGCTCTGTTATGGCTGACTTCTCTGGTTGAAGTAGTCTGCAGTGCCTTTCATGTTCCTTGATTCGTGTCTGGGCGCTGCGTTTGGTGGTCCCTATGTAGACTTGTCCACAGCTGCATGGTATACGGTAGACTCCTACAGAGGTGAGAGGATCCCTCTTGTCCTTTGCTGAACGTAGCATTTGTTGGATTCTCTTGGTGGGTTTGTAGATTGTTTGTATGTTGTGTTTCCTCATCAGCTTCCCTATGCGGTCAGTGGTTCCCTTGATGTATGGCAGGAACACTTTTCCTCTGGGTGGATCTTCATCTTTACTCTCGTGGCTTGTTCTTGGTCTTGCAGCTCTTCTGATGTCTGAGGTGGAGTATCCATTGGCCTGGAGAGACCAGTTGAAGTGGTTCAGTTCATCTTGGAGGAGGTGGGGTTCGCAGATTCTTTTTGCACGGTCTGCCAAGGCTTTAATTGTGTTTCTTTTTTGACTTGGGTGATGGTTGGAGTTTTTATGTAGATATCTATCTGTGTGTGTGATATCTACATAAAAACTCCAACCATCACCCAAGTCAAAAAAGAAGCACCAGCAAAAAAGAAGCAACAGCAAAACAACAGAGAGGAAACAACCAGGCACATCTTAACACCTCTCAACAGAACATTTTCCCAGGCTCAGCCAGGCCTTCAAATGCTAATGAAGGTGGTCAGCTGAAACATTCACACATAGCTTCAGCAGAGAGCTCTTTGCCCCACCCCAATCATTCAACAGATATATAAACCCATTTTCCTATTTCCAACAGACCTCACTACCTCTGAGGATGCTTGCCATAGATGCAGGCGAAACGTCAGGAGAAATGCCTCTAGAACATGGCCTATAGCCCGAAAAAACCTACAAGAACCTACTTTAAATTCTGCCTGGAAAAAACACTGGCAGCCAATGAAACTGTCACAAGCAGAAGAGCAACCCACATGCAAAAGGGTAAGAAAGGATGAATTTGAATAAATGCAGCTTTATTGCTCTTGTTTCAGTTTAGAAGACTACAACAGTACAGGGCTGGGCTTTCTAGAAGTAGATGTTACAGAGCTGGAGTTTCAAGTCATAGAACTCATGTGTCATAGATATTCTATGAAGTGTTGTTAGCCCTTAAGCAGTTTTCCTTCTTTCTGCAAATTATAGTGCCAATCTCCTTAAGTTTAGTCATCACTTTTCTGAATTAAATCAAAGAGCACCAACTGTATTTAGCTGGCGAATATGTTTTGCTCCTTGTTCAATTTGTTCATTTCTGCAGGTTGCCTTCAAATGTTTTCTTATTTCCTTATACACCCAGAGCTGATGATAGTACTATTCAAGATCTTAACCTTACTCAAATTAGTTATTGTATACCTTTAACTTATTTCTGCCTTATGGTGACCCTAAGGCAAACCTGCTAGCAGATGTGGGGTTTTTTTCCAGCAAGATTTCTTCATAAGGGCTTCCTTTGAGATTGAGAGAGTGACATGTCTAAGGTCATCCAGTGGGTTTCCATGGCTTAGCAGAAATTTGAATCCTGATTTTCAGAGCTGTGGCTTAGTGCTCAAACTAGTACAACACATTGGCTGTTGTTTTTCTATTTTATTCTTCTTGGAGCAGAAGAAAACAGAAGTGTCAGAAAATTTCCGTCACCAAAATTTCAGCCCTAATTTATATGCATGAATATATAACTGAGATAGGTCATGCTCGATTTGACTTTGGGAACTGGTATCACTACATTTTCTTTCTCTCCCCCCCCCCCCCCCCTCACTTATGCCTCATTACAGAGGAAGGCAGAAACTTTATTTATTACATAAAGAAATTCACTTTGAAATGTCATGCATATCAAAATGTAAGGAAAACCTAGACCAAGGAAATCTATTCCTTGTTGATGCTGGTGTAGTAACAAATATAGCTATGTGAATATCCTGATTTTCTGTGGAATAGTGCTTCAGGCAAATCATCTTTTCCCCATACATCCATGTTATGTTGCATTTTATGATCATTAAAGCTTTGTTTAATTACAAGAGAATCACAGGATTATATACAAAATGTCACACAAGAGGTAGTATGAATTATTCCCAGTGATTTAAGGTTTGAAATTTAAGATACTTGTTGTAGTCTGGGTTCAGAAGATGAGGAGTGGGATGCTGGGAGAGTTTCAGAGGGCCCAGAGGAGAATGAAAATGGCCCAGGAAGAGCTGTTTTGGAATCGACTAGAAGTTCCCAAGAAACTGGAGAAAGCGATTTCCATTCCCATGGGGATCTATCAGAAGTGCAAGTTGAGTGAAATGTGGGAGGCAAATGTTTGTCTAGGTTAAGGTGTTTGGAGTTGCAGAGACAGAGCATGCAACAAAGACAGACTCGCTTTCCCCAGAGAATTAGAGATAAGGAGAGGAAAAGCAGGTGTGTGAGAAATGATGTTATGGGAGGAATTGAGGCTTTTTAAAGTGGTTCCTGCTGGTACAATCTTTTGTGAGAGCAACACTGCATTCAGATGAAGCACTCTCGTTTTTGGGGGGCCTATGTTCTTGGAATTCATGTATTTAAGTTTCTAAACTGTTCTTGCTTTTAGTTCATGTGTGGCATAGTGTGCCTGCCTTGGATTCATGTTACTTTCTCCTTGGATATCCCTATGGAATAATTGTGGAGATTTTATATGTCTGGATTTTGGGCCTTTCAGCTTTCATGGAAATAACCTTTTGAACTTTGATTCTCTCTTTTGAATTTGCTTATTTTTATATACTCTTCTTTTAATAAACTTTTACTTATTGCACTACCTGGACAGCATGTGATTTATGGTGAAAGAGGTTTCAGAGCCCTAGTGCAACAGTACTGATGAGTCTGATTGTTACAGATTTGGGAAATACTCTTAATCTTGGCAATCTGAAATTTATCACATGAACCTTCAATTGCACTTCAGATGTGTTATTGTTGATATTGTATACATATCACACTGAGCACCCTTGATATCACATCTCACTTTATTAGTGCAGCTGTGCTAATTTCTTTGATATATAGCACATTAGTGCAATTGTATAATTCCAGCAAAACAAACAAACAAACAAACAAAAACAGGAGAATCAAGGAGATGGGGAGGAAAGATAGGAGACAGACAGAAGCATGCACACAGCATTTGCCTGTCATGTGCAATAAATGCCTTGACTGCACTGTTTATAACAGAATTAGATAATCTTTTTCACCCCAAGCTCACCTTTCCCTCAAGAAAAATTTTATAGGACCTGCATATCAGCTCCAAGACATTGAACTAATGGATACAAATTACATGAAAAAAGATGCTAACTAAACATTAAGAAGAACCTCCTGACAGTAATAGCTGTTGAACGGGATGCCTTGGGGTAGGGTACGGGTGGATCCTCCTTCCTTGGATGTCTTTAATCAGAGATTGGGTGGCCATCTCTTGAGATTGTTTTAATTGCGTGTTCTTGCTTGGCAGGGAATGGCAATAGATGTAGTTCCGTCCAGTTCTATGTCAGCAAGCCAAAAGTGGAGAAAGGCAAATCAAAAACTGGAAAAGTGGGTGAAAGGTGGATGAAAGTGGATGAAAGGTGGATGGGGACACTGCTATGCTTCTTACAAGTCCTTCTTGCTGTTCTGCTGGAGCCCTTACAAAACAGCCTCAGCTAAGGATAATGTGTCTCTTCTGATTGAATGCCTGGAGAAGATAATGGGCTGGATGAGAAAAAACAATTTGAAATTGAATCCAGACTGACAGAGGTGCTTGCTATTAAGGGTCCTAATCTGGGGATGGAGGCATCTCAATTGGTCCTGGATGGGGTACATTCCTCCTGAAAGACTGTGTTCACAGCTTGAGAGTGCTCCTGAATCCGTCTCTCCAAATGTCAGCCCAGGTAGATGTGACAGTCAGGAGTGCTTACTATCAACTTTGGCTGATACACCAGATGTGCCCCTTCTTAGATTTAGAGGACCTAAAGATGGTAATGCATACGCTGGTAACCTCAAGGTTGGACTTCTGTAACGTGCTTTACATTGGACTGCCCTTTTTTACCAAGTTTGGAAACTCCAGTTGGTTCAAAATATGGCAGCCAGATTGGTTACAGAAACATCTAGGAGTGAACAGGGTCCAAGTTACCTGCAGAATCGCCTTCTCCCATTCAATCTGCCCCACATACTGAGGTCCTGGGGAGGGAGGCGTCTGCTCCAACCAGCCAGAACCCAAATGTGAAGCAACATGCCAGAAGAGCTCCACAGCTAGATCACCTGTTGCAATTTAAAACATGTTTGAAGACCTATCTCTTCTAGCAGGCCTACCTAGCCAGTTTTAATGATGAATTTTAAACTTGTATTTTACGTTTCATCTTTGTTCTGTTTATTTTAATATGTATTTTATAGAAATATGTTTTAATGTGTATTTTACAGAATGTTTTTAGATGATTGTGTGTTTTAGTAATGTTGTAATCTACCTCGAACCATGAGAAATAATAATAATAATAATAATAATAATAATAATAGTAATAGTAATACATTAAAATTCTCTGATGACTTTCTTTTTCCCTTTCATTACAGAGACACAGCCCCTTCAGAAAGATTAAATTGGATTTGGAAAGCAAAGGGAAATAGTGCTTGCAGTGATCACTAAGTTTTTCTAATATGACCTAATATGACCTGAACTCTGTCTGTGGTTGCTATAGTAATTAGTCTTTTATTATTTTTATAAAATATAGTCAAAGAAATTGATTCTTAAAATATTGTTTTAGGCAATTTAATATTAAATACAGCCAAACATGAACGTTTACAACTTACAATGACTCTTACCCGCCTTATATTGAAAACCAAAATTGTGCTCTTGGTAAAACATTAAAAAGTCACCACTAATTAACCATTATTTATAGACACATATTGCTTCATTCCTTGCCTGCCTGCTTACTTTGGAGACTGAAAACAACAGCAGCACAACACACACACAGTAAATATATAGTTGCACATAGTAGGGGATTAATTGTTCAGCAGTGCTGCTGGTGCCTTTTCCGTTCCACAGCTGCATGCAAAGCCTGCAAAATTAAGTCTTGGTTATTCAAGACATTGTATTCACTCAGGTTCACTAGTTTATCAAAATTCTCATCACTGTATTGGAGGCGGTATGTAGAGTATGGGGTCTGCCAACTGGAAACATCCACTTTTCCTGCCTCCATCTCAGCGTCGGAACAGCGTTGTATACCTAGGATAAAGGAACAGATTTTCTTATTCCAGAAAATACATAAGTGTTTCTTTTGAGAGGTGATCTCTTTGTGTTGGTTTGATGGGAAAGACAATAGGAGAACATTATGTTAAAAAGTTATCTTCAAATTTCTGCAACCATTGTAATTTAAAACCCGAGGTGTATCCACACTCAACAATCTGATTCCACTTTAACAGTCATGGTTCCATCTTCTTTATCCCGGGACATTACATGGCTATCCTCTGTTGGGAGTGCTTTGAGTGTGTGTTCCTGCATGGCTGCGAGCTCAACTGGATGGTCCTTGTGATATCTTCCAACTCTGTAATTCTAGGAGGCACTTACAATATCTCTAGTGCACTTCCCTGAACTACAATACTAGAGATCTTTGGCAGAGAATTTCAAATTCCAACTTTAGGATGAAGCTATTGGCAGTTAAATTGATATCAAAGCACTATATTTTTTTTTAGTATAGGCACACTCCATGAGAAATACAGCCACTCTAGGAAATATATTACCAGGGTCCATAAAATAGCTGCCGCTAAGATACTTGGGAATCTTCTGGTGCCATCTGTAAGCAGTTTCCAGTTAGCTGAGACGAAGTAGCCTATCTGAAAAGTGCCTTTTACACTACACAATAACAGTTCTATGATTCCACTTTAATCACCATGGTTCCATCCTATGGAATTATTAGATTTATTCTGTAGGGAGAGAAAGTTAGAATTCTCACCCAAAATTCTAAAGAATTCACCCAAAGTTAGTAATCTTTGGCATCTATAGGATGCAGCCCTGGTGGTTAACACCATAGTGCAATAATTGTTCAGTGTGAAAGGACCCAGATATAGATATAGATGTATAATTAGGAAAGCATGCAACTGTCATCCCATCATCCCAGAGTCTTAAGCAAGTAAGTATGAGATTGTAAGGTGCATTATTATTTTTTAAAAACGCTACTTTGTGGGTTATGTGAAAGGACATTTTGCTCTTCTTAAACATACTTTGCATGTTTCTTGGAACGGGAATCTTAGCATTCCATCTCAGGAAATTCCATGACTGATCTCATAATAAACAATCTTCACTTGGACTGTAATCGCTCTTTTACCTCATTTCACATTTTGAATAAAAAAATAGATGAAGTGTGCTTGTGGGTGGTGAGGAAGGCTGCATTTCCAGTTGTCCTGTCCTGCCAGAGGTCAAAGTCTTTTCAATATGGTTTTGGCCTTTAAGGTGGGTTGTTATTGAGATTTTTTTTATTTACTGCTACATTTTAAATCTCTCGCTATAAGGCTTGAGTTGTGGGTTATTTCTTGACTCCAATGAGAATTCTCATATAAGAGGAATATTGCCTTATCCCAAAGATAATTTTACTGTTCCCATCCCAAATAGGGATAACAAGCTGACAATATAGCACAATGTCTTTGTTTTACTATATCATATTTCTCTTTGAAATGGTATGATGCCATTTTTGTTCCAGTGTATTGTCTTGATGAGACAGAGAGTCACCTGAATGCCCCTAAAAATGAATTTATTAGAGAGGATTGGCCTTATGACTTTGTGGAGGGCTTGTGTTTTTTCGTTTGTTTGTTATCCAAAGAACTATTTAGCAAGTGGTTGAATTTCAGAGAAGTTTACCACTACTTCTTCAGTGAGCACCATTTTTGGTGTAAAAGTTGGATTACAAATTCAGTAAATAAACAAACATTGTATTCCCTTTGGCAACATCATCCTTTCCAAAATGTTATCAGTGATAGTTACCATTGTGACTATCTACAATAAACCTAGTTCATAAATGTAGTTTTCAGCATGTATGCATAGATACACCTATTTTTGAAAAATAGCTCCTCCATTAACTAGGGCTTTGCCAAACTGGAATCAAACTGGATGGTGTGGTTCTTAGGCAGGCTATAGCCAACTTTTTGATTATTGTCAATAACTTACCAGGAGCTCTGTAAAATCGAAAGGTATCATTCACTAATGGAAAGAAGACTACGATTGGACAGCCAGTAGTATCACTTGGATTGAAGTAGTAGCATTCCTTCAAGTGTTTTCTGTCTTCATCTGTAAAGGCAATATCTGGGTACGGGATCCCTTGAGATCTGTAGTACTTATAAGTTTGTTCCAGAGGCTATATTCATAAGGACATTAAAATAAGAGTTTCTTGAGAATTGAGGACAACCTGCTTTGAATGCCAGAAATGAATGTTACATGGTGCCTTTAAAATTAATTGTATACATATTTCTTCAGACAACATTAAAAAAATTTATGAAGAAAACTTGAAGAATCCAGATGTTCAATAAAATTAAATGTTTGACTTTGAGTATGGTGAACAGAATAATTGTATAGTGGGGAGGCCATCCTTCATCAGAAGTATGACTTGTGGGGACGAGGGAAAGAGCCTTCTCCTCTGTGGCCCTTCGGCTTTGGAACTCGCTACCCAGTGAGATTAAGCAAGCCCCTACCCTGGGAGCTTTTAAGAAAGACCTAAAAACTTGGCTCTTCCAATGTGCCTTTTGCAAGTGAACCTATATTCCATATTTTGTCTGTTCCAACTACAGTTCTGTCCTCATGATGCATTTTCCACCGCCCTTAATGAAGGTCAAACCCCATTGTTCATTCCTTTTGAGCTCCTCCCTCAGAAACACATTCTTCCACCACTTATCTCATCCAGAGTTTTATAAATTTTATCCTAGTCACTAGTGCATATGGTCCGCCCACTATGTTCCATTTCTCTATCATGTTATTTTGTAACTGTTTATTTTATTTTGTTATTTCATATATTTATTTTGATGGTATTTTCTGTTTCTTTGTATTTTATTTTGCTCTACTGTAATTTTGGGCTTGGCCTCATGTTAGCCACCCTGAGTACCCTTTGGGGAGATGGTGGTGGGATACTAATAAAGATGATGATGATGATGATGATGATGATGATTGTTATTATTATTATTATTATTATTATTATTATTATTATTATTATTATATTGTGAATTGGCATGAAGTGGCTTGATTAGATCTTGCTTTTACAAAGAGATTGTGCTTTAAAAAACATTTTTTCTCTTGCTCTTACCCAACTTTCCTGCATTTACTGTTTAAATGAAAAATATCAATACCAAATACCAATAAAATGTACAAAATTACCATAAATGTACTAGTCTTCCTAAATATTATTTCCATCCCTTCCATTCGGTGTCATAATGTGTCAATGGGATTGAATTTCTAAGATGTTTTGCAGAGATATTGATATATCTAGATTCATGGGAGAGTTGTGTTTCACCTAGAGACTGTTCTATACCAACACTCTGAAATTTAGCTGTAGCTAGGAAATATATTACACTGTTGTTCATGGCCTTTCTGAATTATGGTGACCCTAAGGCAAACCTATCATAGGTTTCTCTTGGCAGAATTTGTTCAGCGGAGGTTTGCCTTTGGTTTCTTCTGAGGCTCAGAGTGTGACTGGCCCAATGCCGCCAAACAGGTTTCTATGGTAGCAGGGGGATTTGATCTGTAATCTGCTAGGATCGAAGTCCAATACTCAAACTACTTCACCCCACAGGCAATCCTATTTGTTCATAAATGCCTCTTCATAAACTCAAGTGAAAGGAGACTCCTAAAACACAAGTCAGCATAGGAAGAACCTCACTAAGAGTGGAGGTTTTTTTCCATTTTCTGCTATGGCTGGCACCAAAACTCATCAAGGAAAGAGGGTGAATTTTATCTCACTCAACTGTGGAGAGTTCAATTTTAGATTAGCTGTAAGAGCATCTGACCCTCCAGATTCTGGCATACTCAAGTTCTCATCAGTCTTAGCTAAGAAAGCCAATCCTGAAGGATTACAGGATTTGCAATCCATCTTTCAGGGGTGCACATCCCTCCACCCTGCCTTAAACTAGTGCTATTGAAAGTCTACGGAATGTTGTCAGTCCAGAAGCTAGTTCCCAGTTACCAATGCTGGAAAAACAGCAAATAAATACATGCAATACCTGTCACAATAAAAGAGGCACAGGACAGATAGGTAAGATTGTATAGTCAAGGAATACACTTTAGGAAAGACAATCCTATGCAGAGTGCTCCAGACCTCCAGCTACAGTCATGTACAAGAGGTGAGGAATGTCCATCTGAACCTCACCATTTAACATCAACCCCTGCCACTTAGTTATATGAAGGGTCTTCAAAACGTTTCCGCATTTTTTAGTTGGAAATGGTGAAGGAAGGAATAGAAGTAATTGATCATGTCTGAGAGTGTCATGTGATAAGTCTGTCTGGAAAGCCAGCTGACCTTGCGGTTTAGTATAAACGTTGTCACACTTTGTGAAGATGGCTACCAAACTTATACATTGTACCAAAGAGGAACAGCATTCTATCATATGCTTTTGTGGGCAGAAAGTGTGCCAGGAGCACAACTTCATCTCTGCATATGTGCTCAGTGTGTGGATAAAGTTCTCTCCCATAGAGTCATCTGAGGTGGATAGAAATGCTCAAAAATGGCTGGATGGATGGATGCAGAGTGCCCCAGACCTCCAGCTACAGTCATGACCATGAGGAATAAAGAAAGAACCCTGGAAATGATTCATGAAAACAAGATTAACAGTCAAAGAGGTTGCAAAAAAGCTGAATGTGTGTGCCAAGTGAGTGCCTAAGCAACTGGCAGAGGAGCATAGGTGCGAGCAGTGAGGTGATGATGAGAAAGCAGCAGTGCATCAATGTCTACGGGCTCAACCAAAAACAGTTTTTGCTGTTGGCATTAAAAAGTTGGTGCAATGCTGGGAAAAATGCATTGCAAAAAAGGTGACTATCTAGAAAAATGATGTAATTTGTTTTTGAAATTCTTAATAAGGAGAGTTTTAAAAATGCAGAAACTTTTTGTAGACCCCTCATATATTGTTTAGCTTCCACAGTGTTGCATATAAATATCTATTGGTGGAGAAAAATATGCCAGTAAACACACAAAGTGCATTACCTGTGTCTGTGAACCTGAGCTGTAACAGAAATGTAGAATGACATCTACATTTCTTTCTGGTCTTAAAAGTGGTGGGCAGCTGGTATTGATGAAAAACCCAGCATCTACCAATCCCAAATAGTTGTCATGTTCTGTGAGCTGATTGGGACAATGATCCAGCACGGTAGCTGCATAATAAAGATATTGTTATTGTAAGCAAACAATACACATTCCTTCTCTATCCCTGCCCCCTCCCTCCCCCTAAATGCATTCAATAATAGTACTTTGGATACTGCCACCCAGATTGCAGTTCTGGTTGTAATCCAGTGACATTTGCCATGGAAATTTGTATTTATTCATATATTGCATATCCCACCTTTTTCTCAATATTCCAAGGTGACTCAGACATAAGTTAAAATAAAATCCAAATAAAAACATTATTCATAATAAAAAATAAGTGAATAATTAAAATTAATTAGCTTATTAAAATGGCTTTAGTTTAAAAGCATTTAAAATACATCTGTGAGTACAAACATACAGCCACCTCATTAAATGACCCTTCAGTAGCAGTTACTAACCAAAAGTCAGTTAAAGGAAAACAAAGAGGACACCAAGATAACCTCCCATGGGAAGGAGTCCCAAAGCCTAGAAGCATCACTGAGCAGGCTCCTTCATTTTTCCTCACCAGATTGTGCCTATTAAGGTGCATCAGATTTATGATATATAATTTATGATATATCAGAAACCAGGGTTAGCTTTTCTAAGAAAACTGTTGGAACATCTCATGGCCTGTGCTCAAATCCTTGGGTGTGTCTAAAGTACCATTCTTGATTATGATGTGAGATTCTACCTGAATATTAGTAAGAGATGTTTAACAGTGAAACATGCTGCCTGAAGTGTGCTGGAGTCTCCCTTTCTGAAGATTTTTAAACAGATGGCCATATGACAGGAGTAATTTGATTATATATTCCAGCATGGCAGGGACCTGGACTGGTTAAAGCCCTAGACAGTTCAGGTCCAGGCTATTTGGCCAACTGCATCCCCTTGTATGAAACTGCCCAGGCCCTGAGATCTTCAGGAGAGGCCCTTCTCTTGGTCCCACATCCATCTCAAGCTCAACTTGTTGTTGTTGTTGTTGTTGTGGGAACAACAACAACAACAACAACACTTTATTTATACTCCGCCTCCATCTCCCCAAGGGGACTCAGGGTAGCTAACATGAGGCCAAGCCCAACAAATTACAAAAGAGCAAAAGAGTACAACAAGAAATCATAAAATAATACATAGAATAAAATTCAATAAAATAAATAAAAATATAATACAAAATAAACTCAGAGTATAACGTACATAACAAAACATTGAACCAAATAGGCAGGGCCAAATCCAACAAATAGGATTTTAAAAAACCCTGGAAGAGATGGATGAGTAGGGTAGTGTATCTGATGGGGATTTATTCAGGCAGGCTTTTAAAGATGAGGGTGTTTAAGACCATCAAGGGCTGCTGTGTTTTTGTGACAAGATTTTATATGCCTTTATGGTTTTAACCTGGATTGTTTTATATTAATGTCATTTAATACTGTTTTAATATTTATATATTTGTATATTTTAAGTTGTACTGAAATGCTTTTAATTGTGAGCCGCTTTGAGTCTCCGTATGGAGAGAAAAGATGGGATATAAATAAACCAAATAAATAAATACACAAACATTGTGGATTCTTGTAACTATGATTCTACCATATCAGTTCTAATTACACACACTGAAATAATGTTGCAATGGTTATTGTGTCAGTCAGATATAGTCAAAATTGGCATGTACTGTGGCTTCACAGTCCCAGTTCATATTTTGAATAGTCTTGGTAGAGGGAGGTGTAATTAGATTTTAAAGCAGGGGTGACCCATGTTTGTAGCTCTCATTATCTTGCATTATTAAACAATGACATTTTGCCTTTTGGGGACAAGTGGTAATTTTGCCATATCCCCCCAGACCATTTTAGGTACAACAGAATATAGAAGAAGAAGAAGAAGAAGCAGAAGAAGAAGAAGAGGAGGAAGAAGAAGTGGTGAAATGTCAATGACATCTCTTTGGCTTAAAATAGCCCTTGAGAGTCAAAACACATGGTACAAATGTTCCCATGCCACTGGACTTCATCAGACAGGCAGGAAGAAAGTGGAGGAAAACTGAGGGAACTGTCTTATTTTGTTCCCTACCGTCTTTCCCATCATCATAGATGACCAGCCATTCCATATCATTTCCTGTCATTTATCGTTATTTCCCTGCTTCCTCTCCATTTTCTGCAGTTAGGAGTCAGGTGCTACCCAAGTTTTCTCTCCGTTTTAACACACTGGCAACACAGATTGCCACAGGCAGTCACCGGAAGTGGTTATACATTGTGGGATGGCCTACATGGGACTCCATTTTGCCAGTGTCTGAAAATAGAGAGAAAGCAGAGAGAAGACTGCATCTGATGAGGTCCCTAGAAAATATTTGATTTTATTTATTTATTGCAGTGGGGATAGTGAAGGCGGACCTCCAAGGTCTCCAGGAGGCTAATGCAGACCCCTAAAGTGCACAATTGCACACCCATGGCAAACCTTTACCTCCAAATAAATTTGGAAATGTTAGTTTCATTACACTTGCAAAAGCTTAACACATGTATATGCAGTTCACAACTTAGAACTATGCTTTACTGTCTTCAAACCACACACAGTAAAGGAAAACTAATCTCCCAACCTTGAAAGTTGATAGGGATATTTGCCACTTTCTCATACTTTTGAAGCTTGGTCACCATAAAAAGAGGATAGAAATATTTATTGTACTTTTTGAATGTACTCTCATCTTTTTGTTAAGGAATGGCAATCGTATTTATCCTTCATTTCCAGATTTCACACCTAAAAAGCATTTGCTCAAACATGAAATGCCTTTTTTTGCTTAGTTTCCTCAACCCTCATCACCCTGCATGTCTCTTTACCTCTCCATCTGTGAAAAGAATCATTCTCTAAGTAGCAGTTGTGTAGCTGACACCCCTTTAGGAAATTGTGATACTGGGCAACAGAAAGACGATCTGTCAAGGCCCCTCGGAGTCTGGTAGCAAAGGTTCCAGCTGGCACATACATATGGCTCCTTATCTCATATGGTCGTGTAGGTAGATTGGGTTCTTCATCTACATTAAGACAGAAAAACTTTGTGTTTAAAATAATATTAATATCAGTATCATTTAGCAAGAATGCTAAAGGTAACAACAAAATTAGCCCAGTGAGGGTCTGATGGGAAATATACAGCCCTCCATATGGTATAGGAATACAACTCCCAGCATTTCTCAGCATTGGTGATTCTAGCTAGGGGTCATGAGAGTTACAGTCCAATAACATCTGGATGATTTGCACATTTCTAATTCTACACTGCAATACCACTTCTGAGTGTATGCATGTGGACATGGTATGTGGCTCCAGTTTTAGATAGCAGTCTTATACTTTTATCAATAAATGTATACAATAACCCAGTGGTTCCTAAACTTTGATCATCCAGGTGCTTTGGACTTTTGGCTCCTAGAATTCCTGACCTTTCAGTGAGGCTTCTGGGAGCTAGTACAAGTACCCAGAAGACCAAAGTGGGGATCGCTACAAAAGTTTATGGAATTCATATAAACATATATGAAACTAGATAGTTAAAGTCTGGATTAATTCAGAAGTGGACAGCATCAAAACTATTTGACAGATTTGCTCCTCATACAGAACATGGTCACATGAGACTCTAAAAACAGGTATGGCATTGCAAACCCATTTTAGGTTTTAGCTGGAGCAAACCACATTTTTATCTCACAAATCAGTTTACCAAGCATTTGAAGAAACTAGCAAGTATGTTTAGCTTACCAAAACAGCTGAGGCTTGTCTCCTTCCAACCCATGTATTGTTTAGTCATCCATGCCCTCCCTTTTTTTTCTGGAGGAATTGAGTACCTCATAAATTAAAAATCCCATGTGACTAGGCCTCTGAAATTAAATATTTCTGCCAGTTCACAAGCATTGTCTTTTTAAACATTTTAATTGGTAATGAAAAAAGCAAATACACATTTTGCATGTATTAGCCTTCCTCTTTTTTGTGTGTTATGCAAAGGAAAGGGACACTTCCCAATGACAAACCTGCACATACTGCTGCAGTTGCTCCTTGTATTACAGAACAGATTGTTTCAATTAATAAACAAGGAAAGACACAACTGAATAAATATATGTACATGTGGCCAAGGGCAAGATAACATCCCCTTCCTGTGTGATGTACATGTGTCATCTAGAATTGAAGTTTGGTCTTTCTTATATGGAATAATGTATTAAGATCAGATTAGAGCAACAGGCCCAGGACTTGTGGCAAAGCTGTAAAGTGCAGCAGGAATAGTTGGGAAACATTAATGGTATCTCCTGCTTCCTGATTGCCTAGTGACAGAACTGGTCCTCATGACTTCCTTGTCTGAGGGAAATGAAAAGGGATTGCAGTATTTCCCAAGCTCTACACACACATGGCCTCAAGGCTTCCCTTTCTTGTTTTTATGAGCTTTATTTACATGAGTCTCTCATTGGAAGCATATGTTACAAATGTGTTTTTATGTTTTGGTATGCCACTATTGGGAAGTGCACAAAGTCACACACTGTGCTCATACTAAGTTAATTACATAGTGAATAACAATCATATTAATACCTTCTAGACTGATCTTCAAAATACTAATGTTTTGCCAAATACCTTTTTCAGTGATACACTAGGAAGCCAAGAGCTACTCATTTCATATGAGAGAAATCTGCAGAGTAGAAGCAAATGCTCACCAACATCTATTAACTTGTCTTTAGTCCATCTCTCCCAGAATTCCTCTGAGCTACTAACTCGGTTCCAAATATACAACAAGTTCACTGAAAATATGCTACTCCATATACCTAAAAATAAGGAGGCAAGAACAATGAGATCACAAGGAACACAGCTTAATTAGATCTCTGTTCACTATAACTGCAAGCATATCCATATGTTTATACTTTATTTGCTTTATTAACTATTATTTATTTTATTTACATCCCATCTTTTATACAATATAGGGATTCAAGGCATCTCTGGTTTTGAATCTTCAAGTTTTATACATCAAGGGAGTAAAGAGATAAAAATTTAGCAGATGAGTAAAGCTGGATGTTATACCACATGGCAGTGCTTGTATCCTAACTTTATCCAACATTTTGTCTGGGAAAAAATCATAAAAATTTGCAGAATTATGGACAAACAGCCGTACACATTAAAAATACGATCAAAGTGCTAGCTTTCGGTTTTCTGTCAAATATAATTAAAAATGTCAAGTGCAATATACAGTGAATTGCATAATATTGGACAATTAAATGAAGTTGCAAAGAAATTCAAAGTTTATTGCTATGACTTAATAAACTGCAAGAAGCTGGAGATGATGGGAATGACATAACAAATGCAATAATAGCACACAATTAATTGGTTCTGTCTGTGTATAGAAATCTTGCCATTGCTGTCTCAGGATGGTGAGTCAACACTTATCAAAGCTCTTCAAAGTATCCTGCTACTCACCAAAGATCTGAGAGCTTGTGATCATTTTTATTGTAGTTTCTGCTACTAGTAAAGCTCATATCATTGTGCAAATTTAATGGGTTTTCCTTTTGTAAAGCTAAGCATATGTGCACACACAGCAATCACAACTGGACTATTTGATCACAATAAATATGTTTTCTAAGGCTCCTACATCGACTATAACTGTCATTGCATTTTTCAACATTGCTGAAATATACATAATGGTCTTATGTTTTTATCTATGCATTTTAACTGTGTTATATCCCACTTTAAGTCTTAAGAAGAGGTGGGTAAGAAATAAAATGTATTATTGTTATTATTACTGTTATCATTACATTTGCAAAATGTACACTTTTTAAATCGAGGCAAACAAAAGCAGCAACAATCCCATTATTTCACACGTTTGCACTTCAAGCTGCTTTTTCAAAAATATGTTGTTTACCACAAGCCAGGATCTAGCTGAGGGAATACTTCCAGTAATTATATGGGTGTAAATGATCTTCACCAAGCCAAAAAGAGTGAGAGAAGAGGTCCATTATGAGTGTTATTTCAATGCAGCAGAAAGCAGAAGGAATATTTGTTTAAAACAAGAGGGAGTGTGTGTGTTGGTGGATCTCCATGGAAAACAGCTCCATGGAACATTGTCACACACTTGTCTCAAGGCCTATATTATGCTAGTAGGTCTTGAAACCACTGTGTAAGTCATAGTATCCAGCTGAACCTAACTGCAGCGTGCAGCCAGAAAAATGCCCCAATAATAACTTGGATTTTGCCTCAAAACTTAGACAAAATGGCTATGCAAATAGAACAGAGAACTGACACCAATAACTTCTCCTGCCATTCTTAAGCAGTACTTTTATTCCCACCACCATCATCAAGAATTCACTACATCACCATGAAGGTAGCATATCCGGCTTTCTGGAAGCTTCTTTATCAAGCGGCCCATGAAATATTCACTTCCAAAGTTCTCTGGTGGTATAAATGCTCCATACTTCAAAAATCCCACCTCATAGGGAGTAAATTCTAGCCACTCTACAAACAAGAGCAAAAGAAGAGTTATGCTAGATCAAACCAAGATCTACAAACTGGCTAAAAACTGTCCGTGTAAAGCCCAGATATGAGCACAACTCATCATGAGAGTAAGTTGACTGTGGGAAAGAGGACATGAGTGCAAATCAGCTCATGTTCTCCAGAAACTGATATAAAGGTTGATATGCAAGTGATATCCTGTTTCTGATACAGAAGGTGATACTAGTAATAGTAGCAACTGCTCAATTTCAACCTGCATGAATTTTGGCTATTCCTTTAAAAACTATCAGGGATGGCAGCTATCACTTGTGGAAATGTATTTCACAGTTGCACTCTGTATGTACTATGTATAGAGCAAAAATAAGCAGCCTATATCCAGTCTGCTTTAGTGCAGACTAAACTAGAACTGTTGACTCAATCAGATTTATAAGTGCTGATATATTCAATAGAGTGCTTCTAAATACAATGAAATTGTACTGAAGTATTCAACGATACTGTAAGAAGCATAATGAAAAATGGCATCTGTGACCCAACCACAAGGCTTCAGCTTACCTTTGAAGTCATGAGTGCTGTACTTTTCCTTGATGTTGATAGTTACATAAATGGGCATTGGGTTCTGGCCATCTATCAACGCTTCTCTCTCCTCAGAAAGCCTGTGGTTATTTTTCTAATTGTGAAATGGGAAAATGTTATCTGCAAAGCCATGGAACAGACACATAGAACAACTTCAGCTAGAAAATACCCTTGTTTTAAAACTAAATTAGCATCAACCTTCATCAAACATCTTGATTCTGTCTGCAACTGAATATACAGAAAGTGTTATAAATTTATCTTGATCAATGTAGTGGCACAATCAGGCATTTCTTCATTGAAACTGAAATAAACTTTCATATAATCCTTAAAATAACAGAATACTGTGGCTCTTCACAAGGAAAAAGATTGTGGGTGTCCATGAAAGGTTGTGTTAATTTTCATCAGAGCCTCAGCACCCTTTGTTGTTTCAGCTATGAACCATTTCTTCTGAAATCTATATGTATAAATTTGTTAGGGGCATCCAACGAGGAAACAAAACTCAAAAACCCCCCAACGAAACTTAACCAAAATTCCCATGCCCATAACACAACCCACAAGGTACAAACATATCTACTCAAAATGAAAAACAACACAACAACACACTCACAAAATGGCAAAACAACAAAACTCAAAAATCCCCCAACGAAACTTAACCAAAATCCCTGTGCCCATAACACAACCCACAAGGTACAAACATACCTACTCAAAATGAAAAACAACACAACAACACACTCACAAAATGGCAAAACAACAAAACTCAAAAATCCCCCAACGAAACTTAACCAAAATCCCTGTGCCCATAACACAACCCACAAGGTACAAACATATCTACTCAAAATGAAAAACAACACAACAACACACTCACAAAACGGCAAAACAACAAAACTCAAAAATCCCCCAACGAAACTTAACCAAAATCCCCGTGCCCATAACACAACCCACAAGGTACAAACATATCTACTCAAAATGAAAAACAACACAACAACACACTCACAAAACGGCAAAAGAACAAAACTCAAAAATCCCCCAACGAAACTTAACCAAAATTCCCGTGCCCATAGCACAACCCACAAGGTACAAACATATCTACTCAAAATGAAAAACAACACAACACACTCACAAAACGGCAAAACAACTGAGCATGCGCATTGGCGCCCAGCCGCAAGTTCCATCGCGCGCGCACATGGCCTTGCGGCCAACGTTCCCTCTGCGGAAACCATGCCCACTCCAAGCCCCGCCGCGCACACACACGCAACCTCACGCTCCATCACTCCCCCCGCCGCCGCACACACACACGCAACCCCACGCTCCATCACTCCCCCCACCGCCGCATACACACGCAACCCCACTCCCCCCACCGCCGCACACACACATGCAACCCCAGGCTCCATCACTCCCCTGCCCCTATCTTACCTCCTTTTACTTCAGGCCACCTCCAAACCCCACCCCGCCCCTTCCCGCCCTGTCAAAATCTAGGAAAGACAGGAAGGAAGGAAAGAAGGAAGAAAAAGAAAGGGAGGTAAAGAAACAGGGGGAAGGAAGGAAAGTTAGAGGAAGAAGAAAAGGAAAGAAAAGGAAAGATGGAAGGAAAGAAAAGAGAGACAGCAGAAGAGAAAGAAAAAGGGGGAAGGAAGGAAAGAGATAGAGAAAGAAGAGGAGAAGGAAAGATGGGAAGGAAGGAAGGAAGGAAGGAAGGAAGGAAGGAAGGAAGGAAGGAAGGAAGGAAGGAAGGAGGGAGGGAGGGAGGGAGGGAGGGAAAGAGGGAAGATTGGCCACAGCAACACGTGGCGGGTAAAGGTTGTTATTTCTATTATTAAGATGATGATGGTATTGTTCCTATGAGACCCTTTTAGGGGGAATGGGAGAGGTGTCAGGTCCCAGAGGCAATGCATTGCATTATTGTTATTGTTATGATGGTGGTGAAATAAAAGGAAATAAAAAGTGAAAGAAGGAAGCAAACAGGGAGGGAAGAAAGGCAAAGGAAGAAAGGGGGAGGGAATGAAGGAAAGAGAGAAGGATGAAACCAAGTAGTGAAAGAAGGAAAGAAAGAAAGAGGTAGAGAAGGAAGAAAGGTGAGAAAGGGGGAGGAAAAGGGGGAAGGAATAGGTAGGTACCTCTCTTTCATAATAGTCCAGATATCTACCTCAACTTTGATAAGTTTTACTATAGGCCACAGCAACGCGTGGCAGGGCACAGCTAGTTCATTATAAAACTGTTAAGCTTCATTCTTAAGTAGCCCTTTTAAAGGTATATAAGACTTATTCACATAACATATATGTAGATATGACCAAAGGATGGAGTGGAGAATGGGAATACAGTTTAAATATTTCAAGAAATGTTGATACAGTTTAAATATTTCAAGAAATACATATGTCCTTTCAGGTGTTTACAAATAATATTGCTTCAACATGCAAAGAGGAGTCCATACTAGACCAACACAAAATATATTGCTCTACATGGAGAGTGACAAATTTGAACAGCTGAACAGGAAGCTTCTGCTATGTGTAAAAAGCTCTTCAGTAACCTATGAAAAAACAGTATTCCCAATTATATGGAGATCCTCTATGTATAGCAAAAGCTCTTCTTTTCAGATTATTCACTGTCTGTGCAAACAAGATGAAGACTGAGTAGCGTTCTCCCTTTCTCACATGTAATAGGTAATGCTTGAATATGGAAACATGAAGACACAATCCTTTCTATTCACAGACATGTTGTGTTAGTGGGGTTCTTGGTATATGCATACATATGTTTAAGTTGACTGTTGATGTATGAATTTCATAGGATTTTCTTAGGGAAGGAATACTAATAGGTGTTTCGTCAGTTCCTTTTAAATATATATATATAGCTGTCACTTCCCAGTTTTACTTTTGTGGATTTGATTCTTCATGGATTTGATTTAAAATGTTATCTCTGGGAATCTCTAGTTTAGTCTTCTTCAATCACACTGAAGAACCTGGAGATTGCTAGATAGAACAATCTTCTAGGAATCTCTAAGTCCTTCAGTGTGAATCTATATTCCGCTTTCAGCAGAAGTTGGCCATACAGTCATGCTAAAAGACCAAGACATTCCTGGAGAGTTATTTTCTCAGTTAAAAATACAGCAAATTCTTTTACTGGAAGTTTTCCACTTTCATGAGGGTCCTGTGCCCCTAAGCCCAGCAAATGTGGACAACCAACTGCATCGCCTGCATCACCATACAAGTATAGAATTCCAATGAAGCTGTTTTCTAAACTGGTACGTTTACTAGATGAGGAAGACACATTTAAGTTTCACCCACACAAGATATATCTGGCCTTAGTACTTCAAAAAGAGAACTGAGAATACGGATTCAGTTTGTATTAGTTAGGTTTACATTCCCTCTGAGGATTCAGATTCCCAGTGTGGATTCATACCTAATCCTAAACCTGACTCAGAAGACTACTGTAGCCATTGGGGCCACTCCTAGAAGTCTGTTCTGGCTGCACTAACCCAAGTCTTGGTTGCATCCATTTGGATTACTGCAATAACGCTGCTTTGAGTCTCTTTTGCAGAGAGAAAAAGAGGAGCATAATAAACATTACGATAATGATGATGATGACGATAATGGCAATGATATTATCTAAATTGTACTGTCATTGTAAAGTGCTCAGAAACAGCTACAGCCAGGAAACAAAAATATAAATTTGATAGCGTACCCCATCATTTAACAAATATTCTATGACGAGTCCCCAGAGATCTATAAACGTTGTCTTATGTCCTTCTTGTTTCCGTTGAGTCAGCTGTTGATTATAATATTTCATACGATTCATAGTAAACATTTCCATCTTCGTTTTGGTCACTTGTTTCTTGGCCTCTTCTATTTTGTCACATAGATCCTTCTGAGACCAACAATTATCTCTATACAATTGTGCCAAGGCCCTGAAGAAAGCCAATATAGAACAAAAAGAAAGCGTGAGCAACTAAGAATGCAACAGGAAATACATACAACTCTATAATTAAACCTCCCCATTTATGGGGGTTGACTTTTGCAGATTTGATTATTCATGGATTTGATTAAAATGTTAAGGACATGTTTCTGAGTCCTCCAGTGTGACTCTATAGTTAGCTTCATCTGGTCACATGCAGCAGGGGACCACAAATCCTAAACATTCATCAGGAGACCACGAATCCAAAACACGTGCATATTTAACATATAGACAAGGCTTCATCTTCTGAACACCAAAGATATTTTGTTTGTACCATATGTACTCAAATATAAACTGACCCGGATATAAGCCGAGTCACCTAATTTTACCAGAAAACACTGGGAAAACGTAATGATTTGAGTATAAGCCGAGGGTGAAAAATGCAGCAGCTACTTGTAAATTTCAAAATAAAATTAGATACCAATACAATTACATTAATTGAGGCATCAGTAAGTTAAATGAAGATAAAACTGTAATTTAAGATAAGACTGCCCAACTCTGATTAAACCATTATTCTAACCTTCTTCAATGTAAATGTGCTTACGTATTCTTCCAATAATCACCATAGTTTATATTAACTATACATTTTGGCGAAAATGCTGTGTATGTATGAATAAGGAAAAATGGGAAAGACTGGCTTGGGAAGGGGGTGGGAAAGGACTGGAAACATGAAAAGGTTGGAATGGGAAGGGGTGGTTGAAAAAGTAGGAAAATGAGGTGGAAAGGGGATAGCTAGAAAAAGAGGACAGATTGGGGTGGGAAGGGGGCAACCAGGGAAGGGGAAATGACTGAAGTGTGAAAGAGGGGCTGGAAACTGGGAAAGATTGGGATTTATTTTTTTTGTCATGTCAGGAGCGACCTGAGAAACTGCATGTCGCTCCTGTTGTGAGAGAATTGGCCGTCAGCAAGGACGTTGCCCAGGGGACGCCCGGATGATTTGATGTTTTTATCAACCTTGTGGGAGGCTTCCCTCATGTCCCCGCATGAGGAGCTGGAGCTGATAGAGGGAGCTCATCCACCTCTCCCCGGATTCGAACCTGTGACCTGTTGGTCTTCAGTCCTGCCGGCACAGAGCTTTAACCCACTGCGCCACCCAGATTGGGATGGAAAGGGGGGATGGAAAAGTGGGAAAGAGCCCAGTCTAGAGTGTGAAGGGGGAGGGGTTGAGAAAAACTGGGGAAATTGGGGTGGGTAAGAGGGGCAGCTGCAAAAAAATGGAAGGAAAATTGCAAAACGAGTAAGACTGGGATGCAAATAGGGGGGTTTGAAAGGTGGAAAGATTGGAGTGGGAAGGGGGCAAGCTGAGATGTGGGAAAGATTGAGGTGGGAAAGGGGGAAGACTGGGGTGAGAAAGAGGAGCTAGGAAAGTGGGAAACTACGATGGGAAAGGGGGCAAGACTGAAATGGGAAAGAAAGGCTGGAATCTGGGAAAGGATGGGATGGAAAAGGAGCTGGAAGAAGGGCTGGGAATAGCAAAGACTCGGGTATGAAGGGGGAAACTAGAAAAAGGGAAGACAGGGGTGGGAAAGGGGTGCTGGAAAAATGGGGGGCGGGGAACTGAGGTGGGAAGAGAGGAAGTGGAAAGGACTGAGGAGATGAAGGCGCATGACCTCTCCTTCCCTCTTGGCACAGCGAGAGGAGAGGAAGGTGTGCAAGAGAGAAAGGCAGGAAGGCAGGCAGCCTCTCCTCCTCTCTCAGCACAGCGACTCAACTGGGTTGCTGTGCAGAGAAGTGAGGGTCCTGGAGGGAAGGCATGGGGCTGAAAGAAGGGCTTAAAGTTTTACTATACCTTTTAAAAAATATACAGCAGTCAGAAATGGAATATTCAGTATTTTAAATGTGTTTAGACCACAAATATGTGTTTAGGTACTGTGATGATGGCAACATTTCACTTCTTTGTGCATTAACTCTCACAAAAAAAAAGTCACCTGAAGCTTACTTACCAAGATGTACCAGACACACCAGATATATATGTTAGGCAGTCTAAGACATTTAATTTTTGGAGACCTCTCATACAGCCAAATGTTGTGGTGTATGACCTCGTACCACCTCCTGTTGTCATGACTGCTATCACTGGAACCTGTACAATATATATAAAAAAACCATTTAAAGAAATTAAGAAATAGCACATTGGGTTTCTGTGAATTTTTTGGGCTATATGGCCATATTCAAAAGCATTATCTCCGGACATTTCGCCCACACCTATGGCAGCCATCCTCAGAGGTTGTGAGGTTTGTTAAGCACTGGGAAAGGGCCATAGATGTAGACAAAACGTCAAGAGAGAATGCTTTTGGAACATGGCCATACAGCATGGAAAACTCACAGCAACCCAGTGATGAAAGCCCTCAACAACAAATAGCAGATTGTTATCAAGTGGACAACCAAAAGAGCACACAGAAGCAGGTAATTCCATTGCAAAGTGAAACATTTTGACTATTGCACCAGAGAATCAATTCTCTTTAAATCTGGTTTTTGCTTCCTGCAGAATTCTGGAGTTTGTAGTTTAGTGAGGCTGTTAGAGACTCCTCCCTAACCTACAACCACCAGAATTCTGCAGGAGGCAGAAACTGGATTTAAAGTGGATTCATTCTCTAGTATGATGAGGTCCCTTATTTACACTGACTGAACTATTGACATCATTAAGCAGGTGGCTTTTTGCATCTCACAGAGGTTAGGTGAAAGGGGTGGTCTCAGCCAATGCTCTCTGATCATCAGGCCTGTAGCCGGGGGGGGGGGGGTTAAGGGTTCAACCCCCCCCCCTGAAATTTTTCAGGTTAAAGAAAAACCTGGTTTACTCATGAATTTTAACTAGAACTGCAGAAGCACTATCTCAAGCAAATATTGACAATTTATTCACACTGTCATTACTTGCAGCAATAGCCGATGTAGTGAAGCAACCAAGTTGGGGAGTGGGGTGTTGAATGCTCTCATTAAGGAGGCCAGACTTGGTGGAGGTGGTTGACAGGGGCGGAGCTTCAGGCTATTGAAGGCTGCTCTGCCCCCTGCTGTGCTCTTTGCTTCAGCGTGAGCTAGGAGGCAGGTTTCACACCCCCCCCCCCAAAATTTTCAAACCCCCACCCGAGATTTTCAAACCTCCCCAAAATTTTCAACCCTCCTTGAAAAATTTTTCTGGCTACGGCCCTGCTGATGATGGTCACAAAGCATGGTCAAGAAAGCCATTTGGGGAGATTTCAGAAGTCAAATTCTTTGCCACTCACCTCTTCTGAAACTTGATTGATTCATTTTGGAAGGATAATGGTTGTATACCTTAGTTGAAAAAGTTGATCTCCATAAGCAGCATTGGGACTTGTGGCTTCATCAGATGGGGAAAGAATTGGCAATATGTTCAACTTAACTGCCCTTTTAAGCACAGAGCCTACTGGCTCCCATTACATGATGCACTACTACGTCCAGCAGGAGTCCGTACTTAAAGAGGCGGTGAAGTGGAGCTTGCTGCCTTGGATCAATGGGGGGAAGCCAGATGGTCAACGCTCCCCTCCCCATGGGATCATCCTGCCAGTAAGTCAGGCAATGAGGAGCGTGGTGTGATGAGTTCCCATGCCTCCCAATAGCAGTCTACAGATTCTTCACAATGCATGGCAATTCCAGTGCACAGTGTGAAGAAGTCCATGCTGTCTCCCAAAAGGTATGGCCAGTGCAGGATTGCATTCACTTTTCCTGCAATATATTCAGACTAAATGCCTGAAGGGGTTTTATATTTGCATGCTTATCATTCATGCAAATACCTCCTCAATCATGAAAACAGTGACCCTGGGCAGGTCACACTATATCAACCTAAGAGAAAGTAGATGGCAAATCTCATTTTGATAAATGTTGCCAACAAAACCCTATGGTAGTGTTTCTGTAAGTCAGAACCAATTTGTACTCATCACACCACAACAGCATCAATATCTTTTTGCAACAACAAAACGTATAATCATTTGTGGCTTGGAATAGTTACTTTTTTGAACTGAAGCTCCCAGAATCTTAGAGTGATATTTGAAAAAAGTAACTTTTTCAAATTTGCAATTAATCAGTTCTAGAGAACACGCATTCAGAAAAACCATGTTGGTGGAGGGTTACGGAAAAAGAGAGAAATTGCTTTTTCCTGTAGTAAACAAGAGAATAAATGCAACATTAACTTTAGATAAACATCAGTCAGTTTTACATTTTGTATACCTCATGATCTTGCAGATCATAATCAAGCTGGAGAACCTGCTTCAGAGCTTGAGCAACTAGACTCTTCCGTTTCCGTACGAACTCTTCCTCCTGTGGGCACAGATCATATCCCAAGCGCACATCGAGATCTTCTGGACAGGAACACTGACTAAGACATACACACATATTGCATTTTATCTAATTACATGAGAAAGTCAACATCTTAGAGTTTTATCACACGGAAAATATCATGTAAAACAATCATTTACTATTCATGTAGTTGTAGTAGGAGTAACAGTACAAGAATGTCCAGAAATAATTGTAAAATGCATTATGGACATTATAAAATTATAGAAATAGAAGACATTCTCATGAGCTGCATCCAATGGTCTATCAACATAAAAAGGTTTTTTCCCCCCTCAGTTTCAACAAACACAAATAAATCCAGAACTCTTGAAGTAGTTTAATTGTAGTTGGAATACGCCCCATTGTAGTAGGAGTACTAATACAAGACTGCACCTCTATGACTTTTTGGGATTACAGTTCCCAGAATCCTTCAGCCAGCATAGCCACTGGTCTATTCTAGAAACTACAGACTAAACAGTACTTCTTTTGCACTCTGAATTATATACCTGTTCCTTAAGTTAAATATGGAGACTCATTTTTGAGTTTCCTATCCAATCTAAGCATCAAAAGGGGGCAATAAGAAGGAGGAAATTTTGGTGGTGCCCCTCAAGGTTTTTGACTACACTGAGCAGAGAAGTTTGCCTAGAAACTTCTATTCTTGTTAGCGCCATGTTTGATTTTTCTGTTTTCCAAGGAATTTTAAGTACTTTATTCTAGGTTAGAATCTCGCTTTATGAGATATATATTCAAAAACAGAATTGGCATTCCAGCTGATCTAATTTTTGTTTCATTTGTTAGCATTTTTTGAAATCAGTGCAACCTTCAGGGGACAGAATAGTGGGCCTCTACCCTGCCATATTTGCTTACCCTTGCCTTAGAAGGAGAAATAAATACCAAATTAACATCATGTGCAGCTTTGTGACAAGTTTTAAAGACCAGTTATAATACTGATGTATCTTATTTGTAAAAAAAAAAAAAGCAAAAAGTGCTTTAAAAGCTGAGGACCAACATAATTGATATAGTTATTAGAAATAACAAAAATGAAATATTCAAGTCTCTTACCACTCATCCACTTTCACATGCAGATTGTATTTTTTCTCCTGAAAAACAGAATGTAATCCAAATTAAACACTATTCCATTCATTCAAATGGTAGGTAGTTCCTGGTTTTTCAAAAACATCTCTACGCTTAAACCAAATGCGGTTTGATGTTTTTATTCTAAACACGATCTCTTAATTCTAAATTCTATTTACTGTGAACACACACACACACACTTTTAATTAAATGAAATAATCATTACAGAGATTATTAATTTTATAAAATATTATGCCTTTACTTCCTGAAAGTGGTGCTAACCTCTATTATCGACACTTTCTCTCCTATGGGCAGGGAATTTAGCATCACAGGTGGAACATCTGCCTTGGTTCTATAAGAACAGGTAGCCTAAGGAAAAGGGGGAAAAACTCAATGAGCAAAGACTTATCCTGATTACTAATGCAAAGAAATTTATCTTGTTACTTTGATGATTGATTTCACATACAGGATTATAACGTGGCTTTGACTTTGGTAGCATCACATCCAACGTTGGCTCCCTGTACTTCATGTAGTGGAATGTAGTGGGACACGGCGGTGTGATAATAGCATCTGACCCCAGCTTAAATGCGTGACTACCTTCACAGGATCCTTTTATAGAAAGTGAAAGATCTTTCTCTAAAGGCAAGAGGCAAAAAAAATGGTCAGGCACATGTTTTCCCACAAAATGAAATGAAATGAAATGAACACAACTAGTTTTTAAAATACCACTTTGGATCTAGAAAGATTTTGTATCTATAAAGCAGTGGTTCTCAACCTGTGGGTCCCCAGATGTTTTGGCCTTCAACTCCCAGAAATCCTAAAAGCTGGCAAACTGACTGTGATTTCTGGAGGCCAAAACACCTGGGGACCCACAAGTTGAGAACCACTACTACAAAGGTTCTGACATCCCTAAATCCACATTGTATCAAAATATAGAGATGATCAGACCCAGGAAAGAATTCTTGACTCAAATGCAGGTCCCATAAGCTTCTAGATTTCTGGGAATTGTACTCATAAATCTGTGTGTCGTGCTGACCACCAGAAATGCTTTTCACTTCTGCTTACAACCCCAGAATGCCCCTCCAATAGTGGGTGGGCAGTTGTCTTGAGTTGTGTGGTCTCTAGACTACACATTTTCAAACTCAGCATTACCTAACTGAGGTAGGTAATAACACAAATTGTATATATTATATTTCCAGATTTACATTTGTTCCTTATAATAAACATCGAAATGAATTTATTATCTTATGATAAGTAAATGCCTCTATGTAAACTCACTTGACTTGTGCCTTTTCTTTTGATCCACTGCAGCTTCCAGTTTGCAAACTTCACGACACTATAGTAGAAACAAGCAACACAATATAAATAAAGGTCCCATCATTCTGTATTTTGGGCTGGTTTTGTTAAATTATTTTGAAGGATGTAATGAGGAAACTAATCTTTGGAAGGACTAACAGTTGAGGTGTGGTATCCTTCTGGGAACCATAGATATTAGGAGTAGATACTATCAAAGGATGAGCAACTCTAAGCGGCTGGATGGGTGGCCATATTAAGACAACTCAGAGGGCTGCACCTCTGTTGCACTATCCTGTGAAAACATTAGAAAAGCTTTTTTGCCCCCAAATATCTCTGGACACCCTCTGATGGTATAGGGACTTTTTTGCTATATTCTTCAGTCCTATGTGCCATTGTAGGCCCAAGAGAGTCCCTTATAAACTTGGGAAATTAAGGGAACTGACTGTAGGAGACAAAAATAACTCCAAACAATCCCTAGGTGGGACCTTCTTGGGGGGCAATTTCTTTTAAAACTTTAAATACTGATCTCTAGGATCTACAACTGCCTTGGGGCCTGTATATGGCCAAAATTTACTCACACTTTGAAATATAGGATCATCCTCAAAGGTCAGCCTGAATAATCAAAAACCCCATTCCTATGAAATATATTCCATTTTCCCCCACCCACTGATTGCCTATATAAATGAAAGAGCCATAGCTTAATGGGAGGGCATGGGCTTTGTATGAAAAATGTCAACTGACAATTCATCCCAGGGAATCATGGTGAGGAGCAAGCAAGCAAAGTTTATTGAATAGTCTATTGACCGCATCAACATTAAAAACAAAAACAGAAATGTGCACAAACACACAACAATCACCATCCCAAGACCCCCACAACAGGGAACTAACACACATTCGACCTGATTAGGTTAAAAGATAACTAAAAATATCATCATTAAAATGTCAAGATAAAATTTCATACCACAAAAATTAAAAACGAAGGTTAAAATGAAGGTTAAAACAGACCAGCTATTACACAATCCTAAGCCACTTCAGATATCTGCGTCACCCCTACAGTTTACCCCAATCGCCTCCAGATACGCAGTTCTCAGCTGCGTTGCTTTATAAAGGAAAAGGGCTGTTTGGTGTGTTATCTCAGCATTCTGGCCAGGATCAGCTATTTTCTTCCTTGCTGAACTATCTATACATATAATAAAAGTCAAAACTTGTATGTGGCGGATGTGTGGCGGTGTGGCGGGAGGAGTATGTGCCAGCGTTTTGATTGGCCAGCCTGAAAGTTCCAACATTCGGATTGGCTGCCGCAGTGGTGCTATTTGCATATGGTCTCTGATTGGCCAGCTTCAAGAGGAGCCCCTGGTGGAGAAAAGAGTTCATGGAAGAAACGGGGACATGAGAAGGAAATTTGCATATGGTCTCTGATTGGCCAGCCTCAAACCCAACATTCCGAGATGACAAAGAGAGGAAAGGAAAGGCCAAAGGGGGCTGGGTCAGAACACTCCCAATACAGACCGAAATAGGCACACAGAGCCCCCATCACCCACTCTACATCCTACTGCAGTTTGGAGGAGGATGAACCATGGATGATGGGACTTGCGGTACCATCACTCACATTCTGAGACCGCTGTTAACCTCATCCAATGACTGATCAGGACCAAACTTGGCACATAGACCTCTCATGCCCCACTTTACATCCTGGTGTGGTGTGCTCGGGGATAGACCTTGGATTATGGGACTTGCAGTACCTTTGCTCAATTCTTGAGACCACTGCAACCCTCATGCAATTACCGATAAAGACCAAACTTTGCACACTGAGTCTCCATGACACACTCTACATCCTGGTGCAGTTTGGGGGAGGATGCATCATGGACGATGGGACTTGCAATACCTGCACTCCCTTCCTAAGACCATTATAACTGCCAATAATGATGGATCAGGACCACAATTTACACAGAGAGCCCGCATAACTCTCCAACACTCTCCATCCTGGTGCGGTTTGGAAGAATTTGACAATGGATGATGGGACTTGCAGTCAATTCACTCACTTCCTGAGACCACTGAGACCCTCGCCAATGACTCATCAAGACTAAACTTGGTACATGGAACTTCAATGACTCACTCTACATCCTGGAGAAGTTTGGAGGACGACAGACCATGGATGATGGGACTTCAAGTACCTCCACTACCCAAGACTGCTGCAAAACTCATCTAATGACCAATCAAGACCAAAGTTGGCACACAGAGCCCCCATGACCCACTCTACATCCTGCTGCAGTTTTGGAGAAGGGTGGACCATGGATAATGGAACTTCCAGTACCTTCACTCACATTCTGAGACCTCTGCAAACCTCATCCAATGACGGATCAAGACCAAACTTGGCACATAGACCTCTCATGACCCACTTTACGTCCTGGTGTTGTTTGGAAAAATTTGGAGATGGATGATGGGACTTGCAGTACCTTTGCTCACTTCCTGAGACCACTGAGACCCTCGCCAATGACTAATCAAAACTAAACTTGGCACATGGAGCTCCAATGACCCACTCTACATCCTGCTACAGTTTGGAGGAGGGCAGACCATGGATGATGGGACTTCAAGTACCTCCACTCCCTTCAAAACATTGCTGCAACCCTCTTCTAATGACCGATCAAGACCAAACTTGGCACACAGAGCCCCCATGATCCACTCTACATCCTGCTGCAGTTTGAAAGGGGATGGACTTTGGATGATGGGACTTGCAGTACCTTCACTCACTTACTGACACCACTGCCACCCTCATCTAATGACTGATAAAGACCAAACTTGGCACACAGAGCCCCCATGACCCACTCTATATCCTGCTGCTGTTTGTAGGAGGATGGGCCATGGATGATGGGACTTCAAGTACCTTCACTCACTTCCTGAAAATAATGCAGCCGTTATCAAAAGACCAATAAAGACCAAACTTGGCATACAGAACCGCCATTACCCACTTTCTCTAATAACCCGGGCAACGCCGGTCCCCAAGCTAGTTGTTAATAAATCGGAACTGTACATATATGCTTGGAGACTGTTAGTTCCTAATTACTGCTTCCAAACAGCCCAACTTTTCTAATAAGAGACTTCTATTAAGAGACTTATAAATACCAGCATAAATCTGGTAAGCCTGAAATATATTTAAATCTAAGTGTTGCTATTACCTAATATCAGAAATATGGTCCAGACAAAATTACACAAGGGAGAGAATGAACTTGAAATTTAATTGACCGAGGGAGAATTAGATGCCTTCAAGTTGTTTTTGCCTTATGCTAACCCTAAAGTGACCCTATCATGGGATTTGCTTGGTAAGATTTCTTCAGAGTTGGTTTGCATTGCCTTCCACTGTGTGACTTACCCAGGGTAATTTGGTGGGTTTCTGTGGCCAAGTGGGAATTCAAATCCCTGGTCTACCAGAATCTTTGTACGGCTCCACCTACACTGCCATGTAACATCCAGATGATCCGGTTTGAACTGGATTATATGGCAATGTAAACTCATTTAATGCAGTTCAAAGCAGATAATCTGGATTACACGGTAGTGTAGATCAAACCTTTCATTTAAACAACCACACTATGCTGGCCACATTGGACTACTAACTAGGGCTGGGTAACCACGGAAAAAATTGTTTCTAAACTCGATTCGTTTTTAAGGGGTCCATCACGTTTCGTTTCTTTAAAGAATTCCGAAATTTTCCTTTTAAAAATTTCGAAATATACGAAATTTCGTAAATTTCGAATCGATTCATTAATGGCGGACGCAATTGCGCAATATGCTAAAAAAACCTCCAAATATGCTAAAAATATGCTGAATAAACCTCCAAATGGGACAGGGGGAACTTCTGAAGCTTCCCTCTCCCTCTGTTGTTGACTGTTGGTGTGATAAAACAAACAACAACTATAAAACTTGCACCAGGCATGCGAAAATAATTCCGAAACAATTTCGAAACAATTTCAAAATAATTACGAAATAAATTGAAAAAATTGTTTCAAATCTATTTAACTCCTCACACTATTCCAAAATGGCTCAATATCGGATCGTAAGCTAATTTAAATACGAATTAATAACGAATTACGAAATTAACGAACAAAACCGCCCAGCCCTACTACTAACATATTTCCATAAACTATTGCTGTCTTATTAGAATTAAGAAACTGCAGAAATATCAAATAATTAAATTAGAATTACCACTAGAACTCCATTCGTAAATATGGTTTCAGGAGGACCTGTCCTAGAAAGTAAAAATAAACACATACATTTATTCTCAAAAATAAAAATATTATTACTGTGAGAAAAAAAATGAAAGTTTCATTCTTAACCTAAAAAATGAGATTTTTCTCTCTCTAGGGAAATGCAAGTTAAGTTATCGAGCCATGTCATCTAAATTTCTAACACCATTTAGTCTCAAAGTTTTTGAAATTTTTATGATGGCTGTCCCTTCCCATGACTCCATCCCACATTATTCTAGTAATGTAGGAAAGCAACATTTTGTAATCAGATTGTAACGGCAGAAACAAATATGAAACTCAGTACAAGTCCTGCTCTGCAATCAGATCTCTGGCAATAACATAATTTTTCTCATGTTACCCCAGCCCTTCTCTTGTGCAGAAATCGCTCCACATTTGGATTTTTGATTTTTGCAAATTTGATTATTCACAGATTTTGGTTTAAAATATTATCTCTAGGAATCTCCAAGTCCTTTAGTGTGGTCCTATGGTCAACTTTGTGTAGTCATGCTGAGGGATCTAGACCTTTCCAGAGAGAATACCCTCCAGGAATCTAGATCCTCCAATGCAAGTCTATGGTCAGCTTCCAAAAGACATTGACCATAGTGTCATGCTGGAAGATATAGAAATTTTTGGAAAGATTTTAAAACTTATTCTATATCATAAGATGTCAGGGTACATCATTTTTAAATTAATCATTTAAAGTGTAAAAGCATATTCAACAATTCCATGACTTGAAGCAATTTAAAGTCATTTAAAATTATTTAAAACATTTATTATATCTAAATAATGTTTTTAAACATTCCTGAATGCATCTTCCACTTTTCTTCTCACACGGTACTCAAAGGGATTCATTTGAGATTTATAGGTATTCTCTCATCCAAATAATGAAAAATGCCTCTAGAACATGGCTCTATAGCCCGAAAAAACCCACAAGAACCTAGTGATTCCAGCCATGAAAACCTTCGACAATACAATGCAATGTTATGTTAGACCCAGATAGATTTAGCTTCAGTAGATGGCTGCAAAATAAAGGTGAGCAATTGTGGTTGTATTGTTGTGTGCCTTCATGAAGTTTCTGACTTGTGGCAACCTTAAGGTGACCCTATCATGTGATTAGAGCAAAGTGACCCATTGGGTTTCCATGGCTGAGTGGGGTCCATACCCTGATCTCCCAGTGTCATAGTCCAATGCTCAAACTGCTACACCACACTGACATATCATGCATCCAGACAGCCCCCTAAAAGTGTGAGCTCCCTCATTTTACATGGAGCATCCAAACAACACTCCATGTATAAGTGAATGCATTCAGAACAAAGCTGGAAACCCCTAATTTATACCAAATTAATTTTATACTGGAAATACTCAGGTCTTCCTGAAAGACCTGGGTCAAATCCAGCATGGCCACTGTCTGGACTGCTCCCTCAGAAGTTCTGGGACTTCTGAGGAAGCCATCCACACAGGCCTCTCGTGTTTTCCAGGCTGAATTAGCCTGGAATACCTGAGAGGGCTTTAAGCCCCCTCCCCAAAACCCCTTAAAAATGGAGGGAAAAGTTAAATAACTTACCCAGCCACTATTCCCCCTTCTTCAGAGCTCTCCTGGCATGTAGAAATGACATGCCAGGAGACAGGAGAAAGGAGGAAAATTGCTCCTCCCTCCCCTTTCTCCTGGCACCTTATTTCTATGCACCAGGAGAGCTCCCAAGAAGGCAGAATGATGACTGGGTAAGTTATTTTACTTTCCCCCCTCATTTTTAAGGGATATTGGGGAGGGGGTGTGAGTGTCTCCCTGTCCTCCTGGAAGGTTCCTGTAGGGCATGTGGACACCCACCCACCCCCCACCCCCAGAAAAGTATGCACTTTCTGGGGCATGTATGGACTTTAACCCAAGCACAATCGCATTTAGCAAACTCAATTGCTCCCGAGTTAAAGGGCTGTGTGGAACCGCCCAGAGTCTAGGAATTGCGGTACTTTAAATCGTATGTTTCTATGTTTACACCTAGTGTATGCATTTGTCTTTGTGTACCTATATGTGTGTGTTTTGTGCATCTTTTTGTCCTAACATTTACTAATTTCAAGTTCGGAGTCTTAGGAGTGTTCCTTGAAATAATATATAAAACAAAATTGCACATTCAAATCTTGACAGAATAGACTCATGCATTTGTACGAAGCTCTATGCCTACCTACATTTTATTGGCATGATGAATCCTTGTATTTCCACTGATGTCAGGCATTCTAATAAATCTTGCTGACTTATCAAGTACTTGATTTTGCATTTCAAAATATTATTAATTGGCTTAAAAGAAACATCTTATGTTTTTCATTTAGAATTTTCAAGCAGTGTAAAAATTCAAAGAATTTAAAATACGTACATATGTTCCACTAAAAATTCAACTTCCAGTTCTTCTTGAGCCTACCCAAGAAAACAAAGACAAGGGAAAATCACTTAAAAGCATAATTTTTCTTTGTTCTGAAATAAAATAATATCACATGAAAAATATACTAATTGCTATTCATAAATTCTGAGGTTGTTTGACCCTGACATTTTCCAAGCAAACAGGTCAAACAACCTCAGAATTTATGAATAGCAATTAGTATATTTTTCATTTATATATCCAACATTTCATTTACATCAATCATTCTCGCTTTATTGCTAAAAACAAATTAGGACCTAAATGTAATTGGTACTCCCAGCTAGAGTAAATTAACCAAGTCAGCAGACCAAAACATTCTCTATTTATTCAGCACATCTATTCTTGTTGGGACCAGCATTTGGATTATGCCTTATGTGTTATGATGACATCATTCCTAATAACCACATCCTATTTAGTTCTATTTTGCAAATGAAAAATATAATTGCCAGTTTTTGCATTTGAAGTCTAATGAAGAGATTCCCTCTGATCTTTATGGTAGTAGGCTCCTGGGGACAGAAAGGAAGGTTGGTTTCTTGTAATTTTTTCTTTGCCCTCCCTCCCAAATGGGGCTCAGAAAGACTGATTAACCTACTAACACAACATACAAGGAGATGGTGATGGTGGAGGGAAAGAGGACTGGCAAAAAATCATTTTGCCCCACAAGGAACATCCAATGAATTATACTTCATTCTGTCCACAGAAATTCACCATTTTAATTGTGGTTTAAATAAGCTGAGATTTGTAATTTAAAATTCAGAAGCTCTAATCAATGTGGATCAAGTTACCGTATTTACTCAAGTGTAAGCCGACCCAATATAAGCTGAGTCAACTAATTTTAAGACAAAAACTGGGGGAAATTATTGACTCGAGTATAAGCTGAGGGTGGAAAATGCAGCAGTTACTGGTAAATTTCAAAATAAAAATAGATGCCAATAAAATTATATTAATTGAGGCATTGGTATCGGTAGGTTAAATGTTTTTGAATATTTACTATATTTCAAAGAAAAACAAAGTTAACTAGCTCCGTAAGTGGAAAATTAGGGATCAACAAAAACATATGGTATCAACAATAACATAATAATAATAATAATAATAATAATAATAATAATAATAATAATATAAACTTCATTTGTATCCCACCTTATCTCCTCATGGGGACTCAGGCCAGCCTTCTACATAGTAACAGGCAAACATTCAATGCCTATATAAACAATACAGAGCTAGATATAGATCTGTAATTATATATACTACTAGCTGTGCCCTGCCACGCGTTGCTGTGGCCTATAGTAAAACTTATCAAAGTTGAGGTAGATATCTGGACTATTATGAAAGAGAGGTACCTACCTATTCCTTCCCCCTTTTCCTCCCCCTTTCTCACCTTTCTTTCTTCTCTACCTCTTTCTTTCTTTCCTTCTTTCACTACTTGGTTTCATCCTTCTCTCTTTCCTTCATTCCCTCCCCCTTTCTTCCTTTGCCTTTCTTCCCTCCCTGTTTGCTTCCTTCTTTCACTTTTTATTTCCTTTTATTTCACCACCATCATAACAATAACAATAATGCAATGCATTGCCTCTGGGACCTGACACCTCTCCCATTCCCCCTAAAAGGGTCTCATAGGAACAATACCATCATCATCATAATAATAGAAATAACAACCTTTACCCGCCACGTGTTGCTGTGGCCAATCTTCCCTCTTTCCCTCCCTCCCTCCTTCCTTCCTTCCTTCCTTCCTTCCTTCCTTCCTTCCCATCTTTCCTTCTCCTCTTCTTTCTCTATCTCTTTCCTTCCTTCCCCCTTTTTCTTTCTCTTCTGCTGTCTCTCTTTTCTTTCCTTCCATCTTTCCTTTTCTTTCCTTTTCTTCTTCCTCTAACTTTCCTTCCTTCCCCCTGTTTCTTTACCTCCCTTTCTCTTTCTTCCTTCTTTCCTTCCTTCCTGTCTTTCCTAGATTTTGACAGGGCGGGAAGGGGCGGGGTGGGGTTTGGAGGTGGCCTGAAGTAAAAGGAGGTAAGATAGGGGCAGGGGAGTGATGGAGCGTGGGGTTGCATGTGTGTGTACGGCGGCGGGGGGAGTGATGGAGCCTGGGGTTGCATGTGTGTGTGCGGCGGCGGGGGGAGTGGGGTTGCGTGTGTATGCGGCGGTGGGGGGAGTGATGGAGCGTGGGGTTGCGTGTGTGTGTGCGGCGGTGGGGGGAGTGATGGAGCGTGGGGTTGCGTGTGTGTGTGCGGCAGGGGGTGTGTGTGTGTGGGAAGCGGCGCGGCGGGGCTTGGAGTGGGCATGGTTTCCGCAGAGGGAACGTTGGCCGCAAGGCCATGTGCGCGCGCGATGGAACTTGCGGCTGGGCGCCAATGCGCATGCTCAGTTGTTTTGCCGTTTTGTGAGTGTGTTGTGTTGTTTTTCATTTTGAATAGATATGTTTGTACCTTGTGGGTTGTGCTATGGGCACGGGAATTTTGGTTAAGTTTCGTTGGGGGATTTTTGAGTTTTGTTCTTTTGCCGTTTTGTGAGTGTGTTGTTGTGTTGTTTTTCATTTTGAGTAGATATGTTTGTACCTTGTGGGTTGTGTTATGGGCACGGGGATTTTGGTTAAGTTTCGTTGGGGGATTTTTGAGTTTTGTTGTTTTGCCGTTTTGTGAGTGTGTTGTTGTGTTGTTTTTCATTTTGAGTAGATATGTTTGTACCTTGTGGGTTGTGTTATGGGCACGGGGATTTTGGTTAAGTTTCGTTGGGGGATTTTTGAGTTTTGTTGTTTTGCCGTTTTGTGAGTGTGTTGTTGTGTTGTTTTTCATTTTGAGTAGGCATGTTTGTACCTTGTGGGTTGTGTTATGGGTACGGGGATTTTGGTTAAGTTTTGTTGGGGGATTTTTGAGTTTTGTTGTTTTGCCGTTTTCTGAGTGTGTTGTTGTGTTGTTTTTCATTTTGAGTAGGTATGTTTGTACCTTGTGGGTTGTGTTATGGGCACAGGGATTTTGGTTTAGTTTCGTTGGGGGATTTTTGAGTTTTGTTGTTTTGCCATTTTGTGAGTGTGTTGTTGTGTTGTTTTTCATTTTGAGTAGGTATGTTTGTACCTTGTGGGTTGTGTTATGGGCACAGGGATTTTGGTTAAGTTTCGTTGGGGGATTTTTGAGTTTTGTTGTTTTGCCATTTTGTGAGTGTGTTGTTGTGTTGTTTTTCATTTTGAGTAGATATGTTTGTACCTTGTGGGTTGTGTTATGGGCATGGGAATTTTGGTTAAGTTTCGTTGGGGGGGTTTTGAGTTTTGTTTCCTCGTTGGATGCCCCTAACAAATTTATATATATAGATATAATCCAATTCAAAGCAGATAATCTGGGTTATCTGCTTTGATAATTTGGATTATATGGCAGTTTAGAAGGGGCCTGGATTTACCTGTGATGTAGTCCAGTGCAAAGCAGATAATCAGGATTTTGTATATGAGGCTGGATCTACACTGTCATATAACACAGATTATCAAAGTAGATAATTGTTTTTGCACTGGATTATATGAGGCCTCATTTACATTTCCACATAAAATCCAGATTATCTGCTTTGAACTAGATTTTATGGTAAAGCGGATAATCTGAATTTATATGACAGTGTAGATGGGACCTAAGAATTCCCCCTATGAAATATTCGTTTAGCCCAAATCCTGCTGCCCCAAAGCTCTGGGATATAGAGTTTTCAGAATACTCCAGATTATCCCTCCATTTTGCTACTAGTGGGGGAAAAATCAATTTAAACTGTAAAATGTTGAGATGCGCACCAAAGATTCCTGCGTGTCAAGAAGATAGCCAGCAATTCATTCATGAGAGTCTGGAGTTTGGGGCTCATGTAAGCAAACCCTAAGACACTGGAAACTGTTTACCTCAAATTCTCTGACATTTGCTGTGTTTGTATGTCCTTGGTCATATATCCTGTCCCTTTTCTTTGGTTGCATAAAATGTTTTAAGTTTAAGTGATTGCAATGCTAGCAATTCAAGGACTGCAGGAAAATTTCACAGGGAGGCAGGATTCCTATTTTGAGGGGCAATGCCCTCATTTTGTACCTTCCCTTTCTTCAGCTTGGACTAACTGGCTTTGTTGCGATCCTTCTTTATCTTTTAGAAATCTGACATGTAATATCACACACACACCACTCCCACACATACATACATTATTTTTGCATCCACAATCAAGTAGGTGCGTCTGTCAAATCTACTGATAAGATGTGGCCACCTTGAAACATCACAAGCTGTTAAGGCTTGGTTAAAATATACTGTGTTGAGAAACTTTAATGTTTTGTTTTGGATCTTACCTTTTCATCAGACTTAAAATACATGAGAACTCTTTCATCAACTGGAAGCCGACCAACATCAAAGCGTAAAGTGAAGAGATGGTCATCCTCACTGACGGCATCCTCATCATAAACAGCCATTTCTAGCACATTCTATGTGGGACAAGGAATATATTAAATGCTATACAAGATCTGTGATTTATTTGGGATATTCCTGTGAAAACAAATTATGATAATAAGAAAGTATTCAAATTTGTGGAATTATTGCATGGGAAAGTTTAACCTTTCATATGGGATATGTAGTTGGTCCTCTGCATCCACTCATGCTTTATCCACAGATTCTACCATCCAAAGCTTGAATTTTTAAAAATAAAATTCTAAAAGGCAAATCTTGATTTGCCATTTTATATAAGGGGCATCGCTTTACTATACAATTGTATATAATGGGGCTGAGCGTCTGTGGAATTTGGTATCCTATCTACAGGCATTCCTGTAGCCAAACCCTAGCAGATCATTGCTGATGATTCAACAATGTTTATTTACTTGTTTCACTAACTTTAGACATTTATATGTCACTTAACAAAAAAGAAACCTTACCCAAGTGGTGGAAAATAGGAAAACGTAATCCCCAAGCATAATATATTACTATAGCCATTTAATCCCACTATTAGTCCTAAATAATGTAGTCCCACTAAATCAGTTAGATTTGGCTATTCAACAGTTGACTCAGGGCCTTCCAGACAGGGTAGAAACCTGGCAGGAAACAGGTTATTTTAACCTACTTTCTTCCAGATTTCTGTCTCCACCCCCAACCCAAACCCCAGGATTTCCCTTGTGGCTAGAGGCCATCCTGGGTCAACCAAAGGAAGCATTCCCAGGAGTCAATCCGCAAAGGCCCAGAACCAGCAAAGATCCAGACATTAGTTTAAGGTACAAATCTTTCCAGGTGTCAACTTGAAGTGTAGTAATGTAAGTGATTTTTGTGTTTGTTGTTGCTCCCCCACTCTCTCCCATTCCCCAATGAGGCAGCTCACAAATTATTAAATGCAGCATGGATTTCAACCCATACAAAAACATAAGTTTTATATACATATATACATTTGGGAGGTCTTATATGCTAGAAAATAAAGCCTAACCTGGTATGATATAAGCAAGGAGGGTTATTATTCATGTTTATATGTAACAGGAGTATGGTATGATAAAATAGCTCCCTCTAGTGGAATTGCCTCTCTTTGTATGGCTTCATATATAAATGAAGCCATACACACACACACACTCACACGCACACAATTCAATACATTTGTTATACAGCAGACACATAGTAAACCAATATTTCTCATAAATCTTTTTCTATCCACTGTTGCTTTCACACTTGTACATATATTTCTATCTTTCACCACCATGCTCCCCTCCCCCCAGAACCACTTCTTTTTAGATTATCTGTCTATAATTTCATTTCCTCTTTTGGAGGTAACTTTCCATGCTTCCTTTTAAATCCTCTTTCAATACCTGTTATCAAAAAAGCAAGAAGGGTTATTCTTAAGGTTTCTGTACGAGTATGATGTGATGAAATAGCTCCCCCTGGTGGAACTTCCTCTCTGCACATGGCTTCTTTACTAGTGTTCTAATTAGGGATCTTGACAATGTTTTTTTTTTAATTGCTCAGGTATTTATTATGCATTTTTCAAATGTGAGCTAGTGCTTTCATTGCTACTTTTCTTAGTTATTCTAGGGCTTAAAGATAATACTAAATCCTTCAAAGGTAAGAGCAGCATGGAAATTGCGTTACTAATGATTGGCCATCTTGGGCAGACAGAGAAGTCCATTTCCTCTAACCCAGTTGTGTGTGGCTCAACCTGGATCCAGCCATTATAGGAGTCTAAATTGACCATATACTGTAATACTGGGGACGAGAGACAGGGCCCCTCGGCTGTGGAACTCCCTCACTAAGGAGGTTAGATCTGCCTCCTCCCTCTTGACCTTCCAGAAGAAACTTAAATCCTGGTTATGGGAGCAAGCATTTACAGAATAGACTGATTTTATTGGTGAAAATGAGATTTTATTTGACCGCAATTTGGACTGATTTGGATGACGTTTTTAACCTGGCTAATTGTTTTAATGTATATTTATAACTATTTTAATGTATTTAACTGTATTTTATTATGTGTTTTATATTGTGTCGTCATCTAATTGTTGCCTGTTGGAAGCTGTCTTGAGTCCCTCCTCGGAAGTCGAGAAGAATGGGATATAAATGTCACTTTAATTGTAACTCAATCTGTTTACTCACTAGTATGGACTCCATGAGTATATTGCAGACAATTTGCTGTGTGAAGTCTATACTAATGAAAGTCAAATATATTCAGAATTCGGAGGGGGGGGGGGGATGCTGGAAGCTGTTATCCAGAAAGGTAACCTTTTCTAAGCTCAAAATATACATTAGAATGCTATAGAAAAGTAATGCTTTCAATGCTTGTAAGAACACAGGATACTTGGATTCATGTGGCAATAAATTGTCATGCGTTTGTATCAACACTGTGAGCAATACAGTAATGAGTTTGGTAGTAAAGCACTGACTACATTATAAAGGAATGAGTTAGGTTTTAAATATATATAACATGTTTATTACTGGACAGGTAACTACATTGTTAATCTGTTGCAAAAGACACAATCATTACTCTTGTGGCACATAAAGATTTTTTAGCTGCATGGGCTTTTGTATGCAATAACTTATCAGATCATGAAGTCAGCACTTCACTGTGAATGCTTACGTAACAATACATGACCCAAGATGCTTTCATGCCTATGATTATACCTGTAACACCACATTTATTCCCTCCTCTATCCTAGACTTATGATCAGACTGTTTTTATAATGTTTTAAACTATAATGATATTGTAGCATTCATAATGCAATGTTCCTACAATTCAATTCAATTCAAGCAAGCGAGACTTGTAAATGAAATCTACACATTCACCAACATTGTACTTGGATCCAAGTTCACTTATCTATTCTTTAAACAGATAGGTGCATATGTTTTCACCTTCAAATTGGCGAACTGGAGGAACGATTTGCTTCCCTGTCACCCACACCTTGGTTTTGTGTTCATGTGACAATTTGGAAAACACACATTTCACACATCTACTCCTAGGTAAGGAATGCATAGAATGAGAAAGCAACAGACTCCAAGATCAGGGAGATATTATATAAAGTTTAAGGCAACGAAACCATAAAAAATGCCATAGGACACTGTGAAACACACAGTGGGAGAGGAAGAAGGACCCGAACAGGGGGGTCCTGAGGAATTCTGGTAAATATAGTATAGTGTGATCTTTGGAATTCTCGGCCAGAGAAATCCCAGGCTTCCCTAAACTACATTTCCCAGAATTCTGGAGGAGACAACCATGTGATAGGAAAACAGGAGCCCCCTCTTTAGAATGCTAATGTGATAAGGTCCATATATGGACCCGAAGAGAAAAGATATGAATTACGTAGATTAAAAGGATAGGGAAAAGTTATCCAGGACCAATGTTGGTAAGACCAGGGCCAACTTGTTGCCCGGTTCCTCATAAATGCTGGAGTAATTGTGAATAATCTGGTTTGAAAGGCTTTTGCCTTGTTCCAGTATACCAACATCATTTATTAAAGTATGTGTAGATTTTGCGGGATGAAATAAAAATGATCAAGGGTCTGGAGAACAAGCCCTATAAGGAGCGGCTTAAGGAGCTGGGCATGTTTAGCCTGAAGAAGAGAAGGCTGAGAGGAGATATGATAGCCATGTATAAATATGTGAGAGGGGGCCACAGGGAGGAGGGAGCAAGCTTGTTTTCTGCTTCCTTGGAGACTAGGACGTGAAACAATGGCTTCAAACTACAAGAAAGGAGATTCCATCTGAACATGAGGAAGAACTTCCTGACTGTGAGAGCCATTCAGCAGTGGAACTCTCTGCCCCGGAGTGTGGTGGAGGCTCCTTCTTTGGAAGCTTTTAAACAGAGGCTGGATGGCCATCTGTCAAGGGTGATTTGAATGCAATATTCCTCCTTCTTGGCAGGGGGTTGGACTGGATGGCCCATGAGGTCTCTTCCAACTCTTTGATTCTATGATTCTATGAAAGGTTTTTATATGATGAGGGCTTTCGAATAGGGGTGGCCATTAATCTGTTCCCTGGGACCAGGGGCACCTGCATTTGTGGAGTTTATCATGACACTTTCACGGCCTATTCCTGAGAAGAGAATGCACAGGGTCCACATCATCCAGAAGGTAGCTGCAAATCCACTTCCAGGACATAATCAGCATAAGATGTTGTGTTGGAAGGTGTGCACACACCAGCCTTGTTTTTGAAACGAATGTTCAGTATGCTGGGGAAGACACCCATTACAGAACTTCCTGGAAGACACAGGAACTGTTGAACTTAAGTAACAGCAGCAGGGCAAGCAAGAAGCAGAAAACGCTCTTCCCTGTCTCCACCTCTGCAAAAGAGCCCAGCCCAGTTAGGCTGAATAAATTGGTTTTCTTATTGAGGTCCTATAAGGCAGTGGTCTGATATTGTAGTGATAGTTTTAGGGAAGGTTTTTAGGTTCTGTTTCGAGAAATCGGAGGCCCCTTTTTCTCTCAGAATGTATAACCTGTGCAAAGTTTAGAAATCATTGTTAGAAAGAAGACACATAAGGAGATATCCAAGGGTAGAGTCACTGGACTCCTTTCAGTTCCTTCCATAACTAATTTGAAAGTGTCCCTCACTGAGTGTTTTTTTCTAAGAAGAGACAAAGAAAATATAAACTTATCACCATTTTTATTCCCCAAGGTGGAAATTAGTTAGCTATGCCATTTCTGTAGAGCTTTACATGGTCTCTTATGTGTCTTTTGATGCTTGAGAAGCTTTCAGGAAAAGAGTGAGAGAAAGCTGGTGAGATATGACATTCAGTCTGCATTCTCTTGTTACCTGTATGCCGTAGAGCTTCATGGCTTTTATTTTGATGGCTTTCTTTACATTTATGTGATATTCGGGCTGGATCTACACTGCCTTATATCCCAGGATCTGGTCCCAGATTATCTGCTCTGAACTGGGTTATATGAGGCTACACTTCCAGATAATCTGAGATAAGCTGATAATCTGGGATCAAATCCTGGGATATACGGCATTGTAGATCCAGCCTTAGTGTAATGTAGTGCTTTTGAGAACTTTTTTGGAATGGATCCTCAAGGTTGGGGTGGGATTTATAGGAGTTGGCCATTCTTTGGATAATATTTTGATTCTTGATCTCTTTTCCTTAGTAGGAGAGTTGGACATGCATTAGTGCAAGCTAAAATGGAAGGGCCTGGTCTCTGAGTTAGATACAATTATGCAGTATTCCAGACTGCCTCCCAAGAAGCTCAAGAACTTGAGGGACAGGTTGTCAGAGTTTTGGGAGTGTAGGAAGACCATGTTGAAATCATTCCAGAAACGTGTTGTTCAGGATCTTAATGAGGCACCTGTGCAATGCTATGGCGGGGGTTACCAGTCCCCATCACAGGATCAGAAATATGAATTAAGGATGATTTAGGGGTGTGTCGGGCCTCTTTCAAGATTGCCTTCAATATGTTCTCAGTTCTCATAGGAGTGGTTGATTTTGTTATTTTATTTCACACACATTGGTATGTCCAAATGTGGCCACAAAAATTGCACTCTGTGGGCTTGTTAGTGTCGAGCCTCTTGAAGTCCTTTCTGATATTGGTAGTAGTTAGGAGAATCAATTTCTGTCATGAAAACATGGCCACAGTTCAGGTCAGTCATTCAAATATCAAGTGTCTTCTGAATATTTCTGATCTGGCTTTATTATGTTTTGGGTTAGTGTTATGACAGCCCTGTAAAGCACGCACTCTCCTGAAATATAAACTTCTTTTAAATAGCAATAGACCAAAATCCTATATCAAGCTAATAGAGTGTACTATTTTCCTATAGAGGTCTGTGTCTTTTTCTACCCCTCAACTACTACTGATCTTGGGAAGACACTGTTGGGGAGGGAAAAGGACATCTAGAAGTGTGACTATTATTGGCTCAGAAGGGAAAGACATTAATTGGAATGTTTTTTGAAATAACATTGTGCAATACTTAAAACTTGTTGTTAATCAAGCATTAATGCATGTCACCATGTGGTAGTCACCTTTATGATTCTACAATTCTAAATGAAAACATTTCTGTTTTAACAAGCTGTTAGAAATGTATGCAGTGGGATTTTAAAGCTGTGCTGTTTCACCAACTTGTATATGTTTTTCTTTTTAATGTGTTTGTTCTGAAAAGTTTGAAATCTGCAGATAGTTTATTTGCATGTTAATTCGAGAGCTTTGTTTTTGTATACATTTGTATAAGCTACCTTGGTTCCTAATAATATCACAGAATTGAACTGTCATGAACTGCTATTATAGATTGGAACCCCCAAAAACGTGGTTACCAAAAACGGATGTACCATCTGTGGAAACTTGAATATTCAAATTCAACTGGAAAAGCTTACACAATATGAGGATTTAAAGATAGAACTGCAAAGACTCTGGCACAAGCCAGTAAAGGTGATTAAAGAACAGACTAATGACTGGCACACTGGGTGCAATGTCTAAAGACTTTGGCCTGCACTTAAAAACAAAAACAATCAGTGCTAATAAAATTGCCATCTGTTAGCTGCAAAAGGCCACCTTACTGGGATCTGCATGCATTATTTGCTGATACATCACACAGTCCTAGACATTTGGAAAGTGTCCAATGTGTGATCAAATACAAAAGCCAGCATAGTGATATTGTTTGCTATGTACTAATCCTGTTGTGTATCAAATAATAATTATTATTATAATCTTGTTCAGGTAAACATGCAAAAGAAAGATTTCTCAGTTCCTTACTTTCACTTGTCTTTGAATCCTGTAGTAAAATACTTCGTTCCAAACAGGATTCTTGCAGTTATTAACAGTTTTGGTCCGCAGCTTTTCACATGTAGCACTTGGTAGCCAGAGAGTCACATAACAGTCAGATTGACTTACTGTGTGAAAAAGCAGATTAAAGAACAGACTAATGTTACTTGGGTTTTGAGCGAAACCTTCTAAGAATAATTAGGAGAGTATTATGGTCCCAGGAAGATCATAGGACCTTATCAACAGCCAAAATAGGACCTTATCAACAGCCAAAATAAAATGGTGAACCAGTGTTCAGCATTCTGTTTGAAATCTTGCAGGTCCAATTATTGTACTTAAGTCATCATAAAATGTGGAACAGAGTTTGTCTACAAGCAGATGAATGACAATGCAATTGGATCCACCCTAACATTAACACAAAGGAGTTTAAACATCAATCACATAGATAATGCCATTAATTATGGAACACCCCAGACCAAAAGGTATGCTAATCAACCAACTAGCTATACAACTCCAACCTTATATAACCTATTTTGATAGAGTGAAAACAGATATACTTGATACCTACCCTTTCCTTTTGCAAAACTGCCATTTTTTAGATATCTTTCCAAAAACATTTCAAAAAAAAACATTTTGATTATTATATTTTACAGTTTAAGATGGCTGTTTATGTTTGTTCTTGAAATGCAATAGCTATTTTAGCCATCCTCTTTAATTCTTGGGTCACATCAACATTCTGTAGTTTGTTAGAACAGTCAGAATTCAAAGATACCAAGTTGTTACATTCACCTATAGAACTGTTTTCATCGGTAGAATCAGGAAGAAGACAATCCTTGTCATCAGTTCAGGACAGTAGTAGCTGGAGGGATTTGAAGTTTGCAGGGTGGGGGAGGGGAAAGAGGAAAGAGTGGGGAGGAGTGCCAGTTTTTGGAGGAAAGCTATCATCAATTACCACTGGGTCATGGGCTGAGGCAGTTTCTCAAGTCACTCCTGACACAACAAAAAAAATGGGCTGAAGCCAGGAGGGTTGAACAGAATGGGAGAGGACAGGGTTCTGGTGGTCGGGGGGGGGGCATAGGAGTAATATTGGGGAGTGGGAGATATGGGAAATGGAGACCATTAATTCGGCTTAGGGAACATGAGAGAATACTGATAGTTCCAAAACAGTCTCCTGGCATGGTAAAACTAGGTAACCTGGATGCAGACTCTCTGGATTAAAGGTGGTACTGTGGAATACCAGGTCTGTCAAAGGAAAAACTATCATCCAAGATTTAATTCCGGAGGAGCGTGCAGATCTGGTGTGCCTAAAGGAAACCTGGCTAAATGAGGCTGGAGAAGTTAATCTTACCCAGCTTTGCCCACCAGGCTACTCCATGCAGCACCAGCCGAGATCCAGAGGGTGGGGAGGTGGGATCATAGTGGGATTCCAGCTCCCTGACCAGATGCTCCATCCCACAGTCAACTACTTTTGAGTGTGTTCATCTGAGGGTGGTTGACCGGGACAGAATAGGGATTCTGTTGGTGTACCAGCCACCCTGCAGCACTACAATCTCTCTGTCTGAGCTAGTTGGGGTGATTTAAGGCCTGGCATTGAAGTCCCAACCGCTCATAGTGCTGGGGGACTTCCATGTCCATGCGGTGACCACCCTGTCTGGAGCGGCTCAGGACTTCATGGCCACCATGGCAACTGTGGGGCTTTTCCAACTAGTATCTGGCCCTACCCAGAGAGCTGGGCACAAACAAGACTTGGTTTTCTGCCAGGGATGGGAGCAAGGTGGCGGCGTGGAGGAGCTGACCATCAGTCCATTGCAATGGACCAACCATCACCTGATCAGGTTTAGGCGTACTGCGCCCCCTAACCTCTACAGAGGTGGAGGACCAATTAAAATGGTCTGCCCCAGAAGGCTTATGGATCCCGAACTATTCCTGATGACTCTTGGGGAGTTTCCTGCCTCAGTAGGTGATCCTGTTGATGCTCTGGTCACTCTCTGGAATAGAGAGATGTCTAGGGCAATAGACACTATTGCTCTGGAATGTCCCCTCTTGAGTAGCAGAACTTAACCATCTCCTTGGTTCAATGAGGAGTTGGCAGCGATGAAGCGAATGAAGAGGGATCTAGAGCACATGTGGCGTACCAAGCGCACTGAGTCAAACTGAACACGGCTGTGTCTCTATCTAAAGGCATATGCCATAGCAATCGACACGGCAAAAAAAATCTTTGTGGCCAACATTGCATCTGCAAGGAACTGTCCAGTGGAGCTGTTTCAAACGGTTAGAGGTTTGTTAAACCCCACCTCACAAGATGGGGTCCCTAACCATTCGGCAGCTCAGTGTAAAGCATTTGCTCAGTTCTTTGGGAACAAAGTTGCTCTGATATGTTCTGACTTGGACACCATTTTGACGGCAGCCTCTGAAGATGTAACATGGACACCTGCTTGTCCGGTTTTGATGAATTCATTTCAATTAGTGCAGCTGGAAGATGTGAACAAGATCATTGGAGAAACTAGGGCAATCACATGCATCCTAGACCCCTGCCTATCCTGGCTGATAAATGAAGCCAGAGGGGGTTTGGCACAGCGGGTAAAGGTGTTGTTTTGTGCCTCCCTATGGAAAGGCAAGATTCCAGCCAGCTTAAAAGAAGCTCTTATAAAACCGTTGTTGAAGGAACCATCATTGAAATGCCATGTTACTGTTAGTATTTGTCTGTTTAGATATTTGTTATCTGTAGTTATCTGTAATTGTTTGTTGTCTGCAGTTTAGTAGGTGTTTATTATTATTATTATTATTATTTTCTTTGTTTATTTGTTTCTATTTGGGTTTTTTATTTTTTTATCTTTATTTTTATTATTTTAAGTAATTGATATTATTATTATTAATGTTATTGTTCTCTTACCCTTAATTTCTTAATTTCTGTTGTCTCCTTTTCTCCTCTTCTTGGGTGCTCCTCTTAATTGGTCTGTTGTCTACAATCTTACTGAGATCAGGTTTCTACTGCCTCCTCTATATTCCTTTCTTCAGCTTTTTCCACTTCAACCCTTATGTCCAACTTTTTGCTCCAATCTCTCATTTCCTATCTCTTCTTGACCTTAGTCTGTTTCAATTTTTGACTTCATGTCCTTTAATTTTCCTATCTATCCCTTATTTATGTCAGGAAATGGACAGGGGGAGTATGTCCCTGTTGGTTCTCCTGGATCTCACAGTGGCCTTCGTTACTGTAGACCTCGTTATCCTTCTGTGATGCCTTGCGGGAATGAGTCTTGGAGGTACTGTTTTGCAGTGGTTCAGGTCCTTCCTAGAGGGCCATTCCCAGAAAGTGTTGTTGGGGGACACCTGCTCAGCTCCGCAGGGCTCAGTTTTATCTCCATGTTGTTTAACATCTACATTAAGCCATTGGGAGAGATCATCCAGAGTTTTGGAGTTCGTTGTCATTTGTATGCAGATGGCATACAGCCCCTTTCCACCTGCTACTAAGGAACCAGTGCTTGGTAGCTGTGACAGCCTGGATGATGGAGAACAAATTGAAATTGAATCCAGAGAAGACGGAGGTACTCCTGATCAGTCGACATGCCAAATAGGTTATAGGGTTACACTCCCTCTGAAGGTACAGGTTCACAGCTTAGGAGTGATCATTACTCATTACTGAGCCTGGAACCCCAGATTTCAGCGGTGGCCAGGGGAGCTTTTGCACCAGTTTGTGCACCAGTTGCACATGTACCTTGGAAATTCTGGCTTGGCCACAGTGGTCCACACTCTTATTACATCAAGATAAGATTACTGCAATGCACTCTATGTAGGGTTGCCTTTGAGGACTCTTTGGAGGCTTCAAATGGTCCAACAAGTAAATAAATAAATTCCTATCTGCCCTAACTAACAAGGCTAATAATGGTAGCTGATGGGTGGTTTCATAAACATAACAGACCCCCAAATAATTTGATTGTGTCTTGATTCCACATAATGCATCTGCCAGGTTAACTGGTGGTTAGAAAAGGACATGGGTAAAGTCATCTGGCTGCTAAACTAAATGAACTCATTTTCATCTACAATTAAAACATGATCACTTGTTTTTAGGAATTGTTCTGCTTCAATAATCCAATGAGAATGTATGTAGGTGTATGCAAACCAACTTTGCATTATCTCAATACACATGTACAACCTGTTTGTACAACCTTTTTTATGGTTGTATCACACCATCCCATGCACATGTTCCCTTGGAGGCTCCTGAGGTATCTTACAAGCTTGTTATAGTCTGCACACAACTCTGCATTCTTCTTCTGCACAGTAATATATACTGCCTTTGTTATACACATTAAGACATTTTTGGTATGATAATTTGATAGAATATTGCTATGATTAATCATTATTTCATGGTTGATGACCTTAATTTACTGAAATCTTCTGCCAAGCTACTTAGATTTAGCATGTTTTGTAACTATAGGGACCAAACTCAAAACAAATATTAGAAAAATAATTGCAAATGTTAATGCTTTGTAGTAGCATTAATGAACTTCTCCTACTCATTCCTATTGCAACTCCAGTTTAGGGTGGGGAAAGTATGTTCTCATATTTTAATCAATTTGCTGGAAGATTGTTATTTCTGCTTTTCAACAGTGACAGACCAGGTTGCATACTTCCTTTCAGTATTGGGCAAGAGCAATACTATAGGAAGTATGACCAGGTGCCAAAACTTCCCGGGCATTTATTGAATGGGAGAGTGGTGAAATGTGGCTGTCCAGACATTGCTGGACTGCACCTTCCAATAACCTTTAGTCAATAGCATTGCCAGTGTGCCACTGGCAATACTATCGCCAGTGGCAATAGCCTATCAGTACCCCTGATTGTACAACCGTCCCAGGACTTGTGTGGTGAAGTGGGCACTTCTGTGGCAGCATCTGTCACAATCCCCATTCTTTGTCATTTCTTTTCACCAGATGCTTTGCAATTTCACAAAGCAGTTGCAAAGTTTCTGTAAATGAATAACAGCAAGCACAGCCAGAAGGCAGAGTTATGCCACCCACTCAGAAATGTGGCTTAACACAGCTGTAGCATTGCAATTATGTGGCATCAGCGGTTGTGCAAAGATACCCATCAACATGACAGCAAGTTGCCACTATGCCACACTGCAGAAGTAGCACAGGATAGTGGCAACCATGCAGCAATGTCCAGGGAAAGAAACAAGCAACATAATCCTGTAATTAAGACTCATCCTCATTCAGTTTAAAAACCCAAGATGGTTGCAGTTTTCTAAACAATGTTGCTGCTTCCTACCCAGAAAGTAATTCAATGCAAGTTAGGGTATGCACTATCATCATCATCATCATCATCATCATCATCATCATCATTGTCATTTATTTATATATTGCCGTCACAATAAATGGTGTTTTACAATAAAAAAGAACAACCAAACAGTTCTCTGCACTCATGCTTGCAATAAAATTATGACACAAAAGAAAAAGAGGGTGGCAGTGTTGGGGAAGAGGCATTAAATCCAATAGATTCTTCCTTTTATTCTCTCCTTCTGAGTCCAGAGCAGAGGCAGCTGGGATGGAGGGAAGGTATTTTTGATTGCTTCAGGGCCTATGCCCTCTCTGCCTCCAAGATCAGGGAAGTGGCAATATTTTTATTTATTTATTTACTATAGTAAATTATTTTTGTATTTATACTTATTTTTACTATGATATATTACTTCTAACTGCTGTTCATAACATTTCCATACAGAAAAAAAATTCACACTGGTATGATTTCAAAGTATCATCATTTCTTATGTGCACATTTGTTCCACCGCATGTATTTCCAGTTCTTTAGTTGCCAGGATTTGTACAATTTGAATGTTACATCTGTCATTGGTGATGCAAGCACAATGGGGAAAGAGTATGTAGAATTCATAATTGCTACTTTCTGGTTCTGGCCCAGCTCATCTGTCCAAATATATCTTCCTCTATGTACCACTGAGGGGTTAAAGATCATCTAGGGGGGAGGCTGCTCTCGGTCCCGCATCCTGTGCAGGCGCGATTGGCAGAGATAAGAGACAGGACCTTTTCAGTGGTAGCTCCTCGGCTGTGGAACTCCCTCCCCAGCGATGTTAGATCATCCCCCTTTCTGACCTTCTGCAAGAGTGTGAAAATGTGTCTTACTGACCAAGCATTTAGAAAATTTGTGCAATAGTAATGATTTTACTATTGCACAATTTGTAATGATTTTAATAAGATGTGTAATGATTTTAACAAGATGACATCAGTGACTACATGTTTTAATGGTTTTTATATATGTTTATATTTTTATGTTGACTGTTTTTAATTGCACTTTTATGAATGCATGGCATCGAATCGCCATATGGTTGAGAAAGGTGTGCTATAAATGTCGTAAATAAATAAATAATGATCATTGGAATGGCCTGGATTATGCCCGTGGATTATGTGTTTAACTCTATTGTTTTTAAATGCTTTAATTGTTTTAATGTATTTTAATTCTATTTTAATGTTTATTTAAGTATACATTGAGTTTTAGGGCATCAAATTGTTGCCTGTATGTAAAGCCGCATTGAGTCCCCTACGGGGTGAGAAAGGCGGAGTACATGGACAGGGGTCCAAGGATCTTATCCACGTCCTCGGATTGCACAAATTGAAACAAAACTATTTAAATCGGACAATCAAGTGCTCATGCAAAATCTCAAGTCTTTAACATGGCATCTAGGTCAGAGTGACTTTGTCCCTAAAGAACCCAGCAACTGCTTCATAACAAGCTGCTGAATGGTCAGGGATCCCATCATGCGAGGTGGGATTTAACAACCTTCTAAATGTCCAAAACAGTTCATCTGGATAGTTCCTTGCAGATGCAATGCTAGCCGCAAAGAGAGAATTTTTTGCGGAATTGATTGCCGCAGCGTATGCCCTTAGATAGTCACACAGCCATGCTTGGTCTGACTCATTGAGCCCTAAGTGCCACACGCACTCTAGTTCCCTCTTCTTTCACTTCATTGCTGCCAGCTCCTCATTGAACCAAGGAAATGGTTTAGTTCTGCTATTTCAGAGGGGACTTTCTGGAGCAATCGTGGTGGGAAACTCCCAAAGAGCCATCAGGAATCCATCTGGATCCATCAGCTCCCTGGGGTGGATCATCTTAATTGGTCCTCTACCCATTTGGAGGTTAGGGGGTGCAGATAGCCCAAATCGGATCATGTGATTGTTGGTCTATGGCAACAGAGTGATGGTCAGTTCCTCCACACCGCCACTGTTCTCCCATCCCTGGCAGAAAACCAAGTCCAATGTATGCCCAGCTCTGTGGGTAGGGCCAGATAGCATTTGGGAAAGTCCCATGGTTGCCATGGTGACTATGAAGTCCTGAGCTGCTCCTGACAGTGTAGTCACCACATGGATATTGAAGTCCCCCAGCACTACAAACAGTTGGGACTCCAACACCAGGCCCAAGACCACCCCGGCTAGCTCAGGGAGGGAGGCTATAGTGCAGTGGGATGGTCAGTACACTAACAAAATCCCTATTCAGTCCTGGTTACCTACCCTGAGATGGACACATTTATATGCAGTTGACTGTGGGATGGGGCACCTGGTCTTTATAGACCACTGCGAACCCATCTCCCCACCCTCCAGATCTTGGTTGGTGCTGTCCTTAGTACCCAGGCAGGCAGAGCTGGTGAGATTGACCCCCTCCAGCTTCATCCAGCCAGATCTCAGTTATGCACAGCAGGTCTGCCCACTCATTCAGGGTGAAATCCTGAATTATTGCTGTTTTCCCATTTATGGTCCTGGCATTCAACAGTACCACCTTTAATCCAGAGGGACCGCCATCTTGGGTATCCAGGTTTAACATGTCGGGAGACCGTTTTAGAGCTACAAGCATTTTCTCTTTTTCCCTAGACTGAATTAATTTAGGTCTCTCTTTCCCGTATTTCCCCTTTCCCTGAATTACTTCTATAGAGGCCCCTCAACTAGTGGGACTCCCCTCTCCCTCCTCCTTCCTCCCTCAAAGCTATAGATGCCTAATGAATAATAGTGATTATTATACATGTATTTCAAAGATAATGGGAAACAGAAAAGAAAGAGCACTTACAGACATCTGCTTTGCGGAGATTCCTCATGCGTATGATTCTTACAGTAAGAATATGGCAAGGAATTTTTTCCATCTGTAAGGAAACAACATTTAGAAGGAAATTGTATACAGAGGTACACATGAATTCCTAACAGCTATACTCCCTTGTACTTTATATTTTCCAGTTACACAGAAGAAAGTCAAATAATTTCCTAATTGTTCTTGAAAGCTTCAAGTAATTGTTTTGCTTGAAAAATGAAATAAGAATTACACATATCTTTTGCTTGTCCCAGTCCACCAAATGTCATGAATGAAAAAAAGAAACCTCTAAACGGACAACAAAGCTGACCACTTGCTTTGGATCACCAAGGAGAGGGATGTGAGAAATTCCTTTTCATAGCATTTCTGGTTCCTTCCTCATTTCTATTCCTATGTTTGTTTAGAGAACGTTTTGAATTTTATGCATATTTTTCCATACAGATTTAATGTGCACATTTATTTACACAGTTTTATTAGTATGTGTGTTTTTATATATTTTCCCACTGACTAAGGCTTGCTTATGTATAGTTTTAATCTGAATATAGTCATTTGTATTTTAGTAATGTGTGCATAATTTTCTGCCAAAATTTCTGAAGGAAGATACAGTGAGTACAAAATGATTAACTGTGCAGACAATGTAGAATACACTGAATTTTCCATTGAAATTCTTTTTTGTGCTTAGTAAAAGATGAAATATGATTGTGTAACTTAACTTATTTTCACTAGGTTAAATTTGAATGTCACCTTTCACAAATGGAAACTTTACTTACTTGCACTGAAACTTTTGATCCATCAAAGAGAAAGCAATTGTCACTTATTTCATCTTCCAAATGGACTCTTCCTCACTAAATCCTCAAAATCAGAGTTGGCAAAAGACAGCTCCCTACTCATATTAACAGAAGTGTCCAATACAGGAATATAAATCTTTTCCACACACAAGAAACAAGAATTACAAAAGTTTATCCTTGGTGGCCAAATCCACCATGAACTTGTGAGTGCACTTTCCTCTCTCCAGTCTACATCACAATTAATATGGTTTTCTCCCTAAAGAAAACATATTTTAAAGTTGAAAAAGATAAATCTGTCTTCATATTATATTTTTTCATAATTGTTTTGCCATCATAATTAGTAGGCCTTTTTTAATTGTGGAAAATCGGACAATCCTGTAAATGATATTAATTTGTTTTCTACATACAGATTATAGTCTAATACTATATTATAACCAATAGCTAATACTAATCAATGAATAACATGAAATTACGTAATTTCTATCTTCCTAGGGCCCATTACAAGGGCCACATACCCTGAAGTGGGCGATAACTTGTTCCATGGCATTTACATGAAACTCAGCACCATTTTGCCCCTAATGCAGGCAAATTTGCTAAATAAAGTTTCATCCAAATGATGACATCATCAGATGGCTGGCAGCAGCTAGCGGTGGCATGGCTCTTAAGGGTGAGGCATTGAGGCAATTGTTTTGCCTTGCCACATTTCACTCTGCTTTGCCCGCCCACCAGTGATCACATGGACAAAAGTGAGGTGCATGTGCAGTGCGCCAGCCAGTCCACCCATGTTGCCAGATCCATAGAAGGAAGCCACACACACTATGTGCGCTCCTCACATCCCCCCGTGACCTGCTGACCTGCTGGTCAGCAAGGCAAGATGAGGCAAGGCAAGAGTCTCCATGCCTTGCCCTTAAAAGTAGTGCCGCCGCCAGCTGCCACCAGCCATCTGATGAGGTGTGCCAACATGTATGGTCCTGTCCCAATCATGTGATCGGGGGAGGTCACGTGGGGTGCCGCAAGGTGCCTCACATGCCTGCCATTTTGCCAGCAAAACAACATAACTCCAGGGACCATGTGAAGAGATCCTTAGTCATCATTGCAAATATCGGGACATAGAAGGAGTCACCACATCCCTTTTTCTTTCCTATTCACCTATCTTAACTGGAAGGCATGATTTAAGCCACACACGACAGTAATATACTCTTTTTAATGAACATAAAAGAAGGGGTTTCCTGTTACAGTGTTCTTTGTTTATAAATTGCTACAGCAGTCTAGTCATGCTGTTGAAATGAACCACCATCATTAATCATTTCCTGTAACCAAGACATTTGATAATATTTCTTAATCATTACTGCAATACTATAACTTGCAACCTGTACTTCCTGTGGGTGGACTGAGTGTACAAAGTTCAGTGGGATATATTTGCATTAATGTCATTATTTATGATGTATATATAATTTAAATGGTGAAAAATACATTATAGTCTTTATTTCATGCAACTTCATTATAGTTCCACAAGATGGGTCACTCACCTAATATATATTAGGCCTTTAAACCAAATCTTGCCCGAAAGCTACCTGTTCTGCATGCTTTATCAATCCCGAAAAAATATATGCTCAAGAAGGCCGAGAAACTCACCCACCCCCAAAACATATTTAATTCAATGGAAAGGGTTGTGAGTGGTAGGAAGCAAAATTCCAACTTTACTGCAAGCATCACATGAATATAGGTAATATTTTTCCAAGTGAGGGTCTAATTTGCTACCATTTTAATATGCAAGACTCCCAAGCTGGACATGCTGAACAAAGGGAATGAAATCTGATTTTATAGAAGAAAATGGGATTTTAACCATTAAATAACAAAGAATGGCCTGTGCCCATTAAGTATAAATAAATATGTAAGGCTGGGGCAGGAGAAGGGACTTCTAATGTCCTGTGCACCAAGTAAAGTATGTGTTGGAGTGCCACTGTTACCACTGTAGCATTGAAAGCAGATAGTACAACAGCAAGATTGGCTCTATAAATATGGGCAGGCTACATTGGATTGCATAGACCACATTTTTCCCATCCCCTTTGTTAGGTTAAATAACAATAAATGGTTAAAATTCTGCCTGAGTTGAAGGAAGATGGTAGGATGATGAAGCTCATGAGTTCTCCTTCCGTCTGTAGGTCTTTTGCCTCTTAGGCCCCTTCTAAACTGCCAGATAATCCAGAGTATCAAAATTGATAATTCACATTATATGCTTTGAACTGGATAATCTGAGGAGCCAATCTCCATCACCTAAAACATGGGATTTCCCGAGTTAAAAGGGGGGTGGCTACATGACTATAGTGGTTAATCCATGCTGATTTGCTGCAACAAACAAAAAACATGGGGTAAAAAGGTCCCCTTTTATCCCAATTCCAGTCATAAAATGTGCATATTCACACTCACAAAAAACAAGTGCTTCCCCCCCCCCCCCTCGCCGAGACTGCTCCAGCACATTTCTGCTTTCAAAAAGCCCAAAACCGCTGATAAACTGATTGGGCTGTGAAATGGTCACAAAGCTGATTTAAAGGAAGCACAAATGGAGAACAATTAGAACTCTCTGAAACTCTTTAGTTTAAACTTTATAATATTAAACAGAGCTTGAATAAACAATTGGGGGAAGAGAGAAATCTGGCAAGAGTTTGTTTGTTTTTTAATTTCCTCCGTTATGTGCTAAACCTCAAATGCACACATGCAAATTTGATTGTATTTATATTAAGATATTCACATGTGCACATAAGCTAGCACATAAGAGAGTGATTTAAAAAAACCTTTGCTTGATGTCGCTCATCCACCCTCCATCTTGTTTCTGATACAGTGGAAGCCTGTGAGGATGGCAGGAGACCCAATCCCACGACCCAGAGGTCTGTGTGGAGACATGTTCTCAAGTCCCCAAGTTTTTTGTCCTCCGTTTAAAACCCGCATTTTTGTGTTCTGAGTCTACACTGCCAGATAATCCAGTTCAAAGCAGATAACATGGATTTTATATGGCAGTGTAGAATGGGCTTCAAACAACTGCTCTGTAGGGCAGAGAACATCTCTAGAACACTCTGTCAGGCAATATATAAATATTATTTCTTTCTTTTGCAAGCTGTCCAATATTTATTACTTGCAGAAAAATCTAGACCTGTTCCTATCCAGCAGTAGGAAGTGGGGGGAGGGGTCACATTGAACCTTGGCATTTAAAGGGGGTCAAAAAGGGAAAATATGGCACGGCACTGTGATACTATGCCACAGGGTGTGACAGAGGGCCAGCTGCCCCAAAACGCCCTTTTTCCACTGTAAACACTTAGTCCACCTGCCTGCCTAAGTTACAGTGTAGAATTTGGTTGATGGCATTTGGACCAGGTTGGAATAGTTTCCCTTTTCCATAGAGGGGTGTGTGTGTTTTGCCTACCATGTATAGTATCTCAGGGGCAGACATGCTTTTTAATGAGTGGTCACCAGCCTGACAATTAGGAGAAAGAAGTCAAATGCTATAGAGCACCTTTAGAAATTATTTTAGTGATTGGTTGGAGGAACTGAAGCAAGAAGGAGGCTACCCTATGGGTTCCCCTAGGTAAGGTAAATCATTGGAGAGAAAGCCATGAAAAGGCCGTCTAAAAGATTTCCTGCCAAGCACCAACTAGAGTTTAAAGTATTTCTCCCAGGCTGGCTGAAGATGATCACAGTACCCACATAAAATTGGCCCACCTTGTAGTTTTTATTTATTTATTTATTTATTTATCAATTTTATATACCACCACTCCCCGAAGCCTTGGAGCGGTTTACAATATACATATGTGATACATTACATTTAAAATCAAAGAAAATTTTCAATCAGCAAGATTCAAATGCCAGCCTAAATAAATAAGTTTTACAAGCTCTACGAAAAGATAGTAAGTTAATACATTAATTCAAGTTAAATAGTTTTAATATAGCTTTATTAAATGCAAACTTTGTGTGTGGCCCCAAAATTTCCAGAACAGGGGAAGAAAACCATAGGAAGGAAAAATAGTTTATGAATAGAATTGCCCCAGGCTTGATTTTTGTTCTGCTGATTCATGCCTTTAATGCTGCATTTTGGTGCCTCTAATACTGCATTTGTTTCCACCTCTGTTAATGTTGAGAACACCATTTACATTTGTCCTTCATATGAATCCTCTCTATATACCTCTGCCAAGTTTCACCCATATATAGCTTTCTGTGACTACATTCTGAGCTTGCATTTTGTAGGGCATGTGTAACATCTCCTTAATAGACTGAGAAGAAATAACATATCCTCTTAATCTTTCTTTATACTTTTTCTGTCATTAATAATAATAATCATAATAATAAACTCTATCCCGCCCCTCTCCCCAGGGGACTCAGGGCAGCTTAAAACACACAGAAAATACAATAAAGTGCAATACAGTAAAATACATAAGATGGAAGAATTAATAACACATCCAGTCAATGTAAAATACAAAATACAGCACAATCAGTAACAAAATTAACAATAAAATTTTGAACATTAGATTAAAACACAGTCATTCCCTTGAATTAAAAGGGGCATGCTATCCCATTGAGGTAAATCCATGTCCTAGAGGTATAATCCTCTGTGTATTGAGTGCACAAAAGGTTATGTTCCATTCTCTATGCTTTTAAAAGTAGCACAAGATCATTACCATACATGCATGCCACCTGCTAACAGATCAGGAACATCTTGTTTCAATTATTGACTTTTTATTGCTGACTTAACACTACTCATACATAGAGGTATAAAGTGAACGTGTTTTTTCACTCCCAATGCAGAAGAGCATCTCATTTCAATAAAGGTGTTATCTAATATAATATTTTTCCCATTTGAAGTTTTGAGGAGGTTTAGAAGAAAATTCTGGGCAACAACTTTGATTTTTCTAGTGCGTTTCTGTGCAAAACTCCGTGATGTCTTGCACAAAAATTATTTTGTGCAAAATGCTACAAAATATAGTTTTTAACAAAATTACTTTTTAACACAATAAAAACTAGTGAAATATTTGCGGGGGAAAAACAAGTAATAAAATTCACAACATTCCTAACATTACCCACTAATGATAAAATATTTTACCTTTTTTCTAGCTTGCAGAAGTGAGATAAGTAACAATCAGTTTGTTTCACTTCACACATCTCCTGATGGGAGTGCTTTGATTGTATATTCCTGCATGGCAGAGAGTTGAACTGAATGTTGCACTGAATGTTCAGTGCACTGAGAGTTGCACTGAACTAGAATTTGGTCCCAATCCAGTGTGCTGGACATCAAATGGGGATTGCCAGGAGTCCGCACAGGACCACAGAGTCAGGAGAGAGTCCCTATCACCCAGTAGTGCCAAACATCAGGTGGCGCTGATGGGTGCCCATCCTAAATGTTCCCACGCCACTCCCCCAGTGGGACAGTTCCCAGAAGAACATGGCACCTACCTTTTCCTGTCACTCCATCTGATATTAGAGTGAGTGATGAGGAAAAGGTAGGTGCTGTGTTATGGCCAGGGACTTCCATGACACAGAGGGTGGGGAACAGAGGATTCTGCCATTCCATGTCCCTGGGCTGCCAGGGGAACATGGGATGACAGTCAGGACAGTTGCACCTCAGATGTTCTCACCTCCACTGGGCTGAGGAGAAGCCCCAATCTTGCAGCAGGATTTAGGCTTTCTCCCAATTTTGGGAACCTGGGAACCTGGGCCAAGACCACAGATCAGTTCCGTGCAGCATGTAGCCACTGTGCAGCTGATCAGTGTAGATGTAGCTACTGTGGTCTGTGTAAACTTGCCCTAAGATTCATAGAAATAACTGACAAGTACGGGCCAATTCAAATGCTCTTCTTTTGGAAATATTGGAATCATCTTACTTAGAACTTTTTTCTAGATGGCTTGCCTTGGGTTCTGTTTGCTGAAGGAAAAAAGAACTAAGCTCCCAGTAATTTTTCTTGGCAGGTTATCCTGCTGTCAATTACACTTCTATTTTTGTGGCGATAACTATCACATGTAATAATGGGAAGATCCTAATTTGATGATTGTAAGACAATATTGTTTTATGGAAGGAATTGAACGAATGTGGGATTTATATATTGAGTCAATTGATAGATCCAGATCAAGAATTTTTGTTTGTAGCAATAAAGTACATGTTAGTGCAATACTGGTTTGAATTGCTGTACAAATTAGCTAATGGAAAAATAATTTAAAGTCACTTTAGAAAAAAAAGCTATGTTTAGTTCAGGGAAAAAAGATATTTCAGAAGTATTGGTCTCAACTGAGAAATAATTTATCGACTTCAGCTAAAATTTGTGATGTATAATCTTATGTAATGCAGTCATATTCTGTAGCTATCTATTTTTGGTTCAACCTATGAAAAGTTATTAATATTTCATTAGAAATATATTTAGTATTTAGATGCACAAATTGTTTTACACTATATTCATGTGGAATCTAAATGATGGTTATTTAGTTGAATTCTGCATCCTTTTAATGTAAGATAGAAATACAAGCATTCACTGTCTGTTGTTTATTAGACAATTCATATAATAGACAACAACATGAAGACAATGTATTGTTGAAAATATGACCATATTATATGTAATGATGCACTTAATCTATGTTCATATCCTATTTGCTTCCTTCCTCTCTTTTTCTTTTTTTCCTTCCTTCCATTTTTAAAATACAATCAAAAAATAATGTTCATATTGTGGCCTTAATTCTATTGGACATTATGCATATTTCACTCCAAGTATACTGACTGACTCCTAGAGTTTGAAGGTACCCCCATTTCAACCTCTTGCCAGTGCATGAATCCACACCTAAAGATCCCTGTTCTTCTCCCTCAAGAGAAGGAGAGTCTATGGCCTTCCAAACATCTACTGTTCTTGGGTGTCTATGTGCATGTGACTTCAAGTCACCTGTCAACTTATGGCAACCCTATAAATTTCATTGCATTTTCTTAGACAAGGTATACTCAGAAATGGTTTGTTCCTTAACAGTGCTTGATATTTGTTGGTATTCAAGTACTAACCAGGGTTGACCTTGGTTAGCATCCAAGATCAGATGGGATCTGGGCCATTTAAGTATTTCTGTCAATTGATGATGAATTGGAATAACTTTTTATATGTAACCTGCTTATTAAAGGACATTTTCAGCATCAATTTTGAAAATTACTCCCCTTTACACACAAAGCAATAAGCCACCATAGAGACAACTTATATATCTCACTGATATATAAGTGATATATCTGATATATCTCACTTATTTATTTATTTACCATACTTGTACCCCACCTTTCTCACCTCGAAGGAGACTCAGGGTGGCTTTACAAAGGCAACAATTTGATACCACATATACATATACATATTGATAAATAAACAAATGCATTAAAATCCAAACCAATTAAAACATAAACATGAAAACATTAATTAAAATCTTCTCCCTGCATTGTGATTTTCAACTTGGCACATGAGCAAAGCCTCAATGCCCTCAGAATGTCATCACTGTCTCCATCATTCTGAGTCATTCACAGAAATGCATTTGAATGATCAAAAATCTGAGTCTTCCCCCAATTCTGAAAGTTTGTAGTACCTTGTATGGAGAATTACACTGTTCCACATTGTGCTGGGTTGTTGGTTCGATTTCAATGTTTTCCACATGATCAACATGATGTACCTTTGTAACAATGTCCTAAAAGGGAAAGAATAGATTTTTAAAAAATTATATAAAATAAGTAACCCAACAACTTTAGCATGTTGCAATAGCCTGTGACACAAACAGAAAGAAATGTTGAAATGCACTGAAGCAAAGCAGTTATTATTAAGTGCTTGGGTGTAACAAGTGAGAGCTAACACTTAAAATAATCAACAGCAAGGTGATTTTGTATCTCTGTTCTTGAATGAAGATGCTGAATTGGAGGACAAAGATGAAATAATAGAAATTATATCCTTCCATTTGAAATAATGACATATTTTCAAATTAACAGTACATTTCCATATATGTCTACTCAGCAGTATGTCTGCTGTTTTCCGTGGAGTTCTCAAGTAAATGCCGAATTGCAATTTAAATGATTCCACTTCAAGTGAACAAAACAGGAGGACCTTAGCCTATTGGTTAGTTCTAATCAAAATGTACAAAGTAAAATCAACTACTGACAAGTCATTCAATGTGCCCAATTTATTTGGAACTACAATAAGACCATCATATCCACAGAACAGATATACACAGTTTCAGGAAGTGCATCTATACTGTAGAATTATCATATTTACTCATCTAACACACACCTTTTACAACTAAATTATATCACCAAAATTGGGGTGCACATTAGATTCACTGGTACATTAGAATCATGCATGTAAACCCTGCCTGTTGGCCATTCCACCACATCCCCCAACTCTCCTGACTCCTTTCCATTCATCCTCCCAGGCCAGCTTCCCAGTTGGTGTGATTTGGTGGCAGCAGTTCCTGTGGTGTCCCCCAGTTGAGCACGGGAGCTGAGAGGAGGTGAAGGCTATGGGAGGGGGAGGCAGAGGCTCAGCCGTGTTCTGTGGAACAACCCCGAGGGTGACTTCCTCCTTCTCTTTAGCTGAGGAAAGGCACTAACAACTCCCCAGGGCTCTTCAATGCCTCCAAGGTCCCTTTCCCCTCTATTTATCAGCTTCATTGGGCCACTTGTTCTCCCAAGAAACCAACAATGAGTCACCTCAGTTCAAGAGATGGAGACAGTCTCAAGGCCTCTCCAAAGAGGGAACTTAAGCCTCCACCTCCTCCCTTTTATTGTTTCAGTTTTGAAATTGAGGTGTGCATTAGAATCAGTGGCATACATGATTCGAGTAATTTTACCTGTCATGACTCAATCCAGTGGCTTAGAAGGTCTTTAGTCTCAGGTTGTGGCATGGCATCTACCCGATCCCCATCACTCATCTTGATTTCAGCCACTGCAACAAGGTGCTGAGGGGGAGAGGAGGAAATCCTATCCCTTCCTTCCAAGTCCTCCCTATATCTGTGGCTGACCTCAAGTAGAAAGTAGATACCATGTCATGGATAGAGACTGGTGCAACATGGAGGAGCAACTGACCCAACTTTTTTCATTGGCCTAAAGTCGAGTGAGCAGGATTCAGGCTTTTCCCAGACTTTGGGTAATGCAAAGTAATGCAGTGTTAAAGTGGCCCTGTCCCATGTTGCCACAGATCATTTCCATGTGGCATGTAGCTGCCATGTGACTGATCCAATTCTACATCAACCAAACTGGTCAGGGTAGATGTGCCCTGAGTGTGAATTTTTTGAAGCTATACAACTCTCTACCCAGATGCCAGTCTTCACATTCCCGGTATTTATATATATTGTGGCATCAAGTGTACATGGCACTTTACAGTAAACCAAAAACAATGGGTCCTGCCAAAGGTGTATAATCTAAAATGTGTGTTTGAATCCCCATCGTGAAATAAGAGACCAGCCACAAGATGTGGAGAAATAAACAGGCCATTTATTGACCTAATTAGAAACTGATAAGTGAACTAATTGACTAGTTGTGGGGGGAGCACTGTGACATGGGTAATGGTGTGAGGCCAGGTATCTTTCTGGGACCACCTGCCAAACCAACCACTGGACGAAACCCCTGACCCCGGGGGCAGCCCACATAGATGGCTTGCTGTCCCGGCTGGTCATTACTGGAAGACCATTGGAGGGGACCTTCCCCCCCCCCGAACCATAAAGCCCCATAGGGAAGAGGTAACCCCCCCCCCCAGGAAAGCCCTAAGGAAAGTATTTGGGGAACCCCCTAAGCCATAAAGCCCATGGAGATAAACCCAAAATTCCCTTCACCCCAGAATGGAGGGGTGCCAAAGTGTACTCTCCACTCTCTCCCCACACTTCCCACCAGGAACTCCTATTTATACAGCCCCACCCATTTAAATTCCTTACTCCTGTCAGCTTCAATATGGGGTAGGCAAAAAAAACCTCTTCTCTGAGGAGGGAAAAAATTCCTACCCGGCCCTAGTACAACTAATATTGAACTGAGGGTGGGAGGGTGAGTTGCGCTGCTGGAAGGCCGAATGCAGGGGGGAGGGGGCTACCTGTAGGAAGGTTTGTAAGGCCCCTCCCCACTTCCACCTGGCAACAATGCCAGCCGGAACCAACTGGTCCTTCACAGGAGGATTCAAGTGCTCCCCTCCTGCCATCCATTGGCTCCTTCTGTCTGGAGGTGTCTGGTGTGTATGTATCCTGTTTGCTTCCTTTCTCTCTTTTTCTTTTCTTCCTTCCTTCCATTTTTGAAATCCAATCTAAAAATAATGTTCATATTGTGGCCTTAATTCTATTGGGCATTATGCCCATTTCACTTCAAGTATGCTGATGATTATGCTGATTGCCTCCTAGAGTTTGAAGGTACCCCCATTCCAACCTTTTGCCAATGCATGAATCCACACCTAAAGCACCCCTGTTCTTCTGCCTCGAGGGAAGGAGAGTCTATGGCCTTCCAAACATCTACTGTTCTTGAGTGTCTATTAGCATGTGACTTCAAGTCACCTGTCAACTTATAGCAACCCTATGAATTTCATTGCATTTTCTTAGACAAGGTATACTCAGAAATGGTTTGTTCCTTAACAGTGCTTGATATTTGTTGGTAGCCTTCCATTCAAGTACTAACCAGGGTTGACCCTGGTTAGCATCCAAGATCAGATGGGATCTGGGCCATTTAAGTATTTCTGTCAATTGATGATGAATTGGAATAACTTTTTCTATATTTAACCTACCTATTAAAGGACATATTCAGCATCAATTCTGATGCTGAATACATATATATATAAAATTTGTAAACCGCCCTATCTCCCCAGAGGGACTCAGGGCGGTTTCCAGCATATGAGACAAATATTCAATGCCAGCAGGAATAAACATACAAACAAATTACGTCAAAGCAGATCACATCAAGCAATACATAAGTGACCTAACTTTAAAATTTAGTAACAAACAAACAATAGCAAAGATAAACTTAAATGACCCATACAAACATAAATGCATAATATAAATTTATCACTGGGTAAGACATATAAAAACAAATAACTAAAATCTTGAAGAGAGTTGAGATGATTTGCCACAACCAACAGGCATGAGATAGATAGATGATAGATAGATAGATAGATAGATAGATAGATGATAGATAGATGCAGACAGACAGACAGACAGACAGACAGACACACACACACACACACACACACACACAGGAAATGGTTTGGAACAAAATGCAAGCAATATAGCTGCAAAACATCATTTAGATAAAATATAAAAACAAACAATTTACCATATTTTATTGCTTAATAGTCACAACTTTATCCCTTTTTGGGCATGAAAATAGGGGGGGGGGGGTTGTGCAACTATTTTTCTATGAAAAAGTTTTGCTTACTTTCAGCTGTAATGCCACACTCATGCACATGCTTGCCCTCTTTCTTTCAGCTAAAGTGCTTCACTCAGTTGAATCCAAAAGCACTGGGCTGAAGAGAGATGGAATTGAAACTCTCAGCCAGGTGAAATGCCATGATTGGAAGAGGGGTGGACACATGGGTGAGTGAGGGTTTTCCCATGCGCAAGATAGTGAAGCACAATAGCTGGAAGGAGGGGCGGGCATGTGAGTGAGTGAAGCTTCGCTTGCCTGCATGCCCACCCCCTTCCAGCTACAATGCTTTACTTGGCTTTACTCGCCAGTTCATCTGAGTGAAACACCAGCCAAGAGAAGCACCATAGCTGGAAGAGGGCATGCAAAGAATCAAGGGTGCAACTATTACTCCATGAAAGTAGAAATACCAATTTGGGGGCCCAGAAAGGGAGATGTGAATATTGCTCAATGAAATACAGTAATACAAAACAAACTTACCGATGCATGTAATTAATACATACAAAATAAAAATCTTGAATAAAATTGTAGTTTAAATAGAAATTAATATAACTTTAAAATTCATTGAAGCTGGAAACAGGTTCTAGGCATTTGGACATAAAAATATTTTTCCAAGGTTTGGCCAGCATCTAACCAGACAGATCCCCTTCTCCATCAGGTCAGCCTGGATACTAATGGCTTGCAACAACAACAACAACAACAACAACGACAACATCAACAACAACAACAACAACAACAACAACAATCCAGCTTCCTTAACTTAGAGTTCCAATATATGAAGCCAACCATGTGATCCTCTCTCACATCCCCACCAAACATGCCTTCCAAGATATTGAAATCAAGAGAAAATTATCCTTCAGAAATCTTTCAAACAAATAAAACCAAACAGTCTGTGCAAGCCCATAAGGATCTTCCAAACAATTTGTTTTAAAGCCTATGATTTTATAAGTGTTGTGGGCTTTGCTGGTCACAATCAGCTTTGAATTGTGCCATGTCTCTTTAACATCCAAGATAGTAACACAGGAGGTAAACAAAAAATTGAATAAAAAAGATAAAGCACAAACTGTTTTTATTTTAAAGTGCTCCTTACCTGATATGAATTTGAACATGATTTTGTTTGGGCCAAATTCAAGGCATGAGCAGCTTCCAGAGTTAGTTCAGTTGGCAGGGATTCCTGATACATTTTTCCAGCTGTAATGCTGTCAGGAGTCATTGAGAAGCTGTCTTAAAATTAAATTCAAGGCCCGCCCTTTGGGATTTCAGAATGGAAATGGATCCCTGCCCATGTTCTCCTACTCCAGTGGCTGTGGGAATCCATCCAATGACTGCAAAATGAGGAGACTCATTGCCCAGAGGAATGAGATTGTGAAAGATCAATCTCCTTTTTTCCTCCTTTCCTCTCTCTTGCCCCACCTTAATAGGTCTGCAGAGGAGTAGCAGATACTTGGGAACTTCAGATGTATCCCTGCTATATAATCAGAGCTTAAACAAAAGCTTACATCCTGTGAAAGGACACCTGCTTAGGATATATTTTAACTCACTAACCACAGTTGGCTAAGCAGAACATAAAGCTTGACTCAAGACTGCTAGCAATATGTATACTGAACTAATTATGAAATTGCCTATTAAAATGTTATACCAAATCTTCACATATAATATTTTCAACACATCACACTCAGTGATAAAGAAGCAAATTTTTTTTTTAAAATTCAGTGGATTGAAGATTACTATTACAGTAGTGTCTCACTTATCCAACCTTCGCTCATCCAACGTTCTGCATTGTCCAACACAATCTGCCTCCCGCCCGGATCCACAGCTGTTTCAATACATTGCAATGTCTTGGTGCTAAATTCGTAACTACAGTAATTTACTGCATAACGTTACCGTTTATTGAACTGCTTTTTCTGTCAATTTGTTGTAAAACATGATGCTTTGGTGCTTAATTTGTAAAATCATAACGTAAGTTGACATTTAATAGGCTTTTCCTTAATCCCTCCTTATTATCCAACATTTTTGCTTATCCAACGTTCTGCTGGCCCGTTTATGTTAGATAAGCGAGGCTCTACTGTATTATTTGTAATTTCAATGTAGAACTTACATTTAATGACAAGAAGCAGATATTCCCCTCAAGTATTACTCTTTAAAAAAAAAAAACATTTCTTCCCATCAAAGCAATGCCCAATCTGTGTTATTTGTTGTTTTACTCCCCAAAGAAAGGTTCTAATGAATGATGTTGAAATGAGATGGCATATATTTACAATGCGGTTACTGAGAAACAATTTTTCTTCATCATTGTCTCGGGAGAAAATATTATGTCACTGGGAGAATGCTAAATAGTGTCCACAAGGTAATGTGTGTTGAGGAGAGGCACTTCAAGTTTCTGAATTACAACAACCTTAAGGGTAATCTATCATGAGGGTTTCTTGGCAAGATTTATTCAGAAGTGGTTTGCCTTTGTTTCATTTGAGGATGGGTTTCCATGGGTAAGGGGGGACTTGAACTCTGATTTCCAGAGCCATAGTTCAACACTCATCAGCAACACATTTTGGAGTTGACTAGTAATATTTGTGGTGGAAAAAATTGTTTTGATCCAGAAAGAAACTGAAGAAAGGAAGAAAGGTTTGTCCTACATTTAATTAAAAGGAAGTTTGTCATATCCTACTGATGTAAATCCTTGTCTATTTCATCCTACATTGGAGGATGAATAATTATGGTAGTCTTATCCTCTCTGTGAGAGATAATAAGTATTCTCCATAGATTTGAAAATCCCGAAGTGTTTGAGAGGACTTATGTCTTGGGAAATAGCATGTAATTTTTGTGCCCCCCCCCCCCCACACACACACACACACAAAAGGTAACACATTTTCTGAACAAGAAACTTATTTCCAGCACAGAAAAAGAGTTTGGTCCATTATTTTTTCCAGACTGTTAGGAAACTATTTCCCCACCAGGAATAAATCATTAAATTTTTCTCTACCTAATACTATATTCCATTAAAAATAAAGCCCCTGAATAGACTACAGAGTTTGTGAGAAGGAGTCCTCTTATATATATGAATCTTATCTTTGCAGTTTGGCAATGCAGCTGTTCTACTGCCTATCTGTTCACCATCAGACTTTCAGCTTGAGTTAAAAGAGGTGGTTTCACATTTGGTGAGGAAGACACTTTGGGATAATGTCCCTGGGAATTTCAGCATCCAAGCTAAAGCCATCTTCATTTAATTGCAACTGTACACCTCCACTTTAACAACAACAGCAGCAGCAGCAGCAGCAGCAACAACAACAACAGCAGCAACAACAAAACTGCTTATAGAACTGCATAATTTTTCACTTGGTAGATGACAAGCTATTTCCTGCCCTCTTTGTTAATAATTCTTGCAAGCCATTTTGCATAATGGCATCATATTGGTGCAAAATCCATAGAATTATGCATGAAACTATGTTAGATACTCAAAACTACAGTGTTTTGTGCATGGCCTTCAAAAAATTAGAATGGATTGTATGCATTTTTTTCATTTGTCACAGCCAGTGCTGTGCTGGCTATGTATATCAAAAGGATAAAAGATAGTAGTTTTGCACAGAGATAATTCTGTCAAAATCAGAACAAGAAAAAAAAAGTGTTACTTGTCTCATTCTCATGCCAGGAGGACAAATTCTTGTGAGGTATGGTGATTTCTCAGCAGACTGTTTTGACCTATCAAGGCCACATCTCTAGTCAAGAATAATTTTTTGGCAAATATTCTATCTATAGCTTGGAGTGATTCCACATTTCAGGTCTGCCCTGACAAACATGGGGGTGTTCCAACAAACCAACTGTTCAGTTCATGACTCAGAGCAAACTATAGATTGGTTCATCTTAACTGAACAAGAAGATAAAAATGTAAGAGCAGTTATTCTGGATCAAAGGCTTAACTAATCCAGCATTTTGTTCCTATCATGGCCAATGAAATGCCTACGAGAAACTCACAACAGCATCATCCTACTTGTGCTCCCTCATCAACGAGGACTTAGAGGCATCCATCCAGTTATACTGGAGGAAATATACCGTACCATTGATAGCATCAAGGAAATGAGTGGTTTAGTATCCATTCCCTGACCATGGTGAAATAACTTACTGTTAATGTTTAGGACTGTAGTTTTAACCTTTTCCAAGACTGAGGCCTTTGCTGTCATGTCATTGTATTTAAGCTAATGGATTCATATGAATCTCTGAAATCACTGGGAAATGTTATGGTTGGTGGGTTTTGTAATCTTAATTAGAGAGAGAACAGCAAAACAGCTCAGAAAATGCAGATTAACATGTTGGAACGCCTTCTTTTGCAGTGCAGATCTCATGCAAAACAGCTTTTTAAAGCTGGTAGTGTATAACATTGTTTACTTGGGCCCCACAATTTCAAAATTTCCATCAAGATGCTGAAATCCGAGAACATTTGCATACCTATCAGCCAAATATGAATATAGTACAATCTGCAAATCTTTTCTTCTCAAAACAAGCCAAGGAATTAAACAAATGAGTGAGATAAGACTCACGACTAAAAAGATTATGAAGATGGATATCACCCATTAAATCCTGTTTGTTGAAGAATGTTTTCCAAACTTTATTAGCATCCTGCAAGTATGACAAGATTTTTTAAAGTCTGTAAAAAATATGTGAAAGAGAAAATTACAACAATTTCTAGAATAAAATGGAACCTAACTAGTCATTGCCTAAGTTCTAGATAACAAAACTATGATACTATGATACTAGTTAGAAGTTAGGTAGAATATATATATATAGCAGTGTCCAAGTTACAAACAATATAGATTCTGTACATTTGTTCTCAAGTTGAATTTGTATGTAAGTCAGAACAGGTAAAATATTTAAGTGTAACTCCAGCCAGTGAGATAGATAGATAAATAGATAGAGAATCATTGGATAGCATGAAGAAGAATGAACACCCTTGTGGACTTTGTTTTGTTGTCTGGGCCCCTCTTCAAAATATTTTACCATACTTTCTGTCCCTATCATAATTGGATTTTGAAAAATTTGGCTTGTTCTGGATTGGTGAAAAAACTTCAGTTGAGACACCTTTTTCCCATAACTCTTTGGGGAGTGAATTTCCCTTCTGAGGGGTAGATTTCTCTCACTTCCTGTTGTCTCACTCCTGTTCTTAATCATGAGTCATATGTAAGTCGAACAAGTGTAACTTGAGGGCTACCTATAATCAGTAAACAAATATTAACATTGTAGGATAAACAAAGCATGTTCAAATAAACCATGATTATAAATACAGTCTTTCTGGAAAAGTTTTGGCTCCTCTTATTTCCTAATACTTTTTTCTGATGCTGCTATTTCGGTTTCAAGGGGAAATGGAGAATTGTACAGTCTGCCTTCCATGCTTGATTTTTGCAGATTTGATTATTTGTGAATTTGATTGAAGTCTTAACTCGAAGACTCTCTAGGTCCTCCAGTGCAACTTTCATCAGAAATTAATTAGAATGTTACACTGGAAGACCTAGAGATTCCTAGAAAGTACATTCCTAGAAAGTGCATCCAGCAAAGGTTAACCACCTAATCATGCTGGAGGCAGAGGTTGATCATAGAATCATGTTAATGTGTTCTCTCGGGTAAAACAAATAGCATTTCTTATACAAATGAGAGTTTTTTAAATACATTATGTTTCACTTTTGTGGGGGCCCTGTGCCCCAGTCCTCTAGAATGTGCAAGGCAGACTGTACTATATAATAGAATATTCATGTAGAAGACAGGAGTAACCCAAACATGTATATCCCCTAGCTAGGATTATACAGCTCCTGACTTCTTTACCTTAAAGCAAGTAGAAGGGGATGATTTTAATAATTTGAACCTGGGCTAGGCAGGATAAGGCAATAACCAGTTTAGGCAGGAAACTGTCATGCCATAAATTAGGTGACACCGTTTCCACTGCACATACATGTAAGGTGCAAGAGGACACTTCTCATCCCAAAGAAAGCATCATTTCACCAATATGGGTCAGCACAGGGAATCCATGTATATATACTTATTTAGGAAATACAAATTTAAACAACACAGAATGTTGCATTAAGGAAGAATGTAACCTCTTTAGCTAATGAATGACTATGACACACATAAAGAAAACATTTTACATATAAACAATCATACCAGGCATCTTTTAGTTTTTTCCACCATTATAACTGTGCAATAGAAGTGTTGTAGCCTGGTCAGAGTCTGGGTGCTCAGAGGATGAGGAAGGGGATGCTGGAATGGAGACTGGAAGGTCAGGAGAGGATGGAAGTGGCTTGGAGGACGTTGTGATGAATTCTCTTGGCAGTTCCCAGGGTTATCAGTTCTAATGAGAATCTGAAGGAGATACAGTCTGAAAGGGATGTGGGAGATGAATGTTTTTCTGGATCAAGTCGTCTTGAACTCAGGAGGCAAAATGTTAAACAAAGACAGGGTAGGTTTTCTCAGCACCTTAGAGATAAGGAAGGAAAAGCAGGTGTGGGAGACATGATGTCATAGGAGGAATTGAGGCCTTTTAAGTGGTTTCTTCTGGTACAATCCTTTGTGAGAGCAACATTGAATGCAAGGCAAAAACAGCTTTTGGTTTTTGTTCTTAGGTCTTGCTCCATGTATCCAAGTTTCCAAGTTTGTTCCTTTTTCTGGTTCCTATATGGATTAGACTGACTGTCTTGGATTCCTGATGTCATGTTTATTGATTACTTATGAAGACCGTGTTTAAATGATTTTGGGGCTTCTGAGATTCTTTTGGAATGGCTTTTTAAACTTTGATGCTTCTTTATCAAGTTACTGATTTCTTTATATAATCTTTTAATAAACTTTATCTTATTTTGACATAGTGTGGTGTGTGGTTGAAAAATGGTTCAGGGCTCAATGCAACAGTTAGAGAGCCATTTCAGGACATCTGCCCACTTCCGAGATCTGGGAACTACCTAACCACAGAGGTTCCAACTCATTAGGATTTAACTTCAATTTCTTGACTAACACCCATCCCGCCACTGACTCAAGGCACCAGTCCAGCATTTACTCACCTTCTATAGATTGAAATGGAATAGAGAAATAGAGTTGGGCATCATCTGCAGAATGATATACACACTAAATAAAGACCCACAAGGTCCCCCTATGTTGCAGTTTACACTGAGCTTGTTCTTTGCAAGCTTAGTGTAAACCGCAACATAATAATTTTTACAGAGCAAACAGCCTGGTTGACCCTGAACACCCAAATCAGACCAAACATTGTATGAAACAAATTAGTAAAGTGGGCCCTTGCTTTCAGCTGGTGGTTGATTCCAGGATACTCCATTCATACCAAAATCATCTGTGAATCCTCAAGTCCCATATGCAATGGCATAGTAAAATGGTGTTCCCTATACAAAATAGCAAAATCAAGATTCTATTTCTTGGATGTTTATATGAGTCCTCCTAGGGGTGAGAAAAGCAGTATATAAATGCTGTAAATAAATAGTAAATAAATAAATGTGTGTGTGCCATGGAGGATTGAATCCGTGGACACAGAACTGGTGGATAAAGAGGACTGACTGTATATGAGATGCAATAGAACAGCAGGTTTAGGGCAAGCCAACAAACTTCTGTCAGAATAATAGCCCATGTTTTACCAGAATTAAAAGACCACCCTCTTACCCCTAGCCTTTTACCTCAGTGAAGAGCTGGGCCCTGGGAGCCCTTCCCAATTCTCCCAATATAATTTTGAGTTAATTGGTCACTTCAAACCCTCCAACATTTCTCTGATGAAAACATTATAGATAGCAGGAACAGATTTGATTTGGACTGGTACACTTTCTACATTGGCCACTGTCACCATCCCTTTTACCCTGTGTTCATCAGCACAGATATATTGAGCCCATGTTGCTGCCATTGCCTCCCTTCCTTCTTGCTGGTCACAAGATACTTCTGCACGGGGCATCCAGTGGGACTGATGCCATCTCAGCCTGGGTGGGCTGATGGGACTCTGATCAACAGAAGGGTGAGGATGCTGTCTGTGGCTAAATTGCTGTAGAGTGGCCTCAGATTAACTGACCAGTGTAGATGGGCCTTCAGAAAGCAAAACTCTTTGAACATTATTTAGAATGCTTCTGAAAACATTATCCTGACATTTCAGGGCTGAAACATGAGATCTAGAGTCATGCAGGATTCCAGGCCATTTTTAAATTTAAAAGAAATGAAATGAAATGAAATTATGGAAGATGTGCTTCTATTTGAATATTTTAATGCTATGTTTGGTTTATACAAAATCTTATTTATGACCTGGAGTTCTCTTTATGTGCCAAAACATAATAGCACTAATAATTAGGATGAATCATTCTCGATAGCTAATAAATCCCCCTAGGGAGTGTTGATGTCAAATAGATAACCATTAATAGTCATAATGCCCATCTACAAATGTGTATTTAGTATTCAAATCAGAGAACAACTAACCTATGATAATGAGAAGAGTTATTGGCCAGGATCTGACACTGCAGAAAGATATCTCATACCCAAACAAACCTGCTTTGTTAGTCCATATTTCTCAGATCAAAGCATGCCACAGGTGGATGGAGGAAGTTCTGAGAGATACTTAAATGGGGCAACTGTAACACATTGCTTGCCAAATAGGTTAATAGGTTACCAAATATCTAACAGAACAAATTGTGTATCTGACTACAGTGATCAACCACCCACAACTAGAAAGGCTCTATTTTTTAAAACCAAATTGTTTAGGGTTGGATTCCAGCTTTCAAAACACTGTATAATTGTAATGGCTGTATTTTCCTGTACTATAGCAGTTGAATGTTTAATTTCAGTGCTCAAAGTATTGCTGCTGTAATTCTTCAAGCGAAAACAAGATCTCTGTTATGTAATTCAATATAATGTTTATATATTAACAGAGACATGTATAAACATCATCTTAGACATATATTAGAAGTAAATTCCAAATAGAACATGATGAAATCATATACACGTAACATAGCTGGAATGTTTCCAGAGGCAATAAAGAAGTTAAAATTTGCTCATATGTGATGGCATCATAACTGGGCTAAGAAATACAGGGAAGGATGTAATAGTGGTACCAAAGAAGCTACTGGTTTTTAGCTACAATCAACTCTTGAAACCATTTTCTTTTTGGATTATATATTAAAAACAAAGTAAGGCACTTCAGGCATACTGCCTTCTTCGGAGAAAGGTTGTCATATACCTGTTTGACATTGTTCTTCCTTTGGCTCAAGAATTACTGCCTTCTAAAAGTCACACACTTGCCAAGAACAAGATTAAAACTCTGGAATGCCACATGGGTGTAAGGACCCTACTGTATGCATTTCTGCCCTCATTAGATTAAAACATGCAAATGCCTGCCTGATTGCCTCAACACCACCCACTCAACTAATTTACGAGCACGTTTTTCAACTGGCCAGTCTAACAACTTCATAAGAACTTCAAAAGAAAATATCTAACAGAACAAATTGTGTATCTGACTACAGTGATACATCCTGAAATATTAGTTCAACTACAGCAAGCATTACCTGAATGAGGTTGAGCATCCCTCATTCAGAATTCTGGAATTGGAAATTTTCCAAAATCCAAAACAGTGGGTGATATAGTTACTCATTTGCTTTCTGATTTGTTCAGTGTACACAAACATTGTTTCATGCACAATATTATTTAAAATATTGTGTATAATAAAAATACCTTTGGGCTATGTGTATCATGTGTATATGAAACAAATTTAATGAGTTCCATCACCAAAATATTTCATTATATACATATATGCAAATACAGCATTCCAAAATTGGGGAGGGAGGGTACTTCTAGTCCCATCCATTTTGGATATGGGATAGTCAACATATATCTTTTTATTAAATTATGTAGATCACCCTCCTGTTTTTTTTTTTTCACCAGAAGTAAGCTATTTTCTTTGTTTTGACCCATCACAGGTACAGCCTTTGTTCTACTGATTCTTTATACTGTTTATTCTGAACCTTACTACTGCATTGATGTTAATATACAGAGGCACTTTTTGAGTTTTTCTTTTTAAATTGGTTGAGTGGGGCATAGGACAATGTGAGGGTGATCTGGCTGCGACATCTGTCACCCCATTGATTGCCAGGGTTGATTCAGCTGATCTGACTGGCTAAGCAGGTGTTCCTTCCTCCCTCACCACTCCATGTGTGTCCCTCCTGAAGCTGTGTACTTGGTGGAAGAGGATGATGTCCCAGGTATAGATGAACAGTACCGAGATCTCCAGTCTTCGGTTTCGGGTATACGATAGCTGCGCTCCCCTGCTAGAACTTCAAAACAAGCTCAAGGAGGGTGAGTGTGGCCCTCCCAAGTCCACATACTATCGTAGCAGGCGCCAAACTCAAGTTATATCATATGAAGTAATATTATGTCATATGAAGTAACATGAAACCTGAGACACAATTCATGACTGTTTCACACTTTTATTCCAAATCAAATGCCCTGATCTTTACAGATAACAGCCTTCAAACATTTCTTCTAGAAATGCACATTAACAGTATATTATTATCATTATTATTATTATTATTATTATTATTATTATTATTCAAGCGATATTTGAGAATTTTATAGTGGGCCCTTGATTTCTACTAGGATTTGGTTCTAGGTCGCTCCAGAATTGATGAATACTAAAGTCCCAATATATAGAGTGGCATAGTAAATGGTGTCCTTTGTATAAAATGGCAACATCATTTCAACAAAAAGCAGTGAATTTTTGAATCAATGGATGCAGAATCTTTGGCTACAGGGGTATGATTATAATACAGGTGATTAGAGAGGATATAGGTGAGTCCTAAGTACTAAGAGACTTGCAGCCCAATCATTCTTTATAGCATCCCTTCAAGAGATCACTGCAAAGTTTTTAACCCTCCAGGAAACGTTCTATATAATATACTGACGTGAAATATGTCATGGTTACAAGTAAAATGCGCTAGTTCTTTTAAATTGAGGTAGCTAGTCAATATATATTAATTAATAAATTAAATATAGCAGCCTGTGTGCATTAATCTACCAATCATGTTTTGATGCATGACTCATTTCATCTGATATCCTTTTCTTTCTATTGCTCTTTGCAAGGACTGAAGGATCAAGTATTTATTATTCTGAATATTGTAACTGGTCAGTTCCACCAGCTTGTCAAAATCCTCTTCTGTGTATTGAAAGCACTGTAACCCATATGGAGACTGTGGGCTGGACACATCAACTTGGCCCTGCTTCATTTCAGAGGGACTGCGCTCCACACCTGAAAATAAAACAGCTGGTTACATTATCACATTTTGAAAGGCCTTAAGCTCCCAAATCACCTCTGGGCACATATATTGTTCTCCTTCATTCAAAAGCTATTTAGTGCAATTTTAAAAAATGAGATTCAAGGAATATGCAAACTAAGGGTACATCTACACTATAGAATTCATGCAGTCTGATACCACCTTAATGGCTATGGTTCAATGGAATGATGAAAAATGTAGTTTTACAAGGTCTTTAGCCTTCTTTGCCAAAGGATGCTGATGCCTCACCAAACTATATCTCCCATTCCATAGATTGAGCAAGGGGAGAAAAAGTGGTGCTTATTTATTATTTCTTTAGTATCATTTAAACATATCAACTTATAGGCATGCCGATAATTCCAAATATTGAGAACTTCATCCAGGTGATAAGTAGTTTAGAAAGAGCCTTATATATACCTGAATATAAAGGTTAATTCAACAAAAAGATTATCAGTGCTACTTATGACAGATTAAGCAGGAGAGGGGAGAATTGCTGGGGCCAGAGACACAGCTTCGCATGTGATAACTTACCTGGTGCTTTGTATTTTTTGAAGGTGTCATTTATTAGAGGGAAAAAAACCACAATAGGAGCTTTTGGGTTCTCAGGATCTTCAAAGACATAGCACTCCTTCAAATTTTCATCCTTAATATGACTCAGATTTACTTTAGGAAATGGGATACCTTGCTTTGAGAAATATCTGGAGGCTTCATCTAAAGTCTGGATTATTGTGGGACAAAGGCAAAGACAGAAATAAAACCTATTGTAATATCTATCTTTTTTTGAAAAGAAGTTATTGGATGTATGACATTACTATACAATTCTAAGTGCTCATATATACTATCTATAGGTCAGTGGTGGGAATGGGAAAGGTATAGTAGTATGTTAGCCTATGGGTTGTTGATAACAGTTGTTTGTTTTGCCTTCTTTTTTTTTTTGAAAACGTGTTTTTGAGAATATTCTCATGGACTAGATATTTTTATTTCCATTTGGAGACTCTTTAGAGAAAAGCTTTGATTAGCAGCTACTGCAGATGATGACCAGATGTAGACAAGCATGCTATTCTTCTTAGCTCATACTGATTTTACTAGCCCTGTGGCAAAAGCTCTTTATAAAATAGGCACAACTCACATGCTTGAAATGTTAGTTCAAAAGACCCAACTTGTAAATATTTTAGTAAATCTAAGCCCAGAATTTAGTTTGTTACAATTAATGAAAAAATCTTTTTTCATGAGAGAGGGAGAGAGGATGGAATATAAATAAAGTTTTTTATTATTGTTGTTGTTTATTAAATGAATTCAGTCAAACATGAAATTATTAGTATGATAAGAAATCCTATGAGTAAATGGCATAAGTCACAGTAGTTCAACCTCTCACTTCCTAATGGCACAAGCTATTCAATCCTTTAATTTGGTTCTTTCTGTTATTTTCACATTTTCTTTCTTAGATATCATGCTTTAGGATGTCCTTGCACATCCTGCTTAATGCTATCCTTAGGCTACAAAAGTCCACAAATCAATGGTTGACCAAGAATGGTGGAAGTCACTGTCCAACACATCTGGAAAAGGCCAAGTTGGGGAAAGACAACCTAAATCATCTTCTCTATCCATGACTATTTCCAGCCATGTATTAAATATCTCAGTACACTTGCAATTCTTAAAAATCTGAATCATATTGGATTCTTACTGAAGTGATGCTTGACTCCTGTTGTGCTAAAAGTTAATTAATTATTGAAGCAATAATTAATTCATTTCCTGAAGCACTAAACATTCTATGCGGCAATGTTATGTTACACCACAGTTTGGGACAGATGCCATGCCAAATAATATTTCAAGTACTGTTCAGATGATGTTCATAACCCAAGAATGCATAAACTGGCCTTTCATAATTTTTTTCCTAGTAGCTATAAGTGTAAAAACATGAAACAATAAATGAGAAGTCACAATATCAAAGTGCAGATAATCTCACTGTTGTTTGTGATCCAGAAGAATAATTTAAATGTATGATAACATCCACTTTTCTCTCTGGCCTCAAGAGTGGTGGGTAGCTGATGTCTAAGAAGGCTGCAGTATCTGCTAGGGTTAGATATTCTGATGTTGCTGTCAACTGGTTTGGAAAAGTATCCAGTACAGTATCTGAAAGGAAAAATACTTGTCATCACTCAGTAGCATTTTGTTGATTTGATATCTGTGAGTCTCTGGTTCAACCAGAACACAACTGATTTATTATAAAACTAGGTATGAGCCTTGGCCTTTCATGCCTCCCCCTTGTTGCTTGAAGTCACAATAAGTAATGCTATCTTCCAACTATCCATGTAATGGTACTGCTATCAGGGATGTAATTTTTCATTAAGCTTATTATTTAAGGTAGGGATCAGTCTTTTGAGCAATTTTTCTTTTATGGTGAGAAAGCCTTTAAAAATCATGCCATTTTCAAGAGCTATTCACAATTTGGGATCTATTTTGTGCAAATTCACACATGGATGTTTTGCATAGAAAACATCATTTTCTGGATGGAAAATAATACTTCAATGCAGAAATGTTAATGCCTACACAAAATAAGCTGCTTTCTCTGCAATAAATGGGTTTTTTTCTGTACAAATCAACCGTGTACCAAGTTTATACATAATAACCACCACCTCACTTTTCTGCACAGCATTTTCTCCCTAGAAATTAATACTTTTGCATTGAAAGATTATATATAGAAAATGCTGGCTTCTGCACAAAAATGCTGCAGTTGTTTTGTCTGCAGGCTATTTTCTGTGTGAAACATTCAATTGTGAATTTTGTACAGAATAAATCCCAAACTGTGAGGAATCTCATCAGTCAAGGACCCTTCTCATCAGAGTTTCTCAACACTTGAAAAATAGATCCAAACATTTTCCAGTCTTTCCTCAAATTTTCTTTCCATCCCTGCTGTATTTACCATTTTTTCAGGACAAAGTCACAGAACATGATACTATGTTATAATGGTAAAGAAAGGGTACTTTGATTGTGCTTTTCCTGCATGGCAGGGGGTTGGACTAGATAGACCATGTGGTCTCTTCCAACTCGATTTATGATTCTATGATTCCAAAGGAACCACACTAGAGGGGAAAGATCAGCTTCATCTCCTGTTAGCATTGCAAGGGCTTAGGGTGGTGGCGGTGGCAGCAACCCTCTTTTCATTCTCAGGAGGGCTCTGTTTAAACAGATAACAAGAGGCAAGCAGGAGGCAGTAACAGCAACTCCACCATGACAGAGGCAGTCTATGAGATGTGATGCAAGAAGTCTTAGCCACTACAGAGAAAACACAGCATTGTTTGGGTCAGCTTTTGTGTTGGAAGCAGATTTTAGGATAGCTATCTGGGTCCACTATAACCTGCAAATACACAGAGCCAAATTTCTGAGGCATTAGCAAGATATAGTTCTGAAGGGCAAGAACAAAAAGTGCAGAGCAGTTCAATCTCTCCCCTTAAGCTCAGGCAGACAACTAAATATATTGTGTAGAGGAAGTGTAAGCTCCTTCAGGAGAAATTTCTGAGGCTACCCTAGATCATCAACTGTATTAGCAAAATGTTAACACAGGATGACCAGATAGCCTTACTATATATTTCGGTGTGTTATGTCAGTTGTGAATCTGTGTGCAGGAGAGGGAAAGTGCTTAAGGGGCTGATCTTGGTGCTTTCAAAAGTAGGGAGTTTGTGCCACATTTGTTTAGATTTATTTAGCTGCCTGCTATTTTGCCCAACTCTACCTCATAAACTGACTACTTGTCTATTTTGGTCATTCATTAATGCCTATCCAGAGGCCATCCAGTGCCCAATAAGATGCCTTTCCATAATTTAGCTCTGATTATTACATTTGGTCTGTACTGCATTGTAGTACTTCAGCTCTGAGCTGCTCTTTGGGACTGTAGAATCCTGCCAGTAAGAAGACTATGTCCAGGATCCCATGACAGCTTCCAGCCAGCTGCTGGGGTGCCTGTATAGGTACTCCAAAGTGAACTAGATTGCTATAATCCACATTCAGATTAAATGACTGTGTAGAAGCTGCCTAAGGCCCCTGCTTGTGCAGTGTCAGAACATCCTAGTCACAGAAACATCTAAGTCTCTGCAGGATGCATCACTACTATATGCTATAAGCAGAAGCATAATTCCTAGATACCAGAGATCACATCTGATCATTTTCAGGAGTTATTTTGGGGGGCTTCCAGGTATGAAAATATCATTTATGGGTAAAACTGCATTCTCTAGTACAGCCACTTTGAAAAGAATGGGGAGATCTGTGGAATTTGGAAGGAGAAAGTCTTGGATGAAACATTCTCCCCAAGGCCACCTGTACTCCACAGGTCACATGTAGAAAGGAGCTTCCATTATTAGAAGGTGCAGCATCACTACACGTGCAACATAAATCCACAAGACATAGCCAAGTCACATTGAATAGGTAGTGTATTACTGTAATTACAGGAATAGCATGAACTGCATGAATCCTGACTGGCAGGAGCCACTCTTAAGAAACACATATAAATGGTATGAAGCATTGAAAAAGTGTGTTCATGTTTGTTTTTTCACCGACTTTGGTAGCCATGAAAAAAATAGAACTGTGGAAATTTTAGGTTTCTGGAAAATTGAGAGAAGCCAATTAACTGAGAGTATACTGTATTAGATTTAGCAGCACCTGCAAAAAGAAAAGGGCTTTAGCGAGATATTTCATTAATTAGGCACAAATGTCTATATCCAGTATTACAATGCTAATAACTATTATTTGCTTATTTATCTATTCTAATCTTTTTAAACCACCCTATATGCTTAATGTTATGAAAACTGTATTACAATGATGCAAGAGTATAAACATTCCCAACAACTTACCTTTCCATATATAAAAGTTCTCATTATCTAAGTATTCATTGCTTAGTTGGAATCCCATTAAGAAATTGTAAACTTCTGAAGTTGTTATGCGTTTTGTTATGATTTCACGAAGAATGGTAGGAAATTTAGGGGCAGGAATCACCAGCTGAGTATGCAGCTCTTGTGGTCTTGATGGTTGTGAAGGCCATTCCTCTACAGGTCAGAAAAACACAATCAAGGTGAATGTACTGAAGCAGCATGCAGAAGAAAACCAAAACCACAAGTGCTGTTGGGCTGCAACGCTCATTAGCCCCAGTCTGAAGGGTGGAGAATAAAAAGTGATGGGAGTTATCATTCAGCAATATGTGGCTACCCAAACTGGTAAACACTAAAGAGCACTGACCACTATTTAAAAAATATATAGTTGGCCCTATGTGTACATAGATTCTCCGTCCATAGATTCAGTGGCCCCTTTAAGACAACTATAAGGGTGAGGGGCCTGGATGAAAATGAGGTTGACACTCCTGCTCTAGATCCTCCAGCGAAACTCTTTGGTCAACTTCTGACAGACATTTACTTTAGACCAGTGGTTTCCAACCTTTGGTCTTCCAGGTATTTTCAGCTTCAACTCCCAAAAATCCCAGACAGTTTACCAGCTGTTAAGAATTGTGGGAGCTGAAGTCCAAAACACCTGGAGGACCAAATGCTGGGAACCACTCATCCTGAAGGACCTAGAGATTCCTAGAAATACCATATTAATAAACTCTAGGCCCATATATATCACAATAAAGGAATGGCTGTCCAGACAATGTTCTGGACAGCCCCAAATTAATTCGCTACATACCAGGAAAATTTGTAGCAAATTAATTAGATAGTGGGTTTATTCTGTGCCTTCTTGGAAGGTGCAGGATAAACCTACTATTTCCAGTCCAGACAGTATTCCCACAGTTTACCAGGCTAAATAAACCCGGTAAACTGTAAGAATACCCACCCCCCTCCCCCCAAGTTCCCAGACCCCTTAGAAAAGTATTAAAAACTTACCCGGACTCCATTACAAGACTCAGCTGGCTCTCCCGGCACATAGAAATGATGTGCCACGAGAGTGGGGTGGGGGAGGAAAATTGCCCCCCCCCCTCTCCTGGAACGTCATGTCTACATGGCAGGAGAGCCAGATGAGGCTTGTAATGGGGACCAGGTAAGTTTTTACTACTTTTGGAAGGGGTCTGGTCAGCTTGGGGGGGAGGGTGGCTCCAGATGTTCTCTCAGGCTAGTCCTGAGAGAATGTCTGGACACCCACCCCAGAAAGTGCAAGTTTCTGGGGTGGGTGTGGACAGGCCCCCAGGAAAATCCACGTTTTTAAAATGCAGATTCTCCTGGGCTAAAGCCTGTCTGGATCCGGCCTCTGCAAATAATCAAATCACAAAATTTCTACCCACAAATGTGGAGGGTCAACTATAATTTCATACCTGAACTCTTTTACCCATCAAGTGAGGAACAAGACTGTGAACACAAAGAATTGTGTTTGCTGACCATGTTCCCTAAGAACTATGTATTGCTGGCTAAAACCAATAGTCAGTCTTAAATCCTGGGGGCAGATCACCTGGGGATGGAATCTGACCTCATTAATAATGTTTGCGTCTTGGCCGCACTCTGATGTTGCTAAGCCACATGTGTCCCAGTTGCCATGTATGAAAAATATAGTTATATACATCTCATTCAGAGGATCTGCTTCTTGTAGTCAAGCAGGGACCTCACAACCCCTGTGGATGCCTACCATAGATGTAGGAGAAAGGTCAGGAGAGAATGCTTCTGGAACATGGCCACACAGCCCGGAAAACACACAACAATCCAAACAGGGTGTGGGGTGTGCTGAACATTAAAAAGAATACCAGCCCACCTTTCCATAAAGCCTAGAGGTCTGTGAGAGTTAACTTTTGAGAGTCACCCATACTACCTAATAAAAATTTAACTAAGATCATAGAACTTAAGGAGTCTAGAAAGAGAAATCTTGCTTTGGGCCTTTTTCATAAACGAAGCTGGGCAAAAGCCTGGGAGTAGCAGGGCATGTTATGCTGCTATGTTTTGTAATCCTGCAGAAGCCATACAATATGGTACCACTGCTGGCGAGAGGGCAACTGGAGAAATGTATATGAGGTCCCTTCAAAACAAATTCCTCTTGCAGCGTCTGCATCAACAATTAGCCCTGTCCTTGCTTGGGCACGTGACTCACCAGAAATTTTGATATTTTATATGAAGCATTATATGAAGAGAAAATAATGTATTAGGGCGTAGAATTATAACTCTACCTCAATACGTAATTGGGACTTAATGAGGCCTCTTCCTGGCCATTATGAAATGAATATTTTACATAGTTGTGTAGGAAACAGAATAGATAATAATTTGAGGATTAAATGATCATAAAGCATTAAGGTGCTGTCAGGTAAAGCGTGCACACACATGCACAAGTTAAATAAACTATTTTTGCTTCTGTTGTAAAATTGATATTTGGTGGGTGGAAGAGAGGGATACATCTATAAGGAAGTCTTTTAGATGGGCTTAGTCTAAACAGTTCTTAGCCTTTTCATTAATATGGATACCCTTAAAATATATTTTGTTACTGTGAGCCACAAGACATAACTAAAGATTTAAAACCTAAAGTGCATCAATTATTTATTTGAATTTTCTCATTAAGGGTTTTCATATTTTCAAAGAAGGGAGAAATAGGGAAATGCCTGCATATCTAATATAATATTTTTAATTAAATGAATCAGTAACAACAACTACACCTGAATACTGAACCATGGCCTAATATTACTGGTTAATTTTAATTGATTGAATGTTTGATGAGAAATCTCGTGATACATTTTACTTACAAACATTGTTATATTGGGCTTAGTAACTGAAACTTGTACTCTGAGCTATGCATCTATAATTTTGAGATGGTTTCTTTATCTATTTTTAGGATGTGGTAGCATCTTTAAAATACGGACAATTGATGTTTGGTGCAGTTTATGTCTCTATGTGTGGTATCAAGAAATGTTTTCTTCGTTTTCTCTACTTACATGTTTTCATAACTTTTCAGTGGCTTGGGATACTATAATAAATTTTTTACAAATGTCTACCCCCGGATATTGACTAGAGGGAAGGATATTAGAGGCAAATATGAAGTACTTTGGCTACGTAATGAGAAGACAGGGAAGCTTGGAGAAGCAATGATGCTCGGGGAAATTGAAGGAAAAAGGAAGAGGGGCTGAGCAAGGGAAATATGGATGGATGGCATCCTTGAAGTGACTGCCTTGACTTTGAAGGAAGTGGAGGTGGCCACGGCTGACAGGGAGCTCTGTCATTTGCAGGTCCATAAGGTCACCAAGAGTCGGAAGTGACTGAACGAATAAACAATTACCACAAGAAAAAGACCACTGCTGTTGGAGATCAATGGATGTCTGACCATCTATATTTATTTCTTACTTTTATTCATATAATTTCTTCAAGCAGAGCACACAATGATTTTTGTCACTTAAACATTAGAAGAGAAAACATTCAAGTAGTGAGTAAGTGCCAATGAAGACATCCAGGCAAAATGCCACTGGAGAGTAATGTTATGTGTCATTTACCACAAAGAGAGTGTAAGAGCTGTGAAAGACAGGCCTTAAGGGAGGAATCCTTCCCATGGTAAAGAAGGCAAACTTCAGGCCAAAAAACAGAAACATTATGAAATTAAGCCCCAGAAAGCAGAAAGAAACTCTGCTGGAAGAACTGCAGGCCAACTGCAGCAATACACTAAAGTGCATCTATCCTTCTATTTGATCCAAGAGCAAAGAGGTGCTACAAGCCAGAATTTTCACCTGCAGTCCTTACATGCAATAAATGGCCTAAAGCTTTGAACACATAGGTTCTCATGCCAGCCTCAACTCCATGTTTTGATGACCCTACAAAATTGACAGGAGGGGAAAGTACCAAATGCACATAGCGACCAGATCATTACATAAAACTCTGGATGTTATATGAGAAAATCCACATGTTCGTTTATCTAAACTCATTGTATATTAATGCTGCTTGGCAATGCTCTGCAAACAGACTATGGACCTCATCACATTGATGTGGTCCCCTGGGGCAATTTGCCAGCCTTCATGGTGAATCAGTGGGGCAGCACACCAATTCCAGCGCCAAGCCCCCACCTCGCCCACAGCAGTGTTTTCCCAACACACAGGGGAAGCATCACTGCACAGCATCCCTCTGTGCTGGTCCCTTGGTTTGCAATGGAACATGGGAAGCCTCCCCTGTTCTCGGTGCAGCATTGTAAGATGCTTGTGCCCCAGTTAAGCCATAGACCCTCTCCAGAAGTGATCCTGCATCATTTGATAGGTAGCATGGGGCTCCATGGCTCAACCGGAGCAAAAGCATCTTCTGACACTGAAAATAACTCATCTGATGAGGTCATATGTCTGATCAGGTGCCAAGTGTTGATTCCAACATACACACAAACACACCACTTCATCACATGGTCAAATACAGTTCGGGGATGGAACACCATATCCCATCAAACAATGCACAGCTACTTCCAGGGGGGCTCCATCCCCAAACTGTGCTGAAAGCATTATACGACAGAACAACAAGAACATGGGAGGCTACCTGGTTCTCATTGCCAGCAATGGGAACAGCGTGAGGTGAAGTCAGGCAGTGACACATGTTCCTCCATGTGATGGGGAAGGCCGCTCTGCGGGAGATGGACTGATGGATTTCCCCAGTGCCCCATGGATTCACCATGATGCCCAACAAATTCCCCCACCCCTGCACTGCCACCGATGTTATAGCACTTAATATGATGAGGTCCCTAGTCTTTGCCCATATGTTCAATTCATTTAAATTAAAAATGGGGAAAAATATCAGCCCAAGGGTAAATTTAGTTTCAAAGAAGTTGTAGGAGACTAAATATTACATTATCATCATAATTTATGCCACTTTTTTTCTCAAGTTTGACAAGGCCAAAGGCAAAATGATGGAATGAAAAATATTTGCATATATTAGCTTAAAGCTGTTTCAGACAGTAACTAAGCCATGGGACACCAACTAAGTCTTGAGAAACCATTAAATAAAGATGTCATGGGGCAACGCCAAAGAGCAGGATTAGGACCTCTGGATAAGCAGATGTGGCCCCAATGTCAAACAGTGGAAGTAACTCACATGCACATAGGAAAGCATCCAGGGTCCTTTCTCTTCTCCTTTTCCCAGGGCATAAAAAGCAAAAAGCCTTATAGACATGAAAACTATTATTAATTAAAATTAATCACCACAGCTTGATTTAATTTTTCTTTGGAAGCAGATTTTGAGAATAATCTTTCAAGTGTTAAACTGATATAAAATGCCATGTCTCCATTGTTTGTGTGTTTTGTAGAGCACAACGAAGGGGAGTCGGCTCACCATTTTCACATGGATTATTTCTACCTAACCTTGAAAAATAATAATAGAAGTAACATCTTAGCTATCACTGCAGCTAAAAGAACAATTGCTAATGATATATTCCCAAAGCACAACAGTATAAGTAATTTGCTACAATGAGTCAATTCCGCTTGACAGAAAATTTCAGTACCACCGTTTGGAAATAATAAATTTGTTAAGGGGAAACAATTATTTTGGACCTAGTTTTATGGCTAATGTAGTGGTTATGCTGAATGGAGTCTCAGGTACTAAATTGGTTAGTGTTCACGTAGGCAAGGATTTTACCAACAAAGCAGACAATAGAATGGAGGATCCAATGAAGCAAAAACCTGTAGTCAAACATCAAATGACTAACCTATATTCTTTACTCTGTCCCGGGTGTATTTGTGCCAAAAACTTTCTTCAGAAGCATCAAGTGCTCGCCAGGAATCCAACAGGTTATAAGAAAATACATTACTCCATACACCTGGGGATTGAAAGAGAGAGAAAAGGGAGAGATGGAGAACCTCATCACAGAAATACAGGAAGAAATACAGATAAAAATGAAATGTGTTTGTCAAGACACTAGTTTATCATTTTAAAATGAAGATGCCTTAATATAATGGACACTGTGATTCAACACAAGCCTGAGAAGCATGCATCCCATACACCACGTGTAGCATGGAAAGGGTCCTCTGTACTGTCACCGATCCCCTCCCCCAATCTACATATCTCTGCACCCTGAAAGAAATTCAGGTATTTCAAGAAGCTGCTCCATCTACAAACAAAAAAAGCAAACCCCAACCAGAATTTGCTTCACAAGGTGATAAAGATTAGTGCAATATCATTTTATTTCCAGTCACCCCAAATGGCCCATGAAACAATGCATCATGGTTCATTAGAAAATGAGTCGCTGAAAATCAGGTGGTGTGGCCTTCCAAGGCTCCAGGGTGTGCTTGCCCCTGATAAAAGCAATACAGCTAAATTTTACAATGTTGAGGCACAGTGACTTTTTAATTATCAGGAATGCTGGTGTTGTGTTGCACCCAGTAGTTTTCTCTGAACACAGCTATAACACCTTCACAGGAAGAAGTGTTACATGCACACGTTTGTGTTTTCCCAGCAACAGTTAACTGTTGTGAGCTGTTTGTATTATAAATCAAAGCATTTTGTAGGGGCTTGCTCTTTAACAATTGGGACCATTAATTTAGGGTTGCCATAAGTCAGAAATTACTTGAAGGCACACAAGAATAATATATGATTTAATGACCTAGAGTCCTAGCTTTTTTATATGCTGCATTCTAATCTCATTTAAAGCATAGCATTTGCCATTGTGTTTCTATAATAATACAAAAGAAGTTTAAGTCTTTTTTGCTGAATGAGTTCAGAAAAAAAGACATTTCTAGACATTGCGCATCAAAGTCCATGGTAAACTGAGAGGAATCTAACAGCAATATGATTGATAACAAAAATACTGAATTGCTTACAGTTTATTTATTTACCCTATTTATACCCCGCCTTTCTCAGCCTCGAAGGGGACTCAAGGCAGCTTACATATAGGCAGTTATTCAATGCCTTAAACCAACATACAATTCCAATGAACATTAAAATTAAAATTGAAATGGATATATAATAAACATTTAAAGGCTACACTCAGTATTAAAATTAATGCCAGTATGAAGTGCCAGAAAGAAGATATATGTTTTAGCAACACTTATTAATACAGTTGATATGAATACTTTATCTTACCTGCAATTTTTTTTAAAATTGCCAATGATACAGAAGGTTTACCAGGGAGAAGAATATATGTAAAAACTCAAAAAAATCAAACCAGGAAAAATATAGATGAAGTAGAATATTTGACAGATTTCACTAAAAACAATTTACACTTTTCCTGACTCACTTGAGAGCTTAACTGCACATTAAATATTGTTGTTTATCCATTCAGTTGCTTCTGACTCTTTATGACCTCATGGACCAGCCCACGCCAGAGCTTCCTGTCGGCCGTGGCCACCCCCAGCTCCTTCAAGGTCAAACCAGTCACTTCAAGGATAATATCCATCCATCCTGACTTTGATCGGTCCCTCTTCCTTTTTCCTTCCATTTTCCCCAGCATCATTACCTTCTCCAAGGTATCCTGTCTTCTCATTATGTGGTCAAAGTACTTCATCTTTGCCTCTAATGTCCTTCCCTCCAGTGAGCAGTCGAACATTATTTCCTGGAGTATGGACTGGTTTGATCTTCTTGTGATCCAAAACTCTCTCTGAATTTTCCTCCAGCACCTCAGTTCAAAAGTGTCTATCTTCCTTCACTCAGCCTTCTTTATGGTCCAGCTGTCACATCCATAGGTTACTATGGGGAATACCATTGCTTTAACTATGTGGATCTTCATTGCCAGTGTAATGTCTCTACTCTTTACTATTTTATCGAGATTGGTCATTGCTCTCCTCCCAAGAAGTAAATGTCTTCTGATTTACTGGCTGCAGTCTGTACCTGCAATAATCTTTGTGCCTAGAAATACAAAGCTGGTCACTGCCTCCACGTTTTCTCCCTCTATTTGCCAGTTATCAATCAATCTAGTTGCCATAATCTTGGTTTTTTATGTTTAAGTGCAATCCAGATTTTGCACTTTCTTCTTTCACCTTTTGCACTTTCTTCCTCAGTTCCTCCTCACTTAGAGCCATCAAAGTGGTATCATCTACATATCTAAGGTTGTTGTTTCACCCAGCAATTTTAACTCCAGTCTTGGATTCATCAAGCCTCACACATCGTATGATGAAGTTGAATAGGTCAGGTGATAGTATACAGCCTTGCCTACTCCTTTCCCAATCTTGAACATTAAATGTATATCCTTAATATATAGTTAGGATGCATCAGGAAGAAAGAAATGTGGAATTATGAAAATTTCTAAAATATTCTAAAATAGTTACCGTGAATTTAGTTGACTCAAATAGCCTATGCTTCTTTTTAGTTTGCAACTCATCCTAACGTCAGAAGAGGGCACACTCACTCTGCCTTTGCAGTTTGTAAAACTTAAACACCATCAGAAAACAACATTTAATTCTTATTGTCAAAGAACCTGCTTTTTGCTCAAAGAAGGAGATTATATTTTAGCAACAACGGATTTTAGAGTATTTTAAAATGAAGGAACAGCCTTTTCTTCATCTTTTTTTAGTAACCAGAATATTAGGCACTAAAAATTAACTCAGTTTCATGTTGAGCCTAATTTTACATTTTTATCATACTTTCTCTCTTAAAGCCATGGGTTGAACATTAGCCAGGCTTCCCCTCAACATTCTTCATTGTTTAGCATCTTGTCTAATAAAGAAGTCTTCGTAACTGAAAAGCTTGCTCAGTATTTCATGACATTTCAGTGAGCTTACTAAAAATCATTATGCAATCACTGCTGTAACAAAAGTATTTTTTTCTTTGAATATCCCACACAAAACAATATATTTAGAAAGAAATTGCATATGACATATAAAGCTAAATGATTAGTTAGTGCTGTGTAGGGGAAACAGATAACACTTAGGACCTAATCACATTAGTCTTCATCCCTCTTCTATGACGCTTGCAGGTCAGAGCCTGGATGAAGCACGATGAAGCCCATCACATGATGCAGGGCTACTTCCAACAGAGATCTGTCCTGGCTCTATCCTACAAGAATCATAGGTCAGAGCCCTGAGAACATGAAAAGCTTCCCGTGTTCTCATCCAGTAAGCCAGGGAAAGAGTGGGGAAAGTTGAGCAGTAACGCTTCGCCTCTTGTGATGGGGAAGGGGGAAATGTGAGCCATGCAGGGTGTGGAACGATGGTTTCCCCCACTACCTGCCAGATTTGCCTCACTCCCCATGGATGTCCCTGCTTTCCCTCGGCTTGAGGACCTCTGTCTGATCAGTACCATATTTAAGGCATATTATTATCATATCCACAACATTTTCCGAAAACGTATTGCATGCTAGCAGGTTAGCTGGTAGCTATCTCATGTTCTTCAACTGTTCTAATTTGGCAGGGACAGTCCTGATTAATAATGTCCAGTTTTTTCAGTGGGTTTTTTAATGTCTTAGTTCCTCTCTCCTCTTTTCTTTGGGTTTACTTGTAATTTGTACATACTGAGTTTAAACTGCAAAAGTAGTTTTCACTCAGTTAACTCAGCAGAGAAGATTGGAGGGTGCAAATTCTTGCCCTTCCCAGGAAAATGAGGCAAAAATCAAACTCCTAGTTTGTGAGTTCATTATCATTAATAACTTTTGTCAACTTGACTCTACTCTGATGTTGCTTGATCACATGTGTCCCAGTTTTCATATGTGAAATGTTGGAGGGCATGCTGTCTATAAACAATCATTTTGTGTTACTGTGGCACAGGACTACATTAATGGATGAAATTGAGAAATGATACAAAATTGGGCAATGTTATATATGCTTAAGAAAAGTGCAATGGACAGCTAAAATCAAAAATGCAGCTGCCACCCCTAAATCTTATCTATGTGGAAAATTAAAAACAGGGAACGTCTGGAGACCTAGAAGTGGTAGGACTTTAGTCCTAACGAAAGATCATTGTTATGCAATAATATGTCAGTAATGCTTGACTTAGTTTCAGGTGCTACTGTGAAATAAACTAAAATTAAGAAGAACTTACCATGGCAACACTAACACAAATCCCATTGACTGAATTTGACTCAGGGCTAGTACCTAGACTCAATACTTCATTGGCTTCTTGTATTATTTTACCGGTTAGGAATTGTGTAGCCCTTCAGATGTTGTTGGAATGTAACTTTCTGAAGCCAAAGCTAGCATAATCAGTAATCACTGGTGAGAAATGCTGGTAGTTACAAGACTGTACTAGCTGCAAGGCTGCATGATTTCCATCCTAATTTAGGAGGCAACTAGATTGCCTAGTCTAATTTGATGCACGTTGCACAAGTGTCCCACACAAAAAGACTTTCTGAATTGTAATCAACGTTTAATTACAGAGCTTGTAACAATAAAAAGCTACAGTGGTGCAACCTGTGTGTTTTGCTCTAAGCTGTCTGATGCAAAAGAAAGGAAACAGTAAGAGGAATGAAACAATTAGATTTAAGCCTGTTAGTAAAGGTTGAGTCCCCCTTTGTTGTTTTTTCAGATTTTAGAATATCTATATTGCATACACACAATGAAGGGTGGGGGGAATTGATTAGTCATACACCAGTGCCATCCCAGCCATCCACACAAGGAACCCTTGCTCCACCACTGCTGGACACCCAAAAGGGGAAACCAAAGAGGGGAAGGGGAACCAGACTGCATACAAGAAGCCCCTGCAAAAAGCAAATATCCGAGATGCTTCCCAGATGGTTAGCACATTCCCACACTTTTAGCAAAATAGCTGGAAAGGGAAGAGGAAAATCCTTCTGTGCCCCACTGCCCTTCAAAGTATTTTTCATTCTCTCTTAGCTGTATACACTTATTGGCCGAGGAGTAGTTTTGCGCTCATACTTGTGGAAGTTTCCAAGGCATCCACCCTGTCTTTAGGCTCCATTAGCTGCTCAGAAAGCAAGTGTGGAAGCATCATCAGGAATGTCTGCTTTTTACAATGGCCTTGTAAAAACAGAGTCATTTCCCCTGTTCTCTTTCCCCCTAGCAAGTGCTGGATGAATGACAAGTCCCTTTTCCCAAAGATTGAAGCTGGCAGTTGTTTTAATTTCTGGAGTTTTTCAAATTTTGGATGTCTGGTTAAAGGAAACTAAATTTGCATATGGGACTTCTTCAGATAGAGCAAAGGTAAAACGAGTGAAAGCAGAGAAAAATAGGGGAAATCATCTTAACCCATTCCCTCCCATCTTTCCCTGTCTTCAGCAAAGGACAACTATCCCAAATCCTTATCTTTCCTTTCCCCATCTTCTCCCCACTTTATCCTTCCTCTCTCTATCAGGAGTCAATTGACACCCAACTCCTGATAGGTCTTTGAGCTCTGTTTCAGTGCACCTAGGAAACCAAGCCTCATGACCACGAATTCCCACAGAAGTGCCCTGACATCATATGATAGACTGTCATAAGGCTCTACCCTAAGGATTCCACCAGTGGATATAAGTTATGGGAGACAATTGAGTCTTGTTTTTACTCATGCTTTTTCACAACAGGAAATGATTTAGAACTTCATTAAATCCTAAAAACTTAAAGTCTGTTTGAAATAACAGCTTCTGTGATGTTTGCAGAAGGAAATGCATGTGTTTCAGGCATGGTGCAGTCAATATTTATTTCATTAAAATGGGAATTCAATGGATTTTAGAAGCATCAAAACACTGGTGAAGTAATCATTCACTTTCTTTAAAATAGAGAAATTTAAATCACCTTTCATGTAGCAGATTTGAGATTCTGGAACCTTCTTCATCATCCGACCCATAAAAAATTTACTTCCAAATTTCTCAGAACGAATATAAGCACCATATTTTAGTAATCCAACCTCAAAGGGAGTAAACTCCATCCATTCTTCAAAAAGAAAAATATCAGATATAGGTTCAAATTGAAATTTAATTTTATGAAATCTTGTTTGTGGTTGTTCAGCTTTGAGTCTAGCCTCTTTGCCATAGCGAATACATTTATTTATTCCAGCTATTAATTATTTCTTACTTACTCATCTCAGCCAAGTCTTCACAAAACAATGTATATAAAATTAAAGGAACAAAGAAAAACAAGTGGAATATATAAGTACAAAGTTAACAGAACGCAACAAATCTTTGTGAAATATGACTTTAGATCAGAAAATTCATTTGAGAATATGTAGCAGTCAAAACAAACTTTCTAAAGGCCTTTCTCAGTTGCCAGAACTATGAATATTAATGGGAAGAGAATTATACAACTGCAGGGACATCACTGAGAACATCCCAACTCATGTGCTCACTAACTCAACTAATATTATTTATAGGAATAAAGCAGTGCCTCCAAAACAGATCAAGGATGAAAAAGTTGTGTTATTATTCAGACTTTCAGCCTTACACCCATATTGCCCACTGCCAGCAGTTTTATGTGATGTTCTCACTGGAATCTGGGAAGGACCATGATTTTGGACAAAAGTGAGTTTGGACAGAAATGGAAACATCTATGAATGGCCCATGATCAAGGAAAATGAAGGGCATATGACACAAGAGCAACAAAGCTTTGTAGGTCTCAATGACTTCTTTCAACATGGATGTGGAGTAGGCTCTAAGGTCCTCATCACATGTTCTCCTGTATTTGCCCCACATCACTCACCTTCCCGCTCACCTCATCCCACTAGGGGAAGTGGTGCTGCCCAGCTTCTCCCCATTGTTTTCAATGCAACACGGAAAGCCTCCCATATTGACTTCACTGCCTCCTATACCAATTTCACACTCTTTAGGTACAGAGCCCCACCAGAATTAGATCAATGTGGGATGGGAGCCGGCAGGCTCCATGGCTGAAAAGGGGTGAAAAGGTGTAAGACAGGCAATTTTGCCCATCTGATGAGGTGGATAATCACATGCTAGAAAAATGCTCCAAGCAGTGAAGAGTTACCAGCAAGGGAAATATATTTTCTGTCTTCTGTTTTCTTGCTTAACATTCAAATAATTTGGCCTTAAAGCTTCTCTTACAACTCATCCCATTATGGAAAAGTATATCCATCTTATTATCCTAAACAGTCATTGTTGACCAGAGTATAGATAGATAGCCATAGCAGAAAGGATGGTACCTTTTCCTTCTAAGATTTACCATAGCAAAAAGGGACAAAAATTAACAGATTATCTCAGAATGGCATTCCTGTGTTACTATGGTAAATTAACAATTGGATGGGTTTTTTTAAATCAAAGATTCCATGGATATGCATTGTTCTACATTCTTCCTGTCCCTGAAAGGCAGTTTCCAAATTTCTGTGGCCACATACATACATTGTCAACCTGTGGATCCCCAGATATTTTGGCTTTCAACTCCCAGAAATCCTAACAACTGGTAAACTAGATGGATTTTCTGGGAGTTGTAGGCCAAAACACCCGGAGACCCACAGGTAGAGGACCACTTCCATATACTGTCTGAAGCAGAGAGAGAAATAGCCAAGGCAGAAGAGAGAAGAGAGCTTATGTTGCCTTCTCATATCTCTGGTGACATTAATTTTTCCGCCCAGTTGCAGGATTATAACCAAGCTGCCTGGTCACTTTCTGAACTCTCTTCTTTTACCCACCTGTATTTAATGATGGTTGCAGAGCATTTGGGGTACCTGGAAGAGGCCTAGGGAGGGAAGAGTGCTGGACATTGCACAAGTAGATATTAAATACTTCCATCCATTACATCCCGAAAAAAGACCCTTACATACATAACCTGGTTAACCTGTGTCACCAAGAAGATTCTTGCTAAAGCATCTTAGAACAATCAATATGCCTACATGTAACACAAAATCATTCTGGTCTCAAACCAAGTGCTAATGTAAGTAAGTAATGTTACCTTTAAATTCTGGAAGGCTGTACTTGTCTCTGGTGTTGAGAACCATGTATATAGGCAAAGGATTCTGGCCATGACTCAAGGCATATTTCTGCTCTGAAAGTGTGCTGCTTTTCTGTTTAAAAAATGGATTAGCCAACACCAGTTTATTACAATGACAGAGTTGTAATCCTATGGAAATTACATGTAATCCTATGGAGATGAGGTATTTTTAATTTTAATTTCAGTCAGATCACCCTGTATTTTACTCACTTAGGGAGTCAACTGTCTATCAAGATTCAAATTCCTCTGCCTCCAAATAGGATTCCTAGAAAAGCCTTCAACTGTTCAGATCCAGGCTATCTGGCAGACTGCATCCCTTTGTACAAACTTGCCTGAGCCCTAAGATCTTCAGGATCTTCTCTCAATCCCACCTCCATCTCAAGATCAGTTGGTGGGAATGAGAGAGCGAAGCTTCTCAATGGCTGCCCTTCAACTCTGGAACTCCCCTTCAGGATGAGAAGAGCGGGGTATAAATATAGTTGTTAATAATAATAATAATAATAATAATAATAATAATAATAATAACTCCCTTCTTCCCAGGGAAGCTAGAATGGCCCCCTCTCTGCTGTCCTTCCAGCGGCAGGCTAAAACTTTTTTATTCAGGCAGGCTTTTAAATATGAAGGTTTTAAAGATCAAGTTAGGTGGTGCTTTAGTTTTAAACTTTGAATATGGTTTAATGGTTTTTAACTGGGAATTTTAAAATACTGTTTATATTGTGTTAATGTTCACATATTTAGATTTTTAAAATTGTATGCTGATGCTTTTATGTTAAGCCACTTTGAGTCTCCTGCAGGAGAGATAAAGCAGGGTATAAATATAATAATAACAACAATAACAACATGTAAATGTTGTTGAAGAAAGACACAGCTGATGATAATACTTTAGCTGCCGTGACTACATCTTACTGAATCCTGGTGCTTGTCGTTTTGTGAGGTGATTGAGCTTTTTGCTTGAAAATACTTCTCCCTAGACTAAGGACTTTATTGCATAAATCCCAGGCCAGTATCACACTAGAGCAAAAAGAGTAGGCAAAAGTATGCATCTCATCGGAAATTCTGTGGGTGCCTCCTGCAGAATTCTGCAGAGGGGGTCTTTAAAATGCTCAGCCAAAGAGGTCCTAGTCCTCACTAAACTACAAGCCCCAAAATTCTGCAGGAGGAAGCCACAGGATTTCAGCTGGGATGCATATTCTTTGCCTACTCTTTCCGCTACCGTGTAATAAGGCTGCTAGTGGTGACATGCCAGAATTATCACACAAATGCATCAATTTGCCAGGCTCGATCTCACAGCTGTACTTCTGTTTAGGCTCGTAACTCCCCCTTTCTGTGATATTTTAAATATAATTTTAAAACAATGTCACAATTAGAGCCAAGGTTAAAAAAATAAAACTTCAAATCAACAAATTACTGCCTTGGAACTAGCAAGGGGGAAGAGGAAGAGAAGGCCAACCCCCTGATGTCACTTCAGTGTAAGCAAGGCAGCATAGAAGTGGAATGGTCTTATCGCAGCAAGTATGTTATGGGAACATGACACCACCCATGACTATTGATGGGTCTTCCTGCCCAATGCACAGAGCATGTTTACTGTGGAAAGAGGGCAGACTGACATCAGGATACTCATGGCTTCATGTGATAGGTGATAGTCCTGATTCAATACTGATTTGCCACCTTAATGCAATAAAATCCTAATAATCACAGGATTCCATAGAATGTTGTCATGTTACATACTGTGGAATCATAATACTATAATCTTGTGAAGTGTGAACAGGTCCTAGCTGATATCGAATTCCACTTGGTGACCATTTAAAACCATAATGATACCTATGTTTTTTTCCACTTCCCCTCCATTTAAAAAAAAGTCTGCATCACATAAGCCACAATTTTAAATTGCTAAATGTTTTCATAACTTTGTATTAAAGTTGGTACATGCAGCAGTTCTCAAACTGTGCTCCACTGAGCAGGGGTTCCGTAGGTGCCCCACCTCATTTCCACCATTTTCTGTCACCCCTGGCCTGTCGCTTCCCTTCTGTCCTTCCTAGTCTTTTGAGTTTAGAATTCAAACAATTTAGGCACCTACGTGAAGCAACCATTGCAGCACACTGTCCACCTGATCCTGGAGACCATGTGACCTCAATACTGAAGCAACTGTTGATGGCTCCGAGGGTTGCTCCTATTCTTGTTGTTGTTAGTATTATTATCATTATCATTATCATTATTACAAAGGCTGGGTGGCCATTTGTTGGGGGTGCTTTCATTGTGTTTTTCCTGTATGGCAGAAGGGGGTTCAACTGGATGGCTCTTGGAGTTCTCCATTGAAATACTGTTAAGTTTTTGTTGGTTAAAATTGTTCTTCATTTTAAGTATTGCATTTTCTTGCTTTTATTTTGTCCAGTGTGCAAATTAGTTCACACAAACACTCTGCATCCATCTGCCACTGCCCAACCTATGCTTGATATATATATTATATAAAATATATTGTATTATATATAATATATAAACATTTATTATCTCCACAAACTTTTGCTCCATAGCTGAAAATGTTTGAGAAGTCCTGGTCTAAAGGAAATACCTCTTTGTACTTTAGACAGCAGAGATATGTCTTACCCCAGTGCCTACTCCTTTGTCGATAAGTAGTCCCCAAAGATCTGTAATACAGGTTTTGTAGCCTTCTTTTTGCCTTTGCTCCAAAGCATCACTGTATTCCTTTAGGTTTTCTAAAGAAAAGAGGTTCCACTTGCTTTTGGTCATATTCTTGCGAGCCTCTGCAATTGCTCCCGAGAGATCTTGTTGTGACCAGTTAGCATGTTGGTAAAGATTTGATAGAGTCCTAAAGGGGAAAATGGTTGAAAAATAGGACATGTTGGATATTACTGATTGTATAAAAGTCAACAAGTTATCTTACAGAAGGTAAGATTAACATGAAAACATAGGTTGAATGGATTCTTCAAAAAATCAAATATATTTTATCTTACAAAGCATCAATCCTCCCATAAGGCATATTTCCAATACACTTTTGCTATCATCCTCAGAAAGAGAAAGAGTAGATATTTATGGGTGCATAGGGAGGGGACTTCCTTGCCAGATTGGCTGCTCCAAACAGTAGCAAAGGGCATACACTTGGTCTGGCTGTGTATGGTGGTTGAAATAGTGATGTCTTTGCTTTCTAAGGATTTAGTAAAATATTGTGTGCAAAATTACCTTTGTCCTATTTGCAGAAGGTATATATGAAGACATTTTATTTAAGTCAGTTTTTAATGTATAAGTAGATATAGGGTTTTTTGTTTATGTTTAATCTATTTTTAAATATATTATGATATGATTTTAATTGTTTGGAAGACGCTGAACAGGCGTCTCTGGCAGCATGAGATGCAGAGCTAACCTTAAGAAATGGGGCTACAAAGTGGAGTCCATGACATGTGAGTGCAGAAGAGAGCAAACCACAGGCCACCTACTACAATGCAACCTGAGCTCTACCACATGCACAATGGAGGACCTTCTCACAGCAACACCAGAGGCACTCCAAGTGACCAGCTTCTGGTCAAAGGACATTTAAGATAATGCCAAGTTTTTAACTTTGTTTGTGTTTTTTAAATACATTATAACTATACCAATTTGCTTCTGACACAATAAATAAATAAATAAATTGCTTTGAAACTGCAAGTGTTTCTAATGGTTTTATGGTTTTTGGAAGCTGCCTTGTGTCCCGCTCTTGGAGAAAGGTGGCATGTCATTAACTCAATAAATAAATAAATGCTTGTGGTTTGGACTTGGGCCCCAACTCCAAGATATCTGACTATATATGTATATACAAAAACAGGTATTCCGATATCCAAAAGAAATTGAATACCCAAATACTTCTGGTTCCATGCATTTTAACTAAGGGATACCCGGCCTATATTTTTATCCGATTGTCTTTTGTTTTACATGTATTTTGAATGCTCAGACATTGTATTACTTTTTATTTCTGAATACATAACTCGCATCATGACTGCGTTATACAGAAATCAAGTATGTAATGAATTTTATTAATAGTTGAGTTATTAGCTAGAACAACCTATGCTCTGAGCAGAGCAGACATCTTGCCCGGCCATTTTCCTGAGGCAGGAGCTATTCCATTTTGTTACAAGTATGAACACAATCATTTTCCCAAGATGGTTGGGGGGGGGGGGGGCACACATAGAAATAACAATTACACACATAGTTCAGATTATTAACTGCCTAATCAGAAAGGGAGGGAGGGAGGTGGCAAGGAAACACCAGAATTAAAGTTTCATTATACAATACACCCTTACCATGTGGAGCCAGAGGATCCAGTGATGTATGAAATGCAATCTAAGAGATCCAGTTTCTGAAGACCAAATAGGTTGCCATGTAAAGCTGTAAATGCCCTGGCACTGCCTCCTGTTGTCATGACTGCCACGACAGGCACCTGTTCAATGAAATAGACAACATTAAATGCTAAGCTTCAGAATGTGTCTGCTCATGCCCTCCGATGAAAAGATATCAGTTACTCTCTCCTCCTTCCACTTTGGCCACATATATACTGACCATTTAATGAAGCTTAAAGCCAACTTTAAACTGTGGCAATGATGAAATGCACATTGCCAAAGCTTACTGCAGTGCAAATTGAAGAGTTTAAACAATGGAATTCATTTTTATTAACAGAACCTGTCCTACATACCTCATGTTCCTGCAAATCCCTCTTTAAATGGAGAGCTTTCTGCAGCGTAATTGCAGCCAGCTTCTTCCGTTTCTGTATGAGGATATCTTCGTCCACACATAAGTCATAGCCCAAACGCACATCTAAGTTTTTTGGCCTTGCACATAGCCCAGCATGAAAAAAAACAAAACAAAAGAAATATGGCAGTGTACTGTATTATTATTATTTATTCAAGAGCCCAATACAGAACTATATAAATAATTTGTAAAAAAAAAGACCCATGCATTCAAACCATATATTTAGTACATACACGTTGATTTAGTAGATTCCCTCACCTGCTCTGTTTACATTCACATAATGTTTGAATTGAGGTTTTTCATGTCCAGAAGTATGAACAAGGGTTCCATTCACTGACAAGTTGCTAGGTCAGAGCCCTTGTGCAGGCAGTTGATAATGGACTCAACCATCCATGGCTTGAAAATATCTCCCCTCCCCCAAATTACAAAAAAGCAAACCCTGATTGTGCCAGTTTTTACAAGGAACAGCATTTTACCACACATTGTACATGATGAGACTTTGGCAGCAATGGATTTTGGTATTGCCATGAGTTCCTCAGGAGATAAGAATGGCCCGCTGTATTTGCATACACTTCCAATAGCATAGTCTAGTTGGCAAGTTAGGAATGCATAAGCACTACAGTTACAGCGCTATGAAGTAAATCTCATCTCGATCCCCACTTACCAACCAACAACCATCATGATCTATAGGGGTCTGTTCCCCAGTCAATTGGGAAGCAACTGAAGGATGGCCCCACCCTCACCTGCAAATAATTTCCAGTGCAACAGGCAGAAGCAGGAGTGCTGTCACAATTCCCTCCCACTCTGGGGATAGTTCAAGTGAGGGAGAGGTGAGACCATCAGCCAACTGATCAACAATATCCCCATCAGTCGCTGTCCGCTGTCTGGTAAGTGGGGGTGGGGGATTTTCACAGACCTTATACATCCTCTAAACTAGGTAAAATGTAGGGATTATGGATACAAAACTGTCACAAGCATACAATTCTAGGTTACTCCTTTGCAACTGCTCAACAGAATTCTGGTCATCATCATTGTTATCAATTAAGTCAAATTTTATACAATTGTCATAGCAACAGCAATCTGTTCTTACCAGTCCTTTATTTTTAGATTTAGGTCAATCATTTTGTCCTGGAAATCAAAACAATATGAATGATTGTTAGTAATCTATTATAACATGAAATAGTAATCTGAAAGAGATTGATTTTTTTCTGTACAGCAACCATTCAAAAGGAACTGGTGAAATACAGTTTTCTTCTTCTTGCTTTATCCATCTGTTTTATGAGCTTTAAAACTTATGATAAAAGGACCTGTCTAACTCTTTAGGGTAGAATATTCAATGATGGTATGGTATAAATAACTATGAAAAGATAGACAGTTAGAAATAAGGAGTAGGAGTGATATCTCCTTACAATTTTCAAACAACTTTCTGACACTGAACAGCAATGAAAAATATTGAACAGCAGTATGCATGACCTGCTACCCTGTGTGGATATGGCCTTTCTTGGTAACGTTCTACATGTTTAAATTCATTAGTATCAATGGGTAGCCCTGTGGTAGAGAGTAACTGTTGCTTTATTTATAATCAGTTGAGTTTTTCTATCTTTGTATTCCACATTCAGATAACACTATTCTGTTTCTAAGCCATCTTGGATCCGTGTTGCAGAGAAAGGTGGGATAGAAATATCTGAAATAAATAAATATTTACCTTGTCTATAATTAATTTCTCTTCTGTTTCTTGTAAATCCAGAGGTAGAATGAAACTGGCTTTTTCATCTGCATTACCACTAAAAGACTAAAAGAAATGGAATAAGGTTTTAGAAACTTTTTAGGATTCTGATGTTTGTCACTTAACTGTTCAAATAGGTGACAATGCAGTACAAATATATCTAGGAGTGGATACCACTTAATTTAATTGCATTTATGTGTAGGATTGTAGTGTCAATTTGTCTTATCAGCACATAGTAGCTACTATAAAAAGGAAGAACTGAAAAAGAGGCAGGCACAGATCTACCATGCTGAGGCTCAGAAGCAGATGAAACTCCCCCCCCCCCCCCTTATCTCAATTGCCATTGCTTTGGCCGTAGAGGAAGAGAAGCATGCACAGCCCCATCATGTTTAGGCCAAGAAACACATGAAAAGCCTTCCCTCCATCTCGATTGCCATTGCACTGACCTTGGAGAGTGGGAAGAGGCAGATGCACCTCTATCAGGCCAAAGCCCAGACACAGATGAAAACTACTATTTCCAACCCAACTGCCACTGCCCTAGCCTTAGAAGGAGGGAAGAGGCAGGCCCAACTCAATCATGACAAAGTCTTCAATCAAATTAAAAGCCTTCCAGCTATCCCAACTGCCACTGCCCTAGCCTCGGAGAGAAAGAAGAAGTATCTTTTGGGTATAGTCCCCTGGCACAGGACTATTTTCTTTTGTATCATATCTTTATTCTATTGTAATCCTGAGGGCAGGGAACAGTTTTGTTGTTCTTTTACTTGTAAAGCACCATGTACAATGATGGAGCTATAGATATAAATGATATCATCAACAACAACAATTTAGAAACTATTCAAAATGCAAACAGAAATAGGTTAGATAGATTCCTGACCCATAAACTGCCTCAGTACTTTATGTGGCACTATGAGATCACCAACAAAATCTAGGAAATTCCATAGTCATGTTCATGCCACCAATTGCAAGCCGTTCTTTGGGATATAAGCATTTATGAACTAATAAAGCTGTTCGTTTGTTGTATGAAATTGTTGTCCTAATAGGAAGGCAGTGCTGGAGCAATGTGTTTGCCAAGACAATTTATTTCACATATCTTGTGGCATATTAGAGTTTTGCACAATAGTGCAAAGGGTGGTTAAATTTACTGTTGCTTTTCTTGGTGGGGAGCAAAGACATAGTATAATTCCAGAGAATTCACTGGCTGTCAGATAATTTTACACCTATCTCAGCTTCCAAACTTCATGTAATGATAGAATGTAATACTATCCTCCTTTTTGGTTTTTTTAAATTGCAACACCAATACCTGCTTGACTATGAAGTTTTTAATTAGAAAGCTGTCAAATCCAGTTCTAGGTATACCTGATATGAGCACACAGGTATGCTCAAGCTCAAAGACAGTGAGGTCAACAGATTGAGCTATAGAAATGGCTGCAATAGACATGCCACAGTACTACGCAAGTTGAATATAATCCAACTCAGTAAACAAGGTGCAGCCAAATGCACAAGATTATATCAGTGGTGACTAAGTACATTAAACTGAAAAGAGTAAAAAATCCTTAAAGAATAATTGTTTTCTATAGAGAGGTAATCTATCCCAGATTTGGGTGAGAGCTAAAATCTCTGTATCAAATTTGCTAACAAGCTTTATAGTGTGGTAACAAATGCCCTAATTTCATTTAGAAAGTCAAATCATCTGCAGAAGAGGATGTACCGCCAGAAGAGAATGTATCATCATGTAGAAATGTAGAAATTTTGGTCAAAAAACTTGTGCCAACCTATCCAGGGTCAGTGTGAATACTGTACCTTAACCTTTATTAAAAGGGAATCATTCCTTTTTCTGAGTAGAATGGTGAAAGGGAAGAACTTAGTGCACCCCAGAATAACTTAAAAATCACATTGCCCCACTTTGCCCTCAATGCTATAGTGTTGCATCTGGTATTTTTGAATGTCTGGGTGAGAAAATGGGGGTGACCAGGATCAGCTGGCCCCCTGGGTCCCATCTTGGTGCTTCCCATCTCTGTAAAATGACCTTTGATTTATCCTTGGGTCAGAGCAAAATCCATAGTTTTGACTCAAAAAACTGCCTTCAACTTATCCATGAGGGCAACTTACACATAAATATATACAGTATGCTGATTTTTTCTAGAAAATATTTTAATTTCTCAGATGTTCTGCAATGACCTTCAGGTTACCATACAAGCACACACAAAAATCACGAAGAACCTCTAGAGTGAAATTCTTGATAAATTATTTCATTTTATTCTAAGGTGGCAATAGGGACTGAGAGAGAAATCTAGGGATTCTGTAGAAGTTTAAATTTTTAAAAAAAGACAATTTCAAAAGTGTTAAAAAATGAACCATGGCTTATTTTTCTTTTAAATTGGTTTAGCCACCACCACAAGAGCCATAAGTGCTGCTAGTTCATATAATAATGGAACTTGCAAGGATTCCTAAATACAAACCCCGTTGTGCTTTTCCTGCAATAGTTTTCCATGCAAATTATTTTGCAAATCAGTGCATTTTGAAAAAAAAAACATGTTTTCTTTGCAAAAACATGATTTCTGGAGAAAGAAACATTTCTGTTTCTACACAAAGTAATAAATTAATAGGAAATATGAACAAAGACTCATGTTCTTGTAAAGCTGATTGATGAAATTATCTATTATTGCATTAAGGAACAAAACAAATGAAGATTTGTATTGCTTTCTTCATTCTTTCATTCTTTTGTAAAGTCACAGGATATCTTATGACAAAATGTAACCTTATCATTTCACTCAAAAATGAAAAAAAACCCCTTTGCTTTCACATTATTTTCCAGTTCAATGACATAATTTAAACACATACAAAGCATGACTTCTTTGGTACTTCAAGCTCCAAAGCAGATTCCTTATACTTGATATAGTGGAACATAAGAGGATCCGCTGGATGCAATTCAGAGTCCAATAGATATTCCTGAGTTTCTTCATAGGAGCCTTTCACTGTGAATTTTAAGTTTTTCTCTACAACAGTACACACAGAGTTTATGGTTATTATTCAAATCACACCTTTTATGTACATTTACAAGGTCTGATAATTTCTTCAGTTTTATTTTGATGCAATTTTTACAAAATTCACAAACATTTTCATATTTAAGATGATTGATAGAAAGATACAAATGTGTGTGATATTTAAAGTCATTAAATGAGAGCATAATTTTTCAAAGACTAATAATAAATATTTATTTATTTATTTATTTATTTATTGTATTTGCATACTGCATTTCTCAGCCAATTGGTGACTCAAGGCGGTTTCCAACAAATCAGTATAATCAGCATAAAACATAATATAGATAATAAATATTAAACAGTACAAGACATCACAAAAGCAATAAAAATAAATAAACATTTATTTGTAGATTGCCCTATTTCCCCAAAGGGACTCAGGGCAGTTTCCATATATGGCAAAACTAGGTTTGTATCTTCACAAATTCCACCATATTAGTCCTAAACTAATGTTGTAATTCCTTTCTTTTCTCCCAGGGATGTTTTTCTATTTAAACATTTATAAAACATTCATGTACAGCCCTCTCCATGCTGACAAGAAGAGCTTCCACTGGATTTAGCAAATGCAGATAGGAGAGGATTTGTTTCATTTTGCTCTTTAAAACTGTACGAAAAAAATTGCAAATCTCTTCACACAAAAATGTAAAATCTAGAAAATTCAACTGGGAAAGAAAAAAAGGGAACTGACTGATTTTTGTGTCTACTATTACATTGTTTGGAACTTAAGATTTTTAGAACTTAAACCCAGTACTTCTTTTGATTCAATTAAAGGAATCACCTTCCAAATACCTTTGCAGTCTTCTGCTACCCCTGGCATGCCAAACTTGTTGCTGCATTGCTGAAGTTTGTAAGCACAATATCAAAGAAAGGGGATATAATTGTTCCCTTTGAAAATTAATGCACTGGAAAGATACACCCTATTTTAAAGCAAAATCACACCCCAGCAACCTCTTGGAAGTGGAGTTGTAATTTATGAAGTGCCTCGTCTATTGACAACCTTATTTTCAGAAAAATCTGAATTGTCTCCTACATCTGTTAGTGCCATGACAGCAAAATTCATGGTATATCAGTCAACTTGTGGCCTTGAGTATACAAGGGGCCTGCCATCTTCTCAAGGTGCAGACCCCTGATTTCCACTAATTTCAGTTTCATTGTATGGTTGCATTTAAATTGAAAATGGGATGCTACCACACACTGAAATGTAGCTTCAATTGGCCAATGAATCAAAATAGATACATCAGATTTATATTGCAAAAAAGCAGAATAATATTAAAACAACATATTAAAACAACAAAAATTCATATAATAGAGGAACAAAGGTGTTTTTTTTCTCCCTAAAAAGTCTAAGGATAAAACCTTTCAAAACATATATTTAAGACTAGTACTTTTAAAAAAACAGATAACAACCTCTTGTGTTTTTCTTTGTCATCTTTCCCTCATTCACCTGCACCTCCAAGCAAGAGATTTCACGAGACTACAAAAAAATGACATAGAAAAGACAAAAAGAGAAATAAAAGAGAAAAGAGTAAACTATTTTTAACCATGATACCAACAAATTAATAGATGTTTACTTGGCAACTTTTACAAACCCAAAACTAGCCTTGAATCTGAAAATAAATCCCAGGACTAAAGTAATTTCACTATTTTAAATATATAATGTGATCATAAATTTTGAGAAACATATAAGGGATGCCCTTTGTTTCTTCTAAATGTGTTCTAAATTGGTTTAGCTCCCTCATCTTAGATTTTTGACTACTGTTTTATAATTTTACCTTATTGTTTTATTGTAAGGCTACATGGTTGCCTAAATACTCTCTCTCATACACACATACTCATTATTCATCACCCTGTTATCTGAATGAAATAGAGTTTATAAATACATTACCAGGTACACAGTGTTTAACTCAGGGCCCATCCAGACAGTGCCCTTATTACAGTATCTATGAGCCAGGAGAGTGGAGGGGGAGGAGGAGAGAGGAAAAATGCTTCCCCACCCCGCTCTGCTGGCGCATCATTTCTACGTGCTGGGAGAGCTGCTCGAAGTTTGGTAAGGCTACATTACTTTTCAAACGGGTGTGGGGGCTCGTCCCAGGAGAACATCTGGACACCCACCGCAGAAAGTTTGCACTTTCTGGGGTGGGTGTGGACAGGACCCCAGGAAAATCCGATTTTTAAAATGTGGATTCGCCTGGGATAAAGGCCTGTCTGGATCTGCCCCCAAAGTAGAACTGTAAGAGATTAGGGTTAGAAATTAGAGAGTTGTGTTACAGCCTAGTCCTGAGGCACTTCTACACCCAGGACCACACCAGAGACCAATAGACCAATAATGAAGAGTTTATTGAATAATAATAATAATAATAATAATAATAATAATAATAAAGGGGGGTGATATATCCAAAAGTAGCAGTCAAGATATAAATAACAATATACAAACGCAGTCAATACAAGTCTTTAAGAAATTCAAGAAAACCTCACAGGAACTAGAAATCCAAGAAAATAGAAATAATCCAAGGTAAAATACAGGAACATGAACACAGGAAACTCAATCCAGGCTAAATTCTTCCAAGGTGCAAAGGCAGGAACATGAAACAAGAAAATTGATATTACAAGAACCAAAGACTTGGCAACATGAACAGAAGACTGTTTCCCCACAGCAGAGTTGTCTTCTCTGAAATGCTGAGAATCGAACACGTAATTTAGACCCACCAAGGCACTCATGCCATCATCCTTGCCACATATGGACCTGAAACTCCTATCTCTAATTCTTTTGGGACGTCTTAATTGCCTGCTTTTCACATCTTGTGTCCTGACATCCAATCTACACACCCTAGTGACCTCTACACCCTCCCCGTCTTCCCAAGGTATTTTCTCTAGGGAAAGTTCAGTTTCACTTTCCCTGGTATGCATAGCATCTGCTGGGTCACCTGACCTGTCTCAGACTGGCCTGTCTGCAAATCTGCCAAATACTCTCAGACACCTCAGACACTTCATTTTGAAACCCATCACCCCCATCAGAATTGTCTGGCTCTTGCCAGACTACAACACATACAAATTAAGGCAATAATCACACATGAAGGAGGCATAGCAATGAAGTAATCTGCTGGTTCGGGGTCAGGCCAACCTGTCTCAGACTGGCTTGTCTGCAAGTCTCCCTCTATGCTCTCAGACACTCTGTTTTGAAACCCATCATCCTCATCAGACGCATCTGGCCCTTGGGCAGGCTACAACAAGTCCTGGCAGAAAGTTCTTGCAGTAGTAGTCCAAATAACAAAAATGAGCAGAAACCTTAGGACTGCAATAAGATGTCACAATTATGCTAATAACTACCGTATGATTTTTCATGTGTGTGTGTGTGTGTGTGTATGTAAAACAAAATTGATCTTACCACTAGTACATCGTTAGTAACAATATGCTCCTGACGAACTGGGCTGCAAAACAAAAACAATGGTGTGTTATGACTTATTGGTCATTTTGCCGGCATTTCTAACTGTATCACTGTATTAGGTTCAATTTAGTTAAAATTATACAATGTGATCGCAATCGGAAACTCAAAAATATTCAAAAATTAATTAAGGGACATCTTATTTTGGGTGTACACAAATACCTAGAGAGAACAGATTTTTTTTCAGTTCCATGTAAGGAAGCAGCAAAGGCATTGGCAAATACAGTGATCACTAAGTAATCAAATCCATAAATGCTTAAACCTCAAATGTGGAAGGTCAACTATATGCATGTATGTATATATGTATGAATAATACATAAATAATGAACAGCACTCCAACAATAATAGTAATGTAAATGCTGCTGAAGGTTGGACTTTTGCAATGTGCTGTACATTGGGCTATCTCTGTACCAAGTTCAAAAATAAAAATTAGTTTAAAATATGGCAGCCAGATTGGTTACAGGAACATCTACAAATGAGCATACATCTATATTAAAACGATTCTACTGGTTGCCAATAGTACAAAGTGTTGGTTATTACACTGTGTGACACAAATTTTGTTCCTGGATTATAAATGTCATTTCCTAATTGGTTTTATTATAATAACATGGAAAAATGTTTACTAAGCTGCAAAAACTTGGTTTTTGTTACAAAGTGTTATCTGTAAAACCCTATGTGGTTTGGATCCAGGTTACCTACAGTATCACCTTCTCCAATACAACCCACTCCATAGATCCAGGATCTCTGGAGCAGAACTTTGTCAGGATTTGGAAATTACCTGGCATTTTCTAAGTGATAGCAGACTTAATACCTCTGGCCTAACCACCTGTGAAAAAGTTAAGCCACTGTAATTAGCATGTGATGTAATGGGAATAGTATCTAGGTTGTAGTTATCCAGACAGGCCTTAAGAGCAAGATCTGTCATGGTTTTACCAGAGGCATCCAAATTATGCCTCTGGTAAAACTGAATTAATTCAGAACAAAGCAGAATCACTTCTGCAAGAATAGGAGTTTTATGACTGCATAGAACCTCTGGCAAACTTGACTGTCAATTGTCATCCAAGATTGTGGAATGACCTGCCAGAAGAGATTTAACTGCTAAACAAGCTATTAGAATTGAAAACATAATTAAAGGTCTATATTTTCCAACAGGCCTTATCAGTCAATTTGAAACTATTTATTTTAAAATTGTACAAGTGATTTTAATGTGTGTTCTAATCCTATGTATTTTATATATTTATGTATGAATTTTAACTATGTTGTACCTTGCCTTGAGCCTTGGAGAAAGGTGGATAAGAAATATTATCATCATCACCATCATGAAATTGTTCCTTTGAAAAACAAGCAAAACACAGACCAAACTAATCTACTCGAATGTAAATGAATATTCATTTGGTTCAAGTGCAACCAGCTTACTCTACATATTACACATAAAGGTAATATGGGTACTACCCACAAGAATGAATAATTCAAGACATGATCAGGGCTGTTCACTCACAGCAACAGTTAATATGATGTGAGGATGTATGGAGTTTTGGATGCAATTCAATATCTGGTGGACCTTGCAGAACTGCTCCAGTCAGCTCCTTTCCCAACAAGTGATGAAACTTTAAAAAATTCCTTCAGTATGTTGTACTACTAAGATAGACTTACATACTCGCCAGGCTAAATTCTACCTCCAGCTCTTCTTGAACCTGTAAAAGAACAAATGTTTTTGTTTTCAGTAGGGATCAAAGAGATACAATTTTTTTTCATCATTGATGACAAAGCATATCTTACCACATTGAGAAATATATTTAAGAAAATGATCAACCATCATGGGTTTCTTTGCTTTGTTTTGTTTGGAGTGGGGAATTTTTTCTGCAGTACTTATTTGAACCCAAATATTTCTTTTTGCAAAAGAAACATGATTGCACAGAAAAGTATATATATTTTTGCAAACTGTTTTCTGTTCAAAATTGTTAGTTTTCTACCAAAAACAATCCCCAAGTTTTTGCATGAAACAAACTTTAAAAAAAACATTCAAATTACAAAAAAAGTGGACAATCTTTGCATATTTTGACTCTGTTTCATAGCTGTTATCCAGCCAGAGATGTGGGTATGTTTCACTTGAAGAAGAAAAGGTTAAGAGAAGACATGATAATAATGTTTAAATATTTCTCCAAGCTGGATGTTATAGTGAGGTGGAGACAAACTAGCTTTCTGCTGCTCTAGAAACTACAGGCACACCTACACTGACCACTTAGGTAGGTGTGAGGATAGATTAACACCACACAGGGCTGATCTGGGTTAACCCCTAAAATAGAGGGTGTTAAGATAACTGAGCCAGTTCAAAAAGAGAACCTAGCCAACGTTGTCTTGGCAGCCAACTTATTCTGTCTAGGCTCAGACAACCTCGGAACACAGGATCGCTGTTTCCTCTCTCCTCCCCACATGCTGCCAGGCACAACACCCAACCTACCTTACCCAGAGTGGTCTGGCAGCCATATGCCAGATTTCAGCCTTGCTACGGTAGCTGGTTAGGGAGTCCACACCAAGATACAGATAGGTCAAGGTGCCATGGCTGTCACCAGCCACAACACAGGTCAAGGATTCCCTTTAGGGCTTCTATACAGCAGCACTGAACTATGTTCAGCATGGCTAGGCAGTGGGTGTCCTTGTCAACTCTGAGGCAGCCTAGAGAGTTCTTGTCTTTGGATCGATTCTGCTGTCAGAGTCAGGGTAGTACAGCTCTAGGACACAGAGCAATTGATTTGAATTGCAGGAAAAGTAATTCTACCTTAACATGAGAAATAGCTTCTTGATAGTAAGAGCTGTTTCACAGCAGGTTATGCTATCTGGGAAGGTTTTTAAATAGAGGCTATATGGCCATCTGTTAGGAGTGCTTTGGTTGTGTATTCCTGCATAGCAGAAATAAGTTGGCTGGATAGCTCAGGTGGTGTCTTCCAACTCAGTGATTATATTATTCTGTGTTACCCAACACTGATAATCCAACATGTTTTCAACACTGGACAAACACATCTGCTACTATATGTCTGGGGCATCTGCTATTGAGAAGCTTTAGTGCTGCCTTTCAGTATGCAGATTCTATTCAGCAATCATAAGTGTTTGAAGGGGTCCTTGTTGGACAACCTACTCTGAAGCTATGGGACAGTAGAATAGATCCTTTTTCATTTCTATCTAAACTTGATTCCATTCATCCCAATAAGAAAAATGTGCTCTCTATTCAACCAACACAAGACAAAAAGCAACACTAGGGATGCTGTCGGTACCTAAGTTCAGTGGCACAATTTTGTTGTTGTGTGGAATTCAGCTTACTTCTCCTTATCAATTTATCTTATTTTTTCTGCTACAAATCTTTGCTATTTGTTCTTTATTATCTTTGTGGTAAAAGTTAAAGAAAATTAGTGCCACTAAATTTCACATCTACTCTTCACCTTCTCTGCATATAGGATTTATAACGATTGATACTGAAAATGTTAGATGCCCACTTTCTTTGGTCCTTTTCCTCTATTCCCTAGTAATTTATTCTACTAATTTGACTTATTAATAATATGCATTCTTACTTTTGGATCCAGTGGAAATGTGAGGCAAACAGTTTCTCCAAGCTGGATTTTATAAATATCAAAGAGAACAGTAAAAAGGTGGTCATCTCCAATGCAGTTGTCTTCATCATGAACCATCAGTTCCAAAACATTCTGAAAAGAGGGAAGCAAAGATAGACCATCATGTTTTGATACTTGATTACCTACAGAAGTCATAAAGAACCAAAGCTCCATAGACCAGATACAGATTTTAGGGTCACTATCTTGATATTAACTGTGAATAAGTGAGTGTGTGTATGTGCCTTCAATTCCCCTGTTGACTCATGGTGACCCCTTGAATCGCATAGCATTTTTTAAAGACAAGGAATACTCAGATAAGGTTTTTCAATTTCCTTCTTCTGAAACATAGCCTATAGCACTTGGTATTCATTGGCAGTCTCCCATTTAAGTATTAACTGGGGTTGACCCTGTTTAGCTTCTAATATCAGATGGCATTTGGTGTCTTTTGGGTATTTGAGAGGTAAAGAATTAGAGCTTCCTTTCCTGTAAAGGGCTGGAGATCAGTTAATAAATTTAGTCAGTGACATGTGACATGTTAAGTGTGGCTTATGCAACCATATGTCTCTCTTTTCAAGGATAGGGACCTCTAATCCTTTGTGACCTATCCAAAGCCTCTTTTCCTTATCTCCCATACCTAGGAGGAGCTGCTGCTACCTAGCAATAGAGACATAATTCACACAATGAAGATGCAGTGGGTCTGAGCTCCAAGGGTAAGGAAAAAGAGAGTGCCCTCCCTCTGCAAATGCACCTATGTTTTCCCCTGTCTCAGAGTTGGGACCAGCTGCTTCTTTCTCATCCTTGTGACCTGAATTACTTCTCCTGCTCCAATGGTAAGCTCCAGAGACAGCGATGGCCCTCCTGGATCCTGACAGCTACTTAAGCAGGAAATCCTAAACCCGCATGGACACAGAAATATCCATGATGTCAATCCTGTTCACCTAATTTCTTGTCTGCCTTACTTTTGGGGAGGGGGTCATAGAATCATAGAATCAAAGAGTTGGAAGAGACCTCATGGGCCATCCAGTCCAACCCCCTGCCAAGAAGCAGGAATATTGCATTCAAATCACCCCTGACAGATGGCCATCCAGCCTCTGTTTAAAAGCTTCCAAAGAAGGAGCTTCCACCACACTCCGGGGCAGAGAGTTCCACTGCTGAATGGCTCTCACAGTCAGGAAGTTCTTCCTCGTGTTCAGATGGTATATCAAAGAGTCCTATTCCAGTGGGTACACTAGCATCAAGATGACTAGTGCTCAGGCAGTGTGGAGTAGGAGGTGTCTCCAACATGTTAGCTTGTTAGTCCATGCCAGTTCTCTCATGACTGTATCTACACACTGGGAAAATGGCACCTTATGTAAATAATTAAGGACAATTAAGAAAAAAGTTGTCTTGAATTAAATTAGTACAAGTAATAATAATAATAATAATAATTCTTGTGGGTTTTTTCGGGCTATATGGCCATGTTCTAGAGGCATTTTCTCCTGACGTTTCGCCTGCATCTATGGCAGGCTTCCTCAGAGGTCTGCTGGAGCTGGGAAAAAAGGGGTTTATATATCTGTGGACTGACCAGGGTGAGACAAAAGGCTTTTGTAAGTTGGGCTAGGTGTGAATCTTTTCAACTGACCACCTTGATTAGCATACAATGGGCTGACTGTGCCTGGAGCAAACTCTTAATGAAGGTGCTTAGAAGTCCCTGCCTGTTTTTCTCTCTGCTGTTTTAATTTTAGAATTTTTTAATACTGGTAGCCAGATTTTGTTCATTTTCATGGTTTCTTCCTTTCTGTTGAAATTGTCCACATGTTTGTGGATTTCAATGGCTTCTCTGTGTAGTCTGACATGGTGGTTGTGAGAGTGGTCCAGCATTTTTGTGTTCTCAAATAAAATGCTGTGTCCAGGTTGGTTCATCAGGTGCTCTGCTATGGCTGATTTCTCTGGTTGGAGTAGTCTGCAGTGCCTTTCATGTTCCTGGATTCTTGTTTGGGCGCTGCGTTTGGTGGTCCCTATGTAGACTTGTCCACAGCTGCATGGTATACGGTAGACTCCTGCAGAGGTGAGAGGATCCCTCTTGTCCTTTGCTGAACGTAGCATTTGTTGGATTTTCTTGGTGGGTTTGTAGATTGTTTGTATGTTGTGTTTCCTCATCAGCTTTCCTATGTGATCAGTGGTTCCCTTGATGTATGGCAGGAACACTTTTCTGGAAGGAAAAGATTGCCTTTTCTAGATGTCCTAGTCATCCGTAAACCAGATCAACAATTGGGTCACACCGTTTACAGAAAACCCACACACACAGATAGATATCTACATAAAAACTCCAACCATCACCCAAGTCAAAAAAGAAGCACCATTAAAGCCTTGGCAGACCGTGCAAAAAGAATCTGTGAACCCCACCTCCTCCAAGATGAACTGAACCACCTCAACTGGGCTCTACAGGCCAATGGATATTCCACCTCAGACATCAGAAGAGCTGAAAGACCAAGAACAAGCCACAAGAGTAAAGATGAAGATCCACCCAGAGGAAAAGTGTTCCTGCCATACATCAAGGGAACCACTGATCGCATAGGAAAGCTGATGAGGAAACACAACATACAAACAACCTACAAACCCACCAAGAAAATCCAACAAATGCTACGTTCAGCAAAGGACAAGAGGGATCCTCTCACCTCTGCAGGAGTCTACCGTATACCATGCAGCTGTGGACAAGTCTACATAGGGACCACCAAACGCAGCGCCCAAACAAGAATCCAGGAACATGAAAGGCATTGCAGACTACTCCAACCAGAGAAATCAGCCATAGCAGAGCACCTGATGAACCAACCTGGACACAGCATTTTATTTGAGAACACAAAAATGCTGGACCACTCTCACAACCACCATGTCAGACTACACAGAGAAGCCATTGAAATCCACAAACATGTGGACAATTTCAACAGAAAGGAAGAAACCATGAAAATGAACAAAATCTGGCTACCAGTATTAAAAAATTCTAAAATTAAAACAGCAGAGAGAAAAACAGGCAGGGACTTCTAAGCACCTTCATTAAGAGTTTGCTCCAGGCACAGTCAGCCCATTGTATGCTAATCAAGGTGGTCAGTTGAAAAGATTCACACCTAGCCCAACTTACAAAAGCCTTTTGTCTCACCCTGGTCAGTCCACAGATATATAAACCCCTTTTTTCCCAGCTCCAGCAGACCTCTGAGGAAGCCTGCCATAGATGCAGGCGAAACGTCAGGAGAAAATGCCTCTAGAACATGGCCATATAGCCCGAAAAAACCCACAAGAACTGAGTGATTCCGGCCATGAAAGCCTTCGACAATACAATAATAATAATAATAATAATACTTTATTTATACCCCACTACCATCTCCCCAAGGGACCCGGTGCGGCTTACATGAGGCCGAGCCCACAATACATCAGTAATACAAACAATAACAATAATACAAGCAATAAAATAAACTCATAACAAAAAATAAGCAATAGACATTAACAGTAACACAAGTGCATCCTTGTTGTTTTGTATCTCTAGTTTTGTACTTCTTCTACTCCATAAGACTGACCATGATGTTCAGAACACTGCACATAAGCCCTTTCTTTCTTTCTTTCTTTCTTTCTTTCTTTCTTTACATGTAAAGTGGAAATGGCACACCTAAGAAAAAGTAACTTCCCACAACAGTGCAGTTGTGTTAACTCATCTGGGTCATGGATAAATTAATTGAAAAAATCTATAATTTTCCAAGACATTTTAAATTGGGTTTAATACTTCACATTTAGTTAACTAGTATGGTCTTCCATTCGCTCCATTTTATGTTTAACAATGGATTGTTTTTAATTGGATACCGTCAGTACTGATATAAACACTCTTGAAATGAAGGGCATCCCAGGAAATTTCTAAATAAACTAGTTCCTAAATGAACAAAAAATGAATTACTTTATGCCACTCAGGTCATATTATATGCTAACACTGTCATATAATCCAGATTATCAAATAATAATAATCATCATCATCATCATCCCCCCATAGGGTGCTGCCTTGTCGTTGGCAGGGGGCTTAACTGCTTCTATGATGTTGAGAGCTGTGCTGGCGGTAGTGTAAACTACCAGCAGGTTCGACCAAGCGAGAGTGGTGTCAACTGAGAAGTAGAACTAAGTGCACCCAACCCATTTAAATATGGTGAAATACACTCTAAAGAAGTCTATACTGGCTCAGTTGTCACCCAGGATAATAAAGACTGCGGCGAGTGCTTCTCCTGAGCACCCGTTGACAAGTGGGCTACAGGAACCAGGACCCACTGCTAAGCAACCAGGGCATGGGCCTGCAGGGTAACTGGAAGCAAAACAACTACAGAAGTGGCAGAAATTTTAAATGCCACAGAACCGAACTGTCATGAACTACTTTTAAAGATCAGAACCACAAAAATGTGGATACCAAAAAATGGATGTACCAGCTATGGAAACTTGAATATCCAGATTCAAGCTACTCTGGGACTTCCAGATTCAGACAGACAGAGTTTTGGAGCACAATACTCCTGACCTCACAATCGTGTTAAAAAACAAAGTATGGATTGTCAATGTGGCAATCCCAGGTGACAGCAGTATTGAAGAGAAACAACTGGAAAAGCTGACACGATATGAGGATTTAAAGATCGAACTGCAAAGACTTTGGCACAAGCCAGTCAAGGTGATCGGCACACTGGGTGCAGTGCCTAAAGACCTTGGCCTGCACTTAAACACAATCGGCACTGACAAGATTACCATATGCCATCTGCAAAAGACCACCTTACTGGGATCTGCACACATTATTCACCGATACATCAGATAGTCCTAGACACTTGGGAAGTGTCCAACGTGTGGTCCAATACAACAGCCAGCAGAGTGTCTGCTGTGGACTCATCTTGTTGTGTTTGAAATAATAATCATCATTATTTAAACAAGCCACGAGAGTAAAGATGAAGATCCACCCAGAGGAAAAGTGTTCTTGCCATACATCAAGGGAACCACTGACCACATAGGAAAACTGTTGAGGAAACACAACATACAAACCACTTACAGACCCACCAAGAAAATCCAACAAATGCAGCAAAGGACAAGAGGGATCCTCTCACCTCTGCAGGAGTCTACCGTGTACCATGCAGCTGTGGACAAGTCTACATAGGGACCACCAAACGCAGCGCCCAGACACGCATCAAGGAACATGAAAGGCACTGCAGACTACTCCAACCAGAGAAATCAGCCATAGCAGAGCACCTGATGAACCAACCTGGACACAGCATATTATTTGAGAACACAGAAGTGCTGGACCACTCTCACAACCACCATGTCAGACTACACAGAGAAGCCATTGAAATCCACAAGCATGTGGAAAATTTCAACAGAAAGGAAGAAACCATGAAAATGAACAAAATCTGGCTACCAGTATTAAAGGACTCAAAAATCACAACAGCAAAACAGCAGAGGGGAAACAAACAGGCACATAAAATCACTCTCAACAAGGGATTCCCCCCGGGCACCTCCAAGCCATTGAATGCTAATCAAGGTGATCAGCTGAAACATTCACATTAGCCCCAGCAGACAAAAGTCCTTTGTCTCACCCAGGTCATTCCACAGATATATAAACACATTTTTCCTACTTCCAATAGACCTCACTACTTCTGAGGATGCTTGCTATAGATGCAGGCGAAACGTCAGGAGAAAAATTGCCTCCAGAACATGGCCATATAGCCCAGAAAAACCTACAACAACCCAATCATCATCATCTTTATTTATACCCGGCCACCATCTGCCCAAGGGGACTCGGGATGGCTAACATGAGACCAAGCCCAACAATTACAATAAAACAAAGTAAAAATACACACATCAAATAATATCAGAAAATCCACACTATTTGATTTGAACTGTAATATATGAGTCTACACTACCATATAATCTAGTTCAAAGCGGATAATTTGGATTTTATATGGCAATGACTTTTATAGATGACTTGTAGCTATTAATCACAACTATGACTAATGAGCCATGGATTGAGAAACATCTGTCATTCTGGTCAGATACAGTTACTGTCACAACAATGATGAAAGGTGGCCTTGATTAATTAACTCTTGCTTAATTAACTTCTGTCTTCTCCAATTATGATCCAACAAATGGATCCACTATCTTGAAATATCCTGTATCTCATGCTCCATCCACACAGCTATATAAAATCCAGATTATCTGCTCTGTACTGGATTATATAAATCTACACTGCCATATAATCCAGTTCAAAGCAGATAATATGATTTTATATGGCAGTATAGAAGCCCCCGGTGGCGCAGTGGGTTAATGCACTGAGCTGTTGAGCTTGTTGATCGAAAGGTCGCAGGTTCGATTCCGGGGAGCAGTGTGAGCTTCCGCTGTCAGCCCTAGCTTCTGCCAACCTAGCAGTTCGAAAACATGTAAATGTGAGTAGATCAATAGGTACCACTCCAGCGGGAAGGTAACGGCACTCCATGCAGTCATGCCGGCCACATGACCTTGGAGGTGTCTATGGACAACGCTGGCTCTTCGGCTTAGAAATGGAGATGAGCACCACACCCCAGAGTCAGACATGACTGGACTTAATGTCAGGGGACTACCTTTACCTTTACCTTATGGCAGTATAGATGGGGCCTCTGAGGGGTTAAAAGAAAAAAACAACTCTCAGACAAAACAGATTCAGTAGAAGACTCGAGGCCTTTCCACACAGCCATATTATCCAGAACATCAAGCCACAATATCTGCTATGAACTGGGTTTTCTGAGTCCACACTGTCATATAATCCAGTTCAATGTGGATTTTATACAGCTGTGTGGAAAGGGCCGCATGCCCTATATCCCAGGATCAGATGTTAGATTATCTTCTTATCCCAGTTTAAAACAGTTTAAAACAGATAATCTGGGATCAGATCCTGGGATACAGAGCAGTGTAGAAGGGGCTACATTCAGCATCTCATCTGACTGTTCATCTTCCAGCAACTGTGATGATCATTAACCAGTGGCGGCTGATGAATTCTCTGTCAATGAAATGAGGACTCTGACTGTTACAGGACTGATACCACATTTTAAGAAAACTATCCAGGATACTGAAGGCTATCCCCAAGATGGGTTCAGTATACTATTCAATCAGGCCCGTAGCCAGGATTTTGTTTGGGGGGGGGGGGCTGAGTTTGGTTCAGGGGGGCTGAGTCTCAGTGAAAGAGGGTCTACCCTAGCAAACCTTTTGTATTGTTACCCCAATACCCCCATGCATATGGGATATATTGAGCATGGTGATCAGATCATGATATGAATAAACATAACAGTTTAAATAATGCACCAGTAAGGCCTTCTCGCGGACCACCATGAGAATTTCGGGGGGGAGGGGGCTGAAGCATTTAAAACAATGGCTGGGAATCACTAGCCTACAGTAACCTTGAGCTAACCATTCTCTGTGAGCCCTGAGCAGCATTGAGAAAAACTAACAAAAAGAACAAATAGGCAAACAAAACATTAACCTAAACATGCCTGAAAAGGTCAGAGAAAATAATTAATGTTGGCTCTGTGTCTTACCTTGACCTGACTCTGTATCCTGAAGGAAAAGGTTTCATTCCATACGGGATTCTTACAGTCTTTAATACTCTTGGTCCGAACCCTTTCAAATGAAGCCGTTGGCAGAAACAAGCTGACATAGCAATCGGATTCACTAACTGATTTTTTTTAATGAAAAAAATGTGCATACATATTTTTAGGATATATGAAATAACCAAATATTACTCTTTTTCAAAAGAAATATGTAGAAAACAAGTTATTATCATTGTCTCCCATTGGTGGGCACATGCCAGGTTAAAGTCTAATTCAGGGATAAGAAAGGTGTATTGGAATGAAATTGTCATCATCATTCAGAATTGCTTTTGCTGGCTGGGAAGAATAAACATTGCAGCTCAGCAACATCTGGAATCCTACACATTTCTCACTCTGAGGCCTTTTCTACACTGCTATATCATCCAGATTATCAAAGCAAATAATCCACATTATCTGCTTTGAACTGGATTATATGAGTGTACACTGCCTGATAATTCAATTCAAATCAGGCAATCTGGATTTTATATGGCAGAGTAGAAAGGGCCTGAATTAGTGCCTAATCACACTAGAGCATGAGTTTTTAGTGAAGTGGAGCAGTTTAAAGGCTCCTCCCTAAAGTTCAAACCCAAGAATTCTGCAGGAGGCAGAAACTGGATTTAAAGTGGATCCATGCTCTAGTGTGATGAGGTCCTTAGACTTGAAAAACATTACAAAAGCACAAAGGATGATGGATCCAGACAAGCCTTCATCCCAGGAGAATCTGCATTTTAAAAAGGCAGATTTTCCTGGGGGCCTGAGCACTTTCTGCGGTGGGTGTCCAGACCTTCTCTCAGGACTAGCCTGGGACAACATCTGGAGGGCCTACCCCCCCTCCCTCGAAGCCCTCAGACCCCTTTGAAAAGTTAAAAATTTACCCGACCTCCAGTATACTCTTAGAGTAGCTCTCAGCGTGGACAAATGACACGACAGGAGGGGGGATGATTTTTTTCCTCCCGCCTTCCCCCGCTCTCCTGGCGCATCATTTCTACATGCAGGGAGAGGTGCTCTGAGAGTATACTGGAGGCCGGGTAAGGTTTTTTTAACTTTTCAAATGGGTTTGAGGGCTTTGGGGGAGGGGAGTGGTGTTTGTAATAAGGTATGTGAAATATACTATTATAAATCATAAATCACGCCACATGTCACCACTGTAATAATTCAGGAGCCCAGAAGGTGCAAGATGGGTGTTTGGACAGACCACAGGCAGGCCTGTAGCCAGGATTTTGATTCGGGGGGGGGGGGTGAGTTTGTTTTGGGGGGGGGCTAAGTCTGAGTGAAAGAGGGTCTACCCTAGCAAACCTTTTGTATCGTTACCCCAATACCCTCATGCATATGGGATATATTGAGCATGGTGATCAGATCATGATATGAATAAACATAACAGTTTAAATAATGCACCAGTAAGGCCTTTTCACGAACCACCATGAGAATTTCGAGGGGAGCTGAAGCCCCTCAAGCTCCCCCCCCCCCCCCCGGCTACATGTCTGACCACAGGGAAGTCCCAGGACTCCCTGTGAGGTGTGAGCCTGTCCTTTTATCTTTTACACTTTTAAATCCTCTTGCCTGTTTCTCCACTTGTTTTGTGCCCTCTTTCATGCCATGATAAACTTGAGAGGTGTTACTATAGCACTAATGATGGAACATAAAACAAATTAATCATGTTACAAATTGGGAGATTTGGAGATAATTGAGAGCCTTTCCAGAAAGGCCCTGTACCCCAGGATCTGATCCCAAGTTTTCTGTTTATCCCAGATTATCTGGCAGTATGGATTCATATCATCTAGTTTAAAGCAGAAAACCTGGGATCAGATCCTGGGATATAGGGCCTGTCTGGAAGGGCCCTGACTTGTTAACAGCCAAAATCCAAATCCCTTTGAACTTCAAATAGGCTAAGTCATAAATAACCTTGGACCTGTTAGAACGACCTGACATTTTTTTAAAGCAATGACATGGCAGGATTGCAAGAAGAAGGATTGCTCCTTCACACTTCATTAATCCCGAAAGCCAGAAGATAATGAATCACCTGGGGGAGGGAGGGGAAAAGGTGTTGGAAATTACATTTTGTAAGATTCTGTGCTAGTGTGGGCATGTTTGTTCTTTCAGAATAAATTTGAAACAAGTCTTGCAACTTTACAAACATTTCTTTAAAACAACAAATTGAATTAACAAAACCAATGATATTCATAATAAGATTATTCTTAAATGGTTAGTCCAAGACTGAGAATCATGTTACCCAGGGTCATTTTGTGATTTTTTTAAAAAAAGAAAATTAATTCAAATTTTAAGAAGTTATTGGTAATTTTTGAAAAATGATGTTCCCAAGATGCCTCCAAATAGTGTCTTTGTGCCAGGACAATCTTAGGTGCAGGAGAATCCTTTTATAAAACAAGGAATAAACAGTAACTTTTTTCTAAGTTACTTTCTGTAATAAAAAAATGAATTTTCTGGAACCAAATTTGAGGGCATCACAGATAGGTTGAAAGCTCCCTCATTACCTTCAGAAAGTATTGGGAGAGATCTGGAAGAAACATAGCATACAAATGCAAAATAAATATAATTATTTTGGAAAGATGTGACAAGAGTGCAAGAACTCAAAGGTCTCCTTGAGAGCTAATGCCTCCAACAGTCACCCATTGTTGGTTCATATATATCATGTTTTTAGTTTTTGCCTGCAAACATGATATATATGGAGGCAAACATGTATATCATGTATGTTCTGCTATCCTAATGTGAAAGCAGGGAGCCCAGGTGTCCCAGTTTACAAAAGAAAATCTCAGTTTGCATGAGCATCAAAGGTTAGTCCTCCACTTGAAAGTATCCTGTAATCTTTTTAATCCTAGGGCCCTTCCAGACAGGCAAAAGATCCAAGCGGGTTTAGGATTTTAACAGTTGGCCTAAACTCCGGAGTTTTGCAGGAGAGTGTCCAGATACTCAAACCTGCTGATCCAAGATCGGTAGGGTGGGCACTGGCGCTGCCCTTCCCTTCTCCCGATTTTCCCCTGCCCTTACCTGGGGAAGCCTTCGACAAGTCCTAAAAAGTTTTTCCCTCTCTCCCCACTCCCTTGGAAGAGCTGAAATAGGGCTTTGGGTAGGGGATGGGGGGTTTCTTCTCCAAGTTTCTCTGTTGGATCTTCCAGAGAGGAGGAAGAGAAGCAAAGGCTTCAGGCCTGCTTCTGATGAAGGCTCCAGTAAATTGAGAAGGAAATAGGAGCCAGGGAGGGAATCCAGACAAGGGGAAGGGAAGGAAAACACAGGCATGGAAAAATATGTGTTTCTCAGAAAGAACCAGGTTTAAAGAGCAACTTTTAAACACATATTTTGCAGCCTTTAACCCGATTCTTCCTGCATTTTAGCAAAACGTCATCTAGCCACCCTCCATTTTGAACCGGGAGCTCCTGGGATAAAGGTACTGTGTGGATGGGCCCTTAGTACATGCTTTAACTATTATATACTTTCCTATCAGTGACATCCTTCTGAATTTTATTAATATATTATGGTGCTTATATTTTTTAATTATTGTGAGAGTTTATTGTTTGATTTGGTTGCATGTTTATCACTATTTGTATTGTGGGTTTTTTTTTCTGTTGTAACCTGCCCCAAGTCTTTTTGGGGAGAGGGGGTAGGATATAAATAAAGCTTTATTATCATCATCATCATCATCATCATCATCATCATCATCATCGGAGTGTACAGACCGACAGGGCGTTCTGGCGTGGGATGGTCCATGAGGTTGTGAAGAGTCAGAAGCGGCTGAAACAGCAGCACAGTCTATTTACAATTTAAAGGTAAAGAAACACAGAAAGTGACAGTAGGGACTGTGAAGATGACCATCAATCATTAAAAATATAGGCCAGAGCATGAGCAGGTCACCTAGGCACAGTGTTCTCCAACATAGCGATATGTTTGAATCAGTATAATTGTTTCAAAATGTCTATTTGTTCACATAGATTTGAAATATGAAAACGTATTAGCTTTTTTGACTATCTATAACCAGTAAATTTTCGCGTGAATTTGTGGAACTATCAGAAAACTCACATAAATCTGCCTTTCGTAGATTTTTTATCTGTATGGTTCTCACAGTTAGCAAATAGCAAGGAGAGTCATCCATCTACAAAGAAACAAACGCATTTTTTTAAAAAATGTATATCTGAATAAAATATACATATTTCAACAGACTCAGCATTATAAGAATATAATAATAACAACAATTTATTTATAACCGTCCTTCTCTCCCCGAAGGGATTCAGGACTGTTTCCAAAAAAATAACAAAAATGTCAAACATTCAATGCCTAAAACAGAATAAACAACGATCAAGACATAAACATGAAATAAGATGAACTCAATATAGATTATAAATCTAACAGACAATTAACTGGGGACTAAACTAAATAAACATAATATAACACAAAGAGTCATACAAATTAAAACACATTAAAACATTCCAAACCACTAAATCTAATTACAGGTGGTGGGGGTTACATTTGTTCATTCTGTGCCTCCTTTAGGGCAGGTTTGAATATCTGAAAGGACACATGCCTTTTGCTGAAAGCTTTTGAAGCAGGAATAGCAAGCAATATGATTGGATCATCCAATTGTCGCATCTGTGTATTAGTTAGGAGTTGGCATGATGCAGTGGTTTGAGAATTGGACTGCATAAGCAAATTACATAGCCATAGTTGGGACTACGACTCTGGAGACCTAGTCCCAACTATTCCTTACTCAACCATGGAAACCCACTCGGTGACTTTGGGTAAGTCACACACTATCAGCTCAGAAAACCCTATGATAGGTTTGCTTTTGGGCTGACATAACTCAGATATGACGCGGAGGAACACTACCACAAATGTATCAGGAACAGTGCTCAGAAAACTCCCACTGCCAAGAACCCCCAGTGTGACCATCCTGGCAGTGGGATTCTGAAAGCTGCATCCCAAAAGTAACAATAGTTGGAAATAAAACACATAAAGTCAGAACTCTAACATGTACGCTTATTCGAATGTTTGAAGTTTCTTGATCTTAAATTCACAGTCTAAAAAATAAAATTAATCTAGCTGAACAAAGAATCAATGAACTATGTGACAGAGCTTCTTAGTTGTTCAGAAAGGGTTATTAACACTCCAATTGAAGCAAATTATTGGTAAATTAGAATGAATGGGAATTAGTATCAGAAAATATTTGTTATTGAGCCACAGTAACACCTCACCAGATATTTATAGTTCATCGATATATTGTTTTAAAAAAAAGACCCTTTCCAGACTGTGAGGCTCAAAGCATCAGAAGGTCAAGACCAAACCTGAAACAGCTGTCATATTTAACCTTTTAATAAATTTTATCTATTCATCATGACTTTCTATATAACTGTTTGTTGTTGTTCATTCGTTCAGTCATCTCCGACTCTTCGTGACCTCATGGACCAGCCCACACCAGAGCTCCCTGTCGGCCGTCACCACCCCCAGCTCCTTCAAGGTCAGTCCAGTCACTTCAAGGATGCCATCCATCCATCTTGCCCTTGGTCGGCCCCTCTTCCTTTTGCCTTCCACTTTCCCCAGCATAATTGTCTTCTCTAGGTTTTGCTGTCTCCTCATGATGTGGCCAAAGTACTTCAACTTTGTCTCCAGTATCCTTCCCTCCAATGAGCAGTCGGGCTTTATTTCCTGGAGGATGGACTGGTTGGATCTTCTCGCAGTCCAAGGCACTCTCAGAACTTTCCTCCAACACCACAGCTCAAAAGCATCTATCTTCCTTTGCTCAGCCTTCCCGAAGGTCCAGCTCTCACATCCGTAGGTTACTACAGGGAATACCATGGCTTTGACTAGGCGGATCTTTGTTGACAGTCTGATGTCTCTACTCTTTACTGTTTTATCGTGACTGGACATTGCTCTCCTCCCAAGAAGTAAGCGTCTTCTGATTTCCTGGCCACAGTCTACATCTGCAGTAATCTTTGCACCTAGAAATACAAAGTCTGTCACGGCCTCCATATTTTCTCCCTCTATTTTCCAGTTGTCAATCATTCTTGTTGCCATAATCTTGGTTTTTTTGATGTTTAGCTGCAACCCAGCTTTTGCGCTTTCTTCTTTCACCTTGATTAGAAGGCTCCTCGGCTCCTCCTCGCTTTCGGCCATCAGAGTGGTGTCATCTGCATATCTGAGGTTGTTAATGTTTCTTCCAGCAATTTTCACCCCAGCTTTGCATTCATCCAGCCCCGCACATCGCATGATGTGTTCTGCATACAAGTTAAAAAGGTTGGGTGAGAGTATGCAGCCTTGCCGTACGCCTTTCCCAATCTTGAACCAGTCTGTTGTTCCGTGGTCAGTTCTTACTGTTGCTACTTGGTCCTTGTACAGATTCCTCAGGAGAGAGACAAGGTGGCTTGGTATGCCCATCCCACCAAGAACTTGCCACAATTTATTATGATCCACACAGTCAAAGGCTTTAGAATAGTCAATGAAGCAGAAGTAGATGTTTTTCTGAAACCCCCTGCCTTTCTCCATTATCCAGTGGATATTGGCAATTTGGTCTCTGGTTCCTCTGCCTTTTCTAAACCCAGCTTGAACATCTGGCAACTCTCTCTCCATGTATTGCTGGAGTCTTCCTTGCAGGATCTTGAGCATTACCTTACTGGCATGAGAAATAAGGGCCACTGTACGGAAGTTTGAGCAGTCTTTCACATTTCCCTTTTTTGATATGGGGATATAAGTTGATTTTTTCCAGTCTGATGGCCATTCTTGTGTTTTCCATATTTGCTGGCATATGGCATGCATCACCTTGACACCATCATCTTTTAAGATTTTAAACAGTTCAGCTGGGATCCCGTCATCTCCTGCTGCCTTGTTGTTAGCAATGCTTCTTAAGGCCCATTCAACCTCACTCCACAGGATGTCTGGATCTAATTCATTCACCACACCGTCAAAACTATCCTCGATATTATTATCCTTCCTATATTTATTATTTATTAGATTTATTAGATGCACTTATTGACCGCCATTCTCAGCCCTTACGGGCGACTCATGGCGGTGTACAGTACACATAAAAAGACAGTTACAGAGGCCAGTATCAACAACATATGACTATACAACAAATACAAACTACATAAAAATCCGCTTCGTCTCTTAGTAGAATCATAGCCAGTCTCATTTTCCTTATACCATTCCAGTTCTCATTACCGTAATGTTGTTGCTTAGCACTTAATTAAATGCCCTCTCGAACAGCCAGGTCTTAAGGCTTTTTCGAAAGGACATGAGGGAGGGCGCCTGTCTGATGTGTGCCGGGAGAGTGTTCCACAGCCGGGGGGCCACCACCGAGAAGGCCCTCTCCCTTGTCCCCGCCAGCCGTGCCTGTGATGCAGGCGGGATCGAGAGAAGGGCCTCCCCAGACGATCTCAAGGTCCTCGTGGGCTCGTAGGCCAAGATGCGGTCAGAAAGGTATCAGGACCTCGACCGGTTCAGGACCTCGACCGCCTCCTTAGTAGCAGGTGGGAAGGAGTGACAGAGTTGGACATCATCTGTGTACAGATGACACCGCACCCCGAAACTCCGGATGATCTCACCCAGCGGCTTCATGTAAATGTTAAACAGCATGGGGGACAGTATGGAACCCTGTGGCACCCCACAAGTCAAAGGTTGTGGTGCGGAACAGGAGTCCCCCAATAACACCTTCTGGGTGTGACCCTCCAGAAATGACCGGAGCCACCGCAAAGCAATGCCTCCAAGACCCATTTCCGCAAGGCGCCCCAGAAGGATACCGTGGTCGACGGTATCGAAGGCCGCTGAGAGGTCCAGGAGCACCAACAGGGACACACTCCCCCTGTCTAGCTCCCGGCGCAGATCATCCACTAAGGCGACCAAGACCGTCTCGGTACCATGCTCCGGTCTGAAACCAGACTGTGCCGGATCCAGATAATCCGTGTCTCTCAAGAATACCTGGAGTTGTGAGGCCACCACGCTTTCCATGACTTTGCCCAAAAAGGGGAGATTGGAAACAGGCCGAAAGTTGTCCAGTTTAGTGGGGTCCAGTGATGGCTTCTTCAACAGCGGCTTTATAATAGCCTGTTTTAGGCTCGCTGGAATCTTGCCTTCCCGAAGGGAGGCATTCACCACCACTGTTACCCACTCGGCCAATCCCCCCCTGGCCTCTCTCAGAAGCCAGGATGGGCAGGGGTCTAGGATGGACGTGGTGGGCCTCATTCCTCCAAGTATCTTGTCCACATCCTCGGGTTTCACAAACTGAAAAGAATCCAACAAAATAGGACAAGCAGGTGCTCTCGTTACATCCACAGAGTCTGCATCTAACGCGGCGTCCAGCCCAGAACGGATCAAGGCGACTTTGTCTGCGAAGAACCGAGCAAATGCTTCACAGCGCGCGACCGAATTGTCAGGGCTCCCACCTGCAGAGGCGGGAGTTAAAAGACCTCTGACAATCCGAAACAGCTCCGCCGGACGGTTCTTTGCAGACGCAATAGTGGCCGCAAAGAAAGTTTTCTTTGCGGTCTTTATTGCCGCGGCATATGCCCTAAGAAAGGACACAAACCGTGCTCGGTTTGACTCGCTCGGTTCCGAACGCCACACGCTCTCTAGTTCCCTCTTCCTTCGTTTCATAGCTGCCAGCTCCTCAGTAAACCAAGGGGCTGGTTTAGCTCGGCTACTTGAGAGGGGACGTTCCGGAGCAATCATGTCAATAGCCCTGGTCATCTCCCCATTCCAGAGAGCCACCAAGGCTTCGACATGGTCACCTACCGAGGTGGCGGAAAAATCCCCAAGAGCCGTCAGGAAGCCATTCGGATCCATCAGTCTCCTGGGGCGGACCATCTTAATGGGTCCTCCACCTTTGCAGAGGTTAGGGGGCGCAGTGAGCCTAAATCTGATCAGGAAGTGGTCGGTCCATGGCAACGGAGAGATGGACAACTCCTCCACACCGCCACCCTGTTCCCATCCCTGACAGAAAACCAAATCCAATGTGTGTCCAGCACAGTGGGTGGGGCCAGATATTTGTTGGGACAGCCCCATGGTTGCCATGGCAGACATGAAGTCCTGAGCCGCGCCTGTGAGGGTCGTCTCGGCATGGACGTTGAAGTCTCCCAGCACAAGAAGCCGTTGAGACTTCAATGCCAGGCTCGAGACCACCCCCGCTAGCTCAGGTAGGGAGACTAGTGCAGCGAGGTGGACGGTACACTACTAGAATCCCTATACTGTCCCGGTCACCCACCCTCAGGTAGACGCTTTCGAAATTTGCGGTCTGCGGGATGGGGCACCTGGTCAGATGGATGGAGTCCCTATAGACCACTGCGACCCCACCTCCCCGCCCTCTGGATCTAGGTTGGTGCTGCACGGAGAAACCCGGAGGACAAAGCTGGGTCAGATTTACTCCTCCAGCTTCATCCAACCAGGTCTCCGTGATGCATGCCAGATCTGCCCGTTCGTCCAGGATTAAGTCCTGGATCCAGGTCGTTTTTCCGTTGACAGATCTGGCGTTCAACAGCACCACCTTCAGATCGGAGGGTCCGCTCACCTGGTTACACCAATTTACCTTAGGAGACCGATTTGGAATTTTGATTATAGATAAGTGGTCCGAATTTGGCCGAATTTGAGGTCTCCTTTTCCCGCATCTCCTCCTTCCCACCACGACCTCTATGGGGGCCCCTCGGCTAGTGGAACACCTCCCCTCCTCCATGCCGCTATTTCTGGCTAGGGTCTTAATCACACTTTCACCAGCTGTTTGGGATGTTGGCGTTTTATCTTGCCAATTGTGCTGGCCTTCTTCATCCCCCCTCCTCCCCTCATTGTTTCCCACAGGTTCCAGCCCACTACCTCCCCTGCCCCTTCCACCAGATAATAGTGACAGATCTTCTGTATAGTCTCGCCACCTTCTCTTGATCTCTTCAGCTTCTGTTAGGTCCCTGCCATATTTGTTTTTGACCATGCCAATTTTTGCCTGAAATTTACCTCCAATGTTTCTAATTTTCTGGAAGAGATCTCTTGTCCTTCCTATTCTGTTGTCTTCTTCCACTTCCATGCATTGCTTATTTAAAAATAGTTCCTTATCTCTTCTGGCTAACCTCTGGAATTGCGCATTTAACTGGGCATATCTCCCCTTATCACTGTTTCCTTTTGCTTTCCTCCTTTCTTGGGCTACTTCCACTGTCTCAGCAGACAACCATTTTGCCTTCTTTTTCTTTTTCTTTGGGAAGTACTTTGTTGCCGCCTCCTGAACAATGTCACGGACTTCTGTCCATAGTTCTTCTGGGACTCTGTTTACTAAATCTAGTCCTTCAAATCTGTTCTTCACTTCCACTGTATATTCGCTAGGAATGTTAGTGAGATCATATCTAACTGGTCTGTGTATTTTCCCTGATCTCTTTAGTTTTATTCTAAATTGAGCAATAAGAAGTTCATGATCTGAGCTACAGTCAGCCCCAGGTCTTGTTTTCACTGACTGGATGGATGTCAGCCACCTTTGGCTGCAAAGGATGTAGTCAATCTGATTTCGGTGTTGACTATCTGGTGAGGTCCATGTATAAAGCCATCTTTTAGGTTGTTGGAAGAGAGTGTTTGTTATACACAGTGAGTTTTCCTGGCAAAATTCTATCAGCCTGTGTCCCGCTTCATTTTGTTCTCCCAGACCATGCTTGCCTGTGATCCCAGTTGTCATTTGACTTCCCACCTTGGCATTCCAGTCTCCTGTAATGAAAATAATGTCTTGTTTTGGTGTATTATCCAGTAGGTCCTGCAGATCCTCATAGAACTGATCTACTTCTGCTTCTTCAGCAGCTGTGGTTGGGGCGTATATTTGGATCACTGTGATGTTAAAAAGCTTTCCTTGCACTCGATTGAGATCATTCTGTCATTTTTTGGGTTGTATCCAAGCACTGCTTTAGCGAATTTCTTATTAATTATGAAGGCTACTCCATTTCTTCGATGTTCCTCTTGTCAGCAGTAGTAGATCTGGTGGTCATCTGATGTGAAGTGGCCCATTCCAGTCCATTTCAGTTCGCTGACCCCCAGAATGTCTATCTTTAGTCTTGACATCTCACCAATAACAACATCCAGTTTGCCCTGGCTCATAGATCTTACATTCCAGGTTACATTCCATGGCATACCGACATATCTCTGGTTGTACTGGTCCATTTAGTTTTCTTGGCAAGGATACTGGGGTGGTTTGCCATTGCCTTCCCCAGGGATCACGCTTGGTCTGACCTCTCTGCCACGACCGTCCCGTCTTGGGTGGCCCTTCACGGTTTCGCTCATGACATCATTGAGGTGCTCAAGCTCCAGCGCCACAACAAGGCGGTGATCCTTTGCTGAAGATATAACTGTTATCTTTTTATATACTGTATCTAATTTATAAATCTGAAATGTTTAAACTATTTCATATAATGCATCAAGACAGACAACTCTACATGACCCTGCAAAATAATCCCCAGGGAACAGGAAGGCTAAACAAACCCCTCTGGGCTTCTTTCCAAGCCAAAACAATTAACCAACCCATTGTTCATGGATTTTGAACTGTGGTGCTGGAGGAAAGTTCTGAGAATGCCTTGGACCGCGAGAAGATCCAACCACTCCATACTTCAGGAAATAAAGCCCAACTGTGTCACAAGAAATTAAATGTGCAGATTTGACAAATATGAATTTAATATGACATGTGGGAATGAATGGAAGGATGTGTGGTTGGAGTTAATAATTTTGGAAACACCAATATAATATTAAGGCCTACAATGACTAACTACCTGCTTGCTGGAACTGTGATCAAAACCTGCTAATGAGAATTAATAAGAACTGTGATAATGGGTCTTTCAAGTTAAGGAAATGTTTGCAACATTCCTTATGTTAAGAAGGAAGTCAACATAAGATCAACACCAATCTGGCCAGGAAACTGAGATGGAGCCAGGATGGAAGTCGTCTATTATTAATTTACAACTTTGGGACTACATCAACAGAATATTCATACAAAAGACTCAGTCTAATAATGCTCAGTCCTGAGGAGTCTGTCCACCCGCTATGCTCTTCTCCATGGGAAGGAGAGAGATAGTGTACAATGTTTCATTCCAAGAGTCAATTGGCATGAAGATCAGCATAGGTCCAACACACAAAGTTCAAGGTACAAGGTTTACAATATTTCCAGCTGAAGTTCTCAATACAATGACAATAATTGCTGCCAGCACCAGACTACTGTCAGCATACATTATTTATGCTGCCAGCAGCAAGTCTTTATGACTGTGTAGCCCTCCTCTGTGCCAATCTACTTGACCTCCATACCTGTATGGAATCTATCCTCAGCTGAAGCCAGGCAGGGTGAGTTAATTCCCGCTCTTCAGTCTGATCCTGTTCTGGATCAGGCAGTTCTACAGCAGAAAGGCCTGGCTCCTGCTGAGCAGTATTAGGGTCCATATCCTCAGACTGCTCAGGTAACTTCTCAGCCATGGTCCTGCGTTCGTCTGCTGGAAGGAAGCCCTTTTCCTCCTTATCCTCATTCAGGACCTGAGACCTGATATAACCATATAATAAGACCAAATCTGCTTACAATATAGAAGAGATATAAGGAGAGATGGTACTGAAAACACCTTTATGGTTATGTCCATTAGAAGTGGTCCTAAGGCCAACGTCCAAAGATGAAATAAGATCTTATAGGAAACATCTATTTAAAGAAAAAGATCACTGGAACCTAAAGAAAGAGAAGAGCTAGGCATCAATTATTGGTTTTGGTTTTATCAACTACACGATAGAGTTATAAAACATGCTAAAGTAGGGTTTGAGGAAAAGAAATCTAAGTTGGAGTCTATTTTCAATATGAGAAAAAAGGGCTAAATCTCCAGATTATATAAATACATTCTTGAATATAATATAGAAGACAATAGAATAAAATTTGTCATGATTTCTTGGGCCAGAGACTTAGGAAAAAACATAGAATTAGAGAAATTGGAATACCTCTGGAAAAAACTATTTAAATACTCAATTATGAGATCCATTAGAAAGAACTTATACAACATGTTTTACAGAAGCAATGTAATCCCAGAGTTATTAGCTAAAATGGACAAAACCTATGGAAAAGGGATTGCTGGAGATGTAAAAAACAAAAGGGCACTTTTTCCATGTCTGGTGGTCATGTCCGATGGTATCACAATTTTGGAAGGGGGTAGTTATAGAAACAAATAACATGCTCACCAATAAGGTCAAGAAAAGCCCAGCAATGTGCCTTCTAGGTCTATTCAGAGAGGGTATAACCAGGAAGATAAAGAAATATGCCAATACAGCTTTGTTGCAGCAAGACTGGTATAGTGAAATCATGGAAGGGAGAAAGAACTACTCAAGTGAGACTGGAGAGAAAAATAGATGATATGCAAATAGCCAAGCTGTCGAATGGACTTTGAAGTAAAAAAAAAAATAATGAAGATTTTACAAAAAAATGGTAGCTGGCCCTCATATATCTTGGAAAGAAAGCAAAAGTTGACTTTAAGGGTGCTACAAGGGGAACTATTTAAGGAACTTATATGAGTAAGTATTATAGGGTATAGGTATCAGCAAGAATGGAAGTCCACAGTTGTGAGTTCATGGATGTGAAGATAGAGGAAATGTATTGCCCTCCATACAGAAACAGTGTTTGTTACTGTCTCTGTATGTTGTGTGATTTGTTTGTAAATTTATATCACTGTTTTTCCTCTTTAAAAATAATAAAATTTATATTAAAAAAAGATTATGTGACAAGAATTCCATAATTGCATGCAAATGATATATCATTACAGAATTCTCATCATACCTTTGTATTTTGGTCTTATCTGGGATGATTTTCAGTCTATTGACATTTACCCGACCTGTTTCCAGATTCAGAAGGTACCCACACCAAATATCTACCAGTCAAACCTAGACCTAATAGAAAGTTTAAGATTGATACTAATAGTTTCTCTAAAGTTTCTTGTGATAGCCAGATTAATTGTTCCACAGCTCTCATGTAACAGGAATAAAAAGCATAACCTTGGGAAACCGCCGGGGACAAGGAAATGACATTACCACAAACAGAAAGCAGAAAGTAGCAAAAGCAATTAGATAGTCTCTGGAATAAGAGCATCCACAGTTGAAAGATCTGCTTCTCTCCACTTCCTGTTCATCTTTAGATTCACAGCCAAGGCATTCTTTTTGAAAGAGCATGTGAGTTTTCAGGTTGGTAATATGAGACTTGTTGTTCTTCTTGTTCTTGCTGGCTCTTCTTTACCTATATATTAATTACCAGTCTCCTGATGTGTTTTTGTTTTTTTAACTTCATTGTTATGTCTCCTTCATGTGTGATTATTGCCTTAATTTGTATGTGTTGTAGCCTGGCAAGAGCCAGACAATTCTGATGAGGGTGATGGGTTTCAAAATAAAGCACCTGAGGTGTCTGAGACCATTCAGGCAGATTTGCAGACAGGGCAGTCTGAGACAGGTCGGGGTAACCCAACAGATGCTTTCTCTAAAGAAAAGACCTTTAGAAGATGAGGAGGGCAAAAAGGTCACTAGGGAGTGTAGGTTAGATTTCAGGACACAAGGCATAAAAAGCAGGCAATTAAGACATTCCCAAAGAATTAAATATAGGAGTTTCAGGTCCAGATGTGGCAAGAATGATGTCATGAGTGCCTCGATGAGTTTAAATTAGGTGTTTGATTCTCAGCATTTCAGAGATGACAACTTTGCCATGTTGCCAAGTTTTCAAATCTTTGGTACTTGTAATGTCAAGATTCTTGTTTCATGTTCTTGCTTTTCCCTATGTACCTTGGAAGAGTTTTGCCTGAATTGAGTTTCCTGCGCTCATATTCCTTCATTTTACCTTGAATTATTTCTATGTTCTTAGATTTTTAGTTCCTGTGAGGTTTCCTTGGATTTTTAAAGACTTTTATTGAACTCTGACTGCTTTTGTATATTGCTGTTTATACTCTGACTGCTACTTTTAGATATAACCCTTTCCCCCTTTTATTTATGCAATAAACTCTTTATTATTGGACAATTGGCCTCTAATGTTTTATATTGTTGTTTTGATACTGTTGGCATTGAATAGTTGCCTGTGTTAGCTGCCCTGAGTCCCCCCTCGGGAGTGAGAAGGGCGGGGTAGAAATGGACTAAATAAATAAATAGTGTGGTGCTGGGTGAAGAGGTGCCTCAGGGCTTGTGTGCAACAGTATGGTAGATTCTATGTCTTGGTTTTCAAACCAACATATATACCACTGATCAATATGTTGGTTGGGTTCCTATCACATCACACTCATATTTCACTTTAACTGCTATAGCAAGATCCTAGTGCTCTATTTCATTTTAACTGCGATGGAAACATCCTGCTCAGTTAATGCCAGGGTGTTTGAAATTATCAGACAGAGGTTTTTGTTTAGTGCTTCCCCAAACTGCAAACAACAGAATATTGCCATGGCAGTTAAAGTAGAATATAATGCCATAACAATATAGCACAATTAGGCCATCAGAATCTAAATGGTCAAATAAGCAGTAAGCAAAGAGAAATAAGGAATACTGAAATAGTGAGACAGAATCTTTCAAACAATATGTATATATGTGTATAATGTGTGTGTGTGTGTGTGTCAATCTATAAACTGTATATGTACTTAGGATCTCAGCTCATGGGGGGGAAGTGTTTTGTACCTTTCCACATTGTTCAAAAATTGATAATTGATTTTCCCCTTATCAAATGTGTTACTCCCACCATATTAACAGCAACCACCCACTCCATTTGCTTTCATAAAATACAGCAGAGATAGCCAATGACTGTTACCATCACACCACCAAATAGTCTGTCCACGTGAAGCAGGTAAATACAGCAATGAACGAAGCATTAAGAATAATCACAGGATGTCTCAGTCCTACACCTGATAGACCCCCCCCCCCCCCCCCCGATGTGCGATGGGAAGTTGCTGCTGTGAGAGAAATAAGATTGAACACTGTGAAAGCCATCCACTGCATGGCTTTCAGACTCCTCCCAATAGACTTAAATCAAGGAAAGTTTCATAAGAATCATCACACCTCTAAATGTTCCTCCAGCAACAGCAAGAATATCCATGTGGGCAGCAAAATCAGGCAATTCCAACTGGATAGCCCCTCACGAGGGTCTGCCTACAGGGGAAAATCAAGGATGGGCAACTTGGAAGTCCCTGAGTAGACTCAGAAGCGGAGTTGGCAGATCAAAGGACAACTTGGCAAAATAGCACTACCTAGAAGAATCCCCATCATGTGCAACTGTGGAGCACAACAAACAACTCCACATCTGTATGCTTGTTCACAATGCCCTGCCACATGCACAGAAGAATTGCTGAAAGCTACAGACTATGTGGTTGCAATTGCCCATTTTTGGTCTAAAATTGTTTAGCCACTTGTGCTCCTTCTAGTTTATCAGTTTTATACTTATTTATGTAATGCTTTAACACAAAATAAATAAAACCTCCAAATACCCACTTTTTCCCACTTTCAAGCAAATTGAAAGGTCTGGAGTCTATAGGTACCCAACATCAAAAATGCCCATTTCTAGATACTTTACATTCGGCAACCCCCGGAAGTAGTCTTGCATCATTTGATAGCCTCCATGAGGCTCCACTTTTAAAGTGTCTAGAAACTGAGGGAAGCCTGCATGTGATGAGGTCCAAAGCAATCCATCCTTGAAAAAAATGCCCATTCTCTGATCCAGTAGGTTTTTGCCCTTCCATACATTCAACTCACCTGCTGCAATCTTCATTCAATAATAAATGTTTCTGTGCATGTTCTCTAGCTGAGCTATAGGGCCTATCACAAATTCAGTTTGTTAGCTATAGGACCTAACACAACTCAGTTTATCTCCCACTTCCTTTTTTCAAGTGCCAACTTGATAGATGCTAACGAAGAAGCAAGCGGGTACTTACCTCAGGAGTTTCCTCGAATCTGAAGCTTCCAATGTGCTAGCTGAGCATTTCTTGTTTCCACATTCCACCACCTTGCCAAACCTGATCAAACTGGTAAGGTATGTTTATATATGATAGTAATAGAACAATGCCCACAAAATCTGGGACTCCATATGGAGTCCCAGGTTTTGTGGGCATTGTTCTATTACTATCATACATTTCTCTTTAGCTTTGTGTTTTCCAAGCTAGTCACCTTTTGTATGTGCTTCTGAGCTTCAAATTCTTTTTAGATAGATTAGATTTCACTTACAAGGATATCACTGGCCAGAATTAAATATACAATATATACTTGTGTATAAATGGGTCTCATCACATGAACAAAGGGAAAGTGGGGGAAAGCATAGGACAGCCTAGGACAGTAGAGAGAACAGTCTTATTCTGCTCCCTCCCATTGAGGTCCATCTTCTGCCATCCCACATTCTTGCCCCTTTCAAGTCCATCTTTCCCCTGCATTCCTCTACTTTGTGCTATTAGGAGTTGGGTACCTTTGGACTCCTCAAAAGGCACTCTAGGCTCTGTTTCTCTACACTGCTGAAACAAAGTCCCATCAAAAGTTGCCTTGTGTCATGTGATGGTCTCGTGGGACTCTGTTTAGGCAGCAGAGAGAAATGGAGAGAAGATGCAGAGAATACTGTTCCTGATGAAGTCATAAGTCAATGGCAAGTCAGAAGAGCTTTAAAAGCTTGCATGAAATGTTTTGCAATTTGTTGTTGGCCTATAAAGGTATCACTCTTTTGCAGATTTTGTTTGATTTGGATTCCATTTGGATTTCATTTGCACTTCTATGCACTTTAGCACATGAGGCTGGCAAAGCAGAATTCCATCAGGATAATGATGTTGTGTGTGTCCTGCTGCCACTTTGAATTCCTTCCATGACTATAGCACTTTTTTCACTGAGTAAAACTCTTCAGTTCCTCCTGATACTGCTCCCTTTCCATTACATACTTAAGTGCAATAGTTCCCTTCCACTTCTGCTTTTATATGCAAGTAGTCACATTACATCACTGGGCATGATTCTCTTCCTCTACCCCCCCCCCTCTCTCTTTCATCTTGCAATTCCCAAGAAGGCTGTTCTGCTTTTTTTTTCACTGTTGCTTCTTTACTTTTTTCTATATTGTTATATTTGCAAAATTTCAGTAGTAATAATCATAATGATAATAACAAAAAAATTCTCAATAGGGTATTGTGCAGGAAAGTAAGTTATGAAGACTGTGTGGAAGACAGCCCATAGGATCACAGATTGCCAAAGTGATGCTGTTGCATTAATACAGATAGGTCTGATATCAAACACTCTTAAGGGCCTCTTCACAGGGGTTTATTTTTGGTGGTGACAAGAGGTATTTTCAAGTTTGGCCATGGAGCTCAATGGCTCCCATCACACCCTAGAGAAGTACTTCTGGGGCAACTCTGTGGCCAAACTGAAAAAAATACCTGCAGCTGCTGAAAATAAGCCAGTGGCAGACAAGAAGAGACTCCACATCTTTCATTGGGAAAGATGGATCAAGCCAGCTTAAACAGGCTTCTCCCCATGTGATGAGATTGGGAGGAAGCCAGAACAGCATGGGGTGTGGGGCAACAGGGAACACCATGCTCCATGACAATCTATGGCGATTCTGGCAGCACATGTGACAAAGTTGTAAAATCAGTTATGTTTCCATTTTCTGCATGAATGCAGTTATGGAAAGAAAGCAGATTGGTGTGATAAAGTCCTAACTTTTTATGCTTTTGTTTCAAGCTGAGAACTGCATCACAAATCTGAAGAAGAGAAGAATCTAAAATTGAATTCTTCATTTTTACAAAGTTAAGTGCCAGATATTGGGAAAACTTGCAGTAGAAAACTCCACTGTAGCCCATTAAAGCAATTTTGCCATGCTATAGCTATAGTGCTTGGCTTCAGAATAGTATGTCATGATGACTTACTCTTTATGAAATAAACCAGAGTGAGAGAGTAAATCACTGTAGAGGTTCATGTATCTGCATGCTCCTCAGTAAATAAACTATCTATCTATCTATCTATCTATCTATCTATCTATCTATTCAAATATTTTAAAACCACTCTTTAGCTTATTATTTAAAAATCCTATTAAGTATCAACAGACAAAACTAATCACTAACACCAAAATAAGATTTGAAACTGGTGCCAAAAAACCATGTCAATACTGTCCTCAGTTGCACTTCCATGAGAAGCATGTTTCCATAGGTGGAAAACTGCACATCAGTAGAATTTCTCCTTTGTTGAAACAAAATGCAGCCGAGATTCTTGCAGAACATCTTGCCTGATGAGATTTACACTATGGCCAAGATGACCTAGATGGGAAGTGTAAAAGAATCTTTCATTTAAATCGGGGGGATTCTTAAGATGTTGACTCAAACAGTATAAATCTCTCTCCGCTGTTCACCATTGTAACAGAGCGCTGAAGATCTTATACTAATATGTCTCTAACATATCCCCTCATACACACACCAACACGCGTTCCCTCAGCTGCTATATAACTCTCAGCTGAACACCACGTTGAAAGATCAGAGTACAGGGTTATACTCCCTTAGGTTCTTCAAGAACACTAACACAACTCTGTCGCAAAGCACTTCAATGTGTGTTGTGGAACATGAGTGTGTAATGGTAGGTTTGCTGCCACCACCACAAAATTAAAGTTTGAGGAATTGTCTTGTTGTTGTACTTGAGGTAAAATGTCCCTATACACCGGCTCTTCCTTTTGGCTCCCTTTTTGTGTCACTGAACTGTAGAGATGGGGAGGATTACTGGATCTAACCTGTAGTATGTAACAGTGAGATTCTTTGACCAGCCACCCCTGGCTGCCTTCCAGAGTATCTAGGTTTCCCCTGGACTACTCTGACCTTTAGGGAAATAAACCCACTCGTATTCTGTCCTAATATAAGTAAACAAGCCTTCACTTTGACTGCCCTAGTCAAACTATACAGAAGCACTTGCTCTTAATTATTCCCTAACAGTCTAATTCCTAGCTCACTAAGAAACTCTCTTCTCTCTGTCTGAAATCCTAATCTTTTCTCTGCTAGATCAAATCCTTCTCTCTTTCCCCCCCCCCCCTGTCAGAAATGACAGCCTATTTACACTCTCCTTCAACCCCTCCCTTGGGGTTTGAACCAATCAAGAGTTAGCTGACTCCTCCCCTTGTCTCTCTGCCTATACCATCATGTCCGCCATCCTGAGCTGCCTTCCCAACATGGAGGCCAGCTCACTGACTTCCAGGCTGCGACCTAGCAAAGGTACAAGTTCATGACAGGAAGAGATGCAGCTGCAGAGATATATACACCATATAATGAAAGGTCAAGTCAATTTCACTTACCTGGCTTTGTAGCTGTGTTCAAAAAAAGCTCCTGTATGCATACAGCCTCAATAAGTAGCTTTGACAGTGATGATTCTCGACATCATGGCTAGTTATGTTGCTTGTGTCATGTACTCTTACAGTAGTGTAATTACAGAACCTTATAGATGGAGACCATCCAGCCTAACAATAGATTGCATGCTGCAATGAATAAAAGAAACTCACCACCCAAAGCATGTATTTACACTGCTATTAGTAAGTATTTTGACTGCCATTACTCCAGCCAAGCAATCCTGGGGCCTGAAGTTATGCAAAGTACTTTGAATTCTAGTGACCCAATGTGATGTAGTAGTTTGAGTGTTGAACTATATCTCTGGAAACCAAACTTCAAATCCACGCTCAACGATGGAAACCCAATGGTTTATCTCTCAACCAAAAAGGAGGTGATGGCAACCCCTCCCCCCTTCCTGGTCAAATCTTGCCAAGAAAGCCTCATCTTAGGTTTGTCACGAGTCAAAAAGGACTTGCAGGCACACAAAAACATTTAAAATTCACTGCTAGAGAGTTCACATGCTGCACTTCAGAGGAGGTATAAACCGCAAAAAAATACATCCCAGGATTCCTTAGATGAAACCACAGCAATTAAAATGGTATCAAACTAATATAATTGGGCAGTGTTGACACACCCCAAACTCTTGCCGAATACCCACAAGCTTCTACATTTACAGAATTGTGTCCTGTTTGGTGCCCATAATCCTGATTGATTGGATTCCCGTACTCCAGTCTAATCTTTCTATATCACAAGTGGAATGAAATGGTAATGTCACAAAACTAGACAACATTTGTGTTTTTATTGTTTGGTAAGGGCAGTATAGCATGAAGAAGATGAATCCAGGATATTGTGTCTCCTTTTTCTGCCTCTCTAGAATTCTTGCTCTCCCTGGCAGCAAAAACAACATTGCAGTGTTCCCTCACTTATCGTGGGTGTTACGTTCCAGGACCACCCTGAAAAGTGAAAATACATGAAGTAGGGATGCTATATATATATATATATATATATATATATATATCTCGAGTTCCGGGGGTGAGGCAGAAGCGAGGAGAAATTTAAAGGCACCACGCACGGTTGGTTTTTTTGGGTTTTTTTTTTTTTTTTTGCTAACTATCTCTGCTTTGCTTTGCACTTTCTCTTGATTGGCTGCCTCTCTCCCCGGTGGGAGAGTGAAACCCCCTTCCACACTCCATCGTTGCCAGGAGGTGGGATTAGAACGCCGCTCTGGGAAATAGCAACCATTCATAAACTGGGAGGCAAAAACCCATGAAACAACCCGGGGAAAGCGAACCACGAAGTAGCAAGGGAACACTGTATAGCATGTAATTCATTCAGAATAGTCACTTCCTCCTGCTATATTTATTTTAAACTATTTGAACTTTCACATTGTTTCTGCATCTATAAGGATACCTAAAAAGTATAAACTCTGCCCTTTATCATAATGTTACCACACAGCTTTTTGACAGCCGTATATGTGTTTGTATTCATATTTCTTCAGAGGTATATTTCATTCATTTCAAAGGAATTTGGTATTGGATTGTAATCAGTGTAATATCACTAGTCAATGTAAGCTAGGGTTAAAATGTGTGCTCTGAAGTATTATATGGTTATCATTGCTGCTCTAAGATTGGACTCATGCTTTGTCATTGCTAAAGTAGACCGAAGCTTCAAAAAGTTGCTTTAGGGTCATTTCCATATTCCCATAGTCAACATAAAAGATGTAGTCCAAAAAGTAACATCTCCAGTCTCTAGTAGATCAATTCCATTTTGTACCACTTATTTTATTATGCCTAAGTGTAGAACTCCTTTTTTTAAAAAAGTTAAAATGCTGATCATCATTGTAGAAATGCTGGAATAATAATACACAGTTATAGTCGCACACTACTACTGAAGAATGATTGAACATTCAAAGCTACATAAAAACAATACAAATAAGGAAATTTAATAGAAAAAAAGATTATTACTACAACAAGTCACTGCCGGTGTATTAAATGTCAAGAGGCACGACTATTTGTGGAATTACTAGTTTAAATATAGCTCAAACCTGGGATTTCTTATAGATTAGTTACTCTTGAAATAGAAGTAACACCATACACAGTTTAAAGTATTTGCTTATTTCTTTATTGCTAATAGAATTGGCAAGGCAGATCAAATATATAAGATGCAATATTTCTGCTTTCTTACCTCCTTTGCACCTCCAGAAGGTGCCATTGTGGTCTCAGTGTTACAAGTCTGAGAAAGATACATTGGCACTTCCATGTCAGTGTTCGATAACAAGGCTTCCAGAAATACAATTGCAAACTGGCCGAAATTCATGAGCCTTTGTTTTATAAATCCTCTGTGTGCTCCACCCTTTCCTTTACATTTAGACTAAGAAATATGAGGATACAAGAGACAGAGTTTAGAGCTACACCTTATGGGCTTCTCCCCCATTCCTTGCCACAAATGACTTTCATTTCACATGTAAAGCAATCAAAGGCGTCTTCAGGCTAAGCAGATAAATGGAAGTACATGAAAGAGCTGTTTGGTCCTTGTCTAGCCATTCCAGTCAAACTCTCATACGCACTTTCATTATTCACTTCAGAGAGAATATTAAAAATGAACTGAAGCTATTTTGAAGAGGCAAAGGGTCCTTCCAGACAGCCTTTAATCTGAGACCTGTCTCGGTTTTACTGGAGGCGTCCAAATAATGCCTCTGGTAAAAACTAATTAATGTTGAGTAACCTGGGGTTTCCCAATTTACTCCACATTAATTAAATGCCTAATCAAATCTAGGCCTTAATGAAAGATCCGGGTCTGATGAGATATTGGGCCTGTGGGGATTGACTTCCGGTCAAGTTCCGTGATACTGAGGGTCAATCGCCAAAGCCATCTCACATTTTTGGGGTTCTGGAGCACAGGAGACAAGGTGATAGCTTAGCAGGGCTAATATGAGCAGCTGCCTTACAACTGGGGACAGGGAATGGAAGTTAATGGAACAGGGAATGGAAGCATCTCTCCTTTTCTTATTTACTTTAGTGATAAAAAGGTGACTTTGCACCAGTAAAGCTGATGATATATATCCTGTGTTAAGTTTTCATTAAACTCAGGCATATCTCCTAATAAACCAGGGCGATCAGGTTGCAACCCAGGGCATCATCTGCCCCTCCCTCCATACTCAGAATTCAGAAACATGTGAGTCATAGACACCAAGCATCAATTAGGTTTATTAACCAACTGAATCATGTTCTGATATGCTTATGTGCCTAGTTCTACAATTTGCTTTGCTTTGCTAATATATTTCTCATCCTGTTTTGTTCCATGTACAAACAACAACCATGAAGTCACATTCTCTTGCTTCCAGGAAGAGAAGAGAGGAAGGGTCCCAGTGTTTTATTCACAAAATTACCACAACTTTTTCTAACAGTGCCAGGGAAATTCTGAAACATGATGCAGGTAACATTTAGTTCAGTTACATAATCTACTGTCAGATGTTACCTTGTAGTAGACAACAAAATGGGAGGCTATAAGGGAGATAGGTGGACCCACTCCTTAAGGTGAGGTGGGGGTGGGGACTTGGGGATGGAAGTTCTGATCTACCATCCTGTTGTGGTTCAGACAGATGTAGATGAGGGCATTGGGGTTTCAGAACCCTAGATGAGGGAAAGGAGGGATTTCAGAGCAAGATTCTCTCTGTGAGATGGAGTTTGTTTTGGAGTCCAGCAGACAGGGAGAAAACCTTTCACCCACAAGAAGATTAGCAATCCCTGATAAAGACCTGGCAGACCAAGATAGATCATTCGAGGGTACAGCTGGGTTAGACAGGGATACCAGACTGCACCTGAGGGGGAGAAAGCTCGAGCGCAGGAAATCCAAAAGAATCTGTGAAAAAGAAGCACAGAGAAAGGAACCTCCAGGTCAAAGAAATGCCTTTATGTTTTACCTTCCTTAAATCAGAGAGTATCTCATTGAGATTTTAGATCAGGCAATGCTGCTGAATAGTAAAGATGCCCAGTTCATATTTTACCTCCTGAGAATTTTGATTCATGTTTTAGAAAGTTCTTAAAGCCTTGGGTCTTATGGATTCATGTTCATGTTTTGATTCTTGTTTTCCTTTGATTATGCTCATGTTATGATTTTTGTTTTCCTGTACCATTTGGATTATTTGGATTAATGTCTGTGAAGTGTTTTTACTCCTCACCAGCTTGGCTGGGGTTTTACATATTGACTAACTTTTCTGATTACCTGTTGGATTTTACCTTCCTCATCCCTTTTGGTGATTTCCTCCTTTTTATGTGTATTTTCTTCAATAAACTGTTTTACTACTACTTTTGGATTCCTGGTTGGTGCTAAAGGCAAGGTGAACTCTAGCTGGGGTGCAACACATCCCAGGGGTTAACTAGCCTGTGAGTTCAGTTGAATCATTGGTTGGCAGTGAATCAGGTGATGACTAGTTCCACTGCCCTTTGTTGTGGTGAAATGTATAGTTGCAACTAATACAACTGTGACCAAACATTCCATCCAAGATAAGCCTTCACTGTATTTATTTTCCCAATCTATTCCTTCATTCCACTTTAGTTGCAACAAGTGAAAAGCACAAAATTCCATACCCATAATGAAATATCTCTTTTTGCCTTCAGGTCAAATTCAAGAAAAAGATTTCAGGTGCTACTTTTTGTGAGTAAAGCAGATCACAAAGATACCAACTTATTTTAGCAGAAAATGCTTATTTCCAATAGCTGAGTGAATGAGAGCAATTCTACACAAGAACATAATGCAGTTCCAACTAGTATGAAAAAGACTGGTTTGGGGCCACTTTATGTCCACATGGTGCTGTCAACCACCTTCAAGGCAGGACAGGAGCCCCACAATCCAGCCACCCCCAGCACTTGCTCAGTTACATGGCATCAACCAGCAAGTAAAGTTCATTAGCTCTGGATTTGCTGCAGAATCCATTCATATTTAAATATAGGCTTAGTAACCCTTATCCAAATGCTTGAAACAGGAAATGTTTTGCATCTCTCTCTCTCTCTTTCTTTCCTTTTTTTTTTTTTTTTTTTTTTTTTTTTTTTTTTTTTTTGCTGGAGGAAAATTCTGAGAGTGCCTTGGACTGCAAGAAGATCCAACCAATCCATACTTCAGGAAATAAAGCCTGACTGCTCATTGGAGGGAAGGATAGTAGAGGCAAAGATGAAATACTTTGGCCACATCATGAAAAGAAAGGAAAGCTTAGAATGAGTGGGAATTAGTATCAGAAAATATTTGTTATCGAGCCACAGTAACCCCAGCACCAGAGATTTATAGTTCACCGTTATGTTACTTTAAAAAAAAGACCCTTTCCAGGCTTGTGCAGGCTCAAAGCATCAGAAGGTCAAGACCAAACCTGAAACAGCTATCATATCTAACCTTTTAATAAATTGTATCTATTCATCATGACTTTCTATATAACTGTTATCTTTTTATATACTGTATCTAATCTATAAATCTGAAATGTATAAACTATTTTATATAATGCATCAAGACAGACAACTCTACATGACCCTGAAAACTAATCCCCAGGGAACAGGAAGGCTAAACAAACCCCTCTGGGCTTCTTTCCAAGCCAAAACAATTAACCAGACCCATTGTTCATGTATTTTGAACTGTGGTGCTGGAGGAAAATTCTGAGAATGCCTTGAACAGCCAGAAGATCCAACCAGTCCATACTTCAGGAAATAAAGCCCAACTGCTCATTGGAGGGAAGGATATTAGAGGCAAAGATGAAGTACTTTGGCCACATAATGAGAAGACAGGAAAGCTTAGAGAAGACAATGATGCTGGGAGAAATGGAAGGAAAAAGGAAGAGGGGACAACCAAGGGCAAGATGGGTGGATGGTATCCTTGAAGTGACTGGATTGATTCTCAAGGAGCTGGAGGTGGTGATGGCTGACAGGGAGCTCTGGCGTGGGTTGGTCTATGAGGTCACAAAGAGTCAGAAGCGACTGAATGAATAAACAGCAACAAATTCTTTTTTTGATATTAGAATACCTGTGTTTGCATACATGTACTTAATGAGATTCCTTGGAGATGAGACCCAAGTTTCCACATGAACTCATTTGTTCTATACACTTTATACACATAGCCCTGGAGGCAATGTTATACAACATTGAACTTGAAACAAAATTGTGTACATGGAACCCTCTGAAAACAAAGGTGTCAGTATCACAGCCAGCTGTCATTGATAGCTCTGATAGCGAGGGTGAGGAGGTGCTGTTTGAAGGGCCAGTGTTTCAGGTGAAGTCCAGGGATGCCCAGCACTTCCTCAGCCAAGCTTGGAAGAAGAGCCTATATGGCACTTAGTTTCTGGCAACAACTTCAGTGTTTGGAAATGTGACCTCAAACTGTTGGTGATCTTTGGTTTTGTGACATTTAGACTCTAGTATTTGTTGGAATGAGCTTTGGATCTTGGAACAGACTATCAGCTTCCCTGGTGTTTTTCCCTGTAATTTATGCCTCCTTGGACTTGGACTGTTTACGAATCTCCTGTTTCGAAATGAGGGTCTTAGTTTTATGATATTAGTCATGTGGATGATTTTAGATCTTGGGGTGCTCTGGATTTTGGAATTCCAGATAAAGGATTCTTGACCCATATTCCAAATGTCAACATACTTTGAGCAAGAAAAGCAGAACTCATAATGCAGAGGAAGTTGTGTGACATAACAGTTTATTCTTGTTTATTCATTATTTTATTTTCTTCAATTGAATATATTCTAATAAACTTTTCAGAGGTCTATATACAAATAAACAGACAGCAAACAAATACTTAAGCTAGAAATTAGATGAGTAGGAGATAGGTGGATCCTTTCATGAATATTTCTGTATTTCAAAAAGATGAAATATCAATACATTTTTTGTTAACAGAAATTAAAAATATTACATAAGATCATGATTTTTAAACATTTTAAAGAGCAGGTAAAGAACAATTTAATGATCCAGGCATGATTTTAACCCTGCATTTGTAACTGTGTGTGCTGTTTACTATGCTTAAAATGCCACAGTTCATAGGAATGGCATTTTACTCTGGACAATATCAAAGAGAAATAATATTTCAAAATGATTTCAGAAAGAAATGCATTTATTAGGGTCCCTTCCACATTGACCCAAAATGCTGGACAACGGGTGTCTGCCATAGTGCTAGCATGCCAAGGAAAAAGGAATGGGGATAGGAGGAAAGGCGGAGATCTGGCTGACATCAGGCAGAGCCTTAGGAAGAAGGGAGGTGCCAGGTTGCATCAGTGGAATGCAGGATGGCAGGACAGTTTCATCCAGTCCTGTTTGGGAACTGGCCCAACTGTACTCACAGCACTTACGCTGGGGAAAAGCTTGGGGCAGGATAAGGGCTTTCAACTGACTTAGGTTAACCCAGGGCAAGGTTGTATTAAGATAACTTTGCCCCAGATACGCTGGGGCTGATACATATCTACACCAACCCAAATAGTCAGTGTAGATGTGCCCTAAGATGTAGCTGGTTTTACTGAACACCATAGCTGGAATCCTATTGATTAGTCCCAACTGAAGTACACCCATTGAATCAAATGTTGACTGGTGGGTCAACATATAGCTAAGCCCTATTGATCCAGAGGATATCCTCTGGTGAGAATGAACAATAGGATCTATGCCCATACCCGTTTCAATAGGAGAAGTTAAGAATTATGAACCCATACATCAATATTGGCAAATGTCAGACAAATAATTGGATAACCAGGAATCAAATATCCAGGAATCAGTAGAGCGAAGGATATGCCATTGCCCAAAATTTCAAGGGCTCCAGTGACTGAAGGATCACCTTCTGCCAACAGCAAATGGCACGCTAGAATTGCAGCATATCTAGTCAATAAGGATAATAGGGCTTGGAGAATATATCAGTAGCCAAGTTTAGATAACTCCAGTTCTTTTATGCCTAGTCCTTTCAACCAGCTATTAGACCTCTCTCTGATTCTCCATTTTCTCCATAATGTGTGTTTGTGTGTGTCTGTGTGATGTTCATGACACTATTTGAGATGCCTGAGCCCGTGCTTTCCGTTCTACAACCTCGTGCAAAACCTGTAAGATAGTAGTGGCATTATTCTGGACATTGTAATTTGTTAGATTCAACAGTTTGTTGAAATCTTCATCCTTCAGTGAGAACTGTCTCATGGAATATGGAGAAAAGGGACTGGAGAGGTCAACATTGCCCAGAGGCATTTCACCAGCACTACGTTCCACACCTGCAAAAGAAGAAGAAGAAGATAAAATGTGGAAGATTTAGAAAATCTGAAAAGAAACCAGAGATGTATTTATCATTTTTTTACAGAAAAGATGGGGACAAACTTCACCTATTGGTTTTCTGATTTCCTAATTTAGAAGAGTGTTATTAAAAGTAGATGGGTATATAGTACTATTCAGATGGAGGAGAAATTGAGAAGTAAAAAAAATAACAGTCAACAAGTGTGAGGCTTGTAGATTAGTTTTATATGTTTAGAATAGATTTAATAGTGTGGGTTCGTTTAAGTTAGGGTGATTGTCCTAGATATAGTTGTGTTAGTGTTGCAGTTTGGTTTTATATACCACAAAAACTGTTTTCTTATATACCACAAAAAACTGACAATCCAAAATTGTCTCATGGAATTCAGAGGGTGGCCTGTTTCTCAGTCTGACCTAACAGGGTAGCTAATTCCAGTAAAAATTAATAGGACTTGCATCCAAATAAAAGTTTATACTATCAAAGGAAATGTATCCAGATTTAAGTGCATGCAAAAAATATTTTCATTTCATCTTTTGTACCAACTGCTATTAACTCACCTGGCGCAAGGTATCGTTGGAAGGTATCATTTACTAGTGGGAAATAAATCACGGTGGGGGCTTCTGCATTGTCTGCATCTTCAAACACATAGCACTCCTTTAGGTTTTTCTTTTCTTCTTCATCCAGCAGAGTTTTGGGGAATGGGATTCCTTGTTCTGAGAAGTATTTGAAGGCCTGTTCCAGAGGCTAAGGGTTACAAAATGAAACAATTATAGTTCTTGGAAGGCAGGAACTGTCAAGCCAGGATTTTCTGGTAAAGTATTGTTAGTTTGAAAGTCTAATGTGACTATATTCAGAGACAAAGTAGAATGTTAATTCATAGGACAGGAAGTTATACAACACCACCTCATTGTTCTTTAACTTATATTCTCCCTGATTTGTCACCACAAGAGTTAAGAGTAAACTTCAACTAATTGAAATTCAGCAGCATTTCTAAACTTGGCTGGCTGAAAATTTTGAAATTCACCAAATTCAAATCCCAGCAAATAAGACATTAAATGGAATCCATGTTCTCTATAGTCAACCCGCACACAATGTCATCTCTTCAAAGATACATCCCTTAACAATTAGATTTGCAAATTAAGCTTGTGTTTATCTTGATTGACTAATCATACAATAAGGAAGGCTACAGGGGAAAAGAGATAAGTGAGACATCTTTCATTACTTGGAGCAGCAAGTCTTCTAAACATATGATAATGGTATGATCTAATTTTACCTTGCTGTAGATATAAGAAAAACACATATACAATTAATTTAATTTTTAAACCAACCAAAATATTTATTTCAAAGTATCAACTTGCCATAATTTTATACCCTATCTATAATGTTCTTGTAACAAGAATGGACATTTTAATCCTCAATATTATTTTGTCATAAACAGTTATAAACAATCAGTGGAATCAACATTGGCTACTTAGTCAACAAGACAAAACTAAGAACATTATCACACAAAACCTCTATCTGGTATCAGTTCCTGGGATAGCTGCTACTTACCGTTATTATCACTGTCATTTCATCACACTGGTGCTGCCATTTTACTTTTTGAAAAACACATTGCAATGTTGTGATTTAAAAAGCCATCAAGGATAGAGGTCAACATACTGCTACAGTTACACCACCCATTCAGCAGTATGTCCTCACACAGCAATGGCAACACAATCGCACATTGCTAGCATCTATGTGAAGCCACTCGGCACCATGACAGTAAATTGGCCACTAACCCACATAACAGGAATGCCACTGGATAGGAGCAAGCATGTGGCAATATCCTTAGCAATATCTCTAGAAATGGCTGTTGGCTAAGAGGATGACATATTGTACATTTAAATAGGAAGGAAGACCTTCTTATTTGTATTCGGGTCCTCAATTGAGTGAGAAGTCGCATTTTAAGTTGTTTGGGGGATTGCATGGGTGAGTTTTGTTTGTAGTGCACCTTATTTGTAATGTGTGCATGTTTGGTAATGATAGTAAAAATATGCAAAAAATAATAATAGTTGTTAATATTGCTTGTGACGCTTTTGAATGCAGTTTCCATTTCAATTATCCTTCACAAGCAAGACATAAACTCTTCTAACCTTGCTTTGTGATCCTCCAGTGTAACTGAAGTGGAGAATGATGTCCACTTTTCTTTCAGGTCTCAGAAGTGGAGGGCAACTAGTATCAAAGAAGAAAGCACTGTCTACCAGTTCCAGGTGGTCTACAGGATCTCTTAGTTCATTGGGAGATTCATCCAGCATAGTGTCTATAAAACAAAACCTTTATAAAGAAAGGGAAACACAGTAGCAGAACACTCACAAGATCCAGAAATATCAGCTTTCTCCCTTTGACTGAAATACTTAGTTCTTACTTGGTTGGTTTTTTAACATAATAACCTGAAAATCTGATTCCAGTACTTGTGAGCTATCACAAAAGGAGCCTACCAGATAACTAGTAAACAATGATTCTGGAAACAGCTGAGATAAGACAGGACAATGGTACTCAGACATTTGTTAGTCCTATCCTGAACCTATGTATGATTTCTATCTTGAATTTCTGCAGGGTACAGAATCATATATGCAGAGATACTGTTAAGATTAGAAACTGGGAGGTGATGTTATAACAGACTTCTAAACAAATTTTTATTCCAGACTAGCCGTCCCCTGCCACACATTGCTGTGGCCCAGTTTGTGTATATGTGTTTTTATATATATATGGCTTTTTAAGTCTCTTCTGCTGTGTTTTTCACTGTTTTTATGAGTGATGGTTGCTCATTGGCCTCATAGGTGTATTGTGTCCAAATTTGATGTCAATCCGTCTAGTGGTTTTTGAGTTATGTTAATCCCACAAATGAACATTACATTTTTATTTATATAGACTTTGTTTCTTTTCCTTCCACAGATTTATAATTTAATCAACTCTTTAGCTGACTGCATGCAGACTGGTGACATGCTTACTGTGTTGGTCTTGTTACAAAATCCTCAACTTTGTGCTGATCTGTGCCAGTACTTGGCAAAAAGCAATTGCTGTGCATAGGCTGCTTTGAATGAGTTGACAGTTACAATGAATATCATCTGGAGGAGCGGGAAGCCAGGCTATATGGGGTTACCACTGTATTCAACATAGCACACTTGGACAAGATCAGACATGCTTCTCCCAGATTTCCCACTAAAGTGCTCTCTGTTCTTCCAGACTTCAATCTGGCTTCATCTCTGCATAAAGGAGCAGCAGCAGCTGCCAACATATCCACTAGTGTTCCAGAGGCAGGGAATTCTCTGACAGTAATCATTGTGGAAGCTTATTATGTTGGATTGTGATGCCCAGGACCCCCTTATGCAACACGACCATAGCATGTCCAAAAAAGTAACTTTTCCAAGCTCTTATTCGATACCTAGAAACATTCCTCCTCCTAAAGCATCTGAGAGTTAGAATGACATACAGCAACAAATTGTGATCACAATCCTGCATCAGAGGCTATTACTAACTTTATGACATCAGTGCTATGTTGCTTTATTTTATTTCGTATCAAAAGCATTACATAAAATAGTTTATCTAAAACTGATTTAAAAGGTTTATCTAAAACTGATAAAATAAAGGGATCACAAGTTGCTAGATAGTTTTAGACCAAAAACAGGCAACAGTGACTGCATTGTCTGTAGCTTTAAACAATTCTTCCTCTGTGCACAAGGCAGGGCAATGTGGGCAAGCATACAGATGCTGAGTTGTCTGTTCTGCTCCATAATCACACAAGGTGGAAAATTCTTCTAGGTAGTGCCATTTGCCAAGCTGCCATTTGCCAACCCTGCTTCTCGGTGTATTCAGGGACTTCCAAGTTGCCCATTCTTGGTTTGCCCCTAGAGGAAGAGCCTCATGGTGGGCCATCCAGTTGGAATTGTCTGATTTTGCTGCCCATGTGGATATTCTTACTGTTGCTAGAGGAACATTTAGAGGAGTGGTCATTCTCATGAAACTTTTCCTTAATGTAAGTCTATTGGGAGGAGGCTGATAGCCATATAGTGGGTGGCTTTCACAGTGTTCAACCTTATTTCTCTCGCAATTGGCATCAACTTCCCATCGCACTTCGAGGAGAGAATGCCAACTAGCTTATAGAATCTATCAACAGGTTATGTTTAAGACATTCTGTGATTATTCTACATATCTCATTTAGTGCTATATTCACCTCCTTTGCGTGGGCAGATTTATGCCAGACAGGGCAAGCATACTCAGCAGTTGCTGACTTGATATGTAACTATGGTAGTAAATAGTGATGATGCACAACAGGGCATGTCAATGGGACAGTGCATTAGGAAAGATTATCCTTTGGGTCATATTGACATGGATATGTTTCACATCAGGAAAACTGCACAATGGCACATTGTACATTGTGACTATTGTGCAATAACCACACTATTGATGCCACTTTTACAATGGCTCCAATAGCATAGCTATGTCTTCACACATCCCTTCCAGAATATTGTGCCACAGGGCAATTCTCAGTCCCTTGACTAAGATCAAGTGTAGCATAATTCAATTTTACATGAATCATTTTACAATTATTATAGCATCCCAAAAGGATGCCAGCCTGTGTCTCTAATGAGAAAAACACAGGAAAAATACAGGTATTCCAAAATCTGGGGGTGGGGGGGTCTGAAATCTAAAATGCTCAGTCTGTAATTTATTACTATACCTTTCCATTTAGAAAAATGTGGATTCTGCATGTATTCATTATGCATTTGGATCCCTCGTAAGAAATTGTGATGCTTTGACACTGCTGGACGATCTGTTAAAATATCCCTCAGAGTTTCAGAAATGCCTCCTGGAGGTGTCAACATGCGTGTTGGTATCTCATGGGGCCTATCTGGCAAATCAGGCACTTCATCTGTAGAAGACAAAAAGAACATTGTTGATAAACTGGGTGACATTTGGTAGTTCAGTTAGATGTACTGAATAGTAAACTAAAGGGGCTTGTTAAACATTGATTTAAAAATAGCTGAATCGTTTCAGTGGATGGTATGAATAATCTTGATTGGTGCTTTATTTTATTTTACTGGTGTTTTTTCAATTGATTTTTACTTTTTTGATGCTTTTATTCATGCTGTATTCAGCCCTCCAGATTTGCTTGTTAATTTTTTGCAGATTTGATTTTTCACAGAATTCATTGATATGACCTCTCAAGAAATCTCTAGGTTCTTCAATGTGACTCTATGGTGACTCAGAATCATAAAGTTGGAAGAGACCTCATGGGCCATCCAGTCCAACCTCCTGCCAAGAAGCAAGAAAATTGCATTCAAAGCACCCCCAACAGATGGCCATCCAGCCTCTGTTTAAAAGCTTCCAAAGAAGGAGCCTCCACCACACTCTCACAGTTAGGAAGTTCTTCCTAATTTATTTACTTTACTTATATACCGCTGTTCTCAGCCCGAAGGCGACTCACAGCGGTTCACAACAAATAAGAACAGCAAAAATTCAATGCTACAGTGTAAAAACAGTTAACAACCTAACACATTACACAATTAATAAACAATTACTACAATAACCATTCACTATCATCTCATCATCAGAAAACATGCTCAGATGGAATCTCCTTTCTTGTAGTTTGAAGCCATTTCTGTCAAAACGGACCATAGAGTCACACTAGAGAACTTAAAGTTTCTGATGGTGTAAACCTCATGTTAAAAATGTTTTTTTCCCTGTTTTCACACTTTTGTGAGGGTCTTGCATTCCTAACCACAGATATGTAATTGCATTTTATTTTATTTACAGTGTTTGTAAACTATCTTCCCTCCCTCTAGTGACCAAAATAGAGTGCTGTCTAATCTAGACCTAGTAGCAAAGGTTTAGGTAAAAGGTAAAGGTTTTCCCCTGACATTAAGTCCAGCTGTGTCCAAGTCTGGGGAGTTTCTAAGCCAAAGAGCTAGCATCTCCAAGGTCATGTGGCCAGCATGACTGGAGCGCCGTTATCTTCCCATTGGAGCAGTACCCATTGATCTACTTACATTTGCATGTTTTGAACTGCAAAGTTTATGGAAGCTGAGGCTAACAGTGGGAGCTCATGCTGCTCCCCGGATTCAAACCTGCAACTTTAACCGACTCCGCCAACGAGGGCTCCTACGGTATAGGTAGCCTTCTGCATTCTGCAGTTCTATTTCTACAAAACGCTTCAGTTGGAAAGCTCAAATTTAGCTTATATTTCCAGGTAATAAGAGATCGGACCACTCTGTATTTTGTTACACTGCAATGATGCAGTACATATATTATAACTTACCAATTTCAGTGATAGTATCTCGGGTCCATCTTGTCCAGAAATCTTCTGAATTGTCAGCTGCATTCCAGGCATCCAACAGATTCTTGGAAAATATACTACTCCACATCCCTTAAAGAGAGAGAGAGAGAGAGAGAGAGAGAGAGAGATGAGTGTGTTCCCTTCATTACTTTGCTTTGTCTTCAAAAGTAAAGGGGTTCTGCAAATTCTGTAAAACTCTTGGTTGCAACTTTCCTCTAAATACTTTTATGGCATAAACTCAGGTTGGGGCTGAGCTGCTAAGAAGTTTTCTCAGCGATCAGTTGTGTCTGCCTCTTTTTACTTCATATAAGGAAGCACTGTTGTCTCAGGGCATCAGCTTCTGGTGGCATTTGTTTCTATTTACCAGAGGAGATGCAAGTTATATGCATAAACACTGCACGTTAAGGGGAAGCCCATACATTAATTCCCCCAAGCCCTTAAATTAAATTCCTAGCTTCCACTAGCTGAATGAATCTGTTGTGCATTTTAGTCTGACCTTTTAAGGAGCTATCCAAGGTGCTAAACTTATTTTGGCGATAGGTTTAATACCTTGGCTGGTATTAAAGTTTGGACAGAACCCCAGGGTGGATTCACTTTCTCGTTGACACAAAACTACCAGCTACTACTATCTGATATTTCAAGGAAAGGCTATGGGAACTCTATCCAGAAATTCTAGAGAACCATCATCAATTAGTATAGACCTAGGAATAGCCAAATTCTAAAGGTAGAGAGACTAGTTATTCACCATGATCAGTGGGGAGGATTGCAATGGCGAGAGGAAAGGAAGGAAGGGGGGCAGAGGTTTTGCTATCATGTTTGGGGAGATTTAAAGACCCTTTATTCAATTTTCCCACAAACTCCTGGAAGCCTATTGGAGTAGAAAGATCTTTTTTATTTTTACAATAAAAATGTTATGCTAGAGTCAGAAGTGTAAAAGATTATCCTAGAGGCTTTGGGGCATATTAACAGCCTTTGGAACTTCACTTTGCCCAATCCTATTGTGGATAGCCCTGAGCAGGATGGACCAATAGCATAGTCAATTTAAGGAAAAATTCCCATATTCCAACTACATTTCAACTATGTCCTACAAAACATTAAGAAGTTTTTCTATGCCATGTTATGAGGTAAGGATGACTCAATATGTATGAAGCAATATAAGCAAAATAATTGTAAATAGTACTATTGGTAAAAGGAGTGCTATTTCCACTTTTAAAATATATTTAACCATTAAAAGCATTTTATTGCACATTTTCAATATATTTGCATTTAGTAAGCTAATTATTTAGATTAACTTACTAAAAGAACTTTAGATTTTATGCAATCAGAATCTACACATGTAGAGGTTGAAGAGACAAAATTTAGTTAAATGAAATATTTCCCAAATATCTCCAAGTGTGGGATGAATAGTGAAATCTCCACCCAGAATTGGAGTTCCAAGTGTGGTTCCTACAAAAAATAATTATGATACTGGCAATTTTATTTTGATCTCTGACCCTGTTTAATACTCAGATGTAAACATCAATGAATATCCAGATCCTGTGGTCTATGTACTGGCAAATCACTTTGCTTTGCCTTCCTGGCAAATGAACCCCAAGATCCACAGTGAAAATATAATAGCAACATGATATCAAGAACATTAAAATGTTGCCGAGTACATTACAAATATGTGTTTCGATTAAGATGGGATGTCCCCCTAGTTTAAAATGTTACCTTGCATAAAGCAGATCCTTGATTCTGGGAGTTTCTTCATTAGGTGCCCCATGAAAAACTCGCTTCCAAAATCTTCAGCACGAACAAAGGCTCCGTACTTTGGAAATCCCACCTCATAGGGTGTAAACTCCACCCATTCTACAAGGACATACAAGCATTGACACATTTAACATCACAATTTCAACATTTGAAGTGAAAGAGCAGAACACAATACCAGTGAATATGTTGGCCTTCTTTTTGAGTTAAAGTTAGGGCATTTTGGGGTATAAGGAAATATATTCCCTTTCTATCAGTAATGAGACATGTGTGTGTGCATGTGTGTGTATTTGTGTGTGTGTGTGTGTATACACATGCATACATATCATGGTACTATAAATATGAAAAAATGGAAAGATGTTACCTCTAAAATCTTTTGTAGTGACATTATCCTTAACGTTGAGAGCCACATAGATTGGCAGGGGATTCTGACCTCTATTTACTGCCTGTCGTTGTTCTGAGAGTTTCTGGTTGTTGTTCTAAAGGGGAAAATACATCTGATTAACTGTAAAAAAAATTGGAAATATACACAGATATGAGATAAAGTTGGACCACGCAGTTTTAACTGAACTAATCCCCTGGTACTCATTTCCATCCAAGAAAATCACATCCAAGGGACAAAAGTGAGCATTTTTTAAAGGGTGCATCAACACTGTAGAATTCGTGCAGTTTGAAACCACTTTAACTGCCCTGGCTCAATGCAATGGAACATGAGAGTTGCAGTTTTATAAACTCTTTAGCCATCTCTTCCAAAGAGTGCTAGTGCCTCAGCAAAATACATATCCCAGTTTCACACGCAGAACTACTACACTACACTGAGTCTTCCAAAATGGCTGCCTAGGGGAAAAAAACAGATCAGAAAGTGGGAAATTAGCTAAGATTATCTGGAAGAATGGCCCTTCTGAAGTCAACATGAGAATAGACTACTGCTATTTTGAAAAGCACACATATAAATTATATAGGGATATAGGAACCAAGGAGGAAATTCATGATGTAAAGCATTGTTTTTATTCCTTGAAGACCAAACTCTGCATTCATAGAATCATAGAATCATAGAATCATAGAATCATAGAGTTGGAAGAGACCTCATGGGCCATCCAGTCCAACCCCCTGCCAAGAAGCAGGAATATTGCATTCAAATCACCCCCGACAAATGGCCATCCAGCCTCTGCTTAAAAGCTTCCAAAGAAGGAGCCTCCACCACACTCCGGGGCAGAGAGTTCCACTGCTGAACGGCTCTCACAGTCAGGAAGTTCTTCCTAATGTTCAGATGGAATCTCCTCTCTTGTAGTTTGAAGCCATTGTTCCGCGTCCTAGTCTCCAAGGAAGCAAAAAACAAGCTTGCTCCCTCCTCCCTGTGGCTTCCTCTCACATATTTATACATGGCTATCATATCTCCTCTCAGCCTTCTCTTCTTCAGGCTAAACATGCCCAGTTCCCTAAGCCGCTCCTCATAGGGCTTGTTCTCCAGACCCTTGATCATTTTAGTCGCCCTCCTCTGGACACATTCCAGCTTGTCAATATCTCTCTTGAATTGTGGTGCCCAGAATTGGACACAGTATTCCAGATGTGGTCTAACCAACGCAGAATAGAGGGGTAGCATTACTTCCTTAGATCTAGACACTATGCTCCTATTGATGCAGGCCAAAATCCCATTGGCTTTTTTTGCTGCCACATCACATTGTTGGCTCATGTTTAACTTGTTGTCCACGAGGACTCCAAGATCTTTTTCACACGTACTGCTCTCGAGCCAGGCGTCCCCCATTCTGTATCTTTGCATTTCATTTTTTCTGCCAAAGTGGAGTATCTTGCATTTGTCACTGTTGAACTTCATTCATGAGCAAACACCCAAGACTCTTTGCACTGCACAGTTATTCAGTCAGCCCTCCATATCCACGGGTTATTTATCCATGGATTCAACCAATTTTACCTTAATTTTGCCATTTTATCTAAGGGACACCATGCTACTACACTCTTATATATAATGGGACTTGAGCATCCACAGATTTGGTAACCACTGGGGATCCTAGAACCAACCACAGTGGATATCAAAAGCCCATTATAATTCAATGACTCAAATCAAACTGCCACTTGGGATTTGTAGTTTTATGAGGCACTAGACCTCTCTGACTAAGAATTATTAGCATGCTTTCTAAACTGCAAATCCTCGGGATTCCATACAATGCTTTCCATGAAAGTTACAAGTGGAATCATAATACTGTAATTGTCTAGTGTGAAGGGCAGCAAAATGCTGAAAGCAATAAAGGTTGGGAAGACATCGAAGGAAAAGTAGGGAATATTACCCCATCATTCAGCATAGCTTCAATCATGAGTCCCCAAAGATCAATAAAGGACGTCTTATACCCCGCTATGTTCCTTTGACATAGCTCTTTGTAAAAAGACTTCATGCTAGTCAGTGAAAAGGCACTCGTTTTGGATTTGGCCGCTTGCTTCCGAGCATTCTTAATTATCTCTCCAAGATCTTTAGATGACCAATCAGCATCTTCATACAAATCTGTCATGGTCCTGGTTGAAGTGGGGAAAGACATAATAAAAGACATGATCAATAGAGAATAGGCTGATTTTTTTTTTAAGTCAAGGGATTCCCTGCTATATTTACTATATTACATTGGCATTGAATGTTTGCCATTTTTGTTATTTCTGTAAACCACTTTGAGTCCCTGTGGGAAGAGAGGAAGGGTTATAAATAAATTATTATTATTATTATTATTATTACTACTACTACTACTACTACAACTACTACTACTATATGCATGGCCTCTGTAGAATTTGAGTCTGAGTACCATTGTTGATCCCAGCTGGCTGAAAATTCTATGGATTCAGGTAATTTGTTGACCCTTTGGCTCATATAAGTATATGGGGAACTCGCCTTTATAAATGGTTCTGGCCCTACTTACCTCTCCGAACGCATCTCCTCCTATGAACCGACTAGGACACTAAGATCATCTGGGGAGGCCCTGCTCTCGGTCCCGCCTGCATCACAGGTGCGCCTGGGCGGGGACGAGAGACAGGGCCTTCTCAGTGGTGGTCCCTCGGCTGTGGAATGCCCTGTAGATATCAGATTGGCCCCCTTCCTGCTGGCATTTCGGAGGAAGGTGAAGACCTGGCTGTTCGAACAAGCATTTGACTAAACAGTGTAATTGAACATAGGAATACAGAATAATGGATGTTGAGACTGGATTCTGATTTTACTGTTGAGGCGCTAATGATTGTTATACTAATGTTTAATTGTTGATGCTATAATCTGTTTTAATTGCTTTATACTTGTCTTGTGATGTTTTGCATTGATATTGTTAACCGCTTTGAGTCGCCTGAGAAAGGCTGAGAAGAGCGGTATATAAGTAAAGTAAGTAAATAAATAAATAAATAAATAAATAAATAAATTTATATTCATAGTACCCATATTAATATTTTGATTCATGCTCAGTTCCCGATAAAAGCCCAGAGTGGTGAAAAATCTACCTAAAACACATAGTTGAAATCACAGCTCAAAAGTATCTAAACCAGAGATATCAAATGTCTTTGAAAAGACAAAAAAAAGCAATATAATTGAAAACCACAAAAGACAATCATTTTCTTATTCCTTGGAAGGCCTTAGTATTTTATTGCATGAGAAACCAGACTTATAAAGAATCATAGGGCCCATCCAGACAGGGCCCAAAGTGCACAACTCGCACTCTTTTACCGGAGGTGTTCAAAGGATGCCTCTGATAAAATTGAATTAATTTGAGACAAAGCAGGAAAACCCTGCTTTGTCCTGAATTAATCTGACACCTGGAAAGACCCAGATCATTCATAAGTTCTGAGTCTTTCCAAGTGTGGGCCCTGTGTGGATTGGGCCTGAGGATCGTGTTGTGCAATCCCCGGGCCAAATCAACACAGCTATCTCAGGATTTCCAGGCTGCTGGAGCCTGGAAAACCCAAGACAGCACCCACCCCATCCCCCCAACCCCCCAAAAGGCATAAAATTACTAATTACTCACCTGGCTGCCATGAAACTACTGCCAGGGATCTCCTGGTGCGTATAAATGACATGCGGGGGGGGGGGAGGAGGAGGAAAATCTCTTCTCTCCTCTCCTGGTGCATCATTTCTACACATCTAGAGACATCTAAACACCCCCCCCCCCCCCAAAGGATGGGTTAGGGGGGAGGTATACGGTGTTTAACCCACACACAATCAGGTTTCTTAAACCCAATTGGGTGTGAGTTAAAAGCCTGTTTGGAACTGGCCAGAGAGTTGTAAAAAATAGCAAGGGCCAATGAGAAGGGATTCTATTACTAGATCCCATTGTTTGTATGAAATTTTCAATTTGAAATAAAATTTAGGAAATGCTAGCTTTCAAGACACCACAATAAGGCTGCTAGGCTCAATTTGGGACTGGTTATTTATGTCTTAAGTAGTTGACAGATTCCAGTTCAATAGGACACAATGTAAAGTTCTGCCAGGACAAACTACATAATGTTGCCTCCTTTACTCCCCAAATCATTACATGCTGCTTGTGAAATCTTCAACATGGCCTTCATTCAATACTTTGGGAATGAGGGAAGGATAAGGAATCTGTGTAGAAAGGACCTGAACAAACCACAGCAAAGAAAATACAGTCCCTTACCATGTTGTACCCGATGACCCAGTGATGTATGAAACACAGTCCAAAAGTTTCATTCTTTGGAGACCCCAAAGGGTGCCATACATAGCTGCCAAAGCTCTCATTCCAGTCCCCGTAGTTGTTACAGCGACCACAGGCACCTGTTTGTCAAAGAAATATTGTCATAGAAATACGCTGAGAATATTACCCCCCAAAGCCTACAAAAAACCCTATTTCCGACAAAAGGGGCATAGATCATTATATGCATAAAGATTTCCAATTTTTATATGAATGGGAAAAGGAAAGGCATGTGTGCCACCTTGTGTTCCTTCTAGGAAAAGCAGGAAATGAATTTCCATGATAAAAATAATGATAAGAATGATATTATGCTGCTGGGAAGCTTGTGGATGGGATTTTGGAAGAATTGAGAGTTTTAAATGTAATTTTAATTGTGTTTATTGTATTTAAATTGTATTCTAACATTACGTCCACACACTATTTTCTTTGTTTTATATTGTTATGAGATTGTGTACTTGTTAGCCACATTGAGTCCCTATGGGGAGAAAGGTGGGATATAAAATATTATTATTATTATTAATAATAATAATAATAATAATAATAATAATACATATTAGATATTGGATATAATTATGTTATAAGTTCATTACCCTTCTCTGACAAAGACTGTTGGCACCTCATTAAACTATAAATCCCAGGATTCCATAGCACTGAGCCATGGCAGTTAAAGTGGTGTCAAACTCTATTAATCCTACAGTGTAGATGTGCCCTAGGACACATATGGCCAAGCAACATCAGATTGTGATCAAGACAACAAAAAATATCAGTGAAGGAGAACAGACAAACAAGGAGAGGCTGCTGCAGTTTGCTTTTGCCTGGGCCTACTGGATAGGCCCTTCTGTTCTTCCTGCTACTGAGGAAGCTTCCAGACAGAACCAAAACATGGGATTAATATGCGGGACTAACAAACCCAGGATCCCAGAGTAGGTCCCCACACAAACCTACCGGATCTGGGCTTTCTTCTCCCACTATCCTTTCTTTGACTCGGGATAAAAATGGAGGGCGAACAAGGGCCATCTGCCAGAATTTTTTTAATCACTCAATTATACACCAATGCTTATATGAGCACATGCAATATGGAGAGCTTCCTATGTGTGCATAAACGCATCAGCGCATAATGGCAGGATTTTTTTCAATTCTCCCAGATTTCCCTTTTTCCCCAATTGCTTATTTAATATTATGAAGTTTAAAATGAACACTTTTAGCAACCTCTAATGGCTCTCCATTTCTCCCCTCTTGAAACCAGCTGCAAATCAGCTATGTTTCCATGGGAGCCTGAACAGCTGATCTACTGTTTCGGGCTTTTTTTTTTTTAAAGCAGCATGGGTGGGAAGCAGCCTCCATAGGGGTAAAGAGGGAAATCCCAAGCTTTACATGACGGCGGAGCCACCTAGTCATGGGAAAATCTGTTTTTTTTTTCACCTAGAACTGGGATAAGAGAGGACCTTTTTGAATCAGGTTGTCCCGCCATTGCTACAATTGAGCACGCATTTAACACAAACATCATTTGGACACCCCCCTCCCTTTTTTTAACCCATTCCTTCCTGAATTATAGGTATTGTGTGGAAATGCCTGGAGTTTGTTGTTTATTCACCCAGAGTTAACTAAATGCAAACTAGCAATGCTTTTTGAACTCAGTTTGTAACCATCGAAATAAGTTGAGGAAAAAAACAGAAAAGTGAGAGGTGGAGAAAGTACTAGGATATTTTAAAAGCAGCTGAAATATTGGGATGGCTGAGGATTAATTAGAACTGTCCCGGCCAAATTGGGTTAATGGGAGGATATATAATATTGTGGTTTTAATATCATTTATTTATTTACAATTTTTGTTTTTATATTTATAATTATAAAATGCTTTGGGATGATATCCAACTTAAAAAGTGGACATCTCAAAAAATTCATCAAATTGCAGGTGCAAGAAAGACATTAAAGGGCTTCTTTCTGTCATGGGTCAGTTGCAGAACACCCGAACTAATACTAGAAACAGCTGCCTCATGCTTATGTTCCTCTTACTTCATGATCCTGCAGGTTGTGTCCTAATTGAAGAATATTTTTCAGTGTACTAGCAACCACTTTCTTCCTTTTCTTGAGGAAACTATTTTCATCTGAGCACAGATCATATCCCAAACGCACATCAATTTCTTTTGGCCTTCGAAATAGTATCCCTTGAGTCCTAAAACAAGAAGGAAAGTACAGTGTACAACCATTTATATTTGTAGACTGCCATCTAGCTAACAACAATCTCAATTGTAATACCAACAACAGGGAACGTGTGTGCAGGTTAGAGAATAGGAAATTAAATAAGTCATAGGTTGTTAATCTAACTGGAAAAAAAGCATTATTTATTAAAATAACTTAATTACATTCTGTATTCTTATTGAAAAACAGGTGGAAGAACCATGTTTACCATATTCACACTTCACAATTTTATGAGATTTTGAAGAAGAATCTGGGCTAGGAGAAAAGAGAACAAGGGTCTGTGAAAGTGTACTAGAAAAAAAGAAAAGTTTCTCTTACCAGTCTTTCGATTTCACACTCAAATCAAAGGTTTTGTTCTGAAAAATAAATACCAAAATTATTTAATCTAGCATTGGTATGAAACAATAATTATTTTCCATTTCAGATGGCATTTCACATGTTGCTGTCAATGCTGAAAAACATGGTGTCATTTCTTCCTATTCTATGTCCCATCAGCAGCAGCATCTCAAGCAAATTTAGGAAGGACACCATGCTAAGCATGTCATTTGGTTTCATACAATGTGAGCCATACTTGTTGGAAAGCATTGCTAGAAGTTAATGACAGGATGGCAAATGGTTGCTTTTGCATTATAAATGATGGTGCAAGTACACTCTGCATGATCTCATGAATTAAAAGCAAGATGTTTACCACCACCACCTGGTCCACCACCAAATAAGGCAACAGCTGGTTCTCACCGGTGGTATCGTCACTTTTTTTTCTACAGGAAGTGAGGTCAAGTGAAGTGTTGCTTTCTCATTCCCCTCCGGCCCCTGAGAATAAAATAAAGTTAACACTATGAAAAAGTTTTATAAAAAATCCATATTCCTATATTGTGTTTCTGGAGGAATAATGAGATACACACAGATCTAAATGTAGCTGCCCTTGTGATAAACTACCAAGGATTAAAGTTTTGATCAGATGTTGGAGAGTAAAAGTAAGGGAGGGGGGGAAGAATTATGATTAATCTGGTCAAAACGGTGGCTGACCTAAAAAATCGATCAAAGTTTTTGGAAATGTTTACTTTTCAAAAACCTTATTGTGAGACTTGGTTACATGGACATTAAAACCAGGACTCAACCTGAGTTGTCTCCCAACCATCCACACAACATTTATTTATTTATTTATTTATTTATTTATTTATTTATTTATTTATTTATTATATTTCTATACCACCCTTCTCAGCCCGAGGGCGACTCAGGGCGGTTTACAAAATTTATCCACTTCTGGTAAATATTATGGATGAAACTAGATTAAACCAGTTCACTTGAAATACTGGAATACCCCTATGATTTGAGTGTGGGCAAAATGGGAGGGATTGTGCCCATGTTGCCACTCCTAGTTCAGCACAGCACTCCATGTGAGCTCATGGCCATTACACATGCCCTTTGCTGACATCAGCAGAGTTACCCACATGACCAGAAAGAAGGTGGAACGATTCATCTTCATAGTTGTGGTGACCAGGAGCTCTGCACCTGGCTGGGAATGGCAATGTTTAGAGTGCAATGATGATCCTGCAGGATTTATGTGGTCTGGTTCTGGCAGAACCAAATTGACTCCACTGGCACAGCCAGTTTGGGAGAATGCATGTGACCATCTCCAGAGCCATCTGGAGTATTTCTGCTCTGGAATGGTCCCAGTTGTAATGTCTTGTGGATACACAGTCCAGGATTGAGTTTCTATATCACTCCGGAATGACCCTTTGTTCTTTCGATTTGTTTAATCTGGTCCTCTGTGTGTTCGCTAGTTGCCTGAGTTCTGCATTATATGCTCAATAAAAACTCATAATAATGTTTAATGCAGTTAAACTGCATTGTATGACAATGTAGATGAGGCCGTATTCTCTCTATGATAGAGATGGTAAAAAATGGTATTCAGGAGTTGGGTACAGACTCATCCTGCATCTAGACTCAACCCCTCCAACCTCTCTTTTTAAGACAAAACAATGAAGGTTAGTTAATCTTTCTTAGAAGTTTCTAGAATACACAATTCACTTTTTAAAATCAAATGCAGGGAGACACATTTGTGTAACTTCAAATATAACTGGGTTGTCGGGTTTTTTTCAAAAATAGAAGGAACCATCTTGCCCATTCCATCCCCACTCTCATTTTGCAACTTTTTTTGGTGGCTTGTGTGGTGCCAAAAGGGCAAAAAAACTATAAATGGCCCTAGATCAACCAAAGGTGACTTTCTCTGTTTTGTGGAAGTAAACAACATACCGGGCAGAGCAGTCTCCTTCGCAGTTCAATATCCAGTTCTGATTGGTTGTATTTAACATAGTAGAATTTAGCAGGAGAAGCAGAGCAAATCCAGGAACTCAGTGTGAGATTTTTAGCTTTTTCATAGGACCCATCCACAGAAAGGGTGAATTTACTTTCTGAAGAAAGACAAAAAAGGAAAAAGCGATCAATATACCGATAAATCATAAAAACATTGGGTGCAATACACTTTGTATAAAATCTTTTGTATCATTGGTTACATGCACTATGAATAAAATAATTTTTTATGTTTGTTTGGGGTCCTATTTTATTTTATCATACTATATTATGTTTGCAAAGATATATTTGCAAAGTCGATTCCAATTTATGGTGGCTCTGAGTAGAACCTTTCACAAAAAAATTCTGGCAAGATTCCTTCAGAGATAAAATCATAGAATCATAGAGTTGGAAGAGACCTCATGGGCCATCCAGTCCAACCCCCGCCAAGAAGCAGGAAAATACATTCAAAGCACCCCCAACAGATGGCCATCCAGCCTCTGTTTAAAAGCTTCCAAAGGAGCCTCCACCACAGTCTGGAGCAGAGAGTTCCACTGCTGAACAGCTCTCACAGCCAGGAAGTTCTTCCTAATGTTCAGATGGAATCTCCTTTCTTGTAGTTTGAAGCCATTGTTCCTTGTCCTAATCTCCATGGAAGCAGTAAACAAGCTTGCTCCCTCCTCCCTATGACTTCCTCTCACATATTTATACATGGCTATTATGTCTCCTCTCAGCCTTCTCTTCTTCAGACTAAAAATGCCCAGCTCTTTAAGCCGCTCGTCATAGGGCTTGTTCTCCAGACCCTTGATCATTTTAGTCGTTCTCCTCTGGACACATTCCAGCTTGTCAATATCTCCTTCAATTGTGGTGCCCAGAATTGGACACAATATTCCAGGTGTGATCTAATCAAGGCAGAATCGAGAGGTAGCATGATTTCCCTGGATCTAGACACTATACTCCTATCGATGCAGGCCAAAATCCCATTGGCTTTTTTTGCCGCTGCAACACATTGTTGGCTCATGTTTAACTTGTTGTCCACAAGGACTCCCAAGATCTTTTTCATATGTACTGCTCTCGAGCCATGCGTCCCCCATTCTGTATCTTTGCATTTAATTTTTTCTGCCTAAGTGGAGTATTTTGCATTTGTCACTGTTGAACTTTAATTTGTTCGTTTTGGCCCTTCTCTCTAATCTATTAAGATCATGTTGAATCCTGCTCCTGTCCTCTGGAGTATTGGCTATCCCTCCCAATTTGGTGTCATCTGCAAACTTGATTATCATGCCTTCTAACCCTTCATCTAAGTCGTTTATAAAACATGTTGAACAGGACCGGGCCCAGGACGGAACCCTGCAGCACTCCGCTCGTCACTTCTTTCCAGGATGAAGAGGAAGCATTGGTGAGAATCCTCTGGGTTTGTCCACTTAACCAATTACAGATCCACCTAACCGTTGTTTTGCCTAGCCCACATTGGACTAGCTTGTTTGCCAGAAGGTCATGGGGGACCTTGTCGAAAGCCTTAATGAAATCCAGGTATTCTACATCAATGGCATTCCTCGCATCTATCCAGCTTGTAATTCTATTAAAAAAAAGAGATCAGATTAGTCTGGCATGACTTGTTTTTGATAAATCCGTGTTGACTATTAGCGATGACCGCATTTGTTTCTAAGTGTTTGCAGACCACTTCCGTAACAATCTTTTCCAGAATCTTGCCTGGTATTGACTGGACGGTAATTGTTTGGGTCATCCTTTTTTTTTCCCTTCTTGAAGACTGGGACCATATTGGCCCTCCTCCAATCTGCTGGAACTTCTCTCGTTTTCCAAAAACTCTAAAAGATGATTGCCAATGGTTCCGAGATGACTTCCGCTAGTTCCTTCAATACTCTTAGGTGTAGTTGATCTGGCCCTGGGGACTTGAACTCATTTAGAGAGGCCAGGTATTCCTGGATGAGTTGTTTCCCAATTTGGGGTTGGATGTCCTCTCATCCCTCATCCACTCCATCTTGCTGAGGTTAAAGATGATTTTCTTTTTGTGAGAAGACCGAGGCAAAGAAAGCATTAAGTAGTTCTACCTTTTCCCTATCCCCTGTCAGCATTGTCCCATCTTCTCCTCGCAGAAGCCCTATTGCCTCCTTATTCTTCCTTTTTCTACTGACATAAGAAAAGAAGCCCTTTTTATTGTCTTTAATGTCCCTAGCAAGCCTGAATTCGTTTTGTGCTTTAGCCTTGCAAACCTTTCCCCTACAGGAGTTGGCTATTTGTTTGAATTCTTCTTTGGTAATTTCTCCCTTTTTCCACTTCTTGTGCAAGTCTCTTTTGAGTCTTAGCACAGTTAGAAGTTCTTTGGACATCCATTCTGGCTTCTTTGCACTTGTCCTGTTTTTTCTCTTTGTTGACACTGTTTGCAATTACGCCTTGAGTATTTTACTCTTGAAAAACTCCCATCCATCCGTAACTCCCTTGTCTTTTAGTATCTGTGTCCATAGAATGCTGCTCAGTATTTCCTTCATTTTCCAGAAGTCCAAAATGTGGGTTTGACTTGTCTTAGTTTCGGCCTTCCTTTGTACCTCAAACTGCAGGAGCACATGGTCACTTGCCACTAAGAATCCGACCACTTCAACTGCATTGATCAGGTCCTCCACATTTGTTAGGATCAGATCGAGAGTAGCCGACCCCCTTGTTGCCTCTTCTACCTTCTGGATCATGAAATTGTCTGCAAGGCAAGTGAGGAATTTGTTGGACTTTGTACTCCTGGCCGAGTTTGTTTTCCAGCAAATATCAGGCTAGTTGAAATCGCCCATGACTACTATATCTCTTCTTTGTGCCTGTTTGGTCAACTGTTGGCAGAAGACTTCATCAAGTTCTTCATCTTGGCTTAGAGGTATGTAGTAGATGCCTATAACGAGATCTCTTTGAGTCCCAGTTTCCTTGATTCTTATCCAGATGCTTTCAAGCTGGTTTCCCAGATTGCAGTCTTCTGCAGCATAACAGTTTTTGACATATAAAGCTACTCTGCCTCCTCTCCCCTTTGTTCGGTTTCTGTGAAAGAGGTTATAGCTCTCAATGTCTATATTCTAGCAATAGGAGTCATCCCATCATGTTTCAGTGATGCCTATGACATCATCAGATAGTTTTCCGTGGCCTTCCTTTGAGGTAACTAGGGCATGGACCACCATGGCCAAGTCAGACTTCACAATGTATGGGTGCAGCCACCACCGACACCTGAACATCAAGTGTCAAAGTAGAGTCCCGGGGAAGTGTAACCCCATTGAGTACAGGCAGCCACCCTATACCCCGATCGGTCCTACGACTGACCAGGAGGACCTCTGTTTTGTCAGGATTAAGCTTCGGTTTGTTAGCCCTCATCCAGCCCATCACAGCTGCCAGACACTGGTCAAGAATCTGAGGGGCTTCTTTGGAATCAGGTTTAAAAGAGTAATAGAGTTGAGTGTCATCCACATAGAGATGGCATCAAATTCCAAAACTCAAGATGACCTTGCCCAGTGGTTTCATGTAAATGTTGAAGAGCATAGGGGAAAGAATAGAACCTTGCGGGACCCCACAGGTCAAATGCCAGGGGTCCGTGCAGGCATCCCCCAGCTGTTGGCTTTAGGGAGTTTTATATAGGGTTCCCTTAGGAGTTACCCTAACGCAATATCCACAAACTCCAACCAGTAAAGCTCAAGAGGTGATTGTGAATCAGATCCATAAACACTAAGCAGGGGAGTGGACTATAGAGAAGCAGACAGAGGCCAAGGTTGTCAACAGCTTTTGCTTACCATTGAAATAAAAATACTCATGAAGAAACCTACCTGATTTCACTCGTCCCTTATCCACTTGGACTTCCAAGCAGGCAACTTCACGAGACTGAAAAGTTAAAACAAATCACAATAAATGATAGTCTATGGGATAAATGTATGATACATATTTTTATATCCCAATTGACTTTTTTTTTGTCTATTCAGATTGTTTTGAGATGAAAGCAGCACAAAAGAAATAAGTCTGACCTCACAAAGTTTTAACCCTTACTTTAGCTTTTCTCAAACTTTTCACTTTGGAGAAATCCTTGAAATAATGTTAAGGTCCTGAGGAACCTCTGAATAAAAAAAATATTCTATCTACAACTCAAAATAAATGTTGATTCTTCCCAAACATATTCTCTTATAGAACCCCAGACAATCTTATGGGAACCCTCAAATTCCAGGGAACCTTGATTGAGAAACCCTGCCTTACAATGATTTCCTGAGCTAGAAATCAGACCTGGAAGAAACAAAGCAAGAATAAAAGAGGTTGCCTTTAAATTTGTTAAGGGACAATTATTCCTTCTCCACTACTGAGTAACCCCACATTACGGTTAACCTAGGCTTCCTGTGTTACAGAGGGCAGAAAGAAGCAAGGGGAATATATGCCTTTAGAGTCAGTCCTTGATATCTCCTGGTTTGGGTTTCAAGACTCACAAAATCTGTGGGTGCTCCTATCCCATTGTACACAATGATGCTGTAAAATAAAAAAATCAAGGTTTGTGTTTTGGAATTTTGTTTGTTGTTTTAAAAGAAATTTCAAGTTGTAGATGACCGCATCTGTGAAGTCATAATCTGTGGATATGGAGGGCTGGTTGTATTGGCTGCTAGGGGAAGGGCAGGTGAATACTCCATTTAGCAATGTTGGGAGGCAAATTCTACCCACTGCCCTGACATTACATAGTTCCTGATACTAATGTGATATCTCCCTCACCTGACTCAAGCAGTGGTGGTTGGAAGATAACAATTTGCTGGCCTCCACAGGAAGAGGCCAGCCTCAATAGTTCTTATTCCATGTGATTGGACTTGGGGCAGACCTCCTTGGCCTATTTAGGGCAGCAATGGAATTTGTTGACCCACCTTCATGCCTCCTTATCACTGCAACTAACAACAACAACCTCTTAGATTGTACTGACTCCTACATGCACTGCCAAATAGTTGTAAACCTTCATCGGTTAGCAGGTGGACACACACAATGGCATCCCAGCAACTCCCATCCTGCTGACATTTCCTGATTTGGAACAAGAAAGTCCAGCATGGTGGGAGGCAAAGTTACAGGTTTGGCTCTGTGTGGGTGAGTTGCTCCAGGCACCTCGCCTACACAGATAAGTGTCTGGAAAAAGTATGTGTTGGGACTACAAATCTGAAAAAACCCAACCAGCTGTCATACAACTGTCATCTTCTTCCCAAATTGGAAGATGGAGGGATTGTGTGGATATTATTAGGATGTTTGAATTAATCTCTGTAGATAGAAATTGAGGAGGATGACTGCTAAAATTCATTGCAACTGGACCTAGTTTGCAGCTGGATCAACCAAAGGCCTTTTCTTTTATTTCGTAACTATCAAAATACTCTTTATTATGTTTAGTGTTTTGATACTTAAGAAATCCTATTAAATCCCGATACCACCCTGACCAAATCCCCAAACTTTTCCATGCCAGTGTGAGGTAGGTGGAAAAAACCCTTAAATTGGGAAGTGGGAGAGAGATTCCTATCTGGCCTATAATACTTAATACTGTACAAGGCATTTAGAGTGATTTTCCAATATTCATTTTGAAAGAGTGTACACTTTATTTCTCCAGCAAAGGATCACTGCCTTGTCGGGGCGCTGGAGCTTGAGCACCTCAATGATGTCATGAGCGAAACCGTGAAGGGCCACCCAAGACGGGACGGTTGTGGCAGAGAGGTCAGACCAAGCGTGATCCCTGGGGAAGGCAATGGCAAACCACTCCAGTATCCTTGCCAAGAAAACTAAATGGACCAGTACAACCAGAGATATGTCGGTATGCCATTGGAAGATGGGACTCCCAGGTCGGAAGATGGCCAAAATGCTACTGGGGAGGAGCAGAGGATAAGTTCAACTAGCCCCAGATGTGATGACGCAGCTAGCTCAAAGCCGAAAGGAAGGCTAGCGGCCGACGGTACTGGAGGTGAACGACGAATCCGATGCTCTAAAGATCAACACACCATAGGAACCTGGAATGTAAGATCTATGAGCCAGGGCAAATTGGATGTTATTATTGGTGAGATGTCAAGACTAAAGATAGACATTCTGGGGGTCAGCGAACTGAAATGGACTGGAATGGGCCACTTCACATCAGATGACCACCAGATCTACTACTGCGGACAAGAGGAACATCGAAGAAATGGAGTAGCCTTCATAATTAATAAGAAATTCGCTAAAGCGATGCTTGGATACAACCCAAAAAATGACAGAATGATCTCAATTCGAGTGCAAGGAAAGCCTTTCAACATCACAGTGATCCAAATATACGCCCCAACCACAGCTGCTGAAGAAGCAGAAGTAGATCAGTTCTATGAGGATCTGCAGGAACTACTGGATAATACACCAAAAAGAGACATTATTTTCATTACAGGAGACTGGAACGCCAAGGTGGGAAGTCAAATGACAACTGGGATCACAGGCAAGCATGGTCTGGGAGAACAAAATGAAGCGGGACGCAGGCTGATAGAATTCTGCCAGGAAAACTCGCTGTGTATAACGAATACTCTCTTCCAACAACCTAAAAGACGGCTTTATACATGGACCTCACCAGATGGTCAACACCGAAATCAGATTGACTACATCCTTTGCAGCCAAAGGTGGCGGACATCCATCCAGTCGGTGAAAACAAGACCTGGGGCTGACTGTAGCTCAGATCACGAACTTCTTATTGCCCAATTTAGAATAAAACTAAAGAGATCAGGGAAAATACACAGACCAGTTAGATATGATCTCACTAACATTCCTAGCGAATATACAGTGGAAGTGAAGAACAGATTTGAAGGACTAGATTTAGTAAACAGAGTCCCAGAAGAACTATGGACAGAGGTCCGCGACATTGTTCAGGAGGCGGCAACAAAGTACGTTCCAAAGAAAAAGAAAACCAAGAAGGCAAAATGGTTGTCTGCTGAGACACTGGAAGTAGCCCAAGAAAGGAGGAAAGCAAAAGGAAACAGTGATAAGGGGAGATATGCCCAGTTAAATGCGCAATTCCAGAGGTTAGCCAGAAGAGATAAGGAACTATTTTTAAATAAGCAATGCATGGAAGTGGAAGAAGACAACAGAATAGGAAGGACAAGAGACCTCTTCCAGAAAATTAGAAACATTGGAGGTAAATTTCAGGCAAAAATTGGTATGATAAGAAACAAAGATGGCAGGGACCTAACAGAAGCTGAAGAGATCAAGAGAAGGTGGCGAGACTATACAGAAGATCTGTATAGGAAGGATAACAATATCAAGGATAGCTTTGACAGTGTGGTGAATGAATTAGAACCAGACATCCTGAAGAGTGAGGTTGACTGGGCCTTAAGAAGCATTGCTAACAACAAGGCAGCAGGAGACGACGGGATCCCAGCTGAACTGTTTAAAATCTTAAAAGATGATGCTGTCAAGGTGATGCATGCCATTTGCCAGCAAATATGGAAAACACAAGAATGGCCATCAGACTGGAAAAAATCAACTTATATCCCCATACCAAAAAAGGGAAATGCGAAAGACTGCTCCAACTTCCGTACAGTGGCCCTTATTTCTCATGCCAGTAAGGTAATGCTCAAGATCCTGCAAGGAAGACTCCAGCAATACATGGAGCGAGAGTTGCCAGATGTTCAAGCTGGGTTTAGAAAAGGCAGAGGAACGAGAGACCAGATTGCCAATATCCGCTGGATAATGGAGAAAGGCAGGGAGTTTCAGAAAAACATCTACTTCTGCTTCATTGACTATTCTAAAGCCTTTGACTGTGTGGATCATAATAAATTGTGGCAAGTTCTTGGTGGGATGGGTATCCCAAGCCACCTTGTCTCTCTCCTGAGGAATCTGTACAAGGACCAAGTAGCAACAGTCAGAACTGACCACGGGACAACAGACTGGTTCCAGATTGGGAAAGGCGTACGGCAAGGCTGCATCCTCTCACCCAACCTTTTTAACTTGTATGCAGAACACATCATGCGATGTGCGGGGCTGGATGAATGCAAAGCTGGGGTGAAAATTGCTGGAAGAAACATTAACAACCTCAGATATGCAGATGACACCACTCTGATGGCCGAAAGCGAGGAGGAGCTGAGGAGCCTTCTAATCAAGGTGAAAGAAGAAAGCGCAAAAGCTGGGTTGCAGCTAAACATCAAAAAAACCAAGATTATGGCAACAAGAATGATTGACAACTGGAAAATAGAGGGAGAAACCGTGGAGGCCGTGACAGACTTTGTATTTCTAGGTGCAAAGATTACTGCAGATGCAGACTGTAGCCAGGAAATCAGAAGACGCTTACTTCTTGGGAGGAGAGCAATGTCCAGTCTCGATAAAATAGTGAAGAGTAGAGACATCAGACTTGCAACAAAGATCCGCCTAGTCAAAGCCATGGTATTCCCTGTAGTCACCTACGGATGTGAGAGCTGGACCTTAGGGAAGGCTGAGCGAAGGAAGATCGATGCTTTTGAGCTGTGGTGTTGGAGGAAAGTGCTGAGAGTGCCTTGGACTGCGAGAAGATCCAACCAGTCCATCCTCCAGGAAATAAAGCCCGACTGCTCACTGGAGGGAAAGATACTAGAGACAAAGTTGAAGTACTTTGGCCACATCATGAGGAGACAGGAAAGCCTAGAGAAGACAATTATGCTGGGGAAAGTGGAAGGCAAAAGGAAGAGGGGCCGACCAAGGGCAAGATGGATGGATGGCATCCTTGAAGTGACTGGACTGACCTTGAGGGAGCTGGGGGTGGTAACGGCCGACAGGGAGCTCTGGCATAGGCTGGTCCATGAGGTCACGAAGAGTCGGAGACGACTGAACGAATGAACAACAACAACAACACTTTATTTTTACCACTTGGAGGCAACCTTGATCACATTGCGGAAGCACTAACGTTGCTTAGAAGTGAAGAATTGTTTGGTTTATTTGCGTGGGAGAGCGAGAATTTTCGGAAAGTTTTTCTATTGAAAGGTCACTTTTCCCAAGATTTAAACCAATTTATAGGAAAGTTGCATCCAAGTTTGCTGTCCCCATGTAAGTTTCCCTCAATATAGCTTCAGAGAACTTGTGGGTGAGCTGAGAGGTTAACAACACAAATTCTAGTTTCAACCAGTCACATAAAGTATGGTTGTTTGAGTGTAAGAAGTCTCATTTTAGGGTCTTTAGGTTTATTAACCATGTTGAGAAGGAAAAGTAATAGAAAAATATTATTACCACTAAGACTCCATTAGTAAAAATCTTTTCTGGAACATCAGGACTGCAAGAGACAAAAATAAGAACAAAATTGTTAAAATTGTTGCAGGATTGGCATTTTATTTGTAGCCTTGCTTGCTTCTCTAAGAGTGTATCTCGACAGTCCCTTTATTGTGGAAACTTCCGCAATAAAAAGGGGAGTTACTGTCCAGACAATGTTCTTGACAATCCCAAATTAATTCACCACAAACTAGGAAAATCCCGGTTTAGGGTGAATTAATTAAATAGTGGGTTTATTCCGTGCCTTCTTGGAAGGCGCGAGATAAACCCATTACTGTAGTCCAGACAACATTCCCACAGCTTTCCAGGCTAAATTAGCCTGGAAAACTGTGGGAGTCACAACACTGTGGGAGTCACAAAGTCCTAAAAAAACCCTTTTGAAAAATAAAAGTACTTACCAGCCTCCATAGGAGAGTTGCGGCAATTCTCCAATGGAGGCTGGTAAGTACTTTTATTTTTAAGAGGGTTTTAGGGCTTTTGGGGAAGGGGTAGAGTCTCCAGATGTTCTCTCGGGCCAGTCCTGGAAGAACTTCTGGACACCCACCCAAGAAAGCATGCACTTTCTGGGGCGAGTGTGCACAGGGCCCCAGGAACATGAACATCTTTTAAATAAGGATGCTCCTGGGATAAAGCCCTGTATGGAAAGGCCCTAAGTCTCAAGAATTGCATCTCTTGTGAGGTTTCAACAGATTTGCAGCTGAACTGCTCTTGACATGACCAAGACAAAGGAAGTATGGTGCCATTGCCCTAATATATAGGCATCCTTGCCTTACTTATCCCAGGAGTTAAGGTCTCTTTTCAAAGAAAACAGAAACAGTATATGAGGGAAAAGTCCAAGATGGTAGAAAACAGGAGGATCAAAGTAGGAAAGAAGGGAGAAAATCTAGAGGAAGCACCAACAGCCAGCGTTTAAAGAAGTAGGGACATTCCCATTATAACCATAATCTGTAACACCAAAACTCCACAAAATCAGATTATGAAGTGGATCTTCTTCTCAGGAACAGCAGCACTAAGGAAGGCATGCAGGTGCCTGCTTAGCACAAAAGGTCCAAGTCATGGCCTTTTTGACAAGCCTCATCCAATATGGCTGAGATATATTCTAATGCTACTATTTTTGCTCCATGATGGGAATATGAATGTGCACTACCAATGATACCAGGCCAGGCATCAAGGAAGGTAGAAAACAAATCCATGCTGTGTGTTTTGGCATCACAAATTGTTAATATTATGAGTGGGTGACCATGCATTTTCAATTCACCCATCAACTTATGGTGCCCCTATGAATTTCATAGTGTTTTCATAGACAAGGAATACTGAGATATGATTTGCCAGTTCCTTCCTTCAAAATACAGTTGCTCCTTGGTATCTGCTGGGGCTTGGTTTCAGGACACCCTATGAATACCAAAAATCCATAGTTTCGCAAGTCCCATTAATACAATGGTGTAGTAAAATGGTGCCCCATATATAAAATTATAAAATCAAGAATTGTTTTTTTAAATATTTTCAAACCATGGATGGATGAATACATGGAAAGGAAATGTGTGGATATAGAGGACCAAATGTATATCCCACAGTACCTGATATTCACTGACAGTTTCCAAGTACGAAGCAAGGCTTGTCCTGTTTAGCTTCCAAGTTCAGACAGGATCTGGTGCCTTTAATTGTATACTGAACAAGAATTGCTCTTACCTGCTCTCTAGAGTGAATTCAACTTCTAGCTCTTCCTTACCCTAAAAGTTAAAATAAAAACAACAATGTGATTAAACATCATAATTTCCTTTCAACATTAATACTCTTTACACATGAATGATGTGAATAGGTTTCCACATATAGAAGGTCAAAATGGCAGACATGCCTCAAACCTCTACCTTAAAGCTGGATAGTACTCCTGACATCTGCATGTTGAAGGTGGATATTTGAGCTAGAGAAAATTATAAATTCCATCCTCTGCGAGCATATTCTTTCCACATATATCTAGGAATCTATCTATTCCTAGGCTTTCTTGACTCACACTCACTACCTGGATGCCCAGGATCTATGTGACTTAAGGGACAGAGATGGTAGTGTACCTCCATAGACATTTCAGCATATGGCTATTAAAAAGGATGATATTGTAATAATAATAATATTAATAATAATATTCAGTATATGGCTATTAAAAAGGATGCTGCTGTAATAATAATATTATTATTAATAATAATAATAATAATAATAATAATAATAATCAGTATATGGCTATTAAAAAGGATGATGTTGTAATAATAATAATAATAATAATAATAATAATAATAATAATAATGTTTTTATTTCTTTCCTGCCTCTCCTCATGGCGGGTCACAGCACAGTCAAAACACACAAACATAGCAAAAATTCTATAAACACGTGTATTAAATGTAGTTCTATAAAAGACACATATTAAAATACACAGAGCAGAGATTAAAACACTGGACACCGGTTTAAAGTTCATGCTTAAAACTGGCTGGGTAGGCCTAATCAAAGAGATAGGTCTTTAGATGGATTTTAAATTCTGACAGCCCATTTAGTAGTCGGAGCTCTTCCAGCAGGGCATTGCACAGTCTTGGGGAAGCCAATGAAAAGATCCTCTGGGTGATGGTGGCCAGTAAAGTTCTGGCTGGTTGGAGCAGATTCCCTCAGTGTTTGGGGCTGATTGTATGGGAGAAGCGATCCTGTAGGTAACCTGTACCCAAACCATGTAGGGTATTAAAAGTAACAACTAACACTTTGTAATTTGCTCAGAAACTAATTGGCAGCCAGTGGAGTGAGTTTAGGATAGGTGTTATATGCTCATTCCTGGATATTCCCGTAATCAATCTGGCTGCTATATTTTGAACCGGCTGGAATTTCCGAACTTGGTACAAAGGTAGCCCAATGTAAAGTACATTGCAGAAGTCCAACCTTGAGGTTACCAGCATATGCTCTACCATCTTTACGTCCTTCAAATTTAGGAAGGAGCGCAAATTGTACAATATGGAACAATGACAAATAATTTCCTATTAAGTAGTGTATAGCTTCTTAAGAGCATGGTGTAATGTAAGCACATTGTCCTCACTGTTCTCCATTGTCTTTCTCCTTATGTGAGGAAAATAAAGAGAACCTTCACTTTGCTTAATGACTCTCCACATGATCTACAACTCTGAAAAATAAGAATTGTCACTCTGAGCTGTATTTTTAAAACATTGGGCCTGTTCAAGAACTTTTCCAATATTATGTAACACAGTGTTCCCCAACAAACAGCATGTATTATTATTATTATTGTTGTTGTTGTTGTTGTTGTTGTTGTTGTTGTTGTTGTCAACATCCTCATCCTCCTCTCTACCTCTCCCCTTTCGCTCTCCTTATAACAAAATTGTCCATTTTCTGTTTATTTTATATTCCATAGTTATATTTGCCTTTTTTCAAGGTTGGTATTGCAAAAATATTATAAAATAAAGTAAGTGGTAATACAGGAAGATAGGGTTATAAGGATACATAAAAGTATAGTTACAGGACCACAAATTGGCAAATCAGTACAATTACATAATTGAAGAGAGATGTGATATCAAAGGTGCTCAATACAGTATGTATTCACTATTAATGACAGTGCTACTATAATGGAAGATTCGTGCAATAAAAACCTTAGATCAGGGATGTTTAACGGCCCAGACTTGTCAGATGTGATAAACAACAGTGCTGTATTTAATGCAAACATTCTTCCCATATACAGTAAGATTACTCATTATTGGAAAGAAAACTTCACTGAAAACAGAGAAATGCAGCTTCCCTATCCAATGTCACAGTCTGCTTGTTAGCTGCATTATGCACCTTTGGATTAAGCTGAAAATTGAGACAAACTGTTTCTCCAAGCTTGATTTTTGATACATCGAAGAACACAGTGAGAAGGTGGTCATCTGCAGTGTGCTTGTCTTCATCACAGACTTTAAACTCCAGAACGTTCTAGGGAAAGAAAAACAAGATGCAAACATTAGAACTGGAACTGACTCAGCTGGGCATTTGTTGTCACCACACTGAAACATTTAATTCAACCAGAATTGTTTTTAATTTCACAAGCAACAAAAGAGTGAAGATCCCCCTCTCCTTATAAATATGGAGTGCACATATAAATTGCATGCAGGTAATTTACTTCATTTGTTTGCTAATTGCATATTCCTGAATACATAAGCAACAAAATGCTTATTGGTCCCATGTCACAGCACTTAGCACTTTATGAGTTTCTACTGAGCAGCATTTGGTTACCAGCAAAAACCAGTGACATGAGCAAGGTATGGGTTATCATATTAGGTTTCACATAAGATTTAACCAAACAACTACAAACATTTTCTCTCAGACTCATGTATAATCCTTGTCAAGATACTACTGTATATAATTAAAGTGAAACTAAACATGAAAGCCACATTTATCTGGGTGATTCATTTACAACAGTGGTGCCCAACCTGTGGTCTGTGGACCACCAGTGGTCTGCAAGAACGAAAATATGGTCTAGAGCCTCACTGTTACTACACCATTGCAACGAGAATGGCTGCTCTTATGAAACCCTCTTATAGTGCCAATGTAATGGGGATGTGGGGAATGGAGAGGCTGACTACCCACAAAAGGCACAACAACAAGCCTCCTGACTGCTGTTTGTCCTCCTCCCTCCCCCTGAGTGAAGCCATTTCATGGGCACCTGGAAGCAGGGGTGCCTTGGTGTATTCATTTTTAGACCTGTTCCTGGGGTTACTTGGTGTACTGATTCAGAAAATTGCATTGCATAGACCACATCAGCTCTAGATTATGAAATATGGTTTTCTGTGAGCGAGCAAATGGTGACTACCCGATGGCATATGTTTTGTATGGGAAACTAGAGCTGATGTGGTCGATCCAATGAAATTTTCTGAATCATCACCCCAAATAACCAAACCATAACCCTTTTGGTACTAATGTTGGAGAGTGGTCCCTGGTCAAAGTGGTTGCTGGTCAAGTGGTCCCTGGTCAAGAAAAGGCTGAGAACCACTGATTTACAAGGAATAGAAAAGGTAAATTTAGAAAAGGGTAAAACATTTTGCATGTATCTGAATTGCATACTTCCTTTGTATAATAGGGTTACAGTGTAGCCTGCTTCAGGATTTCCATGGAAAGTTTAACACTGAACTGTTGATTGACTACAAATACCAACATCCCTCATCACCACAGCCAATGCTGAAGAAGCTGGGGGCCCTTCTACAAAGCACCTACAACATGTAAGTTACTCGGTTATGGGGGGGGGGGTAAATCATGATGCTAGCAGTAAATCTGTGCTGATTCACTGCAGTGGATGAAAAACAGGTTTAAAAGTTCCACTTATGTACTGATTCCATCTAGAAAATGCGCATATTCACATCACTGTATATTCCTGCACTCGCGAAAAACACGTGATTTCCTTCCCTCCCCCCCCCCTTCTCTGTGGAGACTGCTCCAGCACACATCCACTTGTTAAAAACCTGAAAAAGCTGATCAACTGATTGGGCTGTAAAACGGACACGAGAGCTGATTTTAAGGAAGCACAAATGGAAAGCGATTAGAACTCCCTGAAACTCTTTATTTTACACTTTATAGCAGGCATGGGGAACCTTCGGCCCTCCAGGTGTGGTGGACTTCAACTCCCACAATTCCTTGAGGCCAAGGTAAGCCTTTGGGGCGAATGCCGAGCCTCAAGGAATTGTGGGAGTTGAAGTCCACCACACCTGGAGGGCCGAAGGTTCCTGACCCCTGCTTTATAGTATTAAACAGAACTTGAATAAACAATTGTGGGAAGAGAGAAATCTGGCTGAAGTTTTTTAAAGAAAAATTACTCTGTTATGTGCTGAACACATGCAAATCTGCTTATATTTATAGACAATCCAATGCATAACCAAGTAATTTTTTAAAAAAAACAACCTTGCACCGGATGTCCCCCGCCCACCCTCCATCTTGTTCCAATACAGAGGAAGTATGTGAAGATGGTGGGGGACCCAATCCGTGATTGACAGGTCTGTGTGTGGATCTGCAGACAGAGCTCAGGATTTATTTTTTTTACTCCCATTTTAAACCCAGATTTTTAGTTCTGTCTGGAAGCACCCTGGATCTTTCAGATCAACAATATATAGAGAGATTTATGTAATTCCTGCTTTAATTTTTTTTTTAAAAAAAATCCAAAGAACAGAGGTATATGAGTGAGTTTAGTGAGATGAGTTTTGGGCTACTTTGGATGGTGGTAGGAAACATTATCTCAACCTTCTCTATAGGTGCATCTACACGGCAGAATTAATGCAATTGATGAACCACTTTGACCCCAAGGCTCAAAGCTGCAGAATCATAAGAGCTGTAGTTTTACAAGATTTTTAGTCATATCTGACAAAGGGTTCTGGTGCCTCACCAAACTACAAATCCCATAATTTCACAGCATTGAGCCATGGCTATTAAATCAGTGTCAAAGTGCATTAATTCTACAGCATAAAACCAGCTTATAAAGATATTTTTCTATAAATAAAAACATTAGGCTTTGTTGTTGTTGTTGTTCATTCGTTCAGTCATCTCCGACTCTTCGTGACCTCATGGACCAGCCTACGCCAGAGCTCCCTGTCGGCCGTTACCACCCCCAGCTCCCTCAAGGTCAGTCCAGTCACTTCAAGGATGCCATCCATCCATCTTGCCCTTGGTCGGCCCCTCTTCCTTTTGCCTTCCACTTTCCCCAGCATAGGTTTTCCTGTCTCCTCATGATGTGGCCAAAGTACTTCAACTTTGTCTCTAGTATCTTTCCCTCCAGTGAGCAGTCGGGCTTTATTTCCTGGAGGATGGACTGGTTGGATCTTCTCGCAGTCCAAGGCACTCTCAGCACTTTCCTCCAACACCACAGCTCAAAAGCATCGATCTTCCTTCGCTCAGCCTTCCGTAAGGTCCAGCTCTCACATCCGTAGGTTACTACAGGGAATACCATGGCTTTGACTAGGTGGATCTTTGTTGCCAGTCTGATGTCTCTACTCTTCACTATTTTATCGAGACTGGACATTGCTCTCCTCCCAAGAAGTAAGCGTCTTCTGATTTCCTGGCCACAGTCTGCATCTGCAGTAATTAGGCTTTGCCATCATAAAATCAGTTGATGTTGAATCCTGTTCAACAATGTGATACATCAGTCATGACTAACTCTAATCCAGACCCTTTGGATTGAAACATGCTCAAGGCAAGAAGGATCATGAACAATCTCCTAAAACTTAAAACACCTTTTATCAAGTAGAAAGGTTTCATCTCTAGCAGTCAACCATATGATTAAGCCTGTCATTGTAACTCCTTGATTATGTCCTTTATCCTGGAGTTTTAAGTTGAGAGGTAAATACATTGATCATAACTGTGAAGTGAGAGGGTTATGACACCTCCCCACGCTACCATAAGTACATACTTGTAGATATTAATTTGTTTAGGGTGAGACAGGCCTTCTTCCAGGCACAACCTCACAGAGAATTGTGAAATGGACCTTAAAACTCATGTCTATAATTACTGGAAATATAGCATGTAGGAAGACTGCAAAGAATGAGTTTGGCGCTGTGCCCACAGCTTACTTTGGGCACTTCCCCCAGATGTTTTGGGCTTCAGTTCCCAGAAGTCTCAGTCAGCATGGCTAATGATAAAGAACTAGAGTATTGACAATCCACACCATCTAATAAATCAAAGGTTCCATGCCTCTGCTTGGTAAGTTGTTCAATGCACCACAACAATGCAGCAATAAATAATTGTATTGCTGATTAGACAAGAGCCAACTGAGGTTGTGATTCCTCTTTGCTGCACAACTTTATAGCTGACAGTTAAGCACCAATCACCAGCAAACATAACAACAAATGTCACCACCCATAGTCTGCCTTGCTTGGGCATTCCTGGTTTTTTAGTCATCTCCCAGGAGATACCATGATCCCTTTAGAGGTTGTGTGATACTGTTACTTGAGGAGGGAAGAAGAACAAAATGCGGCAGTTTTCCATAGCAGCTTTTAAATCTACACTGTAGAAGTAATGCAACTTGGTACCACTTTAACTGTCATGGCTCAATGCTTTGAAATCATGGGAGTTGTCATTTTACAACAAGACTTTAGACTTCTCTGTCCATAGGTGCTAGAATGTCACCAAATGACAAATCTCAGGATTCCCTAGCATTGAGCCATGACAGTTCAAGTGGTATTAAACTACATTAATTCTACAGTGCAGATCAGGGGTCCTCAAACTACGGCCCGGGGGTCGAATACGGTCCTCCAAGGTCATTTACCCGTCCCTCGATGAGGGTCAACCTAAGTCTGAAACAACTTGAAAGCACACAACAACAACAACAACTACAACAACAACAACAACAATGCTATCTCATCAGCCAAAAGCAGGCCCACACTTCCCAATGAAATACTAATAAGTTTATATTTGTTAAAATTGTTATTCATTTTAATTATTGTGCTATTCTAAAGTGTTTTTTTTTTTTGCACTACAAATAAGATATGTGCACTGTGCATAGGAATTCATTCATTTTTTTTTTCAAATTATAATCCGGCCCTCCAACAGTTTGAGGGACTATGACCTGGCCCTCTGTTTAAAAAGTTTGTGGACCCCTGGTGTAGATGCATCCCTCACTAACCTCTGTTGAGTATAGATAACCAGAGCATCTTACCTTGACTTGATTCTGAATCCTGAAGTGAAAGCTTTCATTCCACACGGGGTCTTTGGAATCATGCACAGTCCGGGTCTTGGTCCTTTTCAGTGAAGCAGTTGGCAGCCATAAAGTCACATAACAATCGGATTGTGTTACTTTGCAAAAAAAAAGTTCTATAGTTATAATCCAACAATGCATCATAGTATTTAACAGGCTACTTTAAGCAGTGTCTGCCTATTATTTAAAACAACAAAGAGCTGCTGAGCTTACCCTGTATTTGTCATTTCATTAGTATGTGACTTCATCACACACAGTAAAATCAATGTTTCTGGTCTGAAAAATGCCCCTCACAACTAGGTACTGCTGTGTTTGAAACACAGAAGATGCACCCAGCACTTGGCAGAGAGTACATGGAGCTAGCGAGCCACATAATTTGACATGGTGAGCTGGATTTAGTCTGTGGATCTTGAATTTGACACATGTGTGTTAGTATATCCCTCATACCATGTTATATTTCTCTGCCACCACTGAATTGTCTTTATAGGTTATACACAAATACTCATCCAGTGTGTATACTCTTATCCCCCCATAATAAGCAGTAGAACAGAGAATGGGAAAACCTGTCTCTTTAACTAGACTTCCCTCACTGAAAAGGGAAATTAGGGGCCCTCCTACACATGGCTAAAACCTTGGAAGTAACCAGGATAATGGGGGGGGGGGGGATGATGTTTAGCCAAAGTGCAGGTTGAATCGGGTTAACAGCTGAAAAGTCTGTATTAAAAAGGTGTGCCTAAAACCCAATTCATTCCCAAAAATGTGCACTTTCACATGACTGTATTTCATCATCATCATCATCATCATCATCATCATCATCATCATCATCTTTATTTATACCCCACCACCATCTCCCCAAAGGGGACTCGGGGCGGCTTACATGAGGCCAAGCCCAGCAATACATTACAGCAAAATAAATACATCATAATAAAATAAGTAAAACATAAGAGTAAAATAAAACAGTGCAAAATAACAAAGTGAAAAATCAAACACAGTGGGTGGGCCAAATGTTTGACATAAAATGATAAAACTCTGGATGAGATAAGAATGAAAAAGATATATTTGTAAGGGAAGAACTCATATGGGATGGAACAGTGGAGAAAGACATTCAGAAAGGTGGGGGAAAGTGCAATATGAAGACAGCATTATGGGAGAAACCACAGAAAAGAAGTATATGGTCACTCTCCAAAGGCACATCGAAAGAGCCAAGTTTTTAGATCCTTCTTGAAAGAGGCTAGGGTGGGGGCTTGCCTAATCTCACCAGGTAGTAAGTTCTACAGCCTGCAGTCATGCAAAAAGCATGCTTTCTTTCCCTTCCACCTGTGTGGACTGCTCCAGCACACATGCACTTTTTAAAAGCCTGAAACAGCTGATCAACTCATTGGGCTCTCAAAACATGGAGACATTGACACACAGTTGGCTCAAGGGAAGCACAAGTTGAAAGCAAATAGAACTCTGTGGAACTTTTTCTTTTAAACTTTATAATATTAAACAGAGATAAGACATCTGCTTGTGTTTACATTAAGATACTCGCATGTGCATATATGAGGTCCAGCAAATAACCAAGTGATTTAAAAAAAAACCCTTCTGCTGGATGGTTCCCATCCACCTTCTATCTTAATCCACTACAAAGTCTGTGAGGATGGTGGGAGACCATTCTCTGGGACTGACAAGTCTGTGTGTGGACCTCTTGTCAGGTCCCAGGATTGTTTGCCTCAGTTTTAAAAGACACATTTTGGCAATGCCTGGAAGCACCCTATGTGGACCAAATTTGTACATGGAGCTTAAGTGTAGGAAGAACACATTTGCATGAGATTTATGCAGATAATTTTCCCTTTTCTGCATGGAAAAGTGGAAGGAAAGAATGATCTTCCCAACTGATCTGATCTGAGAAAATTCTTTGTGGCTTTCAAACACGCTAGGAATCAGGCCAGCTGGGATCATGCAAAACTCGTTCATTCATCCACCCCCACAGCTCACTATAGCAAAATATCACAGCCCGTTTCCTAATTTTATAGTCTATGCCACTAATCAAGATAAGTCAGGTGGAATTCTATATTTTCTCCACCCAGACTTACACCTGGGATAAGGTGCTAAATCATTTGTTGTTGCTATTGTGTGTCTTAAAGTCATTTCCAACTTTTGGCTTTCTTGGCATATGTGCCAACAATTTGGGAAAAACTAATTGTCTCTAATCTTACTGTTTAGTTGGCACAAATGATTATCTTAGGCATATCAGAACTTTGCCAGTTCTTCTTCTTATTCTGACTGTAAAGACAATATGCTCAATATGCTCTTGACCTTGCCAGCTATGAGAATGTCCAAAAGACTTCAGGGAGTGCCTCAGGCTGGATCTACATTGCCCTATATCCCAGGATCTGATTCCAGATTATCTGATGTGAACTGGATTATATCAGCCTCCTTCTACACTGCCCTATAAATTCCAAATTATCTCCTTTGGACTGGATTATATGACAGTGTAGACTCATATAATCCAGTTCAAAACAAATAATGTGAATTACTTGCTTTCATAATCTAGATTATATGGCAGTGTAGAAAGGGCCTCATATAATATAGTTCAAAGCAGATAATGTGGATTATCTGCTTCAATGGTCTAAATTATATGGCATCCACCCTGCCATATAATTTAGACCTCCCTTTCTCACACTTCAGGGGTGAGAAAGGAGGTATATAAATACTGTAAATAAATAAATAAATAAATAAATAATCTGCTTTGAATGGGATTATATGACAGTGTAAACTCATATAATCCAGTTCAAAAAAATTAATGTGGATTATCTGCTTTGATAATCTGGATTATATAGCAGTGTAGATCCAGTCTGAGTCTACACTGCTAGATAACCTGAGATAGGGCGGGTAATCTGGAATCAGATCCTGGGGTATAGGGTAGTGTAGGTCCATCCTCAGAAAGATTCTGGAGCCCTTTAACCAGGGTTTTCCAGTAAGTGAAAATATGGCCTAAGACTAGATGAAAAGGTGCACAAATATTCCAGTCCTTTCTACACTGGATGAAAATCCCAGAGACTCTTGGGGGGGGGGGGGGGGTTGGGGTTTTTTAAACAGTTTTTCCCAGATTTCTGTTCCCACACCCTCCCACAACCTTGGACTTTTGCTTGGAGGCTGGCTAGATGCCATCCTAGATCTCCAGACCCCCTTCAGTACCCCTTCAGCCCCCATTTCCCCATTTCCCCCTCCAAAACATATCAGATCAGTGAAGGCACCTCCAGAGAGTACTCTCGATGCTCAAAAGTGACATGTCAGGAGGTGGAGCAGGAAGTGGGAAATTCCTCAGATAAAACCGATACAGGTTCTGCATTTTGGGCCTGTCTGGAAGGGTTCTCAGAATATGAGGGTCAATTGAGACATCAAAAGAGGCACACATATGTACACCTCAGAGATGCATGAATGCACTCACAAGCACATGCAAAGAGAAAACTTTGAACAGAAACCTAGAGGTTTCAGACTTCCTTTCTTGCTGACTGTTATTTAGAGATCAGTAGGAATGTGAGTAAAGGTGACTAAGAGGTGAAATGGTGCTCATCTTCTGCAGCCTGAGGTGACCAACTAATTCTGAATGGTAGGGCCAGTTCTAATTTATATTATTATCTTCAAATTCTTCATGAGGCTATGGACCTCATCACATTTGCCACCAGAATAATCAACTGTTACCCCACATCTCGCATCATCCAGCTTTCCCCCATTGATCTTCATGCAACACAGGAAGCCTCCCATGTTGCTGCCACGGTGTACACCAGTTCCTCCTCAGTTTTGCCACGGACCCCCATTGGAAGTAGATGTATGCTATGGGACGGGAGCCAGCAGGAAAAACTGAAGAGGAACTGGCATAGGCAGCCGAATTTTAACCGTCTAATGAGATTGTTAGACAAGCAATTCAGCCCAAAGCTATTATCACACTACAACCATTTTGCCAGTAGTTTCACAATAAATCTTACAAAAAAGGCAAGTTTGCTGTGATTTGATCTACAACTACAACTGGCTTCCCCTTGCCAGCCATCATGGATAGAGTCGTGCTGGAGCCATACATTAACATTTGAAGTAATAAAGCATATATGTTTTTTTAAAATTTGTTGTGCAAAGAGGTATTTAGTATCCCATTGCATAATAGCCCTGCATTGAGCAGCTTCAGAATTTGCCCCGTGGTCATGTGGTGGCTAGGGAAGGGCAGGTGATATCTAAGTACTGTATATTTGGAGTATGTCAATGAAGATTCAGGAAGGTGATGGCTGGATTTTTTTTTCTTCACAGCTACAGATTGGCAGGTGTATGTTGACAAATTACTTCCTGATCTGCTGACCATAAAATGAAGCGTGGGAGTATGCATAAGTGCTGAGGCCATGGTTTTTGCAGAGGGAGATGAAAAAGAAGAGCAGCATGAAATAGACTCAGAGTATTAAGCTCCCTGTTTGTCATGTTGGTTTGTGGTCAAACTGTCCCTAAGTCTTAAAGTGCAGTATGCATTTTCATGTCAATGAGCAAGTACAAAGCATTTTGCATAGGATGTTCATTCAGCTGGCTGATCAGGTTTGCAATAAACACTTCCCACAATCTGTTTTTATTCTTTCTTTCACCTTGCTTGTCTTGCATTTTGGGCCTGTAGCACAAGGTTTGCTTTCTAACAGCAAACCTTTCCATTTACAAGCACAATTTAAACTCAGTTTATACAACATCTGACCATCATTCAGAATACTATCTGACTTCATTGCATAACCAGAAAATCAGAGGTTGATGTTGTCCTTTACATGCTTGCAGTGGTGACGTAAAACAAGAACATGCCAATGACCAAAATCAATGATAGCTTAATACACCACAGCCTCTCTGAAACTTACTGATTTCTGAGACATTTTGGCCATGATTCTGTCTGGAACTACATTGCCATATAAATCTATATTATCAAAGCAAATTTTATCTGCTTTGAACTGAATTATATGAGTTTACACTGCAAGATAATCCAGTTCAAAGCAGATAATGTGGATTACCTGCCTTGATATTCTGGATTATATGGGAGCGTAGAAGGGCCCAGATGAGGGCTAGGATAGACTAACACCCCTTCTACACTGCCATATAAAATCCAGATTAACTGCTTTAAACTGGATTATATGACAGTGTAGTTTCTTCTAATCTAATTCAAAGCAGATAATGTGGATTGTCTACTTTGATTATAATGCTTTGAACTGGATTATATGACAGTGTAGACTTTTATAATCCAATTCAAAGCAGATAATGTGGATTATCTGCTTTAAAAATCTGGATTATATGGCAGAAGTGGCCTCATATAATCCAAAGCAGATAGTGTAGATTATCTGCTTAGATAACCTGAATTATATGACAGCCTTTGGCTGGATCTACACTACCATATACAATCCAGATTATCTGCTTTGAACTGGATTATATGGCAGTGTAAACTCATATAATCCAGTTCAAAGTAGATAATGTGGATTGTCTGATTTGATTATCTGGATTATATGGCAGTGTAGATCCAGCCATAAAGAGATAGACAATCAAACTTTCCAGTATGTATCTAATAAGGGTTATACAAAACGAATGCTATAGTTTTCTAGTAAATACTCTGTTTCATCTGCATAGGTGAGATGTTTTAAGGATTTCCCCTTTCCTCTTAATTTTTTTTCTGCAGATTTTTATGAACTTCTGAAAACTTTGGGATTCTTTCAAACCTGCTTGTGCCTTCTCTTATGCATGAATTGTACTGTTTTCTGTTGACAATTAGACTCCAGAAAGTGGCATTTTAAGTTTTTCATTTTGGATTGTCTCATCATAGATTCAAGATGCAAAATGTAGTATGCAGTCAAAAACTCATAGTATACTAGGACTTGGAAGGGCAGCTATGACGGAACTAGACAAGAAGTTGAAGTGTAAACATATATCATTTCATACCAAAGTCAGAATTGTCCATGACACTATATTTCTGGTTGCTATTTATGATTGCAAAAGCTGAACAGTGCAGAAAGCTGATAAAAAAAATCATTTGAAATGTAGTGCTCGGAGAGAATTTGGATTGCCAATAATGGAAATAAATAGGTCTTAGAGCAAGACATGCCTTACGTTAAACTGAGGTTGCCATAATTTGGTCATATCATGAGCTAACTCATTGAAAAACAACAATAATGTTTGGGAAGGTAGAGGGAAGCACAAAATGAGGGAAACCGTACACCAGATGCATTGCTGCAGGTCTGCAAGACCTGACCAGGACTGTTGATCATGGTGAGCTTGGAAGTCTCATAGGTTTTCCAAAACCTTACATTATTATTATTATGTTATTGTTATGTTTATTTATACCCTGTTTGTTCTCTCTATGAGGAGACTCAAAGCGGCTGCCTCTGCACCTGCATCTCCGTCTATATTGAAAGATAACACATGAAATGCAGGACCAGATCAGCCCCATTCTTGCATTTGCAGAGGCACCTGCATAACCAGGAAGCAGGAGGGGAGAGTTTCTGCCTACTTTGTGCTGGTTGTAAGGTTGCTGTTCAGATGTCAACAAAGGCATCCACAATTGCCATTAGCTTAGATGAGATTCCCTAAGCAGCTAGGAGCAACAGCATTAATGAAAACACAGCGGTGTTCTTTGTGCTGACAAAGGGGCAAAGGGGATGGTGCCAGGTCTAGATAGTGGATCGGACTGAATCAGACCTGATATAGCTGTCCAGATTGCACCAAAACTGTGGGATACTCCAGGGTTTTCTAGAAACTCTGGAGTATTTGTGTCTTTGCCCAAAATGTGGCAAAGTTGGGGGGAGGGGGATTGCTAACTGTGCATCATGGAGACAACCAATCTGTCATCGGGGTAAGTCTATATTTGTGTAAGTGTAGATAACCCTAGATTTTCCAGATCAATACTATTCAGTTATTGTAACTTCATAAAGAAGAAGAATTTAAAAAGAAACAAATCTAAGATGGGACTCAAAAAAGAAATCAAGTTCTTGCATAAGTAAATATGATTTCAGAGACTAAAAAGAAAATGAGTTGTTTGAAGCAACAGGTTTAGGAAAGGTAGAAAAAAGAAAATGATTTTGAAAATAAGAGATGAAAAATGTTTTTAAAAGGATGATGAAGAAGATTTTTCATAAATACTACTCTGTTTTATGTATGAAATAACAATCTCCAGATAATAAATTATGATCATACTCGAACAACCAGAATTTGGTTATAATTTCAGATTTTCAAAGAACAGGATTGAATCAACCTATTAATGTGACAAAGGCTGAATCTACAGTGCCATATAATAATATAATGCAGTTCCACGCAGTTAAGCTAGATTATATAGGGCCCCATATACATTGCCATTTAATGCAGTGTACGAAATGCATTAGTCTGGGGCTTCCACATGACGCACACAGGCTAATGCGATTTAACACAAAGTAAACCAATTCATCCAGTTTTCCCAAAGTTAAAAAACACTAGGAATGGTCCAAATCATCTAGAAGTTTTAGGTCTTTCCCAGTTTTGGAAAGATAGGGACTGCAATTTCGAGTCCCCAGGAGGATCCAAAAGTGGGATTTCCTAATTGTTTACTTGAAAAAATATTGTGGGAATTTGTTGGCAGAAGGCTTTAAAGAATAGTAGAATTGTTCATTAATGGAGAAGCTAATTAAGTTATGTATCTGGAGGGAGTAGATATATTTGATGTTGACAACCATTAGTTGTGGAAATGGACGTTTATTTTCAGTATTAGTATTGTTGGGCGGGGGAGTTGTACAGGGTGAAGTAGCATAACTTCCTTTTTTCAAAACTTAATAAAACTCATTGTATGAATCAGAATTTTATTTTTTATATATAATGTAGGTGCATACCTAAAGTTTTGTTTTACGTAGTTTTGAAGATCAAATTAGGTAGGTGACATCCCCCATTCTCCATTTTCCATACACTGAGTAAACCGATTTCTGGCGTTTGTCATGACTCTTGCCAGCATAGCAGGCGTTATGTTGGCAATTTCTTCCTGGATGTTGGTCTTCAAATCTTGTAGGGTCCTTGGACAGTTCACATAAACACGGGATTTCAAAAAACCCCATAGAAAAAAATCATAAGGGGCCAAATCTGGAGAGCGGACTGGCCACTCCAAATCCGCTTGAAAAGTAGGCCTCAATGGCAAAAGCACGCTCCTCACTGTTCCAACGCATGATGGTGACTGAACTGTGTCAGGACAAAACTTTATACTCCCGCCTCTCGAACAAGACCACTAGCTCTCCGCTACGTCTTCAACCAACTGAATGGCACGCATTTAAAAAAAGGAAGTTATGCTGCCTCACCCTGTACTTTACATCTTTTTTGAGATTTTACTAATATCTTTAGTTTTGTTGCTGTTTTTCCTATGTGTGTTTTATATCTTTTTTCTATGTTGATAAACAGTTTTAATTCATATTTCTCCAAACATTGGCTTACAGCTGTTTTGGATTGCAGCCTCTGCGATACAGGTTTTTATCATGTCAGAAGTGAATTGGGAATATACTGCAAGTCACCTCTGGTTTGAGAGAATCGGCCGTCTACAGAGACATTGCCCAGGGGACCCCCGGATGTGTTACCATCCTGTGGGAGGCATCACTCATGTCCTCACATGGGAAGCTGGGGCTGACAGAAGGGGCCTCACCCCATCTCACAGATTCGAACCTCTGACCTTCAGGTCTTCAGCTCAGCAGTTCAGCTGGCACAAGGGTTTTATCCATGGAATCACCATGGCTCCTTTATATGCTCCTACAATACATGCTCACTATAGATTTGGAGAGTAGACATTAACTCCTACAATCAAAGCATTTTGTACCAAAGAAAGAAAAATGTTCCCAATGTTTAATTCGCAAAGCCATTTCATCCTAAATTATAGGATGCTTCATCGGATCCAAGTCCCTTCATTGCTAAATTTATTGATTTTCAAATGCTTTGATATAGTCTCAATCTCCTCCATCCCCAACATTGTCACACATGTACCATTCCAGCATCATACACAGGCAACTCCAGGTTGTACAAATATTTCTACAAATCAACTAGTTTTTAAGTAAAGCATAATTCCCATGAATTTCTCACCTGTTTAGGTGTTTTGTTTTGTTTTGTTTTGTTTTGTTTTGTTCAACATCGCTTTTTGACAAATTGCTGCCTGCATTTTTTAAAAAAACTAATGAAATTGTATATGAAAATACTGGAGATAGTATTGGGCAATTAATAGTTAATACCAGGAGTTCAAAATTACTGAATTCTATAGAGTTGAATAATTTATACTTTGTCACCTGTTAATCATAGTATAAATCCATTTTTTTTTGGAATTTGCACAGCCCCCTCAATCTATGGACAATATCTATGGTTTCATTTACTAATATTAAAAAAAACCCTCTCAGAAGTGCTTGTACAATCCATGGCATGCTCCTGGCCCAGGTAGAGTCTAAATATAGGCTTCACTATTATCCAGTTTCAGGAATCCACGGGGAGTGGGGGTGTCTTGTAATAATTCCACTGTCTATATGGGAATTGTACTGTGCTATTTACTTGGGAATATGTAGGTTTTATCATGTGTCACATTATCATTTCATACAGCAGCATTTCTGCTGAACTGGGACAGTAAAGAGGATTTTCAGCTTGATTATAAAGATATACTCCCAATTTAGACCAGCACATATCTTAGTCAAAACTTTCTATTATGTTTTTGTTTGTGTTCATTATGATCGTAGACTTCTTATACCACAAGAAAATTTATAGAAAGAGTTGATATACTCACAAAGGTCTGCCTTCCGGAGATTTTTAATTTTTATGATCTTGACTGTGAGGAGGCTGCATGGAGCAGACTCTGGCAGCTGAACAAGAATAAAAACAAGAGGTGAATTAACATTTAGCTTATTGTAATGATTACATCTCATGAATGCTTTGTATACCACAAACCAAATAATTCCCCATGGTCTAGATTTACAAAACAAGAGGCACAAGCTAAATAACCATCTGAGGGCTTGTCTATGTGGGCTTAATAGTGTTTTAAGTACCTTATCACATTGTCTTCAGGAAGGCTACTTCCTGTGTCCTGACAGCATCCTAGGATGTGGTACAGCAAGTGATGCGAGGACAGCAGTTTCTCCACTGCATCACAGATTCGCCACGCTATCTGGCAATTCCCCCCCACCGTCGCCCGACTTCAGGATTTAAGTATTATGTGAGGTCCTTAGACAGGACAGGCCGTAATTTTTACACCCTATATTCCTTGTGCTCAGGTGGCCTGAGGACATGGGATGGCAGTGCAGAATCGGGTTCAGAGATGCTAAATGATCAGAACTCCTTTTTGCCTCTACAGTAGCCAGGGGGTTGAAGGTAAAACCTCCCCATGAAATTTTCTAATAATGGGGCTTTTTAATATATAGAAGTGAATCCTGTATCCCTTCAAAATCTTCTGATCTTTCATAAACACTTCTGCTGCAGTTTTTTCTCTATGGCCCAGTCCAGTAAAGGTTGCCAAGTAATAAACATCACTTGCATCACCCCGGATGCCTTCTCTATGGACCAGGAAAAGTGGGGGCATCCATGGGGCCATGGGGGAAATTGTCACCCCATGCACTGCATTGCCCAGATTGCCCCCTTCCCCATCACAAGGGGAAAGCACCACCATCAAGCTTCCACCTGGACTTACCCCAGCTTACTGAATGAGGACAAAGGAATTTATGTTAAATTTCAGATATCTAGGGATCTCATCATAAAGATGAGGTCCCCTGGATCAATTCATCAGCCTCTGTGGCAAATCGGCAGGGTGGCAGGGCAACCCTGGCACCCCACATCCCACCTCGATGGCAATTATTCTTCCCCATTACATGTGGGGAAGCATTGCCATGGTGCTTGCCCCCCCCCAGTCTCCCGTGTTCGGGGCCAAGTGTCCTGCATTGTGTGATGGTTGACGTGGGGCTCCATCGATCAGCTGTACTGCAGGCATCCTAGGACGCTTGCAGCCCATCATGTGATGAGGTCATAATGTCTCCTGAGGGTACTCCCCTCAGCAGTTGCAAGGTAAATTTGCTTTATTTGTCCTTGGTAGATAAGGCCTGAAAAGTACTTTGTTGAGCTTACAGCTTTGATCTGATAATAATATTTATGGATAAATCTAAGAACACTATGAAAATGACATCTTTTAAACATTCAAAGCATGTTGGGATAATGAAATTTCATGTGCTATGTATTGAAGATGTGACTACAAAAAGAAAACTGTTTTAAAAGAAGATAAAGAATAAAAATCAGAAGAAAGACTCTAGAAAGAAAAAAGTAGTAGTAATCAATTCTAAGAAGAAAATGCTAATTATGAATCCTCTAAGTCTCTATTTTTGAGAGAAAAAATGTGATATAAATAAACATCATCATCAATTCCTCAGTTATAACATGCAATTGTTTTGTTTATAATCATTACTTGCAGTTTTAGAATGATTTTTCCTTATTTGGTTAATATAGTTGATATTTTGGCTCCCACACACCTATCTTTTGGGGTGTGTTTCAACACATATTTTCAACCCAAGCAGAATAGCACCTCATACTTTTGTGTAATCTCCCAGTGTCATGTCATGTCACTTCAGTCATGTGCAAAATATAAAGCTCATATGGTTTTCCAACATACATAGGACATTCCCACTGGTAACTTTTGCATTTATGACAGGAGAACAGCTTCCAACTGCAGGGTCTATATTAGTCCCCTACCCATGTCCCCATCTTAGCAGTATGGAAGAGCATACAATCAGCAAACGTGGCATTCCCCCAGCCCTAAAAAGATAGGACATGCCATATAGGACACATGATTCCTATAATACTGCTGAGAACACTTGGAATGCCTCACAGTAGCCACATAATACTCCTTCTTCCTGACAACCTGGAAGACCATCTGTAGACCCATAACAGACTTTCAGTCCTGCCATCTAAGCCAGAAACTCAGTCAATCCCTATAAAAGGAGCCTTCCAGTTCCTATTCCATACAGCCTGCAGTTGGATCCAACAACTATCATATCCCAGACATTGATCAAGAGGAAACCTATGTATGTCAACCCAACACTCAAGCAGAAATGTTCCCTATGTTTCAAACATTAGAAATGAAGCAATCCTACTTCTGCACTGAAAGATCATTATAGAAATAATGTCCAACTATTTGGTGAAATCATAGATTTTTTTTAAAAAAAATCTCTAGCTCCTTACCTGTTGTTTGCTTGTAAATATCCCCATTGCAAACCTCGTCTGACAGATTCCTAAACAGTTTAAAGACAAGTAGCAATGGATGGAGCAAATTAAGTCTTTGAACTGAGGCGTTGATGATCTGACTCACAGCTCCACCTCTCTCTTTAATTTCCATAGAATGAAGCAACCTGTTTCATCAAACACTTATGTTAAGACCAATGAACAAGTGTGCTGGAAGTTTACTTGTGACTTGCATCAATGGAAGACAGAAGAAACTAGAATGATCCTACAGCACTGAGTTACCAGGATTACCACTGACTGGTCCTGAGAAGATATATGCTTCCCTAAGGTTATGTAGGCAATTTCTAGCTGAGATCAGACCTCAGTTCATTCTTGACATCCAGATTCTTGTGGCCAGCATGATGAAGAAGAATTCAGCCTGGCTTGGAAATATCTATGAATCTTCATTGACTTTGTTGTTCCTGTGTTAAAATGTGAACTCTCTTCTCTAACAAGTAAATATGTTTTCTATTTTTTAAAAATGGGGTTTAAAATACACTACAACACCCTGTACCCACTGGACCAGAAACTGAGGTTTCACTTATCCACATCTGACAAAATATGGAAATTTTCTAGGTCCTCCGGGTAATACTGTGGAATGATTTCATGGAAATCTACCTTGGAATCTACCTGAGTGACTTAGCAAATTCCCTGAGGAAACACTTTACTAGGTCTTCCAAGGTGACTTTAGGGTAATCTCCAGAACCAGAGAAAGGGCCTTCTCCATGGCTGCCCCCCACCTCTGGAGCTTCCTTCCTAAGGAGTTAAAGATGTCCCCCTCCCTCCCCGCTTTGCTCACAGGCTTATGAGGAGGAGTAATAGTAGCTGGTAATAATACCATCATACCTCTGATTAATAGTTGCCATCCATATCTGTGCCCTGCTCACCCCACTAGCTCAATAGATATCTTGAGCAATGATTAATCGATTTGCCCCAAAGAAATGGGAAATTATTTTTTTCCATTTGATGTTTGATATTTTGTCTTATGTCTGTTATAACAGGCTGTGCTTTTTATTTATTTTATTTATTTAATTTTAGTTTGTTAAGTTATAATTTGAATTTATATGTTGGGTTGTATAAATTTGTTAGTATGGATGTATTGTTGTATTCAGGCATTGAATGTTTGCCTTTTTTGTTTGGGATCCTCCCTGAGTCCCTTTGGGTAGATAGAGCAGAATATAAATATATTATTATTATTATTATTATTATTATTATTATTATTATTATTTTCAAAAATGTTTGCTATTATCTATGACTTCCTGTTTCCACAGTAAGTATCCATGGGTACAGGGATAACATTGTATCTAAAACTTTAAAAAGAGGGCAACACTCTCTGATCTCTGAACGAGATGGTGTAGTTGTTATTCTCTCCTCCCTCCTACACCATTCCTACCTCCTTCCTACACCATTCCAGGGTGCAAGAGCCCAGATCAGGTGGACTTATGGGTGTAGTGCTTCTCATGCAATCCAGTCCCTCCCAAATAACTTATACATACCAAAGGAAGTTATAAAAGGGGGAAACAATGATGCCATTCCAGTAAGGTGAGAATTTGATTACAGTTCACATTGTTTAGCATCATTAAAGCATAGTACTCGATGTTGTAAACTGTTGTCCAGGCAGGTTATTGGAAAATATTAATGAGGTGTATTAGCTAATTGTAGCTATTTGAAACTATCACCATGAGGTAAGCAATACCTTTAAGAATCCAGGACAGAGAGAGCAAGAGAGCATAGATTATTATTAAAGAGCACAGCAAGGGTTGAAGTATGTCCAGCCTTCTAGAATTTGTAAGATTAGAAGTAAATGGGCAGCTTTTTCCAGGCTTCCCCAAATGGGACTATGTGTCTGGAAGTTTAAGTGTTTGCTGCTATAGTTTTTTATATATATCCAAGCAATTTTTTTTGTTGTCCCAGACTATATTTTCTAGCAACTACCAGAACCAGCTACAATGTTTTATTCCTAGTCTTGAGTGGGTTTCAGACAGGCCTGTAGCGAGGAGGTGGTTTTAGGGGTTCAACCCCCCCCCCCTGAAATGTTTCAGATTTTTTTTAAAAAAATGTTTTACTCATGAATTTTAATTGGTTAACCAAATCCCCATGCTAAGTCTATGAGATGCAAAAAAATTAAGAGTCCCTCCAGAACTGCAAGCACTATCTCAGGCAAATATTGACAATTTATTCACACTGTCATTACTTGCAGCAATAGTCGATGTAGTGAAGCAACCAAGTTGGGGATGTGTGTGTTGAATGCTCTCATTAAGGAGGCCAGATTTGGTGGAGGTGGTTGACAGGGGTGGAGCTGCAGGCTACTGAAGGCTGCTCTGCCCCCTGCTGTGCTCTTTGATTCAGCGTGAGCTAGGAGGCAGGTTTCAACCCCCCCCCTCCACGAAATTTTAACCCCCCCTCCCCCGAAAATTTCAACCCCTCCCGAAATTTTTTTCTGGCTACGGCCCTTGTTTCAGAGATACAGCAGAACAATCTGTTTTCCTCTTCTCCTTTTCGATTTTGTTTCGAGTTATAGTGAAATGACGCATTTGAACTATAATTCTGTGACTTTAATTTGAAGTTTATTTTTAAAAAATAGAGAGCAAAAACATTTGCTTTTTAAATCACAGGAAACCCTGACTCAGTTTTAAAACACCTCATGCAAATCCAAGAAATTGCTACAAAACATCTTCCAAAAGAATGGAATAAGCTAAGAAGAAAATGCCAAGAACTGGCAAAACTTAACAAAACTGAAGGAGCCATATCATAAGTGTTCATGCTTCTTTAGACAAATCTAAAAAAAATACCTCAGTTGGAGCAACAGAGGTATAGTTGTCATAGTGTGCTCACTTATTATCACATCTGTGCATTGTATTTTCAAGTTTTTTAGCAATTCAATCACCTGCAATACCAGTTGGAGCAGAGAAGCAATTGTGTGGATTATGTTGTGATATGATCTAGTCACAAAGTGATGCTGGACTTAGTTATATCTGGGTGGAGCCATGAGTTTCCTGTGTCTGTTACATTCCTGGTGGGAAGAGACAATAAAGTTCTTGTCATGTTTCCTGACAGGTGTGTAGAACATTAAACCTTTGCAACTTTGGATCAGAGGTCATATTTCCATCCTCCAGATTCTTAACAGCAGAGACCTTCAGCTTTCTTGATCCTTTGTCTCTTAGAGTACAATACAGTCAGCTCTCCACATTTGTAGGGAGTTAGGGTGCAGTACCCATGCAAAAATGGGAAAATTTGGAGTATCATAAGCCTCCTCATGCATACCAATTCTATCCTCTAAATTTCCTGCTGTTCCAAGAGAGCCAGTCAACTTCAAGACCTGACCGGCACTGTTAGAAAGACAAGTCATTGGGAGGAAGAGGCCTGGGGTGAGGCAATTAATGAGTTAGGAAATACTCTAAAATCTGGCTGGCTCTTTTTCTGGAACAGGAGACTGAAAAAAAGAGGATTGGGAGGAAAAATCTAGTTGAAGAGACTGATGGATTGGGAAGAGGTTTTAAAAATCTGTCTTGCATTATTGGAAAGACAGAAGATTGAAAGGAAGAGATTAGGGTGTGAGCTAATTAAGTGGTAGCTGCATACTCGCAAATTATCAAATCTAGAAAGAGAGCCCTGCAAATGTGGAGTGCCAACCGTACATTGATTGATGCCTTCCCATATAGTATTCATATTCATACCACACGCTACTTGTGTATGCTACATGGGAAGCCTATATATATGTGTGTGTGTGTGTGTGTGTGTGTGTGTGTGTGTATAGTTACATGCTAAAATACAAAATGGCCAGATTCTACATCAGCTGCTTATTTAAATATAATTGATTGCTGGCTCCCAAGTTCCCAAAACTGGATGGAAATGGCGTCACCTAGGCTCAGATTGCCAGCAGAATTGACTTCTTTCTTCATAGTACTGTGGCAATACTGTCGCAATCATGACTAAGTAGTGATCATGAATATGGAATGGTTAGCAAGATTTACTCATCCAAAATGCTTCCATATTCACAATCACTACATAGTCATGATTTGACACTATTATCATGACTGTAAGTCATCACCACCACCTACTTTACAAGGCGTCAGCTGCATAAGGAGAAGGAGGCTCATTCTACCAGTAATCAGAACATGGCTGAATGATGTTTTTGCTTGATTCTGGGCTGGGGGGGAAGGCGGCAGAAGAGGTTGCTTAATTGGGCCCACTTAACTAAGTGTAAAATATTGCTCAACATTTGTTAACTATGGATGCAAAGAATCAAATATCACCTTTTTAAATATTTTATGCACCTTGTCAGAGGGTACCAGATTGTTTTCAGTCAACCAACTCAATTACACAATTAAACCAGAATTCCAATTTTAAATTGTGTTTAACTTTTTTATTTATTTGTCTAACATTAGACTAACATCAGAATCTTCCACATGTTGATTCACAAGTCCCTCTCTGTTTAAGGAGGCTGCTTTCCTATTAAGTGTATTTACACCTGCAGATGAAAACATGCAGCAGAGGAGCTTATGACTTCCGATGTTTTCTCCGTTCCACTGCTACACGCAAGGCTTCAACAATCTTCTTTTCATTGTTTAGGACATTGTATTCAGTCAGATTCACCAATTTGCTGAAATTTGCTCTTGAGAAGCACACTTCACGAGTAGTAAATGGGGAAAATATAGTAGAGACATCCACATCCCCTTCCTTTATATTTCCTGCGTTCCGTTCCACACCTGAGAGAGAAAACAACCAAATTTTACCAAAAAGGTTTTAATCTAAGACATAGTTGGCCCAATGAAATGAATGTTATTAACCTTAGCTACCATCTCCCACTTTTTAAATATTTCTAGATGTTATGACAACATAACCGACAACAAAAAGGGTTATTTTTTTTAAAAAAAAGTCTATGAAAGCAGTGGTGGTCATACTCTGACTAATGGCAGCCTTTCCAAACTAAAAACATACACCAGGGGCTTTTCCAGCCTTCCAAAGCACATATTTAATGTTTCATTTGGGGGAGGAGATGCAGAAGAGAGACTGCCCTCTTCCTGTTTTCATAGAATTGAATAATATTAGCTAACAGGTCAAGGTTTTTGTTAAGAATGCGCAAAATTGCATGAAATCACAGCAAAGTTGCCAGAAGTTAATAGGGACCAGGTGGAGCCCTGTGGCACATTTGATTGTTTCATCTATGTGGGAGTCCTTTCTGATATTCTGTTCTGTTCAGACACTAGACAAAGTTCCAGGCCTCCTTAGCAGTGGCACATTACTGCTATAATATGGCATAAAGTTTATTGGCAGCAAATGATGCAGCAGATGATACACAGCAAGTGGAAGAATTAGGCCCCCACATTCATTCCACCCAGACTACCTAATTCCTGATTGCTGGCTATTTGGGAGAATTTTGGTTGGGCTGCTATCCCATTATGTTAGATGCCAATGAAAAATATATATTCCAAGTTTGGAAACTCCAGGTAACTCAAGATATGGCAACTGGACTGGTTCCGGGAACATCTAGGAGTGAGCCTGTAATATCAATACTAAAATAATTCCACTAGTTGCCATTTAGTTTTTGGGTAAAGTACAAAGTGTTGGTTATTCATTTAAAGCCCTACATTGTTTGGGTCCAAGTTACCTACAGGATCAGATTTTCCTATATAACCCGCCCTGTACTTCAACCAGCCAGAATCTGACAGGCAACCATCACCCAGAGGACCTTTCTATCTGCCACCCCAAGACTGTGGAACAACCTGCTGGAAGAGCTCCAACAGCTCAGTGTGTCAGAATTTAAAATAGAATTCATAGAAGATTGCATGCCTACAATCTTAAACTGTGAATTTTATCTTTGGATTTTGCCTATGTAGTACCCCACCTTGAGCCTTAAAGAGAGGTAGGTAAAAATTAATATTATTAAGAATTTATGGTGGAGAAGAGATTAGATGAACATAGAAATCCCTGTGTATTCTTTCTTCATCAGCAGGAGAGCAGGGCATGGAGGGAGGGAGGCAAAAGACAGCATAGGTCCTTATAGGGGGCTAAGCAGGCAGTCTCTGACAACCACATAATGCCAATGAGCAATGGATTGTCCATAGGCATACTAGAGTAACAAAGAACTGAAAAAAGATGAGGTGTAATGACAAGACTATGGTAACAAAATTAACTGTGATCCATCTAATTTGTTGGGTCTCAAAGGAATTATGAAGGACTATATAATGATTTAAAACTACGAGTTCAGGTCATTTGATTGGCTGGTTGGTTGATAAGGAAAGTTGGCCTACAATATATACTGAAACAAAGTGCAGCATGGCATAGTGCTTTGAATGTTTGAGAGACTCTGGAGACAAGGGTTCAGATTTCAGCTTGAAAACTCACTGAGTGACCTTAGGCAAGTCAAATTCTTTCTGAGGCTCAGAGAAAGGTGATGACATCCCTCTTCTGAATAAATCTTGCCAAGAAAGCCCTGTGATAGGTTTTCCTTAGGCTCTCCATAAGTGAGAAATGACTTAAGCGCACACAACAATAACAAAAACAGTTAAATGTAAAAAAATATAAAAGATTAACAAAACAAACTTATAAAACATCTAATTCAAAACAGTGAAATAGGCCAAAGTCTGTGAGCTGCTGGCATGACAGGCTCTTTCCTGTGTCATCAGCAAATGTGCCTGTGAAGGTGGTGCAACAGATAACTTTCCCTAAAGTTCTTAAAACCCAGGCAGACTCTAATAGGGAATGAAGTCTTTCACACAGTCTGGAGACAATCCAGAAAGAGTCCTTAGTTCATCCGCACATACCTATGCAATTCACATAACTTACCAGGTTCTGAATATCTCCTATAAGTATCGTTTGTTAATGGGAAAAAGAGCACTAAAGGTACATCTACATTTTCTTTATCTTCAAACACATAGCACTCCTTTAGGGTGGTTTTCCTGTCCTCCTCGCTGATCTCAACTTTAGGGAACGGGATTTTCAGCTCAGAAGCATATGCTGAAAATTGGTCCAGATTCTAGATAAATAAATCATTCAAAACAAACTGTGAAAATTTAGACAGAGGTAAAGATACAAAAATCAATGTAAATACAATGGGTCCTTTAGTATTCTCTAAGGTTTGGTTCCAGGGTCCACAAAATGCATGGTATAGTACAATGGTGTCCCTTATATTAAATGGAAAAAAGGGGCTGCTTTTGGGGGGGGGGGGATTTTAAAAATATTTTCAAGTTATGGCTGGTCCAATTCATGGATGCAGAATTTGTAGATACAGAGGACTAATTATATATAAAAACCTTACACTACATATGGAAAGACAAGTAAGCGAGAAAGCAACTTAAAGCTTCGCAATATCTAGCACACAAGTTCAAAATCTACATAACTAAAAAAATGACCAAACTTTTTTTTTGGAAATATTTGCTTGGTTTTTCAGATGGTGAGCTTTTAAGATGTAGTATTGTTAATCCAGCTTCAATGTAATGTCAGAAATGCAATTTTCTTCAGTGGCATTCTTTGCAGAAAGATTTGGCAAGATTGGAAAACAGATGGACAGCCTTACGGCTTTTTATATCTACTGTATTTTAAGCTTTGCAAGACATCTTGAAACCCTATTCAAAGCAATTGTGTAACCAGTGATCAGAGCTCCTGGGAAGCTGGAAATAAAAAAAAAGTTGCTCTTTGACTGCTGGTTCTACGGAAAGTTAAACAGCAGGAGTCTGAGTAGGACCCTTCTAGAGGCTAAAGATGGCACAAAAATTGACAGAAAATGCATGACACCCATCAGTTGTGTTGCTCAAACCTGATCTAGGGAAAGGAACACTTTTCTCCAAATAATATAAGCATGATTTAGAAGTTTTATATTATTCACTAAAAAAACCTGTACCAATAATAATAACTGTACCAAGGAAAGATAAATGTTGTCACCTATATAAATTATGCAATTTAATATATCCGAAAGGGGTAAAATCAAAGTTCTCTAAAATCAGGAAGCTGCATCAGAACCAGTAAGACAGAAAAGCAGAAATTCAATGAAATATTTCACCTTGGTCTGTAAACCTCCGGAGTAATTTAAATGTAATATAACATCCACTTTTCTTTCTGGTCTAAGAAGGGGTGGGTAGCTAGTGTTGATGAAGAACCCAGTGTCCACCAGAGATAGAGGTTGTGCGGCTGTTTCCATCAGCCTGTCAGGTTGAGTATCCACCACGGTGTCTGAAAAACAAATATTTCCCATGAGCTTTTGTGAGTAACAACCTTCTCTGCCAAAGTAACAAAGTGCCCTCTTCATTCTTTCATTCTTTTGGATACCATGAATTAACTGCTTTTTGAGTCCTTATTTTAAACTTTGCTAATTTTAATGTTTAATGTTTTCTTCTACTAGTTTGTCTTGTATCATAATAATAATATTGTTGTTCTTATCTTGTTGTTTTTAACATTATTGTTGTAATGTAAGCTAATGTGAAGTCTTTAGGGGGAAAACATAGGAACAAAGACATTTCAGAAAAACAATGTTACAAAATGTGCATGATAAATATGTCTAGAGGGCTTGTCTGTCAGCATGCCTTCATTTTCTTATTTTGCTGTTTAAAACAATAGGAGCTTGACTGAATTAGCCACCTTATAGGTTAGGGTTTGTACCAACTACCACAGTCCATAAGCCTCAGAGCATCCTTCAGATGTGGAGGGCATAAAACATATAGAACAGGCATGGGGCAAACTTCGGCCCTCCAGGAGTTTTGGACTGCAACTCCCACAATTCCTAACAGCCAGTAAGCTGGCTGGGATTCCTGGTGTTGAAATCCAAAACACCTGGAAGGCCAAAGTTTGCACATGCCTGATATAGAGCATTATCAACACTCTAACTTTGCAGACACTGTACAAACCATTGGCCACAATTTTGAAAGCTTCACAGTTGTTCCCTGACCTAAGACTAGCCCTGCCAATTGTCCTGTGGGTAATCTAAATCTAATTCAAATGAAGCAGTTTTTAAATGACACACTAATGTCATTAATTCTACATTGTAGAATTAATGCAGTTTGACACCACTTTAACTGTCATAACTAAATACTATGGAATCATGGGAGTTGCTGATGATTAAGGCAAATGGACTCTTTGGAAGAGAAGGCTAAAGACCTTGTAAAACTGTAAGTCCCAAAGCAGTGAGCCATGGCAATCACATACTGCGTTAATTCTACAGTGTAGATGGACCCATACATACCTGGTCAGCCCAGTGGTCCTTGGATATTTTCAAAAAAACAACCATTTCAACAGTACCTGTTTAATAAGTATATCTTCTCAGTACTTGTACCATGTATCCTGAATGAAACTATATTGATGCAGCTGTTATCTGTCATTTACTTATTTATTTTTATGTTAAAAGAAACAGTTTTAGAGTGCAACTGGTATCACATTTTTACTAGAAAATAAGTTTTTTTTTTAGTTCTGACAATATTGGAAAGTGTAGAAATAGCAGAGGAACTAAATAAATGTGTGTTATTAAAATGTGAATATGCTTCTTCTAGAAGGAAGAGCTAAAAGCAGGCAACATGTTACCTCCACAATTGTTTTAGGACATCCACACAAAGGGATGCAGCAAATGCAGATTCAAAGCAACCCAAACCTCATCACAGCAATTTTGACATAGCTTTGCACTAGCTGTATCTCAGTTTTGATCTCCTTTTAATTACAAAATATATTTCATTGAGCTAATTACCAAACATAAGTGAGCATGATATGTTCATGGGACTGTTACTACCACTCAGTTAAATCCTAGTTCAGTTAACACAGAATTAGATCACTTGTTGTTCCAGCAAACAAGGCAGGGTGTACCAGCTTCTTTGCCAAGACTCTGGTTGTGATGAGTAACGTCTAAAAAATGTTTCAAAACCTGAGTCCATCCCTACAAACATAGATTTAATACTGTGCCTTTCCACGTAGAAAATTGCTTGTTCTCCAAATAGTCATCATTAAAGTGGAAGCCCTTCATGAAGTTGGGATACTCTGCCATTGTTGGGCGTCCTGTTAAGACATCTCGGAGAGCAGAAGAAAGCTGGCCAGGTGGTGTAACTAGGCGAGTTTCTAAACAGTGTGGATTTGTAGATGGAAGAGAATCATCTGAAAAAAGTAAAAAATTATTTAGTCCCTTGATACATGTGGTTATAGTACCATTGCAATCATCAAACGCCTAGGAGAGGAAAGTTTTAGTGATAAAGTGTGTTATTTGCATCATTCCTTGAAAAAATATTTATCCCCAGTTTCCACCTTTCATTTTGTATCTTTCAAAGGATAGAACATTGTGAAAGACACAAAATATTTTGACTACAGTATAAAATGTAGGGGGTTTTTTCATGTCAGGAGTGACTTGAGAAACTGCAAGTCACTTCTGGTGTAAGAGAATTGGCCACCTGCAAGGACATTGCCCAGGGGGTGCCCGGGTGTTTGACGTTTTATCATCCTTGTGGGAGGCGTCTTTCGTGTCCCTGCATAGGGAGCTGGAGCTGACAGAGGGAACTCAACCCAATCTCCCTGGATTTGAACTGCTGGCCTATTGGTCAGCAGTTCTGCCAGCACAAGGGTTTAATCCATTGCACCACCGGTGGCTCCTTATAAAACATAGGTAAATACAAACAAACTGCCATTGGCTGGTTGTTGAAGGATTCACCATCTTTGCTGTGATGGCACTAATGAGACTCAGCCAGAATCAACCTTTATTTTCCTACTATTTTAAGCAAGCTAATATCTTCATAGAAGTCTCTTTCAGGAAATGACAATTTACTGGTAAAATCAGTAAACAATTATTAGTCACCCTTCTATTCATTCCACTTTATTCTTTTGTTATTTTTCTTAGACTTAAGTAGGGCTGCAATTCTTTGCTGATTTCATTCTTGAAGGCAACAACAAGCAATTTTGGCCATTCTCTCCTCACTGTGAAAAGGTAATTGTTCAGAACTTATTCTGCACAAAATTATTTGCTGTGCAGAAAATGCTGTTTCTTCAGCGGAAAATGTTGGTTCCTATCTAAGGAAGAAAAAATAAAACCAACCAACCAAAACAAAACCAACAACTCCTCCACTGTGTTCCAATTTTGCACAGAATAAGTCCTGAATTGCAAAGAGTCCAAGATTCACCTTGTCAGGGTTTCCAATGCTGGAGATACACATTTTTATCTTCTTAAATATATTTTCAAATATGATTGCCATCCCTAGTCTCAAGTGGTCTGTCCTTTCTCTTCCTCTTTGTACTTTATTATAGAAAGCATTAAAATAACATAAAATAAAATTGAACTATTCTTTAACACATCCTGAGAGGAATGCCTAAATGTTTCATTTCTGCAGGACAGCAAGAAAACTACTGTTTTTAACTTATCTGCAGTAAGAACAACGAAACATTAGAGGTTTTTTTAAGGACAAGATGTTGGAGGTTTATGCTACTGAAAAAGAAGAAAGGGAGAGGAAGTGGTGGTAGTGGTGGAGGAGGAAGAGGTTTATAAAAAACTGCATATAATTTTTGCAATCCTGAAATGGGGAAAATAATTTAAAAAGACACAAAACTTTGCTAAGTGGCAAAGTGAAAATGGCAACTTGTCAGCAGTCTCCATCCAAATTAACAAAGCTGGAACAATTTTGACAAGATGAAAGAAAAAAATGGCAGGACCCAACTATGCAAAGTTACAGAGATTTAGCCACAAGGTTGAATAGTTATGCAACCAACAAATGCTAGTCTGTTTTTGTTTTCTTAACTTTAGTGTCACAATAATATTTTGTACTTTCACAGTGTTTAGTATTTTTGTGTAGAACAAGTGATAACAATCCCAGTTAAAGATATTTGATTCAAAGTTGTTACATAGAAAAATGTGGAAAAGTCAAAGAAAGTGAATACGTTTTCAAAAAGGTTGTTCCTGGAACATAGTCAAACCAAAGCCAAACCCAAATAATTGATGGAGGAAACAAAAGTGTTCCTAAAAACTTAAAGGCTAGGTGGATATTTGTTGAGCTGGGACAAAAATTCAGTTAGTAGAAATTATAAGATGGTCCAACCACTGGGTGGAGTTTTTACTTTTAAAATTAAGGGGGCAACTAAGTGGTAGAAGGGCTGCTGTTCACACCAATGCCCTTGTAAATAATTCTGATGCAACTATACTATTAAATAAAGTTATGAAATTATTTTCTTAAAACAAAAAAAGCTAAAGGTTAAAGGAAATCACATTACCAATTTCTTCTATTCTGTCTCTTGTCCATTTGTGCCAGAAATCTTCTGAGCTAATTGCCAAGTGCCAGAAAAACATGAAATCCAAGGAAAATATACTGCTCCACATGCCTGTGAATTGGAACAGGTTTTAAAACACACAAAAATCATGACGTATGTTTTACAGTTTCATCACTGCCATTTTCTTACTAACTGAAGCATTTTTTCTGTGTCTTTGAACCTATGTTTTGTTTTTGCTCTCTGTTTCACACAACTTGGTAGCGTTTTCTTCTTGAGACCCTAGTGGTGAGATATGGCTCCCCAGAGGGAGGAGGAGAGCGGAAGAAATAACACAATTTTTGTTGGTACAGAAAAGGCCAGAACATTGTTAGTTACAACTTCTGTGCAATCTTGTTATTTCTGCATTGCAACCAGATTGCTAGTAATTGATGATCCATTTTTCCAATCAATGCTCAACTGAGTTCATCAGCTAGGAGTGATGGGAGTGGTGTAAGTAGTGAGCCCACTCTAAAATGGGCTGCTGCATGTTAATTCTTCCACAACCAGAAAGTGATAGCTGGGTTGGATGACCTCCAAGATTTGCCAAACGCATCTAGATCTTGTCTCCAAGGTTCTTTAGAAAAACACCTCCCAACTGAGGTAAGTATACCCAGTCTGTGCATGAACCAAGCCACATGTCCAAACATGCCAAGTCCTCAACAATAAAATTCAGTCAACGTTCTGACACAAAAGTAAAATATTTAATGTATATGTTTTGTTTTATTTTATTTTATTCTATGTATGTATATGTAGTATCAAATTGTGCCTTTTTTGTGAGCCGCTCTGAGTCCCCTTCAGGATGAGAAGGGCAGGATATAAATACAGTAATAAATAAATATAAATAAATATTGCCTCCATCATGTTGACTACCTAGACCAGAGGTCCTCAAACTTTTAAAACAGAGGGCAAGGTCACAGTCCCTCTAACTGTTGGAGGGCTGGATTATAATTTGAAAAAAAACCTGAATGAATTCCTGTGGACACTGCACATATCTTATTTGTTGTGCAAAAAAAAAGCACTTAAAAACAATGCAATAATTAGAATGAAGAACAATTTTAACAAATATAAACTTATAAGTGTGGGCTGAATCAGGCCCTCAGGCTGTCATTTGGAACCCCTGACCTAGACCTCCCCACAAAATAGCAGCCTACAACTATTGTGGTATGAAAACAACAGTAGATACATAGAAAAGTAAGTATACTGAATTAATTCTGAAGAGGCTTACATATTGACAGTAGGCACGGCACTCTAACACATTGTTGTGTTCAAGAACTTTGCAATGTGTGTCGCATATCATTACAGCATCAACTATATCTTCAACCACTCTTGAAAAAAATAAATCTTCGAGATTAGAGATCTCCAAGCAGGTACTACTTGATAATAGGTCAACTGATTTCTGTTACATAATATCAGTTGAAGTAATGAATATTTTCCTCATTACACAATTTTACCTTGCATGTAGCAGATCCGCTGTTCTGGAAGCCTCTTCATCACTCGCCCCATGAAGAAATCACTTCCAAAATCTTCTACAGGAATGTATGCCCCATATTTGAAGCTTCCCACTTCATAAGGAGTGAATTCCACCCATTCTGTGAGCACAACAAAATGGAGATGTAATCCATGGATGATCAAGTCCCATTATATATAGTGGTACAATAAAATGTTGTCCCCTGTATAAAACTGCAAAATCAAGGTTTGCTTTGGGGATTTAAAAAAAATATTTTAAGTAATGAATTATGGAATCCATGGATGCTGAATCTGTGGAAACCACTTAATACTGAGACTGTCATACAGTTTATTAATTTGCTCTGAGAAAATGAAGAAATGAAGAGAGAATGGTGGTGAAGGGAGAGAGGAAGAACAGAACTGCTGTTCTAAAAAGTTAGTCAGAAGAGCTAAACAGGAAGGGTTAATGTGAGGCATTCCCAAAAGCCTTTTTAAGCATCCTCCTCCATTCCAGCAAAAGCATACTCATCCTGACCAAAATTGCACAGTCACTAAAAGACTCATATCATTCATTAAAACACTGTAAAAATGAATTTACAGCTTTTACTCAGACAAGTTTCCTCAATATAAATTGCATCAGAAAGTCAAACAGTTTTTATTCTTGAATGGTTTCAGGCTCTGAACTGTTCGAGAATTACTATTCCCAAACACTAGGTAGCAGTATGCAGTTAACTCCTCCCACCCATGAAACTTCTGTCACTCGAATGAGATGTGAGGCAATGGCATCTCCTCCTTAGCCTCTCAGATTTTGTTCCAGAGAACTTGAAAATCCTAAGATCTGCTGGTCCTATTAAACAGCCATTGATCTTGTTGAGAAAAAGCTAACTACTGCTTCGACTTTTAAAAATAAAAAGAACTATACAATGTTTTTAAAAACTGCAGCCTTTTCCCCAAAATACAAAGCAAATCTGTCAGAAGTTAAACCTCGAGATACCATGCTTCCCCGAAAATAAGACACTGTCTTATATTTATTTTTCCTCAAGAAGACACACTATGGTTTATTTTCAAGGGATGTGTTATTTTTATCAAGTATGGTACAACTATCTGCATTTATGGGATGATCTCTCTAAGCTCAGTAGCAGACTGCTTGCCTAAGCTTTTCCGCCTATCCCCTGGTGTTTGTGTGGGGTGAGAGAGACCCACTGACTGTTGCTGGTCAGTGCTCGGGAGCATCAGCTTTACTGGTATTTGTGGGGGTGAGAGAGGCCCACAGACTGGTGCTGATTGGTGCTGGGGGAGAGAGACCCACAGTGCTGAGTAAAATGGCAGCCATAGCTTTACTTCTTCCCCCTGAGGACACAGAATACCTAAAGCAGAGCATCCTACTCCTCACTTCACTGAGGAGACTTTTACTTTCACTTTCTATGTCTTCCTCTATGGCTCAGCTTGCCGCACGCACAGAACACCCAAGACCTGATGGGGGAGCCATAATTGTACGCTGCATAGGCACGCCTATCACTATGTCTTATTTTCGCAAATGCTTAGAAATCCTGCTATGGCTTATTTTATGGGTATGTCTTATTTTAGGGTAAACAGAGTAATAACTGTGTTCCCATACAGTTTTTTAAAAAAACTTTTAAGCGGGTATAGCCTGTTCCCATCTAAGGGGGGGGGGGGGACACAAACTGAACTGATTCATTTTGTGATTGTGCTTTTCCTGCACGGCAGGGGTTTGGACAGAAAACATTTCTTGCGGCCAATATTGCGTCCGCTAAGAACCGTCCAGCTGAACTGTTCCGATTTGTCAGAGTACTATTAAATCTGCCTAAAGTTGCAAATGCGCCTGGCGGGGATGAGAGAAAGGGCCATCTCGACTGTGCCCCCCCCCCACCTGTGGAACGTGCTTCCAAATGAGATAAGATTGGCTTCCTCCCTCCTGACTCTCAGGAAGAAATTGAAATTGTGGTTTTGGGACCAGGCTTTTGAACAATAGACATAATTAGCACTTTGGTTGGAAATTAACTGGAATAGTGTTACAGCTGATGATATTGTTTATTGTTTTAACTAATGCTTTACTGTTTTTAATTAATGCTTTATACATTTTAATGGTTATTGTATTGTAATTGTTTATACGTAGCGGCATCGAATTACTGCCAAAATGTAAGCCCTCCTGAGTCCCCCTTTGGGGGTAGAGAAGAGACAGGGTAGAAATACCGGAAATAAATAAAAAATAAATAGATGGCCCATGTGGTCTCTTCCAATTCTATGATTCCAAGTGGAAATTCAGCATATGTTAATATAGAGTAAATACAGATACAGGTGCAAGGTAATTTATCATCACAATATTACCTCTATAATCCTGAGCACTGTAATCGTTTTTGAGACTAACAGCCAAGTAAATGGGCAAAGGATTCTGACCATCAGTCACAGCCCGTCGCTCATTTGAGAGTTTATGATTGTCTCTCTGCAAAAGACAGAAAGAAATAATTTTAGTCAAAATTATGAGCTCTTTAGTTTAAGGACCATTTCAAGTCTCAGCTTCCATGCAATAGGGTACATCCATTGACTAAGCATGTGTTCACAGATGTTTCCCCCAGTCTTGGAGGCAGTAATTTGCCCTGCTGTTGCTTCCCAGGTAATTAGTAACAGAACAATTGTAAAACTCATGGTTTCATATCACCAACATGGTGAACAATCACAAATAGAGGTTCTCCATGCATTTGTCTAAACCCCATTTAAAGTCATGTAACACATGTGGGGAAATACAGGCTGGCCTTGCCATGACATTCCCCTTAGTACGATCTCCAAACTGACAACTTCTTGACACTGTCACTGACTTGCAAGGTCTGCTAGGTAGGCTTACAAATGCTGACTTAAATAGACTGTAAATATATCTGGTTTTATAAAGATTTCCAATGATGCTGACAGCTGTATTCTCATTCAATCAAAAATAGGCAGAACTCCTTTGCAGACCTTAACTTTAATACAATAAGCCTGGAGAACTGAGATAGGGGGCCACACGCATGAAAACAGAACAGGGAGCAAATACAATTTGCACTAGCAGAACCAGGACTGTCCTGAAGTATTTTGATCTCATAAATTAATTAGTATGTTAAAAAGCATTTTCTTTTCAAATGATAACCCTCCAAAGCACCTAAATCAGGCATGGGAAAACTTTGGCCCTCCATGTATTTTGGACTCCAACTCTCACAATTCCTAACAGCCTGTAGGCTGTTGGGAATTGTGGGAGTTGGAGTACAAAACACCTGGAGGGCCAAAGATTCCCCATGCCTGATTTAAATGTACACAAGTACCTTCTTCCTTTGAATAATCTTAATAATATTTCAAAGTACCAAAAATGCCATTACCCCATCATTTAACATGGACTCAACGACAAGTCCCCAGAGATCTATAAATGAAGTGTCGTAGCCCTCCTTGGTTCTTTCTTTCAGTTCATGACGATAATATTTCAGATTATCCACAGAAAAACAGCCCAGCTTGCATTTGGTCACTTGCTTCTGTGCTTTATGAATGGCTTCCTCCATGTATTTCTGTGACCAGTCAGGATCTTCATACAATTTCCCCATAGTCCTGCATTCCCAAAGAAAAAAACAATCTTCCACACTCAAAAGAAATGCAAAAAGGCAGTTTTGCACAAAGAGTCACTTTTTTACACACTAAAACACAAAAGCACCAAAGAACCTCACAATCTTGCATACAAAAATATAGCATTGCGAGTGACTGTGTGAAACAAAAACAAAAACTTGCCTAAAGTCATTCTCATAAAACTGAAGTTTCCGGCAACGCTGAGACGATGTAAACCCTTACATGTTGTTTTGAAGATGTTAAACAATACGGTAGTAAAACGTATATGTTTGAACAAAGCATGCAAACAATAGCAAAAGTTCTCATTACCATGTTGTGCCAGATAAACCTGTGAGGTATGTAATCGTGTCTAACAAATTCAACTTCTGCAAACCCAGTAGACTTCCATACATTGCTGTAAATGATCTGATTCCACCGCCTGTCGTCATGATTGCCACCACAGGAACCTGTTCAGTAGAGAACAAATGGTGGTAATCTGGACAAGAAAACTTTTTTTATGGAAGAAGAACTAGGAAAGAAGAAATAAATACTAGAAAATGTGTTTTGAATGTCAAGAAACCCCATTAAATAGAATCCTAGACTGATGCAATTTTTGACGTTCTGGTTAAATTCAGCACAAAATCCACAGATGAATTTTTGTTGTTGTTATTCACAGAAGAACATAATTTTCTGCACAGAAAATATTTGTGCAGAATTATATCTTCTGTGCAAAAAAAATGCTGAAGTTGTAGTTTTAAATTTTGATTGGAATATTTGCCAGGCTACAACAAGCATTCAAAATTGTGTAATTTTTGAAAACTTGTTTATTACTGGCTGAAAATTGCTAAAATTACTCTATAATATGTCACTGTCAAGTACAGTAAACACTATGAACTATATTGCTTGCTTTGAGTCTCCTTGTGTAGAGAAAAAGTGGGGTATAAATAAACATAATAATTATTATTATAACAACAACTACTACTACTACTACTATAGGTATAAATTTAGATTGCTTTTATGGAAGTCATATACTCATCCAATTGCATTCTAAGCAACCTAGAAGATTATGTTCTTGTTCAATACATACTTTACAATAGCTTGTTTTCTTTCCAGTAGACCATAAACCTTCACAAACAACTACACAAGAAAAGTGCAGTGCTGCGGCAAAAGCTCCTAGCAAATATCCCATAGCAAATTACTGTTTCTAACATTCTTAGATATTAAGTAAAACAGATGATATAAACAGATAGGTACATTCTGAGGCAGAACACAATTTCATTGTTTGCTTCAGGGAAAAGTTAAAATAATAATCTACGACATCTAATAAAGAATAGCTGTTTTGCTTACTTCATCATCACACAGCTTTTCCTTTAGTTCAAGAACCTTCTCCACTGCGGGAGCAACGTAATTCCTCCTCATTTTCAGGAAATTCTTTTCCTCGGGACACAAATCATATTCTAAGCGCACGTCCAGACCTTTTGTCCTGCAGTACAGTTTACAATTAATAAAATTTTACAGCAGAAATAGCTGAACAGCATGGGGACACCACAACCTTCAATAGTCCAACTATGGCTGGACATCATCATCCATTTTATTTGTTACCCACCTCTCCTCATGGCTCAAGGTGGAGTGCAACACAATCAAAATATATCAACATAAAAGACATGAAATAAACAAATATATTAAAACATATTACTATAAAATTATAAAATTATATTAAAACACATGGTACAGAGATTAAAATACAGTAGTAACAGAATGTAAATATGAAATTCATCATTTAAAATTGACTGGTAGGCTTGCTGGAAGAGATGCGTTTTTAGTTGCATCTTAAATTCTGACAGCTCGTTAAGCTGTTGAATCTCTTCTGGCAGATGATTCCACAGTCTAGAGCAGTGGTTCTCAACCTGTGGACCATGGTCCAGCAATGGGCCGCAAGAACAAAAATCTGGTCCATTAACTTCCTTCCTCTTTATTTATTTTATTTTATTTTATTTTATTTCCGTTCCTTTCTGCAGAACTGACCAGACCCGCCCCTTTTGGTACTAATGTTGGAGAGTGGTCAAAGTGGTCCCTGGTTAAGTGGACCTTGGTCAATGTGGGCCTTGGTCTAAGTGGGTCCAGGTCAAAGTGAGCCCTGGTCAAAAATATGTTGGGAACCACTGGTCTAGGAGCAGGCAAAAAAAGGGGGGGGGTCCTCTGGGTGACTGATGGCAAGTGAGCTCTGGCTGGTTTTATATAGTACTTGTTTGGCAAAGGTCTTATCCCCTCAAATTGCCTCAAAACAATGAAGAATGTGCAGGCCAGGACTACTTATTTCCTATTGAAAATTTGAGACAGAGTGCCTTTGTCCATAAATGGTTCCGGATTAGTTTACCTGTCCAAACATATCTCCTTCTATGAACTATCAAGGAGTTTAAGATCATCGGTGGAGGTCCTGCTCTCGGTCCCAACTCCCATTGGGAGACAGCAAGAAAGAGCAATGGAAGCTCACCAGCTGCAATTTTACATTGTTTTTAAAATAAAATACTTCACTTTTCCATAATGTCTTATTTAGTTAGTTAGCTAGTTATTAATTGCTTTTTATCCTGCTTTTCTCCCAGTACAGGAACTCAAGGAGGCCAGGTTGATCCTGAAAATGCTCTTCGTCTCCAGCTATGATTATGGCTAATTTGTGTTATTAATTTCAGTAGGATTTCAAAATGGCATAAATTTATGTAGATTATGGATAAAATCTCTGGCTTCAGATTCAAAAAAGGATGTTGAAAAAGTTACTTCTGTGAGAACTTGGGACATCTTTCATATAGTCCCATACATGTTTGAGATTCAAAATCACATTTTCCCAATGAAGAAATTGTTTGTGTTTGAGGAAATGGACACAGAAAAATATGTTACCAGTCTTTTGCTTTCACATGCAGTTCAACTATTTCATCCTGAAAATAAAGAGAACAATTAAAACTTTGACATTACTACAGTACAACAATATAATTCTGTTATTCACCAGCAATAACTAGAAGCAAATGAAATATCCTGCAAGTTAGTTAAAAAAAAAACCTTTGGAATTTTTCCCATAGATTCATGTATAAGTCTAGAAAATTTTGTGAAAAAATCAACTTTAAAAAAACGAGCCGACTTAGGACCTTTTTACACAGGCTTGATTTTGGTGACGGTGGCAGGGTTTTGTTTTGTTGTTTTGTTTTTTTCACTTTAACCACAGGAAAGATGGGTTGAGTTGGCTTACAGAGGCTTCCCTCATGTGAGGTATGGGGGAAGCCAGGATAGTGTGGGACATGGGGCAACAGGTCCCCACACCCCCTGGTCAGGCTAAATCTCTACTGGCCTATATCCCAGGATCTGATCCCAGATTATGTGCTTTGAACTGGATTAACTAAATCTACATTGCCAGATAATCTGGGATAAGCAGGATAATCTGGGATCAGATCCTGGAATGTAGGGCAGTGCAGATCCAGCTTTAGGCCCCTTCTACACTGCCATATAATCCAGATTATTAAAACAGATTATCTGATTTGAGCTGGATTATATGAGTCTATACTGCTATATAATCCAATTCAAAGCAGATAATCAGGATTTTATATGGCAGTCTAGATGGGGCCTTAGATAACCAACCTGTTAGTTATATGATATATATTACTTAAATTAAGACCTCGGGGAAAGTTATTTACACACAGGGTAGGACCACATATTTGAGCCAGAACTGTTTAGGTGGCAATGGTTAATATACCATAAACTATTTCCTAATATGAAAGTATAGAGAAACCCTCCTGTATATTTCTTTTTGAAAATACTTCTGGACCATTAGATTACAGGGCACAAATATTCAGATATACAAATGAGCCATTTACATTTACAAGCCCTGCTTTGTGATGCCTGGGATTAGACAAGTACAGTATGTGATCTGACACTGAGCTATGGTTGCTTTCCTATTCCACATCCCCAGCTTTCCTTCACGTTAAATTAAATTCATCACAAAGTTGTGTGTTTCAAAAACAAACAAAGCACTTACCTCTGCTAGTGTTATTGTCTTTTTTATGGGAAGATCAATCAAAGACAAAACCATAGTGGAATTGTTTTCTTCATTTTCTTCAAATGCAATTAACTAAAGACATAAATATATACGTTTTAAAGACGTCTTTGACATGTGTCACGTCAGTTTTACATTGCACAAGATTAACATCAATACACTTATTTACTTTTTTAACTGAAATGAGTCTCTATGAAGGTACTATCATATGAGTGCTCCTGCAGGATGACTTTCCATTCTGTTTCTCTCTGCCTCCAAATACCCCATAATTGGCTTCAGAGGTTCCCCCATTTTTCTGTATGCCATTTTGAGGGGCACAGGGAGCACCAGCAAGAGGAAATATCTCCTTATATTTCTGGTGAAAGCAGTTCAATCAGAAGAGCTCATTGTCCCTGCAGATTAAATCTGTAATATTTAAAATGTATATATGTCAAGTCATAATTTCTACTTGAACTCTATTTTTAAAATAGTAGTATGACAAAAATATTGCACTGTAGAATCTAGCTATTTCTTTTCTTTGGATTTGATCTTTGAAAAAATTGAAAATGCTTTTTTTTTTTCAACATTAAGGTCGAACTAGGAGAAATTGCTAGAGGATTGGGCTGTTGTATGTTTTTCAGGCTGTATGGCTATGTTCCAGAAGCATTCTCTCCTGACTTTTGCCTGCATCTATGGCAGGCATCCTCAAAGGTTGTGAGGCAAAATGTCAAGAGAAAATGCTTCTGGAACATGGCCATACAGCCCAAAAACATACAACAACCCAGTGATTCCAGCCATTAAAACCTTCAACAATATATTGCTAGAGGATTGCTCCCCTAATTTATTTCAGCCCCAAACCATTACTGCAGCATTAACAAGAGTAACATACATGTGACCATTCTTCTTCATCCGGTAGTGTGATTTCCAGATTTGACTGAAGATTCTTTAGACAGTGAAACTGAAGGGCAACTCTTTTATCAAAGCAGGAATCAGGAGGAAATGCAATTTTCTGTGTTTCCTCATAGGAACCTTTGACTGTAAAAGTCACCTCACCTTCTGCACAGAAAATAAGCAAAACAAGATAGCAAAATAAAAGGAACAACAGCTGGACCATTTTGTCTAATGGAAAACTTTAGCTATGGTCAATATATACAGAATTCCAATAATTAAAGCTGGCAGTGCTCCAGACTGGCCCCAAGGGTAGCTAAACTCCCTGCCTCCATCTCGCTGTGGCAGCAGGACAGAGTCCAAAGTATCCAGTAGAGCCTCACTGAACACCCACTCTTACTTGTGTTGTGTTATCATCACAAGTAGCAGCTACAGGCCTCCAAAGGGCTCCTTTGGACATCTTTGCCAATGTAAACAATGACACCAACGAGGAAAGAGCAATCACCCTATCCTCTCCAGGGAAGCCAGCAGCTCTTTGGAATACCATGCTGTTATCACTACGGTGATAACAATGCATAAGTGCCACCCCAGTTTCCCCATGCCATGGAGTACTCATCTGAGGCACTGAATGTTTGCCTTTTTGTGTGTGTAAACTGCCTTGAATTCCTTCGGGGAGGGAGGGCGGATTAGAAATAAAGTTTTATCATTATATGTGATGGCATGCCTGAACTATATTGTCTGGCTTTACTCAGGGGCTATCTGATACCTTCTGTTAAGACTAAGACCCTTTAACACAGAGGCACTTTAGGCAAGGTGAAAAGATAACCAAATGAGTTTACTGAAAACAGGATGAATAAACGATTAACTCCACCCGGGATTATCATAAGGTAACTTAAAACAATACATTACAAAAAGAGATCTTGCTGGTTGCAGTCATCTTTCTAGGGTCTTTGAAAGTCTTTTGCCTCTGGTGTAAAGTGATGGATTATAAATTGTTGCTTACAAACTGTCTTAATCTTCTCTCCTGTGAAGCTTAGGCTGGCCAAAAGCTTCTGCTGTCCTTTGGACTGTTGCCATAATAATGCTGCTAAATGCAGCAGGTGCTATGAATGCCTGTTTAGATTGCTTCGTCCTAGGATTTCCAGACAATGTCCCAAGCCTCTAGTGACTGTAGAAAAAGGAGTCCAGCAAAAACTCTATACAGAAATTGAATAGACCAACTAAGATTGGCTTCTGGAGGGGGGGAGATTTTAAGCTCCACCCAAAAACTAATACAAATGAAGTTATCTACACTATTGGGAAGGCCTATAAACAGGGAGAACTGAAATAAAGGAGAGGAAAGGGCAGAGGCAAGACTTCACATTATTATATTATATTATATTATATTATATTATATTATATTATAATGATATTATTACAGGAAAAGCAGGATGGTGACAAGGAAGTGCTGGATCATTTCCTGACTTTCCCCAATTTGGAACAAAAGTGTATTATGTGAATGTGCTCAACATGGAGCATGAGATGGCTTCACGTGTCATGTAAATGCTACAGAGATTTTTCTTGCCCACTTCAGGGTGTAGGGCCTGTGTAGATGTGTCCAGTGGGTACTTCTGAACCAAATTTCCAAGATATTATGTTTCATCAAGATAGACAGCAGAAACATCATAAGAAGTAAATATTTCCCTATCCCCACTGTTGGTAGTCAAAGAGAAATTTTGTAGAAATGTTTAACCTTGAAGTAGAGTCACCTCAATGACAAACGGAGCAACCTCTAAATTTGATCTTTCTGTAACAAACTGGTCCACTACTGTCTAAGGTGATTGGGTTCCAAAAACATATCCTGATAAGCCACTGCATACCTTTCCAACACCCCAAAAATGATGTTTCAGAGCCCTTGCATATAAGATCGAGCTGTGGCCCCTTGAGCGTATCGTTTATGTTCAAGTAAAGATAACCGTCTACAAAACAAATAGACGTGCTGTCTAATGTGAAAGGAACATGCATAAAAATTCTGTACATATTCAAAATGTTGAAACCCATTAAAGGCCCACTAGATGCCATCATAAATCTTTCAGAACTTCTGAGTTACTGGTTCAATGCAATACATACATAACTAGTTAATGATGCAATGACCTCACTTGTGTATTGTTGCTTCAGCTTCCCAAGATCCACTATAATCTCCAGACATGAAATTTCACGAGCCTATAAAAGTAATGTGGCATAAGCATCTCAACATTTAATTAACATGCAACGTCGAGCACCCTCAAACTTCTTATTGCCCTTCCAGCTCATAGTTTCACTTTTCCCTTTACTGCTATAACATGCACATCATTATTTCATTTGTATTGATGGAGCTGCAGAAAACTGCAGAAAAATACTTGGCAAATTCACATGCTTCCAAGCTAATTGTATGGAACGCAATCCACAAAAAAAAGATGGCCCACAGTAATTTCTGCCTTTCCGGTTATGTCTCTGGAATAGGAATTGCTGTATATCAAGTCAGATTACTTGTCTTTCTAGTTTATTGCTTTCTGTCCCTAGCATCTCGGGGAAGGCCTTTCATGTGATCTCCTGCTTAATCCTTTTAACAGGGACCTTCTGTCTGCAACACATATCCTCTGTTACTGAATTATGCTTGTTTGTCATGTCCTCTTGATCTCAGCAATAACTAATATTGAACACAAGATGCAAATTTCTGCTTATTTCATGTTAACACATGAGAACAAGAAGGACAAAAGATCAGAAGTTTCAATATCAAGTGGGTTGATCTAGCAGAGCTTTTGTGCCGTTTTCAATTATTTTCTCCCTTTCAAGAATGCAAAATATTTGTGCAGTTTTTTATATACCTGCCTGTTGTTGCTTTTGTCATTGTTATTTTCTAATAACACAAACCCCAACATCTTGCTATTTTAAAAACTCTAGATTTTTTCTATTGTTGCTGTTGCTAAATTAAAAATAGTAGCTTTCTTTGCTGTGTTGAAGAATCTCACCATAGTTTGTATCTACTGGGATACTTGCCAGGATTTGGTAAATAAAAGTTAGGTTTTATTTTATTTTAAAGACCTCAGTCAAAAATATGCTTTTTTAATAATAAGGAAATAAAGAGAGGGAACAGAACACTAGGGCTGGCAATAATATTTAAAAATAGTTTAAGATAAAAATGTGTTTCTTCACCACTGACAAGTTGAATCTTGAACTTTTCACAGTTTAAGACTTATTCTGTGCAAAAACTGGCACATGGGGGTCTTTTTGTTTTGATTGGTTGATTGTGCAAATAATGCTGCTTTCTGCATAAAAACACCATGTGCAAATTCTGTGCAAAATAAATCCTGAACTGTGACTTTTTCATCATCGGAAGAGAATGGCTAAAATAACGTATTGCCTTCAAGAATGAAATTAGCAAAGAATTACAGTCCTACTTAATACTCAAGCCCCTTCTACACTGCCATATAACCCAGATTATCAAACCGACATTATCTGCTTTGAACTGGACTATCTGAATTTACACTGCCATATAATCCAGCTCAAAGATGATAATCTGGATTCTACATGGCAGTGCTGAAGGAGCCACAGAAAAATAATAAAATAAGAAAGACAAAACGTGTTCACTGGTTTTACAAGAAAATTGTCTCCTGAAACAAAACTATTATGGAGATACTGGCTTACTTAAAAGCAGTAGAAAGATAAACATCCTTGTGCTTCAACACAGCAGCAACAAATAAGTATCAAAGCAAAGTGGTGTAATGTTCTCATATTACCATAATATTTGGGAGGGGGGCCCTAGAAATGAGTGTTTTGAGTTTATTACCACCAGTGTTCCATTGGTAACGAGGTTTTCAGAATGGTCTGATCTGAAAAAGAAATGATAAATGAAAATGTTACAATCTGTTATTCTATACTGACAACTTTAAATATATTGGTATTTTGGATCAAATCCATTTTTTTCTCAACTCCCCTCCACCCTGCAGTTCCCATGGCTCTTGTCATGTCATTCAAAAGCCCCTCCCCAATATTTTAGCACGACATGAAGATTGCCAAGGAGAGTAGTAGGAAAGATATTATTCACTCCCCATTTTCCAGACAGAATAGCAAGTGGCTCAAATAGCATTTTATCTGCAAAGGAATATCACCGGCTGCAATCCTTTTAATAAGGACCTGTTCATATTATAGCATTACAGTCAGCTCTGCACATTTGCTGGCGTTACGGGCACAGGACCCCCATATTTATTTATCGTGTCAGTATCAACCAGACAATTGTATTACATTTTTAACAAATTTTTCACAAAGAGACAAAACAGAGTTTGCAAGCTTGGTAGTTGACTAAATGTCCTTTGACCAGTAGGTGGCCATTTGGAGTGCCTCTGGTGTTGCTGCAAGGAGGTCCTCCATTGTGCATGTGGCGGGGCTCAGGTTGCATTGCAGCAGGTGGTCTGTGGCTTTCTCTTCTCCACACTCGCATGTTGTGGATTCCACTTTGTAGCCCCATTTCTTGAGGTTGGCTCTGCATCTCGTGGTGCCAGAGCCCAGTCTGTTCAGTGCCTTCCAAGTCGCCCAGTTTTCTGTGTGTCCAGGAGGGAGTATCTCATTTGGTATCAGCCACTGATTGAGGTTCTGGGTTTGAGCCTGCCACTTTTGGACTCTCACTTGCTGAGGTGTTCCAGCGAGTGTCTCTGTAGATCTTAGAAAACTATTTCTTGATTTAAGTCGTTGACGTGCAGGCTGATGCCCAAACAAGGGATGAGCTGGAGATATCTCTGCCTTGGACCAAGGACCCCCATGAAAGTGGGGAAAATGTGAATAAAGACACTGCTATTTCTTTACCTGATAGAACATCTCTCTTGGAATTTCTAGATCATCCAGCATGGCTATATGGTGACCTCTGTTGAAAGCTGACCATTAAATCACATTGGAGGGATTCGAGATTCCCAGATTGGTGCTTTCTCTAGAAATCTCTAGGTCCTTCAACATGACCATAAAGTTACTGTGAAGGATCTAGAGATTCCTAGAAAGAACAAATCCATGGATAATTGATTTTACAAAATTCCAAACAGTGAATATGGAGAAACAACTGTGTATTTCACTTTAACTCCCATGGAAAATATTGGAGATTTAGAATTCTCAGCCAGAGAGTTGCATTGAATCTCCAAATAACAAACCCCTGGATTCCATCGGATATGGATATGGCAGGTGATGTGAAATTCCGCACTGTCATTATGTGCCATGAACAAGCCCAAGGTGTTTTAAAACAACAAACAATTATAGAAAAAACAATCATTTTATGAGATTGATTTCTTATCTTGAAAGGGAGTTTCTTCTTGCATAATGCCTTAAGGATAATGAAACACTACAATGAACAAGATGCACTTATTAGCCCTGTAACAAACAGTGGAAGCAAATAACTCAATGAGATTTCAATCTAAATCACAATGCCAAAGGATAAGATTGCATATTCACTTTTAGTTTTTGTTGTGTGTACATCCAAGTCATTGCAGACTTATAGCAACCCAGTAAAGTCAGGGCTTCCTTTTAAGATAGTATTCAATTGTATTGCTAATCATATTAGTCATGCCTCTTCTTCATGTTGCAAAATCTATCAAAAGTCAAAACCATGGGGTTTTCTGGCAAGGAATATTCAGAAGCACTTTTGTCAGTTCATTCCTTCAGGAATTCATGGGTGGTCTTCCTTTCAAGTAGTAACCAAGGGCCCTTCATATAATCCTGAATATCAAGACAGGTGATCCACATTATCTGAGTCTACACTGTCATATAATCCAGTTGAAAGCAAATAATCTAGGTTTTATATGGCAGTGTAGATGTAGCCTTAATCTGTTGTTGTTACTTTCTAGTTGCTTCTGGATTATTGTTATTTTTGTGCTGTCTGGAAACACCCTTAACTTAGATCCCTATTTGAACCTTCTACAGACTTTCCCATAATCTGTGCTTTGGAGCTAGCCTTTAAGCATCTCAATCCAAGTGCCAAGATGAAATTGTTGACAAGTCTGTTGTGATGTATCACCAATACAGCGGTAATTTCTTCTCTCAGCTGGATACTTCCGGCACTTCCAGGACATATCAAGTTCTGAATTACCTGCTTTTAGTCAAACTGCGTACCATTCAGCCATCCAAAGCTGGCTTCAATATCAGAAGTGTATTTATAGATAGGAGGGGCTAGTTCATTGTGAGTTCTTCATTTTTGGATTTAGTCTACATAGCAGAGATGAGGAGGGATTTGTTGTTTCTATCTAGATGACTGTGTGAATAAACACATGAGTATACAGCTCAGGCCACTCCATCTTCCATTATGAGACTGTTGCTGGGCTGCCTTCAATGTTTTAATAATAATAATAATAATAATAATAATAATAATAATAATTTATTTATAACCCACCCTATCTCCCTGAGGGTACTCAGGGCAGTTTCCAGCAATGTAACAAATTGGCAAACATTCAATGCCAAAACAAACAAATATTAAATACATCAAATACAATAAAACAACCTAAGACCATATAAGATTGAACAATGAAGTTAAAATATAGATAAACATATATAATATATCAAACACATTTAACCACATGATAAAATATTATAAGTTAAGCTTAAAAGACATTAAAAGTTTACAGCTTCCAACAATGGGCTGAGGTAAACTTCCAGTATCTATTTTTCTTCCATTTTAAAACAGATTGTAGACAATTGGAGTGGCTAGAAAGAAAAGCAATTCCATATTTTCTTCTGTCTGTCAGTACACTACAATCCAAAATTATTTGTTTATGATGAAATTCCAAGTAAACTAAAGGAAGCTCATAATTAATGTGTGGAAATCACTACCAAATTGAGATATTGAGAGCAGTCAATTTGGATTTACAATAGGATTAGAGAAGATAGCAATCAGTGATTGCTGGCCTGATGACATTATATGACCTCGAGTATCAGAGGCAATATGAACTGCTGTGAGTTGCCTCCGGGCTGAGAATAGCGGTATAGAAGTAAAGTAAGTAAATAAATAAATAAATATGCATCTACATACCAGTTGCTAGGATAAATGAGCAGGATGTTATTGCACTCATTTCCTTCCTTTAGAGATAAGACAGTTTTTGCTATTGTTGCTGTGTGCCTTCAATCATTTCTGACTTATGATGGCCCAAAGGTGAACCTATCATAGGGTTTTCTTGGCAACATTTTTATTCACAAGGAATTAGCCTCTGCTTTCTTCTGACCACTGTGTAAACACAACCATTGGACTAGACATGTCTATGGACTGATCTAGCGAGAAGCAATTGTTCTTAAAACATTTGGGGCTTTGTTTTTCAGATAACTAGAGCACAAAATTATGAGAACTTCAAGTTATCGATACTACCTGCATTAATGTAGTCACCTCAGCAGTACAAATTTAGATCATTCTTATATAAATGCAACCCAAGCAAAATTCTCTCCATCTCTGTCTAAATGAAACTCTTATGTCTGAAATGATTATGCTTGGATTTCCTATTCCAATTGTTCCGGTTGCTCAAATGTAGAGGGACAAAAAATCTTTGAGGCATTTCAAACAAGAATATTGTGATGCATGTTGTCTTCTGACACTTATCTTCTGAGTTCTCTGTTGCCAATCAAAGAATAAAGTAAACAAAAACACCTTGGTTGTGGCACTGGTTTTTGAAGCTACACAAAGAGTAACACATTTACTCCTGTGTTTCATAGATATGCTATTGCTTCTGTAACCAATTTTGAAAAGATTTGTGCAGCCACATGTGTGACTAGTTCTACAACCAATCATGCAACCAGTTCTGCAATGGGATGCATTTCACCATCACCAATATACCAACACACAATGGAAAACTATATGTACACAGATAGAATGTCATTGGCATTAGGAGATGACACAACTGAAATACAGGCTACAGCAGAAAAGAGTCAGAGTAATATAATGTTCAGAAAACCAGAATATGGACTTTATCATACCATCTTGCTGAGTTAGTATAGATAATGGATACATACCAAGTTGAGATCCTTCAATGTCACACCTCTCTACAGTAGCAAAACTGGATTGGTTTGCTAATCTGTGGTTGTGCAATAGTCTGCTTCACACTCTCTGTAACCCTGTCTTTTCCCCTACCCAGCATGTTGTGGTTAATTTAACTTTTAAATTAATTTGTATTTTAGAGCAATTGTGCAAATATATATATATAGAGAGAGAGAGAGAGAGAGAGAGAGAGAGAGAGAGAGAGAGAAACAATCATCTTGGAAATTGCAAGAGAGGGGGAGACCAGAGGAGAATCCTGCCCACTGATGTCACATGACCTTGCAGGCAGAAGGCAAACTGGTACCAGGATACAAATGGCACTGTAGGCACAAAGGTTCAATGCCACTCTGCCTTCCTCATTGTAATCAAGTCCTATAACCAGACAACTTTGGGTTCAAATCCCAAGATCTTTTCAGGGCTGTTGTGAACATAAAATGGGGCATACCTCATTTTATCCCACCTTTCTTCTAAGGTGGAATAAAATGAGGTAAAGGAAAAAGAAAAAAACAATATATGTGACAAAACCATTTTAAATTATTAATATTGGTTTAATAGAAAGAAATAAGGAGCCCCCAGTGGCGCAATGGACTGCTGACCAAAAGGTCGGCAGTTCAAATCTGAGGAGCAGGGTGAGCTCCCGTCTGTCAGCTCTTTCATGCATGGACATGAGAGAAGCCTCTCACAGGATGGTAAAACATCCAAGCATCCTCGGGGCAACGTCCTTGATGACGGCCAATTTTCTCACACCAGAAGCAACTTGCAATTTCTCAAGTCACTCCAGACGCAAAACAAAAAGAAAGAAACACACATTTAGTACTACATTGTTTCCTCTATAGTCATATTTTAATAAATATATCATACATATTTTTATACATTTATTCACATTTCTCAGGGTTTTATTCTTCATTGATATTTTCACGCTGGCATCTTTGGATGAATAAAGGTTCTCAAATTCATATCTGTTGAAAAGAAAGAAAGAACAAAAACAGAAATTAACCACCCAAAGGCAGCACACAACCACATACTTCTAACTCTAGATATCTCAAGTATTTCCTTTAGTCCATCTAGCCCCCTGAAGCCAGGCCCATGAAATGAACCACACTGTTTTCTCATCCATCTGCACTGAACACATGAGGTGATCACAGCAGGGCAACTAAGAGATATCCATGTATTGTCGAAGGCTTTCATGTCCGGAATCACTGGGTTGTTGTAGGTTTTTCAGGCTGTATGGCCATGTTCTAGAAGCATTATCTCCTGACATTTCACCTGCATCTGTGGCAAGCATCCTCAGAGACTGTGAGGTTCACAACTTCTGAGGATGCTTGCCACAGATGCAAGCAAGACGTCAGGAGAGAATGTTTCTAGAGCATGGCCATACAGCTCGAAAAACCTACAACAACCCAGATATTCATGTAACTCAGATATAGACAGTTGCAGTTCATGATCCACATGGAGCTCTGGAGTCAACTTCAGTGACCCTTGAAAACCCCTGCGGGTCACTCAAAGCCCTCCCTGTCCTTTAGAAAAATCAGAACAAATTTTGCTTGAAAATGTTGGAGAAAATCCCCCAATATATAAAAACATCCCCAACATACCCACACAATCTCCAAGGAACCCTACCACCATCTCTGTGTTCATCTACACACATCATTTCCAGAGACTATTTTTAGAGTGTCACAGAGGAAAGCAGAAGCATGTGAGCTTGCTGTGGAGCCATGATGGGAAAATTGGCCCCCTTACATTTGCCCACACTTAACATAATACAACACAAGTTCAACTTTCTTATTTTAAGCAAAATTTCCAAAATTTATAAAGTATATTTTCCTGTTATACACATCTTAAAAATTGCTTAGATAATTATGAAATCTGAAATACCATTTTGTTTCCCAGGATTCACAGAAATCCTTTTAATCTGAGGTCCTCCATTATTTTAGAATCCAGGGGGCCTAGGGATATCAATACTGCGAAGCCATTCAAACCAACGGGCTCCTCTGACAAGAAGACCAGGGTTGGATGCTGGAGCTGGAGCTGAAGCTGGAGCAGGAGCTGCAGCTGCATGAACCCTAGCACCTCGTCTTTGGATCCTGTAAGCAAATAAAGAATAAAAAGATACTGAATGTTGGTATTCATTAAGCACAAATAAATAAACACAATAACACAACTCCCTAAATGAAAAAAAACTCACCTCCTCAACCATTGCCTGCTAGGAGCTCCGTTGTCACCCATAAGCAGGCCGAGCTACATATGTAGTCTCTTGACTCAGGGGAGATTGACTAAAGTATTCCATGGACCACCATGCGTATAACTGTTCCAAAATGTCAGCACTAATACATCTATTTTATTGAAGTTGTCAAAGTCCACACATAGTTTGTTCAGGACATGATTGCATGAATAGGATCCTAATACTGTATCTTTTCCATCTGCGGCTGTGATAATGTGTGAATCCTCATGGTGGTGTTAGCATATTGTGGATGTAACCTTTTTCTGTTTCACTTTTCTGTTCTCAAACTGCAGCCATTCAATTTCCAGCAAGCAGACAAAGCGGACATCTGGGTGCTTTGCTTTTAGCTGTTCCTTTTGTTCTGTTTGTTTGCCTTTTTAAAAACAATAATTTAATTTAACTGCACAATTTTGCAATATTTTCCAAGGACAAGTCTGCTTTTTTGTTTGTTGTATAAGCATTCCCTTCACATATGACATTCTGGTGTGATATTTTTGGAAAGGTTACTGGTTTGTATGTTCAGCTAAATGCACACACATGCTTGCAGCACTGATTTCTTAACAAATATAGTGTTTTGTATCTGGACATGCACCTTTAATTGTGATGTAGTTCAGTAGATTCAAACATTGTCAACAATTGGAAACTCCAGAGTTCTGCTGTCATGGACCCAGGTTTGACAAAGATAACGTACTACTAGGAAGGAGCACCAGTTGCACCTCTTACTAGATTAGGACCTAAAGATGGTAGTGCATGTTCTGGTAATCCCAAGGTTGGACTTCTGCAATGAATGCGATTTATATTGAACTACCTTTGTACCAAGTTTGGAAACTCCAGCTGGTTCAAAATATGGCAGCCAGATTGCTTCCAAAAACATGTAAGAGTGAGCATATTACACCTATCCTAAAGTTACTCCACTGGCTGCCAATTAATTTCTGGGCAAAGTACAAGATGTTGGTTTTGACCCTTAAAGCCCTAAATGGTTTGGGTCCAGGTTACCTACAGGATTGCCTTCTCCCTTGCAATCTGCCCCACACAATTAGATCTTATGGAAGTTGGTTACTCCAATCAGCCAGAACCCAACTGGTGACCATCACCTAGAAAGCATTTTCATCAGCTTCTCCAAGACTGTGGAATGACCTGCCAAAAGAGCTCTGACAGCTAAATGTGCTGTCAGAATTTAAAATCCATCTAAAAACCTATCTCTTCGAGCAGGCCTACCCAGCCAGTTTTAAGCATGAATTAAAACTCATTTTAACCTCTACCCTGTGTATTTAATATATGTTTTATGCAAATATGTTTTAATGTGTATCTTTTTAGAACTACATTTTAATGTGTGTATTTATAGGTTTTTTACAACGTTTGTGTGTTTTGACTGTGCTGTGACCCACTTTGAACCACAAGGAGAGGCGAGTAAAAATAAAAGTATTATTATTGTTGTTATTATTATTTGAGGAGAGCAAACTTATTATTATACGAGGGGGACAAACCACAAACCACCTAGTACAATGCAACTTGAGTCCTGCCACATGCACAATGGAGGACCTTCTCACAGCAGCACCAGAGGCACTCCAAGTGGCCAGCTTCTGGTCAAAGGAAATTTAACATAATGCCAAGTTTTTAACTTTGTGTTTTAAATACATTTTAACTGTACCCTCAATTTGCTTCTGACACGATAAATAAATACTTCGTGGCAACATAAAATAATTTGTATAAGCCTGGGATTTGCAATACATTATCATCCACTGGAGTCAACAATTCATCTATATTTATTATGATGGGAGGTATAACGAGATGGAAACATGTATAGGAAGCCAAAAAAATATTTTAACCTGGTGAATTTTTCATCAGTAGAAAGAAGTAATGGGAAGGGAGGGGGGCGGGTAACAGACTACATCCTGATAGCCTGTGAAACTGAGAACCAGAATACTGAAGAAAACACTGTCAAAATGTCAGAATGCTTTGGAATTTAGAAAGCATTTTCCCCCATATAAGAAAAAAGGAAATGCCTTGGCCATTCTACGTGTTCCCAGAACAAATTGGTGCTACAAGCAAAAATTGGAAACTAGAAGCCACTCTGAGTCCCCTTTCGAGATGAGATAGAGCAGGATAAAAAAAGTACAGTAAATAAATAAAATAAAATAATTGTGATATGTGATCCATGCATGCAATAAATAATGTTCACATGTGGCCCCCCATATTTGTATACATATGCATGTGTTTTTTAATCAAGAAACAGGACTGGCTGAATTAGGCATTTTGACAATCTGGTGTAAGGCACAACTGCTTTTGTGTTCAATTGCAGTCAAACAAAACCTTGCATTTTCCCATATCTTGTTTTTAGCTTGAGAAGGAAAAAAACACCAAAACTGACACAAAGCAGGTTCACCTGTAAATGTAGTCTCCAAAGCCACTCATCAGGAGCTGTTTCTGCAGCCCTGGTAAACAACCATCACTATCTGTTCCTCCTCATCAATATTGTATACAGAGGGCTTTATCACACAAGGCAATACATCAAAATGGGAACAGGATAGTCACATATATGATTAAGCTTTGTCACCTGGCATCAAACTTTTTCTGACGTTCTCCTGGAAGCAGACTATTTGGAAAAAGTTTCTTTTCATTAAAGTAAAATCCTGTGAATGATCTCTTTTCCTGGTAGTGTTTTGCTACCATTTGCTGTGTGATAATTCAATTCTGTTTTAATGTTGATTCTGTATGGACAACAAGCAGGCTTAAGTGATTTACAACCTCATCACATTGTATTCTTGCCAGGATGCTGCCAGGACAGAACCGAACAGAGCCAATCACATGACGCAGAGCTACTTGCGGTATCCTGGCAGCATCCTAGGATACTGCCCAAAGAACACGGGAGGCTTCCTGTGTTCTCATTACCAACAAAAGGGCTAGCATGGAGGTAAGCTTGGCAGAGATGCTTCCCCCCATGGGATAGGAAAAGTGGTGATGCGGACTCTGTGGGACATGGGGCGACAGTTTCTCCTGCTGCCCCATAGAATCGCCACACTGCCCGGTGGATCCCCCGCTGTCACCCATGTTAGGTACTTCCATGTGATGAGATCCTTAAGTGCCCTTTGCTGACCAGTGCTCAGGAGAGAAGGGATGGACATTTCCATTTGATTTCCTTCAACTTTTTAATTTCTCTATAGAAATATCATTGGCAAATGGCACGACCCCCCCCCCCCACACACACACACACACATGCACACACCCCAAACTGAGGCTTATCCAGCCAAGAAGGCAAGATTTGCTCACTACCCATCCTGTTTCGTTTTGCAACTGAGTATCTTGGTTCCAGAGTACCAAACGCACATATCTATGCACTGGAAATATAAATAATTCAAACATGCATCACAGAAGAGAGTAATCTAGATTGCATACTGCTTTTGGAAAAAAGTATAAATTTAGCAGGAGTGGAGCCTGGTGTAAGAAAACCCATAATTCAAATTATTAGTGAGGAACATCAAGCAGTCATTCCAGTTTGCTATTCCATTGGAAGTGCCTATTTTCCACAGCATTACCAAAGTGTGACATATGCCACTATATATAAATATTCTTTCAACAGCAACATGGCCCGTAAATATTACTTTTCTATTAATTAGGAATTCATTTTAATATTAAGAGTTGTACTCACAAGCTCCGTAATGTGAATTCAACATCCAGTTCTTCGTGTCTCTAGAAGGAACAAAGAAGAAGCAAACAAGGAAATGTCTCTGTGAAATTTCTTGTGTCTTTTCATATAAGCCTTAACCACTTAATATTTTGGCACTTCATCCATCTCTCATCTCACATTATACAAAATGGGCATTATGGAACCATGGGATTATGTTTGCCTGATGGTTTCAGATCAGGCCTGCACAACCTGGTACTTATAAAGGGTCAAGATTTTCCCACAAAATCTTCAATGGGTCTTCAGAAGCCACACCCCTTCCCCGCCCCCATGCTATTCCAGCCTCAAGAGACAAACCTGGCTCAGCTGAATACCGAGAGCAAGCCTTTCTCCTTCCCAGCCCCAAGGAACTGGAAAATTGCTATTTCTATTAGATATTTGATGTTTTGTCTTATGTCTGTTATAACAGGCTGTCTTTTTAATTTAATTTTAGTTGTTAAGTCATAATTCATGTTTATATGTTGGGTTGTTTAAATTTTGTTAGTATGGTTGTATTGCTGTTGTATTTGGGCATTGAATGTTTGCCTTTTATGTTTGGAATCTGCCCTGAGTCCCTCCAGGGAGATAGAGCAGAATATAAATAAAGATTATTATTATTACTGTCAAAAATACAATTTTCAAAAATAAAAAGCAAAAACTCTATGTTTTAACCTAATTATAGTCAGATATTGAAAAGTGTGTCATTTTTAAAAGACAAAAGTTGTTGACTGCTAATATTCGAAGCAGAATCAGCAGATACACAAGGAAAGTTCAGCTGCGGTAATCCCTCCTCTCCAGTTTCTATTTGACAAAATTAATAAAATAATATCTTCTGCTCATTATTATGCCAGCAATGGTACTACACACGCTGACTTTTCTTTAAAATTAAATTCAGGTAAGGATTCAAATACAAATATACACAGTAGAATTTAATAAAAGAAGATACACTATCTAGGTATGTATTTATAATAACATATAATTCCCTGCATAACTTCACTACTCACTTCTGGATTGAGTTTGAAGTTCACACGACTAGTTTGTCCAGTTTGAAGTTTAGCAACATCAAAGAGAACTGTGTAAAGGTGATCATCCTTGGTGAACATATCTTCATCGTAGACGCTCAGGTTCAGTATATTCTAATAACAGAAATAATGTGACAATTATTATTGTTTTAAAGGTTAATCTTGCTTTCATTAGTGGTCAATGCTATTTTTGTTTATGTAGGACAGAGTTTCTCAAACTGTACTTCTCCAGGTGCTTTGGACTTCAGCTTTCACAATTCCTAACAGTTGGTAAACTGGCTGGGAATTACAGAAGCTAAAGTCCAAAATGGGTCCCTGGAAACCTGGGTTTACACAAGAGTTTGCTAACAGTTCTGCAAGAGATTCCATAATTTTTAACCTGGAGATGTAATAATTTCAATACAGGATTTCTCTGAGCCCTAGAAATTATTTCAAGGATTCCACCAGAGTTAAAAAAAAATTCATGTCAGAAGCGACTCAAGAAACTGCAAGTCGCTTCAAGAATTGTCTGTCTTCAGGGACATTGCCCAGGGCGTGACTGGATGTTTTTACCATCCTATGCGAGGCTTCTCACATGGGAAGCTGAAGATGACATACAGAGCTCACCCTTCTCCTGGATCTGAACTGCCAACCTTCAGGCACAACATTGAGAAAGGCTGCTGTATGAGATTCCAACAAATATTTCTGGAGCAACAAATATGTTATTTATGATTTATTATTTTATAAGTGAAAATTGAAAAAAAATATGGCTGTCTATACCATCTGCCAGACATAGGTTGCATGTTATTTCTTTCATATCCCCAATTTTCCCACAGCAGCTAGTCTGCATTCCATACCCCTGAAGCATGAACAGTCATAACTGAGTTAAGCTTGAAGTGGAGGAGGAAGGTTCTTATAAATTGTCCCCACACCCCTAAATGTGTTTGTCTTCATCCAGCTGCACATTCTGAGTTTCCTCCAAACCTGTTGAATGTTGATGGTCTCATTTCTTTTATTTATCAGGAGAGTTAGTTTGCTATGGTTGCATTGGATTCTTTTGCTTTTACTCTTATTATCAATAGGTTCTTTCATTTTATTCATGATCCTGCCTTTCTTCCAAATGCAGCTTATAACAAATAGCATGTGATTTGTGTTCATGATAACAAAAGATATTTGTGGTCTCACCTTTACCCGACTGTCAATCCTGTAGGAGAATGGTTGATTCCAGACTGGATCTTTTGAGTTGGGAACTGTTACGGTCCTGACTGTTTCACTTGAAGCAGTTGGCAGCCACAGAGAAACATAGCAATCAGTTTCAGAAACTGTCAATAAAATAATTAATTAATAAGATATATTAGGAGTCATGTAATACTTAGGCAATATTTAGGCAACTGGAACGTTCCCATGCAGGCACATGGATGGTTTTGTGTTTGTTGTATATGCAACAAGTCAGTGCCAGTGGCAAGTCTGGCCAAAAGAAAACGGGGGGGGGGGGGGATTTCAGTTCTTCACCAAGTCCAGTAAATGGTGTAAGAGTTGAGAGAAATTTTATTTCTACCAAATGTAGTTCAACCCACAATACAACAGGCATGATCTTCCGATCTCTGTAATTAGAGTAACTCTAGGGGAGAAGTCTAAGGAAAAGGGGAATGTCTCAGCTGATGCAATAAACATTTCAAACTATAAGCATGACAATTACTCCAGCTTTCAAATAGTCCTATCAACAATACTATTTTGATTTCCAGCCTGGATTCTAAAGGCAGGGTACTTTGGAAAAGCAGATTTGTGAGTGTGTCTGAATCAGTAGCAAGGGAGAAGGAGCCCAATAATTCTCTGAGTTGGTAGAGATTACTTTCAAGAGTTTATCTTGATGCCCAGATGCAGAACCCATTCACTAGTGTTAGAAACACAGTACCCCAACAAATAAAAATGCTATTTTTTAAACATAGCAAAACACCTATGTGGGAACCTCTAGATCAGTGGTTCTCAATCTATGGGTTCCCAGGTGTTTTGGCCTACAACTCCCAGAAATCCCAGCCAGTTTACCAGCTGTTTGGATTTCTGAGAGTTGAAGGCCAAAACATCCGGAGACCCACAGGTTGAGAACCATTGCTCTAGGTCCTCCAGCACAGCACCATTGTCAACTTCCACTAGATACTGATCATAGAATTGTGCTAGAGGACCTACACATACCTAGAGAAGTGCTCTCTCTAGGAACCTCTGGGTCCTCCTGTAAAGCAACTTTCAGCTGATATCTTAGAGATAACACATTAATCAAATTGACAAACAATCAAATCCTCAAAGTGAAACCTGAAATTATAGAGAGCTAATTGCAGTTCAAGAAAATCAGACCTACATACATAATCTCACTTTTGCCATCCACAACACCAGAGGATTGCCGGTTAATTGCAAAGGAAAGCTATTTGGCAGACATACAATTGCCTTCCAGTATCTCACGCTCACTCTCTGACCAGCTGAGGAAACTATCTGTCTGCTGAAATATAGGCTTGTCCTGATTGAACTAATCCACATATAACAGATATTGGGCATATAGGCAACTGCCAAAAATTGGAGGAGGGCACAATCCAGAAAACCTTGGAAGGCCATCCCATTGCCTCCATCCAACGTCACAATTTCTCCACCCAAGGGAGGCTTTAATAGCATCAGGTTAACTTTCTGGGTTTGGCAAGGGTGATGTTTTGGCTTAAAACAGGACTGGGGAATTATAATTTTTTTTACAAAAAGTAGTAATTGTAGATAAAAGTAGTGTAATACAAATTTGGATAATGACATTCCACTTACATTTTCACTTAATATAATGTATCTTATTTACTTAGCATTACTTAGCGTCATAATTCCACCTTTATCAACCACCTGTGTCCAACAGTTTTTCACTTCTCTTGATTGCTTTCCTTATCCCCTCATATTAGATTGCTGAGCAAACCCAGAAAGTTCTGGAATGAGCATTCCGGATTGATAATCAGATTATCACAAGCAACTCATGTATGCACAAGAGATATGCCTCAGCAGAAAGACTGCTTCTCTCTTCTACCTCTGTGGAATAAGGAGAACCCCCAAAACCCCTTTATATGGCTACCATTGCTTCTACTTTTTATGTGTGTGTGATTAACAGTTGAATACTGTCCTTTTATGGAAATTTCTATTGAAGGGTGATATACTGAAGAAGAGCTATAATAAATTATCCATAAATAACACAAAGCTTCATGCCTCACCATCGTGACTACTCCTGGGATGATTTAGTAACACAGCAAGTAAGGTGACTAATTACCATAAAACATGGTATTTTGCCACCTTTGCCACCATTGAGTACACAGCTAAAAGCCATTTAAAATGAAGCAAAATCCCACCTTTGCACCTACTTCGCAGCTCTCAGAATCCTTCCCATTGCCTAGAGATAATGGGAATTGTGGTTCAATAACTTCTGGAGGTCCACAAGTGCAAGCATCATTTTTTCTTTTATAGAAAGTTGAAACTGTCAATTTGTGCCATTTCTTTACGTCTGCCCTGTTTTTATAAGTCAGATTTTCTTAATACACCAGGTGTTTCCTAGTGTATTGCTCTTTACCTCTTTATCAGTACTTAAAGGTGTGACTTCCTCATGATTAGGAGCAAAGATATGTTGTGCAGAATTGATTTTGGGCACGTTGGAATGACTTATCAGTTAATCACAACATAACAACGTATCCCAGCAGTAATGAATACTTCCCACTGTCTTCCAAACTGAGTTTCATTGGAAGTCCGAGACCACAATATCCACTCTTTTCTCCCAAGTGTCAAAGGGCAACTAAATGCAACTACCCAGCTCCCTAGATTCCTTCAGCCATTAAACAACTATGGAGTCACATGCTGTTACTCAGATGCATCCTCACACTAGGGAGAGCAGAAGAAAAGTACTTTGAAAGTAAACTGGAAGAGAATTATGTTCCACAAATGTCATGTAGGATCATGACCAATGCTTGCAAAGCTAACTACATACTTCAATTCAAAACTGGAAATCACAAAAAGAAGTGAGGATTGCATGGGAGAAAGGATATGGCTTTGAAAATTAGAATAGAAAGAAATGCACCCATAACAAGAATTTCAGAAATATTTCAAAGATTTGTGGAGGAGAATATTTAATCCTTGACCTAAGAAGTTGAATAGCAAGACAGTATTCAGGAATCCTGATCCTCAGCATTTGCAAGCTGACTAATACAATTGTTCCATGGGTGGAGGAATATACCAGCTTAAAATACGATCAGTATTGTTTCCCACACAACATGACCCAGTATCACACAGAGAGAAGAGGTAATCCCTGGGAAACATCTGTTCCTTTGTTAGCAAACTCACTCTGGACCAACAAAATGTGCAGCATTTCTCCAGTGCAATCAAAGACGTTTCATAGCAAGACAGTGTTTGTGTGTCTACAGATAAATTATTTCCAAGTATGAACAATGTGAAATCTGAAATATCTCTCAAAACTACATTCTGTACAAAACAACAGAATCCTAGAAAAACCCAGAAAGAAAGGAAAATGGCTCACCTCCTAAGTATAGGTTAAAATTCACCTGGCTCTCTCTCTCTTTCTCTCTCTCTGTGTATGTGTGTGTGTATATATATATATCTCCAAAATTTATAAATTTCTTCATAAACATGGAATCAACTCTGGAAAAAGATGCAGAGGACCTCAAGATGACACTGATAACCAAGGAGCCAAAATCCCTTGCTTGGAAAGACATACATTTTTTTTCTGTCTGGCTTTGAATTCCTGTGTATTCAACTATGTTGATGGAGTTGTATTAGGGTCGCATTCTCTTTTTTCTGATATGTATCTTTAACAATTAAATGGCAAGCAGGTACAATATAAGCTTTTCTCAAGAACCTAAGATTTCAAAATGCTGGATGCTACTTCAAACAAAACTGGTTTATCTATACCTACACTGGAATTTTATACAAGTGAAACATCTAATAAGAACATGGAAACAATCTGAATTAGATCAAATTTGGCATTCTGCTTCTTCCAATTTTAACCCAGATGCCTATCTGAGGAATCTGCAACAAACAGAATCTAACAGCAATAGTAGTACTGAAGAAATTGACAGCTACTTGCTAGTCATTACTATGCTGTCTGCTTAATTACTTTTTAAAATGTATCTGCCACAAATGCATACTGTGAGATTAAATTAAAATAGTTTAATTATTTGCTATGTGAGAAAGAACTTCCTGTTTATCCTGTCTTGAATTCCCCTGCCATTCAACTTGATTGATGATACATTCCAGTATTATGAACATATGCATATGTAACTCCAAATACTCCTGTTTAAGTTGATCTCGTGCACAAGTCTCCCAGTAGTTTTCAATCCCATTGACCATGGTATCCTTCTAGAATTGGGTTGGAAATTGGAGGCACTGTATCATAGTGGTTCTGGCCATACCTCTCAGGCAGGTTCCAGATGGTGGTGCTTCAGGATGTCTGCTCCTCAAACAAGAAGCTATTATGTGGCACCTCACAAGATGCCATTCTTCCCCAATGCCTTTTAACATCTACAAGAAATTACTGGGATAGACCATCTGGAGACATGGGGTGGGGTGCTATCAGTATGGTGATGACACCCAAATATATATCACCATGCCTTCAAAAACAACCTTAGTTAATAAAGATAGTGTGTCTCCTCTGATAAATGCCTGGAGGAAGTAATGGACTGGATGAAGAAAACAAATTCAAACTGAATCTAGACAAAACAGAGGTACTTGCAATTAAGAGTCCTAGCCTGGGAATGAAAGAGTGTCAATCAGTTCTGGATAGAGTAATGCTCCCCCTGAAATATTAAGCTCTTGTCCTTTACCATTCAACTTAGAAATGGTTCCCTTTTAGATAGGTACAGTACTTGCATTGACCAGTAGATAAACTGACCCAGGTTTTTGGGTGGGGGGGTCAAGGTTTTAACTAAAATTTTGGACATATACATGAGTATATATATTATGTCTATTTGACATTACATTTTATATGAAAATTGAGTTCTTACATTAAACAGCAGCCATGCAACTGGGAATTCTATCACATGCCCAAGCTGACATAGTAGACAGTAATGTAATACTTTCTTTAAAAAAACAACTCCAAATCAAACTATATACACGTTGTGTAAAGATGGAATGGAAATTCCACTATGTAAAGCAAGTATAAACCTTGTGATCTTGTAGTATCTTTGTCTAGCTCAAAAATTCTTCTATTTATTATTTATTTACTTGCAATATTCATATACCGCTTTTCTCACCCCGGGAGGGACTCAAAGCGGAAATAGGGGCAAAATTCAATGCCTTACAAACGTACACCAAATTACAATCAACACCATAATAAAGTATAAAATCAATGGGACAGTTCATCATAAGATACAATATAAAGACATTTAAAACATGAAATATAAGAATTAAAACCCCTAATAAAAACATTAAAATCACATGATTCAAGTACATAGACAGGGCCATTCCAAATGTCGATTGCACATATTCCGTATTCGCCTCTTGTATTGAGTTACTTGACTAATCAAAGATTTGGTTCCATAACCATATCTTTGTTCTCTTTCTAAAGGCCAGGAGGGAGGGTGCTGATCTAATCTCACTGGGGAGAGAGTTCCAGAGCCAAGGAGCCACCACTGAGAAGGCCCAGTCTCTCGTCTCCACCAGCTGCACTTGAGAAGCAGATGGGACCGAGAGCAGAGCCTCCCCAATGATCTTGCCTTCTTGATGATTCATAGAGGGAGATACACTTGGACAGGTATGCTGAGCCAGAACCATTTAGGACTTTATAGGCTAAAGCCAGCACTTTGAATTGTGCTCAAATTCTAAGGTCTTTCCCCAGTATCTGACTTTTGGGGAGCAGAGAATAATCTCTGACAACATTGCAAGAGACACACACGCCATGCCTGGGTTATTCTTATGATCTCTCACAGACTCTAATTCTCATGAACAAACAACAGTAGAATTAACCTCAACCCAGCACATACAACTATTGAGAAAGTGATGCTGATAGCTCAATGGGACCATGGGAAAAGAAATAGAAAAAATAACCAGTCCTCAATTTGCAGCAACTGAAGTAAGCTGAGGGCAAAGAGAGGTTGTGGGAGGGAGGGAAACTAGGGCATTTAAAAAGCAGTGGAAAGGGTAGAAGAGCAGAGGATTAGTCAAGACTGTTCTTCCCAAATCGAGAAAGTTAGAAGGTATGCAGCAATGCTGATGAAGTCAGAGACAATTCTGATGCACACAAGGGACCGAAATTGTAAAAGAATCCCCCCCCATCCTACTTCCCCATTGATGGAATACTGTATTTGGATTCACTTCCTCTCCACAAGTGAAGTTCAAATGGAGATTCAGGGGACATATACGAGAATATGAGAGGGATTATCGGAGAAACTAGTAGAATTGTCAGGATTGTTTAGTACATGAACAACTGGTGACCGAAATAGAGGAACCTAACTCTTTCCTGAAAATCCTTTGGACCATAAATTAAGATTGCTGGAGAGTATGGTGCACTATCAGAGCAGGAAAGATTATCACAGACAAAGCAAAGAGGTAGAGAAAGACTACCACTTTTCAAAGCATCTCATTCCCAGTATCAGATAAAGACAGAAACTCTAGAAATTTCTTAGCACTTGCAGTGGGAAGAGAATAAAAAGATGGATGCTGAACAAAATTAAAAAGGGATTAGTGCGAGACAAGAGGAGGAAGAGAAAAGGCAGCAACATGAACCCACCCAGGAAATTATCCCTGAGGAAATGCAACCCTTATCAGAAATTAGAATTTCCTCATCTTTATGAAAATGGCAATCAAAACATTACATTCATTATGTAGTCTGCTATTACAATCTCATTCTTTCTCCTGTAAGTTTTAGCCTCCATCACCTATCCTTTTAAAACAACACATGGCGGAAAGTCAACAGTTAGTGTACAAACATTTATGCAAGCGGATGTGTTTTATCACATGTTGCATTAGTACAGTAGTTAGCACATTCAGCTATTTCTCAAGCACTCACACAGCTATCACTTATTTGTGATCAGGTGGATGGGGACCTAACAACAACTACACAATGAGTGAGCTCGATGCCTTGGCATCCATTGTGCATCTGATACACAAGTGTGGGATTCAGCATGACTGCACTGTTGTAAATTGATGTTATGAGTCTTGCCCATTGCATGCTTCCCAACACTACCATCAGCAGCCAAATATGCAGAGTAAGGGGACACATGATATGATTCACAGCACAGGAAGTGTGCTCAGCTAATGATGAGACAGCAAAATAGAAGAGACACCATGCAGTACTGGGCACAGTAATAAGTGCCTACATCAAGACAGAAAATTGTTTTCTTTTTTTCTTTGCAGTTCCCATCACTTTTAATCAGCAGAGCGAATAGGAATGGATATAGCAGCTATAATCCAAATACATCTCATAAGCCCCCTTTCTATATACTTCAAAAAATCCTTTATATAGAACTGTGGAATATCTAGTTACACCAAAGATACTCACGTGTGTCTGCCTTCTGGATGTTTCTGGCTCTTAATACTTTTACTGTGAGCAGCCTGAAAGGAGTTTCCTCAGTCTGATGGCACAACAACACATAAACAAACATATGTTAATGACATATAAATGAACACATATATTTGACAGAATATAATATAACTGTCATGCCTTTAGGACTGGTACCCACAGTTTCATCTGTCTGTATCCAACAAGATATGCCCTTTCTATTAATTTTCTAGGTCCAGGTGATTCTATAGTACCCTTCCACCAGAAGGTACTACAGAGTACCACTGGAAGACCAAGAAAATTCATAGAGAGAATACCCCTGTAAGTATTTTCTAGATCTTCCAGGGTGACTCTACAGCAACATCTGCCAGATGTCATTTCAATAGGATTCTCTATTATCCATAGTTTCTTGTTTCCACGGAAAGTTCAGGAACCATCAGTGTAGTCCAGTGGTTCTCAACCTGTGGATCCCCAGGTGTTTTGGCCTACAACTCCCAGCAATCCCAGCAGGTTTACCAGCTGTAAGGATTTCTGAAAGTTGAAGGCCAAAATATCTGGGGACCCACAGATTGAGAATCACTGGTTAGTGGTTCAGGAACTTTTCACGGAAACTACAGGAACAATTGCTAGGGGAATTGCACTGGACTTCCATGTTACAAAATATGTAAGAATGGTATGGAATGAGGCAAGGAAAGCTTTTATTTGCCAATTTGTCTCTCAGGGCCTATCCAGACAGGCCCTAAAACGTGCACCCTCCCGCTTCTTCAAGCCCCACAGAAAAGCAAGTGCATTTGGCATAAAGCAGGAAAATTCTGCTTTGTGGCAAGATTTTTTGTTAGTGGGAAAGAAACGGTCTTCTTGAAAAACCTGCATCTTTCCTGCTGTGGGCAGAGTCTAGAGTCTAGACCAGGGGTCCTCAAACTAAGGTCCGGGGGCCAGATGCAGCCCTCCAAGGTCATTTATCCAGCCCTCGCTCATGGTCAACCGAAGTCTGAAATGACTTGAAAGCACATAACAACAACAACAATCCTATCTCATCAGCCAAAAGCAGGCCCACATTTCCCATTAAAATACTAATAAGTTTATATTTGTTAGCACTGTTCCTCATTTTAACTAATGTATTGTTTTAAGTGTTTTTTCCCACTACAAATAAGATATGTGCAGTGTACATAGGAATTCATTCATGGTTTTTTTTTTTCCAAATTATAATCCGGCCCTCCAACAGTTTGAGGGACTGTGACCTGGCCCTCTGTTTAAAAAGTTTGTGGACCCCTGGTCTAGACTGACCCCTCAGAAGTCCTGGGATTTCTGAGGGGGCTGTCTGCACAGTCATCTCGCATTTTCCAGAGTGAGTCAGCCCAGAAAATGCAAGAGGGCTCTAACTCCTTCCCTAATCCCCCCCCCCCAACCCTTTAAAAAATAAAAGAACTTACCTTCCCACCATTACTGTGGTGCCAGAGCTCTCCTGGTGAGAAGGAATGATGTGCCAGGAGAAAGGGGAGGAATCACGCCTCCTCCCCCCCCCCCCTTCTGCTGGTGTGTCATTCCTAAGTACCAGGAGAGGGCCAGCAACAGGGAAATGCTTGCCCCATAAGTTATTTTATTTTTAAAGGGGTTTAAAGGGGGGGTTGGGGGAGGGGGTTAGGGCTTTGGGTGTTCTCCCGGAAGGTCCCAGGAGTGCATCCGGACACCCAGCACCAAAAGTGCAGGCTTTTGGGCCAGTGTGGAGACAGAAGGCTGCCCTGACCCAGGTTTCTTAAACCCGGGTCAACACAAACTTCTTCCCTGTCTGGAGCCACTCTCAGTGATGTTCTAAACAGCAATAAAATATCTGGGTATATTGCATGTATTAGAAAGGTGATAAGGAATTTGAAGTATCGAGGCATTTCCTAACAGAAAATAATATTTCAGCTATCATATTCATTTAAACTGAGACCATATGAGTTTTCACCTGTATACTAATGCTACTAGACCACTTTGGGAAAGAAGAAAACTGCCATGGAATAGTTAAGTCATAATTACTCTAAGCCTTTCTGTCGTTTTTGTTTTAAAAGTAAGTAATGAGGAGCAACTGAACATCACATCTTTACTCACAAAACTGGGTTCAACTATGGCCAGAGAGTCACAAATGCAAAAAGGAAAAGGATTAGTCACCACTGAGAAGTGGTTGAAGAACACCTGTATGCTAAAAGGTGGGTTGGGCTTCAATTATCTCTTTTAAAAGGTGAACAGTGCTGTCAAAATGCCAAACATCTGAATGTTACAGAATTAATTACAAAGGAAACTTTAGTATCAGTCATCTTGTTGTTTTGGTGCAATGGGCTGAACTTTTAATTCAATGAACCTACCACACAAGATCAATGTTGCAAAGTCAGTAGCTTTACAAATCAGTGTGGTGATCTGTTGTGAAAATATATCACTCAAATAGTTTGAAAACCAGGAGGAGTCAGGATGAACTTTTAAATCTTTGACACAGTGCAAAAATCTAAACATCTGATTATGCTGCTCACATAATGAGATTGAAAAAAGGATATACTATCATTCTGTCAACAGAATGTTACCACTAGTTAGTACCCGCAAATATTTGCCACCAATCTAGGCCCCTTCTACAGTGCCATAAAATCCAGATAATAAAAGGAGATAATCCACATTATCTGCTTTGAACTGGATTATATGAATCTACCATTGTAGATAATCCAATTCAAATCAGATAATCTGGATTTTATATGGCAATGTAGAAGGGGCCTTAGAAAATGTGACTGAAAGCTTAATTGCTGAAAGTAACTTTGGGAGCTAATTCTAGCTGAAAAGCAGAATATGAATAAACAATAGAGATAAGGCTAAAAAGATTACTAATTTGGGTTCTTCGTGACATCTGTTGCAATACAGATGTGTTTATACAGAAGTATCAGCATGAACATTGAATATGATCCAGCAAATTTTGTATTTTGGACCTTTCTGGTCCAAAAATAAAAGAATGTGTGTTTCATTTATATCGCTCAATCTTGTGTATCGGTATTCTGTCTTCAAATTGCATATCGATTTCTTGTGACTCCAGGGATTTCACAGGGTTTTCCTAGGTAAAAACTACTCAGAGGTATAGGCCCTTCTAAATTTCCATGTAATCCAGATTATCAATTCAAACAATCCACATTATCTGCTTTGAACTGTATTATATCCACATTATCTGCTTTGAACTCCGGTGCCATATAATTCACTTCAAAGCAGATAATCTGGATTTTATATGACATGTAGAAGGGATCATAGCACAGAGTTCCTGGTGTTCTTTGGTAGGCGGCTTTCCAAGTTCTAAACAGGTCTGACCTTGGGTTGCTGTGAGTTTTCTGGGCTGTATGGCCATGTTCCAGAAGCATTCTCTCTTGATGTTTCAGCCACATCTATGGCAGGCATCCTCAGAGGTTGTGAGGTCACAACCTCTGAGGATGCCTCCCATAGATGTGGCTGAAACATCAAGAGAGAATGCTTCTGGAACATGGCCATTCAGCCCAGAAAACTCATAGCAACCCAGTGATTCTGGCCATGAAAGCTTTCAAAAGGTCTGACCTTGCTTATTTAGTGAAGAACTACATCCCTACAGTCAAACATTCCTGCCAAAACAGAGTCTACATGTCTCTGTTCTGGCAGCAAGTCTTGGATTTAGGTACCCATGTTAATGGGCCTCAGTTTCTGCCAGAAAGCAAATCTGGCTTTGTTTTACATGGCCTGTGGCTCTTAAAAATTAGGGGTACTTGTTTTAGCATTTTATAATCTGTTTGTCTGATTTTAGAATTATTTATGAAGAGAAGTTTAAACTGCTTTTTAAACTGGCTTTGCATTATTTGATATTTAAAGATTTTTTTAATTTGATTGTACATCCTGGTAGATCAAGAGGTGACAAATAAATGTCTTGAATAAATGTAGCTCATATATGAATTAAGACTTCGTATGAAATGTCAGACATAAACTAAGCCATTGGAGAAACAAAATAGAAGGAAATGTGTAAGTAATACATTCACTATTACAGACAGTGATGTTGAATAACCTGTATGTATTTAAATATAAATTATATAGGATTCCCAATGAAGTTCCAACAAAATAGAAGGTGTGCAGATGTATACCTGGTGGCCTAGAAATTGTTTCATTTAATTCAGAGTTGGTCTTTGGAATGCTGCATACCATTTACTTAGAATTAAAAAGAATCAATATAGTTCCACCAAGCCTGAAACAGATATACACTGTTGTTCAGAAGTCCTTTAGAGCAAGAGGGGTACTACTTTTTAATTCCATAGTCAACCTATCATACTTTTCATTGCAGAATTTATTTATTTATTTATTTATTTATTTATTATTTAGAGCTTTTATAACCCAGTCTTCTTGACCTCTGAGGAGGGACTCAGGCCAGCTAACAACAGAGAATCAATATACAAATAAACTAAAGCATAATAACATCATAGTACATTAATACATTAAAACACATTAAAATACAAATCAAGAATTACATAAAGCCAATTCGTCAAGGTAAATCACAAATTCACCACCATCCACCTTGTGGTCAACAGTTATTGATTCGATCATCAATCTGAGAATGCTAAGTTCCAGAGCCAAGATTTTACCATCTTTCTGAAAGTCAGGAGGGAGGGGGCAGAGTTGGGAGAGTGTTCCACAGCCAAGGGGCCACCACCGAGAAGGCCCTGTCTCTCGTCCCCACCAGACGCGATTGCGAAGGTGGTGGGACCGAGAGCAGGGCCCCTCAACAATAAAGGAAACAATAAAGAAATTACTGTTTTTTACTTGAGAAAAAACTCAGAACTCAGGAAAAAATACTTCCCTAAACAGATGCACAGTAGGCTCTTAGTATCCATTACAATTTGATTCCAGCCCCCCTGCCCGAAGAATACCAAAGTCTGTGGATGTTCAAGTACCAGTATACAATGGCATAGTAAAATGGTGCTCCTTATATAAACTAGCAAAAAAAATATTTCTTTTAAAAAAATATTTTTAAGCCATTTTCATGTCAGAAGCGATTTAGAAACTGCAAGTCGCTTCTGGTGTGAGAGAATTGACCGTCTGTAAGTATGTTGCCCAGGGGATACCCAAATGTTTTACCATCCTGTGGGAGTCTTCTCTCATGACCCCGCATGAGAAGCTGGAGCTGACAGATGGGAGCTCATCCCACTCCCTGGATGGTTGAATGTATGGAAAGAAAATTTGTGACCAATAGCATAGGTTAGCACATATATCTTCCCCATTTCATTGAAGAAGGTACTTGATGCCTATAAAAAGGCAGTGGAGAGGCAGGACCAACAGGGAACAGGACAGAAATTGGGACAACCCTAGTTAGTAGTTTCTTATGGAATTATTGACTTATCACAGCCTCTGGGAAGAAGCAGGAGTCTTCTTTCCCTGTTCCCAGTGAGCAGATTTTTAATTTTTCTATTCATACTTGCAAGAGACCCATTATTCCAGTTCTAACAATATTTTCTATGCAGGAAAGAGAATATTATATTGCACAGAGAAAAAGCTGTTTTCTGCATAGAAAATCCTCACCTCTGCTCCAAATAGCCCCATATGAATGTTATGCTGAATAAGTCCTGAACTATGAAGAGCCTCATCAGTCCAGGAGTCTTCTTCTCATAGTTTCTGAACACCCAAAAAATACAATTTTGAATATTTTTCAAAAACTTATTTTTGTTCAGTACTTACAGACTGTAATCTCTTGTTTAAAGCAGAACTACCTCATAATGTGGTACTTTAATTTATATATCAAGAAGAAAGTGGCATTTTTAGGGTCAAATTTTGATCCTTCCAAAATTTCTGTGCCTCTAAATAGGATTGTGACAGATAGAAATTCAGCAGATGGGGACCAGAGGTCCTCTCAGATGCTTGGCTGTCATTTATATTTACAATGCAACTACAAAAGAATGAAATGAAATCTGATGTACATCACAGAAACATGTCCCTAGATCTGAACAGGATATATTCTGATTTGTAAAGGATTGTAACCTTAAATCATCATCATCATCATCATCTTTATTTATATCCCGCCACCATCTCCCCCAACAAGGACTCGGGGCGGCTTACATGAGGCCAAGTCCAAACAGCAAATTATAATACAGTAAAATACAATAAAATAAAACTGAAAGGCAAGCAACAACACGGTAAAATACAAAAAACATGATTAATACAATAAGCAATGAAAACAAAACATAAGAATTACAATAACAGTGAGAAGGCCGCATGTACAATAAAATGATTTAAAAACTTAGGGTGAAAGGAGCAGATTATTTGCAAGGGAGAGTTCTTAGGGAAACAGAGTAGAAAACGGGCCTTCGTACAAGGGGGAGGTGTACTCCAAGGATATAAAGCGTTGAGGGGAGCAGTAGCATAAGGTTGTATGGCTACTCTCCAAAAGCGCAACAGCAGAGCCAGGTCTTGAGATTCTTTTTAAAACTTTCTAAGTTATGGGCTTTCCTAATCTCTCCTGGCAATGAGAGAGAGTCGGGGGGCCACAGAGGAGAAGGTTCTCTCCCTTGTACCCACAAGACAAGCCTATGATATTGGCAGGGGTGAAAGGAGGGCCTCCTCTGAAGATCGAAGAGCTCGGGCTGGTTCATGGAGAGAGATATGGTCACGAATATAGGCAGGTCCCAACCGTTTAGGGATTTGTAGATGAGAACCTGTACCTTGAATTGGGACCAGAAAATGAATGGCAGCCAATGAAGTTCCTTAAAGGCCAATGGTTCACTGAGCTATCCTTACTCATAGTGAGTTACTGTACTATACCCAGTCAGGGCCCTTCCAGACAGGACCCAAAATGCAGGCCTGTCGGACTTTTACCTGAGGCAACCAAACAACGCCTCCATTAAAAGAGGATTAATTCAGTACAAAGCATTAATTCAGTACCTGCTTTGTCCCAAATTAATTTGATGCCCCATTAGATCCAGGCCTTCTTGAAAGGCCCAAGTCTAATGGGGTATGGCCCTGTGGTGACTGACTACTGGGTAGTCTCACCCCAACCCCTTACTTTCCCCAGTTTGCATGGGTGTCTTTAGTATGATGTCAACAAAGGCAATGGCCAAGCATCTCCTTGGAGGTAAACCCCATCCCTTTTTCTCTGTGCCATGGAGCACAGGAAAAGGCTCCATGTGGCAATGGCTCATGAGAACAGTGACCTGGTTTGAATTAGAACTGGTCAAACCCCAAAGTATGGAGCTGGAGCATTCCCCAACTTCTGCTAACATGGCATTAAACCAGATTAACCAGCTTTATCCTGCACTACAGACTAAAAGTATCTGAATATGGAGCAATATCTGACCTGATTCAGTGTTTCTACCCCATGTAGACAAGTCCTTAATCTTACTCTGAACCATTAAGGTTCACCTCAAGTACCTTTGGCAGCATCAGTTAATTAGAAGCCATGCTACATTGGGAATTCAGCTAATTGTAAACCAAAAAAGGAACATTTCCAAGTTCTGGTCATAAAATCAGAGTTGGAAGAGACCACATGGACTAGCTAGTCCAACCCCCTGCCATGCAGGAAAAGCACATTCAAATTACCCCTGACAGATGGCCATCCAGCCTCTGTTTAAAAGCAAACTGGACCAAACTGAATGAAGCCCACCAGCTTCCTATGACAGCTTTGTATATTTAGCACAATAAATATGCAATCTCATGAGATACACTCTTTGTCTGAGAATTCATAGACTAGAGTAAGAAAACGGATTTAATCTCGAAGTATATCTTGCATTTTACATTTATCCTATATACTCATGTATAAGTCTAGAATTTTTAGTCAAAAATTCATCCCAGAAAAATTGGGTTGACTTCTCCATGGGTCAATATGAATACTATACCTTATCTCTTATTTTTAAAAAGGAACCACCCCTTTCTCTGAGTAGTGTGACAAAAAACATAGGTATGAGAGTTGACATATATAAGCTGATGGCAGGTTTGGCAGCCAAAATTATGGATTTTGATATGCCCCGTGGTTAAGTCAAGAGTCATTCTGCTGAGAAGTGAAAGTACCAAGGCCTACCCAGGAGGTCAGCCCTCCACCGTATTCCTGCCCAGGCATTCGAATAAGCCAGAAGTGATACCATGATGTAGAGAGAGAGTACAGGTGGTCGGTACTTCTTTTAGGTTCTCCTGGGATGGATGAAACTCTTGTATATAGGCAGTCCCCTACACACAAGATAGGTTCTGCAGGCTTGTTCTTAAGCTGAATTTATATGAAAGTCATAATAGGCACATTTTTAAGTGTAACTCCAGATAGATAGATAGATAGATAGATAGATAGATAGATAGCGAGCTTTGACTAGCATAGGGGTTAGCACCCCTATGCAGGCATGTAGCCGGGGGAGGGGGGCTTGAAAGGCTTCAGCCCCCTCCCCCCCCCCCCCGAAATTCTCATGGTGGTTCGCGAAAAGGCCTTACTGGTGCATTATTTAAACTGCTATGTTTATTCATATCATGATCTGATCACTATACTCAATATATCCCATATGCATGGGGGTATTGGGGTAATGATACAAAAGGTTTGCTAGGGTAGACCCTCTTTCACTCAGACTCAGCCCCCCCCCCCCCCGAATCAAAATCCTGGCTACGAGCCTGTGAGGGAGCTTCAGTTGAGACACCTTTTCCCCATGATAACTCTTCATGTAGTGAATTTCCCTTCCTAGGAATAGACTTCTCTCACTTCCTGTTGTCTTATCCCTGTTCTTAACTATGCATCATTTCTAAGACAGATGTATTTGGTAAGATTTCTAGATTATAAATATAACACATGATTGTACTTCTGCTATAATACACACACATAAAGTCACAAAATAGATTATACAGAAAGTTTATTTTTTTTTACAATGAAGTATCTATTTTATTTGTTTATCACGTCTTTATTGCTTTTCAACTCCCAAACTTTCTGACTGGCTGCTAAAACTGCCTGGTCTGAAAAAGTTGCAGAGGAGGCTTTTCTTTATAGTACCCTCCCCTGAAGTTTAATTGAGTTATCGGAAGCTAGGAAAAACTATTGTACAGTGAAAGACAAGACAGGATATCTACCCACCTAATCACATGGGGGAACCCCCTCCTAGTGCCGTTTTGCCAGTGAAACAGCAGGCGCAGCGGGCAACTCTCTCGCCCCACACACCAGTCCGGCATAGCAACGTTTTCCCCATCGCATTGGAGAGATGACACCCAAAAAGGGTAGAAGCGTGATGGCTCCATTAGAGCCAGCACAACACAGGAAAGCCTCTGTGTTTGGGGAGAAGAATCCAACTACACTTCCACCCCAGTTGAAGACAGAGCCTCCACTGGAAGCCACACAATGTGTGTGATGACTGGTGTGGGGGCTTCGTCCCCAAAGAAGGTTCAAAGTGCGCTAGGATGTTTATTTTAGTAAGTGTGATGAGGTCCCTATGCACATTTCAAGCACCAACTTAATACATTGAACACAAGAACACGGGTGGAGCAGGCATGTAGCCGGGGGGGGGGGGGGGCTCAGGGGGCTTCAGCCCCCCCCCCCCTGAAATTTTCATGGTGGTTCGTGAAAAGGCCTTAATGGTGCATTATTTAAACTGTTATGTTTATTCATATCATGATCTGATCACCATACTCAATATATCCCATATGCATGGGGGTATTGGGGTAACGATACAAAAGGTTTGCTAGGCTAGCCCCTCTTTCACTCAGACTCAGCCCCCCCCCGAAACTCAGCCCCCCCCCAAACCCCCCCTGAAAAAAAATTCAGCCCCCCCCCCCCCCCGAATCCTGGCTACGGGCCTGGGGTGTAGCTATGGGAAGACCATTGTTCTGGCTCCATAAGAATTCTGCCTCTCACTGGAAATTTTCCTTCTAGCATTGCAGAAAGTGAACCTTTAAAATTGTTCATTTATGTGAAGTTTGGCTTTATTGCCTTTGCATTCCCTTGGTAACTCTGCTGCCCCCTTTCTTTGGATGCCTAAACAGTCAACTGAAATTTTAAGTTACTGCAAGTTTATAAACAAATTCAGGAGCAGGGGAAACATTTTGTTTAGGAGGACAGAGTATTTATTTAGAATGTAGTACTCTTCTTTTACCACTCCCATTGCTAAATCCTAAGTCACCCTTGAGATTCTCAGTGACATTTCCCATCCCTTTGTACATTTTAAAAGCTAGCTATTGCCTAATGCCTATAATTTTGAATAAGAATAGCCAAAGGTATGGCAACAAAATTTCCATGAACAGTACTAGTCTGTATTGTACATACCTGCCTTCCCCTTTCTGCGTTGTTGGAATGTCCCTAAAAAGGAAAAAGAAATCATATATTTTAAGTCACCATTTGATGCTGTTAGAAGTACCACTTCTACAAACACATAAATATTCCCAAACTTTGTTAGCTGAATGAGTGGATTTCTATCTAGCTGTCAGGCTTGATGTACCACAAGAATAAAAACCAAATACACAATGCCTTTTTTAAAGTCAGACAAAGCACAATGCCTCTAGATGAATTTTTTATTGTCACTATGTCCCGACATATTCATTTGAAGCACCCACCCCAGGCTTCTCACCCAGCTTTTCAAAAAATAACTTTGTGTTGTTTTATTTTGTTGTACTTACCCCAGGTGAGCTCACATTTGTTCCCATGGCGGTACCTACTACATATAATCCAGTTGCTCGATGTGGTACACAATGGATACAGTTTCCGACTGACAGTGCCTTTGGCTGAAGCAGAAAGGCAGGTGTTTAAAAAAAATGACTCATTACTCCACCCACTTTGAATTCCAAAGAATATAAAGAGTCCCTCCTTCTTTTCCTCAGTCTGATTAACCTAAACACCTAAACACCTGAGTTAATTGAAGCCAAGATACTTATCTTACTGTAGATGTGACATAAGGGATTAGTTTATTGTGACTGTATAGCCTGGCCGATCTCCTCATATGTGTTAACAGCACAAGCTAGTTCTGTAATTTCAATGGTTAGAGGCTGAGAGCGAGGGTAGGTATCAAGCAGCCCCAGGTGGTGTTGAAATGTCATTCCTAAATACTTTATCACTGGCTAAGGCTGCTGGGAGTTGTTGTCCAACAACATTTGGAAGGTTGCACAATGGCCAACCCTAGCCAAAGAAGAGGGTAAGAGCTGGGAGTTGGTTGAAGACAAAGCATGTTGGGATGGAGGATCTGTCTAAAGCAGTGGTTCTCAACCTGTGGGTCCCCAGATGTTTTGGCCTTCAACTCTCAGAAATCCTAACAGCTGGTTATTTATTTCATATCAAAAGCATTGCATAAATTAGTATAAAACTGATAAAAATAGAAGACATGCAGCCGGCTAGATATCTTTTGACCAAAAACGGGCAACAGCAAAGGCATTGTCTGTAGCCTCCAACAATTCCTCCTCTGTACCTGAGGCAGAGCACAGTGGACAAGCATACAGATGTGGAGTTGTCTGTTCTGCTCCACAGTCACACAAGGTTTGGGATTCTTTTAGGTAGTGCCATTTTGCCAGGATGTCTTTTGATCTGCCCACTCCACTTCTGAGTCTGTTTAGGGACTTCCAAGTTGCCCATTCTTGGTTTGCCCCTGGAGGAAGACCCTCGCGGGGGGCCATCCACTTGGGATTTCCTGGTTTAGCTGCCCGGAGGGATACCCTTGCTGTTTCTGGGGGGATGCCAAGAGGAGTGGTAGTTCTCATAAAGTTTTTCCTTGATTTGAGTCTACTGGGGGGAGGCTGGTAGCCATGTAGTGGGTGGCTTTCACCGTTCAACCTTATTTCTCTCACATTTAGCAGCAACTTCTCGTCGCACATCGGGGGGGGGGGGGCAGTGGCAGCTAGCTTGTAGAGTTTATCAACAGGTGTAGGTTTTTAAACATTTGAAAACAGCTGGTAAACTGGCTGGAATTTCGGGGAGTTGTAGACCAACACACCTGGGGACCCAAAGGTTGAGAACCATTGGTCTAGTATCTAGACAAATCCACTGCCAGATCTGCGGAGGTGCTGCCAACTATGGGAAATCTATTTTTCTCTCAAATGAAACAAATAAAGATGATATTTTTCTCTATTTATTTAATAGTACAAATAAGCTCCCGACTTTTAGATAACTATAATATACCCAATTCAGCTAAAGAATTAAGACTTTGGGCTCCACTGATTTCATTCAACAGGCATTTCCTTGGGGTTTTAGAAGTGTATACTTTGTCTGAATTGTGCCTAGGTTTTGGTCTCCTACTGCTTCATCAAACTAGGGAATGAATCCACTTTACATCCAGTTGCTGCCTCCTACAGAATTCTGGGGTTTGTAGTTTAGGGAGGAGCCTTTAACAACCTCACTAAACTACCAACCCCAGAATTCTGCAGGAGGCAGAAACTGGATTTAAAATGGATTAATTCTCTAGTGCGATGAGGTCACTAGTCACACTTACATTACACTGTCCTGCAGTTCCAGGAAGGAATTGAGGTCGAGTGAATTAAAATTTTAGTCATTTTAGTCTGCTATCATGAAACAAGAAAGCCTAGAAGCTAAAATTTACAGCACCCAGAAGTACATTTGCACTGTTAAAGCCTGTGTGCCAGTCGCTCCCATTCCTACAGCCATGAGATCTGGCTAGGATGACACATGCTTTAGTTACATCCTGCTTTGTAATGAGCTCTACCTCAGGCTGCCTTCAAGAGTGCTCAGATAGTCCAAAGATGCTACCATTCTTCAAGAGTGCTTCAGCTAGTCCAAAGATGCTACCATTCTACTCACAAGTTCTAATTATAGGGACTATACAAATTCTTTCTTATAGCAACTCCACTAACAGGCTGTTTCCAGGTACAAGTCGAAATGTTAGTTGTGACCTATAAAGCTGCATAGGTCTGGATCCAGGGCATTTGAAGGATCACATTCTCTCATATGAGTCTGCCTCTGTCTAGAGATCTCTGACCCACCATTTCCACTGATACACCTGTACACAGGAGATGAATTCCTTCCTTAGAGAATCTAGACTGACAACCTCCATGGTGTCCTTTCTTTTGCTTTTGACAGACCTTTGGGGACAAATTCATTTGGGCAAAGGGTTTTATGCACTCTATCTCCTCTCCTGTTTATCTCTCATTTCCCCCCCCCCCCCTCGATCTCTCTCTCTTTCTAGTATATTCTAATGTCCATGAGTCAGTGTCTTTCCTATAAAGCTAAGTAGTGTCTTCCAGTTCAGTTGCCCCCAATCCTTGCTATTCCCTTGTTTACTGGGAGCAGCTACTGCAAGCGACAGGAAACTGCATCTTTCTCAATCAGGAAGCAGCAACTTTTCACTCCTTTCTATGACCAATTTCTTTTGTAACAATCAGAAGCAAATAACTTGTTTCAATTCCCTCTCACACTAGAGATCATTCTCGGGCAATGGGGTTACAAGGTCTGTCAGCTGCTTTCAGATAAACAGATGAACAGACTCCTGTCACTCACAACAGCTGCTGCCCAGCATGTGAGGACAGGAGGACTTTCAAGTATTTCCTAAAGTGCTAAATACATAGGAATCATGAAAATGAACCAGCCACAATGTGTAACTCTAGTTTACAGATTTGTAATTGCCTTACCACATAATCAGACAGGCTGCTTTCTCTGTCACATGCCACTTGCTCTCCTCTTTCCTGACGGAGCCCATTACGTGACGCAAGCATACTTCTGGCCAAGCTCCATTGAGAAAGGAGAGAGCAAGCAGCATATGGCACCACCATGACAACATGGGAGGCTTCTTGTATTGACTTCAGGATAATGGGGGGAAGCCAGGCAGCAATACTTCCCCCATATTATGGGGTCCTGGGTGAGTCACATGATGTAGAGCATGGAGCAACAGTTTCTCCATGCACTCTGCTGGGACCCCATGGATTTTCCACAATGCATGGTGAATCCATGGACGTTTGTGATGAGGTTGTTGATAAAAACCAGCTGTTTCAGTTGCCTGTGTTTTAATGGTGTGGGTTTTTATTTGTAGCTGTGGACTGGGAGGAAAGTATGGAAAAAAAGATTCAGCCCCTCTGTGAAAAGAAGACACTGTGACTAGATAGATAGTGCTCTGGAACTAATTTCAAACACAACATTTGAATGAAGTTACAATAACTAGGATCTCAATAGCAGTCACATTAAATGACACATTATATCATCATAATAGCTATCACCAGGCATGTAGCCGGGGGGGGGGGGCTCGGAGGGCTTCAGCCCCCCCCCCCGAAATTCTCATGGTGGTCTGCGAGAAGGCCTTACTGGTACATTATTTAAACTGTTATGTTTATTCATATCATGATCTGATCACCATGCTCAATATATCCCATATGTATTGTCGAAGGCTTTCATGGCTGGAATCACTAGGTTCTTGTGGGTTTTTTCGGGCTATAGAGCCATGTTCTAGAGGCATTTCTCCTGACGTTTCGCCTGCATCTGCGAACCCCACCTCCTCCAAGATGAACTGAACCACCTCAACTGGGCTCTCCAGGCCAATGGATACTCCACCTCAGACATCAGAAGAGCTGCAAGACCAAGAACAAGCCATGAGAGTAAAGATGAAGATCCACCCAGAGGAAAAGTGTTCCTGCCATACATAAAGGGAACCACTGACCGCATAGGGAAGCTGATGAGGAAACACAACATACGAACAATCTACAAACCCACCAAGAAAATCCAACAAATGCTACGTTCAGCAAAGGACAAGAGGGATCCTCTCACCTCTGCAGGCGTCTACTGTATACCATGCAGCTGTGGACAAGTCTACATAGGGACCACCAAACGCAGCGCCCAGACACGCATCAAGGAACATGAAAGGCACTGTAGACTACTTCAACCAGAGAAGTCAGCCATAGCAGAGCACCTGATGAACCAGCCTGGACACAGCATATTATTTGAGAACACAGAAATGCTGGACCACACCAACAACCACCATGTCAGACTACACAGAGAAACCATTGAAATCTACAAGCATGTGGACAATTTCAACAGAAAGGAAGAGACCATGAAAATGAACAAAATCTGGCTACCAGTATTAAAAAACTCTAAAATTACAACAGCAAAACAACAGAGAGGAAACAACCAGGCACAGATTAATACCTCCCAGCAAGAGATTTTCCCAGGCTCAGGCAGGCCTTCAAATGCTAATGAAGGTGATCAGCTGAAACATTCACACCTAACTGCAGCAGGGAAGAGCTCCTTGCCCCACCCCAGCCATTCCACAGATTTATAAACCCATTGTCCTAATTCCAACAGACCTCACTACCTCTGAGGATCTTGCCATAGATGCAGGTGAAACGTCAGGAGAAATGCCTCTAGAACATGGCTCTATAGCCCGAAAAAACCCACAAGAACCTAGTATATCCCATATGCATGGGGGTATGGGGTAACGATACAAAAGGTTTGCTAGGGCCAGACCCTCTTTCACTCAGACTCAGCCCCCCCCCCCCGAAACAAACTCAGCCCCCCCCCCCCCGAAGTGTAGATTATACACTGTCTTCGAAGTGTATAATCTACACTGCAGAGACCTATTCTGAATCTGCATTTTCTTTTGCAGTGAGGACATCAGTTTCCAGATGGAAAGTGGTCCCAACAAGGCTTGGCTTGATGCACCTTACTCCTGACATGTTTCTCCCTTTCACCCTCCAACAGCACTGTTGGTAACTGCTGACCTCCCGTTAGAACACTCAAGGGCCAAGGTTTCCCAGTTCTCGGTGTTTATGCCACAGTTTTTAAGGTTAGCATTAAGCCCATCTTTTGCTTCCCACCAACATTCTACTTTCCATTCTTGAGTTGAAAGTAAAGTGAGTGGTTTGGGAAATGGTGATCAGGTACTTGGACAATATGGCCGATCCAGCAAAGTTGATGGTGTATGATCATCGCTTCAGTGTTTGTTACTATATCTTGCACTGCTCTGTTTTGTTCTTATGTTCACTTATGTTATTGCCTTATTTTATTGCGTTGTTATTTTTGCTGTTTTGTATTCATTTTATTGTAATTGTATTATCAGGCTTGGCCTCACATAAGCCGCCCCGAGTCCCCTTTGGGGAGATGGTGGCAGGGTATAAATTATTATTATTATTATTATTATTATTATTATTATTATTATTATGCTGATGGTATTTTCTTCATCCAGATTATGTATTTATGTATGTTCATTATGTATTGAGACCTCATTGGCCATAGATTCTTGAACAGAATCTGAATCACTGATGGTCCAAAACTCAAATCAGTCATATCTTGTATGAGGTGAGGTCGAAAAACAGCCTTCAAGCTCCTTAGCAGCTAACAAATGTATTAATCCACAAGCTATTGTGGTCTGCAAGTCAATTTGATCAAATTTTATACTAACTTTATTAACAAGAAACTTTCCCAAAGCCACAAATCAGCGTAAGTCACATTAATACAGTGAACAAACATTACAGCCAGGATGATGTAGTGATTTGAGCATTGGACTAGGGTATTGGAAGACCAGGGTTCAAATTCCAGATTGGCCATGCAAATCCATTGGATTACCTTGAGCAAATCACATTCTGTTTGCCATAGAGAACAGCAAGGGCAAATCCCCTCTGAACAAATCCTGTCAAGAAAACATCATGTCTGAAATGCCTTGAAGGAATACAACAACAGCATGCCAACATAGTTTAAGCAATCTTCTTTTAGTATCATTGTTTAAGACTTAAAGTATTTGCATGTCGGAATTTGTGTCAACAAGTCAATTTTTTATTATTATATTTTAATATTTTGAAATTTCAGTTGCAATAAATTTAATTTTTAATGAACTCAGCCCTGAGAAACATCCAGCAAGCATTAAACATTCCATAACAGCCTTGATTCATCTTTGCTCAGTAGAATGACAGTCAATCTACTAATATGACACACATCAAATAGCTTTCAGTGACCTGTGGCAGAAAGTCACCTGACAGGGCACATATCACAAGTGCTTGCATACCAGAAGACAAAGACTGCAAGATTTTGGCAGGGCCACTCTGATAAAATGCATTGCTATGTTAATGACTAATGGTAGGAAAAGATAACAGCGGCATTTACATTGTGACAAACGAAGCATTCACCAGTACTGAAGCAGTTTAAAATCATTAAGTCTGAAATCATTGCATCTTTGAAAATGTTTGGGAGATTTTGTAACATTGAATTAAATACTCATTATGGGAGTACAATGCAAGATAAATGTTATGTTGTGATTTTCAACTTTCACGGGACTTAGCTGTCCTGAAAGCTTCCATGAAAACATTCTTTTCCAATCAGTACAGATTGGTTTTCTTTTTGCAAACAGTATCTTCCTTCACCAATCTGAAGATAGGGCAGAGAGCGTTTCTGTGTTCTAAAAACAGAGCATAATGGAAGCTGAACTTTTTTGTGGTGGGCATGGAAAACCAAGAAACAAATTACCAAACCAGTCTGAGTTTTTGGAAAGGGAGCAAAGTATTCCATCCCAAATCTATTTTAGGTTCTTCTTCCACTTCAAATGTCCGTTTTCACTTGCCACCAAAAGAAAACGAGCTCCCAACAAGTCTGTCATGAAAAGTTTGTGTTTTCCTTGTTCATAGAGAGCTGATGTATTTAAAAATACCACAAAGAAAAGTGTCATATTTAAAAGTAAAGGTTTTCCCCGACATTAAGTCTAGTCATGTCCAACTCGGGGGGGGGGGGTGATGCTCATCTCCATTTCTAAGCCAATGAGCTGACGTCCATAGACACCTCCAAAGTCATATGGCCGGCACGACTGCATGGAGCCGACTGCATGGAGCGCTATTACCTTCCCACCAGAGTGGTACCTATTGATCTACTCACATTTACATGTTTTCAAACTGCTAGGTTGGCAGAAGCTGGGCCTAACAGCAGGAGCTCACCCTGCTCCCCAGATTCGAACCACCAACCTTTCAGTCAGCAAGTTTAGCAGCTCAACGGTTTAATCTGCAGAGCCACCAGGAGACCTGTCATATCTAAACCTAGCTCCAATTGTGGATTTGGTCACTATCAACATGCACCCCTTCCAAAAATTATTAAAACCCAGGTTTTCAAATATTACTAGGGAATATCATTAGTATTATCTACATTTATACTTCAATTAACAAAGCAGATGTGTTCCTAGGCATTACTTTAACGAAGATAAAAATTACATGGAAAATAATAAGAATGGGTTCCTAAACACACACACACCCAACAGAAAAAAGACAGTCCGACAACTTTCAGCAAACTTTTTATTCAACACTAACAATATATTCATGGGAAATGATTAATAATAGTCATATAATAAAACTTTTTTTCTAGACCGCCTTCTCTCACCAAAGGGACTCAGAGCAGTTTGCACTCAGAAAAAAGGCGAACATTCAATGCCCAAAATAATACAACACATCAAAAATCAAAGTAATACACCATAATAACAGTAATAGTAATAACAATAAACTTATAACAAAAGAATTAAGCATCAAAATGAAAACACTATAAAATAATCCAATAGACATGATAGCACTAATAACATGAGTTAACATTAAAACATATCAACCTTGCATAATCAACCTTGCATACTGTAAGTAAACAAATACTTTGACTTTTCTGAAGAGCTAGTGGAGCATTCTAACGATCTTCTTTGTGTTTTTTAACATTTTAGAAGTAGCTGTTGAAACAGACATAACTACTTTCCCTTTTTCTTTCTGTTTACTAGCCAAGCATTCTTGGAATGGGATTCAGGAGACCTTTGTTGTAAGCAGGCTCGAACAGCTACAGAGGGATGAGATGGAGTGGAATCCCATTATTTCCCAGTTCTATCTTTGATTATTGGTGGCACTGAACAATAAAGTATACAGTCTAAAATATATGTATATACATATAAAGTGGGAAGGAATAATACAATACAATCCATGCAGTGCAAAGGAAATCCGTCCAGTGTCAATAGTACTTAAAAACATACTCTAGGAAAAGTGGGGCTGAGCAGACTTACAAAGACTTTGTAGAAAGGAATTTCTTTGTCTGAAGGTGTGTCTGTAAATATTAATAACATACATTCATATTTTAATCTACCTAGTTGGCCTTACTTCCAGTAAGCGATTACAGGATTACAGCTTATTGTGCCTGTCCCACATCATTGCTTATTTCAAAAATCATCTTCAAGCCCAGCATAGCCTCTTATATCTCTTTATACATCAATAACCTAGCGTAATTATAGATTTCCACATCTGCAACACAATAAAAAAACATTACGTACATCAAAACACAAAGAACCAGCTAAACATGTTTCTTTCCCAAGAAAATAAATGCTGGTATGCTTACAAAAATATCTGTGAACAATTTTAGCTTCGTGTTATTCAGCAAATTTGTCTTATTTCTTCTGTCTGCTTCAACAGCTCAACTAATTATTCCTCGACGCGCTTACTTGGATGCAGCTTTATTACCTTTGCAGCATTTCATAGCATTAGTTTTGGTGGACAGAAAAGTGAAAACAAAAACCCACATTGCACAGTTTGACAACGTATATTTATAACTGGTTGTTTAAGTACAACTATTTTTCCCACAAGAGTGCAATATTATGCAATGTCCACAGAACAAGCTAGGACTTATCTCTGTGTAAGACAGCAACAATTTTATCTGCAAAATTTAAAGCTTTCCAGATTGCTTACCAATATTTCTATTGTTTGCTAATCAAAAAGCTTAAATTCCAAAATGAAAGTTTTGCAAACCACCTGTGAAGACACATAGTGCAGGATAATTATAAACCATTATTTAAAATGGGAAAAAAATGATTGTTATGAATGCAGTGATGAGAATGGAGATAATATTCCTGCACCTCACCTCACCATGTGATATGTGCCCTAGGATGGGGTGGGCACTACACTGTCATCATGGTGGCGACCATTGGCTATCCACTATGAGAGGGAGGAAGGCAAACATGCACCTACAAGCATGTCCCAATAGGACAAGGTGTGGACTATATGTCCACCATGCTAGCAACCAAGCCAGCTCTAAGGGAGAGACCCACTAGGTGATGGTGGCTGTGTCCATTAGGTCAGTCAAACAAGTTGGGGTAGCCAAGTGGCAGAAAAATGAAGTGGAAGGGAAGTAGTAAGCCAGATCTTGCTTTCCGTTTTGTGATAGTAATGGCATCACAAGATTTCATCCTGGAATGATAGTGGCTGGCCATAGAGGCTCAGCAGACACATACTCCTCTGAGAAGCACATACTCCTCTGAGAAGCCTTCCCATCTTTTGATTACTTAACACATGATGGCTGAAGATATGAATTTGCTTCACTCAGGAATATTGTGGGTAAGATGACATACACGTAAGGTGATGCAGCTTATCTGTAATGTTAAATCATTTCATTCACAAATGGAATATATTGCTCAATGCTGCAGTCAAGTAAGCTATGTGAATCAGCCCTGAAAAGACATATGATACCATTCTCCTACTTCGGGAAGAACATCTGTGAGCAAAGTGAGGGTGATGAAGATCAAAGAATGTTAAACGGCTAACAAATGCTCGCTTCCCCCAGGCCATATAGTCACATATTTTGATGAAAGAGACCTGGTGATATTCCACCATTACCCTACTTGGCCTCATCCAAATGAGTAACAGCATTTCATGACCCAAAGTGTTTCTTTGTAGCAGCAATAAACATGCATGGCTACTATTGATAAAAAAATGAATAGTGAGAACAATAAGTAAAAACAATTAGGTTGAAACACATCTTCATTTCAGATTTTAAGAAAAAAACCAAGACTGTCTTGGGTTTCAAAAGTCACATTCAAAGTCGACTATTTTACCAGATTAAAAAATCTATAAGGAAGTAAACCTACCATACTTCCTATAATGTATAAGTCAAACCAAAACTGTGTGTTTTGATATGACTCCATAAATAAGTCAAAGGTAAATCCTAAGGAGAGTGGAAAGCACCAATGCTTCTTTGGGAGATGCAGCCATCCTGGAGGCTGCCACCACCATTTCTTTGTCCTAGCATTCAAAAAGGCCAGAAATGGTACCATAGCATGGAGAGTAGAGGAGGTTGATGGGGGGTTTTTTTTTTTAGGTTCTTCCAAGACAAAGGTCTTGCCTTTTGTCACTCTACTCAAAGAAAGTGACAGTTCATTCATACACACACATACACACACACACTAATTCTATCCTGCCCATATCAGCCCGAAGGCGACTCAGGGTGGCATACACAATTCGATGCCATAAAAATGCATACATTGATAAACAAAAGAAACATTATAATGCATTTAAACATAAAAACAATGTATAATAACAGTTTTAAAAACAAACAAGAGTTAAGGTACAATACTCACATTGACCCATGGATAGCTTAATGTTTGGGTTGGCTTTTTAACTAATATTTCTAGACCTACACATGAATATATAAGGTATTCTACTACAACAGGCATAATTAAGTCGTTCAGCCCTTCACATTTAAATGTTAGTTATTTTTATGTTGTGTGATCTATTATTATTTTTCCCTTATTCTTTTTCCCCCTTCTCAAATATATGTATACTAGTTGTCTAGTATATATTTGTATTAATTTAAAGTGTGTTTTAATTAAATAAAATTATTTTTAAGAGAACATTAAAGACTGGGATGATCCAGAACTAGCAACCATAATGAGAACAGTGTGGCAGCAAGAAAAGACAACCAAAGGTGATTGGGAGAATATGAGTTAAGAGAATCCCAACAACTAGTGAAAGGCATGAAAAAAACTGTGAAATCAACAGGAAGCGGAAGGTTACCTGAGAAGGTCAAGAGCCTGAACACTGTTCCCACCTAAATATCTCGGCATCACCTTAGATTGAATGCTAAGATTTAGGAGACAACTGTGCGAACACCAAGCACAAAGTAGCTGCAAGCAATAACATCCTGCGGAAACTTACTAATAGTGCATTGGGTGCAGACCCAAAATTAATAAGAACATCGGCCCTAGCCTTGTCGTACTCAACTGCGGAGTATGCAGTTGAGTTTGCCCACACGAAGCAGGTGAATATAGCACTAAATGAGACATGTAGAATAATCATAAGATGTCTTACACCTACACCTGTTGATAGACTCTATAACCTAGCTGGCATTGCACCAGCCCCAATGTGCGATGGGAAGTTGCTGCCAATTGCAAGAGAAATAAATCTGAACATTGTGAAAGTCACACTATATGGCTATTAGCCTCCTACCTGTAGACTTAAATCAAGGAAACTTTTCATGAGAACCACCACTCCTCTAAAGATTGGGTAGTGTGGGGTGGGGGAGGTTGATGCCCCTTTCAACTAATCAAATTACATAGAAGACAGAGGCTGGTGTGCATGCTACCACCGTGCTTCTTAGGAAGTTTGGCATTCGATAACATGCATGAGTAAGGAGATTTACTATAATACTAGCCGTCCCCTGCTACGCGTTGCCCAGTCTGTGTATATGTGTTAGGTGTGTGTTTATGTGTGTACATATATTTGTGTCCAGTAGTTTTGAGTTATGTTAATCCCACAAACGAACATTACATTTTTATTTATATAGATATTTTTAGCCTTGAATTAGCCTGGAAGCAGAAAGAATGAATTTGTCTTAGAAAATGTACCTCTGTTGCCAAATATGTCCTCAGCCGCCCGAAGAAATATTTCTGCAATGACATGAGTTTTACACCTCTCTCTATATGGAGATGGGTGGGGAAAAGTTCCAAGTGTAGCTTATTACATGTAAAGCATACATGGTTTGTGTCCAGGTTACCTATGGGGTCATCTCCTCCATCCCATATACTCAGGTCCTTGTAAAAGTGTTTACTCCAGTCAGCCAGTACTAGGCTGGCAAAAGTCATTCAAAGGATTTTTTTCTTCAGCCTCCCATAGATTGTGGAATGGCCTGCTTGAAGAAACTCAACAGCTAAATACTCTCTGTGCATTTAAAGCAGCATTAAAGTCTAGACTCTTCCAGCAGGCTTATCTTGATTATTATTAAATTATGGGTTTTAAATTATGTATTGGTTTTTAAAATATGTATTGCATATGTGTGTGTGTGTGCCTTAACTAGGTGGTAGGTGTTTTAATCCAATTGTATATGTTTTATGGGAAGAGGCAGTGAGAATAATAATTGTGATTATAACATGCAAATTGTGCAAGTGATTAAAGGATTTAGATATCTATCAACAAATTATAAATGATCTTAGGACTTGAGTAATAACATCTACAGATAAAAATTTTCACCCTTCAGAATATGGCTGGTTCGACGCAGAATGCAGGGTTGCCACAAGAGACCTGGCCAAAAAAAAGAAGGGAATAGTGCAAAAATCCATCTGGGAAAAACATGGAAAATGTAACCAAATGTGGGGCAAAATATAAAAGTCTACTCCAAGTTAAGAAAGATGAGCACATAAAGTCTAAGTGGCAGGAACTGGACCAGGCAGTAACAGAACAGAAGGAAGACAAAATTTTGGGAACTTGTTACGAGAGGACTACAAGGAGTAAGATGGACATTGGAAGCCACAATCACTGCCTCTGCTTGGATTAAATGTTTCTCTAGTATCTTCTGGAACCAGTCAAGCACCTTCAACGTGGCAGGGCTGGACAAAGATTTCTCTAATTTACCTGAGTGGGAACCAATCTCTGGCAATAAGGGAAAGTTGTAAGTAGCATCTTTAAAATCTAAGGACCTCATCACACTTTGGGAGCCCCTGTAACATTTTGGGTGACTCATGTTGCCCTGCGATCCACGCACCACCCTCTTTCTTCCTGTGTGATGGGAAGGGATGGATGGAGGGTGCCCCATTGCTTCCCTTATCAGAAAATGTAGAAAATTGTGGTAAACTTACTTATAACACAGGCACTGCCCATGATGTAGAAATTTACAGTGGCCAGAGTGGTGCAAACATACTGAGAGGAGGGAGTGGCCATCCCTGCATTGTGTGAAGGGATGCATAGGTAGCCATCAAATTTGTTAAAAGAAGTGGAGACAAGCATTACATTGATTTAAAAAAAACCCATATAATGAAGTTGTAAGAATGCACCTGAAGAAGTCATGCTTCCTCCAGAACTCTTCCAGGAAAATGCTGAAAGGTGGAGCCCCTTTCTTGCTAGCCTATTTACCAGGATAAACAACACTGGGCAAATGCCATGTGGATGGAAAATGAGCATTATATTTCCTATCTACAAGAAAGGTGGTAGGAATGACTCACAAAACTACTGTCCAATTAGCTTGCTCAATATCACTTCAATATGTACTTCTCTGGAGAGTTGGATCACTATATCACATACAAAGTGTGCTATCTATCAATCAGAAAATCACTGTAGCCATCTGTACAGCTTACAGTAGATATACAATAACTACACTAGAATGGCAGTAAAAGACTGTCAATTTGAAATTTGGATGCAGAGGAATACATATGGTGACATAGGAAAGGAAAAGAAGATAGGACAATTCTTTGAAACTAGCTACTTAGTCTGAAAGCAACTTTCTTACAAAAATCACAGCAGAAAGAAACCCTTTTAAAGTAAATTAAGAAAAGTCAAGCTTCTATTAACCAATATCAGCCATTTATTTCCTGGTCCTTCTGTGCCAGAAAATCTTCTGAACAGTTTGCTCAACAGAAGACACCCAACACATTTGGGGAAAATATATTGCTTCACGTGCCTGGGAAGCACAGAAAAATTGAAAAAAGGGTTCATTTAGGATCACATACTCAAAAAGATTTTAAGCAATTTTAAGGCCAAGCAAATGGTAAAAATAATATGCGTGTATGCGTGTGTTTGTGTGTGTGTGTGTGTGTGTACACACACACACACTGTTAACCAGAACTCAAGGAACCAGAACTCTCAAGCAATTCACAAAAAATTGAAGAAATAATATTTTAAATGAAAAACAAATAAAATCAATTTTAGCAGACATAGAATCATAGAATTGGAAGAGACCTCATGGGCCATCCAGTCCAACCCCCTGCCAAGAAGCAGGAAAATCAAATTCAAAGCACCCCTGACAGATGGCCAGCCTCTGTTTAAAAGCTTCCAAAGAAGAAACCTCCACACACTCCAGGGCAGAGTGTTTCACGGCTGAATGGCTCTCAGTCAGGAAGTTCTTCCTAATATTCAAATGGAATCTCCTTTCTTGTAGTTTGAAGCCATTGTTCTGTGTCCCAGTCTCCAGGGCAGCAGAAAACAAGCTTGCTCCCTCCTCCCTATGACTTAGATGTTGGACAAACTAAATTTATCCAACATCTACCAATTCCCTTGGGTTCTGGTTAACGGAGAGTCCTCTCTCTAGATATATATATGAAATCAAAATTATAGGACATTGTTATAACTATCATTAGAAATGTAAGTAGAGTTATAATAAAATTCTAACTACATGGCTGGCAAAGAATAATTTTAAAATGCATGTAAATGAAAAAAGTTAGATGTTTGTTTGTTTGTTTTTTGTTTTGATAAGCCACCTTAGTGAAGAGCCAAAATTCCAAGATCTTCTTAAATCATACAACACATGAAGAATTCCCTTCCAAAACCTTCTGATTTATTGAGAATTGTATTTTTCAAGAAGCCTACTTCATGGAGTATGCATTCCATCCACTCTGAAAACAGCCACATAAAGGTCTCCAATCTTTCAAATACTAGAGAGGTATTGACATTAAATTTATAGCCAAATTCTTTGTGATGGTAACTTTGTTGAGATGTTGAAAACACTTAGCACAGAAGAGTCAATAATGTGTCAGGGCAGAAGTAATCATGATAGATAGCATGAGACACCCAAAAGATCCTTCATTCTTATCCTCCTACTCTGATTTCTCAGTGATGCAACTGATACTCTTAGGGGTGAGTCTCATCCTCTTCCTTTCCTGACAGTTCCTCTTTTAGCAATCTCTTAGAATTACCATAGATTATCCGATTCAACATTCCTGCCTAAGAGTAGAGTTCCAATCAACATTTATTTTGTTTCCTCAAATCAAGATCTTGAATCACTTTGTACACTCATCAATCTTATTTCGTCCTAGTTTTTCATCTTCTATGATTTTGCACCTAATAACCCTCTTATTGGTGCTCCTATTTCAGTTAACTGTAGCATTAATAGCCTTTGCACCAAGCGTATTGTTACCTTGATATAAAAAAACTGTTGTATCACTCCTTCCAGATCCTTCTCTACAACTCAAGGGAATCAGAGACCCCCTGGTCAATGTAGAATAGGAGTGCAGGAAGTTACTGCTAGTAGTAGTGGAACTGCCCTCATTTTGACTTAAATCCCATTATGTTAATTCAAGAACATTAACCAAAGAAAACATTCCATCTTCAGCAACTCCCTACCACCACGTACACAAATTAGGATGAGTTCACAACTTGGAATAGCCCTTAGTGCAGTGGTTCTCAGCCTGTGGGTCTCCAAATGTTTTGGCCTTCAATTCCCAGAAATTCTAACAGCTGGTAAACTTGTTGGGATTTCTGGGAGTTATAGGCCAAAGCACCTGGGGACCCACAGGTTGAGAACCACTGCCTTAGTGTGATACATTAAAAGCAAGGCTATCCAGCTGTCAGGGACAAAGTGTGGTCAACATGTTTGAGCAGCATCCCCAAGTGAAAATAAAGGGCAAGGCTCTATTTTTTTTTTTATAGCTTGTCACCTGCTGGAAGCCTTATCCCTTATTTCACCAGGCAACCATGTGTTTCAGCGAAGTGACAGTACCAAGGCTCGGAAGCCTGTCCCTAGCCATTATGCATGTGTGCACACAACACAAGGAAGTAATTCTTACAAGCCTATAGCCATGAGAAGACTGCTGTTTGTAACTCTGTCCTTCAAGATTGCTCTCATCTAGCTTCATACTGCACTGATTGCAGACCCAGTGCTTAGGGATCTCTGGCACCGAGTGCCTAGAAATGGTATTGCAGGCTTTCAAAACATTGACATGTTAAAATTAATACACTTAAAAACCATAGAACTGCCAAATTCTAGGCTCCTGTTAGTTTGAATGCCAAGTTTCATGTCTTTATGTTATGGTGTTGAAATACTTCCTTTGGTCATTATATGATATGCACACACAAGAATATCTTTCCATTTGTTTGTGTGCATGAATACCAAGATATTAATATTTATTTATTTATTTATTTACTGTCCTTGTATACCGCCGTTTCTCAGCCTAACTGGCGACTCAAAGTGGTTTACAACAAAATATACAGTGCACAGTATACAATTAAAACCATAAAAACATAATACACAATATTACACGTAAATCACAATCCAATACATCTCCTAACTAAAATCCTGGTCCAATTTCATCATCCATATTACCAATCCGTAATCAACACATTCATTGCACCGAATTAACCAAATGCCTGCTTGAACATCCAAGTTTTTAGTCTTCTTCGGAATACCATCAGCGAGGAGGCTGATCTTACCTCCATGGGAAGGGCGTTCCAGAGCCAAGGGGCCACCACAGAAAAGGCCCTGTCTCTCGTCCCCGCCAGCCGCACCTGTGAAGCAGGCGGGATAGAGAGCAAGGCCTCCCCAGAAGATCTTAGGGTCCTGGTGGGCTGATAGGCCGAGATACGTTCGGATAGGTAGGTTGGGCCAGAACCGTTTAGGGCTTTAAAGGCCAACGCCAGCACTTTGAATTGAGCCCGGTAGCAAATCGGCAGCCAATGGAGCTGGTGCAGCAGAGGAGTTGTGTGCTCCCTGCGCTCCGCTCCAGTTAGTATCATGGCTGCCGACCGTTGGACTAATTGGAGCTTCCGAGCCGTCTTCAAAGGCAACCCCACGTAGAGAGCGTTGCAGTAGTCTAAACGGGATGTAACCAGAGCGTGGACTACCGTGGCCAAGTCAGACTTCCCAAGGTACGGGCGCAGTTGGCGCACGAGTTTTAACTGTGCGAATGCTCCCCTGGTCACCGCCAAAACCTGGGGTTCCAGGCTCAGCGATGAGTCCAGGGTCACACCCAAACTGCGAACCTGCGTCTTCAGGGGGAGTGCGACCCCATCCAACACAGGCTGTAACCCTATACCCTGTTCGGCCTTGCGACTGACCAGGAGTACCTCTGTCTTGTCTGGATTCAATTTCAATTTGTTCGCCCCCATCCAGATAATATACAGAAATAAGCCCCCGGTGGTGTCATGGGTTAAAACCCTTGTGCTGGCAGAATGGCTGATTGAAAGGCTAGTAGTTCAAATCCGGGGAGTGGTGAGAGCTCCTGTCTGTCAGCTCCAGCTTCTCATGCAGGGACATGAGAGAAGCCTCCCACAGGATGCTAAAACATCCGGGCATCCCCTGGGCAACATCCTTGCAGACAGCCAATTCTCTCACACCAGAAGTGGCTTGCACTTTCAAAAGTTATTCCTGACATGAAAAAAATTGAGAGAGATATTCATATTACAGTATGTTAAACATTTGACATGTTACCATATTTTCTGACATATAAGACTACTTTTTAACCCAAGAAAATCTTCTCAAAAGTCAGGGGTCGTCTTATACACTGGGAGTAGTTTTATATGCCAGGAGTTGTCTTATAGAGCAGGTGCTGAAACTTCCAATCCTGATTGGAGAATCTGTGATTGTCGCATATAGTGGGGGGAGCTCAAAAATGGCAGTGGCCGCATCCCTGCCATATGTAGCGACTGTATGAAAGCATTAAGGGCAACGCTGTACAAGTACGGTAGAAGAAAATCCATTCATCAGGATTTGTGGACTTAATGCAGTCCTGATGGTGAGGTGAAGGTGTAAGTGAAGGGCAGAGCAAGCTGCAGGCGTCTGGGGGGCCCGGGGTATGGAAAAAAGAGATAGAGTGGCTCTGGGCCCAAAAAACACACCTCTGGCCCGCCCTTGTATCCTATTACCGTACCTTCTCCTCTGCCTCTCAGATCTCACTCCTGAAGACTGCAGTGAAGCGGTGCAGGTGCACATGTGCAAGATCTTAGGGGCAGAGAAGGAGGTACAGTAATAGGAAAATTACCATATTGAAATCAAATCTGATGCTTTTAAAAATTTTATTTGTGCCTTGGAAGAGGGGTAGTCTTATATGGGGAGTATATCCCAAGGTCTCTATTTTAACTGGAAAAGTTGGGGGTCGTCTTATATGCCCAGTCGTCTTATATGCCAGAAAATACAGTACTTAAAAATTTCCTCTTATACCATCTGATAGCCATCAATATAAGTGTTCTTTGACCTGACCTTACGATTGCCTTTCTTTTGCTAAATGTTGCATTTGGGTCGACCTTCTTAAATCTTACTGATTCATGTAACGGTGAAAACCTACTAGTGGGAAAAGCAGTATACAAAAGGAACACAGGAAAATCACATATCCATATGAAAACATTTTAATTGAAAGCTTCATTTGAGCAATCTTGCTGGTACATATATGATAACTGTTGAAGCTTTAAAGTGTCTTATGAATCAGTTGCATGTGCTTTTTCATTTACTACAACATTCCAGTATTCTGTTCCCCAAAGACCTGTTCCTGCTTAAACAAGGCTGCATCTCATTTTTGGTTCTCTTTCTTCAACTTCCTTCTGTTCATGGCCAGGTGAAGAGCTTTTAAAATAGCATCCTTGTTATTCATCACATTGTAACAGCTCAGTTGCAGCAATCTGTCAAATTGCATTGGCTGATAGGTGAGGCTTGTGGAACCATAAGGAGAATCTGCTGTAAATAGGTGAAAATCTGCAAATGGCATCTCTTCCGGTTCACGTTTTACTCCTAAAAAAAGAAATAAGGAAAAGAGAACATGTGAAGGGTTGTCTCTGCTGAACTGGTGCTTTTATTAGACTGTGTGCATTCTCTTCTCTCAATGGATAGATATAGATACCGTATTTTCCGGCATTTAAGACAACTTTGCATATAAGACGACCCCCAACTTTTCAAGTTAAATTATAGAGTTTGGGATATACTTGTCGTATAAGACTACCCCTCTTCCAACGCAAGACTCTACAACTCCCAGAATGCCTCAGCAGGCACATCCAAGGCACGCCACCGCCCAGGGCTGCTGGGAGTCGAAGTACGGAGGCGCTTCCTTGGGCCTAAGGGAGCCTAGTGGCCTTTGGAGGCTTCTGCCTGTCAAACAGGTGGCTTTGCTTCCTTCCTCTCTCTTGGCTGCCCGGAAATGGTGATGTTGGAGGAGTTGCTTCAAAATAGAGCAGGGAGAGTGGCAGGGGTGGAAGAGGACCTTGAAAATAGACCCCCAGCCAGTCTCCGTGGCAATGCGGCCTGACCCTCCTCCTCCCTGCGACCTCCCTCTCTGCGACCTCCCTCCCTCTGCCCTCCTTCTCCTTCCTCCCTCCTCCCTCCTCTCCTCCTTCTCCTCCTCCTCAGTGCTAAGGGACTTGGGTTTTATTCTTTTCTTTTATTCTTCTATATTATTTTATACCTGGTGTAAAAGACAACCCTGACTTTTCATAAGATTTTCCAGGGTTTAAAAGTTGTCATATACACCGGAAAATACTGTAGATAAATAAAACATAGTGTGTACAGAAATAGCATTTGTATTTAACGGGAAATTGCTGATATGGATATCATTCTATATGCTGATACCCTGTGACGTGTGAACAGAACAAATTATATGGCTGAGACCAAAGTAACTCACTGGTGGAGTTTCTTAGACAGTTTGGTTATTTCAGTTGATCCAGTGAATTGAGTTGAAGATTTTTGTTTCTTCTTTGTTTACACTTCAGGTGTGTAGCACCATCCCCAACAACTGATTTGCAGGGTTGCATTTTTACTTTTCCCCTCAATTAATAACATAAAAGGAAATGTGTTGTCAAAGGCTTTCATGCCCAGAATCACTGGGTTGCTGTGAGTTTTCTGGGCTGTATGGCCATGTTCCAGAAGCATTCTCACCCACATCTATGGCAGGAATCCTCAGAGGTTTTTTCTCCCACCCTGGACATTCCACAGATATATAAACACCACCTGCCCAGTTTCCAACAGACCCCACAACCTCTGAGGATGCCAACAATAGATGTGGGTGAAACATCAGGAGAGAATGCTTCTGGAACATGACCATACAGTCCAGAAAACTCACAGCAATCCAATAAAAGGAAATTATTAAAACTGATTAATTGTCTAGTGATTTCTCCAGAAATTTCCTCATATTGGGGTCTGTGAGATTTAGAAGTTCAAAACATGGGAACTCCTGATTTTGGTAAAATAGGAAGTGATTGTCCTCTTACATGCTAGCCCACACTGTATAACTGAGCCTCTTCTACATGTTACTTACCTGGTGCTTTGTATTTTTTAAATGTGTTGTTCACCAGTGGGAAATGAACCACTATGGGAGCCTTTGGATTGTCGGCATCCAAAAACACATAACATTCTTTTGGGTTGTTTCTATCGTTATCTGTCACAGTGATGTGTGGAAAAGGAATTCCTCTTTCTTCACAGTACATCTGAGCCTGATGCAAGACCTGGAGAAGGAGGAATAAATGTCATCCAGGTTTTTAAATCCTTATGAAAGGTGGACAAAGTGGGTACTTGACTGATCTCCTTAGGGCGGGCATTCCAGAGCCAAGGGGCCACCACTGAGAAGGCTCTGTCCCTCGTCCCCGCCAGTCATACTTGAGACAGTGGCAGAAGTGAGAGAAGAGTCTCTCCAGATGATCTTAGGGTACATGCTGGTTTGGAGGGTAATGCAATCACAAAGATAGATGGGTCGCAAAGCATTTAGGGCTTTGTAACCTGCACCTTGAATTGGGACCAGAAACTTAGTGGAAGCCAGTGGCTCTGCTTAAACTGGAGGGTTGACCACTAGGGCATGGACAACCATGGCCAAGTCAGACTTCACGAAATACAGGCACAGTTGGTGCACAAGCTTTAATTGTGCAAAGGCCCTCCCAGGGAGTGTGTAACCCCGTCGAGCACAGGCTGCCACCCAATACCCCAGTTGGCCCCACGACTAACCAGGAGGGCCTCTGTTTTGTCAGGATTAAACTTATATTTGTTTCTTCTACTTGCTGTATAAATTACACTATGTAACAAAATTTGTAAAATGCTCTGTTCCTGGTTTGAAAGTGTTATTTTGTGTGTAATTGTGTGGTACTTACTTTGAAAGTAGTTGTTATACTCGTTGTTATACTCCAGAAACTTCATTTTTATGGCTACCATAAACTATGTTGAATTGGTTGAGACTATGAGATATTCATTAAAAACCTATAGCAAAATGTACTGCAGGATGTCCTGCAAAAACAAAGCTTTTGCAGTTTAATAAAAAAAATCCATGTTTTTTATGATAGAACCAATTAGTAAATGACAATTATAATCCAGGAACAAAAATTCTGTTACATAGTGTTATAGAATTCTTCTGACTCCAGAATAAGACATCCTACTTGATCCTACTGGCATACAAAATTGAAAGTGTATCCTTCTATTCTTCATAACACATGAGTTGAGACTTCCTGCCTTGCCACTTAAATGAGTACTTAACTAGGTAATATTAATCATTTGGATATTAATAATTGGCTGGGGGGGGGGGGCAGGCGGTGACCGTCATTTCAGGCTCCTGAACAATATTGGATTCTGTTGAACTTTGTCCATGAAATCCAGGCAATAGCCAAGTGTTGGTAATGTAGTTGGTTAGTCTGTCTGTGTTTTAGTGGACTGTGGGTCCTTATATCTCTCACCTCAAAGGGAGAATTCCAGGAATAATCAAATGATAAGATGATATCCACATCTCTCTCAGGCTGGAGTACCAATGGAAATGGAGAATTGATAGCAAATGCCCCGTCAACCAAGTGCAGACTGTTTTCTCCAGGGGTCAGCTGATTGGGCACTGCATCCAGGTGAGTCTCTGAAACACCCCAAAACAATGCCCATTGAAACAGGTTTGTCCTAAAAAAAGTGATTTATGAATCCCCTTAAATAAATAAATGACCCAAAGAGACAGCAAAACAAGAAATAAAAATATTATTATTATATCAGATATTATTATTATACCTTTCCAAGCTACAAATTCCTTATCATTGGTATAATCCCTGTGAAGATACAGCCCTTGCAGAAAATTAAAGTTTTCCCCAGTAGTAAGTCGTGACTTAAGTAAACTGTAAAATAACTGTGTAAAGGCTCCTCCTGGCATGATCAGCTGGGTTTGTCTCTGGGAAGAGTCCATGGACTGAGAACCCCAGAGTTCATCTGAAAAATGTAAAACAAAGAAAGACATCATGATTTTCTCCTAGAAGAGCTGGAATTTGGGGTTAACAGTTAAAAGAAAGTGTATTGTTCAATTACCTGGGTGGAGGTCACCAGGGGGCAAGAGAGAGAGAAGGATTGTCCAATTTATGGGGAGGGAGTTGAAAAAAGAAAACCATTTCCCCCATTTTGGGAGGTCATTCCCCCTCCCCCTCTTCCTATATCATAACCAAGGCAGAGACATGGGGGGGGGGGGGATAACAGGAAAACAGGGGGAAATGTTTTTCCTCCTTCAACCCACTCTCCACCCCCATAAATTGGACAATACATCTCTCTGTAACGCCCCCTGGTGGCCTCTGCCTGGATAATGGAACAGTACTAAAGAAAGCTGTGGATGTAGAATTAATGCAGTTTGACACCTCTTTAACTGACATGGCTCAATGATATGGAATCATGGGAGTTGTAGTTTTACAAGGTCTTTACCCTTCTTTGCCAAAGCGTTTTGGTGCCTTAACAAACGATAGGTCCCAGAATTCTATATCACTGAGTCATAGCAGGTAAGTGGTGTCAAACTGCATTAATTTAGGTCCCACTGAAATTTAGGTCCCATTTAGAATTACATGGTTTTCTAAATGATCATCATCAAGATTCATTCAACGAATATTTAGTTGGAAAATTAGTGAACATGACAAAACAAAAGCTTGAATCACGGATTGAATTAGGAAAATCAGATATAAGACTAGAAGAATTTGCTACTCGGGTGGAGACACACTAGCCTTAGGCCAATTCAGTAACTGACATGCTTTAAAGCCTGTCTTCTGTTATACATCCCAATGAGAAATTGTTTTTACTTCAGGGAAATAGATCTCCTTATTTGTGGATTTAAAATATTTCTTTGATTTTTCCTTTCAGTGATGCAAACCAAGGCACATTTTCCTGAGGGCACCCATGCTCCCCTTTAACACCTGAGGAAACTTGCGTAGGATAATCATCATTTTGGAAAAGTGGAATATAGTCATATCTTTACCTACAATTTTGATGGCACCTTTCACAGATTCTATGAAAACCGCATCTGAAGCCATTGTATCCTCCCAGATGTCCTCTATGTTGGCAGCAAATGCACTTGCCCAAATTCCTGTACCAAAAGTAAAATATTAATCATGTAGTTCACTGACTATTGCCTGACATTTCTCTTTCAGCAGACAGAGATAAATACTGGATTGCATGCAGTGTGACCATAGAAGACATTTCTAGCCCCTGCCATACATACATGCATGCATACACCCACAGGGACAGCATACTTTAATTGGCTCCCTTCCACATTTTGCAACAATCTTTAAGCAGCATTTAATGAAACAGAAATGTATTAAAGTCACAAACTAATATTATCAGGACATAACAGCTATACTAGACTTTAACGGAAAGGGTGTTTCCATTTGTGGCACTTGCCGTATATTCATATAAATGCGGGTTTGGGTATTGCAAGATTAACAGGAATAACTTAAACATAAGACTGTCTCTGGGTAGCATCTTGTTGAGGACCAACATAATATTTTAATTCAAGTTCCTCTGTGACATGTGGGCTATTTTTAAAGTAGATCGGTAAAAGCTATGAGTCCAACATGAAGTTATTCTACTACTACTACTACTAATAATAATAATAATAATACTTTATTTGTACCCCGCTACCATCTCCCCAAGGGACTCGGTGCGGCTTACATGAGGCCGAGCCCACAATTCAACAATAGACAATAGCAACAATAATACAAAACAATAAATAAACTCATAAGCAAAAAATAAGGAATAAACATTAACAATAACATGACATGTTTAAAAACCTATGGCTGGGCCAAATGTAATAATAAAAAAAAAATTAAAAAATAATGCTGGGCAAGACAAGGTGACATATAATTGGGATAGAAGTTTTGGAGAGGGATGAAATGTGCAGACAATCTTAGATCACTAATAAAGTGCGTTTAGGGACATATTGCTGGAAATTTCCTTATTCTCGGAAGACACACTGAAACAACCACGTTTTCAGGCTCCTCCTTATGCATTAACTCCTACCTTGGAGGAAACAGATCCTGGGTTCCTGATGTTTCTCAAGCAGAAAACCCATGAAAAATTTACTATTGTAGTCTTCTGTGCTGATAAAAGCTCCATATTTATAGAATCCAAATTCATAAGGCGTAAACTCACACCATTCTATGAAAAATTTAAAAAAAACATTGTTTTCCATTTAAAAGTGTGAACCTTTTCCTCACAATGAAGAACTGAACTGTATCTCAAGATTATCTTTTAACAGAATGTGTGGGGGTTAGCTTCCTTTCATGCCTTACCAATCAAACAAATGAACAAACGAAAGTTTTATTTATATTGAGTTTAGCCAAAACTGGAACTCAATGCAATTTACAGAATAAAAAGTAAGAAGTCAAACCATATGTATCTGAAAACATATAAAAGGTAAGAAGACATGGATTAAAAGCATTGAATAAAAACATATATTAAACCCATCGCATCACAAAAACATATAACTCATTATATCAAACAATTAGTTCCAAAATGCATGCAGGAATAGAAAAGTCTTCAAAAGACAGCTGGAAAGGATCCAGCGTCTTCCCAGAGTATAGGAACAACCACAAAGATGATCCCCTCCTTTGTTTCTACCTAATTCAACTGAGAAGCTGAATAAGGTGCTGGTGTTGGCCTACAAAGCCCTAAACGGTTCCGGCCCAAAATACCTTTCGGACCGCATCTTGGCCTATGAGCCCACGAGGGCCTTGAGATCGTCTGGGGAGACCCTTCTCTCGATCCCACCTGCCTCACAGGCACGTCTGGCGGGGACGAGAGAGAGGGCCTTCTCGGTGGTGGCCCCCCGGTTGTGGAACACTCTCCCTGTTGACATCAGACAGGCGCCCTCCCTTATGTCTTTCCGTAAAAGCCTAAAAACATGGCTATTTGAGAAGGCATTTAACTAAGTGCTACAATAATTTGGTAAAGACGACTGGAACGGAATATGGATTATGAGACTGGTTACGATTCTACTTGAGACGGAGCGGATTTTTTAGTGTAACTATATAACTGTTGTATTATGGATATGTTGTTTTTTGTTATTGCCTTTTGTAAATTGCCTTTTATATGTTGTACACCGCCGTGAGTCGCCCTAAAGGGCTGAGAACGGCGGTCAACAAATGCAGCTAATAAATAATAAATAATAAATAATAAATTGAAAGAAGTGCTTCCTCCAAAGATTTTAGAGTTCAGGCAGTATCATACATACTGTCATTCAGAGAGCTGGACACATGCCATATTTTTTATTGTATCAGAAGTCACTTGAGAAACTGCAAGTTGCTTCTGGTGTGAGATAATTGGCCATCTGCAGATATGTTTTTCAGGGGACTCTCATGTCCTCACATGGAAAGCTGGAGCTGACAGACTGAAGCTCACCCCATCTCGTGGATTTGAATCGACAACCTTCAGGTCAGCAGCTTAGCAAACACAATGGTTTTACCCATTGTGCCACCGCAGCTCCTCACCCAAGTCATATAGGACCTCATAGCTCATAACCAGCATGTACTTGAATGGTAAGGCAATGCAGCTGTTGTATCAAAGGAAACTTAGGTTCCTTGTAAGCAGACACCATTAGCCACCTCACTAGCAAATATCTGTGTTTCAACTTAAGAATACTTCTGGGTGACTTCCACTAAGCCTCAGCCTGAGCTCCATACCTGTAAATTCACGGGATTTCACAGTAGTCCTCACATTCTGAGCTGCATAAATAGGGAAGGGGTTTTGTCCCCACTTGACAGCTTCTTGTTGATCAGACAGTTTGGTTGGATCCTTCTGGATATGGCAAGGAAATAATCATGGTCATCTGGGGTTTACTTAAATTGTCCAAAAGAAGATCCTAATTGGCTTCTTAAAACCACTTTATATTAATATATAATATAATAATATTTGATCTTGCTTTTTTAAATATGAAAACTATAATCCCCTTAATCTTTTCAGATATCTCTTGGAGATTGTCATTCTTTTTGAGAATGGATTGTCTACACCAGTGGTTCTCAACCTATGGGTCCCCAGATGTTTTGGCCTTCAACTCCCAGAAATCCTAACAGCTGGTAAACTGGCTGGGATTTCTGGAAGTTGTAGGCCAAAATACCTGGGGACCCACAGGTTGAGAACCACTGGTCCACACCCAACCATGGCTAAGGAAAATCCATAGATTCCAGGTTAAAAGAAAAGCTTTGTCTACTTGACTGCAATGGCTTATTGAAAAAAAATGACATTTTTTCTTTTTGTGGTAACTTTTACATTTTGAACATGACCTTATGTTTTATGGGACCATAACTCCCATAAACACTTCACCATAAAATCAAATCTTAACCTGTTACAAATACCTTCTGACAAATGTTTCAGTCATCTCTCCTGACCACCACCCCTGCTGTCTTTCTCAGGCCCATTTTTTCATATATATTTCCCACCTCATATTTAGGGCCCTCTTCTTTACCTTATTGTTTAGGATATATTCTATGATGAGTCCCCATAAGTCAACGAGCGTGGCTTTCTTTCCTTCTTTCTCTTTGGCAATTAATTCCTGAAAGTAATATGCCAGTTGTTCTGCAGAAAATGCTCCAACTTTTGCCCTTGTCGCAATATTCTGGGCATTGCTAATTGCATCCTGGAGATTATTTCTTGACCAGTGAGAATCTTTGTAGAGTGTGGATATACACCTACCAAAATGACAGATACTTCAGTAAATAAAAGAACTTTAAGCAAAACACAGAGCATCCTAGATTATGGGAGGAACAATCCTATGCTTAATTTACACCAACTGTGATGCTTTTGGAATAAGTATAAGTTCTTTCATTAGTGAGCCATGCCAAGAATGCTATGATGGTTTATCCTTTATGTCTGCAAAATATTGCAGAAGATCTGAAAACTGGTAGCATTGCTGGGAAGGTGGTTGTCAGGGAAATAGCTTAAATACTGAATTTCTTTGGACCTTTATCCTGGCACAAAATTTCATTGACAAAAACAATTTAAGTGAAATGCCCCCATTGGAATATATTGTTTTCATTCCAGCTATACTAGCCATACTATAATGCAGCTATACTACATTATCCATGCTTCCTTTGAACCCCTTCTATCAGTCCAATAGCAGACATCTAAGGATGAGCAAAGGAAGATAGATGCTTTTGAACTGTGGTGCTGGAGGAAAATTCTGAGAGTGCCTTGGACTGCGAAAAGATCAAACCAGTCCATCCTCCAAGAAATAAAGCCTGCCTGCTCATTGGAGGGAAGGATATTAGAGGCAAAGATGCAAAGATGAAGCACTTTGGCTACATCATGAGAAGACAGGAAAGTTTAGAGGAGACAATGATGCTGAGTAAAATGGAAGGAAAAAGAAAGAGGGGCCAACCAAGGGCAAGATGGATGGATGGTATCCTTGAAGTGACTGGCTTGATTCTGAAGGAGCTGGGAGTGGTGACGGCCAACAGGGAACTCTGGCATGGGCTGGTCCATGAGGTCACAAAGGGTTGGAAGTGACTGAACGAATAAACAACAACAACATATACAGTATCAGATATGGGAATTCTTTTGGTGACACAGAATCAGATCAAGTGTAGCCAACAGTACTGAGCAATGTAATTCTACCTGTTCCAGTGTGAGCTGTCAGAATTCACATTCTAGTAAAATTCTGTATCATTGAAAGCTACTTGACTTATAGCTAGGTATCAGTAAAGCCAAGTGTAGCATGACAATGAAAGTAAACAGTGGTGCAAACTTGGATTCCTCACAAAACTCCTCACAAAATTCTTTTGGACTTGGTAGCTACAGCTGGTCTATATGCAGGCATGGGCAAACTTCGGCCCTATGGGTACTTTGGACTTCAACTCCCACAATCCCTAACAGCTGGTAAGCTGGCTTGAATTTATGAGAGTTGAAGTCCAAAACACCTGGAAGGCTTGCATGGGCTTGTGTCTGCGGAATGATAAATAATGTGTCTGTTCTTATCCTGTCGCTTGTCTATTATGCTTGATTATTATATTAATCTGCTGCTTTTAGCATTCCTTGCCATTGGCTGTGTCATCAATAGCTAGAGCTTGGAATTGCAGTCCACCAACCTATAGAGTTCCTAACCCTTTACTGGCTGAAGTAGTAAAAAAAAAAAAAAAAGAGAAGAAACTAGTATTCTAGTAGTTTGAGAAAACTGGCCAAGTTTTTGGAGGACCTCAAGTAGAAATGTCACACAGATTCTTCCCCATGGCAGTAACATCCAAAATTAATAATTTATTTAACTACAGCTGGCCACTTGTATACATGGGTTCTGTATCCATGGATCCAACTAACTATGGTTCAAAAATATTCAGGGTGAAAATTCCAAAAAGCAAATGTTGATTTTGCCATGTGCTAATACATTACCACATTCTGCTATATAGCCTCCCACCATTTCCCAGAGCCTCAAACTCTCTTCCAAACTTGTTTAAATCTTTCACCATTTACATAAGGAGCACCATTGTACATATTGGGACTCGAACATCCACCGTTTTTGGTATCCATGGCAGTTCCTGGAAGCAAACTAGTGGATACCAAGGGACTACTGCATCCCCCCCCCCCCCCATTTTGACTGCTTTGACCAGTCTTTTACATTCTGCTTTTAAAAAACAAGTTGAATTAGCATAGTGATATTTTTCTTCAGAATTTCTTTCAACGAGCAATCAAGAAATAAATAAAATATAAATTAAATTAAATATAAAATAAATTAAATATGTGCTATATCTAAGACCCCATAGCCTACAAAAATGAAGAAAACAACCCAGAAGTGAAGCTCATACTTATATCCTGCCCAAGAATATCTATTATCCAATAGTTAAGAGAGCTATGCACGAACACATATTTGACAGATATCAACTTCAGCAAGGTGTAGTGGTTTGTGTGTTGGCCTATGACTCTGGGACCAGAGTTTGAATCCTTGCACGGCCATGGAATATACTACAGAATCTTTCAAATATAAGGTTTACAATGATAGAACAGGAATTTACATAGATGGTATAGGAATTTCTGCATACTTACCAAGTAGACCCTGAGATGCCACAAAGGTATGTCAAGACATCTAAGAAGCCCAGCTGCTGCAGGCCAAGCAAGTTGCCATAACATCCTGTCATTGCTCTCATCCCTCCTCCGGATGCTACAACAGCCACTACAGGTACCTAGAGGAATATAGAAATGGTAACCTAAACCAGTTCTCTTTTTGTTCGCAGGCTAATGTTATGATATAAGTAATATACATTTTTCAGTTTAAGATCCAAATCACTGTAAGATATCCTCAAGTGATCACACATTTTAATGGAATGTTCTGTTTCCTAGTTTTTTTTCCAAAAAAAAAGGTATAGATCAGTTCTTAGAAATTATATTCACTAATCTAACTATGAAGACCTTAGAAAAAGTGTTCATAAAAGGGAAAAAACAGTACCTGATCTTTCTTGGGGGCCACTTGCAAATCAAGTACTTTCTTGAGAGTATTGGCAATTATTTCTTTTCTCCTTTCCAAAAAATTTCGCTCTCCTCTAGAGAGGCCAGAACTAAGGCGTACCTCCATATCAAGTGGACTGTTTCTAGAAACAAGGCAGAAAGATCCTGCTTTTTCATCCCATTCTGAGTTTTATCTAATTATTTGTATTTGTATATTTCCTCACTCATTTTATTTACTTCAGCCACTGTAAAAATAAACTTCACATAGATAAACGTTCTTCTCATTGGGAAAATTGGGTCTTTTCTAAGGTGCTCTCATAGTGTTATAATTGTGTAGTGGGATTGGGTCCTATCTAAAGTCTCTAAAGGCCATAAGAGCAAAGAATAAGATTTTGACAAATATCCACATTTAGGTTTACACACCTTTCTTCAGCTTTCACAGTCAAATCCACAACTTGCCCCTGGAAAACATGCAATGCTGCTGAATTAGTTGACAAGTAATACTTTAATTCCTTTGTAAATGAAACTGTACAAAAAGATATTCCCACTGTATTGTCGAAGGCTTTCATGACTGGAATCACTGAGTTGTTGTAGGTTTTTTGGGCTGTATGGTCATGTTCTAGAAGCATACTCTCCTAATGTTTTGCCTGCATCTGCAGACCTCACAACCCCTGAGGATGCCTCCCACAGATGCAGGCGAAATGTCAGGAGAGAATGCTTCTAGAACATGGCCATTCAGCCCGAAAAACCTACAACAACCCAGATATTCCCACTCCTTCATATGTAACTTCATCACAATTTGCTTATGTTAAATTTGCTTATGTTAAATAAAAATCTTAATCATTCTGCCAAGTTGCTTGCAGAGATGTTCCACTAATTCAGAACATTTGTTGTTGTTCATTTGTTTAGTCGTCTTCGACTTCGTGACCTCATGGACCAGCCCACGCCAGAGCTCCCTGTTGGCCGTCACCACCCCCAGCTCCTTCAAGGTCAGTCCAGTCCCTTCAAGGATGCCATCCATTCATCTTACCCTTGGTCGGCCCCTCTTCCTTTTGCCTTCCACTTTCCCCAGCATAATTGCAATTATTATATATAAAATATATCATTGAAAACAGGTTTGAGATAATATGTAAGGTGGGCTATGTTTTTCAATCCTTGGTGTGTGTCTCTAAGAAATCAGTGTAATCCCAACATAGGCTCAATACATTTATCATTTGCATACATTTTCTGAAAATAATACCAAAAATGTACCTGTCCTAAAGGAACAGTCAATTCCACTTTTTTCCCAAGGGGGAGCTCAGAAATTGGAATAGCTCCATTCCCTATGACTGTAGTCTTCATATGTAAATCTTCACTCCATCCTTCCTGGGGGCAAAAATGGTTCATTTTAAAAGATATATTTCTAGATCCGGTCTGGAATCAGCACCCAGCATATCTGAGCAGATATCAAAGCATTGAGATTAGTGCCTGTTCCTTGTTAACATATATGTCATCCACTATTTTAGAGAACTGCTGGGCAAGATGTCTATTGCTATGGAAATATCAAGGAAATAATTCAGAAGTTCTGGGGAAAAAATGGAAGGTGGTGAGAGATAGTTTTAGTTCCAGGTCACAAGTGCCTTCATCTGAGCTTCTCAAAGCCAAGATGCCTCACATAGTACAGCCATAGTACCTTTTTTTCCCTACTAGCTACCATAACAAATCTGCTACTCCTGCTCCTCCAAAGTGGTTAACTACCATGTGCACTTCTCTGAGTGAATCTTCTACCAGTGAAGACTGGTACATGAGAGTCTTCTCTCATGGGGGACATGAGAGAAGCCTCCTCGCAGGATTGCAAGACATCCGGGCATCCCCTGGGCAACATCTTCGTAGACGACAGATTATCTCGATCCAGAAGCAACCAGAGACGACTTGCAGCATGAAAACAACCAGTGAAGACAATAATGCTCAAAGGATATCCACATCTGTTGTGCCTTTGGGCCTACAAAACTGTTCAAAACATGTATTTAATATAGATTATTTGTGAAATTTTACCCGTGTTTCACTTATTTGTTTACTGTCTCTGATGCCAGTTCATCAGTCTGCCTGTCCAAAAAAACTTAGATCTGAAAAGATTATTACAAGGGAGCTTAATTATAACATCTGTCAGATTTGGCCTGCTAGGAGCTACATATGTTGAGCAACAGAGTTTAGAGCACTGTTTCTTAAACAGTCCTGACCCCAAAAGAGATCTGCTTAGCTCAATGTTGGCATTACGAAAAATCTGGCAACAGTAAATGTTTTGTGTTGCTGTGAGTTTTTTGGGCTGTATGTCCATGCAAAAGGTCTGCCACCCGGTGGCTCTTCTGGAAATTTACAAGTTAGCAACAACTTGCAGTGTTTACAATGGAATCTGCAGAAATTTCTTCATAAAAAGAAAAAGCAGACTGTTTAACAAGCCTTGAAAAATGCTAATTTATTATAATTAAATGTTTTATTTTTATATCTATTTTACATATTATTTTACATATATACTTGGGGTTGCATAAAAAATTATTGGGCAGAAAGAGGTCACACATGGAACAAGTTTAAGAAGTCCTGATTTACAGCAAGACATGAATTGGTGCTGCTGATTGAGTTGTAGGAAAGTTATTAAAGCTCATATAGTATTGATGAAACAGGTTTGCCCCACTAATTAAAATGTTTTCAGTCTTCTCCTCAATGGCCAAGGAGTGCTTGGATTATGTATTCCTATGTGGCAGTGGGTAGTTCAGATGGCCTTTGTGGTCTCCTTCAACTGTATTATACAGTTCTTGCCCTATTTCGTTATCAGATCAGAATGTCAGGTCAGTCATGACTCTTAAGTAAAGGTAAAGGTTTCCCCTGACATCAAATCTAGTCATGTCAGACTCTGGGGGGTGGTGCTCATCTCCATTTCTAAGTCGAAGAGCGGACATTGTTCATAGACATCTCCAAGGTCATGTGGCCAGCATGACTTTGTGGATTGCTCTTACCTTCCTGCAGAAGTGGTATCTATTAATCTATTCACATTTGCATGTTTTTGAATTGCTAGGTTGGCAGAAGCTTTGACTAACAGTGGGAGTTCACCCCGCTCCTTGGATTCAAACCACCAACCTTTCAGCCAGCAAGTTCAACAGCTCAGCAGTTTAACCTGCTCTTAAACTTGATAACAAATTATGCTACATGGTACATGGACATGGTTCTATGATTTCTAAAAGGAAGATGAGCGCTGACCTCCTGAAATTGAGTCAGGAAAGGGGAATTCATATAAGCAGAGGTGTCAAAACTGTGGCCCACCAGATGTTTGACTTTTTTGGCCATTTGACAAACCAGTTAAAGCTCCTGAGAGTTGGAGGCCCAAACATCTGGGCCACAAGTTTGACACCTCTGCTTTAAGATAAAAGCACAGTGAGATTTTATGGGTATAAGAGAAGGTTGGGGCATTTAAAATGAGAAGTTAAGCCCAGTTCAGTTGCTTGCTTGACTGTAAGGAAGGCTAAATGGGTGGTAGGGATGTATCTCAAACTGTTTACATGCACCCAGCAAGTGTTATACTGACCTTCATGCATTGAGTGTGAAGAAAGATTTGCAGTCATGTTCAGCTGAATTGCAGTTGTAGTCCTCTCTGATCATGGGGACCGTGTACCACATTCAAATAGATCAACATGGTTTAACAAACCCTCTTGAAACATTTGCAATGATGCTCACATGCTCAAAGCATTGTGATCACATCCCATTTGCCACTCTTATCTCTCTATGTATTCATGTTTTATGTTTAATCAAAAAGTGACATAATCATCAAAGTTACATTTTCTGGTTATAATCGATTCCATATGAAATCAGTCAAAAAGGAATTATTTCCTTTAAAAGGTATATTAGCCAAATTTTGCACATTTCAAGCAGGAACTAGTAGACATACTTGCTGATGGCATTAGGTAAGTTGGATTATCAGTGTGACAATTTTCCCACTGTGAACTTTCTTAGGACTAAAATATATTTTTTCAATATAGGAGATACTATTTGAAGACAAAGAAGTGATCATTGCAAACAAGCCATAAGCAGGAATAGTTTCAACTTTAAAAGTGATGATCTGGATGCATCATCTTACCTCTAGCATCGCTGTGGTTTGCAGCAATTCCAGGTTCAATGTGGGGAAAATGTCTTTGCTCACATGGAAAATGAATGGGATCTTCCGCTGTTGTTCTGAGGCAGCACCACAAAATGTTGATAACTGGTTTTCAAAGGATCCTGGTACAGATAATTTGATTTGGCAGTTCTCTGAATGTGGGAAGAAAAATGTGTTAAGAAATAATTGTGTATTGTGCTCTCAGTCCTGGCTCATTCACAGATGTGGATGATGGGGACAAGAGACAGGGCCTTTTCGGTAGTGGCCCCTTGCCTGTGGAACTCCCTCCCTAGTGAAATTAGAGCAGCTCCCTCCCTCCTGTCCTTCAGAAACAAAGTAAAAACATGGCTATGGGACCAAGCTTTTGGATAGCAAGTCCTAGGGCAATAAGAAAATAAGCAATAGTGGACACCTCTGCCACATACACACATACATATTTTCACTTTTATTATGTGAATAGATAGATAGCTAAATAGAAAATGAGGTCAGAATAGTGCAAAGTAAACTGAAAGGTTAGGCTACACAGGTAGAATCATAGAGTTGGAATAGATCACATGGACCATCAAGTCCAACCCCCTGCCATGCAAGGAAACACAATCAATGCATGGCAGATAGTAATAGGTTTGATTTTCATTGTCTGCAATCATCCCACCGGAACACTCATCATTGCAGATCAAAGTGACCCACAACACTTTGGAGCATTTCTTTGATAAGCAGTGGTACAATGTGGCAATGTACTTTGGACACAACTGATGATACTGAATGTCTTAGGTTTCAGTATGAGGATTTGCAAGGGAAATTTCCATACACATCAGGATAATGGATAAGTATAAAATGCTCTCTCTTCTTTCAATAATAAAGGCACTATTATTAAATTGTCTTTCTTGAACTGTTGACCAACTGTTGATCACGTGTGGTTACATCTACATTCCTTTTAGATATATTTTAGTCTACAATTCACTGAAACAACTTGTACAGATCTATCAGTATACAAAGTACTCTTGTCTCATTCATGCTTACAACAAGCTTGTGAAATGGGGAAATATTACAATCTTTCCCAAAGAATTTAGTTAGCAAATGGCAATTATAGCATGGAAATAAACCTACCTTGAATTATCCACGGAGCCATCTCACTTTTATTGATTGTTCCTTCAATACTCAGACAGGAAGGTGCCTGCATGATTTTTCAAAAAACAACACCATAAGTCAAAGTCACCATGAAAAGAAATTTGCAATAGCAACAGAGTGAAAAAAGTAATGCAGGATAACAGGATCCGTTCTTCATTATCCTATTGAAGATGAATGTTAGCTGAACAGCTTCCCCTATCTTCAACCCAACCTTCTCCACCAAGATAGGCAAATATGTGCCTGCTACTCACCACAAGGACGCCATTGGTAACGACCTCAGAAGGTGCATGTGGACTGTTGAAATGAAAGATTTATAGGATGAGTTTGTTTGACTACTAGACTAATGGATCTTGAATCCCATTGCAGATTTCCCAACAGAGAAAAGCAGGATATTCGGATACTTTCTTTATCCTTGAGGTCATTTATTTGCTAGGTCTCAAGACATATTGCTCCTCTTTCTGGGCTTTAAAACCAACTAAAATAATTGCAGGCCTTCAATAAGACTTCAAATCTAAGAAGTTATGCAACCTTTTTCAAATAATATATAAAAGAGCAGGAAGTGACATTAGAAAAATTGCATGATTTAAAAGTAAATTAGCAACTTCATCCAGGGAGGGAATACATCACCTTTCTTCTAAGGAAAATTCGACATCCAATTCTGCTCTTTCCACCTTAGAAAAATCAGACAAAAAAGAATATTGAAACCATTCCTTTGCTCCAGTATAACATCTAAGTGTCATATCTGACCCAATTTGCATTGTTCTGTCAGTATCAATCTTAGCATCTCAGCTCAAAACTTCTAACTTATTCATTGATTTTCACATAGTTAAATGCAGCTTAAGTAGCTCTTTCTCTGCACTGATGCAATGTCTCCTTCATTTTTTTATGTGAGACTTCAAGATCACACAAATGTGACAGAAGGGGGTGGTATTTGTTGCTGTATGCCCACTTTCTTTTTCACAATCCAAATGATGTTTTATCACCTATTGTGTCAAGCTATTTTCCCCTCCCTTTCTGCAGTATTCTGAAATATTCCAAAGAGTGGTGGAGTTACAATCAATACTTATTGTCATTCTGTGAATTATGTTGATCTAAATAAGTGTGTTCAGTCCCTAACCTCTTCACTGTTTTCAGAATATTTCTGCCCCATCAACTTCTCCCTGATGTAACCAAAGACTTCCTTGCAATTTGCACGATGTAAGGCCAGACAGACAGAGAAACTGGCACAGGGGGTTAAACCGCCAGTTGTAAAAAATCTTGCCAACCAAAAGGTTGGTAGTTCAAGCCTAGGTTGGGCTGAGCTCCCACTGTCAGCCCAGCTTTTGCCCATCACACTGGCTCCCTATACAAAATAATTGCTCATATGGCCGAAATCCTTATTGTTATCGAAGAGAGAAAGACATAGCTTACCTTCTATTTAATACAACAATTATTTACTTTCAGTCCATTTAGTTAGTATATCATGTTACCACAAATACAGAGATGCATCTAAATATCTACAGTACTTAATATGTGATTATACCTGCCTGTCTAGAAATGTAATTTATTTACCTAATACCACCTTTCAAAGGAAACTCAAAAACAAGGAGTCACCTGAGAATTTAGGACAAATGTATGATTCAAAATCTCTCCTGGGGCAATATTTCCCGTATCAAAAGCAATTGAAGTGGCATGATTGCTTAAACTGCTCAGCACAAGATCTCTGTTGTAGAAAGTTAGTTCCAAAATATTCTGTAAAAGGAGGAATAAAAAAGACTTTAGGAAATGTTGCCACACGTGTACATTATGCTATATGCTATGCACCAAACTTAGTCAGCCGATCTTTTGGCCCTGAAACATAAATATTAACCAGTTGTTCAGTTTGGCCGACCAACAGATTTAAACAAAGATTTGCATCAAGACACTTGCCAAACGGAACAACTAAGATGAATATATGTATTCATTGGAGCTTCAGGATTGGGATTTCAATTTAAGCAAATTATTGGATCAAATACCAGGGCCAGAGTCCTATCTGTAAAATATTACTTGACAACCCCATATGTATATGTTGAAAAAATAGATCTTGTTAATATAAGGGTGTATATGAAGCCCCCATGGCATATCTATGGATTGACACCATCCACATCTAGTTGCTTGTTGTACATGCACTGTAAAGACATCGAGGGAAGATATTTTATAGCCTGTTTCTGATTCAACGTGTAATTAAATAAGCAAGTCTAAACAAATATGTTCAGACACCTTTTCATTTGGCCATGGTCCAAGCTTTCATCATTAGACCTCTACGTTCAAAAGCTATGTAGAAGTTGCCTTAAAACGAAGAATCCTTTTTCTGCAGTGAACTGTGGAATTGGAACTTAATTTGACTTGACTTGCTTTCTGGATTAGACAGGAAGAACCACCAAGTCCAGGCAAACCTCCTCCAATATAAGAGGAAATGTCTATATTATATCCCTTTTTGGGGAAAAAAATGAAAAATGTCATCAGCCAACCTTTACTCACACCACTCCTAAAGTTGGAAATGCAGCAGCACTGAAAGTCTGAAGAGTTAAATATGTCTTAGAGATAGTAGTAATAATAGAGCTAATGAGTGTTTCATAATCTAAAATAGGAGCCCCCAGTGGCGCAGTGGGTTAAACCCTTGTGCCAGCAGGACTGAAGACCAACAGGTCGCAGGTTTGAATTTGGGAGAGCGTGGATGATCTCCCTCTATCAGCTCCAGCTTCCCATTTGGAGACATGAGAGAAGCCTCCCACAAGGATGGTAAAACATCAAAACATCCAGTGTCCCCTGGGCAACGTCCTTGCAGATGGCCAATTCTCTCACACCAGAAGCGACTTATAGTTTCTCAAGTCACTCCTGACACACACACATAACCTAAAATCTCTTGGATTATCTATTTATTTTAATTTCTCTTAGACTAATATTGTTAGGGATCATTTCACCTCCTCTCTCCACCTCCTTTTTTGTTCTTCCACTGCTCCAAAAGTATTTGGAGTAAAGGGGGTGCTTTTGGTTGAGTGGGAGAGAGGAAGGATAAGCTAGAGTTGAATAATATGTTGGAGTCATTGGACTCAATGGGTGTTGATTTAAATTACATAGAAGCAGAAGTGTGAGAGAATAGAATCATGAGGTTATGCAGATGCACAAATGCAGAGTGACAAATCAGTGCACTTGTACAAATGGAGAGACGTTATGTCAAGGGTGTTCCTGCCAATATGTAGCTACTATAAGTGATCATATGAATGGAATAGCAGTTTCATGTGGTAAAAGTTCTTAGTTGTCTTCTTGTTATTGCTTAGCCTAGCTTCCCTATTTCTAATGGGGTCCTATAATAAAAGTCTAATTACTATAGCCATTAGTATGAATTATCCTTAATAATAGCTAGCTGCTGCACACAGGTACATTCTATCACATAGGAGCTGAGGAGGCATATTGTTCAAAGGATATACATGTCTAGGCTGATCTAAATAGTTCCTGTAATAAAAAGACCAAACTCACCTTCACAGCACTGTGAACACGGTATTCAAAAGTTTCATTCCATTCTGGATTACTGGAATTATAGATAACTTCTGTCCTTTTTACCAATGGAGATGCTGTAGGAAGTTTCAGTGCCACATAACAATCTGCTTTAGACACTAACCAGAAGAATATGTGTATCAAGAAAAGACCCAGAAAAGATGTTCTTCATAGTTCATTAAGTGCCTTTAACAGTATCCTATAGTTAAGGAAACTGAAATCGGTGGTGGAAAGCTGAACAAGAAGGTGTGTTTTAAGATCATGCTCTCTTTTACTACAAAGCAAACACGGAGGAGGTATCTTTAAAAATAGAGGGATAAGACTTTTAAAAACCTCTATTGATGCCAATAGAAATTTTCTGGTAATGTAAGGGGGTACAAGAAAACAGATGATTGGGAGAAGTTTTAAACTTCCTCTACATGTAGAAAATGGGCCCAAACCTGGAAAAGAACCACATACGGTAAGTTTCCTTTGGAGCAGTGATTTACAAACTCAAGTCCTCTTGGTGTTTTGGACCTCAATTTTATTTTAATTTCAACTTTAGTTTAACTCAATCAAACTCTGTCTCTATTACCCTTCTCTCCTTTTCACTTAATATTACAAAAATAAAAGCTCGCTATTTTCTTGGGACCTCATCACACACAAGTCCTCCCCGGTTTCCACACACTTATAAGACATTTCAGGAACAAAGTGACATGGAGCCCTTCACACAACAAAAACTATTTTCAGTTGTCATCTGTTGTATTTCATTCCTGAAATGTAGTAGAAATGTAGTAATACGGGGCAAGAAGACATGGGAAGGACAGATTGTGGCAAAGAGGTTTAAAATTCCCCCCAGTTCCATTCTCAAATGGTATGAGGTCCATGGTAATCTTGGCTTTTAAGTTTGCACTATAATAAGTTTGTTTTTCTATGATCCCAAAGTTTTCCTCACTGTATTGTCGAAGACTTTCATGGCCTAATCACTGGGTTGTTGTGAATTTTCCAGGCAGTAAGGTCATGTTCCAGAAGCACCCAGAAATGTCAGGAGAAAATGCTTCTGGAATATGGCCTTACAGTGCAGAAAATTCACATTTTCCCTGAATTAAAAGAGGAAGAATGTGGAGTGAGCAAGGACTGCACTCACTGGTGTAATGGTTCAGAAAGCAGGACAGAACGGGAGAAAGGCCGGAGAACATAAAGTGTTTGATGGGATTTGTAAAATGAAACCATGTCTTTTAAAACAGAAAGAGATGACATACTTTGCTAAGAAAATGACACACACACACACCCCTGCTTTCTGTAACACATCTGATGGAGTCTTTAATGCACTTAAATCAACATGTTTCCTTTCTTCCTTATTTAACCAGAATGTTAGTTAAATAGTTAAGAAAGTAGACAATGACCTGCATCCAGTTATGAGTTCTGGCTACAATGAACATGGTTTTCTTGACTATTTATTATTTTATCAACACTTTCAGTAAATCCTCTTAAGAGAGACTAACAATGTAAGCCATAGTGCTGCATGTGTCTGAAAGGAATAACTGTATTATAATATTGTATAATATTGGCTTGCATACTGCAAGAAACAAGCATGTTCATTTTCACATCTTTGTTGAAAACTTACATAAATCTAAGCCATGGATGTTTCTGGCTCTGAGGATTTTTACTTTAAGGCTATAATAAGGATGAGTCTCCCGCTAAAACAAAGAGAGAGCAGAATTCATTTTAAATTAAAGGAAATCAATATTAAACATTTAGCTCTTCTACTAACACACCCACAACTGTCTGCCTAAAATACTTCAGGAATGCATTTTAATCCTGAAAACCCATGCTAAAATAAATCAATTATTTTAAATAAATCAGATGCTACTAGATTCCTTTCCCTTTTTATCCTTAAAACAGACCATGGACATTTATTTGAAACCTGTGGAGTATTCACACAAATTGTATTTACATGCCAGCCGAAGAATCCAGAATCCTTTTTCTGTATAACATCAGCAGCCAAAAGCAGCAACATTCGAGTTAACAGCCGGCCAAGCATCACAGAACGCAACATGGGAATCCAGGTTGAGGAACATACCGAGCCTGCATTAAGGACAAAGCAAGGAAGCTATAGAGAATTAATAGATATGTTTCATTCTTCTCCCCATACCAAATGTTTTGATAGGTTAGCTACCATGAGCTGTTTACTTCTGTTCTATAGATGGTTAATGAAAAAATAGCTTAGATGTCTGGTAACTCCCATGTCAGTGAGCGACAACAAATTTTAATTAGTACATTATAGGAGTTATCTGTGGTGCTGAATGTTCTCTCCAGGATGTATACAGCACCAGATAGCTCCTTTATAGTCACCTAATGCCTGGAATGGAGTTACTAACCATTCTCTAGATGGGCGCCAACAGCCACCACTAAGCAGAAATGATTTCAACTAGGAAATGTTAATTGCTCTACCATTCTGTAATAAGGTGAAAACATTTGTCAGCATTTTCCAAAGTCCACAAATTTCTACATATTCAGGGTGGAAGGAATCTGTGGATTGGGGAAAAGTCATGGGAAAAGCCATAATTTGTTTTTCCAAACTCAGAGTTTTGAATGTTTATCTCTTTGAAGGATGCTTTGAAAAGCTGGACTGGGGTCACTTTGCAAGTGCTGCATCTTTAACAGTTACATGACATGATTAGATTGTGGTCCACTCAATCAAAAAAAAAAGTATCTACTGAATTTGGATGATGTAACTGAGGGAGATTTTTGTTTGAATTCGTTTTTGAATAATTTATCAAAATTCACAGACTTCATATTTGGGGCAGAAAGAACTTGATATTTAAACAATTCAAGAGAGTGGGGAAGTGAAACTGACAATTTTAAACATCCCTACCTATCATTTCATCAGACAGACAGAGGCAGGAGGCAGTGGTTCACTTCACCGCGAGTCATGGGGAATCCGATGGCCCACACCTCACATTGTCCTCTTTGCCCACCTCACAGGTAGGGCAATCATATAGAGGGAAGCATGGAGCATGCGTGGTGTGTGTGGTTTCCCCCCATAGATAGGGCAACACGGGAAGCCTCCCATGTTGCCAGGGCTGTGGCAAAACATCACTTCTGCCCCTCTTCACTCACGGAGTCTACGTGATGTCATTTGATGGGAGCCAGCCAGCTCTGTGGGTGACAGGGCTAGATCGGCATTTGCCACTGAATCTAGCCTCATATGATGAGGTTGATGGTCAAATGATACTCTCTGTATAAGGAAACATCAGGTTGTTTTTCATGTAAGGACGACAGTCTTCAATTATAACAGACATTTGAGTTTGTGGTTCTGTATGACATTAACTTTCAAGTGTAAAAAGGAATGACCGGCTTTAATATGTAATTACTGCAGTATCCATTCTGCCACTCCTATTCAGTTATCTTAAAATGATATATGAAAGAGTACATAACAAGGATTTTGTGAATTCTATTATCTCCTGCTATTACATCATCCCTGTTTTAGGCACTCTATACTTCTTTTACAGAGAACACTCTACTCTTCATTTTGCTACAGAAATTGGCTATGGGTGAGAGAGTGGGCAGTTCTCCTCAGTCACCAGTTTCTTGTCCGTCATGAAATGTTATGGTATTTACATTATGTATATATTAAATTTACAAAGAAGCACATATTATCAAGAGAACCTTGAAGAACAAGTCCTGCCTCACTCATACAAACTACCCTAAATGCTTCTGTATGCAAGCATAATAAAGAACTTTTGACTTGATTTGGACAACAAGTGTACCATATTCTTGCTTTAGATCCAGATTTTGTTTTTCAGAAATGAGTGGGTCAACAGCTAAAATCAAGAAACTCATTTGGTACAAGTAGAAGTGTTTTCAACTCTCAGGAAAGCATAACTACTATAATTTAGAAACATTTTATGATAATAATATCCACTTATGGATCCCCCGGTGGCGCAGTGGGTTGCTGAACTGCTGAACTTGCTAAATGAAAGGTTGCAGGTTCGAATCCGGGGAACGGCATGAGTTCCCGCTGTTAGCCTCAACTTCTGCCAACCTAGCAGTTCGAAAACATGCAAATGAGAGTAGATCAATAGGTACCACTCCGGCAGGAAGGTAACGGTGCTCAATGCAGTCATGCCAGCCACATGACCATGGAGATGTCTACGGACAACCCCGGCTCTTCGGCTTAGAAATGGAGATGCATCAACTCCCAAATTCGGACACGACTGGACTTAATGTCAGGGGAAAAGCTTTACCTTTACCTAATATCCACTGTTGTCACAATACAAAATACAGCAGCAATGTCATAACGATATGGGTTGTAGTAAAAAAATTGTTAACCTTGTCTTACACCATAAAGCAGAATGACAGCCTTTAGAGAAACTAGTAGTGAAAGGAATGATCTAGAACATCTTTTATTAGTTTAGTTGAATTCCATTAGAACTTCTACTGAATTCAATATTCTAACTGTCAAAGATGAAGTCATAGCTATATTTAAGAAAGGCTTTATTAACATACCTGATAAAACAAATTTGTCTTGGTAAAACATGTAGCTAGAAGGCACCCTGAAATCTTGGATTAGCCAGGTGTGGAGTTAATTGTAGGCAACTGAACTTCAGTCTTTTTGTAGTCATCAAAACATCATGTTCTGCTTGCTTACTTGCTTTAAGATCTACTCTTCCCAGCTAAAACCACTGGCCATAGTGACCTTCAGCTGAAGAAGACATTCAGAAACAGCTTGTCATGGCTTAAATTAGGTCATAACAATGTGATGCCTCCCTACATGTTGTGCTTACCAGAAATGCCTCCTTTGGAAATATTGTGTTGTTCCTTATGATAAAGAAAAGGTCATGAAAGTATGACCTGTTGACATCTTAATGAATTTATTTTTTTTAATTACCCCAAAATACCATTTTGGGATGTTTTAACCACATTTTGGGCATCTTGGACTATATTAGACTCAGGAGAAGCCTATTTAAAACAGGAAGTCAACCTGAAGTAAATAAAAACATGGCGAAAATGCCCCCAGATCTTCAGCCCAGATTTTACACAATACTCCAGGTCAGGCTATCAAAAACTAGACATCAAAATATTTCTTAATGTCTCATAAAAGACTGCATATAATGGGCAGATTAAACTCTTGTGATACAGCTCTTTAAATGTAAATACATTGCACCAGATGTTCAAAATTAGAGCACAACTACTAGAAAACATGTATTTATTATTTTTACAAATGTGTTTCTCTTTACAAAAGCATAACAATAATTTCCTTTTATAAAACTATGTTTGATTTCCTGTTAATTTCAAAGATTTTTTTTTGTCTGGATCATTCAAAAATACATTGATTGCTCACAATAAAACATTCTGCTGATGAACCAGTGTTGCCACATCATCTGAGTCCCGGGAGACAATCATTATTTCTTCTTCCAAAATTCTGCTTCAGGGTATAGTAATTGCACCCTATAATCCAGCAGAAACTATCAATAGCAGCCATAATTCTGGAGTTCACAATCATTAAGACAGTTTAACAAAATAACAATAAAAACAAGTTTAAAAGAAAATGGTTTTTTGTTTTCTTTTTAGATAGTGAAAGAGTATATAGAAGAGAAGTCACATCAGAGTTCCTTTAAAAGACCTTTCACAAGTTACCAGTATGGCTCAAAAGGGATGCCTTTGCTATATATCCCCCTTGGACAACCAACCTCCTTTTCAGGGATGGTCAAAGAAAAAAGGTGCATTTTTTTCAGCATGGCCCCTCACATTTAATAAATCACAGAATGGTAAAGTACAGTACAAAAGAAAATGAGTAGCAAAAGGACTAGTGGCCAGAAGACACTCCTACTATTTAAAGCAGGAGACTTTAAATGTTTACTATAATACTAAATTGAAAGGATAAATTGTTGTTTTGCTACAATCGCATGTTAAATCAAATATTTTTTTCTTGTCCAAACTCAATGCTGATTATTGGTAGCCCCAGTTTTCCCCACATTTTACTTATAGGAGACTCAGCAAACAACAAAAGACTGACTTTTTACTTTGATTCAACTAACAATTTCTGAAATATAAAGCTAAAAAAAATGGCCCATGAGACGTTTTCCACCTCATCTAATTGTTCAGACCAAAACCGTTTTATCTAAATTAAATAAAATCCCTAATAAGAAAAAAACCCCACTTTATCCCAATGAATATGTAAAGACATTCTGGACCTGTAGTACTAGAAGACTATTAGCATATCCTCTTCTCTGGGTCCTCTGCTCACTGCAAAGAAGCAGTCAAAGGAGAAAGAATAAACCAATTTCCTTCTAACTAAATGCAAGTATTCATTGAGGTCTGAAGAGTATTTAGTAGTGCAATGCCGATTCACATCAATAGGATCATTTACACATTTTTTTCCTACCTGAACCATTCATAAAACACTCATCTATTTATGACCTATTTTCAAGAAAGCGCTCGTGTCCTGCTTTTTCGTTTTCGTCTGCTTAAACCTAAACGTAGTGCATCCAAAATAGCACCCTTGTTATTTAATACATTATAGCAACTCAAGTCTATCAGTCTATCAAATTCATGGGATTCATAGGTGAAGTTCAGCGTCCGGTAAGGAGAGTCTTTTGCCTCGACTTCAAAATTACCAAGCAGTTTCTCTTCTTCTGATTCACGTTCTATACCTACAGCCAAAGAAGGAGAAAAATACACAGGGTAAGTATTTTCCTTCAGGTTTCTTCAGAAATGCACTGCCTAAGGCTGTCTACACGTTTACCACTGACAAGGCATTCTGGAAGGTTCTTGCTTTATAAAAATGTCAAAGCAAGAGCAAATTCAATCCTTACCATAGATCTCCAAAACTGATATTCCCATAAAAGTGTATTCAGTTCATCTTATCATCTAAACAGAAAACTTTGACTGTTCTCTACAACAGCCTAATGACTGCACCTATATCTAAGTTCTAAATGTTCAGCCAATCCATTATTCTACATGGAAAAACAGGAAGATACTTTAAACTGTAGATGCTTCCAAACATGTTTACCTGGTGCTTTGTATTTGCAGAAAGTATCATTTATTAGGGGGAAGTGAAGCACAATGGGAACTTTTGGATTCTCCACATCCATAAACAGATAGCATTCCTTAGGATTTTTTTCATCTTCTTTGCTCACATTGATTTGTGGGAAGGGAATGTCACGTTCTTCACAGTATTTCTGAGTCAACTCTAGGATCTGCAGTAAAGGGCAGGGGAGTTATTAAACAACAATCAAGATTTCCCCTGTATTTTCTCATTCTTGTGCTAGAGAAATTCATAGAGGAAAGAAAGGGATGTTTTAGACATCCTATTGATTCTATCTACCTGTCTCAGTTTTCCTTCCAATCATAATATTTACTCTACTATTAATTCTGTTTCTTAATTGAACAGAACCAACTATATCTTAGATAAAATCAAGCCAGAACAGAAACTCTCTCTCTCACACACACACACACACCTTGGTTTTGTAGTTCACAGAGTATAACTATAAATATTTATCAGTTGCTTCTATCAGGACCAGAATGAATTACAAGTACTTAAAACTGGGAGAGTTTTTATGTTTTGTGCTTGCTCAAACTTCTGCATTCCACATTATTCAAAATGCCTGAGCCTGTGAAGAATCTGTGACCTATGAAGCATCTTCACACATCCTTGCCTCACCTCAAATGGTGCTTCCCAAGAGTAATTGAATGACAGGATGACATCAACATCTCTTTCTGGTTGGAGCATCAAAGGAAAAGGTGAATTGATAGAGAAGCCTCCATCCACTAGGTACAGACTGTCTTCCATTGGAGTCAACCGATTAGGGAATGCATCTAAGTGGGTGCCTGAAGGAGGGCGGAAAAATGAAATGTTTCCATACTGCTAGATTAGAAGTCATAAAAATAACAGCCAGCATGGTGTAGTTGTTTGAGAACTGGACTATGATTCTGGACACAGGGATTTGTTTCCCCAGTGGAAACTCATTGGGTGACCTTGGGAAAGTCACACACTCTCCGCCCCTGAAAATCCCATGATAGGGTTGTGTTAGGGTCACCGTAAGTTGGAATCAACTTGAAGGCACACAATAACAACAAAGGTAACAGTTGAGACATTTATTGGAGCCTAAAATATTCCTGAATGAAATGCCCAGTAAAATGTCATTTAAAAACCATTCCTGCCCCCATATATATGACATAACTCTACTACAGAGGAGATATTATGGTCTTTAATTAACAAGCTGATGTTTACATTAATTTTTGTTTTCATCTTCTGGTTTGAAGATATTCAGCATAGTAATTTTTTTTTTTTTTTTTGTCAGAAGGATATTACCTTTCCAGGCCACAAAGTTTTTAAGGCTGACGTAATCCTTGTGGAGATACAAGCCTTGCATGAAATTGAAAGTTTCCCCAGCAGTAAAACGAGACTTGAAGAAATCCTGGAAAAACTGTAACATGGGACCACCTGGTATAACCATACGAGTTTTCAGTCTCATGGGATCCCGGAAATGGAATCGGCGACAGTCATCTAAAATTATGAATCAAACAAAACAGCCATACAAAAAGATATTTATTCTAATCCAGACTATAGGTTTTAGAAAATCAGACATTTCTATCAAATAACTCCTTAAATAATACTTACCAATAACTTTGATAACATCACCCAGAGATTCTAAAAATGTCAGGCCTGATCCAACCACTTTCAAGAAGACATCATCCAGACTGGCAGCAAATGCACTGCCCCATATCCCTGGAGAATAAATAAGGAAGGATTTCAATCCCAGCTTGAAGGCTTTTCAAACCTAACTTGAAGGTTTTTCAAAAGATCTAAGGCCTGAACAGGTTCGTACAAGTGGATGCGGTCAGACAAATAGCCTGGACCCAAGCCGTCTAGGGCTTTAAAGGTCATAACCAGCACTTTGAATTGTGCTCAGAAACAAACTGGCAGCCAGTAGAGTTGCTGCAACAGGAGGGTTGTCCACTCCCTGTAGCCAGCCCCAGTGAGCAACCTGGCTGCAGCTCTTTAGACCAGCTGAGGTTTCCGAGTACTCTTCAGAGGCAGCCCTCCATACAGCATGTTACAGTAATTCAAACAAGATGTAAGTAAGGCATGTACCACCGTAGCCAGATCCAGTCTCTCAAAGAATGGGTGCAGTTATAACTGTGTTTTAATTGTGTAAAGGCCCTTCTGACCACCACAGGTATCAGGTTCAGCACTGAGTCCATGAGGACCTCCAGACTGCAGACCTGTGTTTTCAGGGGGAGTGTGACCCCATTCCAGCACAAGCTGGATCCCTATTCTCTGATCTGCTTCTGACTGACCAGAAGCACCTCTGTCTTGCTTGGATTCAGTTTCAATTTGACAATTACTAACAAAAATATATGCGTTATGCTATAAATGCTCCCCATAGATGTGGTATAAAATCTGCAAATCATAGATTCAGTTAGAGGAGTATTGCTCGAGCTTTCCAAGCTCTTGCTAGATCAGAGTTTGGAAAGCGTAATCTAATGGGCTTCCTTTTTGTAACAACTTTGAAAATAGTCCAACATGTGGCTACTAGGTCACTTAACTGATGTAATTATTTTTTTTTCTAATTGCCCATACATACTTTTAAAAGGCACTCCCTGGGTGGCTGGAGGAAACAATCAGCAAACACAAACATAATTACCCATAATTTAAGGAAGCTCTTTTCATTTCATAGACTGACTTCTCTCACTTCTTTGCCAGCTTTATTAATACCCCATCTTAGGAACATCGTAAGTCCATCATATAAAATAAACATAATATTTTAAAAAATAAGAGAAACCAAAAGAAACAATATTTTTATTACACAACAACTGAGTAGCGGTAGGTTGTTCCTCCTGGCATCCAAAAATAACCAGACACCATGAGTACCAATCTGTTATTCCACAGTGCCTTTGACTGGACCATTTTAAGTTCTGTTCCAATCCTTAATCTATCCCAGGGTTGCTTTTAAAAAATAACAAAAAGTAACAATCTACTAGATCAGCATTTCTCAACCTGGGGGTAGGCACCAGGGGGTGTCAGAGGGGTCACCAAAGACCATCAAAAACACAGTATTTTCTGTTGGTCATGGGGGTTCTGTGTAGGAGGTTTGGCCCAATTCTATCATTGGTGGGGTTCAGAATGCTCTTTGATTGCAGATGAACTATAAATCCTAGTAACTACAACTCCCAAATGTCAAGGTCTTTTTTCTTCAAACTCCACTAGTATTCACATTTGGGCATACTTGGCTCATGCCAAGTTTGGTCCAAATCCATCACCGTTTGAGTCCACAGTGCTCTCTGGATGTAGGTGAACTTCAACTCCAAAACTCAAGGTCAATGCCCACCATACCCTTCCAGTATTTTCTGTTGGTCATGGGAATTCTGTGTGTCAAGTTTGGTTCAATTCAATTGCTGGTGAAATTCAAAGTGCTCTTTGATTGTAGGTCAACTATAAATCCCAGCAACTACAGCTCCCAAATGACAAAAGTATTCAAATTTGGGTGGATCAGGTATTTGTGCCAAATTTGGTCCAGTTAATGAAAATACATCTTGCATATTTGCATTACGATTCATAACAGTAGCAAAATTACAGTTATGAAGTAGCAATGAAAATAATTTTATGATTGGGGGTCACAACAAAAGGAACTGTATTAAGGGGTCACGGCATTAGTAAGGTTGAGAAACATTACACTAGATACAAGTGCCAATGTGGTACAGTGGCTTGAGTGTTGAACTAGGATTTTGAGAAACCAGGGTTTCTCAGTTATGGAAGCCCATTGGGTGACATTTGGGCAAATCACAATCTCTCAGCCTAAGAGGAAAGCAAAGAGAAACATCCTCTGAACAAATGTTGCCAAGAAAATCCTAAGAGATGTTCGCCAAAAGTCAGAATCAACTTAAAAGCATATAACAATAACAATACACTAAGTAACATAGCTGGTCCTTTTTAGATACCATAAAAAAGCAATACATTGACTAACAAGGAAGCATTGCTTTTAAACATACATTAGTAAAATCTGCAGTAACATTATTGTCATGTGGCCGTGTCACATCTGACTCATGGCAACACTAACGTGAAGTAATCGTGGGGTTTTTCTGGAAGAATTTGTTCAGAGGGGGTTTGACTCTGCATTCCTCTAAAGCTGAGAGAGTGTGACTTATCCAAGGTCACCCAGTGGGCTTTCATGGTTGAATGGGGATTTAAACCCTGGTCTCCCAGTGACCGTGTTCAACACTCAAAACCCTACAGCACTTTATAGTAACATATGTAGCACTAAAACTACTTTGCATAACAAGTTTTCAAGATAAGATTCCAATCTGATATAAATTCTATTTTTACTCTTACCTACAGGCTGTAAATATTCATTTTTCCAGTTTGGAACAAAATCACAGCAACAGTGCTATGAAGAGCAGTTGCATGAACAGGATTTCAAATGCAAAAATATTCAACTCTGCCTTTTTGCACACCAAATTCTAAAATTCATACCCTGAAGGTAGCAGATCCTTGGCTCAGGATGCCTCTTCATCAGTCGCCCCATAAAGAACTCACTGTCAAAATCTTCTGTCCTGACAAAAGCACCATACTTGCGAAATCCAACCTCAAAGGGAGTGAACTCAATCCATTCTAAGAAGAAGGGAAAAAACATCCCCATACAGGAAACCGTTGTTAGGAGAGGGCAACTTGTGCTGGGACTCCCATCATCTCTCATCATTGGCTATACTGACTAGAATTGATGGGATTGGGTGATCAACAACATCTGGAAGGACACATAGTTTTCATGCCTTGCTTTAAGTCAAGAAGATTGTTATATTTCCATTCAACTGAAAAGATTGACTTAGATGCCGTCTGCATGTTCAGCATTAGCATGTTAATTACTGTAAAGACACTACGCCATAATATAAAATCAGTAAAATAATATGGACAAAATATAAAATAACATGGACATAATATAAAATCAGTAAAATAATATGGACATAATATAAAATCAGTAAAATAATATGGACATAATATAAAATCAGTAAAATAATATGGACTAAACTACAAACAAAGCCATCACACCTTATTCTACACTACACAGGTGAGAATAACTCAGCCTCCAAATGCTGTTTGGTTCTAGCTCCCAGAAACCAACAGTCAACAGTGAGTGGTCCAACAAGGGCTATGTGAATTTCACAACCGCTATGCTTTCTGCCAGCAGATAATCCTTTCTCTTCCCAGTCTTTATTATTCCCTCCCTCCTTTCTTCACTTTTGTCTTTTATGTCACTATGTGGGGAATTTGAAAAAGTATGTCTTTGATTAAAAGTCATGCTGGCAAGGAGATTCTGTGAGCTGTGGCTCTCAAAATAAATATTCTTGCTGTGAAAGTTTAAGTGTCACCACTGCTCAAGCTAGTTACTTGTAAAATAATGCCACTATTTACATATTTTTGAAAGTGACAAATAAACCTGCCTTGCTGTACCTGCAAATTCATCACCACTAATAGTGGGCATCACATTAACAGCGGCATAGATGGGGAAAGGATTCTGTGCCTGTTTCACAGCTTCCTGTTGGTCAGATAGTTTTGACTGATGGTCCTGAATAGAAAAAAGAATGCACATGAATAGAATCAATTCTCTAAGTGTAGATTCTGCATGCAAGCAGCCACATACACAGGTACACTTCTTGTGATTAGTCCAAAAGTCTTCTAAAATAGCATCTTAAGTAGTACAGATGATTCCCAAGTTATGAACAAGATAGGTTATGTAGGTTTGTTCATAAGTTCATAAGTTAAATTTGTATGTAAGTCAGAACAGGTATATTTTTTAAGTGTAACTCTAGTCAAAACTAGATATTTTCTAGCTTAGGATAGCATAAAGAAGGGTTAACACTCCTGTGGATTTTGTTTTGCTATATGTGCACCTGTTGAGATTTCATCTCACTATTTATCCCTGTGAAAAACATTTGAAAATTTTGAAAATTTTGGAAAAAAAGGTTGGTGAGAAATTTTGTGTGGAGGCACCTTTTCCCCGTGATAACTCTTTCAGGTGTGAATTTCCCTTCTGGGGGTAGAATTCTCTCATTTCCTGTCATTGCACCCCTGTTCTTGACTATAAGGCATTTGTAAGATGGATGTTTGTTACCCTGGAACTGCCTGTATACGTGTTTTAAAATATGCAAACAAAACATATCAGAATTCCAAGGTACCTAACTTCAAACACATTGCGTTTACTGCTACTATCAATTTATGGTCACCTTATCAATGAGAGACCGCCAAGAATGCCTTTATTAACAGCCTCACTCAAGGCTGTGGCTTCCTTTATTGAGTCTATCCAGTTGTAGAGTACTCTTCAACTTTACTAAGCATTGTAATCATTTCCAAACAGTTTTGTTATCTCATGCATTATAGCCACAGTGTAGTCCAGGGGTCCTCAAACTAAGGCCCGGGGGCCGGATGCGGCCCTCCAAGGTCATTTACCCGGCCCTCGCTCAGGGTCAACCTAAGTCTGAAACGACTTCAAAGCACACACAACAACAATCCTATCTCATAATCCAAAAGCAGGCCCACACTTCCCATTGAAATACTAATAAATTTTTATTTGTTAAAATTGTTCTTCATTTTAATTATTTTATTGTTTTTAAAGGGGGGGGTTGCACTACAAATAAGATATGTGCAGTGTGCATAGGAATTCATTCATGTTTTTTTTCAAATTATAATCTGGCCCTCCAACAGTCTAAGAGACTGTGACCTGGCCCTCTGTTTAAAAAATTTGAGGACCCCTGGTGTAGTCATTCTGAGTTGAAAGGAAAACTCAAGCTTGAATTGCTCTTGGGTCCACTATTTTTCTTGTTGGCAGTCCATGATATTTGTACAATTCTTGTCCAGGACCTCCGGATTGTGTTTTCATTATTTTACGCAATACCAGCAATTCATTGGAAAATCAGTTTTGTTTTTAAGTGAATAGAACCTATACGTGTTTCAGGGATTTTTAAAAATGTGTATACTAATGTTTCCTAATATGTGAGGAAATTTACATATATCCAACAAAAACAAATCTGAAGCATTGTAAAATTGATTGAAATGGTAAATAAAAATGGTTTCGGTTTAAAATGCCTTACCTTCATCTGCAGGAAGTACTCTACAATAAGTCCCCACAGGTCAGTGAAAGATACCTTTCTTCCATCATTCTCCATTGCATTAAGTTCTTGGAAGTAATATTTCAGCCGTTCAGAGGAAAAAGCTGCAACTTTGCTGCTGGATATTTTATCCCTGGCACTGATGATGGCATCTCTGAGATCTTTACATGACCATTCAGAGTCTTGGTACAACATTGACATGCCCCTAAGAAGATTTTCCAAACACAACAGATGAAATGTCTTCATTAAATTCAAGTGCTACATAAAATTTATACGAGTTCATTTGATTAACAGGTTTCTAAGAGCCTGAGAGTTAAAGACATTGTTACTTCTTGGGTGGAGAGCCTTGGACAATTCTCTCAAGTTTCGTAAACAAAGAGATCAATAATGCTATTATGGAATTAAGATGACTTCAGAGAAATATCTCAAAAGATTTGTGTATTGCACTACTGCTTGCTCTATATTTTTCACTTGCTATTGTGACTCTAGTATATATCTGTAACTCCTAAACTCTGAACCAGGCATTATTTTCCATTATAAATAAGTGCCAAATTTTATGTGGATTAAGTGTTTAGGTTTTTACTTTGAACACATAGATGCTATTCAATGTAAAACTCACTTACTGTGTGAGTTTGTACTCACAAACTGTACTTTTGGATAATTATCAGTTTTATCGGATCATTAATAGCAATATTATTTTAACTTTTCCAAAACACAAGGTATATTTCTATACCTCCAACTCATAGCCCTGCCACTTGCAAAGAAACAAGAATTACCATTACAACCTACCATGAAGAGCCTGAGACCCCACTGAGATATGTGATACAATCCAGAAGATTTAGCTGCTGAAGCCCAAACATACTACCATACAATCCGGTCAGTGCTCTTATCCCACCACCAGATCCTAGAACTGCTACAACAGGAACCTTTACCATAAACAAAAACAAAAACGAAAGGCAGAATTCATATCAACAAAATTCAGAACGTTATTTATTACAGACATATGTTGACTCCTATTTTTATTGTACTAACTGTGAGTTTCTGAATACAGCCAGCCCTCCATATTTGCACAGGTTAGGGACACAGGATCCCCACAAAAGTGAAAAAATGCAAATAATAGACTTGTCATTTTAAAATGTGATATAACACCTCTCTAGGAATATCTAGTTTCTCTAGCATTATTCTATGGCAGTGATAGTGAACCTTTTAGAGACCGAGTGCTGGGGGGGGGGGTTACTTGAGGGGGTGAACAGGGTGAGTGGGTGAGAGAGCAGAGGGCAGATGAGAGGGCGGGCAGGCAAGCGAGCGGGAGTGGAAGTGGGTGAAGGGGGCAGGCAAGCAAGCGAGCAAGCAGGGGCAAGCGGACGAGTGACCAGGGGTGGAATGGTGAGCAGGCGAGCAAGTGAGGGCAGGCAACAGCATGTGTGCCAGGAGAGAGGCGCTATGTGGTTCACCACCTCTGCTCTATGGTCACCATCTGCCAGATTGTACTGGAGGACCTAGGGATTCTTAGAGAAGTTTTATCTCTAGGAAACTCCAGGTCCACAGGATGACTCTAGAATAAACTTCCAGCACAAGCTGATCACGGAATTACATTGTGCAACCTAGAAATTCCTATAACCTTTTAATCAAACCATGAAAAAGCAAATTCACAACAGGCAAACCCACAAACATGGAAGTTTGGCTGTATTTTCATAAAAGACATCATTTAATTTAAAATGCTCATTTATTTTATTTCTACTGAGTTGTGATCAACAGCTTTACATACCTCAGCAAACACTGGTCAACTACATACCTCATTTTTATCAGGATCCTCTCTCAATTTCAGTGTCTTCTTTAGAGTCCGAGATGCCATTTTCTTCCTTTTTTCCAAGAATTCTCGCTCTTCTTTACACAAATCAAAACCAAGACGTACATCAAGATCTTTTGTCCTAATTTAGAAAAAAGCAATAAAAGAAATACACCTTCATGTCTCCAACATCTTTTAAAAGTACTGCCTCAAGTTTTTCAGTATTAATATTGAGCAACAGCTGTAAACTATCAACAAAATGTAGGGAAAATCTGTAAGCTCAGTAGTATACCATAATTTTTTCATGTGAAAAATCATTAATTTAATCCCTGGTGTTTCCACAAATGGTTAGGAAATATTTCTGCATAGTAGGAGTCAAAACATCAAGAGTCAATTCCAAGATAGACAACATTGGACTACATCTGTAATACACAATCTGAGGTATAATGTTGACTGATGGCAGCATGCCATTTGTATATTATTTTATACACTGATTGTTTCAATAAAGAGACATTGTCATTCTTGGTCTGTATTTAGTAGTGTGTGAGATACACAGCTATTAATATTGGATCTCTAAAACTGGAGTGTTACATAGATCTCCACATCTATGATAAATAAATGTTCTTTCTGGATACCAGGAATATCAAGGCAATCAAACACACTGCCAGAGAAAAATAAAAACAGATTTATCACAAGTCAAGATCCAAGGTACAGTAGAGTCTCGCTTATCCAACCTTTGCTCATCCAATGTTCTATATTATCTAACACAATCTGCTTCCTGCCCGGATCCACAGTTGTTTCAATACATTGCGATGTTTTGGTGTTAAATTTGTAAATACAGTAATTACTACATAACATTACCGTGTATTGAACTGCTTTTTCTGTAGATTTGTTATAAAACATGATGTTTTGGTACTTAATTTGTAAAATCATAACGTAATTCAATGTTTGATAGGCTTTTCCTTAATCCCTACTTATTATCCAACATTTTCGCTTATCCAACGTTCTGCCGGCCCGTTTATGTTGGATAAGTGAGACTCTTCTGTATTCATTTTTTTAAAAATACATGGCTATGGTATAAGAATGTTGAATATATAAAGATAGTACTGTAGAATCATATACATGTATTACAACTACATATATAGCTGGGCTACTCTCTCATACACATTTTGGTGGCACCTCTAAAAAACAGAGCCACTTTTAAAATGAAATAATGGCTTGTCTTTTCTGCAGGGAAAGTTTCTATAGGAAAACCCCCTCTTGCTTCATATATGTGTTTCTCTTAACTCACAGCTATAAATCCAGTCTCCAAATGCATTTTGCAAGAACAATAAAATCTTCATCTTCAAAGAAACACAACTCACATTTGTTCAGCCTTCACATGCAGGTCTACATTTAGCCCCTAAGAAGAAAAGTAATGAGCAATGAAAGGTAAGATGTAATAATAATAATAATAATAATAATAATAATAATAATCTTTATTTATTTATTTATTTATAGAGAAATAACAAGTTTTTAAAGTGTTTTTATGCTCCCTTTTGATTTGACAGTGAATTCAAACTTCCTTTAAATGCCCCACCACTTCATCAAGAAATTAGGGACAATAGTCTGAGTCAGTTTTTCAGGACCTTTCCTACCACACCAATGAAGCCATGAAGCAGTAGGCAATCTCCCTATCTTAGGTGCTTAACTAAAGAAATGTTAAAAGAAGGCAAGTAGGATGACCTAAAATGGCCAGGATTTTGTGGAGTTGTAAGCCCAAACACCTAGGGATCCATAGGTTGAGAACCACTGACCTAGAGGATTCTTGTACATATAGGCCTATCTGTATTGTATGAGTGTGTGCACACACACACATGCACATACAGAACTTGGATTTCCTTGTTTGCTTGTTTACTCAAAACCTCAGAATTCCACAGCCAGCATGGCCAGCAGCTGTGTACATATGTGATACTATCTGGAGATCTATAAAATATATAAAAGCTTAATATGTTAAGACAGGATTTCAATACACATGACCATCAAACAGGTTTCCAGGTTAGGGTGCTGAATAATAATAACTGGTTGGAGCATTCAGCTAAATTGGACAATGTTGCAGAGATAAAAATGTTACCTTAGCTCAAATCAATTTGTTGCGAACTTTACCTCCACCCTTCCTCAAAACCTATTAGAAGCCACTGTGCTCCAATCCCAATTTTGTCAATGCAATGGAAGTTCCAGAATTCATCCCAAAATATTATCCAAATACCAACATTTCTGAGCTGCAATAGGATTACAACCCTATTACATTAAATTTAAGTTTTCAATATATGTTAGACCTACATAAACAGGGGGTTGTCCACTCCCTGTAGCCAGAACCCATTACCAACCTGGCTGCAGCATTTTGCCCAAATGAAGTTTCTGAACACTCTTCAAAGGCAGCCCCACATAGAGCACATTACAGTAATCCAAATGGGATGTGACTAAGGAATGTAAGGTCATGGCCAGATCCTGCACTTCAAAGAATGGGCAAAGTGTACAAATTTTAATTGTGCAAAGGCACTCCTGGCCATCACAAAAACCTGGGCCTCCAGGTTCAATGGTTAATCCAGCAGTACCCTCAAACTGCAGACCTGTGTTTTCAGGAGGAGTGAAACCCCATCCAGCACAAGCTGAAGCACTATTCTCTGATCTGCCTTCCGACTGATCAGAAACACCTCTGTTTTAATTTGTTTGCCCTCATCGAGTTCATTCCTGATGATAGACCGGCCTAGGGTCAAGACAGCTTTCTTGGCTTTAGGTGGGAAGGAGTAGTAATGTTGGGTGTCATCTACATATAGATGGCACTACACTCCAAAATTCCAAATGACTTCTCCCAATGGTTTAATGTATATGTTAAACGGCATGGAGGACAAAAAGGAACCCTGAGGGACCCCATAGGTCAGTGGCCAGAGTTTCGAACAAGAATCCCTCAGCATCACCTATTGGGTACAGCCTCTTCAGGAAATACAACAGCTACTGTCAAACAGCACCTCTGAGTCCCACCCCAGCGAGAGAGTCCAGAAGGCTATCATGGGCTAACACCACCTATTTATTTTGAGGAGAAGGAAAAGATATGGATTGTGTACGTGCATGTGAACAGAAGGAACGTGATGGCCATGTTTAAACACTTGAAAGGATATATTGAGGAGGGGACAAGCTTGTTTTCTGCTGCTCTGAAGACTAGGACACAAAGCAATGGATACAAATTGAGGGAACAGACATTCCACCTAAACAGTAGGATAATAAGACTCTTCTTCACTGGAGGTTTTCAAGCAGAGGCTGAATGGCTTTCTGTCAGGAATGCTTTGATTGTGTATTATTGCATGGAAGGGCATTGAGCTAAATGGCCCTTGAGGTCTCTTCCAACTCTGTGATTCTGTGAAATGCATGTTGATCTGTCTTTTGTTTGTATCATGCTTTAAGGATATTACTATCTGGAATATGCTACCTTACAAAAGGAGAATCAATAGGTGCTATAATGGAAGTCCAAAAAATATTACCTTCTCTAGTGGAATAGTCATGTCAATTTCCTTTCCCAGAGGAAGTGAATGTAATGGAACAGTCCCTGATCCAAGAGCAATGTGATGCTCTTCAGCATCAGAACTCCCTCCAACCTGAGAATAAACATAGTATTTCATAAGGAAGTCTGGTTCATACAGCATTGCAAAAAGAGTGTATATGGCTATTACTAACCTGATGGACTCTAACAGTTCTCTCCAATTCCACACCCAGCTCTGAAGGCATTTGTTTGCCTATGTGAAAAACAAATGGAACTCCTACACTCTGATCAGAATCTGGTTTATAAGGGACGCACAATTGATTTTCATAGGATCCTGGCAGTGAAAGCTTGAACTGGTTGCTTCCTAAATACAGAACAGATGGTTTAAGGACAAAAACACTAAAAAGAACAGATCCGCCAAAGTCAAAACAATAGAAAAATGCCAGATTTGTATATAAAACATCTTGGACACTATGGATATTAACAATGTCAGATGTTCACCTTGGTTGAAGTAACTGAAAAAATGAATTCTAACAACATACAAATCTGGTTTACCCTCTGCATGTTACTTTTTAATTTGCATGCACTACATCTGTTTATCTACTCTGACTAAACCTGTGGGTTTCCAGATGTTTTGGGCTTCAACTCCCAGAAAGCCTAACAGCTGGTAAACTGGCTGGGATTTCTGGGAGTTGTTAGCCAAAACACCTGGGGACCGACAGGTTGAGAACCACTGCTTTAGATTCTTATACCTATACAGAGACAAATTTCCACATTATTAAATATGTGCAGTTAAACAAGATTGGAAATAACATTTACAGCCTTTTCCAGAAAAAATGTACACTGAAAATGAGTTTGGGGGAAGTAAATAAATAGATCAGAGGTATGTATTTTCACTATATTATATCATATTATATTATATTATATTATAGTGCCTTACAGTAATCCAGGTTCTCTAAGGTTAACATATGCATTACACCAAAAAGAGGGGGGGGATTATAAAGAGCAAGGTAACCAAGAAAAATAGAAGGAAATAATACAGACAGACCGACAAAGACTTACAGTAGAAGTGGGAAACATGTTGCTGGATGACAATTCTCATGATTCCTCACTACTAACTATGATGGCTAGGGTTGGTGGAACATGCAGTCCAACAAGCTCAGGGACTCTGCTGACTGGTATAAGTCATAATTTCTGGTGGTTCCAAACTATTTTAAACATTTGAACACAATTAGTTGAGCACTAAGTTATAGCCTACGCCAGGGGTCTCCAAACTAAGGCCCACGGGCTGGATGCAGCCCTCTAGGGTCATTTACCTAGGCACTAAGTCTAAAACAACTTGAAGACATACAACAGCAATGCTTATTAAGTTGACTATCTCATCAGCCAAAAGCAGGCCCACACTTTCCATTGAAATACTGGTAAGTTTATATTGGTTAAAATGGTTCTTTGTTTTAAATATTGTATTATTCTTTCATGTCTTTTTGCATGACCAATAAGATATGTGCACTGTGCATAGTGATTTGTTCATTTTTGTTCCAAACTATAGTCCAGCCTACAACAACAGTCTGAAGGAATGTGAACCTGACCCTGGCTTAAAAGTTTGAGGACCCCTGGCATACAAAGTAAGGACTAACATTTTTGCCCACTCTCCCCAACTTCTGTATACCTAGTTTGGGAAAATCCCCATAAACTAATAAAATGCATATGCTCTATCTTGTTGGGTGGTCTATGACCATAGACTAATTGCTCAGCATTCCACTGGTTCATTGAAGAAGCACTTGGCTTTTTACCGAGACTTCAATTTTCTTTTCACTAGAATACCAAATTTGTCTCTTCTGCTAATTCATGGAATGGCCAAAACAAAGTCTAGCCAGGGTTTAATCTACTCTAAAACTAATTAAAAGTGTAGCAGAACAACAAAGTAGACCTACCCTGTTCTCTTAGCTTTGAGTTTTCATTTTTCTTAATTATCCCTGCCAGACGAAGACAAGGATAAGCCTATGTGGAAGCAAAAAAAATCTATTTGTGGGAAATGCTTCTTGAAATAGATATGTTTTAGTAAAGTGACTAGAAAAATAGTTTAGGCATTCATGTTATTGAATTCAATGCTATAATAAATACACTGCCTCATTGGCTTGGTGACTGATACTAAAGAAGAGGAGGATACATTTTTGTCAACAACAGTAACTGTATCCTCGTTATGAATTGTTGTCAATGATCTCCCATTCATTCTGTACTCAGAATCACAGTAACTACCAGAAATAGAATACAATCCTTTTATTTGTTTTTGCTCCCAAGTTTCATATCATATGTGTTACACATATGTGTTACACAGCAGAAAGTGTAGAGTGGGGGAAAGGCATATGATGGAAAACATGGGAGTTCCTCACTGGGCCGGGGTGACCTTAATCGCTCACAGACAACAGTAAAATTAATTACTGCTGAGAGATTCTGAAAAGTTAAAAACAAGTTCTTATTCCCATAGCACACAGATAAACTATGGAATAGACCATCAAACTGGACAGCTTTAAAAGTAGAAAAGACAAATTCATGGAGGAGAAATCTATCAAGGGTTAAAAAACATTATGAAAATCAAAACTGTTACTGTTATTACTACTACCATCATCCCCACCAATACTGCTGCTGGGGAAATTGTGTGTACATTGCTATTATCCTAATGGCCTGCTTGTGAGCTGTCATCTCTTTAAACATTATAGAACACTGATCAAATATCTGTCATGTTCAGCATGTTTTTACATGCTGAACATGACAGTGAATGCCTTTCTATCTCTAACAGATGACAAACACTTTGGAAGAGGCTCTCATGTCATCATAATAATAGAATATTATAGAACACTGATTGAATATCTGCCATGTTCAGCATGTTTTTATTTGCTAGTGAACGAGCTTCTATTTCTAACAGATTACAAATAATAATAACAATAGGTTCTTGTGGGTTGTTTCGGGCTATAGAGCCATGTTCTAGAGGCAATTCTCCTGACGTTTCGCCTGCATCTAGCAGAGAAAAGCTCTTTGTCCCACCCCAGCCATTCCACAGATATATAAACCCATTGTCCTAATTCCAACAGACCTCACTACCTCTGAGGATGCTTGCCATAGATGCAGGCGAAATGTCAGGAGAAATGCCTCTAGAACATGCCTCTATAGCCCGAAAAACCCACAAGAACCTAGTGATTCCAGCCATGAAAGCCTTCGACAATACAATAATAACAATAATAATAATAACAACAACAACAATATTTGTATACTGTTGTATACTGCTCTATCTCCCTGAGGGGACTCAGGGCAGTTTCCAGCATGGTAAGCATTGCACTTACTGACATTAGAGCATACAAAAACATTATAAACATATAAACATAGTACTATATAACAATCACACATATTTAAATTAAAGCCAATCCAATACTCATTACGTTAGGCATCTCTGCTTCCAATGGCTAAGATTCCAAAGTGGGCCTCAACAATTATGAGAGGGCCGGGTTGGCACAATGGAGTAGACTAGGGCTAGGGAGTGGGTAACGTGCAAGCATGGCCTACCTGATGGTCAGGGTGGGGCCTGAAGCTATTGTTTCCAAGTTGTGCTGCATAACCACAAGAGGGCTGGGTCAATGGGGGAAACATAGGCCCGGGGAAGTCGATAAAGTGCATGACAAGACCCTAAATAATGGCCAGGGTGGTGCCTGGGGCCAAATGTTTTGGAGGAGGCTCTAATGTCGTCGTCATCATAATATTACATCTTTATTTATACTCCACTTTTCCCACAAAGGGACACAAAACAGCTTCCAACATATAAATAGCATACAAACAACAATCCAAACACATAAATAAAACAAATAAAACAATCAATAAACATAAAATGTCTTAAAATATCAGCAGAAGATGCCCTATTTAAATATGGAAACCTCATTATTAAGATATAATATGCAATTCCCAGATATTATACTATCTGTTCTTCTGAACACTCACCACAAGGGCTCCATTTGTGACAACCTCACCGGGAGCATCAGAACTATAAAAGGAGGAAAGCCATTGTGAATAAGAATGTATACCCATTACTCTCTCCAAAACTGAGCTATTAAATTTCTAGCTTACAGAATGATAACCCTTGACATTCCTGTTGTTGAACTCCCAAACCCCAACAAGTAATAAGACAAGATGTATCATAAGAGAAGATAAATCTATTCCGGATTTCTAAAAGAACTCCAGGGATTTTATAGAAGCAAATGAAAGCAGTTGATCTGATTCTTAAAGATACGGGGGGGGGGGGGGGGGGGAACTGAATCTGAAGGAACTGGATCAGACAAAGGATTACAATAAGGAATGGTGTACTCAATCTTACATACATTCAGAATACTTTCTTTTCTGTCTTAATGCATTTTTAAAAGATTTTATAAAAACATTGTGCGTGAGTGTGTGAATGAATGAAAATATATGTAACACGTATTCAGAGTCATAGTCCAATTCTCCAACTACTATAGCACATGGGTTCTCTTGTGTGTTAGGACTATGTCACACTGTAAAATACAGCAACTCTCACCTTTTCTCTAGAAAAAACTCTACATCCAGTTCTTCTCCATCCTATAGATAAATAAGTACCACATTAACACATCATACACAAGCAGAAAAATAATTTTAAAACCAAACCCAGGACACAAGTGGTATTGCTTTAAATGTTGCTCTAGCTTAAGGAATTAAGGATACAACCATTGCCTATCCAATCATCATTTCCTAAACCAAAGATTGATGAATGGATTGCAAATATTTCTAAATGTGCAAATTAGCATATGTAAATCTTATGCAAATATCTTTCCTCTTTTCAAGGAGATAACTTTGAAGTTACAAAAACATCAACATTGTGAAAGGTATTTGATTATATTCATATCTATGAGCCTGTTTGAAATGCACTCGACAGCAAAAGGACTTACTTCTTTCAGCTTGAACGTCTCTTTCAGAGGACGCCCCGCTTTAAGCCCTGTCACGTCAAATATAACAGATGTAAGCTCATCGCTTACAAGAACATCTTCATCAAAAAGTGCCAACACCAAAGTATTCTGAAAGAGGAAAGAATAGAGTGCTGAATAGAAGGATAAGAATTGTGCTCAGTTAAATGTCATATTCAAGATGCAAACATGACAATTTTCAGAGAGATAAACTTTATTGCTTCCTATTATTATAATTGTGATGTTAAGATTCCCCTATACCTTTTTACAAACCAGTGTGCTTTCTCAAAAGTTAGCATAGCTTTTATTTGCTGAACTAGAAAATTCAGGCCAAAATCTTGTTTAGCCAGTACGCTAGCAATTACACTTTTTTCAGGATCATTTGATAGTGGGAAGAAAAAGAAAACATTTTTTTCTGCACTGAAATTGTTTTACTATCCATATCCCAAATTCTAGTCACCACAATTTTCTAGCTGCTGAGGAAGTCACTTCCTTAGATGTCAGGATGAGGCATCCAGCCATTCGATCACCAGTGACTTCTCTCTGTATTGTAAATCTGTGTATAAAGACTGCTCAGATCCAATATATTTATGATCACATTTATTAAATTAGATCTATTTTGTATTTATTGCTGGCTTTTGAAATGTTCAAGGAGGATCGTATTTATACACTGAATAATAAGTACACTAATTATGATATTTAAATTGTGGTAATGTATTTAGAAACAGATGGCCAAAGAGAGTAGCCCAAATGATCCTGGGCAGCTCATTCTGAGCAAGGAAGGCCATGGCAGCAGCTGACCCAAGCAGAAAGAATAAATTAGGGACCTCCTTCCTGCACTCTGCTGCTACTTAGTGCACCCTATCTCATCCCACTACTCCCAAAGCTATTCCAATTCAAATTGTACACAATGGCAAAACATAGCAACAGACTACTGAAAATTGAGGATTAGGCAATGTTTTACTTGCCTAAACATATTTTTGCTCCAGAAAATTAAGTCAATTTCACCCTTTGTAAGAATAAGAATGTTACCCAATATTAACAATCGGTATCAAGAAATGCCATCCTTTACCTTGACAGCATTGTGAATTTTAAAGTGAAATGTTTCATTCCATTCAGGATCACTGCAGTTGTCAATAACTTTAGTTCGACGAGTAATTGGTGATGCAGTGGGAAGCCGCAGTTCCACATAGCAATCTGCCTTGGATACTTCAGGGAAGAAGATAGAAATGTGACCAACTTCCAATATAAATTGGAATACATTCTTCACATCTAACTACAAACTAGGAGGAAGACAAGCTACACTTCAAAGTAGTTCACTTTGTGGCAGTATGATATGCTTTTTACACACATCCACAACTTTTTTACAAACTCAACATCTTCTTCCAATCTCCCCTCCATGTAAACCATATGGCTGCTGTCAGCCACACATGAGTGGAGACCTGCCATGCCCTGGTAAGTATGCTTTGGATATACTGATTTAATGAGGCACTGCTTTAAGGACACAGTGTAGATTATCCAGCATGTATGTCAGGATTGTCCTTTCACACATTTCAGAAAGTATTTTGATCTGTTGGGCCAAAACTGAATCTTCAGTGTACTTTCAAACCTTAGGAACCCTATTGCTATTAATCCAACTTCCTCCTCCCTCTCTCTCTCTCTCATGGATGATCTCAATGACTATTTGTCAGTCACTATAATGCAACAGAAGCAAGTCATGTCCTGAATAGGTGGTGAAAACTGTCACATGTTCTTGACGTGAGGGTTTTCTGCCATGCTGATTATCAATGGCAGTAGTTTATCCTCTTTTAGAGAAATCACATTCCATTGTTTTAAATAATGTGTTAAAATTACATTTTGTGGTAATGATATAAAGAACCCAACATACACAACATTTAGAAATAAATATACCCTAGGAGAAACTAAAAAGGCAGAACCTGTAGCTTTTGATCTACAAGAAATACAAATATTTCCAATCCTATTAAATAGAAGGCATTATAAGAATAGAAATAAAAATAAAAGTTTTCCAAAGCATTTCAAAAACCCAAATGTAATAAAGTCTACTTACACAAATCAGTTCCTTTAATATTTCTGGCTCGGAGAACTTTTACTGTGAGATTGTAGTACTTATGTTTCTCCTTCTGAAAAGATAAACAGTCCAAAATATATTAATCATCAGCTAACTATATTACTTAAACAAGCAAAACAGATAAAATCATGAAGCATAAGCTTAGGGAGGCTGCATGAGTAGTCAAAGTCAAGTTTTGACTTGTTGATTATAAGCCATCACAAGAAATGATTCTTGATAGGCTTTTGTATAAGGAAACACAAGACAGGTTAGTAAAGATAATAATCTCCTATATGTGAACTCCTGGGGAAAGATTTCAGGTAATATTCTACTGGACAATTCAAAGTGTGATGCTTTGAAGAGTGGCAAATTATACTACTAAAATAAAATCACAACTATTTATTTATTTACAGCATTTATATGCTGTCCTTCTCACCCCGAAGAGGACTCACAGCGGCTTACAAGATATATATAGATATATAGATATATATACACACACACATACATATATACATTCATACATACATACATAACTATGCAAGCAAATCCCACCAATAGCCTTTATTCTGAGCCTCCATTTCTGTCACCTCAGAACCAATCTATCCTCTTCCATCTTGCCATTCATCTGGCAAAGAAAATTGCCATGTCAAATATGTGTCTTAATTTGTATGGCTGTTATTTGACATTGTTTACTGAGCAGAGTTCTTGAACAGAAATGTGTAAATATACATAAAGTTTTCTATGCTGGCAACAACTGAGAATTATTCTATGTATTTTTTTTTTAAAAAAAGTTAACAACCAGAATAGTTGGAAACTTTACTTTGTGTAGCTTTAAAGATTGTGTTCCCACTTGGGGAGACATTGCAGATTTAGGTTTCAAAACCAGACCATATATGGCTGTTTTATCTATTTAGTTTAGGTGATTGTGCAATGAAAGTGTTATCTGGAAGAACCTGTTTACATTTAGATAGCTGAAAAGATGGGATCAGAAGCATTACAAAAGCAACAGTTTTATTCCCATCCTCCCACTTGTAGGCCTGTATTAGAAAAAAAGTTAGTGTTCCGTTATCTGAGTGGAGACCACTAGAAGGCACTGGAGAGAGAAGGATAGACCATTTTATGGGGAGAGTGTGGATTGAAGGAGGAAACTCATTTTCCCTGGTTATTCCCCCCACCCATGTCCTCGTCATGAAAACAACCCTAGTTTATGATATGGGAAGAGAGGAGGGGAAATAACCAGCGAAAATGGGAGAAATTGTTTTCCTCCTTCAACTCTGCCCCCATAAAATGAAATAACCTTCTCTCTCTAGCATCCCCTAGTGGCCTCCACCTGGATAATGAAACAGTACTGATACTGTCGAAGGCTTTCATAGCTGGAACCACTGGGTTGTTTTAGTTTTTTCGGGCTATATGGCCATGTTCTAGAGGCATTCTCTCCTGATGTTTCACCTGCATCTATGGCAAGCATCCTCAGAGGTAGTCAGATCTCACTACCTCTGAGGATGCTTGCCATAGATGCAGGCGAAACGTCAGGGGGAATGCCTCTAGAACATGGTAATATAGCCTGAAAAAACCTACAACAATCCAGTACTGATACTAAGATGCACTTTTCCTCTACATCTCTAAAATGGGTTGAATCTTAGAATCACAGATACTTATTTATACACACACACACTTTTGTCTCTTGGTGATGCTGGAATTAGCATGTGCCTTACAACAAAAGGCATCTTAGATTTGAAGAAATACAGATAATTGTACTTTTCGGAGTGCTGAATTTGAAAAAGATAATAAGCATGGCTTGCCACACACATTTATTTCAAAAATGTTATTATTAATCTCTATGTTAATTTCGTTCAGTCAGATCTTACCACATAGAAATGTCAGACCAAGTTGTGAAAAAACTGTAAGAGATGGAGCAAATCTGAGGTCATGTTTAGGTTTAGAACACAAAAATTCCTATATAATCATAGTACATTTTTAAAAGTTTTTATGAACCTCAATTTTTGCAGTCCTGTGTAAATTAGTTACAGAACAAAAGAACTCCCTGCTTGGTTATAACCACTCTTTAAAAGTAAACTTTCCTGGTTCTCAAAAATCCAAAATATTCATCATAATTTGTTTTTAAAAATCAAAACACAAAACACGCTCTCCCTTTTCCAACAGCAACAACAGAACACAGCCTTTGAGTCATGCAATGCCGTCCAGGTGTTTTGGACTCCAACTTCCATAATTCCTAACAGATGGTATAAATATGTGATGGCCATGTATAAATATGTGAGGGGAAGTCATACGGAGGAGGGAGCAAGCTTGTTTTCTGCTGCTCTGGAGACTAGAGCTGATCTAGTCTATCCAATGCAATTTTCTGAATCAGCACCCCAAATAACCAAACCAAATCTGAAGTTGACCAAAAACTGATTTGTAACCCTGATTTGGTACTAATGTTGGAAAGTGGTCCCTTGTCAAAGTGGTCCCTGGTCAAAGTGGTCCCTGATCAAAGAGGTCCCTGATCAAAAAAAAGGTTGGGGACCACTGTTTTAAACAGTGGCTGGATGGCCATCTGTCAGGGTGATTTGAATACGATTTTTCTTGCTTCTTGGCAGGAGGTTGGACTGGATGGCCCACGAGTTCTCTTCCAACTCTATGATTCTATCTACTGAAAATCTGAGTGGTAGATCAGCAAAGGTTTCTGATTCCCAGCGCTTTAGCAGCAGCCACACAAAAATACCTTTTCCTCCCAAAATGAGAAACAAAAAGATAGCTTGGAATAGTCAAGTGTGAACTTGCCCTGTAACAAAATCATGATCTCAATGTTCTTACTAAACAATCTCCTAGACTTCTCAGTAATTAGATCCACACTTTAAAAAAAAATGCAGGGGGAATGCATATTTAACACCTGACTTAATCAAATGACGGTCAGGATTCTAGGGGCCCTTTCACACAGCCCTATATCCCAGAATATCAAGGCAGAAAATCCCACAATATCTGCTTTGAACTGGGTTATCTGAGTCCACACTGCCATATATTCCAGTCGCCTTGATGTTATGGGTTATAGGGCTGTGTGGAAGGGCCACAGATCAAAAAAGGCTAAAGTCCATGCGCCTCGGATTAAAAGTAGTTATAACAAAGGTGCACTTTCCGGTTTGGCAGGCAAGTTACACCTATTGACAGTAACTTCTTACCTACTATAAAGTACAACAGCCTTGTCACGCACTTTTTTTTTTTTTTTGCATGAAGCCACTCCTTGCGGCTTCAAGTTACCTGTTGACTTTTGTTATTCCCGTGAATTTTATATAGGTTTTTCTTGGGAAAGGAGTACCCAAAAACAGGCTTTGCCAGTTTCCTTCGTCTGAAATATAGCCTACCTATAGCTTATAATGTTCCTTATCCAAGTACAAGCCAGGGCTAACCTTACAAAGGTTACAAAATTGAACCCCAAGCTTCTTCTAAAGCAGGCCTGGGGAAACTTGGGCTCTCCAGGTGTTTTGGACTTCAATCCCACCATTCCTAACAGCCTCGGGCCCTTTCCTTTTTCCCTCTCAGCCGCTTAAGCGTAGTCTAACTGAGGGGGAATCTAGTCTGAGGACTTAGCCCAGGCAAACTTCAGATGTTTTGGTCTTCCACTCCCACCATTCCTAACAGCCTCAGGCTCTTTCCTTTTCTTCCTTCAGCCGCTTGGTCATTATATGTTTTAATGGTTTTTGTATTGTATTGATTTTATAATGCTGTTTTAAATGCTTTAATTGTATATTGTGGGTTGTTATGGCATCAAATTGCTGCCAATTTGTAAGCTGCCTTGAGTCGCCTTTGGGCTTGGGAAAGGCGGGATAGAAATCTATATAAATAAAATGTAATGTTTGTTTGTTTTGGTTTGGTTTTTTTAAAATTTTATTTTTATTTTATTTAAGTAAACATACATTTGCAAGTGTTTGTTGCATATAGTGCAATACTTTCTATCTATTAATGTTCTATAATCCTTTATCTCATAATATATTTCTATTAAGGGGTCACAGTCTACTATCTAAATATTACATAAAAAGATATCATAGATTCTTACTTTACATCCACTTCTTCCTTGTCTACAGTCTTATAGCATCCTCTATATACATTTTTAATTTAACTTTACATTAAGGTGTTGAATCATTGGTTGCCATTCATTAACGAAGTTGTCTAGAATCTCTCCATAAAATGTAATGTTTGTTTGTGGGATTAGCATAACTCAAAAACCACTGGAAGAATTGCCACCAAATTTGGACACAATACGCCTATCAGGCCAACGGGTGACCATCACTTTAAAAAATTGATTTTGTCATTTGGGAGTTGTAGTTGCTGGGATTTATAGTTCACCTGCAATCAAAGAGCATTCTGAACTCCACCAATGATGGAATTAAACCAATCTTGGCACACAGGACTCCCATGACCAACAGAAGACACTAGAAGGGGTTAGTGGGCACTGACTTTGAGTTTGGGAGTTGTAGTTCACCTACATCCAGAGGGGATTGTGGATTCAAACAATGATAGATCTGGACCAAACTTGGCACGAATATTCCATATGCCCAAATATGAACACAGATGGAGTTTGGGGGAAATAGACCTTGACATTTGGGAGTTGTATTTACTGGGATTTATAGATCACCTACAATCAAAGAGCATTCTGAACCCCGCCAACGATAGAATTGGGCCAAACTTCCCACACAGAATCCCGCATGACCAACAGAAAATACTTAAGGCCATCCAGTCCAACACCCTTCACCAGGGCAAATAAACGTAATCAAAGCCCTCCTGACAAAGAGCCATCCAGCCATAGATATAGATAGATAGATATGATTCACACACACATATTTGTATATGACAGATAGAGTATCATAGATTTAAATAGGACTCCTAAAGAAAGACAATGATATGTTGTATATTCCAGAGTAGGCAAACCAGACAATATCTCCATCAACACTGACAAAGAAACAGCAAGAAATACTGTTTACCCACAAGCATCAAGAAATTACACATATTAGAAATCAACACTTTCTCATTGCTTTATTTTCCAGATCACCAGACTGGGCCACAGCAACGCGTGGCTGGGGCCGGCTAGTATCATAAATAAATCTAGATAAATAAAAATGTAGTGTTAGTTTGTGAGATTAACATAACTCAAAAACCACTGGACAAATTGACACCAAATTTGGACACAATACACCTACCAGGCCAATGAGTGACCATCACTTGTAAAAACATGGAAAAACACAACAGAAGAGACTTAAAAAGCAAAAAAACAAAAATGCATTACAATGCATGCGCAAAACCACACATACACACACAGGGAGGAGGGAGCAAGCTTGTTTTCTGCTATCCTGGAGACTAGGATGCGGAACAATGGCTTCAAACTACAAGAAAGGAGATTCCATCTGAACATTAGAAAGAACTTCCTGACTGTGAGAGCCGTTCAGCAGTGGAACTCTCTGCCTCGGAGTGTGGTAGAGGCTCCCACTTTGGAAGCTTTTAAACAGATGCTGGATGGCCATCTGCCAGGGGTGCTTTGAATGCAATGTTCCTGCTTCTTGGCAGGGGGTTGGACTGGATGGCCCATGAGGTCTCTTCCAACTCTTTGATTCTATGATTCTCTATCTATCTATCTATATATATATATATATATATGCAAACACATATGCAGGAGCCCCCGGTGGCGCAGTGGGTTAAACCCTTGTGCCAGCAGGACTGAAGACCGACAGGTCGCAGGTTCGAATCCGGGGAGAGGCAGATGAGCTCCCTCTATCAGCTCCAGCTCCTCATGCGGGGACATGAGAGACATGAGAGACATTAATTTAGAAACTCAATTCCAGATCCATTGTCTGTGTTTGTAGATTGCAACTGGAGACTGTCTGCAATCACTTCTCTTGCTCACAGTGAGGGCTGACCGCATTATTGTTTATACCTAAAGTATCAAAGAATGGAGACATCCCTCTGGCTTTTTCTTTGAATTCCCTGCCGTAATCCTGTTGTTGTTGTTTTTGTTGTTGTTGTTGTTGTTGTTGTTGTTGTTGTTGTTGTTGTTGTTGTTCTTCTCCTTCTCCTTCTTCCTCCTCTTCCTCCTCCTATTCTGCTTCCTCCTCCTCCTCTTCTTCTTCTTCTTCTTCTTCTTCTTCTTCTTCTTCTTCCTCTTCCTGTGTGCTTTCAAGTCATTTCTGATTTATGGAGATCCCAAGGTGACCTTATTATACAATAAAAACATCAATTCATGTGGGCATCCCCTGGGCAACGTCCTTGCAGACGGCCAATTCTCTTACACCAGAAGCAACTTGCAGTTTCTCAAGTCGCTCCTGACACGACCAAAAAAAACCTCATATACACAAATATATACACACATATAGACACAAAACACATATACACAGACTGGGCCACAGCAACGCGTGGCAGGGAACGGCTAGTAAATAATAAATAAATTAAGCATAGTCTAACTGAGGGGGAATGTAGTCTAACTGAGGGAGAATGTAGCTTAAGCAGCTGAGGGGATAAAGGAAAGGGCCTGAGGCTGTTAGGAATGGTGGGAGTTGAAGTCCAAAACACCTGGAGGGCCCAAGTTTGCCCATGCCTGGATAAGTGCTCATTTAGACTACATTTCCCAGAATGCCCTGAGCCTTTGATTACGCGGCGCACAGCGAGAGAGAATTCTGGGAGTCGTAGTCCCAAGCTCTACGTTCACCATGTTTCTTCCTCTCACCCGCCAGTGATAGAGGCCGGTGTCTTTCCTCTCCTTCTGCTGGAGCAGCAGGGCGGCCACGAGGGGCAGCATCCGGGCCGAGCGGTGGTTGAGCAGCGCTTGGCGGAACATCAGGGAGCCTTGTTTGGGGGCGAGCCAGAGAAGAAGGGTCCCTCCGCGCTTTGGCCCTGGTCGCTTTGGAGGCCGCGCTCTGCCCAGGTCTGGCCGAGGGGGCGTGGCCTACTCCAGTCCCTCAGGTGAGCAGCCAGGAATGCATCCCTTCCAAGGAAAAGAGGCAGGAGGAGGAAATAACTCAGTTGTGAAACAGAAAAATACCTCTGTTAATTGAATATTGGAGTCTTCTTTTGGAAGACCAGACTGAGGGCCCTTCCACACAGCCCTGTATCCCAGAATATGAAGGCAGAAAATCCCACAATATCTGCTTTGAACTGGGTTAACTGAGACCACACTCAGATAATGTGGGGTTTTCTGCCTTGATATTCTGGGATATAGGGCTGTGTGGAAGGGCCCTCAGTCGTCATTTCCCAAATACCAGGGAAAGAAGATATTTAACCAAAAGAGAGTCAGATGTCACATTGCCAAATCATTCAGTTTGAACTGCACTGGAGGGTCAGTGTATGTATGTTTGAACTGCATTACATGGATCTTAAGGCCCTTCCACGCTGCTCTATATCCCAGAATATCAAGGCAGAAAATCCCAACATATCTACTTTAAACTGGGTTATCTGAGTCCACACTGCCATATATTCCACATTATTGGAGCAGGTAATCTCCATGATCTAATGACTGCCAATTGTAAAATGCCCTAAGTCCCCCTTCAGGGCTTGAGAAGGACAGGATACAAATGCTATAAATAAATAAATAAATAAACATCTGTATTGTCAAAGGCTTTCATGGCCAGAATCACTGGGTTGTTGTAGGTTTTTTTCGGGCTATATGGCCATGGTCTAGAGGCATTCTCTCCTGACGTTTCGCCTGCATCTATGGCAAGCATCCTCAGAGGTAATGAGGTCTGTTGGAACTAGGAAAAAGGGTTTATATATCTGTGGAATGACCAGGGTGGGACAAAGGACTCTTGTCTGCTGGAGCTAGGTGTGAATGTTTAAACTGACCACCTTGATTAGCATTTGATGGCCTGACAGTGCCTGGGGGAATCTTTCATTGAGAGGTGATTAGATGTCAAGGAACATGAAAGGCACTACAGACTACTTCAACTAGAGAAGTCAGCCATAGCAGAACACCTGATGAACCAACCTGGACACAGCATATTCTTTGAGAATACGGAAATGCTGGACCACTCTAACAACCACCATGTCAGACTACATAGAAAAGCCATTGAAATCCACAAGCATGTGGACAGTTCCAACAGAAAGGAGGAAACCATGAAAATGAACAAAATCTGGCTACCAGTATTAAAAAAAACTCTAAAATTAAAACAGCAAAACAGCAGAGAGGAAACAATCTGGGACATCTAATCACCTCTCAACAAAAGATTGCCCCAGGCACTGCCAGGCCATCAAATGCTAGAACATGGCCGTATAGCCCGAAAAAAACCTACAACAATCCAAAGTATTATTATTATTATTATTATTATTATTATTATTATTATTATATTGTGTGTGGGACTAATAGGTGCCCCCCCCCCCCAAGATGTACCAGGGATGCACACTAAATTTGTATTAACAGCTAAACCTTTCTAGAAAAAATGCTGTGAAGCAGGATAAAGACTGGTTTGTTGCCCATACTCTGAGCAGTATTGCACTAGAGAACAAAATCAGAGACTCAGATCAGAGAGGTATGATCTGGTAGAGAGAACAAGTCAGACACGATGCACACAGGCCAGATCAGTTGGTAATGGTTATGCACAAAAGATAACCATTAGGACTACAAACCTTGTCCAATAGATATCCACTTCATGATATCCACTTCATCCTGTGATATGAACAGCTGGTAATGACTAATCTTTGCATTCGTCGCATCTGTCCACCTCTGCTGAAGAGTCAACAACAAACAAAACAGGTTTTGCAGCAACCCTGGCTATAGAATGCAGTCCTATGTTAACCTTTGACACAGGTGCCTCAAGCTATGCAGAAGATTTACATGTATCTCCTATCAGCAAGTCATCCATTTCCAAACTAGACTGATAATACAAAGTTACATTGTAAATGAGAAATATATTGAGAAAAAAACCTAAACACCAGGTACATGATGAAAAACATGTGTTAAATGTAGATATTACAGAAACAGAAATATGGATCATATAGTAAGAATCATGCCCCACTGTGTAAAGGTTCAAGAGTTACATTCTAATTATCTATAACTAAGTATCTAATTATCACTTGCATCAGAATAAGGAAATGGTTAAGCAACAGATTGGAATGCCTGACAGCATCTTAGTCATAGGAAGGAAAACATTCCATATTAATCTTGTAACCATCTTTTACTAAACTGCATTTTGCCTACCCTGTTCTGCTTACTCCTTTGTTTATACTTTAATAAAAATTTATCTCAGAATGTCCATTGTTATTTTTTGTTTATGCGAGAGATATTGCTTGTTCAAACATCCTGGATTTTCAGGTTACAGACTCCTAGAGTGTCTGGGCAAACTTTGGGCAAACTTTGGCCCTCCAGGTGTTTTGGACTTCAACTCCCACAATCCCTAACAGCCTACCAGCTGTTAGGAATTGTGGGAGTTGAAGTCCAAAACACCTGGACTTCACCCATGCCTGCTATAGTGCTTTAATGTTGGAAACAGCCACTTTGAAAGTGCTGCTTACTTATACCTATTTATCTTCAACCTTCCATTCCTTCCTTCCTAACAGGAGCCCTGATCTCCTGTTGCAGGCTGAGGGCTAATTTGGAAAATACATTTTGCAAAAGTGCCTGGAGCCTGAATGTTAAAGAAATAGCATGCCCATTTATGGTATAAAGCAAAAAATGTAGATGTGTTGGGTGGCATCATATTAAGAATATAGACACAAACTAGTTCCAAGCAAGAAGCTTAACTATGTGCTAAAGCTGTGGTTCTCAACCTGTGGGTCCCTAGATGTTTTGGCCTACAATTCTTAGAAATCCCAGCTAGTTTACCAGCTGTTAGGAGGAGCCCCCAGTGGCGCAATGGGTAAAACCCTTGTGCCAGCAGGACCGAAGACTGACAGGTCATAGGTTCAAATTTGGGGAGAGCACGAATGAGCTCCCTCTGTCAGCTCCAGCTCCACATGCAGTGACATGAGAGAAGCCTCCAACAGGATGGTAAAACATCAAAAACATCCAGGCATCTCCTGGCCACATCCCTGCAGACGGCCAATTCTCTCACACCAGAAGCGACTTGCAATTTCTCAAGTCACTTCTGACACACACAAAAAAACCCAGCTATTTGGATTTCTGGGAGTTGAAAGCCAAAACATCTGGGGACCCACAAATTGAGAACCACTGTGCTAAAGGGAAAATAACCTAAGGGAAAGTAAAGAAATGGCCTATAACCAACCTGAGCAAAATGTACTGCTGTGGTATGAAAGGGTTACAAATATCTGGTGGTTGATATTATCTGATGGCAGGCAGTCAGCAAAACAGTGGCTAGTATAACGTATAGGCCAATGATAATTTATAATAGGCCAGTGAGATCTTATTTTGATTGGATAAGATATTATTGTTTACATCCCCAAAGCTGATAAATATCTGGCTCTGACTGAGCATATGTGTTGTTCATTCGTTCAGTCGTCTCCGACTCTTCGTGACCTCATGGACCAGCCCACGCCAGAGCTCCCTGTCGACCGTTACCACCCCCAGCTCCCTCAAGGTCAGTCCAGTCACTTCAAGGATGCCATCCATCCATCTTGCCCTTGGTCGGCCCCTCTTCCTTTTGCCTTCCACTTTCCCCAGCATAATTGTCTTCTCTAGGCTTTCCTGTCTCCTCATGATGTGGCCAAAGTACTTCAACTTTGTCTCTAGTATCTTTCCCTCCAGTGAGCTGTCGGGTTTTATTTCCTGGAGGATGGACTGGTTGGATCTTCTCGTAGTCCAAGGCACTCTCAGAACTTTCCTCCAACACCACAGCTCAAAAGCATCGATCTTCCTTCGCTCAGCCTTCCCTAAGGTCCAGCTCTCACATCCATAGGTTACTACAGGGAATACCATGGCTTTGACTAGGCGGATCTTTGTTGCCAGTCTGATGTCTCTACTCTTTACTATTTTATCGAGATTGGACATTGCTCTCCTCCCAAGAAGTAAGCGTCTTCTGATTTCCTGGCTACAGTCTGCATCCTGGCTACAGTCTGGGGAAGGCAATGGCAAACCACTCCAGTATCCTTGCCAAGAAAACTAAATGGACCAGTACAACCTGAGCATATAGAGCCCGGAAATACTTTTTGTTTGTTTGTTTGTTTTTTCATGTCAGGAGTGACTTGAGAAACTGCAAGTTGCTTCTGGTGTGAGAGAATTAGCCGTCTGCAAGAACATTGTCCAGGGGACACCTGGATGTTTTACCATCCTGTGAGAGGCTTCTCTCATGTTCCCTCATGAGAATCGAACTGATAGACAGGAGCTCACCCTGCTCCCCAGATTCAAACCGTTAACCTTTCTGTCAGCAGTCCTCCCAGTACAAGGGTTTAAGCCATTGCGCCACCAGGGGCTCCCAGAAATACCATAGAGCCAGCTCTTAAGAAACATCATCATCATGTCAATTTTTAAAAACTACTCCTGTGTGTTTTTACAATATTAATGTGATGTACAGAACATACCGTGTTTATCTTACGCATTTACTCATGAGCCAATTATCTATTTTTTTTTTTAGTATTTGTGTAAAAAAAAACCCTTTATGTAGCAATTATTTTACTGGATCCATTCAGTGCTTCTATTTTTAAAGAACCAGATAAACCTCAAAGCTTGTGAAAAAATTCTTACAATGAGAACAAAAAATGGAACAAATGCCTTACAAAGTTCATGTGATGAGATGGTTGAGTTTAAACAAAAGAAGAAGAAAAGGAAATCAGTGTGAATCACTTTACAGTCACTTACCATGAATCTTAGTTGTCCCATTCTACCATGGTGCTTTTCACAACCCCTTTCTTATCACTTCAAATAAATCAGTGTCCTTGTTTAATGGTGAGCTTTTGTTTGTGAATGAGCACTAGCCCCGATGCAAATCTGGAAAAGATCCCATTCCATTGTTTATCGTAAGAATTGCCCATTTCTTCTGACTTTCTGCTTCTTGACTCTTAGTGAATAATCTCTAAAAGAATATATCAGCTAATCTCCTAACTTTGTTGATCAATCTTCAGTGTGGGACTTCATCAAAAGCCATTTGGAACTCCAAGTAAATAATGTCTATCATATTACTCCTGTCCAATGTTTATTGCAGTTTAAAAATGGTATTACATTGGCCACTCTCCAATCCTCTCGTACAAAGGATGGTTTCAGAGGCATATATATTTTAGTAAGAAGATATGGTAATGTTGCTTTATAGTTCTTTAAGAACTTTCAAGTGAATGTGATTTGGACCCAATGACTTGTTTCTTTGCAGTTTTTCAGTGAGGTCATGAATTTCCTGTCACCACTGCTGTTTGCCTCAGTTCCTCATTTTTCCTCTTGGAAACAAGAGTTCGCACAAAGGTATTTCCTCTATGTCTTTAGCAGCAAAAATAGGGAAAAAGAACATTTCAATAATTGCAGTCTCCTCGGCCTCTTTCAAAGCACCTTTAATTTCATTGCCGTTGAACAGCAGAGATATTGTGATTTTCAGAAGTCTTCTGCTCTTGAATCTCTGTTTATTCAACAAGTAGTCTGACTCATACACCCTTTATGGCAATGAAAGATTGTGTTGAATATAGATAACTAGTTCAACATTTATACTATCTATCTGTTTATATATACACTATGTATTCGAACGCATCTCCCTTTACGAACCACCACAAAGACCAAGATCTTCTGGGAGGTCCTGTTCTTGGTCCCGCCACCGTCACAGATGCGTTTGGCAGAAACGAGAGGGCCTTTTCAGTGATTGCTCCCCAGCTATGGACTCCTTTTCTGGTGAGATTAGATCTGCCCCCTGCCTCCTGTCATTCAGAAAGATGGTAAAAACCTGGCTGTGGGACCAAACCGTTGGGACAGTGCAATAAGGCAATAATAGGAAACCCACTTCACTGACCGGAGCCAGCATAGTTTTTTGAGATGACTTTAAACAACTGATTTTAAAGTAGATATAACTGATTTTAGTGTGTGTGTGTGTGTGTTCATAGTTATTTTATGTCCCGGCATGGAATGCTTGCCATATATATGTCGTGCTCTGTCCTGAGCCCCCTTCAGGGTAAGAAGGTCAGAATATAAATGTTTCTGATAAATAAATATATTGTATTTATAGAAAAACTAGAACATACCAGTCTCTCATTTTTATAATAATTTATTGCTTTCAATATCCTGCTGTACAGTTAGTAAGTTTCAGTTTCTGTGCTAGTGAGCCATTACAGCACAAACCACAACTCTGCCAGAAGTATGTAAGGAAACACACAAAAGCTTTGTTGTGACAGAATAAAATACATCTGAGAAACCTCAGCTCAGTATGTGGCTTTATCAACAGCAGGCTATCATGTGCTGTGTCAGAACTGTCTACACAGATCATAGGTTAGATCAGCGGTTCTCAACCTGTGGGTCCCCAGTTGTTTTGGCCTACAACTCTCAGAAATCCCAGCCAGTTTACCAGCTGTTAGGGTTTCTGGGAGTTGAAGGTCAAAACATCTGGGGACCCACAGGTTGAGAACCACTGGGTTAGATAGAACAGATTATTTTTCCCATCTACTATAATATGAACCTCTCACCCAATCTTCAACCACTGTATGCGGTCTAGACCAGAAACCAAGGTTCCTCAACAAATCCATACAAAATCCTATGGCACTGTAGTTCTCTTCTTCAAACAGAAGAAATACAAAGCACCAAAAAGCATTTTATATCCCAGCACAAGAACAAATCTGAAATTCAGCAGTAAGACACAAGTGGTGTATACTGCACATGACAGAAAAATCAATGCGGCTTCAAGTATAGACTTGACTGGAAGTGTAGTTAAGGTTACCAAGGAGAGATTTGACAAAAAAACAACTGGGTTGCAGAAGAAATTTTATCCTTGTGCTTAACAGGTCATTGAGATTATAACAAGCATATATTGTTACTGTGATCCAAACAGCAGAGAAAGATTTTTTCTTAACTTTTACTTCCTCAAACCAACTGAGAACAATGATGAATTTTAGACAGTGTCAATGCATTTCATGTGCCTATGTACTGAATTATGGTATTACTAAGAACTGTTATTGTAACAAGTAAACAGATTGAATTTGTTTTCAGTTTGATAACCCTGACCCAATTGCTTCCAGCATGCACCTTTCCTCTCTTACTCTTCAGCTTGTTTCTCTGTTCACTATCACAACAGATAAGACTTAAGGAACAACAGGTTAAATAGAAATGTGATAGTCTGTGGGGGTATGAACTGCAACCCAGTATTTTCCCATCTTCTGTTAGTTTGTAAATGAACCAACAGAAGAGCATTACCATGAGTGACACCAAGAAACTCAAAATACTGACATTTCAAAAAGTGTTTGCTTCACCCTAAACTGAAGAGTACCTAAAAATTAAGATTTTCAGTGTAATTTGTGTAGGAAAGTATAAAACAGACGTTCAGACAATACAGAAAACTCATCCTCTTTCTGAATTATATTTTTAAGTCTTCATCTTTAAAGGTGGCTTTAACTTTTTGGTACAAGTTCCCCCTCCCTTCAGAAACGCACTGCTACTGTTCAATTCATTCAAAACAGGAGTGACTGTACACAGTGCAAATAGTATGTGTATGTATACTTACATGCATCTCAAAAACAAAAATGAAAAAAATACATATTTTCCAGTTCTGATCACAGCATGTGAGATTAGTTCCCTTGGAACTTCTTTATATTAGTGACATAACCACTAATATTTTATCACCAATATTTACTTTTTCCCAATATTGGATGGAAAAATCTAGGTGTCGATTTATTAGAAGTACTTGCCTCTAAATGGTTTCCAAATGGCTAGTTAAAATAGATGCAGATGCAATGCAATGCTGCTTAAACTATGACATCTGTGAATGGGATGTACAATCCAACACAAAATGATGTCTTCCTTTATCAATATTATTTTTTAAAACATTTCCTTGGAACAAGAATTGTTGCAAAATCCAGAGTACCACAACAATTCATCGCTAGCTAATATTCATTCTTCCGCATGCTGAAATGCTATGATGAGTAGTTGATATTAAGTATATCAAAAATAGTCCACTGTCCATATTCTTACAAAGCCTAGACAGGCAGAAAACAAGTGGAGTTCCTCTGATCAAGTGATGGACTTGCGTTGTTTGTAAGCAACATGCCCCAGAACATGTCTTAGAGATGTCAGCTCCTTGTCTAAGCTTCTCTGACTTCTGTGAGCATCATAGCTGGTTTAGTCTATATCATGCGAGGCAATGCTTTCAGGTGTCTGCTGTGCCAACTTCTTTGGAACAGAAATAATGCACAACTATTGCATTGGGGTAGCGGGCAAAGGCACTAAATGCAAAAAGAAAGTAGATCAAATTAAAAAGTTATTTACCATCTTAATTGTTTTATAACAAAGTAACATTTGATATGGTTATCTTTCGAAGTATGCTAAGGTAAATTCATCTTTACAGTTGCATTTACACCTGTTGAAGCCATTCATATTTTGTTTCCTATGTCTTTGTACTTTTGTGTGCTTCTACATACATGTGTTGCTAGTAAGGGGTTTATTTAACATTTGGGGCAGCTGAAACTTTTTTTTAAAAAATCTAAAGTTTGTAAGATGGCTAAGTGGCAATACATATACTACCAAATGTACAAAATCATGCAAAATTCAACATGTGGCAAAAACAAAATAATGATTAGGAATCTGTATTTTTAGGGATTGTTTCTCTAGCCTACACCTTCCAGGGAATGGCTGAAATGCGACAGAAAAAATGAAAAAGAAAAGCGTGTTTTCTAATTGGACATATTCGATTTAATTAAAAAAAACAAGGTAAAAAGAAGCCATAGAAAGATGCAGAAGAAGAAACACGATGGATAACCTTGCAAAACATTTGTTCAACACAGTAATTAAAAATACTATGGAAAGTTATTGGTTGTGAAAATTGAAATACTAGTAGTTAGAACAAAGCCTAGGATTGAAATGGAAAAGGCAACAGCTTATACAGCTACAGTGAGAAATTTAAAGTTGTAGCCCCATGCCACTTTAAGTCTTTTTAGGTGCTCTGAATCTCACTTCAGAGAGGAAAGGAGAACATCTGTGTGACCCTATAGAGAGCATAATTATAATTGTACATAATTGTAAGACTACCACAGAAAAAAGATTGGAACAATTACTTTTTTTAAGTAGCTGCCAAAACATGTAATCCTGAAAGTAATATTTCAAGGCTCCAACCACAGAATTTAGCAAGATAAATTAGAACATATATCCCAAAGGCTAATAACATAACTCAGAAGAGAATTTGCATAGAATTTTACCCATTATAAGAATGCCTGAGCACAGTTGACCTTCTACACTGGAAGCCTCTGGAAAAACAGGCTTAAGTAGAATTTTCTACAGACTTCTACGTACCTATTTCCAATCTTCTTTTTACACACACTGCAAAGCTTTTCCTCTGTGATAATACATTTCACTTGCTGATGCAAAATTCGTTCCTCTTGTACCTATGCCAAAACAAGAACAGAAAGAAAATGATCTCATGCAGACAGTGATAAAACAGGGAAGCAATATTTAGCCAATTTCCTTTTTTAAAATACAATTTGCCAACTTCTATTTATCAATTCTGAAAGCAAAGTTTCCACACTGACAATCAATGATAAGTAATGTAAAAAATATAAAAACATACTCTCAGAAATTCAGCATGGAGAAGATTTTTAAGTACTTGATCAAATCGCTTCTTTTGGGCATTCTCTTCAAGGACTTTTTCTAAGAAAATTCGGATTTCACTTATTGGAGTATTTGCCGGAAGGAGGTTTATTGCCTAGTAATAAAATAAGAAAAGTGGTAGGACAAAAACATTATTTTTGTCAAAATGTACCAAAATTTACATTATTATATAGGTATTAATTACAATATGTCTATTAATTTGCTGACTTATTGTCAGTTATAGCCAAGAAAATTACATGATGTTTCTTGGAAAAGTTTTGTTTGTAGAGTAACAAAGTGCATGTTTATTATTTAGGTTGACATATATTGTTTGGATGCAGCTTAGTTTTCCTCAAAAACACACACACACACCAGAACTGCTTATAAAAGGGGAAAAAAGCTGTTTTGTTCATGCAAGAGAGGATCTCTGCACTACAATTATCCATTCTGGAAAAAAGCAAACCCAAATCCTTACTTTGGTAGTATCCAACTTGCTATGGTGAAGTTCCAAAACTTGCAGGGCAGCCTGGAGATTGGCTTGAGGCTCTAGGAGTTCCAACTTGATGGGTCCCAAGCAATGAACACTAGGAGGTGAGAGATACATCCGGAGCAGGGACAAATATACCTGTATGGCAAAAATCAACCCACTGCACTTGATGGATAGAAATAAAGACTCCAATTCCAATAAGCCTGCAATCCTGTACAAATTTATCTAACACAATGGCTCATAATATATACTTTGTTGTTACTCACTTGCAATATAGGATACAAATATATATGCAATGAAGTGGTAGAAAATAAAACTGTGGAGTACTGTACACAGAGCAGTCTTAACAATCATTTTATACTGTATAACTTTTCATAGACTTGCATGTGTTCTTCCCAATATGAATATCTCTTTTAATTATTTTGACCAGGGCTTCATAAACTTTTTCCACTTGTGACTTCTTTCTACCTAACATTTTTATATGACCCAGGGGATATAGGTATATAAAATAGGTATAAAATCAAACATTAACTGATAATAAATCAGCATTTACAAGGTTTGTTAAACAGACTGATTTTCCTTTTTGTGCAGTACAGCTAAAGCATCTTCTGCAGAATCCACTGTAAACACCGTATGTTGTTGCTAAACGATTTGTGGAAATGGGTGGCATTCAGAAATCTTTTACTGTTTCCAATTTTTGTGACCTCAACATTGAGCTATGGCAGTGGTTTCCAACCTTTTTTTTGACCAGGGACCACTCTCCATCCAACATTAGTACCAAAAGGGTTACGAATCACGTTTTGGTCAACTTTAGATTCAGTTTGGTTATTTGGGATGCTGATTCAGTAAACTGCATTGGATAGACCACATCCGCTCTAGTTTCTAGTTTCCAGTAGTGGCCATCTGCTCGTGCACAGAAAACCATATTTAATAAGCCTCGGCATGATAAGAGGGTTTCATGAGACCAGTTGCTCTCATTCCAATGGTCTAGTAACAGTGAGGTTGCAAACCATATTTTAGTTCTTGGGCACCACTGGTGGTCCATGGACCACAGATTGAGAACCACTGAGATAAGGGGACCCCATTTAGGATCAGGCCCACAATTTAAGAAGAAGTGGTCTTGACTACTGCCAATTGTATTTGTTAATCGTACACACTACATACATGAAACTGGGGAATTAAAGGGCACATTAAACCTATTGGTTACACAGCTTCAGCATGCTTGCTTTTAAAATAATAGAGTCAATGTGAATTGGGAGAGCATAAGATTAGGACAATGGTACCAAATGAGAAGGGTCTTATGCCTCCTCCCCTCTGAACTATTTTCCCAAATTGAATCACTACTTGCCTACAATATTTCAAGTGTTGCTCAAATAGGTGTCAATGCAAATAGACAAGTGAGAGCTGACTAGGGCTAACTTTGTAAGAACGAGTGACAAAGCTCAGTAAATAACAAAGTTGTATAGTTCAGCCTTAGGATGTTAGATAGATATGCAGTATCAACTTCAAAACAATGGTAACTACTCACATCTTTGTTGCCATCTTTGCTTCTGTCATAGTGCTTGTGACAATAACTGAAAAATAACATAAAAAGGAAATTCAGTGTGGTCTTTTCATACTTTAACTTCTCAGATAACAATTGTCAGTGATTACGAATAAATATGTTCTTCCTTGCTACGTAGTGAAGAAGAACACATACAGAGATTAAATATTTCATAAATCACAGATATCCATATTTGTCAGTCTATCTTATGTTGATGTTTATTCGTTCAGTCGTTTCTGACCAGCCCATGCCAAAGCTCCCTGTTGACTGTCGCCACCCCCAGCTCTTTCAAGGTCAAGCCAGTCACTTCAAGGATAATATCCATCCATCTTGCCCTTATTCGCCCACTCTTCCTTTTTCCTTCCATTTTCCCCAGCATCATTATCTTCTCCAGGCTTTCCTGTCTTCTCATTATGTGGCCAAAGTACTTCATCTTTTCCTCCAATATCCTTCCCTCGTGTGAGCAATTGAGCATTATTTCCTGGAGTATGGACTAGTTTGATCTTCTTGCGACCCAAGGCACTCTCAGAATTTTCCTCCAGCCCAACAGTCTGTTTTATAGCTTTGCATAAAATATTTTCTAAAGGACCATCTGGACAACGAATTGCTTTACAATGTAAATCTAACTAACATCATGAACTAACTAACAACAGCACTTCTATCATCCCATCCCTGGTCTTACCAATTTGTGCCTGTCAGGACATATAGGAAAGCGGTTGGCCAGAACTCTCAAATCATTAGATCTTTTAATTTAATCAATTCCCCCAGTGTGAAAAATTGGTACAAATACTCTAAATACTGCAGTCCAAACCAAATCTGAAGGAACAGAATTGTTTTGGATCCAACTGATTCTAAGCTGGGTCTAATAGGTCCCTTGAATGTCCTGTTTTGGAGCCCTGAGATTCCATTTGAGTTAGCTTTCACAGATGGAACAGAAACATCATATTAGTCTCAGATTATCTCTCTCTCTCTGCTAGCAGACCTTCTCTCCCATCTCTTTTATCTGATAAAAGCAAAAAGAACAATGCATCTCTGAAGTTGTGGCAGCACCAGCTGAAGTGAGACTTACAGAAAAGTAAATTATGGTTACAAAACAAAACTGGAGTTTATAACCTATGTCACAAGCTGCATCATCCTCCCACCCAAACAAGTAAGAAATAAATGACAAAAAAACCCACAACAAACAATAGATTTGTTAGTAAACGACATATAACATCAGGTTGAGCAGAAACATACTTTTCAGCCATTCTTGTGTCCTTCAAGATGTGAACATATATAAAAAGGGCCTGTTCATGATTCCCCATTCGTCCCAACAGCAAGGCACGTTCTTCTAAGAGACCTGGAGGCAAAAGGCTGGCATAGGTATTACTGCCCTCAGCAACAAGGTAATTCAGAAAAAAAGATCTTATGGGAATCTTCTATACACCTAATAAAAATGAAAATATGTATGTATGTATGTGGCTGGGGTGTCCACTTACACAGACAAGCTCCTGCCTCCACAAACAGCTATAGCTCCCACTACTCAGAAGACAACAAAGGCCCTCCCTCCAATGACATTTTGTAGGTTATAGTGAGTGCCATGAACATGTCCAAGAGCCCTGCCAATGTCCTCCACAAACACAATACTGCCCACCACCCAAGTGAAGGCTTCCATACAGGTATCATTTCATCGTATATTTTATGTGTTACCTCCGCCACAGGCATTCCAGTGTTTCTTACTCTCCATTGGTGTGGAATTTGCATGCCCCCACCCACTGACTCTCCCTTAATCCTTTCCTATTATTTTCTATGGTACACAGCAAACATAGGAATTGTTCAGCAACTGAATATACTAGAGAGGCTTGGAAAGAATTCACCATGATTTATAAGCGTTTTAAGTACTGGGATATATAGTTCACCTGCAATCTAAGTGCACTCTGAACTCAACCAACAATGGGCCTGGAACTAACTTGGCACACAGAACCGTCATGACTAGCAAAAAAAAATAAAAAATACTGGAAGTCTTTGGAGGGATTTATAGGAGTTGCAGTTCACCTACATCCAGAGTGCACTATGAACCCAAACAATCATAGATCTGGGCCAAACTTGGCATGCGTATCTGATATGCCCAAATTGGAATACTGGTGGGTTTTGAGAGGAATTGGTCTGGACATTTTGGAGTAGTAGGTGCTGGAATTTATAGTTCACCTGCAATCAATGAGCACCCTGAACTCCACCAAAGAGGGAATTCAATCAAACTTGGCACATAAGAGTCCCCATGACCAACAAAAAATAATGGAGGTCTTTGGGGAAAATTTATCTTGATTTGGGGGAGTTGTAGTTCACCTACACTCAGAGATCACTGTGAACTCAAACACCGATGGATCTGGACCAAACTAGACACACTGGTTGATTACCGGAGGGGTTTGAGGACAACTGGCCTTCCTTTCTGGGAGTTGTAGTTCACCCACAACCAGAGAAACTCTGACCTCCACCAATGATAGACCTGGACCAACCTTGGCACACAGAACCCCCATGACTAACTCAACTTACTGGAGGGGTTTGACGGGACTGACTCACTATAGTGGGAGTTGTAGTTTACCCTACAGCCAGAGAGTACACTGAACCCCACCAATGATGCATCTAGAGCAAACTTGCCCAATATAATAAACTTTAAGTACTGATTGAGTTTTCTGGGGTTAACCTGGCATGATATGAATTGTAGTTCACCCACAACCTTATGCATTCTGTACAATGAAAAAAATTGATTTTTTTTTCAAATAACGCAGGCAATACCGAATACCCAAGGTAGTTTGTCATAAAAATGAAGAAAGGAACTCAGTGTTGGATTTTCAAGGAGGAATATGAATTGGTACGTTAATAATTAGCTTTCATTACAGTGACTAGAGAAAATAAAACAACAAGTTCTACTTGTTTTAAACCAGAAGTAACAAGTCTTTCATGTCAAAATCATCTTCTTTCAGGGGTTATCTGTGGAGGACAATATGCTGGTGGCTGGGACCAAAGCTAAAACAGCAGAGTACTCCCTCCTTCCCCTCTCTCTCATTCTCTCAGAAGTACTCCACTTTCCCTCCCCTATGTGTGCCCTTCTCACATAGCAGATTGCTGAGGGAGAGGAAAAAAACAGATTTCCCAGAGACCTCAACTGATCACTTCCACAGGCCCTTTGAAATCACCCTAAAGACCAGACATTGCTCAATTTAGCTGTTAGTGGTATCATACACTCATATTCACATATTGTCCACAACATAACCATCACAATTTTCAGTCTCCTACATGCCTTCAAAATTGTTCCAGACATAAATCAATCAATTACAGTATGTATGTTTACAGGTTAGAGTGCATCGTGGAAATCTCCCTACATCAGGTGCAGACATAAAGAAAAAGGAGAATGTCAGTGGTTGAAGACTATGGACCTGAGTTACTTTTCTAGCATTTAAATTGAACACTTAAAAAAAAAAGAATTAGATTCCAGAAAAATATTGCTGGCTGTGCACAGCATGGATGCCAACATGCTTTGCCATATCTCACCATCAAAGGGAAAGTCACTGATGAGATGGTCGGCATTGTAACACATGGATGTCTCAAGAAAGAAAAGAAGTTTTTGCCGGTACTCTCCTAGTTCCCCTTCCTCCTCTCCAGCCGGCATTGGCGTTTTATCTGCAGGAGGAGAACATGTTTATGGATTCATTTGTTGCTTCTGATATACTTCAGTTAAACTTGCTGAATCTTTTTTCTTGACTGGACATTAATACCTTATGCAAAATGCCTTTTCTTTCTAATAATATTTCTCATAATGCAGAGATGAAGACACAAAGGTTTCTCATGTAAAATTGGCCTACAATCTAGAATTCACAGAATTACCCTTGAGATTCCTCTCTGCGACTATCATTTCTCCATCATTTGTTTTCATTAATCACATTTTGCACATTTTGCTATGTGTATATCTACCTGGAGGAAATGAGCTGAGATACTCCTTCATTAAACCTTGTACTTTCTCACAGTAGAGTTGAATCAGGCAGTTGTGGAACTCAGAACCATCCTCCTGCCAGATGTGGATTATATGTTCCTGTAAATGCATGTACATATCCAGTAGACAAAAGTTAACTGAAGAAGACTGCAATCTCCCACCAACATTTCAAAGATCAATCACCTGGCATTCAAAAAGATCACTATGTGCTTCCAAAATGCAGTTGGCCCCCCAGTCCATGGATTCTGCATTCACAGACTCCACCACTCATAGACTGAAAGTGTTTTTTTAAACCCAAAACACAAATCTTGATTTTGCTATTTTATATATAGGACACTGTTTTGCAGTGAGACAAACGTGTAATGGAACTTGAGCACCCACCAATTTTGATTTCCACAGAGGTCCTGGAACCAAACTCCTGTAGATAAGAAGTGCTCACTGTATTATTATTTTACGAATTGATTGTTTTTAATTTATACTCATAATCACAAGTCAGACACCAGATATTTAGAGAAATGCAATTAACAAGAATACTGTTAGCTCAACTACAATAAATTCTTACCAAGTAAGGAATTGCCAAGTTTTTAAAGTTCTCTATTAAGAAACTGAGAACTCTTTTCCGTGGGAGAGATTCCACCTCAGGAAGATCTTCTGTAAAGATCTGCCAGACAAAAGAGTGAATTCACAAAGTTGTTGTTTGCATTTTTTTTAGGTTAGTCACATGTTTCCATATGTAAGATCACTAATAACGCAATAATTAGAAGCACAGGAAACTGCTTTATACTGAGACAGACCTTTGATTCATCTAGCTCAGTATCTTTAATACTAATCAGCAGTGGCTTTCCAAGGTTCTTTGCTAGCCCTTCTTTGAGATGCTAAAGACTGTCATTCAGACCTTCTGCAGGCAAAGCATGTGATCTACCACTGAGCTATGAACCCCACTATGAAGCAGCAATGATAATTACTCTCCCTTCATATGCAGGAAGTATAATTATATAGATACAGAGTACAAAGAGGAAAGACTCATACTTGTCCAACTTAGAAATCAACACTTTGAATTACTGTGTATTTCTCAGAGATGTAAGGCACATGCCATCCACTTACATTCAACATAGCAACATCCAAACTAAACATCTAAAAGTAATGGAAATATAAAAGGCCTTCCTCTCACTCGCAAATTTATGTTCTCTTCAAATTAATATGGGCCTTATGTACCTTATATAATCTTATAGTTTTATTTGGTTTTATTCACCTCTTGCACACAGGCTTTCCACAAGATAAACAAGATGCATGTTGTGCTGAACTTCAACATAAAAACTTATAACTGCTGGCTTGCACACTTTTCAACAAAGACTGTTTTAGGTCAATAACAACAGGATTATAAGAAGCAACATTTTGGACAAAGCCAATAATAATCAACCTGTGTTGGTGCAATTATACTGTGTCTCAACACAGTTTGGAGCAATTTTGAATGTTTGTTTGTCTGTTATTTAATATATCACCTTTCTCCTTGTTGTTGTTGTTGTTCATTCGTGCAGTCGTCTCCGACTCTTCGTGACCTCATGGACCAGCCCACGCCAGAGCTCCCTGTCGGCCGTCACCACCCCCAGCTCCTTCAAGGTCAGTCCAGTCACTTCAAGGATGCCATCTATCCATCTTGCCCTTGGGCGGCCCCTCTTCCTTTTACCTTCCACCTTCCCCAGCATAATTGTCTTCTCTAGGCTTTTCTGTCTCCTCATGATGTGGCCAAAGTACTTCAACTTTGTCTCTAGTATCCTTCCCTCCAATGAGCAGTCGGGCTTTATTTCCTGGAGGATGGACTGGCTGGATCTTCTCGCAGTCCAAGGCACTCTCAGAACTTTCCTCCAACATCACAGTTCAAAAGCATCTATCTTCCTTTGCTCAGCCTTCCCTATGGTCCAGCTCTCACATCCGTAGGTTACTACAGGGAATACCATGGCTTTGACTAGGCGGATCTTTGTTGCCAGTCTGATGTCTCTACTCTTTACTATTTTATCAAGATTGGACATTGCTCTCCTCCCAAGAAGTAAGTGTCTTCTGATTTCCTGGCCACAGTCTGCATCTGCAGTAATCTTTGCACCTAGAAATACAAAGTCTGTCACGGCCTCCACATTTTCTCCCTCTATTTTCCAGTTGTCAATCATTCGTGTTGCCATAATCTTGGTTTTTTTTTACGTTTAGCTGCAACCCAGCTTTTGCGCTTTCTTCTTTCACCTTAGTTAGAAGGCTCTTCAGCTCCTCCTCGCTTTCGGCTATCAGAGTGGTGTCATCTGCATATCTGAGGTTGTTAATGTTTCTTCCAGCAATTTTCACCCCAGCTTTGCATTCATCAAGCCCCGCACATCGCATAATGTGTTCTGCATACAAGTTAAAAAGGTTGGGTGAGAGTATGCAGCCTTGCCGTACATCTTTCCCAATCTTGAACCAGTCTGTTGTTCCGTGGTCAGTTCTTACTGTTGCTACTTGGTCCTTGTACAGATTCCTCAGAAGAGAGACAAGGTGGCTTGGGATGCCCATCCCACCAAGAACTTGCCACAATTTATTATGATCCACACAGTCAAAGGCTTTAGAATAGTCAATGAAGCAGAAATAGATGTTTTTCTGAAACTCCCTGCCTTTCTCCATTATCCAGCGGATATTGGCAATCTGGTCTCTCGTTCCTCTGCCTTTTCTAAACCCAGCTTGAACATCTGGGAACTCTTACTCCATGTATTGCTGGAGTCTTCCTTGCAGGATCTTGAGCATTACCTTACTGGCATGAGAGATAAGGGCCACTGTACGGAAGTTTGAGCAGTCTTTCGCATTTCCCTTTTTTGGTATGGGGATATAAGTTGATTTTTTCCAGTCTGATGGCCATTCTTGTGTTTTCCATATTTGCTGGCATATGGCATGCATCACCTTGACAGCATCATCTTTTAAGATTTTAAACAGTTCAGCTGGGATTTCTCCTTCTAGAAGACCCAAAGTAGTTTCTTTGTAGGCCTGTAGTCACTGAAGAATCTACTGCCTATTTATATTTAACATACTTTCCAGAATTTAAATTGTCTGAGCTAAATATTAGAAAGACCTGAGCAGTATTTTTCACTTGACATTTACACTTTTCAATGAGCAAACCATGATTTTGCCTTTGCCAAATTATCATTTATCAAGTGTGCTTACTTTTAATCCATCCTCGGGGAAGTCTCGAAGCACCCACACAGAATATGAAAATATTAAATTCAAGTTCTCAGTGCCTAGAACAAGAAACAAAACTGTGTTGTAAAGAAACAAAACTGCACCATGAGAAATCGAATGATTTGACAAATCACCTTTAAGAAGAACTATTTACTTCACTTAACTTTTTGGGTTGATTTACTTACTGTCCCCAAATTTCATCCTTGAATTCTACCCAAAAACGGACCACTAACCAGTGAAGCTCTTTCAACAGTGAGTATCATATGCTCCCTGTAGCCAGATCCAGATACCAACCTGACTACAGCATTTTAAAGCCAATGAATTTTGTGAAAATAACAAAAGACAATCCCTTATAGAATGCATTACAATGATGTAAATTTGTAAGATCTTTTTCCCTTTTAAAGAATTTTATTTTTTAATAAAATAAAGTACAATAAGAAGCACACAAAAATAACCAAATCTGTAACATTTCAAACAAGCAAAATACATACCAATATATCTTAACAATATGATCTTATGTCCCTGCATTTTTACATCTTTCCCTGCTGAAGAAGTTAGTGAGCTTTAAAGCTGTTATTATTGTTGTTGTTGTTGTCGACATTATCATCATCAACACGAACAACAACCCACCTCTCCCTATGGATTGAGACAAGGAACAATGACATATTAAACTACTACAACAATATATACTATGGATTTTGGATACAATTACCAATTATATCTTTTGAATTTTGTTTCACGGGGCCATTGTAAGGTCTTTGCTGGATAGAAAGGGAATTTAAAAAGAGGTTATGCTTACCCAAATGTTGTAAATACTGCACAGTCCTCTCGTGGCCTTTCAAAGGTGAGTTAGCTTTTTTTGACTGATCCACTAGCACCTGCAAAGCTGCAGCAAAAGAAGAAAAAACCCTACATACATTAACCTTTAGGTTTCACAAGTAATTTAAGTAATTCATTACCAATTATTTATCATATTTATTTATCATCTCTCAACCACCAGAGCCCCCAAACTGATGTACAATGAATCAAAACAATATAAAACATTAAAGAAATAACTTAAAACCAGGAGGCACTTTTTACAAAAAATAACCCCACTAGAAAATATAATATAATAATATTTTGCTTCCAAGCTAGAAAAATCTACATGGTTTTAAGCAAAATGTTTCACAGTTACTGGTTCCCCACTTTACCTTTTTCATGCAGGCCTTTCTTCTCATACAGTATAATCAGCTCGCTGTATTTGTGAGCTTTCTTCAACACATGCTCACTTTCTTCAATGTGACAGTGATTGTTCTCCAGTCGCAACAGTGGCGCCACTAGAGCTACATTGGTCTGTCAGTAAGAAAAAAAATGTTAATGAATCAGAAATAATGTACTATTATACACAAAAGGGACACAACATGGAAATCAAGGAAATGGAGGTTTTTATAATTTGAGAATATGTACTTAGTGGGGTGGGGCAGCAGAGTATGTATTTTTCTTTCTGTTTGACTGATACCCTGCGGTTAGGATTCAAATACTCAAGTACATCTTTATTTAATAGAAACCAGTCACTTCTTTTCACACACAAATTTAATCTGGAATAACTGTATAATCAATCCATATCTGCATCGTTACAGAAGTATCATTTATAATGCATTACAGGTAGAACATCATTTTCCAGAAATCCAAAATTTGCATAACCCCAAAACCTTTTTGCTGCCACCACCTCCACTTATATCTTTGCGGAAAGCTTGCTAGTTATACATCCATCAACCGCTGATTTTTTTCCTCTGGGAGCTCTAATGGCACCACTTGTTGTAGATCAGCCAGAGGTTGATGATTTAGAGAGGATTGTGAGCTTTCATGTGGCACAAAGTGATGGGCCCTCAAGTCTGGGAAATTTAAGTCTGGGAAATAATTATTCTGTCTTTGAGAAAAGTGCAGACTCAAGGGCATTCAAAGGAGTCAGAAGTAGCAACAGCAGATAAGGAATTGAGTGAAGAGCTGAGTGATAAGGAGGGTTCCCAGGAGAAACCACCTGTAGCTACAGAGATCAACAAAAGTCTTCATTTACAGATCAGAACAGAAAATAATTGCTTTGTTCAGAGAGATTATGTGGGAACGTTGTGGAGAAAATTCACGGGAAACAGAATGATTTTATGGTCATCTATTAAACAGCAAGTTGTGCAGGCAACATAGCATTAGAGTAAGAAGCTAGGCTGAGTTCTCTGGTTCTTGGTTCAAGTCTAGCCTTGGTTTTGGATTTAATATATCCTGGAAGTTTTCTATGTTCCTGTTCTTGTATTCCTGTTCAAATTTTACTAGTTATACCTCTTGCTTGTGGACTTATACCGTGCCTGTGATTTCTGGCTATTCATGGACTTTGTCACCTCTGGAACTTTATGAGACATTTGGATTACTGTTTATCACCTGTTGCTAAACCTTTTTGGGTCATATATCTTCTTTTCTTATACCTGATTTTTATATGCTTTTTTTGTTTTTGCAATAAACTGTTTGCTTATATTCCTGAACTCTTGTGTAGTGTGGTGGTCATAGGTATTCCCAGGCCTGGAGTGCAACGCCACTGTCATAAACTTGGGAAATGGGGGAGGCACCAAGTTTTTTTACAGGGCTTGTCTATGGATATGGATTTTGTAAGCACCGCATCAATATACTTGCATTTGTTCAAGAACAATATTTCTGGAGCAGCTAAGTTAATAGAACTGAAATCCTAAATGCCCAATAAGAGACAGAGAACTGCAGATGGAAAAAACTTACATGGAGGTAGCATTTCAAGAGGGTAGTGTCTATGATCTGCAGCAACTTCTTTTTGGATTTGATGGTGGGAGTTCCTTCCATGAGAGGAGAAGTACTGGATTGATGATCTGAATCATTCAATTTCTTCACTAACTGACTTCTTTTCTGCAGAAGGTAAAGGTAAGAGTCCAAAGGAATAAAGTTATGGCAAAGCATGTCCACACTATCCCAGAAAAAGAAAAGAAAACCACTAGGCACATAGGTTCAGGCCAACGCTGTCTGCCATTAATCCTCACTTCCCTTGCCTCTCCAGTTTTTTCCTTTATTACATTTTTGCCCTTTGTCTCTCCCTCTCTCTTCTTCATACCCATTGAAATATTTAAACTGGAAGCTTACTGAGAACAATGTTCACAGTGTACACTGACAATGCAGTACACACAATGGCCAAAATAAAATAGCTGAAGTAGCAATATAGATAGTGAAGCCACTGTAAGGGGATTTAATTTTAATTTATTTTAACTTAGCAGCTATTCATGCTGACAGTGAAACCATGCCCAAGGATTTCTTTCAAAGTATTGGGTGAAGCCATGGGAGAGGATTAAAAGCACTGAAAACGAAGCAACAAAAAAACTCCCATAATTCTTCCAGTTCTTCCCCTCCTCAAACCAAGCCCTCACTTTCTCTAACAAGTGATGGACTGACCCCAGACCATCACAAGATGTGCTTCTGTGCCAATATATATATATATAACAAGCCACAAGCAAGGAAGGATGATTTTAGGAGGTACCAAATACTTACTTGAGTGAGATAATCTATAAGTGCCAGGTGTGCTTTCTCCAACTCCGCAGGAGAGAGAACTGGAACTGGGTTGGGATACTGGAGCTGTTTCTTATAATCACTAGGCAGCAGTTCAGGATAGAGACCCATCACATGAGTGGGATCTGAACAAAATGCAAGTCACAACATTCCCAGGTTATATTGCAACATATATTCAGATGGAGTTCATATTGAAATTGAATTCAAGTTCACAACACTCAGCTCCTAGCAAAGTTTAAAGTGCTTTGCAAACATCTATTATTATAACTTTGAACTGTCCAGCTGAATCCTATGGAATACTGGGTTCTGCAGCTTATTGAAAGACTAGAAGAAGTGTCCGAAGGAAGCTGACTTCAAGGCTAGCAAGATGAATAGTTTGCAGCCTCTGCGTTTTAGGGGAGATCACTTTGGCTTTCAAGTTTAGCACCACACTTTAAAGTTACCATACTCCCCTAGCAGCTAACACTTTTTATGACTAGGCTACACCTTTAATTTACCTGTCCCAAGCTTGGCAAAGACTTGCATGGATTCATCAAAGCGCTTTTGGCAGAAAAGGTTGAAGGCATAGAGATTCTTAATATGGTGGATCTGTTGCCGCTTTTCATTGTCAGAATCATCCTTCATATCCTAACAAATATAAAGATACAAAAATATATGAGAAAGCCACTCTTTCAATAACGTAAGTTTTGGTTGAGGGGAAAAATAGAACAAAAAGATACTTGTCTCTTAAAAATAGCATATTGTTTTAAATAAATTACTTTAAAATTATGAAAAACAGTGTCAGCGCGTAAAGAAAAAATAGGCAGCCCAACATCCTGAGCCTCAATTATTGCTCTATTTACACTTACAAAAACTATGAGAGCATCAAGTCTAAGAAATGTGTGTCTTGGGTTTTTTTTTGAAAAAAAGTTTTACTTAAAAAAAAAAGTTAAAGAAGAAAGCAACTTTAAAAAATGCAGTCAGGCCATTAGCACAACAATTACTCACAGCACAAGGAAGTAATTTTAAGTATTGACTTGCACAGAGACTATAAACTGCTCATGCAGTTTGTTTTTATGGCCTGTGGTTAAAAAGTCAAGACATGAACAAGTTTTATAACAGAGCTAAAGATACTAAAGATGAAGCTAAAAAAGATATTTTTATCAAACTTTTAGACTGCAGCTATTGTGAAGAACATCTAAAGATGACTGAATTACTTTAACAGGGCACAGTCTCACTCTAAATCTTTCTACAGAAGTGGCTCGATGTTGAACAATATTATGGAAGAAGCTGGCAAAACAACAACAAATAAGCCATGCTGTGAGCAGGCATAAAATCATGTTAAATCATAGAAATGTAAAGAATACTGAATTCTGTAGTTATTAAATACCCAGGTCTTTAATCAACAATGGGGTTTTCATTGAATGTTCAGTGTATGGTGGAGGTGTAGAAAAATAAACAATACTGAAGGAAAATGAAAATGCCCCCACCCTACCACTTACTGCCAACTGCAGAGCTAGTTCAAATTGTTTATCCTGGAGAAGCTGCTGGATCTGGGTTGCAATGGAAACCGGGATGAGACGCCAGACAAAATGATTGCTGGCTACATACACAATATTAGTACTATAGGGGGAAAAAAGAAAGTACCACAGTAAGTTGAAAAGACTATTTATTTATTTAATTATTTATTACCATATTTATATCCCGCCCTTCTCAACCCTGGGGTTGAGGCAAAATTCCATGCCATACATTACATACAATATATATCCAGCAAATAAAAACATATACATTAAAACATCAGCTGAAAACATATCATAAAATTATTAAAATCACATAATCTAATATCGTACTCTAAGCATTGTCCCATAATTATTTAAGTTGGTAACTTTCATTATAATATACCTTGGAATATTGATAACAATAACTTTTTAAAAGTTTAGTACAGGGGTGTGAATGCAGAATTAGATTTTGTAAAGACAAAAAAAGATGACAAAATTTCATACCCTCCTGAAGTAATGAAACGTGGCCTCTGTAACTCAATGCTCTGCACCAGGAGACGGGGCTCAAATGTACGGATCTCTACGTATCTTGGCAGGACTGCCACAATATAAGGAGGCTGAAATTCTGTTTTGAAGACACAACAGTCAGCAATACAATATGGTTTTAGAGCAGCATGCCTCTAATCTAAATTCAGGAGCAATGTCTCTTCTACGAACATTATGTTAACATCTGTTCAATTAATTTTCCTTACACTTTTTGAATCATCAACGCTGCACTCAAAACACTTCTCAGAATTAGAATAATATCCACTTAAAATATAGGGAAGCAGAGACACAAAATCTGAAAGGAAAGCAAACCTCAAACTCCACTCAAATTAGAACTGAGAAAAAGTCATTTTCTCATACTGTTTATTGCACAGAGAAGTTGATTTGACAAAACTAAGTAACATAATTTTGTTCCTAGGTTATAAATGTCATTTCCTAATTGGTTCTAGCAAAAAAAATACGGAAAAGGTTTATTAAATTGTAAAAACTTTGTTTTTGTGGGACATCCTTTGTTACAGTTTTTCAATGAATATCTGATTGAGTCTCAATCAATTCAACACAGTTTATGGCAGCCACAAAAACCAAGTTTCTGGAGTATAACAACTACTTTCAAAGTAAGTACCACACAACTAAACAGGAAGTAACCCTTTCAAACCAGGAACAGATTTTTTTTCAAATTTTGTTACATAGTGTAATATTGTTTTTAAAAGGATGGCCATCATCACAGGCTTAACAAAGAGAAAAAGCTGCAGATTGAGTATCCCTTATACAAAATGTTTGAGTCCGGAAGTTGGTTTTTTTTATTACTGTTATTATTTTGTAACATTTTCATAGACATTGTATCTTGTAAATGAGATCCAGATGGAAATCCAAATACTTAATTCATTTATGTTTCATAAACACCTTATTCACTGCCTCAGGGTAACTGCATGCACAATATTTTTAATAATTTGGTGGATGAAACAAATTTACATTAATCCATCAGAAAGCCGAAGTTACTGCTTCCACAGCCACCAATGTGGACAATTTGAGATTTGGGGGATGTTTTGTCGTTTTAGCCAACCTGTACTAGTTCTCACCCATGGCTATTGGGATGTCAGTCCAGTTCAAGGCACATTTCTGTGTACAAACCCCTTCTTCATTGAGTACAACTGTTAGATCATCCTGGCCAACAGCAACTTTTCCATCTGCCAAAGGGGCTACCAGTGGCTCGAGCTGCTTTCCTGTGGGGAAGAGTTCTTTGATGGATCCTCTCCCATCTACCTGCAGGGGAATAAACAAAGCAGGTCACTGAATACAAAGGAGTCCCCGGTGGTGCAATGGGTCTGCTGACCGAAAGGTCGGTGGTTCAAATCCGGGGAGCGGGGTGAGCTCCTGTATATCAGCTCCAACTTCTCATGCGGGGACATGAGAGAAGCCTCCCACAGGATGTTAAAACAACCAGGTGTCCCCTGCGCAACATCCTTGTAGACAGCCAATTTTCTCACACCAGTTTCTCAAGCCACTCCTGACACACCAAAAAAAAAACTGCATACAAAACAACAATGTAAGATTGACTCTCAACTTTAGATGTGGCAGAGTCTCCATTTTCATTCCTAGCCCCAAAATCCCACACAACAAGATCATATCGCCAAAAGTCAGAGACTCAAACATGATATCCCTTTGGGAACCACCTCAAGCCTAACTTCTATTGAAGTGATCATAAACAGACTTAAGAACACAATCAGATGCAGCAATTTTCACTTTGTTTCAATTGTGCTTTTCACTATATAAACACACACAGGATTACAACCTTGATAATACAGTAGTCACAATTCCACACCAATTCTACTGAATTCCCAGCAAAACAACATTCTTTACTCTTTTTCTGTAGTCCAAAATCTTTCTTACCCTTATTAGGTAATAGTCCCTCTTGAAACCAACACATATGGAATCTTCACACCATGCCATGGATTTGGGCACATCGGGGACACTGAAGTCCCCCTATGGATCAAAAGGAGAACAGATCAAGTTGGTGACATATAAATAATCCTGCTCAGCCATCTCAGTGCTCTGTTCCAAAGTACATTTTAACAGAAATTCAGCACAGAGGAATTTCAGATATTTCCTTAAATAAAATATAATTATCAAATTCTTTCTTCGATGTCTTCTCACTTGGAGCCAATTTTTATCAGTGGAGTAAACACACATTACAAATTATATTCAAAGTTCTTGGGGAAAGCATCCATAAGCATGAGAGCCATTCAGCAGTGGAACTCTCTGCCCCGGAGTGTAGTGGAGGCTCCCTCTTTGGAAACTTTTAAACAGAGCCTGGATGGCCATCTGTCAGGGGTGCTTTGAATGCAATATTTCTGCTTCTTGGCAGGGGGTTGGACTGGATGGCCCATGAGGTCTCTTCCAACTCAATAATAATAATAATAATAATAATAATAATAATAATAATAATAATAATAAAACTCCCCAAGGGACTCAGTGCGGCTTACATGAGGCAGATGATTCTATGACTAAGTGGCTTTTCTAATGAGAAATGACTAGAATATATAAAGAAATACCAAGTGAAAAGTCCTTAACATAAAAAGTGACATCCTATATTCCAAAAGACAAAAATGTAATTTGACAGTTTTGGGGGGAAAGGATTCACAATGGCAAAATACTATCCAAGGAACAAATCTCCACATACATGTGACATTTATGTTCTTGAGAAACAGTGCTACATCTAGCCCTCTTACGACATCCATGTGGATTCAATGTGGTTAATGTACTTGTCTAAAGATAATATTTTAACTGATCACTATGTGTTAATTAGAAGCAGAACTAATAGAAACACAAAGGAATTAGACTATTGAAATTCATACAAAAGGATACCATATCCAACAAATCTTTGAGTCTGCACTCACAGACTTGTCAGAAGGTTAACTCCTAAACCGCTGAATTTTAAACAGAACTTTTTTATCTTTCAATTTTTCTAACTTTGTCATTATCTGTGGTAATGTGTTTATTGGAATTTTTTTCTATGTAATTTTGATGATGTTGATTGTTGGTTATGTTTTTTATGTTGTCCGGGCTTGGTCCCATGTAAGCCGCTCCGAGTCTCCACTGGGGAGATGGTGGTGGGGTATAAAGTTTACTATTATTATTGTTGTTGTTGTTGTTGTTGTTGTTGTTGTTGTTATTAACTTGTCACCAATAGCACCCCAAAAAGTAAGGCTAACAGGAAAAAAAATCTGTTTTCTCTAATAGTTATAATGAACACTTAATACAGCATAATTTAGCAAAAGTCAAAATAAAATATGAACAAAAAGTTTAAGAACATGACAAGGAGACACTTGTCTATAGTATTAACAGACCTGCAATTCATAGAAGTCTCTGTCCTTCCAGTAATACAACTGTAGTTTCTTTCTTACTGCTACACACATCCTGAGCACCTCTTCCCCTGTTTCAGAGTGCTGTGGAAGAAAGCAGACTTCAATGACACATCATTAAGCACCTTACTGAATCATCAATGTTAGACACAAAGTTTGGCAAAGATTGTGGAGTAAAATAGCAAAATATCTATTTCAAAGGCATAGCCATGTAAAGTCTGGAACATCATGTGCAAGAGAATCTTTATTATCATTATTATTATTATTATTATTATTAATATTATTTATAACTCACTATCTATTTCAGAGGAGACTCAAAGCGGCTTGATTATAGATCTGCCATCAAACCAACTTCAATGTACAATAAACCCTATGAATGAAAGACCTTCCAGAGCCCTGGTTATCAACTGCCCTGATCAAATCTTGCAAATCTGGGACAGCTGTGGCTTTTTTGATTGATTGAATCAATCACCTCTAAGATGGCCAGTCTTCCTCTTTTTCTAATGTCTTCCACTTAACTGAGGACCATTGTTTTTTTCCAAACAGTTATATTTTCCTGTGTTATGTTCAAACTACAACAGCCTCAGTTTAGTTATCTCAACTTTTATAGTGGGAGTTCAGGCTTGATTTGCTCTAGGGCTGATACACATTATCTGTAAAACTCTTATCCAGCACCACATTTTACATGAGCCAATTATCGTCCTGTCAGCCTTCTTCACGGTCTAGCTTTTACAACCCTATATAGCAAATGGAAATCCTATGGCATGGATGATTCTGATTGGTATTTAATAACACATCTTCACACTTGAGGATCTTGTTTAGTTTCTTCATAGCTGTCCTTCCAAGTCTTAATCTTCTGATATCTTGACTATGGTCTCCATTTTCCTTAAGGTTGAATCAAAGTATTGAAAAGCTTTAGCTATTTCAATGTCTTCATTACGCACTCTGAGGTTATATAAATCATTTGTGCGGTAGCACAGCAAGTTAAACTGCTAGCTGCAGGAAATCTGCTGACCAGAAGATTCGCAGTTTGAAGCCGTGAGTCAGGGTGAGCTCCCAACTGTTAGCCCTAGCTTCTGGCAACCTAGCAGATCAATAGGTACTGCCTCAGTGGGAAGGTAAAATGGCACTCCATCAGACATGCTGACAAAACACAATCGGACAACAGGCTCCTTGGCATGGAAAAATGGAACAAAAGCACACACACACACACCCCATAGCCAGAGTTGAGCATAACCTCCAGATGCCAGAGATTAAAGGGAAAGGCCTTTACCTTTGTCTGGGTATATGTAATGTATGTCGTTGTTGTTCACTGTGTAAAAGGTATTGAGTGTTTGCCTTATATGTGTACTGTAATCCACTCTGAGTCCCACCGGGGAGATAAAGTGGAATATAAATAAAGATAATGATGATGACTATTATTATTATTATTGCTGTCATTATCTTAAAATCTTCATTATAAAGGCTGTTATTATTTCAAAAAATCAGTCCAGGCTGTAAGTGTGCTGATTAATAGTGGTACTTGATTAAACTCTCCTGACACTTTTTATAGTGGTGCCTTTTCCTGCCCATGGAAATGGCGCATATAAGATTCACTTCTCTATGCAAATAGAGAAACCACCATTAAGGCCAAACAAGAAAGCACCGCTCTGTTTTAAAGTTTTTTCCCTGTTTGGGAAGTAATGAAAACAGTCCTCATCCACCACAAAATTATTTTTGATTTAATTTCTTACAGCTAGTTCTTCATACTTTATCAAGGCTGCAAGTTAGTAAATCACCCTTGTTTTGCTCTTGCTGCAAGCAGAAGCATTTCAACACACTGCAGACCTTTCCTTCATGGATTGGTTATTGTCACATCCAAATAAGGAGTTCCATTTTGACTCTGCAATCAAGTCAGAGTCAACACTCCAACAACAAACTGTGGCTCTGTTTAGCTGCTATCATAGTTGCTCGGAGTTTTAGAATTTCCCAGATCAAGATAGCAGTACCAAGCCACTAAGGTCTCACAATAAGACTAAAGACTACTTCAAAAGATTACCTTGAGATCACAGGTGAAGAGAGTTGCGCCCTTTGCCTTGGGAACTGTTGTGATCTGTTGAAATGTCAACAGATCATGAACATAGATGTTGTTTTCTGTTGGAGATAAGGTACACAAGTTACTGCTTGAGCTGCATCATGTAAAGTAATTCAATGGAAATGTCATAATGCTCTCACAACAATTTCAAAAACTGAGAACAAGCAAGCGTATATTTCAGATGAATTAATGAAGATTTAAGGGGCAAAATACTGATTCTTAAGGTGGCACCATAGACTCAACAATAATTACTAACTCAATGGATTACAGTGCCATCACCAGCCAGTAAATTGGATGGATGGACAGACAGACAGATTATATTCTAAATTGATTTAAAGTAAGCCTATACAATTTTTCATATGTCAGACTGCAAAGAAAAGCATTTTACATGTATGTAAGAAAGAACACAGAGAAGGAAAGGTCTACCGCCAAAAGAAAGGAAATCAAGGAAAATCACAGAATCACAATCCTATGTATGTTTTATTAAAATCCTACTGAGTTCAAAGAGAGTTACTCTCATGTAAATTTGGGATTACAAATCCAAAATAGGATTAATTTGAACAGTTATTTCACTTACCTAACAAACTGACCAAAATTTTGAACTGGGATACAACATGGATCTAAGAGGGAAAAACTTACTGTAAATAAGATACCATCAAAACTGTTAGCAGCAATGAAGATTAATTACCAAAAGGGAACCAAAATAGGATAATGTTATATACAGGTTATCTCCCTCTGGTCATATGTTTACTGAAAATCACCCTTGGTAATACATATCTATCAGGAATGGGAATTGTGCAACCCTACAATGCGGTTGAATTGCAACTCCCAGCATCCTTCAACATGTGTTTAGTAACAGTATAATCAACTTCTGTTGCAGATTATATTTAACACACACCCCCATATGAAAAAAACGTTTTCTGTAGTAATAATGATTATCATATAGAGAAGGGCTTTTATTAGTTCTTTTTGGAAGATGATCTTGGCTAAAAGTGTGATGCATGTATAAAGTACAAAATTCTATTACTAGTCTGAATCATATTAGACCTACTGAATCTGTGATAACTTAATAAATCAACCCATAAGATAATTCTTATGACAAAATAAATATCCTCTGAAGATGCCAGCCATAGATGCAGGCAAAACGTCAGGAGAAAATATTGTTAGAACACTGCCATACAGCCCAGAAACCACACAACTCACAAGATAATTCTATTGATTCAGTGGGGCTATGTACTCAGCACTGACACATTAATTTAAACTAGAACTACTTGAGGAAAGTTTTTTTTAAAAAAAAAAAACCTGCTTCACTGTGGAGCTGCGTTTTCCCTTCCCAGGGCACTTGTGCCCCACTTTGTGCTGGTGAGTGCCTGTAATAAAAGTTTTGTATTGTATTGACACTACATTCCTATTGATGCAGGCCAACATCCCATTGGCTTTTTTAGCTGTCACATGACATTGTTGGCTCATGTTTAACTTGCTGTCCATAAGGACTCCAAGATCTTTTTCACACGCACTGCTGTGGAGCCAGACATCCCCCATTCTGTATCTTTGCATTTCATTTTTTTCTGTCTAAGTGGAGTATCTTGCCTTTGTCCCTGTTGAACTTCATTTTGTTAGTTTTGGCGCATCTCTCTAATCTGTTCATATTGTTTTGAATTCCGCTCCTGTCTTCTAGAGTATTGGCTATCCCTCCCAATTTGGTGTTGTCTGTAAACTTGATGGCCTTGCCTACTAACCTTTCATCTAAGTCATTAATAAAGATGTTGAACAGAACCGGGCCCAGGACAGAACTCTATGGCACTCCAGTCATCACTTCTCTCCATGCCAAGCAGCTGCACAGCTACTTTCATCCTCATCCAAGCCCATTAAAATGAAGACCAAACTTCAGAGAAATGCCTCTCAAGAAATTACCTTCAGCAGATCCAACACATACCTGCTGGATCTTCTTGGAGAAGTTCTTGTTTGATTTCTCTAGTGTTACTTCAAACCGATTGCAACCTAATACAGAGCAAAGAAACGTTTTTAGAACACAAATACATTTTCAAGCTAGCACTTCATCAACTTGTGTTTCAGCAACTAAAGCAAAGCATGCCACAAATTTCTGTTGCCAGTTTTATCACATGAGAGGAGTTGCATGTCTCACAGACCCAGATGAAAACTGCAAGAAATTGATGAATATGCATAATAGCATACCCAAAAGTAAATCAGGCTTTGCGATTGTGTGATCTAAAACCACAAAACACTTCAAAATCTACATTAGTGAACAGCAAGACCCCGGGATCCTTTATCAAGATTAAATACAAACAAATCAAATCTCTAGCAAGTACTCTAAGAGGGTAAATGAATAAAAACATTTTGCCACAAGGGTTTAAAGAGGTTTATGGATATAAAACTTACATCCACTTTCTGATGTCGTAACCTCTCCTGATGTTGATGCAAAAAGGGGGAGAAATTTACCAAGTAAGACAACAGCAACTCAAAACTAGCATGATTTGACCGGAACAGACTGGCAAAGGTGATTGAGTTTGAATTCAGCAAAGAATTTGCTAATCTTACAAAATTAGAACACTGGCTCACAAAATATATGAGGTTCTTTGAGGTGAAGGATTCAAATGCTTCTCAAAGAAGGAGCATACATTATCTCAGCTTAATTTTCAGATAAATTTGTGTTTTCTGAACAAGGCGTTGAAATGTCACCTCCCAATCTGTGTCCGTGGTACAACCTTTCATTATGTACACTTATTTTAGAAATTATCTATTGTTAATATTTTAGAATGAAACAAAAGCTAACTACACACATCTGCATTTGCTCACATTAATTCCCTGATTCCCTCACTATTTGCATTCCTCCCTTTTACCCTTTATATGCCTTGAATCCCTCCATCCTGACTTCAATCCCTCTATCCTGCCTACAATCCCTCCTTCCACTGCTAACATTTACAGCAGATGTATGCAATCATGCCCTTGCCAATGTTGGTGGACTACAAACCTCAATTGCAGGACACAATGACTCAATACTTTTTTTTCTGTCAGGAGCAACATGAGAAACTGCAAGTTGCTTCTGGTGTGAGAAAAGTGGCTGTCTGCAAGGATGTTGCCCAGAGGATGCCCAGATGTTTTACCATCCTGTGGGAGGCTTCTCTCATATCCCCACATGAGAAGCTGGAACTCACCCACTCTCCGGATTCAAACCCCCGACTTTTCGGTCAGCAGTCCTGCCAGAACAAGGGTTTAACCCACTGCACTACCAGGGGCTTGAATACATCATCCACATGTTCACTCAGACTGATGGGGCTTGAATACATCACCCACATGTTCACCTCTATTTAGAGATTGTAAATTTAATAATAATAATAATAATAATAACAATAATAATCTTTATGTCTATACCACCCTATCTCCCAAAAGGAACTCATTTAGACTTCTTGCTCTCTGAAAAACCCTCCATACAGTAACATTTCTATATTTTATGGTGGAAAGGTGGACCCATAATACCAATTTATCATATAAAGACATCAAGGTCCCTCAAAGAGTTTTAACAAATGGGTTTCTAGCATATCTTAATATTAATAACACAATGACATTTGAGAAAATATTATTTTTGCCTTTTCTATTCCAAACCACAACAAAGTGTGCTTTTCTAGGTTGTTTTTACACCCAGGAATAAGCCTGTATCTCAGAGTGATGTTCCTTTACAATTTTAAAATAGAATGAAGTCCAATAAATCAATCAGAATGGAAAAGAGCCTCAAGCAACAGAAGAAATACAAACCATTCTCTCCCAATTGCTAATCATGAAACAACAAGACTGCAAACAAGAACATAAATAGAAATATTGCCCTGACACATCCAAAATGAGAGGGCAACCTAGTACTGGAGCTGCTGGGGCAATTGGTCTCTCCCACACCTTCTCCCAAGCTTCCTCTGGTTGGTGAAACATCTCAACTTCAGAAGAACCTGAAAGTTGGACTGGGAGGCATAGAGCAAGGGGTGGCAAAAATATTTACTAACACCAACTCTGCCCCCAGTGGCCCATGAATTTAACATGGTGTCTTTTCACAGGAAGTCAGCAAACAATACTCTCCTTGCTATACTGTATGACATTGTAGGACCCGAATTGGCCAAAAGAGGAGTCCTGTGTTTTTCTATTAAACAGCTTCACAAATAACAACTTGATCTATTCAGTAACTGAAGTCATATTGGTATTTTTGGGTTTTTTTTTTAGACAATCAGCACAAAGTCAGATGAGACAATCATGCAACTAATACCTGTATGACAGGTGAAACAATCTAGATCAGGGTTTTGAAAAGAGGGAAAGGTGTGCCATCTTCTCCACATTTCCACCTTGGTCTCTATCTCACAGGTACATAGATACATTATATGTTGTATTGTCTTCAAGCAACGCTGCCATAAGTTGAGCCATTAGGACAGTGGTTCTCAACCTGTGGATCCCCAGATGTTTTGGCCTTCAAATCCCAGAAATCCTCACAGCTGGTAAACTGGCTGGCATTTCTGGGAGTTGTATACCTGGAGACCCACAGGTTGAAAATCACTGCATTAGGACATAGTAAGCCCATCTAGAAAGCCAGAAATGTGACATGGAAAGATTCCAGGAGTTTCAGAAAACATTTACTTTGAACCTTCAGTACATAAGCTTTACAGAGATCTTACTACTGACAGCACTATCATGTGTGAAGTCTACACAAAGAAAACAGTACAAATTAGCTTAAAATGCAGTTAAGTAAACTTGTTTGTATTGTGCTTAAATCTATAAGTCACTAAGAGCTGGAACATCAGTGAATCAATATACAGAAGCCTGAATCATTACAAACCCACCGGTTTCTTTTCGAATTCGATAAAGTAGAAGATGTCCTTGTTTAGTCCCAACAAGGAGCCATTCTTCTGCAAAAGAAAACAAAAATATATATTGTATTAATTCTAACAAAAACATTTTTTTCATCCAAGCCTATTATATTTCTACTCATATCTTAACCATATTTAATATCATATATTAACCAAACTCCATGGATTAAATTTGTTTGCAAAGCTCCAGAGATGCATCATGTAATCATTTCTACTACTATTTTAATGAGAAAATTACTTCATATTAGTTCATAGCAGCATAATGTGTGTGTGTGTGTGTGTGTGTGTGTCCATGGCTCTTCAGGTATGCAAAAATCAGCAAGTTATAATTTTTTTAAAATACCTAAAACTGTCAGCAACATAATTGAAAAACACAATACTGGGATTGAGCACACGCACGTTAACTACTGTTTACATGCAAATTATAACCACTTGGATCATAACATACGATGCTCAAAGTGATGCTTACTATAAGGATAACCACAAACATTAATCATTTTGAATATGGAACACTTGTACAAGTAGGCATGCACAAATATCATCAAATGCAACAGGTTGCAGCCACACTGACAAATTGCAGAATGCTACAACTTCCACATGCAAATAATAATAATAATAATAATAATAATAATAATAACAATAACAATAATCTTTATTTGTACCCCGCCACCATCTCCCCAGCGGAAACTCGGGCCGGCTTACATGGGGCCAAGCCCAACAACACAGCATCAAAATAAGATCAGAACATAAACAACAAAATAATCAATTACATAAAACATACACTATAAGAATATTACAACCAATATACTGTAAAATAAAATCATTCAAGACACAAAACAAAAAAAATTAACCATATGCATACATGCAAACACTGTATACAACAGTCTGCACACTCCCTTTCACATTCACTCTATCTTTACATATTCCTTTCACATAACCGTAATGCTGTACCATCTCTATGAGTGCCAGCTATAAGTAATACATTTCTATTTGTAAACACTGAAATTGCTTTGGATCAAAAGCAAGTCACCGTAAACAACTGTGTCAATGTGGAATGGAAAATTCTTGTAAATCTTCTTCCACAACCCCACAAGAATATCCAGCAAAACAATGTGAGAGCATTAAATATACCATTGTTTCTTTTCTTTGTTTTTATGAAATTTCCATAGCAAATTTAAAACAACAAAACAAACACAGACACTAAAATTAAAAATGAAACAATGGAATCTGATACAAAAATAACACAAAATATTCCCACTCCATTGCCTCCCTGCCAACTAAAACTAACTAATACACTCTACCCCCATTAAATATACATATTCATATATATATATTAATATATTAAAAGCACAACTGCTTTCTCTCCTCCTCAAGCAAATATTATCTATAGACTGTTCTACCTATATGCATTTCAGTGTCTCCTCAATAGAAACGAATATATTAATACATAAACATGAATAATATTAATATAACAATTTAACAATTTTGATTGAAGTTCAGATTCTTCTAAATTCACTAGCTGTGCCCTGCCACGCGTTGCTGTGGCCTATAGTAAAACCTATCAAAGTTGAGGTAGATATCTGGACTATTATGAAAGAGAGGTCCCTACCTATTCCTTCCCCCTTTTCCTCCCCCTTTCTCTCCTTTCTTCCTTCTCTACCTCTTTCTTTCTTTCCTTCTTTCACTACTTGATTTCATCCTTCTCTCTTTCCTTCATTCCCTCCCCCTTTCTTCCTTTGCCTTTCTTCCCTCCCTGTTTGCTTCCTTCTTTCACTTTTTATTTCCTTTTATTTTACCACCATCATAACAATAACAATAATGCAATGCATTGCCTCTGGGACCTGACACCTCTCCCATTCCCCCTAAAAGGGTCTCATAGGAACAATAGCATCATCATAATAATAATAGAAATAACAACCTTTACCCGCCACATGTTGCTGTGGCCAATCTTCCCTCTTTCTCTCCTTCTTTCCCTCCTTCCTTGTGGGGTTGCGTGTGTGTGTGCAGCGGCGGGGGGAGTGATGGAGAGTGGGGTTGCGTGTGTGTGTGCGGCGGCGGAGGGAGTGGGGTTGCGTGTGTGCGTGCGGCGGCGGGGGGAGTGATGGAGTGTGGGGTTGCGTGTGTGTGTGCGGCGGCGGGGGGAGTGATGGAGTGTGGGGTTGCGTGTGTGTGTGCGGCAGCGGAGGGAGTGGGGTTGCGTGTGTGCGTGCAGCGGCGGGGGAAGTGATGGAGTGTGGGGTTGCGTGTGTGTGTGCGGCGGCGGGGGGAGTGGGGTTGCGTGTGTGCGTGTGGCAGCGGGGGGAGTGATGGAGTGTGGGGTTGCGTGTGTGTTTGCGGCGGCGGGGGGAGTGGGGTTGCGTGTGTGTGTGCGGCGGCGGGAGGAGTGATGGAGTGTGGGGTTGTGTGTGTGTGTGCGGCAGGGTGTGTGTGTGTGCGGGAAGCGGCGCGGCGGGGCTTGGAGTGGGCATGGTTTCTGCAGAGGGAACGTTGGCCGGAAGGCCATGTGCACGCGCCAGGGAACTTGCGGCTGGGCGCCAATGCGCATGCTCAGTTGTTTTGCCGTTTTGTGAGTGTGTTGTTGTGTTGTTTTTCATTTTGAGTAGATATGTTTGTACCTTGTGCGTTGTGTTATGAGCATGGGAATTTTGGTTAAGTTTTGTTGGGGTTTTTTTGAGTTTTATTCTTTTGCCATTTTGTGAGTGTGTTGTTGTGTTGTTTTTCATTTTGAGTAGATATGTTTGTACCTTGTGGGTTGTGTTATGGGCATGGGAATTTTGGTTAAGTTTCGTTGGGGGATTTTTGAGTTTTGTTGTTTTGCCGTTTTGTGAGTGTGCTGTTGTGTTGTTTTTCATTTTGAGTAGATATGTTTGTACCTTGTGGGTTGTGTTATGGGCATGGGAATTTTGGTTAAGTTTCGTTGGGGGGTTTTTGAGTTTTGTTTCTCCGTTGGATGCCCCTAACAAATTTATATATATAGATTACCTCAACATCACACTTTCTCTTTTTAATTTAAATTAATCCTATATTATCTCATGTGACCTATTACTGCATTTCAACAATGTGTTTCTATATAATGCCTTGTTGTCTTTCCCTCTCCGTTCTCAAAATTCTTACTGAGAATGTAAAAAACCAAGTTCCCCAAATCTTCCAAGTGACAGACAAGACTTCTGACTGGAAAAGTACAGTCATCTTAGTAGGGAAGGACAGACTCAACAGGACTATGAATTATTCAAAGAGCTATTATTAACGTGTGTCAGGTTTAAATTTTAAATGGTGCACATGTAAAGTTGAAAGTTGTCCACTCCTAATTTAAATAGTATCCTGTTATGAATTGACAAACTTCTGTCATTTAGGAAAATAGAGGGGGGCATTTGTGACTGAAAAAATTAATGAAGTTTATACATTTTCTACTATGAAATAGCAAACAAATCATATTTTCTCAAAATACAACTTCAAAAATTATTATTATTATTTACAACCCCACTTTTTCTCTGGTAATGGAGCCTCAAAGTAGATAACACTAAAAACCACAGTAATGTTTGAATTAAAACCTAACACATATAAACACTCAAATATATACCCTATACGGTTCCGGCCCAGCATATCTGTCCGAACGGATCTCCCTCTACGTCCCACCTCGGAGTTTAAGATCTTCTGGGGAGGCCCTGCTCTCGGCTCCGCCTCTATCACAAGTGAGATTGGCGGGGACGAGGAGCAGGGCCTTCTCAGTGGTGGCCCCTCACCTATGGAATTCACTCCCCGGGGAAATTAGATCAGCGACATCCCTCCTTTCCTTTAGAAGGAAATTAAAAACATGGATTTGGGACCAGGCGTTTGGGCAATCTGGCAGTTAAATAAAGGACTACGATGACGGATAGGAATAGACAATGTGGAATGAAGTATGGACTCTGAGTTGGCGAACGCTGATCATGAGATTGGTTATTGATTGTGATATATATTGATTGTTTTAATTGTTATAACTGTTTAACTGCTGTTTTTATGCGTTTTTGTATTATTGTGTAGGCATCGAATTGTGCCTGTTTGTAAGCCACCCTGAGTCCCCCCTCGGGGGTTGAGAAGGCCAGGGTAGAAGTACACGAAATAAAATAAATAATAATAAATAATAAAATTAATAGAATTAAATATAGAAATATAAAAATTCATAGTTAATATGGCTTACAAAATTATTAACAGTATGTGTATAAGATATATATATGATTTCAGGTTGAGACTTGGGTCCCATCTCTAAGATCACGTGTATATGCTAATACAGGTAATCCAAAACCTCAAACACTGCTGGAGCCAAGCATTTTAGATACAATATTAATATTTTTCGTGTTTATTTTTTTTACTTCCAATATTTAATCCTATTTTAGTGTTTGCGGGTTTTTTTAAGCTTTCAATGGTGTGTTCTATTGTTTTTAGTAGTTGCTGCTTTAGGTCTCTTTTTAGAGAGATAAACAGGGGTAGAAAGAAATATAGTTATACTAATAACAACAACAATATGTTTAGGCTTTCAATGTGTGTTCTATTGTTTTTAGTGATAGCTGCTTTGGATCTCCTTTTTGAGATAAAAGGGGAGTAAGAAATATAATAACAATAGCAAGATGTTTAGACTTTCAATGTGTGTTTCTAGGAGCCCTCGGTGGCGCAGTGGGTTAAGCCCCTGTGCCGGCAGGACTGAAGACCAACAGATTGCAGGTTAGAATCCGGGAAGAGGCGGATGAGCTCCCTCTATCAGCTCCAGCTCCTCATGCAGGGACATGAGAGAAGCCTCCCACAAGGATGATAAAAACATCAAATCGTCCCCTGGGCAACGTCCTTGCAGACAGCCAATTCTCTCACACCAGAATCGACTTGCAGTTACTCAAGTCGCTCCTGACACGACAAAAAAAAGTGTGTTTCTATTTTTTTTAGTGATAGCTGCTTTGGGTCTCCTTTTAGATAAAGAGGGGTAGAAAGAAATATAACAGCAGCAGCAATAGTTTAGTCTTTCAATGGTGTGTTCAATTGTTTTTAGCGATAACTGCTTTGGATCTCCTTTTAGAGAGATAAAAAGGGGTAGAAAGAAGTGTAATCATATGTTTACTTGTTTAGGCTTTCAATGTGTGTTGTATTGTTTTTAGTGATAGCGGCTTTGGATTTCCTTTTGGAGAGAGAAAGAGGGGTAGAAAGAGCAACAACAACATTTTTAGCCTTTCAATCGTGTGTCCTACTGTTCTCACTGATAGCTGCTTCCGGCCTCCTTTTCCCCCTTGACATTAAGTCTAGTCGTGTCCGACTCTGGGGAGTGGTGCTCATCTCCATGTCTAAGTCAAAGAGCCAACGTTGTCCATTGACACCTCCTAGGTAATGTGGCCAGCATGACTGCATGGAGCACCGTTACCTTCCCATTGGAGCGGTACCTATTGATCTACCCACATTTGCATGTGGCAGAAGCTAGGACTAACAGTGGGAGCTCACCCGCTCCCCAAATTCGAACTGCCAACCTTTCGCTCAGCAAGTTCAGCAGCTCATCAACATCATCAACAAAAATGACATAGAATCAGAGTTGGAAGAGACCTCATGGGCCATCCAGTCCAACCCCCTGCCAAGAAGCAGGAATATTGCATTCAAAGCACCCCTGACAGATGGCCATCCAGCCTCTGTTTAAAAGCTTCCAAAGAAGGAGACTCCACCACACTCCGGGGCAGAGAGTTCCACTGCTGAACGGCTCTCACAGTCAGGAAGTTCTTCCTCATGTTCAGATGGAATCTCCTTTCATTTTTAGCCTTTCAGTTGTGTTTTCTATTGTTTTCAGTAACAGCTGCTTTGGGTTTCTTTTTAGAGAGATATATAGGGGTAGAAAGAAATATAATTATACTAATAACATCAACAATATGTTTAGGCTTTCAATGTATGTTCATTGTTTTTAGTGATAGCTACTTTGAGTCTCTTTTTAAAGAGATAAATAGGGGTAGCAATATAGTTATACTAACAACAACAACAATATGTTTAGGCTTTCTCAATGTGTGTTCTATTGTTTTTAGTGATAGCTGCTTGGGATCTCCTTTTAGAGATAAAAGAGGAGTAAGAAGTATAATAATTTCAATGGTGTCTTCTATTGTTTTCAGTGATAGCTCTTTTGGGTCTCCTTTTAGAGAGAGAAAGGAAGGTAGAAAGAAATAAAATAATAACAATAACAATCATATTTTAGGCTTTCAGTGGTGTGTTCTCTTTGTTTTTAAGGATAGCTAATTTGGATCTCCTTTCAGAGACAAAAAGAGGGGGGATAACAACAACAACAACAACCTACAGCATCACGAAAGGGGTGCAGCCACATTCCTAAAAACTAACGCAGTTCCATACCACTTGAACTGCCTGGGCTCAAATGCTATGGAATGATGGGCAGCGAAGGTCTTCAGCTGTTGCCGCCCCAAACTCCCTCACCCCACCTCCTTGAGCCAGGGCAGTTCAAGCGGGGCCAAACTGCGCTAACTCCGCAGTGTGGATGCGCCCTGGGATGGGCGCCACTCACCCCAGGCGGCCAGGCAGTCGATCTGGAGGGGCAGCTTTTCCAGGATGGGCACCGGCTCGAAGGCGTCGTGCATGGCGGCAAAGGCCGGGGCCCCAAGAGGCTCCCTTCCAGCAGCAGAAAGGAGAGCGATGGGGAGCCCTTCCTTCCTCCCTTCCTCCCTTCCAGCTCCGGCCTAGGCTCTGCGACGTTTCCGGCTCCCGCTTCACTTCCGCGGAGAGGCTCCTCCTCCTGATGGAGGTGGATGCCATCCTTCGACTCCTTTATCATCCCTTAGGCAGGCATGGGCAAACTTGGGCCCTACCTCCAGGTGTTTTGGACTTCAACTCCCATAATTCCTAACAGCCTCAGTCCCTTTCCTTTTCCCCCTCAGCCGCTTAAACGACTAAAATAATCAAGGGTCTGGAGAACAAGCCCTATGAGGAGCGGCTTAAAGAGCTGGGCATGTTTAGCCTGAAGAAGAGAAAGCTGAGACTCCACGATGATAGCCATGTATAAATATGTGAGAGGAAGTCATAGGGAGGAAGGAGCAAGCTTGTTTTCTCCTGCCCTGGAGAGTAGTACATTGAACAATGGCTTCAAACTACAAGAAAGGAGATTCCATCTGAACATTAGGGAGAACTTCCTGACTGTGAGAGCCATTCAGCAATGGAACTCTCTGCCCCAGAGTGTGATGGAGGCTCCTGCTTTGGAGGCTTTTACACAAAGGCTGGATGGCCATCTGTTGGGGGTGCTTTGAATGCGATTTTCCTGCTTCTTGGACTGCATGGCCCATGAGCTGATCTCTGACATCACACCAGCTGGGAGGATTCCCTCTCTGAGGCAGGACTATGACATCCACCAGCCAATCACAGAGCGTTCCCCGTTTCCAATGCAGATTTCTGCTCTCCAGTGGCCAACAACAACAACAAAACTTTATTTATATACCGCTCTATCCCCCCAAGGGGACTCAGAGCGGTTTCCAGGTAACATAATCAATACATACAAGAAAAAAGGCATAAACATAAAATTAACAGGGCAGGATGACCAGTTCCAGTCATTTATTCCTGTTAATTTGACCTGGTGTGGGGGGTCATGCTCGACCTCACTTACACGAGATTCACTCAGAAAGGGATGTACACAGCAAGATACACAGCAAGATAGTCACAGCAAGAGAGCATACAAAGAGGGAAGAAAGATGTCACGCAGAGAGAAAGAGTGAGCATTTCACTTTCCACCTGGTGACTTGTCATCACTAAGGGTCCTGAAAAGGTCCGTTGGTTGGTTTGCTTGTTTGGTTGCATGTTGCAAGTCACTTCTGGAGTGAGAGAATCAGCCGTCTACGAAGAAATTGCCCAGGGGATGCCCAGATGCTCCACAATCCTGCGAGGAGGCTTCTTTCATGTCCACCAGGAAATAGCAACCAATAGTGAAAGGCCCAAGGCAGTCCATCCTTTGTTTGGGTGTCAGCCAGCACGGCAATGACTTAAAGCAATAAATAGTTTTCTAAGATCTAAAGAGACACTCACTGGAACACCCCAGCAAGCGAGAGTCCAGAAGTGGCAGGCTCAAACCCAGAACCTCAATCAATGAAAGACTCTCTCCTGGGCACACCAAAAACAGGGCGCCTTGGAAGGCGCTGAACAGACACGCCCTGGCACCACGAGATGCAGAGCCAACCTTAAGAAATTGGGCTACAAAGTGAAATCCACGACATGTGAGTGTGGAGAAAAGCAAAATACAGACCACCCACTGCAATGCAACCTGAGTCCTACCACATGCACGATGGAGGACCTTCTTGCAGCAACACCAGAGGCACTCCAAGTGGCCAGCTACTGGTCAAAGGACATTTAATAGAATATCAGGTCTGCAAATTTTGTGTTTTGTTTGTCTGTTTTTTAATGCAATACCACGGTTTTGGTTTGCTCCTGACACGATAAATAAATAAATAAATAAGGGACAAATGAATGATGCAACCTCTAATCATACATCTCTCATGATTATGACTCATCCGTTTCTACACTCCCCTCTGGTATTTCATCCTACCCCCTCAGTCATTCCCCAGGTGCCTGTCACATGTCCATCAGAACTGTATTTCACACATGAATTAAATGCTCAGGCATTTCTATCCAACATGGAACATTAACTCTGTCCCTAAGCCAATGTTTCTCAAAAATTCTGCTCCTGCAGGTGTTTTGGACGTCATTTTCTAGAAATCCCAGTCAGGTTACAAGCTGTTAGGAATTATGGGAGCTGAAGTCCAAACATCTGGAGGAACAGTTTGAGAAACTCTGCCCTAAGCATTGTGAACCTACAAAAGTCTTCCTTCTTTCATTCACTCCTATTGCCTGAATGTTTGGTATAATGTAGTAGATTTGGAAATAGAAATTCAGATTTCATTTTTAAAACAGAGATACACTAAATTTCAGAAAGAGCTTCATATTCTGGCACGGGCTTTAAAAAAAGTTTTTTAAAAAAATATTTTCACAGAACATCCTAAAGGGATGTGCTCATCCGTGGAATATAGGCTATCCCAGTAGTCCTGTGTCTAGCTAATTGAAATGAATATATCCTTATAGACATGTGCATGTATTTATTTTAGATCAAGGCTAAATGTGTTCAAGCACCCCCCCCCCCCTCCTTGTTCACAGGTTGAAGATTTAATTTAAAATAGGTGAGTTTTTAAATTCCATTTTGAGCCCCTGAAACTTAGGACCCACAGATTTTTCCACCAGAGTTGAGCAATTTCAACTCTGCAAGAACCACAGGTTCAGAAACCTGACATGTCAAGCTCCCCAAATGACCAAATAAAGTACAGGATGAGGGTAAAGAATGGCGGCTTTATTCTCTTTTGGCTGAAAGAGGATGTCAGCAGAGTCTGCACTCCAAAGACTGACGTACCCCAATGTAAACATGGATAACTATTTATAGCACTTCGACAGCAGTTGGAAATGAAGGACTTCTGCAGCCCTGAGTGTCAATTGGTCCATATCATGGCTAGCTAGGATCTGAAGGCTGGTTGGCTGGAGTGTGCTATCTGTCATTGTTGCTGATTGGTCTCCAGGTTAGGAGGGAAATTTAATAAATTGATGTTGCTCAGTTTGAAGTTTTGTGGCTGTTGCTTGTTCCTCCTCTCATGGGTATGGGAAGGGAAAGAAAAGTAGATAGGTTTGAGGTAATGGATGCTAATGATGGTAGTTTCCCGTGTCTTGGTGAGGACACTGGTCCATGCAGGTGAAACAATGGGTAGCAATGGATGTTAGCCAGCCTGAAATGGGTTCCCAGGAGGATGAAGAAAGGGGTTGTGCAACTTCTTTGTTAGATGAAATTACCCAAATTACCTGTCTGAACACATCTCCCACTATGAACCATTGTGGAGATTAAGATCCTCCGGGGAGGCCCTGCTTGCCGTCCCGTCATTGTCACAGGCACGATTGGTGTGGACAAGAGAAGGCCTTCTCGGCGATTGCTCCCCGGCTATGGAACTCCCTTCCTGGTGAGATCAGGTCAGTCCCCTCTCTTCTGTCCTTTAGAAGGATGGTAAAAACTTGGCTGTGGGACCAGGCTTTCGGGACAGGGCAATAAAGCAGCAATAGGAAAGATTACCAGGCCAATTAGATTTGACGTGGATGACTAGAACAGTTTTAAATAGTGTATTTTAATATTTTGATAAATGTTTTTAATGTTTATGTATGTATATAAGAATTTGTGTCCTGGCATTAAATGTTTGCCGCATATATGCTGTGCTCTGCCCTGAGTCCCCTTCGGGGTGAGAAGGGCAGAATATAAACGTTTAAGATAAATAAATAAATGTGTGGAGGCAATGTTGAGGGATTATGCCCACTGCCTGAAGGACGATGGAGTTTTTCTACATCCCTCCGGTGAGTACTTATGAAAGTTGTATGTCCAGCTTAACAGTCATCTGTGGAAGTTAGCTGAAATTAGGTTTAGGGTGAAAGGTCTCATTGGCTATCAAGACCTTTCTGTGGCCAAGGGTTTTGGGGTCTTCCTTGAGATCCCAAGTTTTCAATAACAGTAAGTCACTGCCCAAAAACCAATGATGATGGGATTCATTTATCCTATGAAGGCATGTTGGGGGGAGGATACATCTGATTTTTTTTACCATAAAGATGCAACAAGCCATCACACTGACCTCACCTGAGATATATGATAAGTATCATGGGAGCCTTGCAAACTGATTTACAAAGTAAGATTTCTTTATCTGCAGCATGAACACAAAAATCAGACTGAGGTGGTGAGTTATTTTTTTTTCTGGATGTCTCCAAAAAGAGGTTGGAGAGCTCCCTGTTGAGGATACAGGTGGAGATCCTGTATTGAGCAGGGAATTGGACTTCATGGTCCATACTGCCCTTCAAATTCTATGATTCTGTATGGACCAATACTTGCAAATGCACATTTTTATAGTACCATGCAGCACAACATATTGAAGTATTGATGCCAAAACTGGAGAAGCTGCTCTGAACTGAGCTCTTAAAAGGTAGGATACAAATTTAATAAATAAAAGTCCCAATAAAAATATACCTTGAGCATGGGCTCCTTACACATTTCAAGTTATAAACCAAGTGTTTATAATGGAGAATGTGATCCCAAATGGATATAAGCATCAGAATATGTGAAACCGCAAATTACAATTGAAAATGTTAAAGAGATGGAAAGATTCACTGCCAAAGATTTTATTACGATACAGAACAAAAATCTGCAACTTAAATTGAATCAAATAATCAAGTGATTTGTTACAGGTAAACCCATTACCATACTAAGTACAACTGAAATAAAATTGAGACACAAAACTGAGAACCGAAGACTTCAAATTTTCTTGAGAAAACCTAGTTCCGGGATCTCTGAAGGAATGTGTTGAATTCATTCCTACAGCCCAAATTTGGCACTAGAATTTTAAAGAAATGCCTCCCATTAAAAAAAAAAACCCTTTCCTTCTCTTGCCATTCATTTTCAAAATATATTTTCAAAATATACCCGCAGACAGAGGTATATTGAGATGTTCAGAGCCTTGACGGATGAGGACGTATTGGGCTGACATATTCAGGGCCATCTCTAGATACAAAGGGGACCTTATCAAAGAGTTCTCAGGTAGACTCATTAACATAGATTTTTCTGGCTGCACTAGCAGCTGTGTCATGATCTGTTATTTTAAATTCCCTACTACCCTGCAGCAATGTTATACTGGGACCATAGCAGGACATGTTATGTTAAAAGGTCAGGTGCCTGTGATCCCTGTGATCCCTGTGAGAGCAATGGAAACTCAACACCTACTTAAGGCTACAGGTGCTGGGACCAACCCTGCTCAGAGAGCAAGGACACACTTGGTTTGGGGCAGTGGTTCTCAACCTGTGGGTGCCCAGGTGTTTTGGCCTACAACTCCCAGAAATCCCAGCCAGTTTACCAGCAGTTAGGATTTCTGGGAGTTGAAGGTCAAAACATCTGGGGACCCTGAGATTGAGAACCATTGGAAATTCATTTATATGTAAAACACACATACCTTTAGGAGAGTTACTTTTAGAATGAACATAGTATAATAGCATGCTGAAGTGTAAAAATCTGTTGTAGCTATCCATAAACAAGCGGTGGAAAGCAGATGTTCTACAATCTAGAACAGCATTCCTTCACTTTTCAACAGATGGCTTAAGCCACACATGTCAAACTCAAGGCCCGCAGGCTGAATCTGACCTGCCATGTTATTTTACGTGACCCATGAGGTTTTCAATGCCAGGGCAACAAAGTTACACTCATACAGTCTTACAATTACAATCAGTACTTTGATAGCCCTCGCAGAAACTGAGTTTGAAACCACCTGGCTTAAACATATCATTATATTCTTTCTTCTTCCAGGTAACTTTCCACAGTCTGCATACATAACAAATGGCTAGCACAACTTGTGGCCAAATCCAACCCACCTGGGGCTTCATAGCCTTCCAAATTTGGCAGCCCACCTATAATGAAAATGAGTATTGTCAAGTATTTGGCTAGCCATAATATATGACTAGCTGCCTGATTTAGTTTGGAGGGTCTCAGTTTGTATAGACCTGATTCAGAGAGCAAATCTCTGAATGAAATGGTTGTGTCTTTCAAAAATGCTTCCAAAAGAAATATACTGAAAGCACAGGATGAACACAACTGGTCAAACACAACTGCTGGGTAGTAGAGTCTTCTTATGAAAGCCTTCATTGCACTAATTTTAATGAACTGACCATACTCACATCCCATTGCCAGCAATTAGATGTGTAAACACTAAAAGTTAAACAATCATTGGTTCAAAGTATGAAAAAATAGACATTTTTTCTGGAATGTATTTGATTTTGCTAAAAGCATCATGGAGTCATAATTTAGTTCAGTTCCATAAGCAAAAGCTCTTCTTCTAAAGCAGTGGTTCTCAACCTGGGGTCCCCAGATGTTTTTAGCCTTCAACTCCCAGAAATCCTAACAGCTGGTAATCTGGCTGGGATTTCTGGGAGATGTAGGCTAAAAACATCTGGGGACCCCAGGTTGAGAACCATTGTTCTAAAGCAGGGGTCCTCAAACCTTTTAAAAAGAGGGCCAGGTCACAGCCACTCAAAGTGTTGGAGGGCCGGATTATAATTAGAAAAAAACATGAATGAATTCCTATGTACCCTGCACATATCTTATTTGTAGTGTAAAAAATCCACTTTAAAATAATACAATAATTATAATGAAGAACAATTTTAAAAAATATAAACTTATTAGTATTTCAATGGGAAGTGTGGGTCTGCTTTTGAGATAGGATTGTTGTTGATGATGTTGTTGTTGTGTGCTTTCAAAGTCATTTCAGACTTAGGTTGACCCTGAGCAAGGGCCAGGTAAATGACCTTGGAGGGCCATATCTGGCCCCCGGACCTTAGTTTGAGGACCCTTGTTCTAAAGCACTCCCCCCCCCCATCCAGATTATTCCAGAATCTCCCTTCAGTAACTGCTGAATCTGTGAAGAAAAAAAAGAAGAAGAAAGGCACTGACCCCAGTCCACAGATCTCTGGATACAGCTGCAAGCCATAAATACTCTATTGTGTGCAAAACTAAATTACAAAGCTCCAATCACACTAGGAAGTGGAGAACACCTCAGATGTTGTGAATCTTGATGTGAAGTACATTAATTCCTGGAGACTAGCTACAAGGTGACATTCACCTTTGTGCATGGATCACCCTTACTGGTTTAGGGAAAATTATTCATAATCTTTCACTTGTTTCTTTCTCAATCTCTCTCTCTGCCCAGTGCAGTTAAAACATATGGGATTTGGCTGTGATATTGGATTCACAGGTCTTCAAGGCAGTAGTAAAATGCTTTCGTATCACTTAATATTTTAAAAAATAACATGCTGCAATAAAAGACATTTCAATGGCTTTAGAAGCTATTTTTGCAGCAATGATGCAAATCAACATGTGTCACATTCCATTCACAGCGATCCAAGTAAAGTGTTCTTCTTCTGAGAACAACGTAGAGTTCCAAAGATCATGGAACATATCAGATCATGGGACATTCCATGGGAGACAGAAGTTCCTTTCTCCAACAGCAGGAAGTCTTCTCTTACAAACCCTTTTTTTTTCTTTATTCCATTTTAGATCTTTCAAAATGTGTGATCATTCTCTCCTGCAAAATTAACCCAGAGACAGATAACTGTGAATGCTGTCATTACTGCAATACAACATAAACATCACAAGAAATTATACATAGGTTTTCATATTTTTTAGTCATAATGGCATTTGTGGGAACGTTGAATATTTCTTCTTCCTACTCCCCTTCCTTGATCTCATCTCCCTCCCCCAACTGGGCTTCTAAATTGCCATTAAGTTCTCTAGTAAGGAAAATATAGAGTAAAGGGTGATTGCATAAGAAAATGGCAGTTAGGGAAGAATTCAGCACTCTTCACTCCCACAAAATTCTCCCCTGTGGGTCACCTCCTCCCAGTTGTATAGTCTCAGTATGTTGACAAACACAGATATATGTATTCATCAAATGCCATCTGGTTCAACTCTTATATAATTGGATATTATACCAACTCTTCTCAGTGGAAATGGAAATACATAGGTTCAGAATCTTGAACCTATATCTCTTCTCTCCTATTATGGAGGAGGGACACCAATATAATTTTTTGAATTACATAGTTACTTGTACTGACTTTTGAATGTCTGTTATTTCCCTGACTGGGAAATGTTTTTTTTATTTTTCATTTTACAAAGTGGAGCCTTCGGTGGCACAGTGGGTTAAACCCCTGTGCCGGCAGGACTGAAGACCGACAGGTCGCAGGTTCAAATCCGGGGAGAGGCGGATGAGCTCCCTCTATCAACTCCAGCTCCTCATGCAGGGACATGAGAGAAGCCTCCCACAAGGATGATAAAAATATCAAATCATCCGGGTGTCCCCTGGCCAACGTCCTTGCAGACAGCCAATTCTCTCACACCAGAAGCAACTTGCAGTTTCTCAAGTTGCTCCTGACATGACCAAAAAAATTTTTTTACAAAGTAATTAAAACGGACATAGACCGATAAAAAACAATTAAAATTCAAAGAACGATCAACACATTAAAACAGTGAAAAGTGAAGGCTTTGAAGCCAAGAGCTTTTATATATCCCCCCCCCCCCCACTGCCAAAAAAAACAAGAAAAAGTCCAAATAATGGTTTTTCAATAATATGGACTGAAAAATACTACTATTTGCTGACACTAACATTTCATCAATAAATCTCACATATAATTGCATTATTTTAAATATTTTTACACTGTAGATGGAATAGAATTCAAAATCACTGGGGAAAAGTTTTCGAATCACCCTGCCCCCCGGCACTCTTTTTCCCCTAAAAAGCTATCTTCAAAAGTGATAAATCCTTCTCACCAGGTTTAGGAGTAAATGGCAAAATGTTGCTTGCATTATATTCAGAAAGTCCAACTGTACTACTTAACCCAGGGTGTCTCCACATTGCACAATTAAAGCAGTTTGAGATCACTTTTAATTTCCATGGCTTCATACTTTGGATGTGTCATGTGATGAAGGAGCTCAGATTCTCTGCGAGAGGATGTTAGTCCACTAACCCAAATTACTATTCCCCACGGAACTCGGAGTGCCTGTCTACACTGTATAATTAAACCAACATAATCCTCATTCCCTCTCGTTTTCAGTGTATCCTTCTAAATAGCTTAGTAAACTATAAATCTCGGGACATCATAATACGGAACCATGATAATTAAAGTGGTATGAAATTGTGCAGTGTGAACAGACCTCCAGTTTTCAGAAAAGATATTTAATGGTTCCTCTTCCTTATATTTATGTTTTATGCTTGTTTCCAAGCCAATTAAAACAGTCTGTTTTTTAAAGGCGGAAATCATTTCCTTAATTCTTGGCTTATGCCCTCTCTAGCTAGGAACAGGACTAGAATTATTGTTCACTGACCTCATCTGAATCCAGAAGCGCTGGAAGAGAACTGCATTAAGAGAAGGAGAGAGAGAAAAATACAATATTGGCAAGAAGGAGTAATGCTAACAATTATCATTACACACATCAGATATATATTTTATCTAATTAAAATTTGGAACAATCATACTACATATGGCCACTTGGGGAACCTAATGTGACTTGAAGATCTCCATTATCCCCTGACCTCCCAAAGTCCCCAGCATACCCTTATGCTTTCCAAATCATCAATCCCACTTTTCTGCAAATGCTTCCAACAGGTCAAAAACTCTGTTTTGTGGGTGCCCCCCTCCCAATAGGGCTTCAAGGTGACCAGAAGTGACGCAAATTCACTATTTCCAGTTGCTCCCCCTCTGGAGGAGACCGAAATAGTCTGATAGTCCATTATCAGACTCTTAATGTACACACACAATGCAGAAAAAGGGAAAACATACAGTTTGGGAAATCCTTGTTTACTTAGAAACAAGAAAATCAGCAATAGACTATTTTGCCCTAAAGCTTCAACTATTAGCAAGTTACAACTCAAGTTCATACATTCTATTGAAAACTGGCAGCTGGTAGTCCTCAGAAAGAATTCAGAAACTACTAAAACATCAGTTATGTACTTGAAATGACAAGTGTTTTTAGTTCTTCTATTTCTAGTATCTCTGTTGTTCATAGGTCACATTACAAATACTTACACATCAGTCACTGAAGAAGGGACATTCTCTTCTACCCATTTCAAGTCATCTTCCTGCTAGATTTTTGAGAAAAACTAGTTAATTGATTTTTCCCATCATTATTTTGTCATTCTGATTTACCATAAAATGAATGCAATAAAATATATTATATGTAATCTGTCTTACAAATGCTTTGCTAACTAAATTCCCATTTCTCTCTCTCTCTCTCTCTCTCTCTCTCTCTCTCTTTTGTTTTTGTTTTGTTATTGTGTGGGTATGGACATTTACAAAAATATGTAGAATTAAACTAAACTTTCCTTGAGCCTCCAGAAGCTGGAAATGAAAGGAGAAGTCTCTGTCTTTGTTTGTGTTTGTGTGCCTTCATTGTATATGACTGTAAAGGCATTGAATGTTTGCCTATGTATGTAAATGCTTTAATCTGCCCTGGGAGAGAAGGGCGGAATATCAAAAAAGTGTATTATTATTATTATTATTATTTACATGCTACATTAACGTGATATCTAAAGTGACCCATTTCAATTCTTTTCAGTCAAAAGATGCCAGTTTTGAGAGAGAAAATTATAATGACATATTTTAGCATTTTAATTCTATTTAAAAGTGGAAAGAAGCAATTATTCATATGCTCTTATTTTTCCCTTTAATTTAAGTAGATATGGAAGACACTTTCCAAGACTGGAAATAATGAATAAAAACGTTTAAAATCACTGTACTGAAACATTATAGGTTGTTGTTGTTTTTTTAAAAAAGAACAGCAATTGATTTAAATATAAGTGTACAGGGTGAGGCAGCATAACTTCCTTTTCTAAAATGCGCGCCATTCAGTCGGTTGAAGACGTAGCGGAGCGCTAGTGGTCTTGTTTGAGAGGCAGGAGTATAAAGTTTTGTCCTGACACAGTTCAGTCGCCATCATGCGTTGGAACAGTGAGGAGCGTGCTTTTGCCATTGAGGCCTACTTTTCGAGCAGATTTGGAGCGGCCGGCCCGCTCTCCAGATTTGGTCCCTTGTGATTTTTTTCTATGAGGTTTTTTGAAATCCTGTTTATGTGAACCGTCCAAGGACCCTACAAGATTTGAAGACCAACATCCAGGAAGAAATTGCCAACATAATGCCAGCTATGCTGGCAAGAGTCATGACAAACACCAGAAATCGGTTTACTCAGTGTATGGAGAATGGGGGGCGTCACCTACCTAATTTGATCTTCAAAACTACGTAAAACAAAACTTTGGGTATGCCCCTACATTATAAAAAAAATAAATATTTCTGATTCATACAATGAGTTTTATTAAGTTTTTTTAAAAAGAAAGTTATGCTGCCTCACCCTGTATATTAGATATGTATCCAGCTAGAACTCTGGTTTTCTTCTTCTTAGCTATTAGCCTAGGCACAGTTCCTTTCATTTCAAAATTTCCATGCAGTTTATTACTACCTAGGCCAGCATCATACCATTTTCTTACATGTTCCACCTCCTACTCCAGTAGGAGCTATGTGAAAAATCAAACTTACTGATTTGTTGGTTTTTGGATTTCCATTTGATTCTTGTTTGGAACTTCTCATTTTCATCCCTTCTGTGTAGGATAATAGGAAAGGGGAAAACCCAGTCAACCAGATGATTAGAAAGTATAAAGGTTTGACTAGAATATGAAACAGAATCCAACTTTTCAATCTCTTTGCCATGCATAGAACAGGATAAAAAATAAATTACCATAGGGAGAACACCGGGAATATGCTTTTGGGGAGCCATTTCCTCGGAAAGGGAAAAGGTAGAAACCACTGTTGTTGATCTTTAGATTCTAACACATGGCACATAGGACTGGTTTTCGAGGCCTGATTTTACTCTGCTTTCAATCTGAAGCAATGATCATTTAAACATGCAGCAAGAGATCTCAACAGCCACAAATCTGGCTGTGATGGGTAGGAAGAGCAAAGACAATCTGGCAGCTGAAATGGAAAACTGGAACCCACACACTTGCAGCATCCTTTCCTTTCAAAGATAATCTGTTTTTCACAGAACCCCATGCCCTTCCTATTACTATCTCAGGCACTCACATGAAATTATAACAAAAAAGCATAAATAAATAAAAATGTCACAACCACCTGTGTATAAAATTAGGCGAGAAATTGTGACTTGTCATATTTTAATTTTTTTCTGCTTCCATCTCTACCAAAAGCCCTTCTGAACTAACTGAATACAAATGTCTTTGCTGGGTGGCAAAAAGTTAAACTTTGGAAGAATATCTATTCATAAAGGAAAAATACGGTCTTTTTACCAAAGCTTTCTTTCAGCATTGGTTCCTTTTGTTCATCGTCCTCATCTTCTTCAGACAATGGTGAAAAGGCAAATCTTTTGAAAACAAATAAAGCAAATCTTTGTAAAAAAAATAGATGAAATAAAGAAAGCAACAAAGATCTGGTTCATCAGACCAACATGAACATTTTCAGGGTCTATGTCAACATGCACATAGAGAGAGAAAGTTTTAGAATTATCTAAAACAGGAAAAGATAGCTGCTGGATATCAAAACAACCAGGTGTTTTGAACTCATATATACACGATGCACTTAGTCTGAGAACAAAGATTATGAATTTTATACCTCTGGTTGTTGGCCGAGGGCCTCCAAAGAACCATGATGGCAAAAAGTATCATTGAAAACAAGAGCCGCCAGACAGCATCATCGACCCACACCTCCTGCCAATCCTGTTAAAAGAAAGGCAAAGAAATCATTCTTTTCAAAAGAAAAATGCTGACATTTTCAATAAGCAAGAAGGCCAAGAATTTTTACTATATTCTTAGCCACTTGACTGTCAAACAAAAACACTCTTTCCATGGTAATTAAAAAAAATAAACCAAACTTACCGATTGACAGTCTACCAGCCTGAAAGTTGTCCAGATGATAAAAATAACAGATGCTAAAGGTATAAAAGCACAAGACAAACACAGAAAAGTGTTAGCAACTGTAGGACTGTAGAACTTTCTAAAAGATATTTTGAGTTATTTTTAGAAAAGTGTATCACCATGAAAGTTATACCAAGGAGCCATGTATATTACTTGACCTACAGTTTGCAATTTTTTTACCATGCCATAAGGAGGAAAACTCTTTCACAGAACTCATTCTATTCTTCTGATCTGATTCTGATTCACCAGATCTACTGGTTAAGTTAACTTTTGCATACTACAATTGCAAAGTAAAAAAAAATCTGTCTAGTGCAACATGGTAAAAGGTAAAAGTATTCCCTTGACATTAGTCATGTCCAACTCTGGGGGGTGGTGCTCATCATCTCAATTTCTAAGCCAAAGAACTGCATTGTCCAAGTTCAGCATGACTGCATGGAGCGCCATTACCTTCCCGCTGGAGAGGTACCTATTGATCTACTCACATGTGCATGTTTTCAAATTGCTAGGTTGTCAGAAGCTGGGCCTAACAGCGGGAGCTCACTACACTCCCCAGATTTGGACCACCAACCTTTTGGTCAGCAAGATCAGTAGCTCAACAGTTTAACCTGCTGCACCACAGGAGACTCCAGCAACATGGTAACAATCTGTAAGTTATGGAACCACAATTTTTATTTATTTTTCAACCACCCATTTAATTTCTAGTCAGTGTTCCAGCAGAGAACCAATGCAAGGGAAACTGCAATGTGGACATGCACCATTACAGTGTGAACTTTGATGTTATAAACATTTCAGAAAAGATCTGGTTCAGAAAGCCCTCGGAGAGGATGAATGAGGAATTACTTCCAAAACTCACCTGCTATTGCCAAGATGAGAGTGCTCGTAAAGTGTCGGTAGAGAGAAAGCTTCACGACGTTCCTCCTAAGTTTTAACAACTTCATTGTCTGAGTCAAACTAATAAATATGTAATGGCAAGTCAAGAAAAACAACTCAAACTTAACATCAGGATGGGGAAAATTAGTAGAGTTAATTTAGGTTCAACAAGCACAAGGATAGTGACATAAATATGTTAGCACTGTACTCTTAAACACTGGCAATTTTTCAACTTGTATATATCAAATTGAAATGCATCACCTCCATTGGGATTCACTGCCACTTGCCTCGAGCATTGTCTCAGAAAATAAGAATTAATTATGAAAGCCATCTTCTTTGTGATACTTCAGAAGCTGTTTCACTTGGAAATAATGAACAGACCTATCCACTTAAATGAGTAATAATGGCACTGGAGTCTCCATATAGTGACCTCTCTTCAGATCTTATGCCTTTAGCATAAAGTATTGCTGTGTGAACACAATTTTCAATAGTTTCCACAAAAGGGCTACAAATAAGACTGGGGGGATTTTTAGCACAGTTATCTTGATTACAAATGCACTGTGTAGATAGACTTAGATAGAAAGTCGTTGCTAAAACTGACAGAACAGTTACCCTTGAAATCTGTTGATGGCATCAAATTGACTGTAAGGCCACTATGAGTCCCTTTTGGGGTTGAGAAGGGTGGGATATAAATATAGTAAATAAATAGCTCATTCTTTTGTAGAAATATAGACTAGGGATCCACATGATCTAGCACAGCTGACATCACTACAATAAAAAGCAGGATCATCGGCAACTGGTAACCATTACTAGTTCTCCATGTTTTTAGATTAGGGTGGGCAAAATGGTTTCCAGGTCACTTCCCATTGTTAGCAGGGGAGGGCCAAGAACATGGTTTTCTATCCTCCTACGACCTTTCCAGGTCTCCTGTGTTACCAATGTGATCCCTGAGCCTACTCCTTGTACCACAACACCAAACATTGTGACTAAGGGAACTGTTCCAATGAATTTAATGGGACTTGCTCCCTAGTAAGTTAGACCCATAATGTCAAATAATTATGCTTGCAAATGGAAACAAACAAAACCAGAAGCTGGTAGAGTATCTGCAGATGAATGCCACCCACCACAAAAGCCCAATTCCAAAGTTATTTAAATTCCACCAAATAAGACAGTGAAGAAGGATATCCACCAACAGAGAGCAGTATCTAGGAAAGCCAGTGGAATAAAAGCCAAGGAGGCAAGATCATTCTGTGCCTAGAGAGAGAAAGAGAAAAGGGCATTGAGATCAAGGCGGACCAGAAGCAAGATGCAAGGTTGGCAGTACAATCCTCTGCATATCTACTCAGAAGAAAGTCCCATTCAGGTTAATGAAATTTACTCTGACGTTAAGAGTGTACAGAATTGCAGCCTCAAGAACACAGTTCTTTGTTATAATGTTAGTAGTTTGTTGACAATAATGTAAAGACACCAACTAAGATTTTTTCCAATTCATTCAGCATGCAGGAACATGACAGAAGTCTCCCACAAGGATGGTAAAACATCAAAAACATCCGGGTGTCCCCTGGGCTACATCCTTGCAGACAGCCAATTCTCTCACACTAGAAGTGACTTGCAGTTTCTCAAGTCGCTCCTGACACACATAAACACAAAAAAAAAATCAGCAAGACATGTAGTCCTACAGATGGTGATGCACTGCAACTGAAGAACATCCAAGTCTCATATTCCCCAGCTCTGCTCTTGATCCAAAACTGATCCTGAAGATTCAGGCCTAAAACTGCTATACAAGTGCTCTGCTGTTAAATCAATACATGATTTAGCATTCCAAAATCTAGATAAAGTAGTACCAGACCTGTCTACCCTACACCAAGGAAGGGCAACATGATTAAATCTAGAAATCTCTTTAGAAGGGATTAGTTCATAACCCTGACAAAGCAGTCTGACTTTCCCCACAACAGTCAATTGTGATGCAAGATCACTTAGGATTGCTCTATCCAAGAAGCCCTATTCAGGTGGTCGAAACAAGGGTTACTTAAAGATTGAGAGACTTGTGCTAGACCAGTGGTTCTCAACCTGTGGGTCCCCAGATGTTTTGGCCTTCAACTCCCAGAAATCCTAACAGCTGGTAAACTGGCTGGGATTTCTGGGAGTTGTAGGCCAGAACACCTGGGGACCCAAAATGCTAGACCCACTGGTCGACATTAAAATTCAACTGTAACCATTCAAATAAGTAATGATTTTTGCACTTTTTGATATCCCAAATGGCCTTATTATGTCAAACAGTAGGAATGAGCCTTTCACTGTCTGAGCTCTAGTGAAGCTATATCCTAAAAGAAAACTGCAAAAGGAGCTGCCATTGTCGTAAATATATGATTATCTCTTTCTTGTGTGCAAGAACAAGAAACTACAATTTCTTCCTCAATTCTCACATTTTCTATTGGTCTTGGGAGTTTTAACATTTTCTAGAATTTTTTTTACATTCAGCAACTACACAGATCAGGTACAATAGCTATGCCCTTTTTGCATTGCTAACAGAAACAGCACATAACCAGTCTTTTTGTGTTTGCTCTCTTTGTATGATTTGTAACACACAGAGACACTCTGAGGTAATATATCGTAATCATCTTATTCTCATGCTGGAGGTAAAAACAAAACTAGCAGCAGTTAATGAACTCTTCACAAGCTTTCACAACCAATCAATACCAGGTTTCATCAAGAAATAATTCAGCAGGATTTCTTTACAACTCTGTATCATACATACAATTACCCCAGTAAGTGCTACTAAAATAGCCTGAATATTCTGAAGGTATCAGATCCTGTAATCATACTTGGAAGCTAAACAGGATTACGCCAGGTTAAGATTTGGAATAGAGACTGCCATAGAATAGCAAGTACTGTAAGTTTCAGTCAGAGAAAGACAATTGTGCGTGTGTGTGTGTGTGTGTGTGTGTGTATGTCAGGAGCAACTTGAGAAACTGCAAGTCGCCTCTGGTGTGAGAGAATTGGCCATCTATAAAGACGTCGCCCAGGGGTTGCCTGGATGTTTTTACCATCCTGTAGGAGGTTTCTCTCATGTGCCCACATAAGAAGCTGGAGCTGACAGAGGGGAGCTCAGCCCGCTCCCCGGATTTGAACCGCTGATCTTTCAGCCAGCAGTCCTGTCAACACAAGAGTTTAACCCATTGCACCATCAGAGGCTTCTAGAGAAACACAATAACAAATCATTTCTGAATATTCATTGCCTAAGGTGACCCCATGGAATTTATGGGATCACTATATGTTAACAGGTGACTTGAAGGCACATACATAGTTATTTAATCAGAACTTCTTTCTGAGTAGACATACATAGGATTTCACTGCTTTACAGAAAAATTTTAAATGACATCAAATGCATACCCCATTATAAACCACAACATTCACAACAGATACATATAAGAGACGGTGAAATAGTGTTGATTCTTATTTAAATCTATGGACTTTCAGTACACTATACAAATTGATCTTAACTTTATGTAAATTAACCTGCTTTTATTAATCTTTGTATTGGCAAATCCAAAGGTAACTTATGTTACGCTGTATCAAAATCTTTTTGTTGAGGCGATGTTGGATGGATCATTTACTGTCTTCTGAAATATCTAGAGGCACCCAAAAATTTGGACCAAAGAGAAAGTGTATTGCCATTGTTCTAAAATTAAAGCCACACAACACAACTTCTGAAAGGATATCCAGTAAATAATACAGGAGTCAATGACAGATAGCGCAATGTTAGCTATCAAAGCTGTAACACCACGGAAAGACTGAAAAGGTATCAAAAAGAAAGTTTTATCAGACAGGCATGACAAGAACACAAACACAATCAACACAAAACTGAGACGCAGTTTAACTCTATGTCCAGAAACAAACCTACTTCAAAGCCAAAATTCTGAATTTTTGTAATTTACATAATCTGTATGTATTTTCTGTTGAAAATGGTAGCTTTCATCAAGCCTTCTCTAGTAATGTTTATTACTGTTGCCTACTGTTTCCTGTATATATGTTCTGTTATGCTGCTTCCTTTACTCTATGGTTCCTGAGAAGCTATAAAAGGGGCTGCAAACCACATGCTCTTTCTTTCTCTCTCCTTTTGATTATGTGACCTGTTGATAGCTGTTTTGTTATAAGAGTGATGCCCTGGCTGGATGGAACAGAGAATTATTTCAAACATATTTGGAACTGGACTGATAAATTGTGTACCTGTGTATGCTGAACCAAATATTTTTCCTTTAAAGCCTACTTCATTTTGTCTCTTGATTGCATGATATAAGACAAGTTGTTTTATGGGAGAGTGTATATATTTTGGGCACTGAAAAACACTTCTAAAGCTCTGCTGTTTTTATGCACTGGCAAATCTTGGTTTTCCTAACAGATCAGATATAAGATGTTATTCAGTCTAACAACTGAAACCATAGCCTTGCATAGAGTAGAGAACATTCTACTCTAAAGGGTTTTTGGCTCTTCTCTGAGAAGTCATGCTTTACTAAAAATATTATGAAAATTATGTTGAGACTTGTGTCCCATCACCAACATATCTCATTATATGTGTAAATATTCCAAAATATGAAAAAAATCTAAAACACTTCTGATCCCAGGTATTTCATATAAGCGATAGCCAATTTATGTGTACAAAATATAATCTATATGAATGGATTGTTTCAAGCTTTTGCAATGCCAATGCTAGCTTTTAAAATCCACAAAGGAATTATGTCCTTCTCTAAACGTATTGAAAACTAAACATATACTTCCATTACACACAATGTACATTTTCCATCTGCATTATCTACAATGCATTTCATATCTGTTTGGCTGTCCTTTCAGTGTTCCCAAATTAGTGTCACAATCATGCTTCTACTCACAGAGTCATACAATTTTAAAACTATGTATTATTTAGCAAAAACAAATGACAATAAATGGAAATGAGAATAGAGATAACCGAATTCCTTTTGAGAGTATGTGCATATGTGTACATGGACACACATGCAAATATTGTTAAGATGACAATAGATGCAATAAAAATAATGCAGTTTCATCCACAAAAATAATAATGAAGCAGATATTAATCTGTTCATTTGAAGCCCATTACTATTTATAAGATGGCAAAAAACCTGCTCTTTAAGTATTCTTCAATGATAAGCATGTAAGTCAGCTGAGCAATAACAAGTCTGTTCAACAAAATCCAAAATATTCTTGAGTTCCATGAGTCCCCTTCGGGAGATAGGGCACGTTAGAAATAAAGCATTATCATCATCATCATCATCATCATCATCATCATCATCATTATCATTATTATTTTCTTTGTCATCTGTTATATAGTGTTGTCTTGCCGCATGTTAAATGTATTTAAAAAACATGAAAATCCAGTATGTGATTACAAACCCCGGTGACTCTGAGGACACCTTCCATGCCAGAAAATAATAAATAGAGGGCTCCAGCAACAACTACTTTGTGAAGAGTGACTCCAAGGCGAGGTCTGTAGTAGAAATAAAAAGAGAAAATTGAAATAAGCTTCAACTTTACGGCTGAGATGGGTCACATAACTAGTATAATCTCATACATTATCTCTGGATCCCCCAGTGGCACAAGAAAAAGTGCTTAACATACAGGAAGCAGAATTTGGGCAAGCTCAGTTCATCTCCAGTGGGTCCCCTCCTTACATCTGCCGACATTCATCCTGACCTTTGCTACTCTTTGTTCACGTTCTAAGAGAGTGGATTCCAGCCCTATGTTCCCAGAGATCCCTTTAGAGAGAACTCCAAAAAGTCCTACTCTGGCTATTAGTCAAGAATTTTTAAATTGTAATCCAATATTTAAGAATCACTGTTCTTTCTTTCATCTGAAACAGAGGTGAAGGAGAATGTGGATCACAGAAATGGAGACGGAATATATTCAACTACCAGGAAGAATTAAATTTATATTCTAATCCCATCATTCCCAGAATGATGAGAACAGGCCTCCTGTACCTCTCCCATCACTGTTAGAGCCTGTCTGCTACTGACTCTCTCCAAAGATGAAATGTATGACATTTTTCATGGCAAAGGATGATTGGCATAGTATTTGCCATTCTAAGGTGTAAAGGGACTTGAGAGAACTGCTCCCAAGGATTCTGAATGTCTGACTCCAACATTTTAGAGATATGTTGGAGATGTATGAATGAGCCAGAGTTGAAAGCCCAATATTAGTACTCACTTTACTATACCATATCCCAGGCTCACAATAATAACAAGAGTTCGAGCAAGTGACCGCTTCAGTGCTGAAAGCAGCTCAGCCAATATCAGTGCCCCCTGGACTGTGAATAATAATAATAAAAAAAACACAAGACAAAAGGATTATTAAGCATGTTTGGGATTTGGCACATGTTCTGAATTATCACAGATATTTCAATGTAAACATTTCATTCACAAGAAGCCAACTATGAAAAGAGAAACTCTTTTAAATGGGAAAAGATGTGTTTCTTATGAAACAGCACAAGGTACGTCTGTATTAAAAACCTGGGCAAACTTTCCAGAAACCATTGTAACAAACTAATGGGGCTCACATTAAAGTAAACGCAGGCCAAGTCTCTCTTATTTGAAATATCTGGGACCAGAGGTTTTTCAGATTTTTTCTACAGTTTTTGGAATATTGTATAGACTTGAGTATAAGCCAATCCAAATATAAGCCAAGGCACCTAATTTTACCATAAAAAACTGGGAAAATGTACTGACTCGAGTATAAGCCAAGGGTGAGAAATGCAGCAGCTACTGGTAAATTTCAAAATAAAAATAGATAACAATAAAAATACATATATTGATGCATCAGCAAGTTAAATGGTTTTGAATATTTACACAAAACTGTAATTTAAGATAAGACTGTCCAACTCTGAATAAACCAGTATTCTAACCTTCGTCAATGTAAATATGCTTACTTATACTTCCAATAATAATAAAGACAGTAAAATAATGGAAATGTAAAAATATCAGTAGTAATAGAGTAACACAGTATATGTAATAATAATGAAAATATAATAATAAATGGAGTAAAATAATAAATTTAATAATAATAATAATAATAATAACCCAGTAAAATAATAAATAACTTTGACTCAAGTATAAGCCGAGGGGGCCTTTTCAGCCTTTAAAAAGGGCTGAAAAACATGGCTTATACTCTAGTATATACGGTACCTGTATTTCAATGTATATAATGAATAGGGGCTGACTTTTCTCTCAAGGAGTTGTTGCTCCACCAGAGTCTGAAATTTAATGGAGGAATGCTGCAATTCTCAAATATATTTAAGTGTTCCTCACACTTACCAGATTCTCCTGTATAGCGAATATTCTGAAATTCTGCATAGAAAACAGCTTTCTCTAGCATTCCCAGTAAGATCACAGCGCCAATCCAAAACTGGATCCTCAGGAGGTCCCGCCAGTAGCAGGCTGACCATGCCAGCCACAGAACTCCAAACAAAACATATACAATACACATCACCATGAAAAACTATGAGAGAAAGACAAAAGAAAGAAAGTGTGTCAAGAAAGTTTGGTCAGCTATGGAAGTCAAGGCAGTTGCATTAACCTTCCCCCTCCCCGAGAGGGATGCATCAACTCCCACAAAAAAAACATTTTTTTTTTGCCCCAAAGGCCATCTAGGGTACATGGGACATTTACTTACAATCATGAGTGGATAATCTGCTAGAGAAAGATATTCATATGGGCCCTTCACTTCCACAATCACTGTCAAAAAGAAGAACAGAAGAAAGCAAGGAGTCAGAAACGCACTGAAGAAAAGTCATCATCAATGGCTGCTCTTCAGACTTGAAAAGTTCTCAAGCAGAGTGGCACTCTCTGGGACCGAGAGTCTTCCACACTTTCCCCAATGACTTAGAGTAGAAGGAATCCTTACAAGTTTTTGAATGACACCAAACTATAAGGGGTAGCCAACATATTGGCATATAGGGACAAAATTTAATAAGCTCTTGATAAATTAGAAATTTGGGCTGAAACAAATTGATATTTAGCAAAGACAACTGCAAAATTTTACATTTAAGCTGTATAAGCAAAATGTCTAGCAGTAGTAAGGGCTGGGGGTTTAGCATAGCTGGTAAATCACCAGAAATTATAAGATCTATCAACCGAAAGGTTGCAAGTTCGAAACCCCAGGTCAGCATGAGCTGCCGACTGTCAGCCCAGTTTACTGTTGACATAAGCAGTTCAAAAACAGCTTTAGCTGTCATTAGAGAAATTAGGTACCGCTAAAAGCGGGGCAGATGTTTTATGACTTCATAAAGAAAGAAGATCAGAAAATGCTGGGCAACCAAAAGGAAGGAGGAAGTCCTAATGGCTCTTCATCATAGAGGATGGAGCGACAGCATCCCTTGTGGCTGGATTCGAGCCCAAGCTTCCATGGCACCAAAAAAGCTTGATATTGAGTCGAAATAAATAACACACCTCCTTCTGTTCTGTCTGTCTCTGTACTGTCTATACAAAGCGGCACTGAATGTTTGCCGTGTATGTGTACTGTGATCCGCCCTGAGTCACCTTCGGAATGAGGAGGGCAGAATATAAATAAAGTGTTATTATTTTTAATTATTATTTTGTAACACACATGAAAAGGGCGTTAGGATTACTACTGAGCATAAGTTGAATATGACGTGTTATGAGGTGGTGCAGCAAAGAAGGTAAGCAATTGTTTTGGCCTGCATTAGCAGAACCATTGAGATATAGGCCATTTGAAGCAGAATAAAAGGAGAGCAACATGAATAAGAGATACTGAGAACAAAACATATAAACAAAGGTTGAGAGAGTTGGGCATGTTCAGTCTAGTGAAGAGAAGAATAAAGAATAATGTGCTTGCACTCTTTAACTATCAAGATGGCCATAACAGGGAGGAGGGTGCAGTTTTATTCTCTGTTGCCCCAGAGTATATGACCAGGTCTATGGTATTAAGTTACAGAAGAGTAGGTTTTGATTAAATATTAGAAAGAACCTCTTGACAGTAATAGCTATTTGACAACACAACTAATAATCCAGAGAGGTGGTAGGTCCTCAAAATGAGGCTGGACAGCTAGCTCCTGGGGATACTCTAGATCAGTGGTTCTCAACCTGTGGGTCCCCAGGTGTTTTGGCCTAAATCTCCCAGAAATCCCAGCCAGTTTACCAGCTATTAGGATTTATGGGAGTTGAAGGCCAAAACACCTGGGGACTCACAGGTTGAGAATCACTGCTCTAGATCAATGTTTTTCAGACTTTGCTCCTCTGGGTGCTTTAGACTTCAGCTCCCAAAAATCTCAGCCAGTTTACAAGCTCTTAGGAATTGTGGGAGCTGAACTCGAAGTGGTCATTGACTGTAATAGAGTGAACTTGAAAGTGGGAGGTGAAGTGCAAAATACCTGGAAGACCAAAGGTTGGGAACCACTGCTCCAGATGAATTTAATGCATTGAGCAGGGACTTGAATATGACAGCTTCTGAGACTCCTTCCAATCCATGGACAACATTTAGGAGTCATGACTGCACCATCCAGAAATCCAAGACTCATTCCTGATTTTTTAAAACATAAATACAGCTCTGGAGTTCAAACATCACATTCTGTCTAAGTGTACAGAACAAAATTCAATGACTCACTAGTAAAAAGTGTCCTATCGGGATCAGTGAATCCCGCAACTTTTGGTTGTCCACTTGCTATTCTTTTAGCTTCCACACTGGTTTCCTTTGAGGGTGAAAAGCCAATCTGCACAATGAAGATATATGGTCCATCCTGCCAGGTTCTCATGACAGCATTCATAGGCTGGAGGGAAAAAAATCAATTTCACATGTCAAGTTTTGTTGTTAAGTCATGAGAAAAAAACCAGGGTGTGAAATCAGTGTGTTTTCTTTCGCAGGAACTGAAGCAACAAAGGCTTCACCCACATAAAAAACATTAATCGCAGTGGCAAAAATTGAAATCCAGTCTAAACAATAACTTTCAACAGTCTTCACTAACCTACCATGTGCTATTTAAAGTAAACATTGAGCATGTTTGTGTTTCCATTTCAGTCCTCTCTGCTTCAAGGATGGCAGTGGCTGTGCCACTGCTAATATCTCTTCTTGGCCTTCTTCCAAAAAATCAACAGGATTTAAATATATTTAATGTTTACTTTGTTTTATCTTGTATTATATACACAATAGCACAATAGCACTTTTACTTACAGGAGGTTCTGTTATAGTAATATTGCATGTTCCATTCTCTCTTCGTTCTCTTGAGACCTGGAATAGAAATGTTTGAATATTTTGAAATGAAAATCAAGAAGTATTATAATGTAATACAATATAATAATAATAATAATACAATATAAGAATTATATATTTCATATTACATGTAATATTACTAATAATATTGCAGTATAGTTGTATAGTACAATATGGGAATGTATGGTACGAATATTGTGCTATGCTATTATTTATTTCGCGCATTTCTACCCCACCCTTCTCAACCCCCCAAGGGGGGACTCAGGGCGGCTTACAAAAGGCACAATTCGATGCCAACATAAACATAACAATGGATAAAACATGTAAACAGCAATTATAACAATTAAGACAGTCAGTCCATACATTAAAATCAATAAAAACAATCTAATGCTCAGCGTTCGCCATCTCATAGTCCGTAAATTCATTCCACTTGTCAAGTACTCTCGATTCTGGTCATCACTGTCCTTATCTAACCGCCAGATTGCCCGAAAGTCTGGTCCCATAACCATGTTTTTAATTTCCTTCTGAAGGAGAGGAGGGATGTCGATGACCTAATTTCCTCGGGGAGTGAATTCCACAGGTGAGGGGCCACCACCGAGAAGGCCCTGCTCCTTGTCCCCACCAATCTCACTTGTGACAGAGGTGGGATCGAAAGCAGGGCCTCCTCAGAAGATCTCAAACTCTGAGGTGGGACGTAGAGGGAGATGCATTCGGACAGATACGCTGGGCCGGAGCTGTATAGGGTTTTGTAGGTCAAAACCAGCACTTTGAATTGTGCTCGGAACTGGATCGGCAGCCAGTGGAGCTGACATAACAGAGGGGTGGTATGCTCCCTGTATGACGCTCCGGTGACTAATCTGGCTGCCACCCGCTGGACTAATTGAAGTTTCCGAACAGTCTTCAAAGGCAACCCCACATAGAGTGCGTTGCAGTAATCTATTCGGGATGTAACAAGAGCATGGACCACTGTATTATCCTAGTAATATAATATATTGTATTTACATATAACTTATAAGCTGCTCTGAGTCCCCTTCAGGGTGAGAAGAGGCATCTAAATGTTGTAAATAAAATAATAATAACAATAAATAAGTATTAAAATAATACCTCTTGTTTTCCACCTGAAAGTGGCTCTGGATGAACAAATTCATTGTAGAAATTCTTTAAAAAGAAAAAGCAAGAAAATGTCTTATTTACACAAATACATAGTATATAACTACAGCATCATATATTTATCTAAGTAGCCCAAAATAAATATAAACACATTTATTAAACTAGAAGAGTGCTATTTACATAGGGTGACAAAGACAAAGGATTACATAAGGATTTGGGAATTCTAGATAAACAATGTTTGGATGATACAAATTGGGATGTTTTACTGGGACTGCAATCCTACCTCCCAATATAAACTCACAGCTCATCAACGAAAGCACTGCTAATAAATTGGAAACAAAAGACTTTGAACCATGGCTTCATTATGGGAAAATTCATTTCCTTAAGATCAAATATCTTTCCATAAAAGATTTACACTCAAAATTACTTCTTAAAACACTGAGTAATATTTAGAAACCATGGAATACTAACTGGAAACTTATTAATGGGTCAATACAAACCTCCATGAAAGAAAGCTTACCCATCTCTACAGGTTCTATGGAAATTTTTACAGCTCTCTTTTGCAGTCCCGCCAGATTGGGAACACGAAGAATACAAATTTACTTGACATTTACCTCTCTCTCATTTCCTAACCACAGAGGCTTCTGGGATGACATATTGCATCTTTTCCCCAAAACCATAAAACAAAGTTCCTTCACAGCCAAACTGCTGGAGAGAAGGACAGAGAAACCATGGGGATTTTGAGTGATCTTAGTCCTGAACTGAGTGGGTCTAAAAAATCTGACCTCTCAGGCATAAGACAGCAGACTTCACATCCAAGGAGGGGGAGCCATAATAAAAATCTAGACTGAAGCTCAAGTATGCTAACACATACTATGGGCCAAAATCAGTCAGGATTATAAGCGTAATTACATACATTGCACCATATAGACCCAACCTGGGTAGATGGCATAATTTGGAAATCAAATAATTGCAAGTCATAAAGCAGATACAGATATGCAAAAACCAAAAAAGCAAGGTAATGTCCAAGAGTAATGTGGAATTGTTCTCTGCATACACGAGAACTACACTTAATGTTGTTAGTTACAATTATAAGCATTTTATACCACCTTTTATAAAAATGATTATGGTGGCAAAATAATTTAAATACAAATTAAACAGATACTGATCAATGGACATGCATACCCACAAATGTATACACACACAAACACACACACAATACAAATAAAACAGATACTGGTCAACTGACATCCACATATGTATATACACACAATGTGTGTGTGTTTAATTAGATTTGATTAGATGTGTGTCCCTGATCCTCCCATAATTTTCCTATACTACACACTGCCACATGATGTTGTAAAAGAAGACAATGTCATAGGTGTTTTTGTTCTCCAGGAATGGTTACACAGAGGACCAGACTGGCACAATGAAAGGAAAGATATTATAAACATCCACATTTTTCCCGAAAACCCAACCCCTTCCCTCCCCATTCTTCCTGGTCATCTTCTGTGCCATGAACCCCTTTCATACCTGTGGTCTGAACAACTCACTGCAGTTGGGGAAGTAGCGTGAAGACATTGCGTAAAATCCTGACCAACCCAAGCGGTCTTCTAAAGGATTCCCAAAGTAAGAATCTGCCTGTTCATCCTGCCAAGACACATGGCAAGATTTAGTCCAGCTGATGGACTGATGGAAATAAAATATTAGCAGCTAGAAAATAGAAATACAAGGCAATACTATTTATCACTCAAAATACCAATCAATGCCATTTCCAGTTAACAGAGTCAGGCAGCGGATAACACAAAAGACTTTTGCTTCTGATCCAAGAAAATGTTTTACGGCAGGTTAAAGCTGTTTGAGGAGGTGGGGAGAAAAAAAATCCCTTTTTGGTATTATAATATTTTAATTTATATTTTTATTAATTTTTTCAGGAATGTAAAATCTATTATACAATTTGGAAAGAAAATAATCTTTCTATTTATAATTCATAACACTACATACACCAATTAAAATTGACTTTAAAAACAATTAAAATTAGATTCCCCCATCCTCCCCACTAAAAACAAATATCAAAATAATGAAATTAAAAAGCAATGGACTTCCCACTTCCTACCTCAAAGATGCACAATGAAAGTATTATTGTAATCCTTCTAATCTCTTGTTTTAGACAGTCTCTTCACTCTGCCTTGCTATCTCAATTTCACTTAATTGTCAAATCTCTCAAGCATTTTTACATTTTCTTTTTTCTTTACAAATGATATAAATGGTTCCCATTGTTGAAAAAAGTTATCAGTTGGCAACTCCTTTATCATACAAGATAATTTGTCCATTTCTATCAGTACTAGAACTTTTATAATCCAATTATATTTTAAGGGTAGTAAAAGGTAAAGGTTTCCCCTGACATTAAGTCTAGTTGTATCCGTTTTCTAAGCCATTTCTAAGCCGAAGAGTTGGTGTTGTCCGTAGACACACCCAAAGTCATGTAGTTAGCATGACTTCATGGAGTGCAATTAGCTTCCTGCAGAAGCAGTGCTTATTGATCTACTCACATTTGCATGTTTTCAAACTGCTAGGTTGGCAGAAGCTGGGGCTAACAGCAGGAGCTCACCCCACTCCCCAGGTTCAAATTGCCAACTTTCCAGTCAGCAAGTTTAACCCGCTGCGCCACCAGGGGGCCCTATTTTAGAGGTAGTTCCTTAGTTTTCCATTTTTGTGCATAAAGTAGTCTTGCTGCAAGGATCATATAATAACTTGAAATTTGTGGGTTTTGTTTGTTTGGAAGTCCCAGTAGAAATAAAGTTGGGTTTAGCTATATTTTGATTTTAAACATATCTTGTAACCAATTTTGTATCAGTCCCCAATATTATTTTGCTTTGTCATATGTCCACCACATATGACAGAAAGTTTCACATTTCCAATATAATTTTTAGTACAATTTTTAAGGGTCTAGGGGACTTCAAGGACTGGATAAATAGTGGAATGCTGTACATAATCCAGATCCGGTTGACCAGTTCTTTGGGAACAGCATGTTGTCGTAAAGCGTACCAAATAACTTCATGAGGGACACAATCAAATGCTTTCTCCAAATAGAGGAATGCAACCTGAAGTGGCTTCATGAAGTGCCCATGAAAGAGATTAAGTTACATTTGTTCTGAAAGGCCCCGACACCTTAAACTACGAAACAGTTGGGGGGAGAAATATATACTGATGACATAAACCTTCATGATCCTGAGGGAGAAAGTGGGATTGTAAAAAATGAGGTTTCTATAGTTAACCATCACACATAAATATTACAGCACAAGTAATGTTTCCTTGCAATAGTCTGAACATGTGGCAATGATGGAGATGTGGACAGACAGCATGGCTGAAGTAGTTTTTAATTCCAATTTCTTACCCCAAAGTTGAAGACCTCATTGTAGCAATCAGAATATCTCAAGTACCAGGTGACATTGTAACCTTGAGAAGGATCACAGGCAGACTCGTTGCCCTCAACTAAACAAATGAAAAAAATGTGTTAGAACATATCATGCTCTGCTCTTTGTGTTGTTACCACTGAAACATCCTTGACAGCATCTCATTAACCCCATGGCAACCAAGGATTAAGTGTCCATTGCGGCAACAACAAAAAGCAAAAGTACGGTTCCGGTCCAGTGTATCTGTCCGAACGTATCTCCCGCTACGTCCCACCTCGGAGCTTGAGATCATCTGGGGAGGTCCTGCTCTCGACCCCACCACTCTTACAAGTGAGGCTGGTGGGGACGAGAAGCAGGGCTTTCTCAGTGGTGGCCCCTCACCTGTGGAACTCACTCCCCGGGGAAATCAGAGCAGCACCATCCCTCCTCTCCTTCAGGAGGAGGGTGAAAACTTGGTTATCGGACCAGGCCTTTGAGCAACCAGGCAATTAAAGACCAGCAGGATAGACGAAATGGTATTAAAAGCGGAACTATGAGACAGCAAACACTGACAATGTAAGGGAGGAATTTAGGTTTGTATTGTTTTTATTGATTTTATTGGTTTTTTACTGGAATAATGCATGAAGCTGTTAGTAACTGTGAATTTTACTGTAAGTTGTGATGATTGTTGTGATGCTGGCATCTAATCATGCCTTACTGTGTAAGCCGCCCTGGGTCCCCTTCGGGGTGAGAAGGGCGGGGTAAAAGAACCCCAAATAAATAAATAATAAAGGAAATGCAAACTAGAGGTGCAGGACATTGAGGAAAGCCTCCAAATCTTCAAAACAAAATCCGAAGATGCTGGAATAACATACAATTATAACTTGAAAAACAGGTTTCAAGAGTAATATTAACTACAATCAAAATGATAGACCCGATTTCAAAGCAATATTATTTCACAATGTCAACATGTTACAATTGCACAAAAACACAAACTTACAATGAATTATCAAGTTTTACTAGCCATTTTAAACCAGAAAGAAATCTAAAAAATAACTCCACAAATGGAGAATATCTCATTAGGTCTTATGTTACAGGGACACCACCTTGCAAATGACTTAGGTCAAGGGCCTTTTGTGCTCTGGGAGAAGAATCTAGCATTAATCATTTGGAACTCTATACCTCACGCTTTCAAGTGGTAAAGAGTTTCATTCATCAGCATTTCATGGTTGCAATTTCAAATCAGGTCCATCATTTTGAAATAGTCTGCATTTTTGTATAATTCCGATAAAAAAGCAGACTCCATGAAGCTGAGAACATGAATAAGACATTACAATTTCTCGAAGTCAATGTATTCATAAATCTTTCAAGAATCCTAACATAAAGTAAACCTGTGGTAAAAAAAAAAAAAACCCAGAGGCATTTTCAAAATGATTTTCCATACTTCTGTTCATTTTCCCTTGTATCCCTTGTCTTACCGTGCCTCTATGCTCAGATTTATAGCATATCTCATTTTTGTTTCACCAAGTATATGATATTGCAATTCCATATATGTCTACAGAAAAATGAACCCCATTGGGTTAATCCAACTTTCCATTGATGCTAGCAACAGAAAATTATCCCACTTCCTTCCACACTTGTCCTCTGTCCTGCCTAAACATTGGCTCTAGACAAATTTCTAGTATAATTCCATACATCTAGTTTGAGAGGTACTTCAGAAGCGCGAAGTAGAGATGGGTGTTGCTCTGACTGGTTCCACTGGATTGATGGTTCCAGCAGTAGAACATCTCCCCTGGATAGTTTCCATTGAGTTACATGGGATATACTTCCAGGTACGCATCTTTCCCTATGAATCATCGCGGAGATTAAGATCCTCTGGAGAGGCCCTGCTTTCCATTCCGCCATTGTCACAGGCACGACTGGTGGGGACAAGAGACAGGGCCTTCTCGGTGATTGTTCCCCAGCTATGGAACTCCCTTCCTGGTGAGATCAGGTCGGTCCCCTCTCTCCTGTCCTTTAGAAGGATGGTAAAAACTTGTCTGTGGGACCAAGCAGCAATAGATTTGACGTGGCCAATTGGATTTGACGTGGATGACTAGGACGGTTTTAAATGGTGTGTTCTAATATTTTGCTAAATGTTTTTAATGTTTATGTATGTATATAAGAATTTGGGTCCCAGTATTGAATGTTTGCCGTGCTCCGCCCTGAGTCCCCTTCAGGGTGAGAAGAGCGGAATATAAATGTTTTAAATAAATAAATATGTGCATGTTGAATGTATACCCCTCAGGGAGATAGGGCAGGTTACAAATTTATTATTATTATTATTATTATTATTATTATTATTATTATTATTATTCAAGCCTCAATCTTTATAGACAAGCTAGAAATAACATGAATAATGACAAGGCTTTAGACCCTAATACTGGATCCATACTAAATCCCAACCCATGATAGACTGTCATTGATCTGACTCCAGACTATCTGTATGCCTATGACTCTAACACAGGCATAGGCAAACTTTGGCCCTCCAGGTGTTTTAGACTTCAACTCCCACAATTCCTAACAGCCGATAGGCTGTTACTAACATCATTTTTTGATGCTGGTCATCGACCGTAATAAATAAATATACATAAACATCATCACTTTTCTTCTCCTGTAAGATTTTAAATTTTTTTGCAGTGAAACACCAGTGAAATATCAAAAACTACACAATATATGGTGTGCATTTTATTTCGCCCAATAAAGGTATCCTTGCTTTGTAGATTTTGAATTTAGTTGCATTTCCCTGCATGCTCAACACAACTATCTTTGAATAGATTAACCTGAAATTCTTTATTACACTACAATCTTTCTACATATGGAACAAAGTCCTTATTCCATTCATTCTCACATTTCTGTCACCACAGAAAACTGCCACATAGGTTATAAATGCTGTACAAGCAAGCCTCAGAACTAAATTAAACATAAAATGACACCATTTAAATCCACCTTGGAGAAATTATTTACACGATTACACTTTTTATGCTATGCAATGGAAAAAGCACAAAAAGGAACTGATAGTGCATTGCTGTTGTTCAGTATTATTATTATTATTATAACTTTATTTGTACCCCACTAGCATCTCCCGAAGGACTTGATGCGGCTTACATAGGCCAAGGCCTCAAAACACAATACAACAATACAATACCTAAAGCAAATTAAAAACAGTTAAGCAGAATAAACAACAACAATAAACAATACATTGAGACACTATAAAACTGGGCCAGGCCAGAGTAATGGGTACAAGATTAAAAGTGCTGATGTGGCAGGAGGTATGTAGGATTATAAAGTAAGTGCAGTGTGCAGTGTGCAGTGATCTTAGTTCTACTAAAGTGCTTCTAGGACTTGGTATTGGAGGTTCCTAATCTGAGAAGGCACATCGGAACAGCCAGGTCTTCAAGTTCTTTCTGAAGACTGCCAGTGTAAGGGCCTGTCTAAGATCTCTTGGGAGGGCGTTCCAGAGTCGGGGGGCCACCACAGAAAAGGCCCTGTCTCGAATCCCCACCAAGCGCGCTTGCGATGCAGGCAGGATCACGAGCAAACACAAATTCAGTATGGTCTCTTGGAAAAATCTATCACACATTATACACCTGATTTAAAGAAAAACCATACAAACCACTTAATTTAAGTGCATACTCTCTTTTGCAAACACAAATTTATACAGAGATAGATAAGAAAGAACGGGTGATTTATCATCTTCCCCGTTTGCTTCAATTGAGGACTCTTCTGGATTGGAATCCCCTCCTCAAATGGAACTAGTTGTGATATTAGTGGAAGAGATTCAGAATTTAAGTGGATTTGGTTCCTGGCGTGCAGTTCCTTGTTGGCTTGGACTAGAATGTCATCGCTTTTTCTTTCAATGTTCATGGATTTTTAAAAATCTGAGCATTGTTGTATTTTATAGAAGGAACTGCTAGGTGATATGCAAAATTGTTTTGTTTCCATTTCTGTATCACCTATTATCCAGTTAATTTAATTATTTATGCTATTTCTACCCTGCCCATATCAGCCTGAAGGCGACTCTGGGCTGTTATATAATGCTGCATTATGCTTTTTCTCCTTAGACTTTATGTTCTTACTTTTGTGAGTAGAATATGAATGCTACCCTTGGTTGTTTCTTCTCCTCAATTAGGATGTCTGTATTGATTGCACATTTCAGAACTAAAGGGTCTTTAATCTTTGCAGCCATCTCAGAACACAGAAACACACACATGCATTAATAACTCCAGAAAGTCCTCTTTCGTACAGACTTTAAAGGGGTGCAAGCAAAAGAAGGCAAAAACATATTTTTAAAAAACTGCCTTTCCCCTTCTATTGGAGGTAGTTCCCATGAACAGAACACAACAGAAGGAATACTGTTGTTAGAGTATTCGAATCCAAGATGCAGCAACTGTATACACTTACTGGTACTTGCAAATCTGTCTTCATACTCTGAATAAACATGTAGAAAGTGGAACTGTATATCCCACTGAATATAATGGAACTTACATCGGTCATCATTAGAATGCTTCATTGGTTTTGTAGGAATTAGTCCCAACTAATTTTAGGGGGACTAAGCATCCAAATGGTCAAAAAATATTGTGACGATCCTGTTCTAACATTACATTAATTAGACCAGGGATATATAAAGGGATATATAAATACAGCTCATTTTTCTTAACTGCTTAGGTAAAGGATCAGAGTGCTAAAAATAATGGGAATGACATATTGACATTCTCTGGAGTGAATACATCTATTATTACACATTGCCACCTTATAACCTATAAATTTAATGCACTTACATTTTAGGAAAATTGTAGTGTTCCTGAAGAGAATCTTTCCAAAGTTAAAATATTTCTTTCCCTACAGAGAAAAGAGGAAGTAAAGAGAAAGAGTGGCTAAATTTTTCTTCACAGAGTAATAGCTATATGTCACATTCTCCAAGCAATGTAATATGTACTTAAAAACTCTGGCATAGACACTGAGAACTGGAAAGCCCTGGCCCTTGAGCGCTCCAACTGGAGGTCATCTGTGACCAGCAGTGCTGTAGAATTTGAAGCAGCGCGAATGGAGGGCGAAAGAGAAACATGCCAAGAGGAAGGTGCGTCAAGCCAACCCCGACCGGGACTGCCTTCCACGTGGAAACCAATGCCCTCACTGTGGGAGAAAATGCAGATCAAGAATAGGGCTCCACAGTCACCTACGGACCCACCGATCTTGGAAGACAATCCTACCCGCCTAAGTAAGTAACGTAAGTACTTCTATGTATAAATTATGCTTGTAATCTTACCTATTGCTCTTCCATTGGGAAGGAAGGAAAATACTAAAGCTTCAGTCCTTCATTCACTTACCTGACAGTAAGTCCTACTGATATCACTGAAACTTACTGAGGCCCCTTTCACACAGCTGAATGAAATCCCACATTATCTGCTTTGAAATGGAATATATGGCAGTGTGGACTAAGATAACCCAATTCAAAGCAGATATGTGGGGTTTTCTGCCTTGATATTCTGGGTTCTATGGCTGTGTAGAAGGGCTTTAAATGTGAGTAAAACAAAATGAGGTTAAAGAAGTTGGTTCGCACATACAGTGCAGCTCATTAACATTCAGCGAACAAAAACAACTACATAAGAACTACTATAGTGGTCGTTGTGTGCCCTCAAGTTGTTTCCAACCTACGGTAGCCCTAAGGCGAACCTATCACAGGATTTTCTTGGCAAGAAGAGGTTTGCAATTGCCTTCCTCTGAGCAAGTATGACTTGCCCAGAGTCATCAAATTAATTTCTTGGCCAAATGAGGTCTCAAACTCTTTTCTCCTACACTCACAGTTGGTTCCTAAGACCCCATATACTGTATATGAATAGGTCAACATTATTATCTGCTCCAACTTGGAAAAATAAAAACCAATTCGCCTATGTTTTCATATCTGATCAAAATAGTTCTAAAACACATATAATGTGTATCTTCTGTTCTCTGGAGAATGATGCAGAAGCAATAGCGTCCAACCAGAATTGACCAAAGTTGTCATGTCTGTGTTTGTTTTTTGTTTTTGTTTGCTACATATATGTAGCCATGTGAAGCAGTGCTGAGTGAGGCCCAGGGCATCCTGGTTCAAATCCTCATTCGGGAACACTGAACCAGTCATTGGGATGCTGTGAGTTTTCTGGGCTGTATGGACATGTTCCAGAAGCATTCTCTCTTGATGTTTTGTCCACATCTGTGGCAGGCATCCTCAGAGATTGTGAGGCCTCTTGGAAACTAGGCAAGTGAGGTTTATATATTTGTGGAATGACCAGGGCGAGTGAAAGAACTCTTGTCTGTTAGAAGAAAGTATGAATGCTGCAATTGGACACCTTGATTAGCATTGAATGGCCTTGCAGCTTCAAAGCCTGGCTGCTTGCTGCCTGGGGGATCCTTTTTGGGAGGCGTTAACTGGCCTTGATTCATTCTTGTCTGGAATGCTGTTGTTCTGTATTCACTGTCCTGATTTTAGAGGGTTTTTTTTAAATACTGGTAGCCATATTTTGAAGCTGCAATACCATTAAATGCTAATCAAGGTGGCCAATTGCAGCATTCACATTTGCCTCAAACAGACAAGAGTTATTTCTCCCATTCTGTACATTCTGGATATATAAACCTCACTTGGATATATAAACCTCTCTTGCCTAGTTTCCAAATGACCTCACAACCTCTGAGGATGCCTGCCACAGAATGTGGGTGAAATGTCAGGAGAAAATGCTTCTGGTCATACAGTCCGGAAATCTCACAGCAACCCAGTGATTCCAGCCATGAAAGCCTTCGATAACACATTGAACCAGCCATTGTTTCTCAGCTGAATATACATCACGAAGCACTGGGGGCATAAGAAGAGGGAGAACTATGGTATATATTCTTCCTGAAGGAGTTCTTTGGAAGAGGGGTGGATATAAATGAAAAATAAAATGTATAAGAATTGTCACTTCACACAAAACTTGTCCTGGATTTTCCCTCTTTTTTTGATATTTATCTCTGTTTGTATTCACTATAATTATAAAAGGCAAGCTTCTGATCTGAGCGACAACAGCCAGTGAAGACAATCATTTCGAAGCTTTCCCAGTGCAAATAATCTTGTGCAAATATGGCAACACTGGAGAAGTTCCTTCCATACTTACAGCGGCAACTTCCTTGTGCAAACAAAACTAGCCATTGTGATCTCTGGTCACAACGCCCTCCAGTCTTATCATCCAGATCTCATGATCTTTAATGGCAATTTAAAACAACATCTACACTGGCCCTTAACTCTTTGTAGAATTTGTCTACTTATGTATACATATTCATTACACCACATTAGGCCAATTGGTAGGCCAATTATCATAATATGAAACAAAACATATATTTAACAGTATTTAAAATACATTGGAGACACTTTTCCACTTTTTTTAGAAGGCTAGAAATTTTTCAACAGCAGCATCCTTTCCTCTTTAATGTTTTAATCCTCATTTAATTGAATTGTGATATTTAATTCTGTTTTAATATTTTTAAATTTGCATATTTTAAAATTGTATTGAAATGCTTTTAATGTAAGCCGCTTTGTGGAGAGAAAAAGTGGGATGTAAATAAATATAATAATAATAATAATAATAATAATAATAATAATAATACATAACAATCAAATCCTCTTATGGGAAGTCTGTAGCGGGAAGATGTTACTTGAGAGGAGGCATGGGCAAACTTTGCCCCCCCCCCCCAGGTGTTTTGGACTCCCCCAATCCCTAATGGCCTACTGGCTGTTAAGACTTCTGAGAGTCGAAGTCCAAAACACTTGGAGGGTCGAAGTTTGCCCATGTCTGCTATAGAGGAAAAAGGTGTGATAATCGTTTATTGCTATGGTATATTGTTATGTTATTTTCTGTATCTGTTGATTGTTGTAAGCCACCCCGACTCTTCTATTATTATTATTATTATTATTATTATTATTATTATTATTATTATTATGGGACTTCTACATACTTTTTTGTCATAGAATCATATTATATTATATTATATTATATTATATTATATTATGATGATGCTATATAGATTCATAGAGTTGGAAGGGACACAAGGGCCATCTGTAGCAGGAAGATGCTACTATAGAAGAAAAGGGACTTCTACAGACACTTTTGCCTTAGAATTATATTACATTATTTTAATATAAATTAACATAATGATGGCTCAGACTGACCCTAGAATATGATTTGGACCACATGATTTTAATTGATGTTTTAATGCTATGTTTTTAATGGGTTTGGTTTTAACGTTTTTGTTTATTTATCGGTGTATATGAATATTTGGCATTGAATTGTTGCCTTTGTAAAGCCTACCTGCGTCCCCTTCGGGGTTGAGAAAGGCAAGAGACAAATGTGGTAAATAAATGGCCTGAGTCGCCATTTCGGCTGAGAAAGGCGGTATAGAAGTAAAGCAAATAAAGCAAATAAATAAATAAATAAATATTATGATAATAGAGTTGGAAGGGACAAAATATTATGGCATTGAATATTTGCCGCTGTATGTTGTTAACTGCCTTGAGTATGGAGCCCCCGGTGGCGCAGTGGGTTAAACCCCTGTGCCGGCAGGACTGAAGGTCACAGGTTCGAATCCGGGAAGAGGCGGATGAGCTCCCTCTATCAGCTCCAGCTCTTCATGCGGGGACATAAGAGAAGCCTCCCACAAGGATGATAAAAACATCAAATCATCCGGGCGTCCCCTGGGCAACGTCCTTGCAGACGGCCAATTCTCTCACACCAGAAGCGACTCGCAGTTTCTCAAGTCGCTCCTGACACGATTAAAAAAAAAATGCCTTGAGTCCCCCATTGGAAAGACAGGGCGGGATATAAATAAAGTTTATTATTATTTGAAACACAACAAGATCAGTACACAGCAAACAAGGTCATTCTGCTGGCTGTTGTATTGTATCACATCTCAGACACTTCCCACGTGTCTAGGACTCTGTGAAATAATAATACATGCAGATCCCAGAAGGGTGGCCTTTTGCAACTGACAGATGGTAATTTTGTCAGCGCTGATTGTGTTTAAGTGCAGGCCAAGGTCTTTAGGCACTGCACCCAGTGTGCCGATCACCACTGGGACCACCTTTACTGGCTTGTGCCAGACCTGTTATTATTACAGTGTTCCCTCACTTATTGCTAGAGTTAGGTTCCAGGACCTCCCGCAGTAAGTGAAAAACCGCTGTGTAGGGATGCTCTATTTATTTTAATATTTATACATTATTTTAGTAGTTATACACTATTTTAAGTATTTATAAACTTAAAATAAAGTGAAGGAAAGGAAGGAAAGGTGGGAGGGAGGGAGGACTGAGGAGGGAAAGCGCCTTGGAGAGAGGTTGTGGCAAAACCCCACAAAACAGCATATATATATATATATATATATATATATATATATATATATTGAAATTCTTGAAACAGCGAGTCTGCAATAAGCGAACCGCGAAATAGCAAGGGAACACTCTATTATTATTATTATTATTATTATTATTATTATTATTATTATGCAGTCCAACCCCCTTTTGTTGCCATGCAATCAAATCACTCCCGACAGATGGCCATCCAGCCTCTGCTTTAAAAAACCACCAAAGGAAGGAGGGGGGCACTGCAGGGAAGCACAACCAAACATTAAATGCTCATTCACACTCCAGAATGACAGCTGCTAGGGCAGCAGACTGTGGAATCCTGGGATTTGCAGTATTTGGGGAGGCATGGCTATGCCATGCCTCCCCAAATACTGCAAATCCCAGGATTCCACAGTCTGCTGCCCTAGCAGCTGAAGCAAAATAATACTACTAAAAGCCAGAAGTGTGAAGAGGCTTGAGTTCAGGGTCAGGTTCAGGCCTTGAGTCCAGGGTCAGGTTGGAATCCCAGATGAGGAAGTGAAGCCTGGGCAGCCCTGCTCTCTCTCCTCGCTCACCATGGGAACCGGCAGCCGCCATTTGGAGACCTGCCCGCCCTCCACCGGGTCCGGAAGGCCCGCCAAGAAGAGCGGGAGCAGCCACAGCACCGGCCCGGAGCAGAGCCGCCTCCGTCCTCCTTCCTTCTGAAGCGGCGGCGGCATCATTCCGCAAAGCGCCACCGCGAAACTGTCAAACCGCGAAGGCGCGCCACAGCCCAGGCTCCGCCCCTTCCGCTCCTGGGATTCTGGGCGGGGCTTTGGTGATGGGGCGCCCCCGGATTGGCTCAGGCATCTGTCTCTGAGTTCCAGTGGGCGGGGCGAAATGTCAGATTTACGGCCTGTCATTCTAGTGGTCGCAATGAAGGACTAGTGGCGTAAGAATGTTAGGTATCAATACTGGAGAGTGAATGCAGTTTGAGGGCCCTTCCACACAGCCATATAACCCAGAATATCAAGGCAGGAAATCCCACAATATCAGCTTTGAACTGAAATATATAGTAGTGAGGACTCAGATAAACTAGGTCCCTTCCACACAGCTGAGTAAAATCACACAACTGTTTTGAACTGGGATATATGCTGATGACAATGTCATCTATGCGCATTCAGAAGAAAAGGCACTCAAGACTTGACTGTTTGCTTGTGCATTTAAGTAATCAGATCTAATTTGCCAAATAGTCACTTGAATGTTTTTATATTGTGTAAATGCTATTTTAGATTGTAAGTCGCTCGGAGCACCTTGATGGAGAGCGACTAATTAAGAAATAAAGCGAAGTGAAGTGAAGTGAAAACCTATAAGCCTCTCTAAACACCTTCGCAGAAGTATACGAGAAGCTCGGCCTGTCATTGAACATTGAATCCTCCCTCATTCTCGGATCCTTATCCTGATGATCTGCACCATCCTATCTCCCAAAGTTTTTTTTTTAAATAGCCTTGAAGGTGTCCCTGCTTAGTGAAATCCTCTGTTTTTAATTGCATGTTTTATGTTATCGGTTGTCGTCTATTACATTTCTTTGCATTTTATGCATCAATAGGAGCATAGTGTATAGATCTAGGGAAGTAATGCTACCCCTCTATTCTGCCTTGGTTAGACCACACCTGGAATATTGTGTCCAATTCTGGGCACCACAATTGAAGAGGGATATTGACAAGCTCGAATGTGTCCAGAGGAGGGCGACTAAAATGATCAAGGGTCATGAAGAGAGGCTTAAAGAGCTGGGCATGTTTAGCCTGAAGAAGAGACGGCTGAGAGGAGACATGATAACCATGTATAAATATGTGAGAGGAAATCACAGGGATAAGGGAGCAAGTGATAGCTAAAAGGGTATCAAACTGCATTCAGGGCCCTTCCACAAAGCCATAGAACCCAGAATATCAAGGCAGGAAATCCCACAATATCAGTTTTGTTTTCTGCTTTCCTGGAGACTAGGACACGGAACAATGGCTTCAAACTACAAGAAAGGAGATTCCATCTGAACATGAGGAAGAACTTCCTGACTATGAAAGCTGTTCAGCAGTGGAACACTCTGCCCTGGAGTGTGGTGGAGGCTCCTTCTTTGGAGGCTTTTAAACAGAGGCTGGATGGCCATCTGTCAGGGGTGCTTTGAATGCAATATTCCTGCTTCTTGGCAGAATGGGGTTGGACTGGATGGCCCATGAGGTCTCTTCCAACTCTTTGATTCTATGATTCTATTTTATTTTCTGGTTATTGTTATGTTGTTGTATTATAATGTATGTACTGCATTGATGGGCTTGGCCTCATGTAAGCCGCACCAAGTCTCCTTGGGGGAGATGGAGCAGGGTATAAACAAAGTTTTATTATTTATTATTATTATCTAGAAAACCAATGTGCTCTTCCAGCAGTCACCAGCCAATCATAGAATCATAGAATCAAAGAGTTGGAAGAGACCTCCTGGGCCATCCAATCCAACCCCATTCTGCCAAGAAGCAGGAATATTGCATTCAAATCACCCCTGACAAATGGCCATCCAGCCTCTGCTTAAAAGCTTCCAATGAAGGAGCCTCCACCACACTCCGGGGCAGAGAGTTCCACTGCTGAACGGCTCTCACAGTCAGGAAGTTCTTCCTAATGTTCAGATGCCTTCTCCAATGCCAGAAATATAGCTTAATGGTGTAATATTACAAAATGCCGAGCTTCTCGTATGCTTCTGCAAAGGTGTTTGGAGTGGCCCACGAGGTCTCTTCCAGCTCTATGATTCTGTGATCTTGCCAAGGTAATCAGCATGTGCCAGTGTCAGAAAGAAAAGAAAAAACTCCATTTCCCAGCATGCTGCGCGGGACCTGAAAGCCAAACTCTCCATTGGCTGGAGACTTTGCTCTGCGCTTCCTTATCTCTAAGTGACCCACAACGAGGATTGAGGAGGGCAGGGAGCAGACTTTCCCCTCCCAGAAGAGCTCCGTGGAGAAATGCCATGGCTTCAGGTAGCCAGGAACAAGTCAGGTAAACAACTCACATGATTCTGCAAGAGTTGCTTTGCAAACCTAAACAGAGAGATATAAAAACTAAAGCATGATTGACAGCAGAAGGGAAGAGAAAATATTGTATTTTTGCTGATTAGTCCTCTCCCTGTTCCTTTGGCTTTGATTTTTCATTCATTCTTAATCTTGCAAAGCTAAATAGAGGCTGGCTGTACACTACAGTTAATAGCATGGGTCAGTGCTATGGAATGCTGGGATTTATAGTTTGGCGAGTGTTATGGAATGCTGGGATTTATACTTTTGTTCCATCTGAACATTAGGAAGAATTTCCTGACTCTGAGAGCTGTTCAGCAGTGGAACTCTCTGCCCCAGAGTGTGGTAGAGGCTCCTTTGGAAGCTTTTAAACAGAGGCTGGATGGCCATCTGTTGGGGGTGCTTTGAATGCAGTTTTCCTGCTTCATGGCAGAGGGTTGGACTGGATGGCCCATGAGGTCTCTCCCAACTCTATGATTCTATGAGGCACCGGCCCTCTTTGGCAGAGAAGGCTGAGACATTTCAAACCTGTGTTTCTCAGCCTTCCTAATGCCGTGACCCCTTAATACAGTTCCTCATGTTGTGGTGACCCCCAACCATAAAATTGTTTTCGTTGCCACGTCATAACTATATGTTATGAATCGTAATGTAAATATCTGGCATACAGGATGTATTTTAATTCACTGGACCAAATTTGGCACAAATACCCGATACACCCAAATTTGAATACTGGTGGAGTTGAAGGAATTGATTTTGTCATTTGGGAGTTGTAGATTCTGGGATTTATAGTTCACCTACAATCAAAGAGCATTCTGAACTCCACCAACAATGGAATTGAACCAAACTTGGTGTTGCACCTCAGCAGGAGTTCACCTTGCTCAAAGCACTCACCAGGAAACCAGTCGTGGTATTAAACAGTTTATTGATAAAACACATATTAAAAAGGGTCAGAAGCACCTTAAGCAAATAATAGAGTAAAAATCCAAGTGTGTATATACAAAGCAAGTCCAGTAGGCAAAAAATAAATCCCCAAAACAAGAGTTAAAACTTGAACATCAATCCAGAAAACAAGGAACAAAACAAGAGCTTGAATCCATAAGTAAAATCCTTAACGGAGGAAGCAAAACTTGTCTAGGAATCTTGGGTCTTGAGTTTAGAGCATAACCAGGAACAGGACAGGAGTTTCCCCCTCCAGTAGCCACGTTGCTTGATCTAAAAATCCAAACAGCTGTCTGCCTAATTTAAGGGCTGCAATACATGAAGATGTTCCATTGACCTTGAGAGGCCTGCTTCTGCCTCTCATTCCCATGGCTTTGCTTGCACCTGAATTTCTTCCCCCGCAGGAGCAGCCTGGTATCCCTGTCTAAGCCAGCTGCTTCTTCAGATGAACTCATGTTATCCTCCCTTCCCTGCCTGTCAGCTTTTGAAGTAGTTTCATTCCCACACTCAGAAACAGCATCTTGCTCCAAACCCCCCTCAGTTTTCCTAACCGGAGAACCATCTTGCTCCAATACCCCCTCTGTCTAAGCACCCAAAAAACCATCAGCCCCTGCACACCCAAAATCCTTATTGTCATCAGCTGGCCGAACTACAAAACTTGGTACACAGAACTCCCATGACCAACAGAAAATACTGGAAGGGTTGGTGGGCATTGGCCTTTTGTTTTGGAGTTGTAGTTCACTTGTAATGAACGAGCACTCTGAGCCCCACCAACAATAGAATTGGGCTAAACTTCCCACAAAGAATCCCCATGCCTTGAAGAGACTCCCTGGCAGCCTCCCTCCAGCCTCGCGTGCTCTCCCTTGCCCACACATGCACTGAGCATGCCTTCCTCACCTCCCCACTTGGAGTCTCAGGAATAGCCTTCCCCTTGGCTGAGAGGCTGGCCAGTCACAGTGGAGGAGGGTTTTTGGTGGGAGGATTCGCCATCTGTTTCCAAAAAGGAAAAGAAGGACAGGTGGAGAGATCTTCAGCCTTCTCTGTCAAAGGGATTCCCAAGACCATCAGAAATACATGTTTTCTGATGGTCTATGGTGACTCCTCTGAAACCTCCTTGCAACTCCCTCAGGGGTCCCAACCCTCAGGTTGAGAAACACTGTTATAAACCTACAACTCCCAAGATTGCATTCCATTGAGCCATGGCAATCAAAAGTGGCGTTGAGCTGCATTTATTCAGACTCTTCAGTAAAACAAGCCAACATTGGACAAAATGAGTTATTGCCAGTGTATATGGTTTATACTTCTCTTTTTTCAGTGGGAGGTTAAATTACACTGTCTTTTATCCAGTGTCCAGGATGAGGCCGTGGAGGAAAGCCAGTTTAAGACATGCAGACAGATTGCCTTCTACAGGTAAGGGAAATCTGTCCTCATTGTGTATCATGCCTGGGGAGCTAACACAGGCATGGGGAAACTTGGGGCCTCCAGATGTTTTGGACATCAACTCCTACCATTCCTAACAGCCTCAGGCCCCTTCCTTTCCCCCTCAGCCACTTAGGAATGATGGGAGTTGAAGTCCAAAACACCTAGAAGGCCCAAGTTTGCCCATACTTGGGCTAACAATACACTATGTAACAAAATTTGAAAAAAATCTGTTCCTGGTTTGAAAGTGTTATTCTTGTTTAATTGTATGATACGTAACTTTGAAAGTAGTTGTTATACTCCAGAAACTGCTGCAAACTGTGTTGAATTGGTTGAGACTCTATGAGATAGTCATTAAAAAACAGAAGCAAAATGTGCTGTGGTTTTTGCAGTTTAATAAACTTTTTCCAAATTTTTATGATAGGACCAATTAGGAAGTGACATTTATAACCCAGGAACAAAAATCATGTTACATAGTGATTTGTCTTCAACTCAATGCAGTATATAAGTGAGGTTTTTAATGTTCCAGGCTTAGTTCAATTTACTTCATAAACACAATGCAACAAAGATATATAGATATTTATTCATTGTGTCAGAAGCTAATTGGGTACAGTTATAATCCGTTTAAAAACACAAAGAAAGTTAAAAACTTGGAATTATGCTTCTTCTTTTGTTTGTCGTGCCAGGAGCGACTTGAGAAACTGCAAGTCACTTCTGGTGTGAGAAAATTGGCCATCTGCAAAGACGTTGCCCAGGAATTATGCTAAATGTCCTTTGACCAGAAGCTGGCCTCTTGGAGTGCCTCTGGTGTCGCTGTGAGAAAGTCCTCCATTCTGCATGAGGCAGGGCTCAGGTTGCACTATTGTAGGTGGTCTGTGGTTTGCTTTTCTCCACACTTGCACATCGTGATCTCCATGTTGTAGCCCCATTTCTTAAGGTTATCTCTGCATTTCGTGGTGCCAGAGCACAGTCTGTTCAGCGCCTTCCAAGTCGCCCAGTCTTCTGTGTGCCCAGGAAGGAGTCTCTCCTGGGCACACAGAATTTATGCTATCACAAAGGGCTACCACCTCACCCACTTCATATAAAATCTGCTACAAAACAAAAGCTTTTTTGTTGAGTTCTAGGGCGAGAGAAACAGATGGCGAAAACAGAAGAACGGCCTTCCTCAAGGGAGCGTGCTTGCTCCACCCATGTTTAACATTTACACAAATGAGTCGCTGCCAGAAGGGACAGACAGTTTCATCTATGCTGACGATCGTGTCACCCCCACTAGAGCAGGGAGCTTTGAAATGGTTGAGCTATATAGATTAACAAACATGCCATGGTACAGTTACATCCAGATATACTGTAATTTAGCCCAAAGTTTTGAACAGATTTTCTTGCCAGGTGGTAGCAATCTTGATGAGAACTTCTTTTGCAAATAAGAGAGAGAATATGGGAGCAAAAAAACATGATCTGAGTACCTTACCCATCTACTTTGTATGCTGTTGTGAGAAATGGCCTTACAGTGAGTTGTTTATTGCAGAAAGCATATTAAAAGCCTTTTCTGAAAGGTGAATCTCTTTCTAGCTGAGGTTCTTCATGACAGGAAATTATTCTTTTTTAGCAAAAAAAAATACTTTCACTATTCAAACTCGCTGTTGCAAAAGCTTATGGAGACCAGTTTCAGGATGAATCACATTAACACCACTTCCTCCTTAAATTTCACTACTTCACAATCTTCTCACGATAACTGAGTGTTCATCTACACTGTAGAATGAATGCAGTTTGATGCTACTTTACTGCAATGACTCAATGATTTATAATGGTAAGAGCTATAGTTTGGAGAGGCACCAATATTCTTTGTCAGAGAAAGCTAAGACCTAGTAAAACTATAACTGCCATAATTCCATAGCATTGATCCATGGCTGTTGAAGTGGTGTCAACCCACATTAATTCGACAGTGTAGGTGCACTTTTTGACAATGCAAGTAATTGTAGAAGTAAATTAAGGACAAGAATGTATCATGAAAGGATGATGGTCATAAGGATAAACCAAGAATTCCAAATGGAGTTATTAATATGTACTTTGTTGAAGAAAGAAAGGCTATGAATAAATTAAATTGCATTTGGTTGCTGTGAGTTTTCCGGGCTGCATGGCCATGTTTCAAAAGCATTATCTCCTGACATTTCGCCCACATCTATGGTAGGCAGCCTCAGGGGTTATGAGGTCTGTTGGAAAATAGGCACGCGGGGTTTATATATGTGAAATATTGTGTATTATGTTTTTTACGGTTTTAATTGTATACTGTGTACTGTATATTCTGTTGTAAACCGCGTTGAGTCGCCAGTTAGGCTGAGAAACGGCGGTATACAAGGACAGTAAATAAATAAATAAATAAATAAATAAATAAAATATCGTGGGATGTGTAGGGTGAGAAAAAGGACTCTTGTCTGTTGGAGGCAAGTGTGAATGTTGAATTGGCAAGCTTAGTTAGCATTGAATATCTTTGCAGCTTCAAAGCCTGGCTGCTTCCTGCCTGGGGGGAAATCCATTGTTGGGAGGTGATTAGCTGGCCCTGATTGTTTTCTGTCTGGAATTCCCCTGTTTTCTGAGTGTTGTTCTTTATTTACTATGCTGCTTTTAGAGTTTTTTAAATACTGGTAGCCAAATTTGGTTCATTTTCAGGTTTCTTCCTTTCTGTTGAAATTGTCCACATGCTTGTGGATTTCAATGGCTTCTCTGTGTAGTCTGACATGGTAGTTTTTAGAGTGGTCCAGCATTTCTGAGTTCACAAATAATATGCTGTGTCCAAGTTGGTTCATCAGGTGCTCTGCTATGGCTGACTTCTCTGGTTGAAGTAGTCTGCAGTGCCTTTCATGTTCCTTGATTAGAGTTTGTGCACTGCATTTGGTGGTCTCTATGTAGACTTGTCCACAGCTGCATGGTATATGGTAGACTCCTGCAGAGGTGAGAGGATCCCTCTTGTCCTTTGCTAAAGTATGAAGCCCTCTTGCCTAGTTTCTGACAGACCTTCCAATCTCAGAGGATGCTTGTCATAGATGTGGGCAAAACATCAGGAGAGAATGCTTCTGGAACATGGTCATACAGCCCGGAAAACTCATAGCAACCCAGTAATTCCAGCCATGAAAGCCTTCAACAACGCATTCAGTTGTATTTTCTATTTCTAAACAAATAAAAAACAAAAATTGAAAGATGAAAAGTAAAGTTATGTCATATATTACTTTGGTTTTAGTACACTTCAGAATTCATATAAAGTTGTGCTTCTAGACTGTTTATGTCCTTTTGATTGTATCAGGAGTTAAGTGAACACGTAATTAATTGCAGAAGTCAGTTAACCGAGTCTGTTCCCTTTGCGTTGTTTCAATCAGGAGGCAGAAACATTTGCGTCCTGGGAAGCCCTTATACCGGGTCTTGCTGGACACAGTGGAATTATCCAACAGCAATGTCAAATTCCATATTATCAGTGAAGAATACAAGGTGAGAAATATATTTGAGAAGTAACTGATTAAGAAAAATCTTGGACAATTACAGTAAAAAAATTAAGCTTCCATTTTAGTAGATACTAACTTGGGTACCCGGCGTTGCCCAGGTTATTTGAAAAAAGTCATTTTTTAAATTGTACAAAATGCATAAGGTTGTGGATTAACTGCAACTGACATCTTGCCAGGTTAAGTCTCTGAAACTCCATCAGTATTTCGTTTGTCATGTTGAGAAAGTTTGCTCTAGATGCATTATCGGTGGGATCCGTGTGCACTCTGGCTGCACGGTAAACTACAACTCCCACCATGGTGTGTCAGTCCCCTCAGACCCTTATAGTAGGTTCAGTTGGTCATGGAGGATCTGTGTGATAAGTTTGATCCCAGTCTATTGTTGGTAGTGGTCACAGTGTCTCCAGATGTAGGTGAACTACAACTCCCAGAAATTGAGGTCATGTGAAAAGACAAGTCTAACCCAGCCCAATGTAATTTGTTGTCCACATATAGATTCTAATTATTATTCCTTTATTTTTACATTACCAGGATCCCCTTTTAGTAGAAGTTTATGAAATAGAAGGCAACATTTTCAGACTTAAAATTAATGAAATAACACCCCTTAAACCAAGATATGAAGTCCCTGATGTTCTTATAAAGGAACCATCCAGCCTCAGGTAAGCTATGGAATGTGGCTATTCAGGTGCTTTGCACATCTCATTCAGCATTGTTTAAAATTAGAGACTATTGAGGGTGTAGAAAGTAAGCAATTAACAGAAATTAATACTGCATAATATTTTCCCTTCCTGTTTCTCCACCGGAAGCTCAGTGTTGAAAAACTCTCTGAGGTGAGAGTATCAATTATAAAATTTGCCAAATAAAATAGATTCGGAATGTATGTGCATACAATTCATTTTTCATCATTTATTCCCATTGCTTAATTTGGGTGATCTGCATTCAGAATGTGATTGAAGAACTCTTTCATATCAGAACATATTGTTGGGAAATCGGAGCGGTTAGGCTCAAAAATAACCTCAGTTAGGGTAATTCCACCAAAATGTAGCAGAGTACCAGGAGTAGGCTCTATAAGAAGTAGAAACTTAGATGTGGTGAGCAGGAATTGCCTTATAATCTCCTCCTCTGAACCAGCTAGGACGTTAAGATTGTCTGGGAAGGCCTTGCTCTCGATCTCGCCTTCGTCACAAGTACGTTTGGCAGGGACGAGAGACAGGGCCTTTTCAGTGGTGGCCCCTCAGCTATGGAACGCCCTTCCCAGAGATATTAGATTGGTCCCTTCTCTGTTAGCATTTCGTAGGAAGGTTAAGACCTGGTTATTCAAGCAGGCATTTGAAAAGGCAGTGTAACAAATATTGGAACATGAAACGACTAGATGACGAGATTGGATCTTGATTTTAACTAAGAGACACCATGAGTTACGTAGTATTGACTTTGTAATGTTTGTATATTGATGCTATGGTTTTTAATTGTTTTAATCTGTTTTATGATGTTCAAGCATTGAATTTTGCTACTGTAAACCGCTTTGAGTCGCCCCAGGGCTGAGAAAAGCAGTATATAAATTGAGTAAATAAATAAATAAAGAATCTTTGGGATGGCCGAGGATTGCAGAGTCAATCTTTAGATTCAAGAGATGTATTAAAGTAAAAATGAAATACATTATTGATCGAAAAGTCTTGCTACTTCCTCACACTAGAGAAATGACTCCACTTTAAATCCGGTTTCTGTCTCCTGTAGAATTCTGGGATTTGTAGATTGGTGAGGATGTTAAAGGCTTGACCCTAAACTACAAACTCCAGAATTCTGCAGGAGGCAGCAACTGGATTTAAAGTGGATTAATTTTCTAGTGTGATGAGGTAGTTAGAGCTAACTAACTTGCTAAATCTCATCTTCTAAAGAAGGTAAAAGGTACAAAAGTCCATGCAGCTACATTTTACCTACAGAGAGGCAAAATGCGTCCTCACAGAGAGAAAAAAAAGAAGTAACATGGTGGAGACTGCATGGCTTTCCCGGGGCAATTTTAAACTTAAAAGGAAGTTGCGTCACAGAATTTCATTAATACGTCATCAAAGGGTGGGGGAGACAGTGGCTTAAAAGTAAAGACAAAAACAAAGCCTTTTAAAAACATAATGTAGGGAAAAGAATCCCCGAACTTGGCCCTATCTCTAGTCTAGCTACTCATTGAGGACTAGAAACTTGATGAAACAAAGACTTGTGTGTGCAGTCCAGGGATGAAACCCAACACATACATCTCTATGTTCATATTTTGAGTGTATACAGGTATGAAAAGATACTACATGTTTCCCATATAATTACAATCTGCTGGTTTAATAGGATCATTCAGTTGATTTACTGTTGTACATGATTTGAGGATGAATTTTCAAAAGTTTTATCTGTTATTGTCTCTCTGCATTTCCTAGGCTAACTATGTTAGAGAAAGATGCAGACAAGCTTGTGTTGGCTTGTGCCAGTGAAGACCAACAGCTCCACATAACAGCAAATCCTTTCCAGATACAACTTGTTTCTAAAGGTGAAATGGTTCTGAGCATCAACTCAAATGACCTATTGTATTTTGAGCAGTTACAGCCACCACCCCAAACCAGGTATATAATTTTACTGTCTAGGTGGGTGCAGTTTAGGAGATAGTCATACATCTAAGACTGTAATATTTCACATTCTTTCTGAGAAACACATCTTATTCAAATTAGCAATGCTGATTTGTAGCTAATTATATAGAGAGATGCCAAGTAATTATTCCTGATTTTTTAAAATATATATATCACAGGACATCTACATTGCAAGAAAAGAAAGATGGATCCACAAATTCTTCTAAGGTAAAACTAGTTAATCGACTTGTGAATTTGTTGAAGAGACTAATTGGATTCCCTTTTAAAAATATTTTTTATTTTATCATAGTTCAATACATTTGTTATATATTGTTTATTTTACAGCAGATACATATTATTCAATACAACATACCATACTTTAACTTTTGGCATCTACTGTTATTTTTCTGCTTATACATATTATCTATCCCTCATTACTGTGCACCTCCCCCCCCCCAAGCCATAGCTTTTACATATCATCTGTCCAAAATTTCCATTCTTCTTGTGGAGGTAACTTTCGTTCTTTCTTTTTAAATCCTTTTTCAATAAATTTTATCCATACATCATCAAAATCACTTTGTTTCCATATACCTCTTTTAAACTAATCAGTTTCCCAATGGTAACAATGGGCTAGGCCAGGGGTCCTCAAACTTTTTAAACAGAGGGCCAGGTCACAGTCCCTCAAACGGTTAGAGGGCCGAATTATAATTTGAAAAAAAACATGAATGAATTCCTATGCACACTGCACTTATCTTATTTGTAGTGCAAAAGACACTTAAAAAGAATATAATAATTAAAATGAAGAACAATTTTAACAAATATAAAGTTATTAGTATTTCAATGGGAAGTGTGGGTCTGCTTTTGGCTGATGAAATAGGATTCTTGTATTTGTTGTTGTGCTTTCAAGTCATTTCAGACTTAGGTTGACCCTAAGCGAGGGCCGGGTAAATGACCTTGGAGGGCCGCATCCGGCCCCCGGGCCTTAGTTTGAGGACCCCTGGGCTAGGCTATTAAGAATTGTGGAAGTTGAAGTCCAAAACACCAGAGGGCCGAAGTTTGCTCATGCCAGGGCTAAAGGATGACTGAGGATGTCATCAGAATGTACTAAGTCAGTCAGGTCCTCCATTCTTTTGCTGCTTTACAGTTCCCTCTCATTCCACTCTACCCACTCTTATTTCTGATCAGTGATTTTAAAGTAATTGAAAATGAAAATGCCACATTCTTTACTGGGTATTTAAACTTCTCAGTAGATTTTTATGCCTGAAAGTTTGGTATGGAGGCTTACTTCTGAATGGGGATGTCTTGAAGCAAGCTGACCTTTGCTGGTTTGAAGGTTTCTGTATTAGGACCTTCTTCTTAGTAAGCATATGTAGAATTGTGTTCTTGGTTGGGAATATCCATCAAAACATGAATTGTGTATTTATTTATTTATTTATTTATTTATTTCAGTTTATTTACTGTATGTACCACGTTTTTCACCCCCTGGGGGGATTTAAAGTGGTTTTCAAAATAGACACGGCAAAAATGTAATGCCAAACATACATGTGAAAAACCAAAACATAAAAACGACATTAATATATAACTACTAGCCACGTTGCTGTGGCCCAGTTTGTGTATATGTGTTTTGTGTGTGTATATATATATATGTGTATATGTGTGTGTTTATATATTTCTATATATGTGTGTATATATGTGGTTTTGCGCATGTAATGTATTTTTATTTTATTTTTTGCTTTTAAAATCTCTTCTGCTGTGATAGTCACTTGTTGGCCTAATAGGTGTATTGTGTCAAAATTTGGTGTCAATTCGCCCAGTGGTTTTTGAGTTATGTTAATCCCACAAATGAACATTACATTTTATAGATGAATTAGACTAATACATCATATTAAACCATAAAACATAAGCCACATTTAGACATTAAAACATATTATTATTATTGATAATAATAATACTTTATTTATACCCCGCCACCATCTCCTCAGGAGACTCAGGGCGGCTTACATGAGGCCAAGCCCAACAATATAAACATTAAAATCACATAATCCAAAAACCGTAATCTGAGACCATTCCAAATAAAAGATTTACATTTGCCTTTGCCCAGTTTACTTTGGCCTCTCTCCCCACATCCTTGACCCTATCACATGGTGTTAGACCCACCCACTGGCACAATGTAGCCCAAGAGTAATTTGTGCCAGAAAGTTTCCCTGCCTTAGATTTTTCTAAGAAATGCAGCTGGCACCTATAGTAATGTGAGAGTTGATTCCAAATTTGAAAATTAGATTGGCCGTTTATGAAAATCCACTTATTTTTTCTTATTTTTTCTTATTTTTGCCCATGCAGAAAGATCAGGATGACCCAGGTCTCTGGGAAGAGAAATTTGGCAACTTTTTAGACATCAAAGCAAATGGTAAGTTTAAGGAAATGTTTTGACTTTCGTTCATATCCAATAATATTTTTCTAATATGGGTTTTTGGTGGGTGGGATTGCAAATGAGTAAGATATTTAGTACTACAAAGGTTCCTAATCACAACAGAGTGATTAGGAACATATACAGTGATTAGGAACATACACAGTTCATGGACTGATAAGAAACCTTTTAAATACCTGTAGTAGCTAAGTTCTCATGAGTTAGCATCATGCTAAGAGTAACACCGAGGGCTGCTGGCTGAGTTGTTTCCCTGCAAAATACAACTATATCCTCTATGCTCACCACCACCACCACTATGCTTTCTGCTATAACAATAAATGTCAATCCCTTAAAAATTGCAAAGATATGCTGTATTCAAGATATAAGTTGTTAGAAGAGCAACAGATCAGGAATACAGATTACTTTGCTTCCTACCAATGGGAGAAATAGGCAAATGGGGGTGGCTGGAACATGCATGAATGCACGGCTCATTTACAGTAAACCAGAATTCTCCAATTTAATTGCTTCTCATTGCTTTTGATTGTGGCCATTGGGTATATTTAATTAACAGACTGGAGCTGATGGACAGATGAACCTGCTTTGCTTATAATATACACTGAAACCAGGTGGCTCAATCCCTTACCACTCTGATTCTTAGCTGAATTCTGTTTTAGCATCATTTGGAGACAAGCTACTAACAACAGCATATCTATATTTAGTAGATGACTAAGAACTACAATAGAGGTTAGTTTTAAATAAATTATTAAGCAAGGTATTTTTATGTTGTACATTCCATTATCTCAGATTGCTTATTCTGTCTTGATGCTCTCCTCCCAGGTCCCAGCAGCATAGGTTTAGATTTTTCTTTACCTGGATTTCAGCATGTCTATGGAATACCTCAGCATGCAGAAACACTTCTCCTTAAAAATACCAGGTAATTAAGTTAGATGTTCATTTAAAGGTGGGAAGAGTTCTGAGTCAGTGGTGTCCCAAGAAGGATGTAGGAAGTGCAGAAGGCACTGAGTAGATATCATCAACGGAGCACACCTTTGGTTCACAATGGCACATGTGAATCCCCCACCCCCATTTTAAAAATAAACTATTACCGTATATACTCAAGTATAAATCGGCCCAAATATAAGCCGAAACAACAAATTTTACCCCCAAAAAACTAGGAGAATGTATTGACTCAAGTATGAGCCAAGGGTGGGAAATGCAGCAGTTACCGGTAAATTTCAAAATAAAAATAGATACCAATAAAATTACATTAATTGAGGAATCAGTAGGTTAAATGTTTTGAAAATTTACCATATTTCACAGAAAAACAGTAAACTAGCTCTGTGGAAAAATAGGGTCAACAAAAACAATATGGTATTTACAATAACTTTATACTAATCATCATAATATAACTTCATTTGTATCCCAGCCTACCTTCCCATGGGGACTCAGGTCAGCTTCCAACATAGTAACAGGCAAACATTCAATGCCTATATAAACAATGCAGAGCTAGATATAGATCTATAATTATATATACTAATTTATCATATGCATTTCCCCCTGAAACGTTTGCAAATCTTCTCCCAAAGGGTCTTGGGGGGAAAATGTCTATATATCTGTAGGAGAGATTAACAGATATTTATGGGGAAAATGCTTTTATAAGATTAATGGATATTCCTGACTTGCAAGGGCTTCTCTCCCTCTCCAGTGAGCCAGGGAGGATTTGGAAAAGAAAACACACTGATAAGGGAGGGGAAGAGAAGAGAGAAATAACAATGGTCTCTAGGCTCTGCTGCCAGCTTGGCCCCATTATAAACCGAGGGAGGCTTTTTCTGCCCTAAAAAGGGCTGAAAAACTCAACTTATCTTTGAGTATATACGGTACCTTGGGTGACTTCTTTTAATAGTGCCATTTGCCTTATAAGTCTACGATGAACTCTCTAACGCCCATCACTTTCATTGAACAAAACCAAACAGTATGACTGCATCTGATGTAAGCAAAGTGCTCTGAATAAGCGAAACATCTGTCTCTTGTTCCAGCCATGAGGATGTATACCGACTTTACAACCTGGATGTCTTTGGATACAGGATCCACAGTAAAATGGGTATTTATGGTTCAGTACCCTTGCTCCTAGCACACAAACCTGGCAGAACCATTGGGGTGTTTTGGCTGAATTCCTCTGAAACTTTAGTAGAGATTACAACTAAAGCTGCAATGAAGGTGAGAACAGCACCACAGTCTTATTCATTTAAGAAATTGTTGTCACAAGCACATTGGAGTGAATGGCATTCTAAAAGTATATCCTGATAATGGTGCAAAATGGATGTTGAGTTGGCTTTCCATCTGAGATATCTAAGACTGGAGTATGCCTAAAAATGCATCTCAGACTGCTTGGAAAAACTTGTATACAGTTGTTATTCTCTCATTCTCTTTCTCTCTGTGTATACATGTGTTTGTCATAAAGGTTTTGCCTTCCCAAACTCCAGATGTCTCAAAGCGAAGGGCGTTGCCTCAAACCGATGTGTGCTGGATGTCAGAAAGTGGAATAATAGATACTTTCATCCTAATGGGGCCCAGCCCTTTTGATATTTTTAAGCAGTATGCACAGTTGACAGGTACGATCTCATATTGAAAATACTGCATTTCATCATAATTCATACTGTTTCATTGAACAGTATGAATGTTTCCTAACATTGTTTGAAAATAGAAGACAACAAAAAAGGACGCTTCAAAGGTTTCCATAGCACATCAAAAAGTTGATGGAAAAGGAAAATGGTATCTATATGCATTTAAAAATAATTGTGAAAGAATAATTGTGAAAACAAAGCCTTAGAAACATATTCACATTTTTTTTAAAAAAATAGGAGCTCACAAATACTGTAAGTTCATTTATCTGTCTGTCTGCATTTCGCCTATGTATAATAAGTTAGTATCACTGGTAATTATGGTACCACAAGGAATTAGTCGAGATTGAGCTTCCCTTATCCAGAATTCCAAAATATTCCAAATTACAAAATTGTTCCATCAGTAACTGAGGTAATGGTACGAGTTCTTTGTTTTCTGATTATTGAATGTACACAAACTTTGTTTCATGCCTATATGTATTTTAAAATATGTACAGGCAGTCCATGCATTATGAACATACATGTAAATAGGTTTTGCAGTGTAACTCCAGCTCTCTTCCCCCCCCCCCCCCCCCATATATGCTTTGAATGGCATAGGGAAGGTTTAACAAACTTTTTGGTGCTCATTTTGAGGTCTGTGCCCCTGTTCAAATTTCACCTTACTTTCTGTCCCTATGATTGGATTTTGAAAAAAATTGACTTGTGTAGAAATAAGGATTGGTGAGAAAGCTTCAGTGGAGACACATTTTCCCCATGATAAGTCTCTCAAGAGTGAAATTCCCTTCCAAGGGGTAGATTTCTCTCACTTCCTGCTCTCTCACTCCCGTTCTTAACTATGAGTAGTTAGCAAGTCAGATGTTTGTAACTTGGGGACTGTTTTTGTATAAGACCTCTTTCAGGTTATGTATGTAAGGTATCTATGATACAGTATTTATTCAAATCTAATGCTCACCTTTTTTTGGGCTAAATTACCTTCTCAAAATTAGGGTGCACATTAGATTTGTGTAATAATCTTGGTTCTGAGCCAAAGCAAAAGGGGAAGCTGCTCCAGGAGCACCTGGAGCTCCTATTTGAGGGATGTCATCTATAATTTAATTGCTGTGGCTCAATGTTACGCAGTGCTGGGATTTGTAGTTTGCTGAGGCATCAGCATTCTTTGGCACCCTCCATGACTATAGCATTGAGCCACCGTAGTTAAAGTGGATTCATTCTACAGGAGGCATGGGCAAACTTCAGCCCTAAAGGTGTTTTGCTCTTCAACTCACACAATTCCGAACAGCTGATACCAGCTATTATGAATTGTGAGAGTTGTTCCAAAACACCTGGAGGGCCGAAGTTTGCCCATGCCAGGCCTAAAGCATAAATACACCCAAGACAAGGCCTTCTTTGTGATAGCCCTTCGGCTGTGAATCTCCCTCCCTTATGAGATTAGATTTTCCCCATTCCTCCTGATCTTCTGGAAGAAACTCAAAACCTGGCTGTGGGATCAAGCGTTTGCAGAATAGACTAAATTACTAGTGAAGATAAGGTTTCAGTGGACCGCAAAGGACTGATTTGGATGACGATTTGAACCAGCAAACTGTTTTAATGTATATTTATAACTATTTTAATGTATGTTAATTGCATTTTATGTTATGTTATTATATTGTGTCAGCATCGAATAGTTGCTTGTTGGAAACCATCCTGAGTCCCTCTTTGGAGGTTGAGAAGGACAGGGTATAAATGTTCTAAATAAATAAATAAATAAGATTTTCTTTTCCATTACTGAAAGCTTTGGTGTTCTATTACTTTTCTTTTTAAAGAAGGAAATTATAAGAATTCAACTACTGTAATGCACACATTTTTGGCCAAATTGTAAAGAGTACTATTTGCTGCTACAAATTACATTCGCCATCAAAAACTCTAATGTGAGGTGCACATTAGATTAGATGGCACATTAGACTTGCGTAAATACAGGTATATAAACACATTTCATGTTTGGACTTGTATCCCATCTCCAAAGAATTCCATTATGTACATATATGCAAATACAAATATTCCAAAATCTGAAAAAATCCAAAACACTCCAAGCATTTTGGATATTTTTGTTTGTTTTATATAACACATTATATATCAAAATTTATGTTCTTAGGGATCTCCCATCTTGACATTGACCATATTTTCAGCTAGGTTTCTGCGTCGTGTGCTTTCAAACTGTTGCCTTGGGACCATGTCTTATCACTTTTGGGCAAAACAACTTAATTCCTGCTTGTAAAACAGTCAGTCTGATCTCTTGACTGACAAATGTGTACAATCTTCTTTCTAGTTTCAAAGAAAATAACCTGTGCTATATTTTAAAAATAAAAGGCATCATATTGTGCATTTCTAAAGCAATAAATATAGTACTCTAGTAGCAAAACCTGCAGTGTAGAAATGTCCCTCACAAGCAGGTGCTAACAGACCAAGTAAGAGCAAAGACTTCAGCATTTAATGGTCAGTTTGGTATTAGTATGAATGGCAGCATTATTGTTTATGTCCTTTTTGGTAGGTACTCAAGCCCTGCCTCCGCTTTTCTCCCTTGGTTACCATCAGTGCCGTTGGAACTATGTAGATGAGAAAGATGTAGAAGGGGTTGATGCAGGTTTTGATGTATTCAACATCCCCTACGACGTTATGTGGCTAGACATTGAGCATACTGATGGAAAGCGGTACTTCACGTGGGATAAGGAGACATTTGGCAACCCTATGAGGATGCAAAAAAATATACTCATGGAAAAAAAACGCAAGGTATGTAATGCAAGAAAAAATAAATTGGGGGATGTTTTTATGTAGAGGTTTGTAATTAATGTGTCGTGTCATTTGTATATATCATATATACTTGAGTATAAGCCAAGTTTTTCAGCCCTTTTTTTAGGCACCTTGGCTTATATTCGAGTCAAGGTTTTTTATTATTTTACTCTGTTACTATTATTATTATTATTACATTTACATTATTTTACTCTATTATTATTATTACATTTACATTATTTTACTCTATTATTAATAATATTACATTTACATTACTCTAGTATATTATTATTACTACATGTATTATTTTACTCTTATTACTGTTATTATATTTCCATTATTTTACTTTTTTATGATTATTACTTTTATTACATTTATTATTTTATTCTCTTTATTATTATTGGAAGGATAAGTAAGCACATTTACATTTAAGAAGGTTAGAATAATGGTTTAATAGAGTTGGACAGTCTTATCTTAAATTACAGTTTTATGTAAATATTCAAAAACATTTAACCTACTGATGCCTCAATTCATGTAATTTTATTGGTATCTATTTTTATTTTGAAATTTGCCAATAGCTGCTGCATTTCCTACCCTCGAGTCAATACGTTTTCCCAGTTTTTTTGTGGTAAAATTAGGTGCCTCGGCTTCTATTCGTGCCGGCTTATTCTCGAATATATACAGTAATTGTGCTGAATTAAAACACTCATTTCCACCCAGGTTTTAAAAATAAATCTTTTGACTATGGAGCTATTTAGAAAAAGGATTTAAAATCCTAAGGCCATTTCTGACTAAGGATTTTGTTCAGATGGGATTTGTCCTGTGAGGCTGAGAGAGTGTGACTAGCCCAAGGTCACCAATTCAGTCTCTGTACCTTCTCATTTAAAACACTCCCTATTTCCTTATCTCCTCCGACTCCTTTTTAAAAATCAGATATTGACCAAAAGACAGCCAACAAAACACAATATAGAACCAGTAGCGACTGCTAGTCACTTGGACTTCAAGTCACTACTGTGGAATGTTTGAACTAAAAATAAACCTTTCTGTGGCATATCCATCTGACACAAATAAATTTATCTTCCTGTTTCTCATTTTGGCAGCTTGTTGTCATTCTGGACCCGCATATTAAAGTTGATCCTTTGTACACCATATACTCACAAGCAAAAGAGAGAGGATATTTTGTAAAAGACCGTAAAGGTGGGGATTTTGAAGGCATCTGTTGGCCAGGTAATACAATCTTGCTTCGATTCTTACAAATTCCATTATAAGAGCAAGTTGAAATGGATTTTCTTGAGTTAGAATGGACTTTGGCTGGACTTTCAGTCTACAATAAGAGGAGCAACTTGTCCTTACTATGGTGTGGGAAAGAACAGCAGGCAAGAGATGTAGGTAAAGGCAAAACCTATATTAGGACTTCCTCCATAGGGACTCTCCATCTCCTTCATGGACCACTGATACTAGTTGCCCTGTGGAAAGCAAGGAAAGAATGAAGCAAGCAAGAATTGAGGTTGGCAACCACAGTTACAGGCCCCCATTACCTTCTCAGAGCTAGCAGTCACCAGCTGTCTTCTTAAAAAGACCATCAACACAATCAACCCTCCACATTTTCCAATTTAATTTGGGGGAAATTATTAATCATGGATTTGATTGATTAATATTATGTATCTTTTGACTATAGAGGTATTCAAGAAGAGGTCTTAGTATTACTAATAATATTACAATATAATGGTATAGTACAATATAGTAATATATAATACTGATTTTGTGCTATGCTAATTATATATACTCTGAGGACTTTAGTCGGGAACCGAGGGGTATAAAGCTGAATTAATAGAGAGTGAAATGTGGAATATGGCCCCTAACCAATATAAATTAATTCACTTGCATCTGTTTTTGAGAATTAATTTACATTGATTAAGGGCCATATTGCACACAGCATTTAATCTGTTCATGCATTTAATATCAAGATATTTTTAACATAACACCATCCATGTTGAATTACTGCAAGACACTCTATGTGGGGCTGCCTTTGAAGACAGCCCAGAAACTGCAACTGGTACAAAGGTCGGCAGCCAGATTGCTAACTGGGGCTAATTCTAGGGATAACCCTTTTAAAACAGCTACACTGGTTGCTGATACGTTTCTGGTTCCAATTCAAAGTGCAGGTCATCACCTATAAAGCCATAAATGGTTCAGGCCCTGTCTATCTTTGTGATCGCATCTCCCCCCCCCCCCCCCCCCCATGTGCCCACATGAGCAATAAGAATTGCCAGGGAGGCCCTCCTTTCGGTTCCGCCACCATCACAAGCGCGGTTGGTGGGAATGAAGGAGAGGGCCTTCTTGGTGGTGGCCCCCTGGCTTTGGAACGCTCTCCCCAGGGATATTCGATAGGCCCAGACTGTCCTCCTTCAGGAAGTAATTGAAGACTTGGATGTTTGGACAAGCCTTTGAAAATGTCTAACCCCAATGGTCTGCAATTAATGACAGAACACTTCACTTTCATCCCATGCCCTAGTTCATGAGCTACAACTTGCACTATCCTATTCCTGGTTACAGTTGGCCATGATTTACGACAGCTCTCACCATAGGTTTCTGGTCACTGTTTTGAGTTAAAATCATTGTTTTATATGGTTTTATTTTTATTGTATTATGTATTTATGTGTTGTTCTAGGCACATTGTGCCGTATGTAAGCCTTCGGGGAGATGGAGGCAGGGTACAAAAATAAAGTTATCCACTGTGGAAAATGAATAATTGTGCAGACAGTCTGATAGATAACCATTCCTTCCTTTCTGACATTTAAATGATAAATAACCTATTTGTTTGATCCTGAAAATGGTTATTATCCCCATTGCTACAGGTTCCTCTTCTTACTTGGATTTCACCAATCCTAAAGTCAGAGACTGGTATGCAGAGCAGTTTGCATTCAAAACATATAAGGTTTGTGTCTTTCTGCTTTGACTCCATGTTACAGGATCTTTTAAAGGGACAGTGGGGTGGGATAACCTGAAATAAAAACCAAACTGTAAAGAAAGTAATTAAGAGGACTTGTATTTGAAAACTATAAGTCAGAATGCTTTTAAATATATTGTGAACGAGTGAAGGTGGGGTAATTTTTGCACAGGAAGATAAGACAAGACCTTAAGACACCAAGGAGATAATCCAGCCCATTCCTTTCCTTTGGAGGCTTTTCTGGAAGCAAGAAGATTATAACATTTCATCTTTTTTCTAAAAAAAAATGCAAATTCATCTGCATTGAGAATGGTTTATTTAAGATGAACCTCATAATTTCACAATTTAAACGTCATCCTAAAAGAAAACCTATTTGATATCATGGATGGTCTCCATGCACTTTAGTCCCAGATCCTCGTGGATCCAGGATGGATCATCCACATAAACAAAATAAAGCAAAAATAACTTTTCTATAGTCTCCAAAGAAGCCAGTAGTTTATAAAATTTGGGTTTTCCACTGTCAACAAAGCAAATGCCCAAAATATACCAATTGGAAGAACTATATTGGCTACTGTCAGTAAAACCTTTGGAGCAGATTTGGGGGTGCTGGAGGTAGTAGTGCAAATTGGATTTACTTAAAATCCCTCTGTCCATCCCAGTAATCGAAGCCCTTGGTTGTCCGTGGGATGGAAACTGAGTTTCATCTGTAACATATAACAGATGCCACTTAATTATGTCTAATATACCTACTCTTGTCGCTTTGATTTTGTTTTACACTTTTCAGATTTCTAGTTCACTTAAACCCAGTTTGAACTGACAGGTTAAAAGGTGATTAGATATTGCTTTTCAGGGTTCCACTGAAATCCTCTTTGCTTGGAACGATATGAATGAGCCTTCGGTCTTCAGAGGGGTGGAACTCACCATGCAGAAGGATGCTGTCCATTATGGGAAATGGGAACATCGAGAGGTTCATAATCTCTATGGTTTTTATCAGGTATTTATTTACTTTAAATAATTATATCCCACCATCTCTCTAGAGATCTCAAGGTGGCATACAATAAACCCAACCTAAGAATTTAAAGCAGTATGAATAATTAAAATAATTTTAAAATACTAAAAACAGAGATGCAGAACATATAGCATCTACCAATTGCCATCTGCTCAACCATAGAAAACCATGATAACGATATCTAAGAAAATAGAGGTGCTGTTTATCCTATGCAATTTTATGAATCAGTGACCCAAATAACCCCAGAAACAGGTCTAAAAACTGCAACACCCAGAAAAACACAGCAATTTGTTTTGTTGGGCTGTATATTAATTCTTTTAAGAAAAAATGTCACTGTTGCATTTCAGCAAATGGCAACGGCAGAAGGACTGATCAGACGGAGTGGGAATTTGGAGAGACCATTTGTTCTTACACGTTCTTTTTTCGCTGGATCACAGAGATATGGTAAGTATGGAGGAAGCCTCAACCTAGAGCAGTAGTTCCCAACCTTTTTTTGATCAGGGACCATTTTGACCAGGGACTACATTAGTACCAAAAAGGTTATGAATCAGTCTTTGAACAACTTTAGATTTGGTTTGGTTATTTGGAGTGCTGATTCAGAAAATTGCACTGGATAGACCACACCAGCTCTAGTTTCTGATACAGAACATATGCCATCCAGTAGTCACCATCTGCTCGCCCACAGCAAACCATATTTAATAATCTAGGGCTGATGTGGTCTATCCAAGGGGGCGGGGCTTGTCAGTGACAGGGAAGGAGTGGCAGGCGGTGTGAAAAGAGCAGAAATAAAATTGAATAAATAAAGAGGAAGGAGGCTTGTGGACCAGATTTTTGTCCTCACAGCCCACTGGTGGTCTGCTGCCCACAAGTTAAGAACCACTGATCTAAAGAGATCCAGATTGTCACCATATATTTATTCCAGTAGCATTTTGGATGCTACTGGAATAAAAGTACAGATTTTTTAAAGAGATGGTCAAGCAAAAAAGTTGCCGTGTGCAATGAAATTGTTGTGTTTCTTTTTCAAACTGGTCCAACCCTAGCTTGGTTCCTTCTCAGGGATGTTGGTAGAGTTCATTTTACCATAGCAGGGATGTTTTTAATGCAGCACCTCTCTCTTTCTCGTTCAGCAGCAGAGTTTTTGCCAACAGTGCTATCTGAGACCTTTTAGCTTCAAATGCCAAGGGTTGAATTTGAATACTTAAGACATGCAAAGCATCTGTCACACCATTGAGCTGTCTAGGTTGTCAACACAAAACCACAGATGGCTCCTATACATTGAATGGTTGTGTTGAAAAGGGAATTTCAGCAGATGTTGCTTTTTACTTGGTTACATGACAAACCAACTCCTGCTCAAATTCCCTTTTTTATACAGCCATGAAACATAAAAACCATGGGGCTGTCTCTAGTTTCAATGTTACTGAGTTTTTACATTTCCTTACATGGCAGACAACTTAATTAAGGAACACTGTTGTTTAATAGATCCCAAAGTATAGGATTGGAAACCCAGTGGTACATAATGAGAGCAGCTTAATATTAGATTGTCGCGGTCACAGTGTGCACTTTTAAGTTAATGAATGGTTGGAGCATAACTCACTCCATGATTTTCTGAAGTGGGTGTTGATATTGCTAAGATACATAGTATTTAATTTACTAATGTCCTTTTCTTTTAATGGGAGGTGAATATTAAAGTTTATTTCAATATAATCCTTTTTCTCATATTGTAATCAGTGTGTTTTATGACAACACAGCGTAGCAGTCATGGTAGTGGTGCCCAATGAATACAGGACTGGCTCATAGCTTACACCGCTTATAAAGCCAGGATAGAGATTTCAACCAAAACAACCTGAAAGGTTATTAATTTAAAACTAAAACTTATTTCACTTGTTTTTACACCCTTGTAATTACAGCCTTAATGGTTGATCTTGCTATTTCCAGGTGCGGTATGGACTGGAGACAACAAAGCGGAGTGGAGCTACTTGAAAATCTCCATTCCTATGTTGCTCACAATCAGCATTGCAGGGATTTCTTTCTGTGGAGGTAATGATCTTGTAAGCTAAGCAGGATCAGCTCTGGTTCGTACTTGGATAGGACACTGCCAACAAATACCAGGTGCTGTAGGCTGCATAGCAGGGGATAACCACCTCTGAGTATTCCTTGTCCAAGAAATCCCTATAAAGTTCATGGGATCACCATAAATTGACAGGGGACTTCAAGGCGCATACACTCAAGAGCTTGTATTTTCCTAACAATGTAAAGGGAGCCATTTCACGTTATACAATGACAAGACAGACAACTGTACATAGATAGAGATATACAGGCTTTCCCATTTTCGACATCTTGGAAGCTTGTGCTCGGTTCCAGCTACGAGGTGGGGTGTGCTATCGCTCCATCTTCCCTTCCTAAGAGCTTTGTTTATAAACTTCCTCCTTGATGGAATCACCAGCATTTATCTGGCATTTGCTTATGGGTGCCTTAAATACCTCTCCGCTTAAAACGGTACCTATTTATCTACTCACATTGCTGTTTTCAATCTGCTAGGTAGGCAGAAGCTGGACTGAAGTCTAGGAGCTCAGTCCAACCCAAGATTTGAACTGTCAAACTTTCGACTGGCAAGATTTACTGCAGCTGGCAGTTAACCTGTTGTGCTAAAGCCCATTATGTCATGATGGAACATGGGGACCTGCCTCATCCTAAGTCAAACCATTGAACCATCCAGCAGGAAGTTGTTTATTCCATCCTTACTCTAAACAGCAGTCTGAGGATGAATCCAAGTCTGCAAGCTTTTGACTGCTGCTCCATAGCAAAATTCCAGGAAAGAAAGCAACAGTTGTAGCCAATAGTGACAAATATGATACTGGAAAAAATATCAGTACCCAGTATCAGATAGCCAGAGTAGCACTGGTGTATACTGGCTGGCAGTGGTTCCTCAGAGCTCTTTCCTAAACCTGTTTTCAGATGGTAGAGAATACCTATATGGAAATATTTCCATGCCTAACATGTGGCCCCACATGGAGCTACAGCTGTTCTCTTGTGTTTTTTGTTAGACTTAAAATAGTTTTCCATAGCTGTAAAGGTAAAGGTTTCCCCTTGACACCTGGCTCCCCAGATTTGAACCGCCAACCTTTCAATCAGCACATTCAGCAGCTCTGTGGTTTAACCCGCTGCACCTTCCGTAGCTGTAGTCACACATTATTGGTAACTTATTTCCTCTTTTCTAAATTATTTTATGTGTGGGCAAAACAATTTTTTTCAGCAAATGGAGATGCATAAAGATTCAATCATTTCTGAAAAAAATTATTCTCTTTCTGAAATCCAGCGGATGTTGGTGGATTTATTGGAGACCCTGAACCAGAGCTATTTGTTCGATGGTATCAGGCTGGAGCACTTCAGCCTTTCTTTAGAGGCCACGCCAATATGCACACCAAGCGCCGTGAGCCCTGGCTGTTTGGTGAACAGAATACACAGATCATCAGGGCAGCTATCAAGGAGCGTTATTCCCTTCTTCCTTATTTATATTCACTCTTCTATCAAGCACATACCGCTGCAGAACCAGTCATGAGGTAAGCGTGCAAAGAAAGGGGTTACTTCATATTAAAATTCTTCCTTTTGACATATATAAATGTTTTGCTTCTAGCTGCAGGGGGAAATTACACAAGAGAATTGGGAAAGTCTTGAAATAAATGAAATGTACTGAACTGTAAGACTGAGACAATTTGGCATATTAAAAAAAGAAATAGTCTGGGAGTACTTTCTGTATGATTGCTGGAAATGTTTGCACCACCAGAACAAGGCCCTTTCCACACAGCTGTATAAAATCCCACATTATCTGCTTTGAACTGGATTATATGGCAGTGTGGACTCAGATAACCCAGTTCAAAGCAGGTACTGTGGATTAGCTGCCTTAATATTCTGGTTCATATGGCTGTGTGCAAGGGCCCTGAGATACAGGGAAAGGTCACCACAGTGGAAATACACATTCCTAAAGACTTCAATTTTTTCTGGCTTGGGTTAAAATCTGAGTTAGGGGGGAATTCCCAGTTCCCCAAATACCATATATCTTTGCTAGTCTTTTGTGTCCCTGTTAATAAGTGGCACAGCAGGGAAAAAATCCAGTGCTTCCTAGCTTTTTCCAGAATTACTTGTTTTATTTTCAAGCAAATATAGGATTGGTTTGAAAGGGTTCTTCCTTTAGATTCACACCACTGCTCCAGCTGTTCATCTTTCAGCAGTGTTTTTTGAAAATATTGTCTTTTCTTTTTTAAAAAAATGGTAATATTCCATGCAATTTCTTTTCTAACGTTCCAGTGAGTTTTAGATACTTAAATAGCATTCAGTGATCTTGAATATTTATAGTAACTGGGGAGTTTATCTTCAAGACAGAGGATACTTTTCATAGTCCACCTTCTTTGTTTTCATAGACCTGTCTGGGTAGAATTCCCCAAACAACTGGAAGCTTTTGGCATTGAAGATGAGTATATGCTTGGTAAGATTTAACGCTCCATATTAGAGAGATTTTATAGAACATGGCAATGATATAATGTAAAACAATAGTAGAAGGAAAGGCTACATGGTTGAGAGATTATCAACTTGGGGGAGATCTGTATCATGGTAATGGCTAATATTAATTTCTAGAGTCTGTAGTTTCTATTCATCCTTCTTCTATAATCCTGAGAATTGATTTGCATTATTTTTTTTAATTTATGTACCTTATGTAAACCATTCTTGCCAGCACTGGCTGTCCACTGTGATGCCTTAAATAGTAGTTTGAAGTCATCTTCCAGTCCTGTCACAATTACGAAACCCACTAATCACCTTCAGCAAACCAGTATATAACCTTCAGTAAATCAGAAAGTGCTGTTGAAATCATTAATAATCTTGAAGGATCTACCTGTTAGCACTTTCAACTAAAACCTCAGTGGTATTCTAGAAAGCATTTTTGATTTGGCAATTATTTCACCTGTACTATGAGGTGAAATAATTGTTTTCCAAATACAATGTAGAATGTGGCAAAACATGATAAAATCCCAGAGATGGGCTCTATTTTGTTTTATATTTCAGGAAATGCTTTGTTGGTGCATCCAGTCACTGAACCCAAAGTCACAACAGTCAATGTCCTTCTGCCTGGTTCAGAAGAGGTAAGGAAATGAGGTATCTGTTATTTTCTTTCCCTTTATTGACATGTATTTCCAGAAGATGCTGAACCAAATTTAGGCTTTCTGGTGTTTTTTTGGTAATTGCATAATCAGATTCTGCGCAAATAAACTACAGTAACATAGTTTTAAATATATATAAACTCCACTTGCCTAGTTTCCAACAGACCTCTCCATAGATGTGGGCTAAATGTCAGGAGAGAATGCTTCTAGAACATGGCCATACAACCCAGAAAACGCACAGCAGCCCAGTGATTCCAGCCATGAAGGCCTTCGACAACACATAGTTTTAAATGCTACTTAACTTCTTTCCTAAGACATTTATACAGCATGTGTCTCCACACAGAGAGAGAGAATGAGAGAGAGAGTCAAGACCAGTAGCAACTAAAATGTTCCATCCTATGCATCATATGGATTCTTTCTGTAATAGTTTGGGGAATTGTGCTTATTACATCGCTACTAAAATATTGCAAGTTTTTCATTGATTTCTGCAATTCAGCGGAATGCTGTACTGCTGTGTAATAGCTGATTCACTTTATTGATTGTTCGTGGGTTTGATATTCTGCAAGAATTTTGCATTGTGATCTACTATCATAACAATCGTTATTTTACTCATTCTTTTTTATATGTTCAGCAGATCTGGTACGACTTTCGAAAATTTAATTGTTTGAAAACTCAAGGCATATTGAAGATTCCAGTGACCTTGAATAGTGTATGTTTTTATTCTTGTATTATTATGAGAACAATAAAAAAGACACCCCCAATATTTAGTAACTGCACAAGAGAGATTACTTTAAACTGGAAATGTAGTTGTATTAATAGAACATATAATTTCATTTTTTCCCAAATTGTTTTCAAAATTGGCGAAAAATAATAAATTTCAAAAGAAATCATGTGCAGATACTATTGCAATTTCACACAAAGCTCTGAAAGAATATTTAGATATGACAAAGTATAAACTGATTTGTGTTGGTTTGGCATTTAGAATAGATTCTGAATGCAGAGAGAAAGGAAAGATGAAAGTGGTTTTCTGTCTAATTCAGTTTTGTTGTTAGTAAACTTTGTTGTATCAGTTTCATGATGTATAAATATAATTCCTCCCTGAAATATAAGACACACACACACACAGATATATATGGAGAGAGAGGGAGGGGGAGAGTTAAGGCTGATTAGAAAATCAGGTCATAATTTTTATGTTGCTAATAGCAACACCAATGTTTGGGGCTGAGGGCTCATCTACACTGTAGAATTGATGCAGTTTGGCACCACTTTTGCTGTCATGGCTCAGTGCTATAGAATCCTGGGATTTGTACTTTGGTGAGAAACCAACACTATTTGCCTTCATAAAACTACAACTCCCATAATTCCATAACATTGACCGATGGCAATTAAAGTGGTGTCAAACCACATTAATTCTACAATGTAGATGAATAGCCAGGATTCAAATTCCTGTTCAGCCATGGAAACCTTGGGCAAGTCACACTTCCTAAGCTTTAGAAGTAAAGAATAATAAACCACATCTGAATAAATCATGATGGGAAAACCTTATCAGCAAAAGTCAGAAGCAAGTTGGAAGCACATAACAGCTGCACAGCACCAAGCCAAGGAATCATATTTGCTCCTTCGGGGTAAACAGACATTTTGTGCATTTTTTGTTTTATTTTTCCTCTTCTGCAGATTCCAGTAATTCAGCGTGGGGGCACTATTATACCATTAAAAACTTCTGTAGGAAAATCCACAGAATGGATGGTAGATGTTCCTTATGAACTTCGTGCTGCTCTGGATAGTAAGGTACTCTGAAATTATGTTTTATATTATATCATCATTTTCAGTTATTCATTGGTTCTGTCTCGATATTGCAGTGTATAATTATGCAGTTGTGCCTTTGGCTTACACTTTACTTCTTTACATAGAACTTCTCTCCCACCCATGGTAGGATTAAAGTACGGCATGCTATATTTTGTTTGGTAATAAACAGAGTTCCTGTTTTTCTTTCTATTCTGCCAAGTGGAGATACAAGTTTGAGGTCAATTCTGCCAATATATGCAAATCTAGCAAACATTTAAATCCAATGCAGTTATGCCAGGTTCCTATTCTGAATAATTTTGCTGCTTTTCCAGTTCTGACCATTAGCTAGACCAGGGGTTCTCAAACCTTTTCAGCTCTAGAGCCCTTTTTGAAGCAAAAGTTTCTAGTGGAGCCCCAATAAATGATTATATATTAGATTATATGTAATTTATATATATTAGGCATGGACCTGGATATTGGCAGATGAATGGAATTAGTGTGAACTAATTCACTCGGTGCAAAAATTAAAATAAATGCAATATTTAAAATGGAAAACAATTTTAGGGTTGGAGGAAGGTTTTAAGAGTGCCTTGGACCGTGAAGATCCAACCAGTCCATACTTGGACCGTGAAGATCCAACCAGTCCATACTTCAGGAAATAAAGCCAACTGCTCATTGGAGGGAAAGGTAGTAGAGGCAAAGATGAAGTACTTTGACCACATTATGAGAAGAAAGGAAAGCTTAGAGAAGACAATTATGCTGTGGAAAATGGAAGGAAAAAGGAAGAGGGGCCGACCAAGGGCAAGATGGATGGATGGTATCATTGAAGTGACTGGCTTGACCCCGAAGGAGCTGGGGGAGGTGATGGCCGACAGGGCGCTCTGGCATGGGATGGTCCATGAGGTCACGAAGAGTCGGAAGCGACTGAACAAATGAACAACAAACTTAACAGTATTTCAGTGGTAGACCCCAGGGGCCATCCAGTCCAACCCTCTTCTGCCATGCAGGAAAAACACAATAAAAGGGAACAAGCCCAGGGACAACAACAAATTTTACCAACTAAAACATAATTAAAAACATAATAATATATCACTATCCAATTAAAAGCAGCAGGGTATAACAACATTGTTAGAATATATAAAAAGTAAACCTCGACAGCCAGTGATGAGAAATATAGTAGACATAATCAGAATTAGCGAAGGCTGAGCATAGGCTTGTGTAAAAAAAAAAAAACACAGAATATAGGGCTGGGGATAAAGTGCTGAGTACAGTCTATCTGTCAATTAGGGCTGGGCATTCATGAACAGGGGCTTATATAACTATTCATTCCTTTTGCCTTTGTTGTTATTCTTGATATCGCACTTTTTCTCTCCGCAAAAGAAACTCAAAGCAGCTTTCATTGAAATCATGATAATACAATTAAAATTCCGTAGGTATGCAAACATTAAAACAGAATTAAACATCAATTGTATTTTTAAAAATAACAGTTAAGAGCCACAAAACTGACTGATCACATCCCCAGAAGCCCCCCACCTCCCCCAGGTCTTCTTGCCTAATTTAACTCTTGGATTAAATACCATGCATAGTTATTGAAAGTTGCATGTTGGGTGTACTTTTATCCCTTATTGGTTACAAGTAAAAATATCTTGTAGGTCTTTGTACTGTATAGAAACAACTTTATAAAACCCTTTGATCATAAACATGGTAGAACAAAAAATGCATATACCACAGAATCAGTGTTTCTCTAGCCTTCATATCACAGGACAAACATTTGTTAAATATCAGAATATAACTATTCATTCCCTTTGTCTTTATTTAGATGCTACAATGCTTAATGAATATTTATTGGATTATCTGAATATGTAGGAGTCTGCAGCCGGGGAGCTCTATCTGGACGATGGACATTCATTTCGATATCTTCACGAGAAGCAGTTCTTGCTGAGGAAATTCACCTTCCATCAGAACACCTTCTCATCTAGGTAATAGACACTGTCAATCCAGAAGTCTGAAGCAGAAAGTGTTGAGTAACTGGTAGTTCCTTAATCTGGTTTGTTTTCATAACTAGCTTGGTGGTTGTCTGGACTAACAAAAGAAATCGTAGTTACCTAATAGCCACTGCGGTCCAGACATAGGTTGTTCTTGATTATTTACTTTGAATGCACTTCTTAAGTGAGTGCTTGAATCCATGTCTTTTACTCCAGTTTCCCTGAAAATCCTCATTTTTGGCATGTGTCCAGCCCTTCAAAGCAACATTTTATAGTTGAGAGGACACGTTAGTTAGTGGTGGTTACTACAGATTGTTGGAAAGTAACCTGGGCCAAGTGGTCATCTGATCATTCCCACTAGGAACTGGTTCTTCCTCAGGTTGAATTTAAAATGTTAAGTGTGCTATTTTAAGAAGGTGCATATGTGCAAGTAAAGAGGTGGTTTGGCAGATACCTTCAAAAGAATGACCACCTGATGACATGGTTTTAGAGCCTCAAAAGATTCCTGGCCTCTGATCCAAGCAGACTCTGCTTATATCAGTTTCCTCTTTCTCCTGCATATTCTATTGCAAAGAGTAGTCTTATCTGAGCACTCCAGAGGTAGACTTGAAGTGTTATTTCCATGTGTTTTCTGGAACTGGAAATATTCTCTTAATCTAGTTGCAGCAAGAGTAGACACATTGAACTGATTGCTGAAAGTCAACACGGGTAATTTCTGTTGCTTCAATGGGACAAATTGAAGTGGGATTATCAGTTGGCTTCAGTTCATAATATAACAGCAGTGATGTTGATACATGCCTTATGTCCTCTCTCTGTCTTTTCAATCCCTTAGACATGTAGATGGAGACCCAAAGTATCGCACAAAATGCACAATTGAGCAGATACTGATTTTGGGAATGAAAAAGCAACCTTCTACTGTAACAGCCAGTATTCATGGTAAATGGTCAAAATATTCTATATCTTACTATGTTGATTTTTAGGATGCTTCCATAAGACTCCTTTAGCACAGCTGAGATGGAGATTTTTAAACAAATAACTTTAGGTCCCATGCAGAATTTAGGCCATTGTTTTATCAGTCTTCCTTAACCTGATAGCTTTGAGATGTCTTGGAATACAACTCCCATCATCCACGTCCATCAGTGTTTAAAGGATATGGTTGGGAAAGGTCATAGCACCGTTTTGAGTCCCACTCATGGGAGAAAAGCTAGATATAAATAAATAAATAAATAAATAACAACAGCAACAACAACTGTTCTTTTATACATCAGCATTTTCTCCAGTCTCAAAATACCGTAATGATGAGTACACTTCTAAATACATCCAGAAAGTATCTAACAAATGCTAACTGAAAGTTTCTTGTGTGTATGCTCACTCTGCTTTATTGTTTTCTGTTGATGTGAGCTGGAGGAATAGTGATGAATAGCCTCAGGTTTGCCCCTTGTATCCCTTCTTTAAATCACTCTAAACTGTAGTTCTTCGTTAAAGTCAGGTTGACAACTAAGTCTCAGTTTCTAATTTACTTTCACAATTTCCTGTTTTTTAAAAAATGTAATGATGAAATGATATGTGTTTAAAGCAAAAACTAACTAACTGGCATAAATAGTTAATCAAAATACCCAGAAGTCTTCTCTAGCCCCACAGTGTTTGCCAAAATCTTGGCATCTCTAGTGTGTAATAGAGAACTAGCTTCTCCGTCTCTATTCCTAATAAGACATGCAGTCCCAGAGCATATGGGTACAATCCTAGTTCGCAAAAAAGTTTTCATTGGCATTGCCTGCACCCCACCAAATGCTAATAGGCAAGCAAGCAATGTAAGGAGGCATTTCAGGAAATACTGAAACCCTGTTCTCACTAGACCCTCTCTTTTGTGTAAATTGTTTGTAGCTTTGCCTGCCTTCCTGGAGAATTCCAAGTAGAGTAGCTACAAATCCAATCCACAAATCCCAGGATTCCATAGGATGAGACCACAGCAGTTAAACTAGTATCAAACAACTATAACGGAATAGGATAATAATAATAATAAATAATAATAAAACTCTATTTTTATTCCACCCTGTCTCTCTGAGGGGATTTATGGCAGATTCCAACCAACAAAAAAGGCAAACATTCAGTGCCTCAGTACAAGAACAAATACAAACATAATAGCCCAAAATAACCCCACATATGAAAACAATTTATAACATGACATCTATAAATTAAATAAATGTAAATTATAAAAAATATAGTATAATATAGATAAACATCTCTGATAAGCTACCACTTATTCTATTCTTATGAAGGTGACTGGGGTTCATTCTACACTACCATTTAATCCAGATTGTCGAGGTAGATAATCTAGATTTTATATGGCTGTGTAGAAGGGGCCTGTGATATATCTGAGTGTCAGTTGACCCCATTTTGTAGGATGCAGAAATATCCTAAGAACTTCTGGTGCATATGCTACATAATGATCTTGGTTAACTTTATATGAGTTCAATCAAGACCCCTTGCACACTAGGTCCTCCCTCTGAGGCTGGGAGACTGTGACTTGCCCCAAGTCATCTAATGGATTTTCTGACCAAGCGAGGAATCAAACTCTGGTCTTTAGAGCCATAGTCCAATGCTTAATCAACTACACCACACTGTTTGCTATTCCATGGATGTACATCATTAACACAATGGGACACAATTCTTCTTGGGAACATCCAATGAACAACTGCAATCTAAAGGGAGATTATGCTTGATATAATCTTAATTGTAAGAGTTGTTTGGCTTGGGGATTTGTTTAAAGCAGGGAGCTTTGTCCTATAATAACTTCAATTTGTTTAAATAAATGTAATACATTTGTTTTCATTCTTTTGACATCCAGATGGAAAAAACAAAAAAGTGGCTTTCACATATGATGCCAAGAACTCAGTGTTGACCCTTCAAAAGCTTTCATTAAATGTTGGCAAAGACTGGGAGCTGCATATCCAGTGAGATGGCAACTTCAGAAAAGTGAATGAAAAACTCCAAAAGAATGGTTTGGGAGAGTTAAGCTCAGTCTTCTAAAATGGACTTTTTCAAACGAATACAACAATGAACTTTTTCATCAGCTAGACAATTACTGTTTCTATTAAGTCAAATTCAGAATATTTTTTCCATGAATGGCAAGTCGCCAATACTATTTGCAACAGCTGTTCCGCCTAAGATGGCTCACCTCCAAGATTTTGCAGTTGTGCTATCAATATTGTTTTTCTGGTTTCTAAGCAACAGTGTCTGGAATTAGCCTTGGATTCCTGCTTCCATGAAGTGCCTCCTGTTCTAGTTCTTCTGCTTTTCTGCATTATGATACCCCCTCTTGCTCTTCTGTGGAATCAATGTTTCAGAAAAAATTAAGACTCATTGCCAACTCCGTCAATCTACATCAACATAATATGGATTATTTTTATACTTCACATTTAGTACACAAATCCTGCTCCAGAACAAAAATGAAGTTTTTTTAACATAAACTATGAAGACTTGGTGGAAATTATTCATGTGTAGAATCTGACCTATAGAATTTGCACTTTTGCAAATGATGAACTTCCATTACTGTTACAGACTAAAGAAATAATGTCATGAATTTGCAACCATTAGGATCGGAAGGGTAGAGAGAGATTATTTAAAAGATTATTTAAATATTCATCCGTTTCAAACTTTTTAAAATGACCATTCTTCCACAGCTCAAGATTTATTGTGTTGTTTGCTGCAGACATGCTGCTGCATCCTATATTTCAGGCCTGTTTTCCTCCAGTCTTCCCTCAACATCTTCCTAATTCTGATGCTGCTAGATACGAGGAAAAGAGAAGTACAAGAGGAACCGAGCTGGCATGAAAACACTTTGTGAAAAGGAACTTCTTTTTCTCAGGCTTTGCCTGTAGATGAAAACAGACAATCCTTTGTTTCGTAACATATCCATCCATTCATATCTCATCTTTCTTATGGACTCCCAATAAAGTGGCTTACAAAAAGACAAAAAATACAATAAAATGTGCACATTCAATTTCTTCATCATCAGATAATAAGGCTCAAATAGGTTGCATGTTTCTTTGTTGAAAAGCTTAATGATTTTTTCCCCATGTCAGGAGCAACTTGAGAAACCGCAAATCGCTTCTGGTGTGAGAGAATTGGCTGTCTGCAAGGATGTTGCCTAGGAGATGCCCAAATGTTTTGATGTTTTACCATCCGTGTGGGAGGCTTCTCTTATGTTCCTGCATGGGGAGCTGGAGCTGAGAGTGGAAGTTCATCTGCGCTCTCCCTGGATTCAAACCTGTGACCTGTCGGTCCTCAGTCCTGCGGTACAAGGGTTTAATGATTATATGGGTTTATTATTATTTTGAAACTTCTCACATCCTCCCTAGGGTTGGCTTCACATACTGAACAACACAAGCAATCATAATTAGCACCAGTTGTTTCTTAGGTGGATCTCTAAACCGTTCCTTACAAACTGGAGTGTATTTTAAGCAAGAGACTTTCTTACAAGGAAAATTTCTCTTGTAGTAAGTTTTAAGGTTTCAGAGTGAATAGTAGTAATACAATCCTAATCGTGAGGGTTGTAAGGAGCCATTTTACTTTAACTGCTAGATGTATTAGTCTGTTTACCAATGTGTAGAGTAACATTACCTCATCGTAGGCACTCGAATCATACTAGATTGTGCCACTGCTCAAAAGTTTCGTTGTACACACAGAACAATGTGTCATTGTAGAAGGGACTTCCCTGTGTATCATCTTGCACAGTACAACATTTAAACCAGTATAATACTGTCCGTGCCAACTTGATTAGGATGTCTTCTTTGCACATAGCCCTGAAAAAGCATAAAGGTATTTCCACCAGTGAAAGGCATATGAGGACACAAAAACTGTCTTGTAGAATTGAGCATATTTGCCTAGTATATCTCTCAAAGAATGGAAGACAAGGTTTACCCAAGTTTTTAGTACCCAGAAATGAATTAGTTGCATTCACCAGCAAGCTGATCATGAAGCATGAAAATAAAATCTCTAATTCATAGAATCATAGAGCTGGAAGAGACCTCATGGGCCATCCAGTCCAGCTCCCTGCCAAGAAGTAGGAAACTGCATTCAAAGCACCCCTGACAGATGGCCATCCAGCTCTGCTTAAAAGCCTCTAATGAAGGAGCCTCCACCACACTCCGGGGCAGAGAGTTCCAATCCTGAACAGGTCTCACTGTTAGGAAGTTCTTCCTCATATTCTGGTGGAATCTCCTTTCCTGTAGTTTGGAGCCATTGTTCCGTGTCCTAGTCTCCAGGACAGCAGCAGAAAACAAGCTTGCCCCCTCCTCCCTATGACTTCCCCTCACATATTTATACATGGCAATTATGTCTCCTCTCAGCCATCTCTTCTGAAGGTGAAACATGCCCAGCTCTTTAATCTGCTCCTCATAGGGCTTGTTCTCCAGACCCTTGATCATTTTAATTACCCTCCTCTGGACATATTCCAGCTTGTCAATATCTCCCTTCAACTGCAATGCTCAGAAGTGGACACAGTATTCCATGTGTGGTCTGACCAAGGCAGAAAAGATCCAGGCGTCCCTGGATCTAGACACTATACTATTTATGCAGGCCAAAATCCCATTGGCTTTTTAAGTTGCCGCATGATGTTGGCTCATGTTTAACTTCTTGTCCACGAGGTCTCCAAGATCTTTTTCACACGTAGAATCATAGAGTTAGAAGAGACCTTGTGAGCCATCCAGTCCAACCCCCTGCCAAGAAGCAGGAAAATCATGTACTGCTATCAAGCCAGGCATCCCCCATTCTGTATCTTTGCATTTCATTTTTTCTGCCTAAGTGGAGTATCTTGCATTTGTTCCTGTTGAACTTCATTTTGTTAGTTTTGGCCCATCTCTCTAATTTGTTAAGATTGTTTTGAATTCTGCTTCTGTCTTATGGAGTATTGGCTATCTCTCTCAATTTGTGGTTGTCTGCAAACTTGATGATCATGCCTTCTAACCCTTCATCTATGTCATTAATAAAGATGTTGAACAGAACTGGGCCCCAGACGGTTCACTCAAATAGAATGACAAATGTGAAAGACGTTCTTCATAGTACCCTGCTCCACTTTCTGCTGAGGTTACACCTTCCTCTTTCCATAGAAGGAATATTTGGCACACCCGGGGTTTGTCAGAACAAATTGCTGCCCTTGTGTTTTTGAAGCTGCTGAATGTAAACTGATCTACCCAAGCCTGCTTACCAAGGAATGTTAGGGACCTCTCCCACCTATTCCGTGGAACTATTTTGGGGCTGTGCATAGGCATGGTCCAGAGGACATATGATGTCACCACTGTAGTGAAGCTGAGCTGATTAGAGCCTTGTAGAAGCCTGCATGAGAGATGGCCAAGGACCCCGTGTACACAGGCAGGATAGAAATGTACCAAATAACTCATTCACAAATATGTATTCTGCATTATTGTGTACATATGTAGGATCTTACTTATTGGTAAGTCTGATTTTTAAAAAATAAAGGGTTTAGCTCTTGTGCATGGGAACAAGAGGTGATTTTGATGGCTGAAGATGCAAACTCTGAAATGCAATCTTCTGTATGTCTGAACATATCAGATTTTATTCCCAGGTGTGAGAGTATAAAAGGAGATGGAATCATGTGTCAGACCAGGTCTTGCCAAACATCTCCAAACAGCCTTAGCCAACATATCCAATGGTCAAAATTGCTGGATGATGCCATTCAACAACCTCTGGAGGGCTGCACAGACCTTCATCCCAGAGTATACGATTGCAGCCTAGTGGGGAGTAATGGGAATAGATCCAATCTTTCCATCTTAATTTACAAGTATTTATATAGAATTAGAGTAGATGCTAGCTGTTTAAATCAGTGATCACAACCAAAGGGGTTGTGATGGCACACCCAAGCCTTTGGGAAAAACTACAATGTCTGGCTTTATTCGGGGGGTATCTGATACCTTCTGTTAAGATTAAGACCCTTAGCAGACAGAGGCACTTTAGGTAAGGTAAAAAGATAACCAAAATGAGTTTACTGAAAACAAGATGAATAAAGGGTTAACTCCACCCAGGATAGTTATCCTATATCCGGGATATAGAATAACTTGAAACAATACATTACAAAAGGAGATTTTGCTGGTTGCAGTCATCTCTCTGGAATTTTGAAGGTTTCTTGCCTCTGGTGCAAAGCGATGGTTATAAACTGTCTCAATCTTCTTCCTTCTGAAGCTTAAGCTGGTCAAAAGCTTCTGTTGTCTCTTGGACTGGTGGTATATGGATACTGTTGAATGCAGGTGCTAAGGATGTCTGTTTTTTGGATTGCTTAGGCCTAGGATTACCAGATAATTCCTAAGCCTCTATTCTCTGTAGCTCTGTTGCCAAAAAAAAAGGAGTCCAACAAAAGAGCTCTATGCAGGCAAATGGAATAGACCAACTAGTGCTGGCCTTTAGGAGGTTTTTTATGCTCCATCCAAAAAACGAATACAAAGAAAGGTATCTACACTATTGGGAAAACCTAAACAGGAGGAACTAAAGCAGAGGAGAGGAAAAGACAGAGCCAAGACTTCACAGAGGACCAACAGCCAAAAACATCCCTGGCCCGATCTGGAATTTTACACTCCAGATCGGCCATAGGATAAAGAATTTGTGTAGATGTGTCCTGAATCTTCTGGTACAAAATCTGTTTGTATCGGGCTGCCATGATCACACAAGGGCAAGGTCATAAGGCCACAGTGAGCAATGCCACAATATTTCATAGAATAATGTGGACAAGGATGTCATAACAGAGCTCCATCTGTATTGGTTTAAAATAGTTTTTACAACTGACTTGTCATGGAAAAAGCTCTCTATAGGCGACCAATGTTTGAATGTGCATAATGGCTAGTAACATGGTCCTTGCTTAGAACTGCATATTGTTTCAGTAGAGCAATGAATTGGGGCGGGGGGGGGGGTGGCTTCAGAAGATTGCAGAATTCTATCATTGCTGGTGTTTTCATACTGCAGTAACCCGAATCCCTAGAGCAGTCACATAGTTATGAGCGAACCACCATTGAGTGGCTTCTTAGATTTCCTCTTACATAGTTGCCAGAACATAGCTCATGAGTCTCTCCAAATAATTCAATTACAGTAATTACTCCATCAATATATAGGCAAAGTGGATGTAAAAAAACAAATGCGGATGAAAAAAATTAGAAAATAAAGCATTTACAATATTATCTAATTTTTCTTTCCTTATAAATTCAAGGATGTGTATGTTTGAGAGAAGAGGCGTACCTTTTGACAAGACTAGTGAACTCTGGAAGAGAAATGTAAACAGCATGTCAGCCTGACTTTAGACAGCTGCTTTCAGGAGATTTTGGAGAACAGATGGTTATACATGTCAAAGAATCTTAAGTAATGGGGGAAAGGCATGTCAGTTGTTTTAACAACGGCCTAAGAAAACAATGAGATCAATGAGTTAGCACACATGTTATGGCAAAGCCAGGAGACCTCAAAACATTTTGCAGTTGGTTTATTGCAAATTAACTCATAGATACCAAAATTAATACAGTGTTCCCTCACTTATCACGGGGGTTATGTTCCAGGACCACCCGCGATAAGTGAAAATCCACAAAGTAGGGACGCTTACAGTATGTACAGTATATGTACATACATGTACAGTATGTCCCCTGCCCGCCCGCCCTCCCTCTGGAAGATGGACCCTCTCTCAATCAATCTCTCTCTCTCAGAGTATGTCCTATTGAATTCTGTGCAGCTAAGTTCTGCAACAACATGTATAGGGTTAACTACGAATTAATGCTATACATATTAATGATTTTATGTCACAAATAAAAAAAAGTAGTTTTCTCCCTGTGTTTATCATCTCCATTTATTATTTAATTGGTCCTTAAAATGTACTGATACTGCAACAGATTATGACCCCAATATTTCTGTGAAATATCTCCTCAAAATAATAAAAATACAGCCAGCTCTCCACAGTCACTGGGATTAGGGAAACAGGACCCCCACAACATTGGAAAAACCATGAATAAAAAACCACTACTGTGCATTATGTGAGAAAAAACCTTTCTGGAAATTTCTACATTCTTCAGCACAACCCTATGGTCAAGTTAAACCATAGAATCACCCCAGAGAATCTTAAGATTCTAGAGAAGTATTCTCTCTAGGAATCTCGTAAGTTCTCAAATATGATTCTGTGCTCAATTTCCAGCAGATTTGACCATAAAGTCACACTGGAAGACTTAGAGATCCTAGAGAGAATATTTTAATCAAATCCACAAAAGTCAAGCCCACAGATGTGGAGGGCTGACTACTACTGTTCATTTTAGTTCTCACAAAAATCTGATGAAAGCAACGGCTTGAATATAAAGAAAGACAATATTTTACACCTTTTGTGTTAACCATGGTCCTAAATTTGTATGAGAGGACAGGAATATGCAATCTTGGTTCTCCCATTCTCAAGCATTCTAATCATGTTATGTTATTCATTACAATCTAAAGAGCTTGTAACTGCACAACTGCATTAAGACTGACATATTTTGCTGCTTTCCTGAAGAAAAAGAGACCTCCAGAAAAACATGATGGGGGTACGTTGGTATCCATCTATAGTAAATGGGCTCTTTTGAATACTCTGTGGGACATCACTTGTCTTGTAGGCAATGACATTGTCCAGAAGGGGATCCGTTATTTTAGATCTGATCCTAACCAACAGTGATAACCTGATAAATTGGTTCCTTATGTGGGAAGTTCCTTATGTGGGAGTGATCATGTTCTCCTGGAGTTTGTTGCATAGTGGAAAGGAGAAGTGAAGTGTAGTCAGTTTCTAGATTTCAAGAAAGCTGATTTCAGTAAATACAGGGAAATAGTGTGATCGCATGGTCAGCTCTGAACACATCCATTGTGCTCGGCTACTGGTTTTTGGTTGTTGATGGTTTATGTTTTTACGATGTTTTGTACGGTTTTTGTTTTAATTTATTGTAATGCAATGTATTTTACTGTGACTGGTCCCCATGTAAGATGGCCCGAGTCTCTTTGGGGAGATGATGGCGGGATATAAGAATAAAGTTATTATGGTCAAGAACACTAAAAGAGAAGGGTGTTCATGATGGATGGGAGTTTCTTAAAAGTGAGGTATTGGAGGCACAGATTGAATCCTTTTGAATCACGAGGAAAAACTGGAGACGTCTAAAGAATTCAGAATGGCTGTCATTAAAGATTTTTCAAGTGAGATAAGATTTAAGGGATGTGTACAAGACATAGAAAAGGAAAGAAACACTAAAGAGGAATTCCAACAAATAGTCAACATGTGAAGGGATAAAATAAAAAAGCTATAGTGCACAATGAACTCAGATTTGCTAGAAAGACTAAAACTAATAAAAAGGGTTAGATTTTGTTACTGTTATTATGCCCTTAGTGAAAGGAAGAACAAGGAAATGGTAGGGCCCACTGCATGGAGATAATGGTGAAATGTTTACAGGAGACAGAAAAGTGTAGAACTACGCAATGTCTTCTTTCCCTCAGTATTTTCTCACAAAGAAAATGGTGCTCAACCTGGGAAAGTGGGTCAGATGATGTGGTAGGGGGAATGCAACATTGAATAGGTAAATGTGCATTATAGGACTACCTGGCTACTCTAAATGATCAAAATCTCTAAGACAGTGGTTCTCAACCTGTGGGTCCCCAGATGTTTTGGCCTTCAACTCCCAGAAATCCTAACAGCTGGCAAACACTGGGATTTCTGGGAGTTGTAGGCCAAAACACCTGGGGACCCACAGGTTGAGAACCAATGCTCTACAACCAGACGAACTGTTTCCAAAAATGTTTAAAGTACTGCAACAATCCTGGAAATGCTGTTTGATATGAGTCTAAAATGGCCCTAGAAAAATTGAATCCTTTGAAATTACTACATATTTTGGGTCACTTTACAATGACTCCTACTTCTTTATTACAGACTTTTAAAATTTGAATCTTGTGGATTTGTTTATGAAAAAAATAAGTTTTCTACAGTATGTGCGCCAAGTTCTTAACCATTGAAGAACTGCATGAGAAGGTAGATTTTTTTTAAAAAAATGAAAAAGTGATTTTAGCCTGCCTAGCCCTTTCAGACATTCTGAAAGGATGAGCTCTGTTTCTTCCTCCCCTCCTCCACATGAACACTCTCCCTAAGAGTTTATTTTTAGTTTCCTGATCTGCAACCTTTCCAAAGCATGCCATAGGCACGTTCGCACACACAAATCTGGAGGGGAACGTTACTCAACAATTTCTCTTGCTTCCTGCTAAGATGCTGGTATTGATACCAAGGGAGAACCTCAAGATGACATGTAGACCAACCTACGGGATGGTTCTTCACATTGCTGTCTAAATATTCGCAGACAAACAAGGAGTGAAAGAGAACTGTGAACTCGTTGACAGAGCAACTTCCTCTTTCCTGTCCTTTTCCGGATTGCAAGATCTTCCTTATTTTTGTTATCATTCTTTAATTTATAAATTTATTCACAACCAATCTCCATGCCGTCGGCTGTCAGTACCAAGATGGTAAAAGGGTCTGGGGCTGGACCCATTGCCTGCCAGAATGCTAGCACAACAGCAGAAACAGGTGGAGGCGCAGGAGGGATCTACTCTGCCATCCTCAGCCGCAACCAACCCATCATCGGTGCCAAGGAGAAGACTTTTCACGAGCTCCATAAGAAATGTCTCGAAAAGAAAATTCTTTATGAAGATCCAGATTTTCCAGCAAATGACTCCTCCCTTTTCTATAGCCAGAAGCTCCCTGTCAAATTTGAGTGGAAGAGGCCACCAGTGAGTAGACCCTTTGTCTGATGTAAAGACTGAACTTGTTGAATGTCTGCTTATACCAGCAAGATTCCATTCTAAATACAAAAGTATAGATATGAAAAAAACAATGTCTTGAAAGCAGCAAGGTTTTAAGGAATAAGGTTTGCTTTATCTCCCAAGATTTGGCTGGTGTATTTTAGCTGACAGTGGTTTTATCTCATTTCAATCCCAAATTTAAAACCTGTTTTGAGTGACAGCCAGAACAGTCCTATTCCCCAATAGGAGGTTAACTATTTTCTCTAATTTTTAACACTTACTTTAAAATCAGCATTTTACTTTTACATGCATATTCATTCATATATGCATGCATACATATATGTGATGCTTCTGTTTCACCATAAGCTGCACCTTAGTAAATTGCTTCCTCTTTTTGTTTTTTTTCTTGCTGGTAATTGTAATCAATTATGAGGTGTGAATTAATTAATCATGCAGTTGTTGATGATGTTGTTAAAACCATTCACCTTTGCAAAAAGCCAGTAATGCAATATTAGCATGGCGTTGCTGCACCAAGGTTTTCGAATTCCGTGGCCCCAAAAATGTATAAACAAAGATAGGAAACTTGCCTTCTTGTAAAATATACAATTTTCTATAACATCACTTGTCTTAACCTAGCAACATTGTCTTTCCCTCCTCATCTAGGTACCCTTTACTCCAAAAAAGTTGTTCTCTAAGGGCCCTTCCAGGCAGGCCCTATATCCCAGGATCTGGTTCCAGGTTTTCTGTTTATCCCAGATTATCTGGCAGTGTGGACTCATATAATCCAGTTTAACGCAGAAAAGCTGGGATCATTCTGGGATATAGGGCCTGTCCGGAAGGGCCCTAAGATACTCCTCTGTAAGGAAAGGAATTGATTGCAACTTTCCCTTCTACTGGCAACTACTATTCCTAATGTTTGATTGGTTTATCCCCTCCTCTCTGGCTGTTTCATCAGGGGCAACAGTAGAGGGGCAAGCAAATGACAGAGAGAGGTTGGTTAGATTAAAACTTGGACCAGGTTGTAATTGACACAGTAAAGCCTTCACTAGCCAGTTTTCTCCTATCAACTCTAGGTTTTGAGATACAGAACATATGTCATATACCAATCTTCACTTGCTTGCTTATAGAAGCATTATAACCATATCTAAGAGCTGATACAGTCTATTCAATGCATTTTTCTGAATTTTCTGAATAACCCCATAGACAGGCATAAAGACCAAGACAACAATGAATAAAATGTTTTGTTGATCTGTGTTTCCATTTTAGAAGAGCATTAAACAAGATAAGAGAGGCTGCATCAGTTTGTTTACTCTTTTGATAGACCAGGGCAGTGCAACCACTTCATTTCAGTAGGTCTTTTGTTAATGTCCTCCCATGCTATTTTCACAAACAGGTTTGTGAACTGTGGACTGTACAGTATGGCTGTGAGGTGGATTTGTAATTTGTTGATAGACCAAACAAAATGTCCACATCAATGGTTGCTCTTCATCTCGAAGAGAAGTGCTTAGTGTCATAACCCAGAGTTGTATCCTGGTTCCAGTGTTGTTCGGCATCAATGACTTTCATAAAATGTATTGCAAGAGGGATAAATATCAGGTTCTACATCTAGGAAAGAAAAAGGAAATGACAAATATAGGATGGGTGACACTTGGCTTGAAAGGAGTACAAGTGAAACAGATATAGGAGTTTTAGCAGACCATAAGCAAAACTCAAGCCAACAATTCTAGATAGATTCAACAAGAGTATCGTGTCAGATCAAAAATATAATTGGTAGTACTAGTTTATTCTGTTTTCATCAAATTTCACCTGTACTACTGTGTCCACTTCAAGAGGGATACGGATTAAACATCTCCAGAGAAGGACAACTCAGATGATAAAAAAATAAGTAAACCAAGTTATATAATGGACTTAGGCAGTTGAGTCTGTTAAGTGTGGAGAAGACTGAGGGATGATAGGATATACATATTTAAATGTCTGAAGTAGTATCATGTAAAAATAGAGAAAGCTTATTTTCTGTTACTCCAGAGGCCAATTGATTCAAATCAGAAGAAAATAAAGTCTACCTAAACATTAGATAGAATAATAATAATAATAATAATAATACTTTATTTGTATCCAGCCCCATCTCTGGGGATTCGGAGCAGCTTACAACAAAATAACAATGCAAACTATAAACAAGCATTATTAAGAAATACAACAAAATTAACTGAAATCAACAAAAATAGTGACACAAAATAATATGAAATAAGCAACATGTTAAATTGACTTAGATAACCATAATTCATAACTAAAAGTAATCAGTGGTTATTTCATATAACTCAAAACATTCCAGTCACTGGTCTGGTCAAAAGAACAAAAATCCAATTAAAACTTAGTTCCATTTAAATTCTTCAACCACTGGATGTTGTGTCAAAGGCCTGTTTTAAAAGCCAGGTTTTCAACTCATTCTGAAAAGTTGAAAGTGCGGAACCTTACCTAATCTCCCTGGGGAGGGTGTTCCAGAGTTAGGGGCACAATTGCGAAGGCCCTCTTCCTTGTCCCCACCAACCGTGCTTGTGATGGCGGTGGGACCGTGAGAAGGGCCTCCCAGACAGATATTTATACTTAAACAGGTTCATAGGGAGAGATGTGGTCATGTAAATAGGCTGGACCTGAACCGTGTAGGGCTTTGTATTGGGGCTGGAAACATATAGGCAGCCAGTGGAGCTGCTTTAGTAGGCAGTGGTATGTTCCCTATAATTAGGTCCAGTCAACAACCTGGCTCTTTGTATTAGTTGCTGTTTCCGAGCCATCTTTAAAGGCAGCCCCATGTAGAGTGCACTGCAGTAATCAATTTGAGATGTAACCACTGTGGCCAGATCTGGCTTTTTGAGGTACAGGTACAGTTGGTACACAAGCTTTAATCATGCGAAGGCCCTCCTGGAAACCACCGACACCTGGACTTCCAGAGTCAGCACTGAATTCAAGAGGACCCCCAAACTGAGGACCTGTGAACTCTTTAAAATAAGTGAATTGTATTTATGTGAACTTAAGACACCATTTTTAGCCTGTCTAAAATGTATTTCTATTCTACAGGAAATTTGTGAGAATCCACGCTTCATAGTTGGTGGAGCCAACAGAACTGACATTTGTCAAGGGGAACTAGGTACCTAACCCTTCCTTCTCAGCTCTTTTGACTTTGTGATAACAAAACAATTTAAATTAACTTAATTTAATTCATCAGATGCCAATTTTATATCTGTAATCGTTCATATGCAGTGAGATACTGATTGATGGGGATGAGAGAGGATCTGGAGAAATATTTATTTTTGTATATATACTCTGCCTATAAGTAATTCTGACTTTTGCATTGTCCTGGTCGATTTGCTTCCTCTAAGGTGATTGCTGGTTCCTAGCTGCCATTGCTTGCCTAACCTTGAATGAAAAACTGCTCTTCCGGGTCATACCACACGATCAGACCTTCATAAAAGATTATGCTGGGATCTTTCATTTCCAGGTATTTAGTTGGATGTTCTTTCAGTATGTTCATTTTTGTTATTCAGGTATACTAAGCAATCCAGTGGAAGATAATTAATTAATTAATTAATTAATCAATGAAAAATCAAATTAATGTAAAGATAAAATAATAATAATAATAATAATAATAATAATAATGAACCTGTTTCCCACTCATAGCATATTTTAAACTATTGTCTGTTTAATATTTGTTCTGTGTATTTTAATATATATTTTGTAGAAATATGTTTCAATATGTATATTTCGTAGAATGTTTTTAGATAATTGTGTGTTTTTAACTGTGATGGCATACACGGAGCACACAACTCCCATGTTACACCAGCTCCACTGGCTGCCCGTTTGCTACGTGGCACAGTTTAAAGTGCTGGCTTTGGCCTATAAAGCCCTTAACGGCCCTGAACCAGCTTACCTGTTTGAGCGCATCTCCCTTTACGAACCACCGCAAAGACTAAGATCTTCTGGGGAGGTCCTGCTCTTGGTCTCTGCACCATCACAGGCGTGTTTGGCAGGGACGAGAGTCAGGGCCTTCTCAGTGATTGCCCCCCAAGCTATGGAACTCCCTTCCTGGTGAAATTAGATTAGCCCCCTCCCTTCTGACCTTCAGAAAGATGGTAAAGACCTAGCTGTGGGACCAAGCCTTTGGGGCAGTACAATGATGCAATAATAGGAAACCCACTCCACTGACCGGAGCCAGCATGGTATCTTGAGATGGTCTTAAACCACTGATTTTAAAGTAGACATGACCGATTTTAATGTTTGTGTATATTTGTAGTTATTTTATGTCCCGGCATGGAATGTTTGCCATTTGTATGTTGTGCTCCGCCCTGAGTCCCCTTCGAAGCAAGAAGGGAAGGATATACATGTTTCAAATAAATAGATTAAAATTTCCAGCAATGTTGTAACCTGACTCATTATTATTATTATTATTATTATTATTATTATTATTATTATATGAATCAGCTGTTGATCCGAATCCATTTCTAACTACAAATTTTCTCTCTTCTTTGGTTGAATCTTTTAGTTTTGGCGTTATGGAAGTTGGGTGGAAGTTATCATTGATGATCGATTACCAACATATGGCAAACAACTGGTCTTTACCAAATCCTCCCAGCAAAATGAATTCTGGAGTGCTTTACTGGAAAAAGCCTATGCAAAGTAAATACCTTTTCTGTACTTAGTGCTCCAATTTCTAATAAATTTGCATTTGCTCTTTCTGTTGAAGTAGACATATGTTCTCATAAAACAATAATATAATCCATAAATAGTTGTGGTGAAATTCACAAAAATAAATGATAGTGAAAATCCAGAGCCACACTACATGCAGATAATATTTGGTTAATTATTGTTGAGTTTATTGCAAAGCATATTGGTAACCAATTTTCCTGACCTGACCAGATTATATATTGAGAGTAGTGAGTTTCTCTGAAGGTTCCAGTGTCTAAATAAGTTCAAGAGATTTTCCGAATTCTGAACATTTGCACAGGCTGCAGGGTTAACAAGAAATCCATCATGCTAATACTTTGATCTGCTGCAGAAAACAACAGAATCGAATCCATAATATGTCCATAGTGCCATCATACCTACATTCTACTATTGACAAAGCTGAAATAATGGTTCCAAATCAACCAAATCAATCATTCGCGTTTGGAAATACATAGTCTGTACACAGAAAAGAATTAACAGAATGATCAGATTAACCTTTTCTTGTTCCTATTCAGGGTTCATGGGTCTTATGAGGCACTGAAAGGAGGCAACACCACCGAAGCCATGGAGGACTTCACCGGAGGTGTAACAGAGTTCTATGAGATAAAGGACGCTCCTAAAGATATCTATAAAATCATGAAGCATGCCGTTGAGAGAGGGTCACTCATGGCCTGCTCCATTGAGGTACACTTGCTGATCCATAACTGACTTTGAATAATCCCAGAGTTTTCTGAAGGTTAATATAACCTTATACTTAAACACAATGAGCATATAGCATTTCTCAGTTTCTCCCCTCCTAGATGCCACCATAAAGCTCTTTTAGTCTTCTTTGTTGATCTTTCTGGTGTCTCTAAACTAAATTGACCACTATTTCAATAAAGGCAGTTTTTCTCCTCTGGACTACTGAGCCAGCAGAATAGCAGGCTCCCTTCGGGCATTAAAAGAGAATTGTTATTAAAAAAAAAAAAACAGAGGACATGATGGAATAGTGGCTGCTGGGAAGCTTTTTGGTCAAACTGTATCTACTGAAAAATTAATTACTAAAAGCAAAAGCGTGCTTTTGGCATATATTTGTTGTTAGAGATGAGCATCATGGTCCTTTCAAAACATTTTTTCCCATACAAGATTGTTGTACTCAGTTCTTGTGGGTTTTTTCGGGCTATATGGCCATGTTCTAGAGGCATTTCTCCTGATGTTTCGCCTGCATCTATGGCAGGCTTCCTCAGAGGTCTGCTGGAGCTGGGAAAAAAGGGGTTTATATATCTGTGGACTGACCAGGGTGAGACAAAAGGCTTTTGTAAGTTGGGCTAGGTGTGAATCTTTTCAACTGACCACCTTGATTAGCATACAATGGGCTGACTGTGCCTGGAGCAAACTCTTAATGAAAGGTGCTTAGATGTCCCTGCCTGTTTTTCTCTCTGCTGTTTTAATTTTAGAATTTTTTAATACTGGTAGCCAGATTTTGTTCATTTTCATGGTTTCTTCCTTTCTGTTGAATTTGTCCACATGTTTGTGGATTTCAGTGGCTTCTCTGTGTAGTCTGACATGGTGGTTGTGAGAGTTGTCCAGCATTTTTGTGTTCTCAAATAAAATGCTGTGTCCAGGTTGGTTCATCAGGTGCTCTGCTATGGCTGATTTCTCTGGTTGGAGTAGTCTGCAGTGCCTTTCATGTTCCTGGATTCTTGTTTGGGCGCTGCGTTTGGTGGTCCCTATGTAGACTTGTCCACAGCTGCATGATATACGGTAGACTCCTGCAGAGGTGAGAGGATCCCTCTTGTCCTTTGCTGAACGTAGCATTTGTTGGATTTTCTTGGTGGGTTTGTAGATTGTTTGTATGTTGTGTTTCCTCATCAGCTTTCCTATGCGATCAGTGGTTCCCTTGATGTATGGCAGGAACACTTTTCCTCTGGGTGGATCTTCATCTTTACTCTTGTGGCTTGTTCTTGGTCTTTCAGCTCTTCTGCTGTCTGAGGTGGAATATCCATTGGCCTGTAGAGCCCAGTTGAGGTGGTTCAGTTCATCTTGGAGGAGGTGGGGTTCACAGATTCTTTTTGCACGGTCTGCCAAGGCTTTAATGGTGCTTCTTTTTTGACTTGGGTGATGGTTGGAGTTTTTATGTAGATATCTATCTGTGTGTGTGGGTTTTCTGTAAACGGTGTGACCCAATTGTTGATCTGGTTTACGGATGACTAGGACATCTAGAAAAGGCAGTCTTCCTTCATTTTCTTTTTCCATAGTGAACTGGATGTTAGGGTGGATGCTGTTAAGATGTTCCAGGAACCTGTTGAGTTCTTCTTCTCCATGGCTCCAAATGGTGAAAGTGTCATCCACATATCTGAACCATATAGTGGGCTTTTTGGTTGCTGTTTCAAGAGCTTGTTTTTCAAATTGTTCCATGTAGAAGTTAGCTATGACTGGGCTGAGAGGGCTCCCCATAGCTACTCCATCTTTCTGTTCGTAGAATTCATTGTCCCACTGAAAATAGCTGGTGGTGAGGCAATGGTGAAACAGCGCCGTGATGTCTTCTGGGAACCTCTGGTTGATGAGTGCCATGGTGTCTGCAACTGGGACCATGGTAAATAGAGACACCACATCGAAGCTGATCAGTATGTCATTTGTATTTAGCTTGAGATTGCTGATTTTTTCAATGAAGTGGGCTGAGTCCTTGATGTAGTGTGTTGTGAGCCCAATGTTGCTTTGTAACTGTGCAGCAAGAAATTTGGCTAAGTCATATGTGGGGGACCCAATGGCACTCACGATTGGTCTGAGTGGGGTGGAGTCCTTATGGATTTTGGGGAGTCCATAAAGCCTGGGTGGAAGGGCTTCCGATTTACATAGCTGCTGTCGTATGTCGAAGTTGACTGAGGAGTTTTTAATTAGAGTGTTGGTTTTTCTGGTTATTTTGGAAGTTGGGTCTTGCTTAAGTTTTCTGTATATAGTAGGGTCCAGGAGTTTTTTGTTGTAGTTCTGAACAGGTTAATTGGAGCAGTGCTTCTCGACCTTCCTAATGCCACGCCCCTTAATACAGTTCCTCATGTTGTGGTGACCCCCAACCATAAAAAAAATTCATTGCTATTTCATAGCTGTAATTTTGCTACTGTTATGAATTGTCATGTAAATACCTGATATGCAGAATGTATTTTCATTCACTGGACGAAATTTGGCACAAATACCCGATACGCCCAAATTTGAATACTGGGAGGGTGGCGGGGGATTGATTTTGTCATTTAGGAGTTGTAGCTCCTGGGATTTAAAGTTCACTTACAATCAAAGAGCCCCTTGAACCCCACCAACAATAGAATTGGGCCAAACTTCTTACACAGAATCCTTATGACCAACAAAAAATACTGGAGGGATGTGGGAAGAATTGACAGTGATTTAAGGGAGATGTAGTTCATCTACATCCAGAGAGAGCTGTGGACCCAAACAACAATAGATGCTGCTGGGACACTCTCAGTCCCAAATCGCATAGGAGCTTTCCCCCTCCTTGAAGGGACTCACATGTTTGAGCACACAAATAAGCTGGAGTTCAGCTAAATATTTTTTCATTCTTGCTCCCACTCACCATTGTTTTTCTGTTCCAGGACAATTCAGGAATGATTTATGGAACTCCCACAACAAATATTGGATTATTAATTAACCAGATGTTACATAATATGAATTTTAAAACAGAAAATGACTCAACCCCACCTATAGAGGAGGAGGTCTCCCAGGTTTGTATTCCTTCAGTGTTCAGACATTAAGAACTCACAAAAGCTTGCAAAGCAGTCCAAAATATAGAAGGGAAGAATATGTTGCCTTAATATGTTTTTTCTGTGTTTTACAGGCTATAGCTCCAGTAGTCTTTGAGAGACGAATGGCTAATGGATTGGTTCTAAGCCATGCCTATTCAGTGACAGGAATGCAGGAGGTGAATATTGAATTCAGTTTCTTAACTTTTGTTTCAGGTATTTTAATATGTGTATGTTTTAATATATGCTTTTTGCATTGTAATATGTGATTTTATAGATGGACTAGTTGTACCCGCCACACGTTACTGTGGCCAACCTTCCCTCCCTCTTTCTCACCTTCTTTCTTTCTCTCCTTCCTTCTCTACCTCTTTCCTTCCTTCCCCTCTCTTTTTCTTCCCCAATTTCTCTCCTTTTTTCCTTCTCTACCTCTTTCTCTCCTTCTTTCCTTCCTTCACTCCTTGCTTCAATACTTTTCTTCTCTCTTTCCTTCTTTCTCTCTTTCTCTCCTTCTTTCTTTCTCTCCTTCCTTCCCTCCTTCTTTACATCCATACCTGGTGGCGAATGAGGCTCCCCCCCCGCCCCCCCCCTCACTGGATCCACAATTTTGCCATCCGTTCCTAGCTCCTGCTCTGGCCAGAAGAGGGGGGATGGTTAATGGTGCTTCTCGCGTTGGCTGTGTCCTCGCGCAAGAGGGGACGGGGCCATAAAAAGAGTAGAAGGGGTCAATACCTCTTGTAGGTTTTCCAAGACATACTCAGTTCTTGCCTTTCAGTGTTCTATTCAGATAAGGGAATTACAGAGTTCCCTCGCTTATCGTGAGGGTTCCGTTCCAGGACCACCCGCAATCAGTGAAAATCCACAAAGTAGGGATGCCATATTAATTTTAATATTTATACATAATTTTATATATTTTAGATATTATTTTCTTACCCACGTTTACTTACCCGCCTCCCAGCCCATCCGAAGGGCGCCTGGCTGCCTCCTTGGTCTCTGCAAACCCCGGCAGAACTTCCAGAGCCATGCAGGCGGCAGCGGGCCAGGGAGGCAGTCCTTCCGCACCGCAACTCAGGCTGCTGCACTTCTGGGGTCTGTGGAGGCCAGAGAGGCAGGCCTTCCCCGCCACGCCTCAGGCCGCTGAACTTCCAGGGTCCTTGGCCTCCACTGGACGTAAATATTTTATAATTTATATTATTTTTTTTTAAAAAAAACGCGAAACAGCGAATCCATTAAAAGCGAACTGCGAAGTAGTGAGGGAAAACCGTAATGCTTTTTCAGAAGACTTAAGTTACACTCCCCCATGGATAAACCAACTCAGGTTTAGCAGCTTGATTTTTTGAATAAAATTTCTAAACTTACAGATGAATATATAAGGATAATTAAGAACCTACTTAAATATAAGCTCCTAGAGGATTCTGACCTTTGTCTTTGTACATAAACAAGGATCAAACCAAACAGTTGTGAAAGGAAAATAGTTATTAAGTGGAATCAGTGGGAGGTAGACAAATAGGGCACTTTGAGAACTCTATCTGGTTATGCTAAGGGAGCATACTAATAACTGGTTTATGATCGTGTCTATAAAGAGCTGTGTACTTTTTCATTTACCTAATTATAAAATTAATTATATATTTATAATTTTAAGGTAACATTTAAACGGGAGAAGGTAAAACTGATACGGTTAAGAAATCCTTGGGGACAAGTAGAATGGAATGGAGCTTGGAGTGATAGGTGAGTGGAAATGAAACAATCGTGAAAATCATACTGTTAAAGTAAAGAAAGGAATGTAATTCTGTTGAATAAACTCTGATTATTTAACAGAAGCCCCCGGTAGTGCAGCGGGTTAAACTGCTGAGCTGCTGGTGAACTTGCAGACCAAAATGTCAGTGGCTCGAATCCGGGGAGTGGGGTGAGCTCCTGCTGTTTGCCACAGCTTCTGCCACCCTAGCAGTTTGAAAACATGCAAATGTGAGTAGATCAATAGGTACTGCTCTGGTGGGAAGATAATGGCACTCCATGCAGTCATGCTGGCCACATGACCTTGGAGGTGTTTATGGACAAGACCAACTCTTTGGCTTAGAAATGGAGATGAGCACCAACCTGCAGAGTCAGACACAACTAGACTTAATGTCAGCGGAAAAACTTTACCTAACCTCTGATTCTTCAGAGATCTCCCCAGAAAAAGTAGTGTCTAGTGTCAAATTTAAAACCCAGTCGGTGTTTTGTTGGGTACTGTTTTTGAAGAATGTTTTCAGCAGATAGTTTCAATACCAACAACTAAACATTAGGATCCTTCTACACTGCTCTATAATCCATATTATCAAAGCAGATAATCCACATTATCTGCTTTGAACTGGATTATATGAGTCTACACTGCTATATAATCCAGTTCAAAGCAGATAATCTGGATTTTGTATGGCAGTGTAGAAGGGGCCTGGGAAGCATAGCTCAGTAAGGGGGTTTAGATTTTAGTCACTAGATTTCAACATGGGTTTTTTTTTCTAAAACCAGTAGCCCCTCCACATAGCCATAAATCCCAGAAAATCCTACAATATCTGCTTTGATCTGGGTTATCTGAGTCCACACTCAGATAATGTGGGATTTCCTGGGATATAGGACTGTGTGGAAGGACCCCGAGAGAACTCGAATCCATACTTTTACTGGAAGAGTTCTGATATTTTCAGACAAGGGAAGGGAAAGTGTGAAGCCTAAAGAACAGTTACTAGTGTTTCCTCATGTGGGTCATAGAGTGGATCAAAAACAGGTTAATCATTTGCAATACATTTCTGTCACTAATAATGTTATCCAGTAAATAAACAGAGTACATGTTAAAGTAAATAAAAATTAACAATTTAGTCATTGGACAACAAACTTTAAAATCAGAGACCATTAAACGTAAATGGTATGTATTAGTTTGAGAAGTGACACACTTCATTTATAAAACCAGCTATCCACTTAAAAGCTTCTTCTCAATTTCATTGCAGTTCAGATGAATGGAATGTTATCGATAATGCAGAGAAGTCCCGGCTGCAGCATAAAGTTTTAGAGGATGGAGAGTTCTGGTAATGACTTCCCTTTTGTCTGTTTTTTAAAATCTGCTCAGAAGATTCCTGCATCCAAGTTTTCATGTGCAGTAACACCCCCTGTATCCATGGGCAATACATTCCCAGCCAAACACAATGTAATTCCTTCACTCCTAGTCCAAGCATACCACAGAGTTGCACTGGAGGGCTTAAAGATTCCTACAGAGATATTTGCTAGATCCTCCAACATAACACTGTGGTAACTTCTAAGGGAAGTATACCGATGTGGTGAAGTGTGAATTTTAATCTACAGTTATGTATAATAATAGATAGGTGTTTAAAAGGGTAAATATTTAAACTAGCATATTTGGGGGGATGGTAGCCAGCTCAACTCACTTTGAGCTGAGTTGCCATGGAAAAAGGTGCGGAGCCAACTGCCACTTGGCAGGGCAGCCATTTTAAAACAGTTAGTCTGTAGTCAGCAAACTACAGGGAAGGCTGGTTCTGTTGTGTGTTGAGAACCAGTAAGGTAGTCTGTAGTCTAAGAACTACAGGGAAAGGCTGATTCTATTGTGTTAAGAATCAGAAAGGTTTTGGCTTTTAGCCTGTGTAGTTTAGATAGGTCGAGTTGACTTATTTATATTATTAGTCAGTGTATGAGTAGAAAGGGGGAGAGAACCCTAATAAGAATCTTTACTGCAACAGAAATAACATAAGGAAAGAAAAAGCTTGTACCTGAAATAATTTGTTAAAGAAAGAAACACATTTTAAAGGAAAATAAGTTTGAAACCTGTTTAGTGGAAGGAATAGTCCTCTTAAGAGTTGGTTTATGAAATGTTATAAATGTAACCTCTGAAGATATGTGCCTCTAAGAGTTAAGAAACATTGAAACCATAAGCTTCTTCTATACTTCAATAAAGCCAAGTCTCTGTTACAAATACTTTCAAGTTAAGCCACGCTACACATTGAAAAAAGGCCAAATCAACATTACAAGCTATTAGTTGTGTTATCAATTTAGTAAGTCCTTACAAAGTAGTGGCTCCTTTACAAATGGTTACAAATTGGTGGCATCGTTACAAACTGGGTGCCATCTTTACAAATTGGTGGCCTCTTTTACAACCGACTTAGCAAATTCCCAGAGAGACTATTTCTCCCCAGATGAGGGTGAGTTAACTCATGGGTATGGATGCTGTTGTTACAAGAGTCTCAGTGTATATCTCCTAAGAAACAAAATAAAACCTTTCCCAACTGCTGATAGTCACCCAAAACCAACCCTAACGTATCATCATGTTACCTCTTATTCCTAAATGCTTCTAGGATATCTTTGCAAGATTTCCTGAGATACTTCACAAAGCTTGAAATATGTAATATCACACCTGATGCTCTAGAGGGTGATAAGCTTCAGACATGGACAGTTTCTGTCACTGAAGGGCGATGGGTGCGAGGCTGCACAGCTGGAGGCTGCCGTAACTATCCAGGTAAGTCATCTATTAAGGACTTCATTGTCTGATTTAACAGTTAGGGTAGGTATCCTCAAACTGTGGCCCTCCAGCTGTTTGGACCTCCAACTCCCAGAATTCCTGACTATTGAACAAGTTGGATAGGACTTTTGGGAGTTGGAGTGGATCTATTCTAGAGACTGCACGGTTTAATGGTTTCATCTGCTATCAGATTAAACCATTCACTGTGTGCCATCATGCTGAGTGGTTTATTGGAATCTACAACATGTGTGCACAAAGCCACTGGCTATTATTACTCCCATTTGAGGACCCTTCCACACAGCCCTATATCCCAGAATATCAAGAAAGAAAATCCCCTATTATCTGCTTTGAACTTTGTTGTTTATTCGTTCAGTCGCTTCCAATTCTTCGTGACATCATGGACCAGCCCACGTCAGAGCTCCCTGTCAGCCGTCACCACCCCCAGCTCCTTCAAGGTCAATCCAGTCACTTCAAGGATGCCATTCATCCGTCTTGCCCTTGGTTGGCCCCTCTTCCTTTTTCCTTCCATCTTCTCCAGCATCATTGTCTTCTCTAAGCTTTCCTGTTTTCTCATAATGTGGCCAAAGTACTTCATCTTTGCCTCTACTATCCTTCCCTTCAATGAGCAGTCAGGTTTTATTTCTGAAAGTATGGACTGGTTGGATCTTCTCGCAGTCCAAGGCACTCTCAGAATTTTCCCCCAGCACCACAGTTCAAAAGCATCTATCTTCCTTCGCTCAGTCTTCTTTATGGTCCAGCTCTCACATCCGTAGGTTACTACAGGGAATACCATTGCTTTAACTATGCGGATCTTCGTTGCCAGTGTAATGCCTCTACTCTTCACTATTTTATCGAGATTGGACATTGCAGTGCTCCTTAGAAGTAAACATCTTCTGATTTCCTGGCTACAGTCTGCGTCTGCAGTAATCTTTGCACCTAAAAATGCAAAGTCTGTCCTGTCTCCACGTTTTCTCCTTCTATTTGCCAGTAATCAATCAGTATGGTTGCCAGAAACTTGGTTTTTTTTTTTTGCTTTGAATTGGAATTTATTTATTTATGTATTTATTTAATATATGGCAGTGTGGACTCAGATAACCCAGTTCAAAGCAGATATTGTGGGATTTTTGTGTGATATTCTGGGATATAGGACTGGGTGGAACAGCCCTGTGTGTGAGGCAGGTCAACAGTGAGGCAGATCAACGGTTGGGTTTGACCCTTTTCACCTGATCCCATCAGGTCTTGAAGAACTTAACAAAGTAGATGATAGACCAGGCATGGCAAACTTTGGCCCTCTAGGTGTTGTTGCATTTCAGGCCAGGAAAATATCTCTGTCCTTAACCACCACACTCCTGACCAAGTTAAATCAGCAAAGCAATTTATTGAAGATTATATAAAAAGCAGTTCAGCAAAAGTATAAAACTTGGAAGTTCATAAGCAAAAATAGTCCACAAAGTTCAAGGCACAAGAGTATCCAAGAATCCCAAAATAGCAGAACATCCAGCACAGGAAACCAGGAAATGTCTAATGAACCGGGGACCAAATGAAACCAGGCAGCATAGACTCCAATACAAGAATACAGGAACAATTCTTCAAACTTGGAAGCAAGATACATGAACAAGATACATGTAATTCTCTTGGCAATAACCGTTGCCTCAAATATCAACGTAGACCAGACTGCTGGGTCTTAAATTCTCATGATGGCTCGTAGACCCAAAATCCCCATGATCTACGTCAACGTTAGTATGAGTATCAGGCACAATCATGGGTTGAACTATAACAGGTGTTTTGAACTTCATCTCCCACAATTCCTAACAGCCGGTGGGAGTTGAAGTCCAAAACGCCTGGAGGGCCAAAGTTTGCCCATGCCTGTGATAGACCCATGGCCCAACAACTTTTAATAGCCAGATACAGCCCCATACCATACCACCAAAGTTGTGAAAAAATATTTAGTGTAATATTAATGTAATTTAAATTTTGCAGACACATTTTGGACCAATCCTCAGTATCGCTTGAGGCTTCTGGAGGAAGATGATGATCCAGAAGACAGTGAAGTTGTGTGCAGTTTCCTAGTTGCACTGATGCAGAAAAATAGGAGGAAAGAACGCAGACTAGGAGCCAATCTTCTTACAATTGGCTTTGCCATCTATGAGGTATCTGAGTTATCACATCCCCTTGCCTCATTTGCAACTGAGTTGATCAAATTACACTTCAGTAAAATGCATCTCAGGTGATGGCATTTCACAGCAAGATAGTAGGTGTAGTTGTAAAAATGTCCAATCCTCAATGAAAAAACTCAGAAAAAATATTTGTGTAAATATTTATGCAAATTATTCAACAACATACACAACAGAAATCACTACCAGGCTTAGTCAAATTGCTTGAGTAAAAGGTGGCTACAGTGATACTTAGTGTATTTATCTGTTTTATTATTGACTAATTAACTTTGTTAAATTTAGAAGCCTAAATTTAACAAAAACCCAATAAATGGTTTATTGCAGATAATGGTGACCAAGATCTGCTTGTACAAATTATTTCACAGGTTAACAATTAAAGCTTGTGTGTCAGTTGCATCTGTACCTTGGGAAGTCAGACTTGGTCACAGTGGTCCACACTCTTGTTGCATCCTGTATAGATTACTGCAATGCGCTCTACGTGGGGCTGCCTTTGAAGACTGTTTGGAAGCTTCAACTGATCCAATGGATGGCAGCCAGGTTGCTCATTGGAGTGACGTACAGGGAGCACACAACTCCCCTGTTGCGCCAGCTCTACTGGCTGCCAGTCTGTTTCCGAGCACAATTCAAAGTGCTGGCTTTACCATACAAAGCCCTAAACAGTTCTGGCCCAGTTTACCTGTCCAGACATATCCTCCCCTGTGAACCACCTCGGAGATTAAGATCTTCTGGGGATCTTAATCCCCAGTTTTTGGTTCTGCCTTCTTCTTAGTGGTGGCCCCTCAGCTGTGGAACTCCTTCCCTAGTGACATCAAATCAGCCTCCTCCCTCCTTGCCTTCAGAAGAAAAGTAAAAACCTGGCTCTGGGACCAGGCTTTCAGAGACTAGTGTAGTGCAATATAGATTGGATTGTGTGCAATAATTATGGAATCAGCCTTGGACCACGATCTTTGGATGACGTGATTTTAATACTGAATGTAATTTTTAATGCTTAACTTGTATTAATTTTAACTCAAGTGATTTTAAGTTTTTAATGTGTTTCAGGGCACTGAATACAGAAATATTAAATGCATAAAATAAGATTCAGGCCAACAGGCAGTCAGGGATCTTTCTCTTAATATATGAATAAAGTTACTACCAATTTTGTTTAAAATAAACAGACATTTGTCAAAAGTGTAATAAATATTTCTTCTTTGTTTTTCCCTCAGGTGCCAAAAGAGGTATGACTGGTGGAGGGTCTCCTGTTAATATCTTGATGTAACATCTCAAATACAGTTGCCTCTGTGGTAACCATTTGCCATTGTTCCAGTAATGTTTCTTAACAAAAGCTGTACACAATTGTTCAGTCACCTGTGGATATAGACATATTTTAATAGTGTCTTTTTACTCTGTGTATTTTTAGAAATATATATATGTAACAAGTTAATGTGCATTGGCATACGTAACTACATTTTGACATTGACAAGCAGGAGAAATAAGATGTCTGGAGTGCCATGCATAGAAAAATATATCTAAAAATATGTGTTCAATTGAAAATATGAGAATGTATTATAGCCACATGGTGTTCCAAATGTGACTAGTATACAAATAAGTACATGTGTGTGTGTGTGTGAGAGAGAGAGAGAGAGAGAGAGAGAGAGAGAGAGGCAGAGAGAGAGAGTAATGGAGGGAGGGATGGTATGTATAAGAATATGGAAAAGTTACTTAGATTTGGTTTGCTGTGAGTTTTCCAGGCTGTATGGTCATGTGCCAAAAGCATTTCCTGACATTTCACCCACATCTATGGCAGGCATCCTCAGAGGTTGTGAGGTTTGTTGGAAACTAGGCAATGTCCAGGGTGGGACAAGAGTTCTTTCTCCCACCCTGGACATTTCACAGATATATAAACCCCACTTGCCTAGTTTCCAATAGACCTCACAATCTCTGAGGATGCCTGCCACAGATGTGGAGAAACCTTAGGAGAGAGTGCCTCTGGAACATGGTCCTACAGCCCTGAAAACTCACAGCAATGCAGTGATTCTGTTCGACAACACATTACCTAGATTTACTCCTCTGTAACTGTTTCATGTGATAACTGCTATTTAGTCACAATTGTGACCCTTGTAGCTGTAAAGTTACAATCATGGTAACTCCCCTTTACAGCTACCTCACCAGGCATCAGACACATGGGGAGCAGAAGGTCCTTCTACTAGCTATTGAAGTTTGGGTGAATGACATTTCCAGGGTCAGAAGGGATTGGGCTAGGAGAGTTTGCTTAATGCAGTTTCCTTAGTATGCTTAAGTAAGCAGTTGATGTAGAAGACTGGCTGACCTCTTAGTAATAGCTAAATAAGGCTGGATGAAGGTGGTTGTCTTTGGTGTTGGCAGTGTCAACACAGCCTCATTCACTGTCTTGTACGCTCCTTTGCATTTCTGTCAATTACTTCTTTGTTTTTTCAGATGCAGGGTAACAATATGCACTTGCAAAAGGATTTTTTCCTCTACAATGCTTCAAAAGTAAAGTGCAAGATGTATATAAACATGAGGGAAGTTGCTGAACGCTTCCGGTTGCCTCCAAATGAGTATGTCATCATCCCATCCACATTCGAACCTCACCAAGAAGGGGAGTTTCTCCTTCGAGTTTTCTCAGAAAAAATAAGTCTTTCAGAGTAAGTAAAACGCCTATATTTTGGATTCTAAAGGTGGAGAGAGGAAATTGTGTTTTTTTATGATCCTGCATTAGGAGAACGGGCATAACATTCTACTCAAGTAGAACATGAAATCCTGGCTGTGGGATCAGGCTTTTGCAGACTAGACCAACGTGATGGTAGAGCTATGGTTTAATGGACTCTGATTGACTCGAATGGACTGTATATAGGACGAATATTTAATTCCGGCTATTGTTCTATTGTTTTACTGTTTTTATGATGTTTTTTATAATGTTTTATACTGTTTTACCTAAGAGGTATATTTATTCTTTTGTTGTCGGCCGCCCTGAGTCCCCCTGTGAAGATCGAGATAGGACGGAATATAAATGTCCCAAATAAATAAATAAACTAGATCTCATCTCCCATCTCATTTCCCTTAAAACCCACATGTCTCTGGTTGTCCCTGCCAATGTGACCATGCGGTGGCTGGAGGAAAGCAGTTTCGTGCTGAAAAGCAATTATAATTTCATAAGACCCAGAAGATCCTAGAGCAGTGGTTCTCAACCTTTGGTCCTCCAGTTTTTGGGGACTGTAGCTCCCAGAATTCCTGAAACTTGATCAAACTGGCTGAGGCTTCTGGAAATTGAAATCCCAAATAACTAGAAGACCAAAGATTGGAACCACTGTTACTTGTCCTGCATCTTGCAACAGAGACATAGCCAGATGTTATGTCTTATTAAAATAAAATAGATATTATTAAACAAATCGAGAAGGTGGACCTATACTTTATTTAAAAGTTGAACTTCCACCAAGAGGCTTCCATGAAAATAAAATTGTATTTTGGTGGTGGTGGGTGTCAGAAAAAGGGAAATTCAAGAACTACATGTATTTCCAGAACCAGACTTTGCTTGTTCTTAAAGCAGAGGCTATTTAAAACCAAACCTAGCAACTCTTTTTGTAATTCTTATGCTATGTTTTCTAATCTAAGTAGAAAGATATACCCAAGAAAGAATGGACCAATCTTTCTTTCTTTTTTCCCCTTCTCCCTTTCAATCTTACAGAGAAGTTGAAAACAAGATTACAGCAGGACAAATTTCTGTGAGTACATTATATTTTTCCAATACTGGAGCCCTTTGTTGTTTTTCAGCTCTGTCATTCTCTGCCATCTGTCTCCAGCCTCGACTGTTTTCGTGACATTGCTCTTGTCTATGCTTAAAAGTGCCAATGCCACCACTTTACAAATTTGCCATCTGTTCTAATTACAGCTATGACAGCTCTTTTTCATCAAGCATCAACAAAAGTCATAGCCAAGAATTTAAGGCTCCAAAAGCTCCCTTTAGCCTTTTTAATTCTTGACTTATTACTTTGTTTTTATAATTGAGCACACATGTATGTGTCTGTCAATATACATATGCACATATATGTGACACCAAATGCGTCTGCAAGCAATGAGACAATCTGTTTTGTGCCTCCATTGCCCTCTTACTCAACACACAACTGAGACTCCCAGCTTCACTGATGTTCATTTTCTTCTCCGTCTCTTCTCTAGCCAATCATCTTTGTCTCAGATAGAGCAAACAAGAACAAGGATCCAAAAGGTGGTGAGGGGCATAAGAAGGACAAGGAGAAAACAATCACTGATAAGAAAAAGAAAGCTGATGAGGTTGTTGTATTGCTCAGCATGAGGAAAGCCAAGTATGAGCTAAATCGCATGTTGAAGTTGCTCAGTAGTCACAGTAAGCATGCCTCTTCTGCTATAATGCTTTCCTCTTTGGGATAATTATTCCCCAAAGAGGAAAATAATTGGCAGCAAAAACTGGTAAAATCTAAACCCTAGTCCTATTGGAACTTTCAGCTAGAGTAGAGCCCTTGTATCACTGGGATTTATCTATAGGTTAAATCAACATTCAGTGATTGGATGTGTTGACTGTTGTTGTGACTAACTGAGAAGATTCAGTTGGTAGTCCTCAGCCCACTGGTTTTTCTCAACAAATTCTCATGGATGTTCGGTTCTGTTGCATGGATGATATGTGCATGGAATCTTTTATCACTGTGTTGGAACTGATGGTCAGAAGGTATGGCTCAAGTACTCTTAATAATTGTAGTCCCATAATGCAGTGTCATATCTGACTGCATCTCACTGTCCTTATGTGAAGCCCTCACTTCTCTCATTGGCTGTAAGACAGCAGAATGTACCTTCCATTATGGCTGCCCAAGGGGACAGGGACAAACCTGGACAGAAGAGGCTTCAGAGAGCTTTGCATCCATTCCCTTCTCTTCTGTGGGTGATGATGCTATTATTCAGTAGATTACAGCCAAAACAAAACTGATGGTATAGGTGGGAGTTGTCCCTATAACGAAGGAGCACGTTCATTATTAAGGGAGTGGATGTAGAAATTGTGGGGTTTTTTTTCTACCAGTATCTTATTTTACAATTTTTGAAACATTTTATTGATTAAAATATTTTGATCCGAGCCCCTGGTAGTGCAGTGGGTTAAACCACTAAGCTGCTGAACTTGTTGCTCAAATCTGGGGAGCAGGGTGAGCTCCTGCTATTAGCTTCAGCTTTTGCCAACCAAGCAGTTCGAAAAAAAATGCAAATGTGAATAGATTAATAGGCACTGACTGCTCCAGAGGCAAGGTAATGGCACTCCGGCCAAGTGATCTTGGAGGCATCTACGGACAACGCCGGCTCTTCAGCTTAGAAATTGAGATGAGCACCACCACCACCCCCCAGAGTCGGACATGACTAGACTTACCTTTACCTTTTATTCTAGCTTATCCATCAGAATTAAAATTAGCATGGGATACAATCATTTCAAGGTAACAATCATAACTTCTTTTGAAACTTATTGAATTATAGCCACATTCGATTTATGTTCTGATTAATAACCTAGCAGTGGCAATAGATGTATGTTCTAGGAATTAATATATATGCTATTACTATTTTTCCACCAGTTTCAATTCTGTACCCAGGTCCTTTGCCACGATTGCGCCTTTTTTGTCCAAATAATAATAATAGTAATAATAATATATCTTGTTTCAAGTCATCTTGGCTTCTAGACATGTATGTTGCCTTGCAATTACTGAGGTTGAAGAACTTAACTTTGTACTCATGTATCAATGCAGATGAATAATCAGCTTTGCATGTCTTCTGTATTTTTCTTTTGCTATTATAAAAAAAGGCTGCAAATACTCTCATACATTATTCAGAAGGCTCAGTGCTCTTTTGGGGCCTTTTGCCATTTTATTTATTTATTTATTTATTTATTTATTTATTTATTTATTTGCCACATTTGTACCCCACCCTTCTCACCCCGAAGGGGACTCAGGGCAGCCATACAAAAGGCAACAATTCAATGCCACACAGATATACAGGGTTAGTCAAAATGCATAGGCCAATAAGCCATTCAATTGAATGGCTTATTGGCCTATGCATTTTGACTAACCCTGTATATCAATAAAAAACAAATACATTAAAACCAGGCAATTAAAAGTATCAAACATTAAAACATCATTAAAATCACACAATCCAAGTCATAATCCAGGACCATTCCAATCGTTATTATATTATTTCGTAATCACTTATTGCAATGCTCAAAAGCTACTAACCAAAAGCTTGGTTCCATAGCAACATTTTTAGTTTTTTTCCTGAAGGTCAGGAAGGAGGGGGCTGATCTAATTTCACTGGGGAGAGAGTTCCATAGATAAGGGGCCACCACTGAGAAGGCCCTGTCTTTCTTCCCTACCAAGGAGGTGGAACTGAGAGCAGGGCCTCCCCGGACGATCTTAACCTCTGAGGTGGATCATAGAGGGAGAAACATTTGGACAAGTAAGTTGGGCTGGAACTGTTTAGGGCTTTATAGGCTAAGGCCAGCACTCTGAATTATGCTTGGTAGCAGACTGGCAGCCAGTAGAGCTAACGTAAATAGGGAGGTTGTATGCTCCCTGTATTCTGCTCCGGTGAGCAGTCTGGCTTCAGTCCATTGGATTAGTTGAAGCTTCCGAACAGTCTTCAAAGGTGCATTGCAGTAATCTATACAGGATGTAACAGGAGTGTGGACCATCATGGCCAAGTCTGACTTCCCAAAGTACGGTGCACAAGTTTTAGTTGTGCAAAAGCTCCCCTAGCCTCTGCCAAGACCTGGGGTTCCAGCCTCAGTGATGACTCCAGGAGAACTCTTTCTACACAATAAATATGTGTTGTACAAAGAGGGGTGAGCAGTGAAAATTATATCTGAAATTCACATTAATCATCCAAATAACATAGTACTGTGCAGTAAAGAGATATTTGCTGTTTGTCTGTACTTCAGAGACTTGACCTAGTAATGTACAAATTTGTTTATAGGAACAAAAAATGCACATTTCTAAATATAAGGGTTGCGTCAAATTAAAAACAACAAACTGGAGCTCAATTCTATTCATATTCACAGAGGGTTTGACACCAAAATGACTATCTTTGTTTTTCTTTGTGTATATATTTTCAGCAGAAATATATTACTTTTTATTTTTAAAATGCCCGTAGCTAGCTAGATATAACCACAAAAATATTTTCATAAGTCCAGCTTACAAATATTAGATCAATATACCTGCTATGCTGATTTGTTTTTTTAATTTTTTAATGGGCACATGCGCTGGTCCAAGCTGCCATTATTACTCAATTACAGTAATGCTTCGAATCAGTTTTGCTTGCACATTCTGCAAGCACACACTATTGTTTTTGTTGCTGCTGGATTTTTTTTATAGTTGTTGATTTTGTGAAATTATCTGGAATCTTAGCTGCATTGCTGTGGTATGGTCTAGTACAGAAGTCCATGGGATAGGCATGTAGCCAGGGGGGGCTTGACATTCTCAGGGTGGTCCGCGAGAAGGCCTTACTGGTACATTATTTAAACTGTTATGTTTATTCATATCATGATCTGATCACCATGCTCAATATATCCCATATGCATGGGGGTATTGTGATAACAATACAAAAGGTTTGCTAGGGTAGATCCTCAGCCCCTCCCCCCCCACCCCCCGAATCAACTCAGCACCCACCCACCCCCAAATCAAAATCCTGGCTACGGGCCTGCATGGGGCTAATGCTATGAGTTGCTGCACTAAGTGACACCAGCTCTAATGATGCCACTGTTCATATTTAGTGAGTGTGTATAGGATTCCAACCTTGGAAGGTGGTACATTCCTCTTTTACCAACAAAAGCATATGTGGAAGATTCTTGGACACAGGAGCTTCCAAGAAGCAAAAAAGATAGAGATTTGTCAGAGCTCTGAGTTACCCAAAAGAGATTTGGTCAAGAATGTAGCAGTGGGGTGGGATGGGGTTAAATAAGGGCATCACAGTAACTTAAAACTTTAGCTAAGCATTTAGAAATACCATTTATATACCCAAAGAAAAGGGTCAAGTAGGCAAAGTTACCAATTGAATGCAAGCAGAGCAAATATACAATAGTCTTAATTTGAATGATTTTAATGCCTACTCTCTGCAATATTCGAAATTTGGCATCTGAAAGAAAATATCATTGGAGGCAAAATTCTTATTTGAATGTAAAGCCCTCGTTTTGTGATCCTCATCCCACCCTCAATGCTATCTCTGGATTTGGCCAGAAATCATGTGAATACTAAATATGTCAGAGACGTTTTGGAAGAAAGCATTCTGGACAAACAAGCATATATTGGAAACCTGTTCCCTCTTCTCAAAATCCATAAATCAGCAGTTCATATGTAACTATTTCTCACCTTTTAATGTTTTTGCAGCCTGCACAGAGAGATTCCGATAAGGAAACCGAGGAAGACAAACAGTTCAGAAATATTTTCCGGCAGATTGCTGGAGATGTAAGTACACAATTTCTTGGCTCTTGCATTAAGCCAGCTTTGTTAGAATTTAAATATATGGGTTATGTAAGTCCTGAAGCCAAGCAAATCCAGTCATAGATTCTGAAACACAGATTTGGAGAATTATAGATCAGGGCTTCATAAACTGTGAATTCCGACCACAAAGGGGGTTCCCTGAGCTCAATGTTGGGGTCATGAGAAATTTACATGACTCTGTTGGCAACAACATGCAGTTTACAGTGGATTGTGCAAAAAATGCGTAAACTGTACTCCACAAAAGGGAAAATCAGCTTGTTTAACCAGCCTCACAAATGCTGATTTATTGCACTATGTAACACAATTTTTGTTCCTGGATTATAAATGTTGTTTCCTAATTGGTTCTATCATAAAAACATGGGAGTCAGAGGATGAGTCTTGTGTGGATTTAAAATGGTTTAAGTTCTTTCATGCTGCATCTTATGATGTGGTACTGTCCCAAACAAAATATTCTCTAATAGGTTAGAAGTTGATATTTAAAGTCTTCTACAAAAAATGGTTGCTGATGACACAATAAATAAATAAAATTCTACAAAATCCTTTATCTGTGAACAAAATTCTGGATTAGCTTCAAAAAGAGATGAAGCACATTTTGACTGGATTAGCATGGTAAAGTAGTTTGAGTGCTGAATTACTATACTGGAGACAACGGTCTGAATTTCCACTTGTCCATGGAAATCTACTTGGGGAACCTGGGCAAATCATACTCTCTTGGTCTCAGAGGAAGCAATGGCAAACCTGCACAGAACAAAACTTGACAGGAAAACGCTGTTTCTGCAAGTTGGAAAAGGTGTACAACAACAAACATTTAACGAGAAATATAGTTCTTGGCAACTTTTGTCAAGTGACTTTACTTTCTTTACAGCCCATTTTTCCTTTGGTTTGTAGGACATGGAGATCAGTGCTGACGAACTCAGGAACGTCCTCAACAATGTTCTGAAAAAGCGTAAGTGTGGTGTCCATTTTGTTCTTTCACACTACATTTAGAATACTGCCCAGGGAGCAAAAAGAGCCAATGCTAGAATTTCACATGATGAACACTTCTCTCATGCCTATGTTTTCTTAAACAGGAGCCTGAATGGCAAATAATGTATTTTACTCCTATGGCGCTGACGTCATCAGAACACCATCAGCTTTACCTCTCTCTCTCTCTCTCTCTCTCTCTCTATATATATATATATATATATATATGAACATATCAGGTATACAATCAACAGAGCTGGTCGAACATACTGTTTGAAGATTTGTTGTATTTATTCTATAGGTAAAGGTAAAGGTTTCCCCTGACATTAAGTCCAGTCGTGTCCGTCTCTGTGGTTGGTGTTCATCTCCATTTCTAAGCCGAAGAGCCGGCTTTGTCCGTAGACACCTCCAAGATCATGTAGCCGACATGACTGCATGGCGCACCGTACCTTCCCGCTAGAGGGGTACCTATTGATTTCACATTTGCATGTTTTCGAACTGCTAGGTTGGCAGAAGCTGGGGCTAACAGCGGGAGCTCATGCCGCTCCCTGGATTCAAACCTGCTACCTTTTCGTCTCAGCAAGTTCAGCAGCTCATTGCTTTAACCCATTGCGCCATCGGGGGCGCTTACTGATTCTATATGTGTACCTATATAGCTATCCAGGCAGTCCCTGAGTTACAAACACCCAACTTAGGACCTCAGCACATTTAAACTTTAAAATGCTTAATCAGTATGCATATCTCTCTCCTTTTTTTACAACAAGATGCATATAGGATCCTGACAGGATGTATACATTTTCGTCATATTAATTTCTTACTGTTTAAAGTAATCTGGTTTGACTCCTCAGGCGTGGTATTGCAAGTTTTGTAGATCTTACATCTGCGCAATAGAGAGCCACTATAGCTGTCATTTGGCATGAGCTAGCAAATAGTGATTACTAGCATGCTGTACAAAGGTATTCTGATGTATTTTCCTGTCAAATTCTTTTGAAAACACATTTTTAAAAGGGCTGGGGACTTCTAAGGAGCCGTCATGGAGGTCTTCTCTCATGTAGCCAGAAACAAATGGTGATGGCTCCCTTCCTAACAAATTCCAGGGTCTGCAGAGACATCCACAGACATGCCCCCAAAGAAGACATCACAGCACAGGGGACACGATGCTTAACTGTTTTGCTGATCACACTTAAAAGCAACAAACTTTTTAAAAACCCAATATGAATCCCATGCACAAATGCTCCATTTCTACCATCTTTTGCACATGGTTTCCAACGAGATGAGGACAACAGGGGACAAATGTCATTTGATAGGACCTTTCGAGATTTGTATGCAAACAAGGTCAGAAATGGAATATCCTTTAATGTGATAAGATCCTTACAAACAATTCATAGTTAAGCACAGGGGTGAGACAACAGGAAGTGAGAGAAATCTATCTTCAGGAAGGGAAATTCACTCCAGGAAGAGTTATCATGGGAAAAAGGTGTCTCCACTGAAGCATTATCTCAAATTTTTGTTTCCACAGCAAGCTGATTTTTTCAAAATCCAGTTATCACAGGGATAGAAAATGAGGTGAAATCTTCTGAACAGGAGCATAAACAACATAACAAACACCACAGGGGTGTAAACCCTTTCCTATGCTATCCAAAGCTGTGTGTGGAGTTGGGCCTCTTGGTGACACAGTGGGTTAAACCATTGAGCTTCTGAATTTGCTGACCAAAAGGTTGGTGGTTCGAATCTGGGGAGCAGGGTGAGCTTCAGCTGTTAGGCCCAGCTTCTGCCAACCTTACAGTTCGAAAACATGCAAATGTGAGTGGATTAATAGCTACCACCTCTGTGGGTAATGGCACTCCATGTAGTCATGCTGGCCACGTGACCTTGGAGGTGTCTACGGACAATGCTGGCTCTTTGACTTAGAAATGGAGATGAACATCAATCCTTCAGAGTCGGACACAACTAGAGTTAATGTCAGGGGAAAGCCTTTACTTTACTTTATATGGAATTACACCTTAATATGTGTCTGTTCTGACTTAAATACAAATTCAACTTTAAAACAAACCTACAGAACTTATCTTGTTTGTAACTTTGGGAACTGCCTTGATATGTGAGATAAGCTATATATTCTACTGGCAGGGAACACATTCCTGGAGATAAGATTACTACCTCATTTTGCACATGAAAACTGAATCTATGCTCAGGTATACCACAGGTGGAGATTCACCTATTCTGCAGTTGTTGTTATATGTCTTCAAGCTTTTTCTGACTTATGATGACCCTAAGACAAACCTATCATAGGGGTTTTTTTGGGCAAGATTTGTCCAGAAGATATATACTTTTGCCATTCTCTGAGTAGGTGTCTATGGCTGAGCTGGGATTCTAACCCTAGTCTCCAGAGTCATAGTTAATAATAATAATAATAATAATAATAATAATAATAATACAGAGCAGAAGAGAAAACTGGCAAAAGAAAGCTCTCCATGGACAGTTCCTGGGAAAAATTGAGAGCCAAATTGATAAAAGAAAAAACATGGCTGTGGCTCACAAATGGAACTCTGAAAAAGGAGACGGAGGCCTGATTCTGGCAGCCCAAGAACAAGCCATTAGAACAAATGCCATCAAAGCCAGAATTGAAAAGTTGGCGACAGATGCCAAATGTAGACTCTGCCAGGAAGCAGATGAAACAATACATCACATCCTCAGCTGCTGCAAGAAGATCACGCAGACAGACTACAAGCAGAGGCATAACACCGTTGCTCAGATCATTCATTGGAACTTGTGCCACAAATACCATCTGTCTGCAACAAAGAACTGGTGGGATCACAAGCCTGAAAACGTTACAGAAAATGAACACGTCAAACTACTCTGAGACTTCTGAATTCAGACAGACAGCGTTTTGGAGCACAGTACTCCTGACCTCACGATCGTGTTAAAAAACAAAGTATGGGTCATCAATGTTGCAATCCCAATTGACAGCAGGATTGAAGAGAAACAACTGGAAAAGCTGACACGATATGAGGATTTAAAGATGAAACTGCACTTGAACACAATTGGTGCTGACAAAATTACCATCTGCCAGCTGCAAAAGGCCACCTTACTGGGATCTGCACGCGTTATTCGCTGCTACATCACACAGTCCTAGACACTTGGGAAGTGTCCGATGTGTGATCCAATACAACAGCCAGCAAAGTAATCTTGTCTACTATGTACTTATCTTGTTGTGTTTCTAATAATAATAATAATAATAATAATAATAATAATAATAATTTATTTCTATAATGCCCTCTCTCCCCGAGGGGATTCAGGGTGGTTTATACATAAGAAGGCAGCCATTCAATGCTTAAGTGATTACAAAACATATAAAAACATATCAAAATAGACAATAGAGCACAATAATAACAGTGAGTTTACCATGAAGGATTAAGCATTGAGATAAAAATGTAACAGAATAGTCAGTAAGGCATAATTAACTAAAACATAAATAAACATTACAACAAATACCCTCAAAACAGTTTAAAATACAGTTACATTAAAAATGGTTGGCTTCAGTGATCCTTTAAGATGTATCGTGGCAGCCATATAGTGCAAGTTCAAAAGTCAAACCAACACATTTGGACTTGCAAACAAATAAAAAATATTCATCAGTGCCTGGCACAATCCAGAGAATAACTCTGATGAGAAATGGTTTCTTCATACAAGAATTGCAAGGGTACTCGAATACCATTCTAATAACCTCCTATGATCTTATTAATTTAAAATGACTGATGGCAATATGTTCAGAACCAGCAGAAATTCTGTAATAAGAAAGTTTAATGATGTGCCCAAAAAATCTTGTAAGGTTTATAAAATTGTCCTTGATTTTGCAGGCCAAAATATGACCCCCCCCCCTCTATATATACATATATGAAAAAATGTAATGTCTCAGAAATCATATACATATATTAATATGTTGCATAATCGAAATACTTTATTTCAGACAAGGAGCTGAAGACAGAAGGGTTCGCACTAGAATCCTGCCGCAGTATGATCGCCTTAATGGATGTATCCTTTTACAATTAATAAAATAATTGCAAAACCAAAAAGTGCCAATGTACCACAAGGCAGGAATTTTAATCAAGATTTTAAATGTTTGCGCATTTAAAAATTACTTCCCTATGGGTGTTCTCTTAACTGAATGAGTTCATCAACTGTATTTCCAGAAAATATTGAACAGAACAGAGGCCCCGGTGGCACAGTGGGTTAAAGTGCTGAGCTGCCAAACTTGGTGACCAAAAGGTTGGCAGTTTGAATCCAGGGAGAGGGCTGAGCTTCCACTGTTAGCCCCAGCTTCTGCCAACCTAGCAGTTCGAAAACACGCAAATGTGAGTAGATCAATAGGTACCACTTTGACAGGAAGGTAATGGCACTCCATGCAGTCATGCTGGCCACATGACCTTGGATTCGTCTATGGACAATGCCGGCTCTTCGGCTTAGAATGGAGATGAGTACCATCCCCCCAGAGTTGGATAAGAGTAGAGTTAATGTAAAGGGGAAACGTTTACCTTTACCTTATTGAACTGAACATCAACATCACAGACAGATGGTTCTGGAAGAATAAACCTTGAAGAGTTTCGACATCTTTGGGATAAGATTAAAAGCTGGCAGGTATTAATTGAAACTTCTTGTATGTGTTCTGAATACCATTCTTCTGGGCATACTAAGTTGCGCATGCTTTCTAGTAATTCACAAATTAAAACTGGGGCACTTGTGTCAGTGACAAAAAGCTACTGAGGAAGAACACACAAACTGAAGCTGCAGTTGTTTGCTTTAGCATGAGCCTACTGGGAAGGGTAACATGTTGACCCATCTCTTTTCCTTGTGTAAAACACTTCTGTACTTTGAACTCAGTTTGTAGCAACTGAAGGAATTTTGAGGACAAGGGGAGATGTGAGAGGAGGAAAAGGAAATAGGGACATTTTAGCGGTAGCTGAAAAATGGGATAGCAGATCATCTATAGCAGTGGTTCTCAACCTGTGGGTCCCCATGTGTCTTGGCCTACAACTCCCACAAATCCCAGCCAATTTACCAGATGTTAGGATTTCTGGGAGTTGAAGTCCAAAACATCTGGAGACCCACAGGTTGAGAACCACTTATCTCTAGGAACTGTCCCTGCTAAATCAGGACAGTTGGGGGATGTAGTAATGAGTGAAAAATAGTACAATAATAGAATAAAAACACAGAAAAGGTATATTTTTCAGCATTTTTGTTGTTGTTCTGTTGGGGGGAGGAGAGAGAGAGAAAATTAGCATAGAATAAATCATATGATCCGTCTCCGCCTCTCTATTTTATGTCCAAAGTCAATGGGTAATAATAGCAGGAGGGGGACTAATAGGACGACACCTGGCATTTCCCAGTGTCCCATCCAGGTAGTCACCGGGGAGACTCTGCTTAACATGTTACATTAGACAGGATCTGTGTCTTTAGAGTCGTTAAAATGTCTCCAAAAATAATTCAAGTTGTTAAAGTTTAATGAGTGGTTTGATTATTCTTTAATGATAGTCTAGCCTGCTACCAATGGAAGTGCTATTCATGTTAGAGGTTATGCAAACATTTCTTATTCTTATGTTTGCCATTGTATCGCTTACAAAACAATAGACTATTTCAAGTATTTCCTATTAGAACAGGGCCATTTGTTTTAGTGGATATTTCTGAAATGATTTTCCCCTTTTCTGGTAGAGCTGGAACAAAACGAAACCTAACATTTCCACTATTACTTTCCAGAAAATTTTCAAACGCTATGACACCGATCAGTCAGGAACCATTAACAGCTATGAAATGCGTAATGCAGTGAAAGATGCAGGTATTGTACTGTGCTTGTTATCCTATATCCTTGGATAGACACTTCGCCAATATAGTCTTCTGCTTTTGTTCTAATAGATTGACAGCGAAAATAGTATTTTCTACATAAAATTACTGAGAGAGAAAATGGAAAACGTATCTCAAACTAGATGTCTTAATTTTTTTCTAGGATTTCAGTTGAATAACCAGTTGTATGACATTATTACAATGCGCTATGCTGACAGAAATATGAACATTGAGTTTGATAGCTTCATCTGTTGCTTTGTGAGGCTCGAGGGAATGTTCCGTAAGTATATTAATTTCATCTGCTTGAAAATATTAATCTCAACGATGCTCACACCATAATATGGAAGAAGCTCTACTAGAGTAACTTCTCATATACTTTCCCCCTTTATGTCCCTTTAGGTGCGTTTAATGCCTTTGATAAAGATGGAGATGGAATTATTAAACTGAATGTCTTAGAGGTAATATTTTTTTTTATTTTGGTGTGTTTCTTTATTAAATAAGAGCTGTATTCTGTGGGTTTAGATCAGGCATGGACAAAATTTGGCCCTCCAGGTGTTTTGGACTTCAACTCCCACAATTCCTAACACCTGGAGGACCAAAGTTTGCCCATGACTGGTTTAGATACTTTAATGATGGTAAGAGCTATTAGTGACTATTAACTTGGATTGCTAAATGTCGCTTCCATTTTACCTCCAGAGTACTACACCATGCATTACTGTGGCTTACCCTTCTTTTCATAAGTAAAAACAATCCCACAAATTCCCCATCATTTCAGGGTATGACTATCTATGAGATGTTGGCAGTTTTAATCATTTTGTGGGTATGGATTTTTATTTATCGTATCAGAAGCAAGCCGAGGGTAGAGTTGTAATGTATTTTTAAAAAGCACAAAGTTTAAAAAACTTGGCATTATACTAAATGTCTTTTGACCAGTGGCTGGCCACTTGGAGTGCCTTTGGTGTTATAAGAAGGTCCTCCATTGTGCACGTGGCAGGGCTCAGGTTACATTGTAATAGGTGGCCTGTGGTTTGCTCTTCTCCACACTCACATGTTGTGGGCTCCACTTTGTGGCCCCATTTCTTAAGGGTTGGCTCTGCATCTCATGGTGCCAAAGTGCAGTCTGTTCAGCACTTTCCAACAGTGGGTATGGGCGCAAAACTGAAAAGGCGAGACTTCTGAGTTAGCTAATACAAAGGTGTCTCGCCTTGAAATATACTGTTATTGAGTTTTCTCAAGAGCAATGTGTTCATAAGCCCAGATGTTCTCATTTAGGCTTTGCTTTCTTTAAATATTGGAATGATAGCAGGATTTAAATCTGACCCTATACATAGTTACTTAGAAAATCCCACCATTTACTTGGATGCTAGTTTTGGATAAATGAAAACAGACTTGCGAAGATTGCAAGGGGGAGCCGCACCTTTCCCCCTGCACTTTTAGTAACGTCTATTATCATTTAATATTGTTTTTTCCCCTTTTCTTCCAGTGGCTACAGCTCACCATGTATGCCTGAAGGCCACACAGACTTGTGTTCTTATCCTCATTTGTGCTCGTTCTTGAAATGAGGCCCGGAATTTTGTCAAAAAGAAGCCAGCCAGTATTGAGTTGCAGATCAATAACACTTAATGTGTCTCGCTCCCTTTTTACCAGATAAAAGTTGTGAATCTAAAATCTACCTTTCTACTTCTTGATAACTGACATCAGCAGTATCATATTGCAAAAGGTGTCTGCCACCATTGCACTGCGGACTGTTGTTCAATCTACTGTACATTGGCCTAATGCCAATGTTACACTAGTAGATGTATACTAGTGCTATGGCACTTTCCTCCCCTCTTGCAGCTCTAAACCTCCTGATTCAAAAATCCTCAGGGTCTAGGAATGTTATCACTATCAAAGGATTTGCGGAACTACCCAAATGGATGTATCTCATTTAAGTGTATTCATTGTACAGTCGATCTGCGAGTTACGAGCAAGATAGTTTCTGAAGGTTTGCTCTTAAGTTGGAATTTGAATGTAATCTGGAACTAGTACATTGCTAAAGCGTGTCTCTAACTTTTATTTTAGTTTTGGATACAACAAATCCTCACTTTCTGTCCCTGTGACAATTCGATTTTGAAAATGTTGGCTTGTTGTGGAAACAAGGATTGGTGATAAAAACTTCAGTACAGACACCTTTTCCCCACGATAACTCTTACGGGAATTTCCTTCCTAGGAATAGATTTCTTTTTACTTCCTGTTGCCTCACCCTCATTTGTAATTAGGAGTTCTATGTAGGTCAGATGTTTGTAACTCAGGGACTGCCTGTACTTAAATAATGCGTTTCAAATATGTAACTGTTTGAAATTTCTTCTTGTGTGTGTGTGTTTTATTCTAGTCCTACATATGCTTTAAGCATTATTCCCATGGCCAAATACTTCTATAATAAATCAATGTATCATTCAGAATCTCCCAAACAATACTGCCACTGTTCTCGTCAATTGGGGGATTTTGAGTCATTCAAAAGAAGTGAACTTTTCTAACATTTTCAAATGGATTGTGTAGAAAGAGGATGAGAGAGAGTGTGTGTGTTATACATCCAGGTAAAATCTGTAGCATTATGTAAAATAAACCACATGTAGTTCACATTTGATCAGCCCAGACACTGCCTTGTCAGAGAAAGAAAATATGCCATGCAGGTGAACAGTAAAGTAGTTTACTCTTTGTAGTTCAGAACAACATGACTCAGTTCAAAACAGATATTGTGGGATTTTCTGCCTTGATATTCTGGGATGTAGGGCTGTGTGGAAGGGCCCACAATCATAGCACTTCCAACCATATTGTACTGCTCCAAGGAACAAGTCTTCCATTACATGGAAATTCCACGTCAGAAAAAAATACCAATCTATAAGGAATTTTGGAAACACCCTGGTAAGTGTAAGTGGTTTAACCCATTGTGGTGGCGCAATGGGTTAAATCGCAGAGCTGCTGAACTTGCTGACTGGAATGTTGGTGGTTCGAATCTGCAGGGCAGGGTGAGCTCCCACTGCTAGCCCGTTTCTGCCAACCTAGCAGATTGAAAACTTGCAAACGTGAGATCAATAGGTACTGCCTTGGTGGGAAGATAAACAGTGCTCCATGCAGTCATGCTGGCCACATGGCCCCAGAGGTGTCTCCAGACAACGCAGGTTCTTCGGCTTAGAAATGGAGATGAGCACCAGTCCCAGAGCTGGACATGAAAGGAGAAGGCTTTACCTTTATCTGTGTTTTGTTGTTTCTAGGCATTGAATGTGTCTGTATATGCTGGAATCTGCCCTGAGTCTCCTCGAGAACATAGGGTAGAATACAAATAAATTATTATTATTATTATTATTATTATTATTATTATTATTATTTGTTACTACTACTACTACTACGTGCAATTAAGAATTGCTCCAAGCAAATCCTAAATAACTACTTTCCTGATCCTTATACAAAAAGTCAAGTCATTAATCAAACCCTTCAGAATATTCACAGAGAGACAGGAAGAATTTAGGCAACACCAGACTTCTGTTGTTATAAAGTATATTTATTTTCTTTTTTCTTTTTGTTTATTTAGTTCACAGCTTGTAGTAAAAAGGAAAGGAAAGACCAAGTCATTCTGTGCATGTGAGTTCACACATCTTTACTCATGAGAAAAGTCACACACATCATCCCACAGAAACAAAATAGGGTAGTGAAAGCTTCCAAGAAAGCTATTGGAGTTTATTACTTATGCAGTTTCTCTCATCTACTATTCTTACAGGCACATCAATCTCTTCCTTGTTTTAACTGGTGTACAATTTGAGCCTTTCTGGTTGTGTTCATATTATAATTTTGTACATGAAGAGTGCATACTTTGTCCTTTGCATGAATCCATCTTACCAGGGTCCTAGAAATCTAGGAAAACCAACATTTAGAGTAAGATAGACATTTGTTGTGCATTGCTTTTTTTAAAAAAAACACACAACTAAATGCCATTGAATGTATGAATAAGCTAGAACTTGCAATTTTAAAAATCAATGTTATAGCCAAAACAGCTTACAATCTAACTGATAATTAAAATGCAACCCAGAGCTCACAAGATGAACTGAAATGTGGACTGTAGTTTTGGTGTCTTGATTCATGAAGCCTATTTGTCTCAAGGGGCAAACAGAAGCTGGGTTATGCACTGGCATTCAGTTGTAAAAAAAAGATTGAAACAGCTGAACAACAGAGCAATTCCCTGAAATTTGATACACAAACCATTCCCGCACAGCTCTTAACACACACCAAATCCTTACATTCACTAAATAAGACAAATGGCATCAAATAAATGCCTTTTGTGTTGGGGAAGTGTGTTGGCATGCAGTCCAAATTCACTCCATAGACAGCCCACAACAGCTTGCTCAGGCATTAGCCAACACATAACTTCACACTCCCACACAAGTCAAAAACACACTCCACAATTCCCTCTAGCCACTTCATTTCTATCTCTTTACCTTCAAAACAAAACTTTCTCAAGATAATTTCGACTTATTTGTAGAAAGATGTCAGAAACCCGAAAATGCAAGAACTTGACAATCTACATTTCACAATTTGACAATGAAAATGGCCTTTGTGTTGCCACATTTTCTGTCAGAGACCTAGAGGAACATGCTAACATTTCTGTATAAAGAGGCTGAAGTACAGAAAGCAGAACCTCAAACCAAAAACAAAACAAAACAAAAATCCCTGATATATAGCAGAAGAACTTCTATAACCTGAAATAAGGGACTGTAACAACTCTAACAGAAGTTTTATCAGAGTATAATGAAGTGCTGAGAACTTCCACAATTAAGGGGTAATACTATTTTATGGATATGACATGGCTTAGAACTGTTCTTCTCAGAGTTTAATAAAGGCCCACAAACAGAACCAAACTTTGGTAAGACACAACCGCACACTATTGCTAAATCAGGCTAAAAGCAAATTGTCGCAAAGGCATCCCAAAAATGGATGAAAGGAAAAGTTTTTTTCAACCATCTTAAAACACACACATTCACACATCCTATTACAGCAGCTAAGGAAACAAGTCTAGTGTAGGTTGGTAACACTTAGTACTCTAGTAGAAAAAAATATTTGCAAACAAACTCACTATAAGTAAGAAGTTATCACTGGGGAAGATGCAAAAATTCAAATCCATTCACTCATTATCAAGAATGCACAAACACTGCATGCCACATATTTTTCTCACAAACACACTGTCTCTGTACCTTCATTTCATTCATGTTTAGCTTTAGATGACCTAAAATCAATCTATTACAAAAATGTGTACCCATTTCTCTATGGGTTGAACCCTAGAGCTTCTTGTGGATCTCTTTACAACTTCCCTTAGTTTGTTCTACCAGGAGAAAATAAGTCCAAAGTGCCAACAAACAAAGGACTAACACTGCTTGGAAACCACCTTAAAATAGGCTGCAGAATAAGAGTCTCCTCCTTCACCAAGCAGGTTATCAGGTTATCTAGGCACAGGGAAAGAGTAAAAAGGAAATATTTTATATAGAGCAGTTTTTCTCAATTGTTTTTTCCTCCAGCTGTTTTTGACAACTCCCAAAAGCTTAAGCTAGCATTGCCAATCATCAGAGATGTCGATGGTTGAAAACTAAAGGATAAGAACCACTGAACTACATATAATTTTACATGCTACAAAGTCCACAGCATGTCCAAGTCTTCTGACAAGTTTTCAAGTTGAGCTGAAAACAGCTTCCAGATATAGGTCTGTTCTTAAAGGCAACTATGTGTGCATTACCTTAAATGTCCAAATGTTGTAAACAACCTTTGATCTCTTAATATTTAGACATCATTAGAGACAATAAAATGAAAGAAGTTAAGACCTACGTGGGTAGGCATTTCGAGACAGTTACAGGGATTCTCACTTTCCCTCTGGAATAAATCAAATAAAGACTGAAGCCAGTGATAAGAAGAAAGCTGGCTTAGAGCTAAAGAGAAAAAAAAAAACCCTTTATATAAACTTGAGTAGTGGGAACTGCTACATCCTCCCCAAGAGAACAGCACCAAAGTTCCCACAAACCCATTTCAATCATTCTTAATTATCGTCTTCCCATTATATTGGTTGTGTAGGCTGCTACTTCTACCTCATTACAGTAAATGGTGGCACAACGTACACACATGATATTCTTAGCTTCTTGGATTTTAAAAGTTCCTTGGATTTTAAAAGTTCATGTTTAACATCCAATAGCCTTTTTGTTTCGCAGTAACATTCAAACTACAAAAAAAAAAAGGAATTTGGCAGAAATAAAAACCAGATTACACTAGGGAAAGTGGACCAATCAAAAACACTTTTAAAAACACAGGGTGGCCATGTGTCAACTAGACTGTGTACTGTGATTGTAATGTGTGTTTTTTTATGTTGTTGATTTCATTGTAATTTTATTGTGTGAGTTTTAATCTGTATTTCTCGACTTGTCCCTTGTACGCTGCCCTGAGAACCTTCAGGGAGATGGTGGTGGGGTATAAAAATAAAGTTATTATATTATTATTACTATTAGACAGCAGTGAACATGTTCAGACTCAATGCAGGACTCCAAAGCTCAGCAACTTACAATGTCACAATGGGTCCTAAACTTCCAGGCTCAGGGCCATAGGCCTATTCCTGCATCAAGAAATCACTGGATTTAAACATACGGGTGCAAACGCTTAAAATATGAAATTATTATCTGCACTAGCCTTTGCATCAAGGTGCAGTAATTAAAAGTGGAAGGAACAGGCTAATTGGATGATGTTCCTTCTAGTTTAGATGGATTTTGCTGTTCAGTTTGGAAAAGTCATAGAATCATAGAGTTGGAATAGGCCATCCAGTCCAACCCCCTGCCATGCAAGAACAGCACAAAGCACCCCTGACAGATGGCCATCCAGCTTTTGTTTATAAGCCCCCAAAGGAAGAGCTTCCACCACACTCCAAGGAAGTGTGTTCCACTATCAAACAACTGTTATGGTCAGGAAGTTCTTCCTAATATTTAGATGGCATCTCCTTTCCTGTAATTTGAACCCATTGCTCTGAGTCATTGCATCATGCCTTGAAAATGAAGGCTAACACACAATATAAACTGAAGATTAAAGAGGAAACCATTCCTGCATGCTTATACTTCCCTTTAAGGTCTCTCATCGAAAGAGACATACTATGAAAGGAAAGGCAGCACTCAATATTTAAATGGCATTTTCTGGTCTGTGTTTTATTATCATCGTCATTGCCCAAATCCCAATCTATAAACTACCTGAGAAGATCTGGTATACAACATAAAAACAGAAAGGTGAACAATGTATGTAGGCACCCAGTGTACTAAACATTTCTCTAAATAACACATTTTAGACGTGTGAAATGTATTTTTTGAAAAAGGAAGACATCATAAATGGTCTTGTTGTTACTGTGAATGAGTTCAACGTTGTTTTGTTTGGTCTAAGTCTGTCAGTCATTTCCTTCTCTACAGAGCTGCAAGCAAGATGCTGTCTCTGTATCAAAAAAGAAAAAAGGGGGAAAGGCCTAAGTCCTTTTCCTACTCCAAATATGAATTGGGGAAGAAAAAAGGACTGGGCTTGAGGCGGACAAGGCATGGAATACTTCCAGTTTATAAAAAGGACTTCCCAATGTGGGAGGCGAAAAAGCTTCATGAGTCAATCTTGCTATCATCCTCTGCATGTTTTTCAATATGTCCCACAGCATCCTATAGATAGAGAAGAGGGAAAAAACTTTACCAAACAGAGATTTCACTCAATCAATGATATAGTAGAATAATGGAAATTTAATGATAACAATAATAATAGAGTTAAATAATAAATGCAATAATAACAATAGAGTAAAATAATGTAAATATAATAATAATAATAAGAGTAAAATAATAAATGTAATAATTACAATAATAGAGTAAATAATGTAATTGTAATAATAATAAATAGAGAAAAATAATAAATGTAATAATAATAATAATAATAATAATAATAATAATAACAACAGAGTAAAATAATGAACAACTTTGATTCAAGAATAAGCCGAGAGGGGCCTTTTCAGCCTAAAAAAGGGCTGAAAAACTCAGCTTGTACTAGAGTATATACAATAGTTGATAGTCAATTTCAAACATTCTCTTTAAGTTTTATTTTACTGCAACACTTCACTACATACCTGCTTGGAACCTTTCCTGGAGGTGAAGAAAGCATCACAGTTCCTCCAGCGACACTTTAATGTTTGAAAATTTGGGTTGGTGTGATCATTTAATAAATGCTGCTTCAGGTGGTCCACAACTCCAAATATGAGTGAACATCCATGCCACTGGCAAGAGATATAGAATAGAAATGTTAGAGACAGAATGTTGAGGATATAAAAATTATAATACGAAACAAGCATACAAATCAACATAGGCAGGACCGATATGTAAATACAACACACAAAAGTGAGTACGATCTGACTTATCCCTTACACATATACAAAAATAAGATCTATGCAGGCTATGCTGGCAAGGGCTACTAGGAATTACATTGTAACAACACCTGGAAGGTGATACTATGAACCCCCTGCAGCACTATAAATCCTAGAACCATGTTACTGAAATGCATAAAGCTATTCTAAGTGGAACAGCTTCTATGCACAAAGAACAACAGTAATCTTGGCTGTGATCCAAATCTATAGTTGTGTGCTGCCAAAATCTGCTGTGAAATTGAGCCCAAGACAGCTGAGACGCCTGAAAAGACATGCATCTGCCAAGTAGTCATGCTTCGTCCAGAATGACTATGGGTGAGGGTGGGGGATCATAAATAGTCTCCAGCACTATAGGCTGTAACTCTGCTAGCAGGTGTATAGTTTCTTTCAAATATGATCAGAATGTCTATGCAATACACTGGGACTGATATTTAGAAACTACATATTATGAGAAAGTTAAAAAAATGTCCATAGATAAGGTATTAGGTGGGTGATATGACCTGGTCTTGCCCTTTCAAAATAATAATTATATTATTATCATTAACATTATTATCATCATGCCATCTACCCCCCAATAATTGAACTCAATTCAGGTTAAATTGTTATACAAAAAGATTGACAAAAGTATAAATATAAATGTTAATTTAAAAGAAATTAAACAATTTGTAAAGTCAAAACATCAAAAAAAATCTGTGAGACACTGAGACCATAAAAAGAAATGAAGTCCCTAATGGATCTATGAAAAAGATGAGAAGTTATGTGGTCCACGCGTTGCCCACTTCTGTTGTAAGCCATTCAAAACAATGAAGCCATTCTGGCAGACAAGTGCCTTGAATTCTGGTTTCTACAGCAGCCCTGTGCCAGAAGCAGTGAGTTTCATTGGGTACACTAAATCCAATTATTTCTTAGGCTACTTCCTGATGAGGGAGAGTCTTCTTATTATGATTTATGCTGAACTGTGATTTTTTATTGCAATTGTTATGGATTGGCAGTGTTCAATGTAAGGCGTTGAATTTTGCCAGCTATGTGTAAACCGCTTTGAGTCCCCCTAGAGGTGAGAAAAGCTGTATATAAAAACTGTAAATAAATTCTGCCTGAGACTAAAAACCATCTTTAGTTTAAACAGACATTTCTTTTAAGAAAGAAAATATTATTTTTAAATTTTGTTCCACAATTTAACAATCATACCATTTTAATACATGTTGAGTATCCTTAAGCCAAAATGCTTGGGGTCAGATGCTTTTTGGGGAAAAAAATTATTGTGGAATATTTGCACATACAGAATGCTGCTGTTTTATCTATGTTTTTATTTAATTGTGTTTTTTGCTTTAATGGATTGTTTTGCTTTTATGTCGTGTGAACATTCTGCCCCATATGTAAGCTGCTCCGAGTCCCTTTGAGAAGATGGTGTTGAGGTATAAGAATAAAGTTATTACCATCATCATCATCATCATCTTGGAAATGGTACCCAAGTCTAAACATAAAATGCATGTATGTTTAGTAAACAGAGTATACAGATAAGCTACAAGTAATTTTATACAATATATTTAATAATTTTGTGCAAGAAGCAAAGGTGTCATTATCTCAGCCAAATTCAGATTTTACAGCATTTTGGATTTCTGGAATAGTAATAGCCAATCTGTATAACTGTATTTTAAGTAAAGGTAAAGGTTTCCCCTTGACATTAAGTCTAGTTGTGGGGGTTGGTGCTCATTAAGTCCGATTCTGGGGGTCGTGCTCATCTCCATTTCTAAGCCGAAGAGCCAGTGTTGTCCGTAGACACCTCCAAATTCATGTGGTCGAGACGATTGCATGGAACGTCGTTACCTTCCCACCAGAGCAGAACCTACTGATCTACTCACATTTGCATGTTTTCAAATTGCTACGTTGGCAAAAGTTTCAATTAATACCTGCCAGTTTTTAATCTTATCCCAAAGATGTCGAAACTCTTCAAGGTTTATTCTTCCAGAATCATCTGCCTGTAATTTTTATATTCAGTTCAATAAGGTAAAGATACAACTAGACATTAAGCCTAGTCATATCCAACTCTGGGGGTGCTCATCTCCATTTCTAAGCCAAAAGGTCATGTGGCCAGCATGACAGCATGGAGTGCCATTACCGTCCTGCCAAAGCGGCACCTATTGATCTACTCACATTTGCATGTTTTCAAACTGCTAGGTTGGCAGAAGCTGGGGCTAACAGCAGGAGCTCACCCCACTCTCTGGATTCAAACCGCCAACCTTTCGGTCAGCAAATTCAGCAGCTCATCTGTTTAACCACTGCACCACTGGGGGCTCCTAATTGTATTTTAAATGGCCACTTTTTACATGCTTTTTATATGGCTTTGTACTGTTATATTTCATTATTTTACTGTTAGTCGCCTTGAACATATTTTAAGAATAGACAGAGTACAGAGGTAACAAATAAGTTAAGCTAACAAACAGATTTCACATCTAACTAAGAAAACTGTTTTTAAACTCTACCCAACAACGATAATTCTGCATCAAGTTCAGCCGAACAGCCTGGATGCTACCATCATAACAACCTGTATAGATCTGGAAAAAAGGAGAACAAACAAATTTTATTAATAAGACTAGAAAAAAAAATCCAAATCAAACTAAGGTGCTAAATGGCATTACTGGATAAGCTAAAATTCTTGATTTACTTTGCAGTAGCTTCCAAACATTAGGAAAAAGCACTTCTGGAAAAGGTTTCAAAAAGTATTTTTACAGTCTTTTAAAAGAGAACAAGCAGAACTGGAAAGTGAATACTAAACTACTTAAAAACCCTTTAGTTTCAATATTTCATGAATAAAAGAGTTAATATTAGTATTAAAAATATTGTAAGTACTGGTTAGCCTATTCTTAGCTCTTTAAAAACATCCTCCTCATTAAGTTTGAACTTAAAATTCAAAATATATTAGGGGAACGATCACAAGAACAATCATAAAACGTAGGTTGCTTATAGTTATGAAGCCCTTACAATGCACTTGGGATTATTCCCTGAATAAAGGTCCAGCTTAATTACATTAAGTTGAGCTCAAACTTATGTGGGTGGAACCAAGTTGAAATCTTTGAGTCAAATTTGATTGAAGGCAAATCTTATTTAGGAGGAGCAAAAAGGAAACATTTGTGACAAAGCAATCTAGGCATTGACAGGTGTTCTAGGCCACTTACACAACAGAGTATGAGTCACAAGGATATGAGAAATGTTCTAAAAATAGAAAAAGGGCATGTGTGTGCAAAAACAAAAAAAATGCAATCCCAATACCTCTATATCGGTCCCAACATTGCTGACCTTCCCAAAGCACAGGGAGCAAGAAATTTAAGGGACCCTGTTTACTCACGTTCCTTTGAATTCAAATTCAAGGCTCTGTGTGATCGAGAGTATTGTAGTGGAGTTCCTTAACCTAATAAAATTCCACTAGAAGGGCCAGTATCTAACCAGGATCAACAACACCTATTTACTACTATTGCCATTGTTATTATACTGTATATGCATGCACATAGAGATGTGTCCCATGGTTCTCCTGGTGATGGTTTCCAATGGGCTGCTGCTCTGATATTGCTTTGATGTTTGCAAAAAAAAAGTCACTTTAGCTTATGTTAAAGCTGAAAAATCTTATTTCACAGCCAACAATAACAATGGGGCAAAAGTACTGGAAGCAAATTTGTGCTCATCGGATACAATTGTTTCTGGCTTTCCTTGAACCTTACTAGGGACTTTCAAGGGTCCATAGTAACAATGCTGTGAAGGATGAGGTTCTTCGCAGATATTTGGCTAGGGAGACTAACCCACTCCTGAACAATTATTTCATTGAGGGACCCCATAACTTGATGGAAAAGAAAAGAAAAATATTACCATGCTCTTATGAATGGTCATGCACATAATCATATCCGAATGTCCTCCATAGACTTGCAAACGATCATGGGACTTGAGGTGGGAATGGAAAAGGGGAGAAAAAAGTAGTTAATAACTGCATACATGAATAACTGCATAAATAAAGTAGTCAATAATTGCATACATTTCTTTTTAAAATGTGCTCACAGAGCTAATATGTACAGCTAACAACCTTCCACTTCTTGGGGAGAAGCATACTTCACAATGCTATTTCAATTCTCAAAATGCTGCCAACCCTCCTGCCACAAAAAGCCACACTAAATGACCTCAGAAAAAGATGTTAAAACAATTAAAGGCTTCTAAATATTCAAATCAAACTACCTATGCATGATGAGCTAACCTGCAAACTGCAAAAGAAACAGAAAACACAGCTCAAGGTGCTCATAAAATTGCCGCTTTTTCAGTAAATAAATGTTTCAGCTTGTGTACTCTCTTAAGGCCTGCTTCATAGAATCGTAAGAGTTCGAAGAGAACCCCAGACCCATTCAGGTCATCTCCATTCTGTCATGCAGAACACACAATCAAAGCATTCCAGACAAGATGACCAGCCAACCTTTGCTTAAAAACCTCCAAAGGAAGAGACTCCACCACCCTCAAAGGCAACACATTCCACTGCTGAACAGCTCTTACTGTCAGGAAGGTCTTCCTAATGTTCAGGCAGAATCTTTTCCTGGAAGGATTATTTAGAATCTAACCTCGATTATTTCTAGACAAAAAAACTCTGGGACTATTTAATTCCTTTTCATTTGTCTAGTAAATGGTCTGAGAGTTCCTGATCAAAGTATTTCTGAAATTAGATTTCTAAATAGTCTACAAAGAAGACCTAATGAATGCACGCAGACTGAAATGCATTTGAGCTTATTAACTAAATAAGCAAACATCCTCTGAGCATCTTGAGACACAGCTCCAGTTTCATTTACAGATTTTACTTTATGTAAAATTTCTGCTCTTCTTTTAAACATGTAACACAATCCTAAGAATAAACTTAACTCAATCACATGCAGATGCTGTTAATTTTACTACAGGATTTATCTAAATGACAAAAATAGGCTATCAAGTGCCGAACTTTTTTTTTTTTTACTTTTTGGATCACAGGTCCATTTTGGTTGAGGGATTCCGGATCTAGAGTTCCAATTTACTGTATTCTAAAACTTCCAATTAGAAAGTAACAGACGCTGAAATCTGCACAGCTGCTTCTCAACTCATTGTTTCGAGACATTGAATGTTTGCCCTTATGTCTGTATATGTCTGAATATGCTGGAATCTACCCTGAGTCCCCTCGGGGAGACAGGGCAGAATACACATAAAGTGTTGTTGTTGTTAAAAACCCAATTTTGAAATATGATGCATTGCTCTAAATTGCATCTCACTGAATGTTTGAATAATAATAATAATAATAATAATAATAAATTTATTAACGTATTTATACCCTGCTATCATCTCCCAAGGGACTCGGTGCGGCTTACATGAGGCCGAGCCCACAACACATCAATCACAAAGCAATAACAACAAATAATACAAAGAAATAAAATAAAACTCATAACAAAAAAGAAATAAACATTTAACAATAACACAGTGACAGTTAAAACCTATGGCTGGGCCAGATGCAATAATTAAAATTTAAAGATAATGCCGAGCATGAACAGATGAATATGGACTAGGATATAGTTTTCAGAGAGGGATGGGGCAGGCAGACATTCCTAGATCCATAGTAAAGTGCATTTAGAGGACATAATGCTGGGAGTTTCTAAAATATTTCCATAGGATCACATGGGGAAAAGTACAACATTTAATATAAGCAGTCCCCAAAGTACAACATTTAATATAAGCAGTCCCCAAATTACAAACAAAATAGCTTTTATAGGTTTGTTCTTAAGTTGAATTTGTTTGTAAGCACATTTTTAAGTGTGCCCCTGTTTAAAAGATTTCACCCCATTTTCTTTCCCTGTGATTACTGAATTTTGAAAAAAATGGTTTGTTGTGGAAACAAAGATTGATTATTAAGCTTCAGTGAAGACACCTTTCCCCCATGATAAGTCTTCAAAGAGTGAATTTCCTTTCCTAAGGCTAGATTCCTTTTGTCTTACCCCTGTTCTTAACTATGAGTCATTTGTAAATTGGATGTTTGTAACCTGGGGACTGCCGTACATATAAAAGTCAGTAGATATGGCTTTTAAATTGGAGTTATGTTGTATGGCATTAAAATCAACACATATAAATTCTTTCTTTTTTTACCTGCAGCTCATAAACACGAACACATTTGTCCAAGCAGGCTGTTACCATCACCTTTCCCAAGATGTTCACAACTGTTACTGCATGGTTGTGACCTTTGTAGATCCGCACCAACTCCCCAGTCTGAAAAAAAGGTTATCAAGTGATGGATAAATCAGAGACACCTGCCACTAGCATAGGCCACATGTGATCCCAGACTATTTTTACAGCTCCCAGGCATCTCCTCAAGCCGTACAGAAACCCATGACAGTAGAATTTAACGGCAAACCAGGAATTTCTCCTTTAAAAAGCAGAAAAATAGCTTTTTAAAGGAAAAACTCTAACATCTGTTATTCACAGAGAAAACAAATGCACAAGTGTTACAGTCTGGGGTGTAATGGACGAGAGGAAAAATGCCAATAGCACCAACATAGAGAGGACAAAGTATTATTCTGGCAACTTCTACAGCTGTAAATATTATAAGTGTATATTTTAATAATCCAGTCTGGTATAGTGGTTTGAGTGCTGGATTAGGATTCCAGGAGACCAGATTTCATATCCCCAATCAGCCATAGAAATGTGCTGGGTGGAAAATGACAAACTCTTCTGAATCATTATCACCAAGAAAATCCTATGATAGGATTGCCATGTCTCAAAGTCATACTGAAGGCACAATGCCACAAATATTTTAATACCTGGCTAAGATAACTTCTCATATAAAATAATACACAGCATGCCAACTATGAACATATGTGCTTCACTTTCAGATACTCCAACAAACCTTGTTTCCATGAATGTTGGAGAAACATGGCAGTTTGTACATCTTTCTTCAACATGACACATTGTGCGCATTCAGTGTTTGGATGTCTAAAGTAACATACAAAATAGATTGCAATAAGCTGCCCTAAAAGCGCAACTTAATACCAGTTTGAGAAATCTGTAGTAGTGGCTAAGATTCTGGTTTCAGTAAGGAATTTAGGAAACTGTTTGGAACTGTTATATGCTAGGAAACCTGAAATGTTTCCTGTTTTTTTTTAGTTTCAAACACATTCAAAATCACTTTGTTTAAACTGTATGAGCAACTTACATGTATGTTGTGGGCATGGACAGACTGGTCACTGGAGCCACTGAACACCAGATCATTCACAACCTTGGAAAAGACAACCAGACATCCAGTCACTCATAAAATTTCATCAAGAGCTGCTCTCTTCCTTCTACCAACTCTGTTTAGTAGATTTAAAGCCTATTGCAAAAACACAAATATATGAACTGTGAGAGCTGTTCAGCACTGGAACTCTCTGCCCTGGAGTGTGGTGGAGGCTCCTTCTTTGGAGGCTTTTAAACAGAGGCTGGATGGCCATTTGTTGGGGTTCTTTGATTGTGATTTTCCTGCTTCTTGGCAGGAGATTAGACTGGATGGCCCACAAGGTCTCCTCCAACTCTATGATTCTATGAAGTACAGGCAGTCCCCAAGTTACAAACATCTGACTTACAAACAACTCATAATTAAGAACAGGGATGAGACAGCAGGAAGTGAGGGAAATCAACCCCTCAAAAGAGAAATTCACTCCTGAAAGAATTATTGTGGTGAAAAGATGTCACCACTGAAGCTTTATCAGCAATCCTTCTTTCCACAACAACCCAAATTTTCCAAAACCCAATTATCACAGGGACAGAAAGTGAGGTTCAATCTGCTATACGGGGGAGGGGCACAAACTGCAAAACAAACATCCAGATGGAATGTAACTAAGGTATGTACCACCGTGGCCAGATCTAGCTTTTCAAGGAACAGACACATTTGGCGCACCAGTTTTAATTGTGCAAAGGCCCTCCCAGCCACCGCAGATACCTGAGTCTCCAGGTTCAATACTGGAGGACCCCCAAACTGTGGGAGTTTCACTTGCAGGTGAAACGTCAGGAGAGAATGCTTCTGTAATATGGCCATATAGCTCGAAAAACTTACAACAACCCAGTGATTTCAGCCGTGAAAGCCTTTGACAATACATAGAACTGATCTTAAAAAAAGCTATTTTGTATTGATTTTTGCTATGGGTCTTCTAGGAGTTGTAGTCCAGAAAAGCAACCTTTTAAATTCTCAGAACTGAAATCTATCAGAAACAAACTCCAGTGATAGTGAGAAAAAGAAAGCAAAGGAATCCGAACAAAAGGCAACAAAAGGGGGGAAGAATGACTCATACTTATGCTATTGGATGAGACTAAAAGGAGAAAAGTTATAGCTTAGTGGCAGAACACACACTTGTGGAACATCTTTAGTTTAAAAACCTGGAATTTCATGTAAGGTTGGAAAGACCCATTTGAAGCTCCAAAGTGCTTCCGGTAATTAATGTATACCAGACTATGGGTTTTAGTTACAGATTTTGAAAGGCTCAAACAGGTAGAAACACCAAAGATTAAGTTTGCCCATGTAAAGCATTCATTTAAAGCTACTTGCCTTCATACAGAGTACAGTTTTGCTGTGACCTTCCAGGGTCCGAAGCAGAAGTCCGTTTCGGGCATCTCGGACACTGATTGTAGAATCATAGGATCCCACTATCAGCAATCTTCGTGCCCCTTCTTGGGCTGTGGCAAGACTGCTGATTGCTCGGGGACCGTGGCATTCAAAGACATCAAGTTGCTTGTTGTTCTGGAAAAACACACATTTTAACACATAATCAGTAGCCCTTTACTAATACAACCCCATTTCAAGAAAGCATTTTTGAGGGTGTGTTTGGATGTTCAAGCAAAAAACAGGTGCCTTTTACTGACCTGAAATCTACGCCACTAAAGTGCTAAGCCCCCATTTATTTCAGCTTTTAAAATAAGCTCTTAGTTAAAAATATGAAAGCGGGGGGTTTTTTTTTCAGTATTAGTTAGCTGCAACTGCCACAACATTTAGAAATGGCTCTAATGGAATACACCTCAAATGCTTACCTTTAAACTGAAAGAAACCACATTTCCATTTGCAAGTCCTGCATAAAGGATCCTCCATCTACTATGCAGGCAGAGCACACGGTCATCAAGTTTAAACTGATCCAGAAGTTTTCTAGTCTGTTAACAGGAAGACAACAGTGATAAATTTAGTAATTGAGAGATTTAGTGATCCTCTTTAGACAAAGTGGCCCTAAAGAAGAAATCTGAAAGCGATCTTTGTTAATTAATCATATTGTATGGAGCTGGCAGGCCTTCATTCCAAACAGCAGTTATGTCCATTGAGGCACACTGAGTGAATTAGCAACTTAATTGTAAAAGTGAACTGAACTGTATAAATAGGCTCACTTTTCCAAATGGTAACATGTAGATCCAGAGTACTGTAGTGATTTTAGCATTTTATTTTGGAGGCCATGGTTTGAATATCTGCCCAACCATGGAAACTCACTGGGTGACCTTGGGCAAATCATACAGTCTCAGAAGAAGGTAAGGCTACTGTATTTACAGCCACTTCCACTGATGCCCTACATGTGGCTAAAAAGAGAAGTCCTCCCTCTCTATTTACAGGTCTTCCATCATAATGGCATGGACAACATAATAATAATAATAATAATAATAATAATAATAATAATAATAATAATAGGAACAAGCCATCAAAACAAATGCAATCAAGGCCAGGATCAAACAATCAGCTCATGACCCAAAATGCAGACTGGGAAAGGAAGCTGATGAAACCATGGACCATATACTCAGCTGTTGCAAGAAAATAGCACAGACGGACTACAAACAAAGACCCAACTCTGTGGCCCAAATGATTCACAGGAACTTATGTCACAAGTACAACCTGCCAGCAGCAAAGAATTGGTGGGATCCATAAACCCCCAAAGGTCGTGGAAAATGAGCATGCAAAAATACTGTGGGACTTTCGAATCCAGATTGACACAACACGCCAGACATCACGATTGTGGAAAAGAAAAAAGTCTGGATTATTGAATTCGCCATACCAGGTGACAGTCATATTGAGGAAAAACAACAGGAAAAACTCAGCCGCTATCAAGACCTCAAAATCAAACTGCAACGGCTCTGGCATAAACCAGTACAGATGGTTCCAGTGGTCATTGGCACACTGGGTGCGTGCGAAAAGATCTCAGCCGGCATTTAGAAACAATAAACATCGACAAAATCACGACCTGTCAACTGCAAAAGGCTACCATACTTGGATCTGCGCGCATCATTCGAAAATACATCACACAGTCCTAGAAGCTTGGGAAGTGTTTGACTTGTGATTGTGATATGAAATCCAGCATATAGATCTCGTTTGCTGTGACATACTGTGCTTTTGTGGTGATAATAATAATAATAACTTTCTTTATATACCGCTCTATCTCCCCTAGGGGACTCAGGGCGGTTTCCATATAATAAAACACAAAAACATACAGAGTAAGCAAAACATAAGCATAAAATTATCAAAACAGCATGAAATTATCAAAACACATATACATTAAAAATCAATCCCACCCAGTTCTTTCATCCAAGATTAACTGTTTGGGCCAGGATTTCAGAGTGGGCCTAGGCAAATTAAGAGGGCCAGACCAAGGCTAATACAAAGCAAGACATGGGGGGCCAGGGGAACAGGTAAAGTGAAATAACCGGCTCCAACAATAGTAATAGTGGGGCCTGTGGCTGTTCATTTCCAGGGCCTATTGAGGAACTGTCCAGGGTAGTGGGTGGGAGTGCAAGTCCCCGGCCAAGGGCAGGGGCTAGTAGTAGTCATTCTTGAAGGCCTGGTGAAACCACTAAGTCTTCAAGCTCTTACAAAAAGAGGAGAGGGATGGGGCCTGCCTTATTTCTCAGAAGAGGGCCTTCCAGACGTGAGGGGGCCACCACCGAGAAGGCCCTTTCTCTCATCCCCACCAACTGTGTTAGTGACAGTGGTGGGAATGAGAGAAGGGGCTCCGCAGTAGATCTTAGGGTTCCCGTTGGTTCATAGAAGGAGATGCGATCTCAAAGATAGGCAGAGATTGAACTGTTTAGGGCTAGAAGTTCAACAAATGCTTAGAAAAGTGTTATCTCAGGTTAAAAAAAAGTATTTACAGTTTTATTTACATGGGCTGTTTTTTTCCTTTCACAAGGACCCTGCAGCTCTAACCCCTTTAAACATATAGAGACCACTGTTTTCTTTCAAAACATTTAAACATTTTTGTTTACAATTACCTTGATGTTATAACAATTTATGTTGTGGTCACTGGAGCCTGAATAGAGTGCTGAACTTTTCCCTGTTGTCTGAGTCACCAGGAGGCAGTTCACTTTTGAGGTATGCCCTTCAAAAACACCAACACACTTCCTGTTCTGTGAAAGGCGGAGTAAAGCATTACAACATTAATTTACTCAAACCCTGGAAACAGATCATAATGTGAGACACATCCAAAAGCTTTGTTTCAAAATTAATCATTTATCTTCCTGCTCCTGTGCCGTTAAGAAACATATGGGCAATGTACCCACCAGTCATGTACACAAACTTGTTTTCCAATTAATTTCCCTGCCCGAATTGTTTCATGTTGTTCAAATACAAACATGATATGTGAGGATGGATTGCAAGTCATTGCTACAGCTATATTATTATATATAAGGTTTTCTTGATAAGCAAAATAACATTCGAGTATAAATTGGGATAGTAAAACTATAGTTCTCCAGATAGGAGATTCCAGTTAGGCCCAACTAATACAGCCAAAGATGAGGAGTGACAGACACTGAAGTCCAGTGACATCTAGAGCAGTGTTTCTCAACCTTCCTAATGTTGTGACCCCTTAATACAGTTCCTCATGTTGTGGTGACCCCCAACCATAAAATTATTTTTGTTGCTACTTTATAACTGTAATTTTGCTACTGTTATAAATCATAATGCAAATATCTGATATGCAGGATGTATTTTCATTCACTGGATCAAATTGAGCACAAGTACACGATACGTCCAAATTTGAATACTGGTGGGATTGGAGGCGTGGGGAATGATTTGGTCATTTGGGAGTTGCAGTTGCTGGGATTTATAATTAACCTACAATTGAGCATTCTGAACTCTACCAACAATGGAATTGAACCAAACTTGGCACACGGAACTCCCATGACCAACAGAAAATACTGGAAGGGTTTGATAGGCATTGACCTTGAGTTTTGGAGTTGTAATTCACCTACATCCAGAGAGCACTGTGGACTCAAACAATGATGGATCTGGATCCAACTTGGCACAAATATCCAATATGCCCAAATGTGAACACTGGTGGAGTTTGGGGAAAATAGACCTTGACATTTGGGACATTTTCTGGGATTCACCTAAGTCAAAAAGCACTCTGAACCCCACCAATGATAGAATAGGGCCAAACTTCCTACACAGAACCCCCATGCCTTGAAGGGACTCGCTGGCGTGAGCCTCCCTGCCACTTTACACACTCTCCCTCGCCCACACATGCGCACCACGCTGGCATGCACTGATCACGCCTGCTTTTCCCTCCACACTTGGGAAGTCTCAGAAACAGCCCTCTCCTTGGCTGAGAGACCAGCCAGTCACATTTTATTACTTCGAAACAGCTCTGATCCTAACTGAGGATAGTGAAAAAGTTGGAGTTGAACTTCACTGGTTTTGCTGTATTTAACTGCTTGAAATCATGCTCCATTAACTCTGGTTGTATTGTCTGGTGTTTTGTGGGATTTTACATGGGAACATAGGCTTCAACACGCAGAACATCCTCAGTCAGTCTGCTTACCACTAAGTTAAATGCACGGACAGTTTTGTCTGCTGAGCAGGTGTACAGCAAATTCCCATAAATCTGCATGGCATTTACTGAAGCCGAATGGCCTTCAAAAACCCCTTCAGTGGGTTCTTCTTCTTCCCCTGGCTCTGAAGACACTTCTGTCAAATACAATGGTCAACGTCTGAAGTTAATTACACATCTTGTTAATAATACCATAATAAAATAAAACTAAATAAGAAAAGCCTTCATGCTAAAATACCAGGTGTTTGGCTAATGTAGTTTACTGCATTATTGGATGTGAGGGCGATCTGGTTGCAACATCTGTTCTGCCAGATCGCCAATGTTGTAAAAAAAAAATGTAATCTTTATGAGTTCTTACTTAAAAGAATAGGAAAAGGAGCCAAGATTAAATTTAGTGTAGAAAACTAGATAATAATATGAGTAGTTGTGAGTTTTTTGGGCTGTATGGCTATGTTCCAAAAGCATTCTCTCCTGATGTTTCACCACATCTATGGCAGGCATCCTCAGAGGTTGTGAGGTTTGTTGAAAACTAGGCAAGTGGGGTTTATATATCTGTGGAATGTCCAGGGTGGGAGAAAGAACTCTTGTCTGTTTGAGGCAAGTGTGAATGCTGCAATTGATCACTTTGATCACTTTGATTAGCCTTGCAGCTTCAAGGCTTGGCTGCTTCGTGGCTGGGTGAATCATTTGTTGGGAGCTGTTTAGCTGGCCCTGATTCTTTCTTGTCTGGAATTCCCCTGTTTATGAGTGTTATTCTTTCTTTACTGTAGTGATTTTAGAGTCTTTTTAATACTGGTAGCCAGATTATATAGTATATCAGGGAGGGAAATGTTTAACCCATGTGTGGCTCCAATGCCCTGACTACAAAAGCCCACCCTTTAGATTTTTCTATGTGCTGCTAGTATTTGTGCTGGTGAGACAAATAATGCATGGAAGAATCCCACTGCTATCTCCAATCATTAATCAACAGTGGCATCCCATAGTTCCCCACTTCTGATCTACATGATCTTTGAGCCAAAGAGGAAGATAATTGAATTTGATCTTTAGGAATCATGGAAGGACCCCAAGGATCATCGTGTCTATTGATTCCTCCACTCCATCATATAGGAATCTACAGCTAAAGCTTTATGGCTGATCCAATCTCTTTTTTAAAAACTCAAATGAAGGAGAGCTAATCACTTTCTGGAATATTCCAATTCACTATCTAACTACTTTGACCAGGGGTCCTCAAACTAAGGCCCAAGGGTCAGATGCGGCCCTCCAAGGTCATTTACCCGGCCCTCGCTCAGGGTCAACCTAAGGGTGAAATGACTTGAAAGCACATAACAACAACAATCCTATCTCATCAGCCAAAAGTAGGCCCATACTTCCCATTGAAATACTAACAATTTTGTATTTGTTAAAATTGTTCTTCATTTTAATTATTGTACAGTATTAAGTGTTATTTGCACTACAAATAAGATACGTATGTGCATAGGAATTCATTCTTCTTCTTTTTTTCAAATTATAATCCGGCCCTCCAACAGTTTGAGGGACTGTGACCTGGCCCTCTGTTTAAAAGGTTTGAGGACCCCTGACTTTGACCATCAGGAAGTGCATTCTAATGTTCAGCTGGAATATTCTTCCGTGAAATGTAATACAACTGGTGTAGGTCCTTATCCCTTGGTGAAGCAGAAAACAAGCTCATTCAAACTAGCAACTGGCTTTAAATTGCCAACATTCTTTAGTTCAAGAAGATGATTAGTGTGCTATATGTGTTTAAACAAACCATCTCACAGTAGTCTTTGACTCCATAATTAGCTAGTTGTAGCTGCCATGTGTATCTAGGAAACATTATGGGGTCTCTTCAAAACAGGTTGCTTGGCTATGGAGAAATCTCATATCAAGTAGATCAAAAAGGCAGCAAAGAGCGTAAACATTCAAAAACCACAATAACTAAATTATTTTTAACACAATATTAAAAATTAACTAGGTATTTTTATTTACCAAAATGTGAGTCAAGCACTGAAATGGTTAAATGACTCAACAAAAGCAGTAGTTCAATATAAGCAGGTGTGCCTGTTGCTTAGTAACACCCCAGTCTGAGAGAGCTCTCAGTGTGAGAGAAGCCTCTCTGTGTGAGAAAATGCCTCAGTGGTAGTAGGCCTCACTGTGGGAGAAAGGCCTCAGAGTGTGAGGTAGGCTTCATTATGAGAAGGACTCGTGTGTGAAGCTCCAGTGTGAAGGTTGAACTTTATTTGTGTTATGGAAACCTTGTTCTTGTAAATAATGCAATCATATTATTTTGCTATAAAGAAAAGCCTCCTATGAAAGAGATAACATTGGTCTGTGTGTTCTTGGGTTTTTTAAATCACTTTGGGCTACTGGTGTTGGATCACGCCATTGCTGTACAATTATGGGGAAGGTCATTTGTTAATTAGCCCACTCACCCAACAATAACCAGCCCAGAAATTTAGGTATCTGAATTTTATTCTTGCAATATTTCAGCAATGTTTCTTCTCCACTAAAAAAACACATATGGATTACCTGATGAGTTTTTTGATCCTCTCAATGATGATACAGATGTTTGAGTCTCAGCTATACTGTAGAGAGAGAAAAAGAATATAAAATCACTAAAACATTTAGGCTTTCCATATACACAAAAATACAGTTGTAAATTATTTTAATGCAAAAGCCTCCGGAGAAATATTTCCAAGGGAAAGAAGTGACAACTAGAACCACATTAACATACTTTGCAACTAGCAACTATGAAACAAAGTTTCCATTCTATAAGAATTGCTTCACTGAGTCTATTTGAGCAAGGACAACAAGGATATTAGTATTTAAAAAGGACTCTTTTGCCAAACAGCTTTATAAAACAGGAGAAATTCAAAGTACAACATGAAGAAGTCCATAAACTCTTATCAGTTACTACAGTAACACAAATGTAGGGAGAAATGCAGGCTTTCCAACTCACCTTCTAGCTACACCGTCCCTATAGATTGTTCCAATCTCACTAGTAGAACTGACTTCATCATAGCCAGATCTAGATGCTTCTCTTAAAATTTGTTCCGAGGAGTTCAAGGCAATCCTCTTGGAAGGGCTGTCTGGTTTTTCGTCTCCTGACTCTGATGAGGGGATGGTTACCACTTCAAGAGGAGATTTGGGAACTTCCACAAATTCCAGAGATGTGTCACTTTCATCCTCATCTTTTGCATTCTTTCCTTCCTTGGGAGTATCCTCTTGCTTTGGGAGGCTGGATGTGGTCACGTTTCCCCCTTTGGGTGCCCTGATTGCCTTGACTTTCCTGAGAGGTTTTGAATCACTTACATCTTGTTCTGTATCACTGTTCTCAGGCACACGAGCTGCTGCTCGCAGGGCCTTCTTCTTTTTCAATTTTTTCTTTTTCTTTTTCTTGTTCATTTTACTTTCTAAGGGATTCAGAGTAGAGACCGCCATCTGCTCCGGCTGTTCTATTGTCCTTTTGGAATCTTCCTTCACAGATGGATCAGAAGGAAAGGACTGGCTTTGAAGTGAACTACTGCATTGCTCTGAGATGGTTTTGTCCCCTGACACTTTCTCTTCTTCTGTCTGCATGGACAAGTGTAAGGGCGAATAGCTAATGGATGCAGGACCAGATAACTTAGTCATCTCCTTATCTGAAACAAGGTTCTGTATATCTTGATTAGGTTCTTGGAAATCAAGGAATCCTGACAAGGTCATGGCAGCATTGATAACTGGGTACAGCGAAGGCTGCTGACTTGTATTTCCTAAAGAAAGAACACAATATTTCACCTAAGAGAACAAATAGCATTTGTGCAGTGTAGCCTTAGTCAGATATTGCTTTCCATGGTAACTCACTGAAATTACCTGATTAAATTTAGGCTATTTGTTGGGATGGTGGCTTCTACTTGTACAATAAGCACTTTCATTTATTTATTTATTCATTTAAAGCATTTATATTCTGCCCTTCTCACCCACAAGGGGACTTAGGTGGAGCACAACATATAAACTGCAAACATTCAATGCCGAAACATACTAGACTATACACATACAAAAACATTAAAATAACTAATATTGATTTAAAATCCTCTGTTTAACTTTGACAGTTTATGTCAGGGGTCCTCAAACTAAGGCCCGAGGGCCAGAGACGGCCCTCCAACATCATTTACCCGGCCCTCGCTCAGGGTCATCCTAAGTCTGAAATGACTTGAAAGCAGACAACAACAACAAAATCCACAACAATCCTATCTCATCAGCCAAAAGCAGGCCAAACTTCCCATTGAAAAACTAATAAGTTTATATTTGTTAAAATTGTTCTTCATTTTAATTATTGTATTGTTTTTAAGAGGTTTTTTTTTTTTGCATTACAAATAAGATATGTGCAGTATGCATAGGAATTCATTTGTGTGTGTGTGGTTTTTTTCCAAATTATAATCCGGCCCTCCAACAGTTTGAGGGACTGTGACCTGGCCCTCTGCTTAATAAGTTTGAGGACCCCTGGTTTATGTAGTCTAGCATTTACTGTTGGACTGTACCCAGAGAGTACTGTATATACTAGACTAGTATAAGCCGACCTGAATACAAGCCGAGTCACCTAATTTTGCCACAAAAAACTGGGAAAACATATTGACTCGAGTATAAGCAGCTATTGGTAAATTGCAAAATAAAAATATTTAGCAGTAAAATCACATTAACTGAAGTATCAGTAGGTTAGATGTTTTTGAATATTTACATAAAAATGTAATTTAGGATATGACTGCCCAACTCTGCTTAAACCATTATTCTAACCTTCTTCAATGTAAATGTGCTTACGTATCCTTCCAACAATAACAGAGTAAAATAATGGTAATGTAATAACAACTGTAATAATAGAGTAAAATAATAAATGTAATAACAATAATAGAGTAAAATCATAAATGTAATAATAATAATAATAACAACAACAACAACAGAGTAAAATAATAAATAAGCTTGACAAATATAAGCTGAGGAGGGCTAATTCAGTATTTAAAAAGGGGACTGGAAACTTGGCTCATACTCGAGTATATACGGCACTTTAGTTCCTGCTCCAGTCTATAGGGAACCAATAAGTACCCCTAAACTCATTTCTGGATCTATGTAACAGAAATTTGAACTATGTTTTTAACTGGAGTCTTCTGAGGAGAACAGTAGCTAGGAATTTCAGCAAGCTACAGGTTTAAAACTTTATACCTTTAGGCTGACTCTAATGTTCTGAGAAATAACACATCTATATTAAAAAACAATTTGTGAATGAAATGGGCTATATAACACTTACTTCAATGAGAAACTCAAAAATTAAGTTTTCTTAGTTACAAGATTAGGAGTTTAGCACACACTGAAATTTATAATAATCACAATCTAATCTTTATTTATATCCCGCCCCTCTCCACAAGGACTCGGGTCGGCTTACAACAAAATCAACACAATACATACAAAACGAAAATTTAAAAAAGGCAATACATTAAATGTAAATTGTGTAATTAAACACAATTAATGGGATTGTTTCTTCCATTAAGGTATAATAAAGTGAAAAGGGGGTTAGAGACAAATATACTAAATCAGTATGATTATTATTGTGTTGTCAAAGGCTTTCATGGCCAGAATCACTGGGTTGATGTGAGTTTTCTGGGCTATATGGCCATATTCTAGAAGAATTCTCTCCTGACATTTCACCCACATCTATAGCAGGCATCCTCAAAAGTTGTGAGGTTTGTTGGAAACTAGGCAAGTGAGGTTTATATATCTGTGGAATGTCCCGGTGGGAGAAAGAACTCTTCTCTGCTTGAGGCCGGTGTTAATGTTGCAATTGGCCACCTAGATGGCCTTGCAGCTTCAAAAACTGGCTGAATAAATGCAAGGTCAATTGCATTTAAATGCTACTCAAGGTGGCCAATTGTGGCATTCACACTTGCCTCAAGCAGACAAGAGTTCTTTCTCTCGCCGTGGACATTCCAGAGATATATAAACCTTACTTGCCTAGTTTCCAACTGACCTCACAACCTCTGAGGATGCCTGCCATAGTTGTGAGCAAAACGGCAGAAGAGAATGCTTCTGGAACAAAGCCATACAGCCCAGAAAACTCACAGCAACCTAATTCATTATTATTGTTAAATATAATGATGATTACCTTGAGACTATTTCCAAAATGGAGGATCTAACTTTGTTTATGAGTTTTCCTATCTGAGTGTAGAATGGTCTGAACTTCTAGATGCTTTCCCTCTCTGTTCAACTGATGGCATATCTGGAGGGAAAATGACACTCCTAGGTTGAACTGGATACACGGCCAAACTTTCTCCAGCATCAACTTGTGGAAGTTTTGGCAAAAGTGCAAACATAAGGTTGGCAGTTCTTCAATAGGCTAATTCTACCCTTCACACTTCTTTTGCTGTCCTTCCAGAGAAGGTACTATTTAGGGAAGACGGACAACTATGCTGGCTGCTACTAAGGCTGAGCTCATAAACAGAACAGGGACAATGTTACTGAACTCATTTTACAGAAATCCAGACTTTGTACAAGTCAACATAGATACACAAAATGGTCTTCTAAAATAGGAGACTACCACACACCATCATGAAACTGAAGTGCCATTTGCGAAGAACATAGGGAGCTCTGTTCAGGACCATTTCTGTTCTCTTCCCCAGGCTTTGGAGAGGTACGTTCTTGCTTGATCTGAACAGATAAGTCAGGGACGGTGATGGTTCCAAGGTTGCTGGTGGTTTGGAATGTAGATGAGCCATTTATCTGGATGGTGGCTGCAGGGAGCTGGGAAGGGAGTGGTGAAACAGACTCCAGCAGAGGAACAACAAGACCTGAATCTACAGTAAGATCCTGTGTTGGCTGAAGCTTGCCTCTTTTTTCAGTTGAGCCATTGGAACAAAGCTGCTGTGAGTGCTCTAAAGGATCAAAGCTTTCTGTGGAGAAAGAATAAATGCATTTTGTATCAATTTCTATTTTATTTTAAATAACCAATGTGTCAACACAGTAAGAGTTAGCTCCAAATACCTTGCAACCCTTGCAGGATCTGAATTCTCTGGGTCCTCAAAGTCCCCATTTCCACTGATATCTGGAAGACAAGAGAGGGTCTATCAAAAACAAAATGCAAACTAAAAAACGCATACAAACTTAGGACACTGTCAGAGTCAGAGATAACAGGTTTCCAAATGAAGAGCACACACCTGCTGTTTCATCACCATCAGTCGCTGGACTTCAATATAAGCTGCCTGAAGAGCAGCCCGGGCCTGGACTAGGCTTCCATCTACACATTGCAAGGATTTGTTCAGCTCTTCTTCTCTCAGAGATACAGACAGCAACTGATCCACTTGAGAACGCTCTGCCCAAAAAAGTATTTTAAAGGGTAAAAAAATAATAATAATACAACATGACCTGGCCTGCTACCACTTTTGGGGCATTTATAGTATGTATCTGAGTCCCATTTCAATTGCTTATATTTTCATAAAGCCCTCTACTAAACACATAACAATAGAAACGAGATATCATCAAGAATACTATCACAATTTTCATGAAGCACCATAAGCTTGCCTAAGAAGTGGAATTTTGGCAGTGTGCCTCCTAAAAAATTAAACACAGTCCAAATAATGCATTACACTCACCTTTTTTGCCTTTAATCTTCCTTCGTTTATTCTTTCTTTCTAGGCTAGGAATCTCAGGAGATGATCCCTCCTGAAAAGTGAAATATACACATTCCTTATTTGTTAAGTAATAGAGTTCATGCATACAGCTTACATATCTACTGCCATTTCAAGTCATTGCTTGCCTACCAAGTCTATCTCAGGCATAAGTGTTTAGATAAACACAATAGAAACAATGAGTCCTATCTTTGCTACTAGTTGAAGTCAGGTCTCACTGAAATCAATGGGTAAGGTACATGATGACTGTTTTCAATGGGAGGAATACTCAACTAACATGCTACGTAATCCTATGCATGTTGTATTAAACGTGAGTCTAGGGACTACACCAGCTCACAGAAAATCAGATGTAAAAAAAATGATACATTTCCCATAGTTCTACTTTTACCTATAGGTCACCTGAGCTGTTACTGTTACTTCTATCTTTGAGGCCTGATCAATGAAACATTTTAGTAAAACAAGCAACATATAATGCAAGATAATTGTCAGATATCTTTATGTGATTTGCCGATTGGCTGAGAAAGGCGGTATACAAATACTGCCTTTCTCAGGCGGTATTTGTGGGTGGACAGCAGTAACTGTTCCTTCAAACTGGTAAATTGAAACCACACAAAGAACCACAAATACAGTACTAATCATGCATGAAAGAAGCAAGAAAACAAAACACATGTGAAGAAGCTAAACATTTTAGAGCAAATTAGCAATCGTGACCAATTGCCATATAATTTCTATAAATCAGGATGGCAACATATGGCTTAATGAACCAGAATGATTATACATTTCTGGTAAATTTTCAGATGTTTTCACAAAGTTTAGTAAAGGTAAATGTTTCTCTTTGACATTAAGTCTAGTCATGTCTGACTCTGGGTGGGGGGAGGGGTGCTCCTCTCCATTTCTAAGCCGAAGAGCAGGCATTGTCTGTAGACACCTCCAAGGTCATGTGGCTAGCATGACTACATGGAACGCTGTTACCTTCCTGCTGGAGCAGTACCTATTGATCTATTCATATTTGCATGTTTTCGAACTGCTAGGTTGGCAGAAGTTGGGGCTAATAGCAGGAGTTCACCCTGCTCCCCGGATTTGAACTGTGGACCGTTCGGTCAGCAAGTACAGCAGCTCAACAGTGTAACTTGCTGCACCGTGGGGGGCCTCCTTCACAAAGTTTACATGACTGCAAATCCAAATTTGTTTTTACACCAATATTTGGACAACTTACTCCAGTTGCTCTTCTCTTTTTGCCAGTTCCCTGGCTATCATTCTGCTCATTGCCTGACGTACAGCTGCTATCTGTAGCAATATCTAGAGTACTACAGGTAGTAAAGGCTGAACCAATGTAGTATCTCTCTCCTGGACTCTCCAGCATATCTTGACTTTCAAGTGACTGGGTTCCATAATTAGAGCTTCTCTGGGCTTGACTTGCACTAAATGCAGAGACTCTGTTCACATTAGGCGGCGTCTGTAGGCTGAGCCTTCTTTCTAAGTCAGCCCTTTCAGACATGAATGGTGAAGAAGGAAGGGAAGCGGATTCTTGTTTCACACTAGTCACAATGTCTGCAAGCATCTGGGATCTAGAAGTTATGTTCTCATTGTTGGCAACTGTACTGATTTTTTCCTTTTCTTTGGTCATTCTTTGGTGGCTGAAGAAACTGTAAACAGAGGCTGTCTTTTCTGTAGCCACACTGCTTTCTGAGAGGCTACGTTTCCTCACAGTCCCAGGGGAGCCTATGGAGATCCCTTCCCACTGGAATCCTTCAAGTCTGGCCAGGTCGGCTTCGTCATCCAAATCAAGACCCTCTTGTTCATTCTGGATGAGGGGAACCATTTCAATACCAAACCTTCAAGTAAAAAAAAGAAAATAAATACTCAAGGGTGGAAATTCTACTAAAATAATAAAAAAAGTTTCACAGTTATAATCACAATTAAATTTATTCTATGTATCAGTCTACTCAACTTCCTTATCTTTTAGCCACAAGGTTACTGAACATCAACTGAGCGTCTTCTTTGTAATGCCAGAATTCACAAAAGTATTTTAAGAAAAACCAGGCTAATGCTGCAAACATTAGTTTAATGATTAGATTAATGATTTATCCAATATGTGGAATATGTTATATTGAAAAGAGTAGAAGGGAGACAAAAGCAAGGCCTGTAATGCTTGTGAACTATAAATCTCACTCAAACTATACTATTAAATTCTATACCTTATCCACACTATACTGTTTAAAATCCAACTACCGTATATACTCGAGTATAAGCCGACCTGAATTTAAGCAGGGGAATCTAATTTTACCACCCAAACCTGGGAAAACATATTGACCCGAGTATAAGTCGAGGGTAAGAAATGCAGAAGCTAATGGTAAATTTCAAAATAAAAATAGTTAGCAATAAAATCACATTAATTGAGATATCCGTAGGTTAAATGTTTTAGAATATTTACATAAAACTGTAATTTAAGATAAGACTGTTCAACTCTGATTGAATCATTATTCTAACCTTCTTCAGTGTAAATGTGCTTACGTAGTCTTCCAATAATAATAAATACAATAAAATAATATATGTAGTAAAATAATAATAGGATAAAATAACAGAAATGTAATAACAGAAATAATAGAATAAAATAATAAATATAATAAGAGTAAAATAAATGTAATAATAATAATAATAATAGAGTAAAATAATAAATGTAATAATAATAGGGTAAATAATAAATTTAATAAAAATACTAATAATAACAGAGTAAAATAATAAATAACTTTGACTAGAGTATAAGCTGAGGAGGGCTTTCTCAGGCTAAAAAATTAGGCTTATACGTGAGTATATATAGTATTTAACTTCTCAAAAAAAGATCACAACAGATTAATCTGTACACCACCATGACAGTTTTGCATTCAAGCATGGGCTATACATTTACAATATATATAAGTGTGTTACCTTGGTAAACCTTTGCCAAGTTCTTGCTTCTTCTTTGTCACTTGTTGAATGACCTGTTCCCAGTTTACATTTCTACGAGACACACTAATAATCTGTCGCAAGGTAGGCTTGAGCCCCAATTCCTTCTCAGTTTCACTTTTTCTATGGCCGCTGACATTTCGAATACGTCTTGCACTGTTGAGGTTCGGCTCTGGTAGATGTGAGCCAGTTTTGCTCTTCAAACTGGTGCGCCATGTCAGGTCTCTTTGCAGATAAGCTGGGAAGCCAAGTTTACTCAGTTCAGGAAGCAGATGCCCTGAGGGCTGCCCTGCTGCATCTTTCTGTAGTTCATGGTTTGAATGAACCCCACAGCCTTCATCTTCAAGGGCACTATCTGATTTTAAAGTGTCTTCATCATGATCTTCTTCCAGTGAAGCTTTCAGGTCAATATCTAAGTTGTGTTCACCGCTGGATTGCAAATCGAGAAGGTCCATTTGGAATTTGGCAGATTTTTTCTCAGCATCATCCAATTCTCTTATGTAGTCACTTTTTAGGGTTGCAGTATTGTCTGGATCAGTCTGTGCACAAGGTGAGCAAGCATTTGAAACAGTATTTTGGTTTCCTGTTACATCTCTGTGGCTCTCATTTTCCAATACTTCTATCTCGGACTCCTCCATCTTTAAACCTTGTTCAGGATCCTCAATACTCCAATTGTCTTTCCTGTCAGTCTGAGTGCCTCTACAAGTGCCTGAAAAAGAGTTTTGGGGAGAACTGTTGCACTGCAGTTCCGCTTTGGTCTTGTTACAGTTATTACAGGCGTTGTTTGGTTTAGGTCCATATGATGATGAACTTTTACCTTCTACATTAAGCATGTTCACTTGGCTCTGACATTCTCCAGAGGATGAGGATAACAAAAGCTGGACTTGTTTCAAGAGATTCTTTGGGCTTCTTTTTTGTGAAGATGCTTTCATATCTGGAATAGCTAGGAGTGGTGATTTTAAGGATGGCATCCTATTGCCTTTGCCTTCAGTCTGGTTTGATTTCATCTCGCTAGTGCCATCTGTCGACCCTCTGCAGGACACTGATTTGTTGCCTGCCATTTTGTTATTTGAAGTTCCTGAGTAAGTTTCTTCCCATTTCTTCCCTTTTGAATTGACAGTTTTAGGCTCCACCAATTTTGCAGACAGCTGAGAGGAAGAGGGATGGGCAAAACCTGTTTTTTCTGGATTTTTTTCTGCAGTCGCATCTGACAGTGGATGTTGTTCTACGGTTTTCTGAGAAGGATACGGAGCCCAGCGATTTGTCTTTTCTCGGCAGGGGCTGCTGCACTTTCCATTGATTTTGGACATCTTGCAGTCTAGTTGTTCGGAAACAAAGTTTAATAATTGATCTGAAGACAGCTGATCACTTGTGAAATCTAATACGGAATTCATGTCATCATTTTCATTGGCTAGGTCTGCATAAGATGCTACAGAATCATGCTCCTGCCACTGCCAAACATAGCATTCTTCCCTATATTTATCTTGGATGCCCTTGCTTTTTAACCAGGAGGCATCCATGCTCTCTGTCTGGGAATTATTGTTTGCAGCTCTGCTTCTTCCAAAATTCCATTCATTTGTCTTCTGTTGACTGGACTTCCAGTTTCCTCCTGCGTTTTTGGGCTGCCAATTAGAAAAGACATTATTTCCTTCCGAATTCCAGTTGGAATTCCTTCCCCTGCCCCCATGATGCCAGCTAGATGTTCCTCCTCCAGGATTCTTATGCCAAGCACCTCCAGGATTCCCATAGTTGTGATACCAATTTGAAGGTCCTCCCGAATTATTTGGATGCCATCCAGGTCGTCCTCTTTGGCTGGTCAGATGCCTGTTCATATTAGGCTTTCTTGCAGAATGTGTGAATTTGCCTTGTCTTGGATTTGAGAAGCCATCTTTTTCCCACTTCCAGTCTCTCTGTGATGGTCCATGGTGATACCTTGATGTTGAATCAAATGCGTCTCGGTCTTGATAAGAGGTTCTATCATCTTGTCGTCTTTGCAAGTGCCTGTCGTCACCTTCTGTTTCATGGTTCATGCGACACCTTTTATCTGCTCTGTAAAGACACAAGCATATTAACTAAGTCCTCAGAAAGTCTATTCCAATTCATTCTCAACAACAAAGGATTAAAAATATGTATTAGACTAAATATATCCTCTAAAAATGTTGACTTGTTTGCTCACCAATGACAAGAAGCCATTTTAATAAATGTGTTTATGATGTTAATTGTTTTTATATACCGTGTTGTTGTAGCATTGAATTTCTGCTGCTCTTGTTGTTAACCGCTGTGAGTCGCCTAAGGGCTGAGAACAGTGGTATACAAATAAAGTAAATAAATAAATAAATAAATAAGAGAGAAAAGACTGAAGCATGAACCCAAACCAGTCAATTCAAACCAGTCTCTCAGGTACTTATGCAAAGCACAAAATGAAGTTTCAGATATGAACCAGTCTCCTCTACTGTCCCCCTCCCCAGCTCATCCTGTGGATGCTAACAGAACAGAAATGTGACAATCTATATGAAAATACAGAAGAGTTCCCTTCATATACACATAATAAAAGTGAAAAAATGTATGCATGTATGTGGCTGGGGCATCCACTTACACAGACACGCTCCTGCCTCCACAAACAGCTATAGCTCCCACTACTCAGGAGACACCAAAGGCCCTCCCTCTAATGACACTGCAGGTTATAGTCATTAGAGGGAGGGCCTTTGGTGTCTCCTGAGTAGTGGGCGCCATGAACATGTATAAGAGTCCTGCCATGTATAAGAGTCCTGCCAATGTCCTCCACAAACACCATACTGCCCACCATCCAAGTGGAGGCTTTCCTATGGGGACAATTTCATCCTAGATTTTCTGTTTTTTCTCCACCACAGATGTCACAGTATTTCTTACTCTCGACATTGCTGTGGAATTTGCATGACCCCACCCACTGCCTGTCCCTTAAAACTTTCCTCTTATTTTCTATGGCACACAGCAAATTGAGAAATTGTTCAGCAACTGAACATACTAGAGAGGTTTGGGGAGAATTCACCATGATTTATAGGAGTTGTAGGTACTGGGATGTATAATTCACCTGCAATCTAAGAACTGCACTCTGAACTCCACCAACAATGAACCTGTAACTAACTTGGCACACCGAACCCCTATGGCCAACAAAACATACTGGAGGTCTTTGGAGGGATTTATAGTAGTTGTAGCTCACTTACACACAGAGCACACTATGAACACAAACAATGATGGATCTGGACCAAACTTGGCATACATACCCGATATGCCCAAATTTGAATACTGGTGTGTTTTGAGGAGAATTGGCCTGGACATTTTGGAGTTGTAGTTAATGGGATTTATAGTTCACCTGCAATCAATGAGCACTCTGAAGTCCACCAAAGAGGGGACTGGACCAAACTTGACACACAGAGTCCACATGACTAACTGTTGAAGAATTCAAATAGTGTTTTAATTTTATGTCTCTTGAAATGACTCCCAAAGGACACAGTAAAAGGAGATATAGTTTATCTTGGGTAAAGATATAATCATAGTTGGAAGAGACTACATGGGCCATCCAGTACAACCCCCTGTCATGAAGGAAAAGCACCCTAGACAGATTGCCATCCAGCATCTATTTAAAAGCCCAAAAAGAAGGAGCCTTCAACAAACTATGAGGCACTGAATTCCACTGCTGAACAGCTCTTATGGTATCAATTTCTGAATTACAGTTAACTGATAATATTGTGGATACAGATAATACATGTTAGGTCTGGCATATGACCTCCCAAGGAGAAATGCCACTTTGTCATAGGCAATGCTATACTTCAGCCAAATAACAGAACTACAGGTATTCCCTAAGTTAAAAACATCCAACTTACAAAGGAGTCATAGATAAGAGTGGGGATGAAACAACAGGACATGAGAGAAAGGGAAATTCACTCCTCAAAGAGTGATCATAGGAAAAAGGTGTCCCAGCTGAAGCTTTATCACCAATCTTTGTTTCCACAAGTCATTTTTTTCAAAATCCAATTATCACAAGGACAGAAAAAGAGGTGAACAGGGGCACAAACAGCAAAACAATCTTCTGAACAGGGGAAAGACAGCAAGGGTGCTAACCCTTCACTAAGCTATCCAAAGCTTTTTTATATATGGCTGGAAAAGCACTTAAAATGTACCTGTTCTGACCTACATACTAATTCAATTTAAGAACAAATCTACAGAACCTATCTTGATTGTAACTTGGGGACTGCCTGTACTTTGTCCTGGAAGAATCAAGAAAGCTATTCTCCTTTCTTCCTATAGGCTATTGGAGACACGAGGGTAGGAAAATGTCACACTATGGCATCCATCTTCGCAGCCCCTGACCACGGGTCTGCTTGAGGTTTCAAGTTCCATATCCCTTTTTAACTTTGACAAGAAACTCTCTACAGCAGTTCCATAAATGGGCTTTGGTGGTTTCTGAATCTGTAGATGATTGCAACTTCCAAGGAGAAAAGAAAGTTACAAGGGCAGGCAGAATCCCCCCCCCCCCCCTCCAAAAAGCATCAGCTGATCCGGGCATAGGAAAACATGCTGATAATATAATGCTTGACTAATATTTTCCCATCTGCAAAGTTTGACTCTACCAGGAGATTCTGAAGCAAATCTTGGTTAAAGAAAACTAATTTCTTTTACCTAGGGCCATTATACTGGAAATTAACAACATTAATTAGCTCATTTCTAACTTAAAAACCCTCTTCTGCTTTGATCCAGGAATCCTGCAATGGAAATGGATGACACCCTTTGCCAAATTCTCATGTAGAAAGCTCTGAGGACTTAACCCTTGAAGAGTTACAGATATGCAATAGAAGCAAAGAACTTTTGTTTTTTTTTAAAGGCACACTACCAAATGTAGTGTGCCTTTAAAAATGTAACCACAAAACCTAACAAGTATGACCAAGAGAAATATATTTTATATGATGCCAAAACTACATGAATAATTTCATTCAATATGAAGACATCTATCTTTCTAGTGAATTTAAAAGCACTTACAAGGTTCTGATTCACTTGACAGAACTGTAAGGAACAAAGAGGTCTACAGATCTAATTCCCTATAACAATTTTACTCACAGCAATTTTACAACTAAACTATTTTCATAAACTATGCCCATTATCTACACACATTTAATACAAAAGCATGGTGCATTCCCCTTATTTATGTATTTATTTATTTGTTTACTGTATTTATATACCGCCTTTCTCACCCCTGGGGGGGCCTCAAGGCAGTTTACAACATACTAATGACAAAAATTCAATGCTAACATACAGAAAAACAAAGAAATCATAATAACTAATTACTATGTATCACTTTGACTTAACATCATTAAAACCATTTAACATAAGACATAAACAAAATTTAAACATTCAGACAAAGCATTAAAAGCATCCTAGTATAAATATTTAAATCACACGGTCCAAAGTCTGGATGATGATGAAGGTAGAGTATAAATGCAGCAAAGGGATCATTCGTTTTTGTCATGTGAAGTGGGTTTACACAGCATAAATGGGCAACAAATGCATTTTTAAAAACATGTTATTAGACATGTAATAGGTAACTGTAGAAGGAAACAAAAAACAGGATATTTGAAGTGAGTATTACTATATGCTTAGTATATTTTTTTAAAGCTGTGTGACTCAATGGTAAGCTTATGCAAAAAGATGCAAAGACTAATGCAATTTATCACATATAGTGTGATAAATTGCACCAGCTTTTGCATCATTTTGAATAAGCTTACCATTGACTTGCACAGCTTTCTTTACAAGTCAACGGTAAACTTCAGTTATCTAGACTGAAAGAGCACATGGCAACTATCAAAGTTCTATACTAAAAATAGTAGTTACACAGCTCTGAGAACTCTATTAGTGTTCTGCAATTGCAGACTATAGTAACGACACACAGAATACTCGTGGCAGCATTCTAACAGCCCTAAAGAGTGCCTTTCTGCAGTGGCTAATGAAATGTGGAAATGACTCACCGATTCTGTTTGTTTCTTTGTTTGATTAACTGGATGAGTTCCTTGTCGAAGTATTGTTCATTGGCCTCTTCTTTCCCGTCCTCTGCATCGTGGGCTTCTACGTTGTCTTTGTGCAACTGGCTGGAGATGTGCTTAGCATATGCTGACAAGCCGACCACTGTCACCCTGCACACCTGGCACTCATGATTGCTGTCCCTGGGGAAAGACGGAGAAGGTGGACATTCAATCCTTCCCACAGGCATGGCAAACAAGGCTGATCTTAAGCACGTTTCCTCTGAATATGCAAGGTTTAGCAACTTGCAGTGTATTTGCAGATTTATAAGCCCTCTTTGGCAGTTTTTGCTGATCTTGATGGTGTCTTGGTAGATTTCAGATTTTTTTCCAACAATCAAGAGGTAAAGGACTTGAGAGTAATCGGTGTCAGCTGGGAATTCTTCTTGGATTGTTGTACTCAAAACCTTGTCAGAGGAAACATAGTGGAGGAGGCAGGAGGCAGAGTGGAGGGCTTGCAGAGCTAGCAGAGGCTGCTCTGAAGCACCTCCATGGTGCCAGCTGCACTGGGAAAATCCAGTGACCCATTCGAAATATAAGCTCAACCTCGGCTTTCCCTGCAACCAAAGGCTGCAGAGGGGTGGGGAGAGAATGCTTCTGCATCCAATAGCAACATAGCAAAACCTAAACTGGGACAGCTGGCACACTGGCCTGGAATTCAAAGACTCCACGGGGCAGCAAATAAAGGGAGAGAGCCTCCAGTTCACTCTGCTTTATTTGGTTCAGAAGGTGAGAGTGAAGTCCACTCTCTACTTGGAAAGGATTAGCCTAAACACACACAAAATTGTTTCAGTTGGAGGAAGCCAACAACTGTGTGCAACAAGTGCCAGTAATCTGATTTCAGTTAATGAAAAAAAAAAGTACAGTACAGTACAACATTTTGTTTCTAGAGTTGCATGGTTTAAGAGTGGGAGACAGAAGGGCTGCAATAAATACAGTAAAAAGTCTCGCTTATCCAACATAAACAGGCCAGCAAAACGTTGGATAAGCAAAATGTTGGATGGATAATGAGGAGGGATTAAAGAAAAGCCTATTAAACGTCAAATTACGTTATGATTTTACAAATTAAGCACCAAAACATCATGTTTTACAACAAATCGAAAGAAAAAGCAGTTCAATACACATTAATGTTATGTAGTAATTACTGTATTTACAAATTTAGCTTCAAAATAGACACGGGTTCTTTCTTTCTCCCACCCTGGACATTATTATGGGCAGGAAGCAGACTGCATTGGATAATACAGAATGTTGTATTAGCGAAGGTTGGATAAGCAAGTACATTCAAAAATAAAAGTTGAAGAGCAAAATTAATGTGTTTTCTGACTACAAAAGTGATCTAGGGTAGAGTTTCTTCAGCCTTCTGGTATGAAGGACTGGAAAGTATCCCCCACTCCCACCCCATCCCCCACACAAATGTGTCAGGGATTGGCACTATATTTGCATCTGTTTGGGTTCAATTGTTTCATTTTTTCCTAAAAATTCATGTATTTTATTTATTTAGTTCATATTTACCTTGCCTTTCTCACCCCTCAGGGGTCTCAAGGCAGCTTACAACTTCGGCAAGAGTTCAATGCCAATAAAATCAACAATAAACTATAAAAGTATCCCCTCAATTAAAATCAATTAACAGTTAGTATAAAACACATAATTAACATATAAAGAGCATAGTTCCATTCATCCAAAATTCTTGCACACAATCCGTGTCGAAACACATAGTAACTTATACTTTGAAAGCTTGTGTGCAAAGCCAGGTCTTCAGTTTTTTTTCTAAAAACTAGAAGGGATGGGGACTGACTGGTGTCACTAGGGAGGGAGTTCCACAGCCTAGGAGCCACCACTGAGAAGGCCCTGTGTCTCATCCCCACCAATTGCACTTGCGAAGGTGGTGGGACCGAAAGCAGGGCCTCCCCAGACTATTTTAAAGTTCTAGTAGGCTCATAAAAGAAGATGAATTCAGACAGGCCTTCATGAACCAGCAGCCAATGGCTCACGGAGTACTACTTTGAGAAGCACTGTTCTAGTGTATAATTCCAAATATTCATAATGAGTATACATAGACAAAAGGGAAAAACAGATCTCCATGGAAAAATTCATGGCATATTGCAAATCTCATTTAGACTCAATGTTCTGTTCTCCACCCCCAGTTGGGAAGGACAAAAAAAGAATGTGTTTAGCGCCTCTGATTTTGACATTACAGGATTAATTACTGAAACTCTGTTCAAGATCCATGTGATTTGGCCAGAAATAATTTTCGCTTAGCCCACACTTTTAAAAATATTAACAATGTGCTCTAATTTTTTGCTGCCATTTGCAGTGAGGACTTTTTAAAGCTTATCATTCCCTGTTCAAGAAAAAACAAATAAAATTTAAGGTATTTTGCCTTTAAAAAAAAGCTTCATAGCATTATATATTAAGATTGTGGGTTTCAGCACAGCTGTTAAACCACTTGGTTAAAATAGGCTTATGAATGAAGTGACAGAAACGCCGATCTCCAGGGACACAACCATCTTCACTATTCTGTAAAGAATTTCCCTCAAAGGAAATTGAGGCCGAGGAATGCTCTTCCACCTCTGCAAGTTTTGAAAGGGTGCAAGTCAAAACTAAGGGGAAGAAATCCTTTGCCCACTCACAAGACATCCGACTACAACCTTTATTTCATATACTTCACAAAGGGAAACCAGCTGATGGTTAAATGAAGTACTAACCCTCTTGAAAAGGCTTTCACATGAACAAGTTTCACCCCTCCAGCTAAGTCCTACATTAATACAAAGCATAGCTACTAGTTTTGTGCATTTGTATAGAATCACTATCCGTTTCTGTTTGTTTCATATTGCAAGCCCTCATTTTCATTTTTGAGCGCCTCTCCCAAAAACAGGCACCCTTCCAAATGAGCTTTTTCATCCCAGGTCCAACAAAAATGACTATTTTCATCCCATTGGTGGCCTACAAGCCACATATGCACTCTCTTTCCAAGGCAGCTGAAGCTATGATGCACCTCACCGTTGGCACCCAAATCGGGGTCTCTGCCCAAAAGTTGGCCCAAGGAGCTGCCTACAGCCGCATCTTATTTATTTATTTAGAGTTTTTATACCTCGGATTTCTCACCTCCGCGGAGGGACTCAGGCCGGCTAACAACATAAAATTCAATACAATAAGAAAAACATTATATGTCATCAATATAAAATACATTAAAATAGACTTCATACAATGGGGGCATTGTCGTTCTCGTTCAGGACCCGGAGCTGGCCGCTTGCCCAACAGGGTCTGCAGCCAAGCGACAATAGCCTCCTACTCTTGGAAAGTGTGTGTGTATATGTGGCGTGCAGGCCCAAAGTGCCAGCGCCTACCAGGGCTTGCAGCTGAGTGCCAAAAATCAGGCAACCAAGCGGTTACTGTTCCCACTTTCCTTTCATTTCACTGATATTTTCAAACTAGAGGGAGGTGTACTGTTTTGTGCCATCCGAATGAAACAAATTGTTTGAAAACATGAATTAAATGGCTGAAACTGTTACCAGGCCAATGACTAATAGCTAGTTTTCCCAGTCCAAAGAGGGTTTGGACTAATACAAGATTGCCGCATTCCTGTACTAGCAAACTAGATGTGACTCATAAGGGATCTCTAAAAGCAAAATTTTAAATTAGAATAATAATCTATTATTCAAAATTCTTTTAAAAAATCTTCCTCCACGCACTAGGTATATTCATGCCACTGGAAGCACTGAATGTAACACTTTGGATTCCTATCAAAATGTTACACCTGTTGATATATGGTACCAACAGCTCTATCTTCCACTTCAGATCAAGCATGAAATTCAACAGTTATCTGCTGATTCTATAAATCAGTCAAAAGGACATTTTGACCCCACAATGTCACATTTGACAGTGAACAGCAGACATTTTAATAAATTTTAATGGCATTTGATATCGGAGAAGATGACATTGGATAAAACTGCCAACAGATTAACAGCTCAAGTGTAGAAGAGGGCAAAATATTCACCTCACTCCTTATACAGAAGATCTTAGTATAGCACAACATGCTTCTCAGATCTCCGCACTGCTCACATGAGAGCAGGGAACTCTGCTTCCATGAAAGTCACACAGATATCCAATGACTTCACAAGGAGTTAAATGGTTCTGGATTTAGATGGAGAGGGTTTCAAGCAATGGAAAAGGAAGGCTCTAAGGCCACGTCTTGCATGCACCATGTTAAACTAGGCCAGCCCAATGACCTACAAGTATAAGAACTAATTGAGACATATTTGCACCTGCCCAAATCTAAATGTTAACCCCAGAAGAGCAATTGAAAGAGAACACAGGAGAAATCGGAACATAAAAACTAAATTAAGAACATTAATGACACTACTGTGTGAAATACATTTAGCACCTAAATCAGCAGTAACTCAGCAACTGCAACAAACAGAAGTTGGTTCCCAATCTGATGTTCTAAAAAGTTGTTTAAATTTATTATTCTAAAAATTAGCTGAAACAAGCAGGTTCAAATTACACTGCTAAAGTTAATGCTGGTGACATACTGGAGTCAGAGCAGCCCTGCCCTGTTCAGCTGTTCAGGAATTGAACAGATGGATTTTTATTGCCAAGTCCAAGGTCAGCCCACAGTTTGATTCATTTTTAAGAGGGAACAAAAATGAAGGAAAAGATGAAGAGGAAATACCTCTTTCTAAGCACAGGGAGGTTGCCAGAGGCCAATTAGAATCATTTTTTTTTTCTGGGAAGAAAAAAAAGGATTTCCTGCATAGAATCACAGGGCTTTGGAACAATAACATCTGCAGCAGAACAGAAAACTGGCAGAGGTACTAAACAAAAATGACCCAGGGTGTTCGTATGGCCCCAGAATTGTATTGGGAAAATACTGCTGCAGGTCCTAGTAACAGGAACTTATATATAGCCTATAAAGCTCTACATGGTTCTGGCCCAGCTTACCTATCCAAACATATCTCCTCCTATGAACCACCTAGGAAATTAAGATCATTGGGAGAGGTTCTGCTCTCAGTCCCGCCACCTTCACGGGCGCGTCTGATGGGAATGAGATACAGGGCCTTCTCAGTGGTGGCCTCTCAGCTGTGGAACTCCCTTCCTAGTGACATTATGGCAGCCCCCTCCCTCCTGGCTTTCAGAAGGAAAGTGAAAACATGGTTCTGGGGTCAAGTCTTTGGAAAGTAACTACAGTGCAATAATATCTACAAAATATGTGCAATGATGCTTGGAATGAACCTGGATTACGATTGTGAATGGCATAATTTTAATAGTAATTATAATCTTTATATGTTTTAATGTGCATTTTAACTCTAATTTTAAATTTAAACTCAAATGTATTTAATTGTCTGTTATCTAAAGGCATCAAGTACTTGCCTTGTGTAAAGCCACTTTGAGTCCCCTTCGGGGTAGAGAAAGGCAGGATATAAATAGACTAAATAAATGAATACATACATACCTCCCTTTGATGTTTTCAAGTTCTCTGTGATGAAGCATACTTCTCATGTGCTCATCCATCTCCTAAAAACAGAAAACGTGGTCAGCTATAAGCAGGTCATAAGCAGAGCATAGTGAAAGAGTCATTATAAAGCTGGACTTTGAGAGACCATAGTTCAAATCAGACCATAATTCAAATTTCAACTCAGCCATGGAATTACTAACTTAGGGCTAGCTATGGGGAGCATGCCACACCCCTATTAAAGCAGCTATGCTGGCTTCCAATAAGTTTCCAGATCCCATTCAAAGTGCAGGGTATCACCTATAAAGCCCTATACGCTTCGGGCCCAACGTATCTTTAAGACTACATCTCCTTCTATGAACTGCCGCAGGCTTTGAGATCTGCCAGGGAGGCTCCTCTCTCGGTCCCACCTCCGTCTCAAACGTGGTTGGTGGGTTGAGAGAGAGGGCCTTCTTGATGGTGGCCTCCCGGCTCTGGACTACCCTTCCTAGAGAGATTAGGTTAGCCCCCCACCCTCCAAACCTTTCAGGCTAGCTTAAAATATGGCTCTTTAGACAGGCCTTTGACTTTGTGTCAGATTGAATGTTCAGCAATTGTTTCTACTCCGGCACTATGGTTTGTTAATTGCAGATAGCCTGTTTTATTCACAGGTTCTATTGCATTTTATGAATTTTACAATTTTATCATATGGGGTTTTATGTGTGTTCGTGTTTTAGGTTTATATTGTTGTTTTATAAGTTCATGTATCATTGTTTTATGTGCGGCACTTTGAAGTGCTTTTGTGAGCCGCTCTAAGTCCCTTCGGGGAGATGGTGGCAGGGTACAAATAAACAACTACTATTACAATTACTACTACTACTTATTATTATTATTATTATTATTATTATTATTATTATTATTATTATTGGATAGCCACACACTCCCAGCCTAAGAAACTAGCAATGTCAAATATCCTCTAAATAAATCTTGCCAAATGGCTTCCCATCCAAGTTTCTGAAGTCAAGCAAGACCACTGTACTTAGGATAGTGTGGTTATCTTTACTCTTTGCAGGAATCCTAAATGTACATATTTCCACTTAATTTTCTCTTTTAATTTGTTTTACAATCACATCTAAGCCTTCTCCCCTGTTTTCTTCCCATTTCCCTTCACTTTTATAATGATCTAGAAAAGGATCCCAATTCCTAAAATGTACACTTATCAATGTAGTTACATTAAATAGACTTCTGATCAGTCACAGAATGCAAAGTTTAAAATAACCATGTAATGCTAATTCGCTGTCTGAATAATTTCTTCAAATGTACCAAAATATTTAGAATACCAGAAAATTCTAATTTTTTGTCTGAAGTATGTTAAAATACATGTTATAAACTATTTGAATTACACTTCTAGAATGTATTTAGGGCACAATATAGCAGAGCTATGAGGAATGAAACTCTCTATTCAAATATAGACATACATGACAAAAGAAACTGTTTAATATACCTCCTTAAAAAAAACCTATAAGGCAAGAGGTTGAATAATTGGATCCTTCTACTATAATGAAAAAAGGAATGGCTGGTTGCAGAAATCCATTTCATTATGGATTGCTCTTGTTACTTTCTGAATGTGTTCGGAAAAGTTATACTAATCTGACAAAATAATCTCTACTTATATGATTCTACTTATTCACACGTGTCATGCCACCATGTTAAGTACAGTATAAAAAGAGCTTATCTGAGCCTGAAGCAAGATACAAGTCTCTGATACTGAAGACACATTTAACTTGTTTGTATTTTAGGTGAAGACTTTTTTGTTTCAACAAGTCTTCAGCCTTAGTTTACTTTTTCTTCTTCCTGTATTATCACTGCGCAGTAAAATTATTATACATCAGCGTATTTTAATTTGCTCTAAGCTTCCTTCAACATTTTGGAAAGTTAGGATATACATATTAGAAATAAAACCCATTTGTTAGATATGAACCTAAAATCTCTGTTTACCTTTTTTGTGCTGTATATGATGTGGCATAATATACATTTCCGTTTCCGGACCATAGTGAATACACCAGAAAGATATTATCACGCCCCTATAAGTAGAAAAAAATGTCATCAGTTTGCTATATACAAGTACATGTAACAAAGACATGATAGCAATGACACAAAACACAAAGTAGTCCTTGCTATTATTCCAGTGTTTAGTTTGGCTAGAGTTTGATCAAGCACTAAGTAAACATTTTCAATCATTCATGATTATTCTTCACAGTATTTTATCAGAATAAGATAATACAGGTATATCTCAATTAATAAAGTAAATGTGCTTCCGGACATTACTTCTGTAAGTTAAAATGTGGTACCAAAGGCAAAAAATAACATAGAAAGAACAGGGATATGGGTTTCTGCGCCACAAAAAAATCAAAAGTGATAATATGTGCAGGTTAAATGAAGCAATGACATCAAATAAGGCGTGCAGAAGTCAATGAAAACCCTGTGAACCTTCTAGATATCTCTTAAAAGCTTCCTTCAAAATGTATCCAGGGTTTTTTTTTCATTCATCTATCCCCTTTCCTCTTTCTTACAATTTCCATTTGGTGGCCGATCTTCACTGTGTCTTAAATTGTCGTTCCAGACCCCAAATGAGGTCCCTTTAGCTCAATGCTGGGGTTGTAACAAAAATTAGCAACAGTGGTTTTTGAATGCCACCTAGACATTTACACAAATCTGTTAGCATAAATGTGCTGTGGATTCTGCAGAAAATGCTTCAGCTATACTCCACAAAAAGGAAAATCAACCTGTTTAGCAAGCCTTGCAAATGCTGAATTATTAGAAATGGTTTCATTTTTACACCTATTTTATAAACCAATATGCCCAGGGTTGCGTAAATATTTCCAAGATAGAAAGGGGTAATGAGTGGAAAAAGTTTAAGAAATCCTGTTCTAGATTTATACTCATTTAACATGCTGGGACTACCTAGTGACACAGGGCTATCTACTTCCTCCTTTTCTCTCTGTTTTACTGCTCACACAGTGTTGTAGTAGAGCCTGTTAGTAACGCTGCAAGTGGTAGTATGGGTGTCAGAAGGGGGAAAAGGAGTGCTCGTGAGCAAGAGCTAGATGAGGAACAACAAAGGAAAAGGATCCGGGATATACTTATGTCACCTACCGATGAAGACCCCTTCGAAGGGTTTTCTGATAGTAAAGGGTCAATGAGTGAGGGAGAGGAAGGAGATACAGTGGATGTGAATAGGGGAACTAAGAGGGTTACTCGGGAGCAGGAATCGGATGAGGAGTGGCAAAGGAAGAAGATCCGGGATATACTTACTGCTCCCATAGATGTGGAGTCATTCATGGGTTTATCTAGGAGTGATGGGCCTGGGAGTGAGGAGGATGGGGATGACACAATGGATTGGACTAAGGTACAAGAAGTACAAGATGTATGTGCTCAGCCAACATCTAGTGACACATTTGGTGGTGGGGATTGGCAGTCAGGAGATACTTCTGAATCTTGGGGAGATCTAAGTCTTGACAGAAGATGGACGAGTTGGAGGGATGGGCATCGGAGTTCATGTGTGGAGTCAAGGACAGCTGTAAGAGATGATGACGGGGCAGAGGTCAGCTCACCAGCGGATGATGAGGTGTAAGATAAAAGTAGGCTTTGAAATGGGGAATCTTTGCAGAAGGCAAAGTGTTAGTTTGTGCCTTGGGTTTTGTTGCTGCCGTTTTCGTGTTGGTATTGGGTCCTGGATCTGCAGGTTGCTGCTTCTGTTCATGTGTGTTTTGACTTGGCTTGGATTCTTGTGGGTGCGGATTTCCCCTTCTTTGACTTCGGTCCGGTTTAGACTACGACGCTGCCTACGTGGATTTTGGAACCTCGACTTGGCTTACTTCGACCTCGGACTTTGTTTGACTACGTCTTCTTCCTTGCGGCTCTTTGTTTGTTCACCCCTTACTTGCTGTGTTATTTTGTGTGACTTTTGAAGCACTTTCGTTTAATCTGGAATTTTTCTCTGGATAATCCGGATTATTGCTTCAGTTTACCTTTTGAACTGGAACTAGTTGCTACTTTTGAGTTTTGACCAGAGACACTGAGTTAAGTGTTTCTGAGTCTCTTTTGCTTTGTGTTAATAAACTCTACTTTTGGACATACTCTTTAAGGCGTCTGGGTTCCGAAACACAAGTTTAGGGAAGAAGTCTGAAGGCAACTGTATACTTTGACTGTTGTAGGCAGGCACACAAGGTAATTAAATATGTGAAACTGTTCATCCAGTGGAGTCTCTGGATCTGTGGGAGTTTCATTCCAGAATTCCCCCACAGAGGACAAAAATGTGATTATATCCCAAATTATTAAGTGAAGATTACCTATGCACAGACACACGCATGTCATTTTTATGGTATGTATAGGACACAATGATGTCTACAGTCAGTGGAGTAGTGGATTCAACAGCTGCAGAGCCAAAGGGTCCACTGTGTCTACCATCAGATTGGAAAGTAATGTAGATGATATAGCAAATACCCTGAAGTTTTTATCCACAACCTGGAAAAAAACTTTAGTGAGACTATTTTCAGCATTTACTATTGCTCGCTTAAAACTAAGAAACCAACTGTGAATTTAAAAAACAAGTCTATTTGCGAAAGAAGACAGCTGGAGTGTGGGAAATGAGCTATGGTTGTAAGCAGCTTTTAAGGACAGTGCATTTATTCACTGTTGAGATGAAAACTATACAAAGGAAAGTTTGATAAGAATAAAAATGTAAAACAAAGCAAGCAGATGGGATGGCAGTCAAGAGGTCTGAGCTCCAATCTTTCGGTAATCTCCTCAAGACCTGTTATTTGCAAGGCTCTGAGTAGAATGAATTGCTTTTTCCCTAATGCTTTCTGTGTGACCATCAGTGAAATTGCTCCAGCAATTATACCTAAGCAAAACACTTAAGAGGGTCACATGACGGGTGAGTTACAAAATAAGTGAAGAAATATCAGGGGGGAAATTAGCTGAATTGATTATTTTAGTGATTTAAGCCAGCACTCGGAGGTTTTCTTATTATTTTTGATGATAGAAAAAGAATTAAAAGGTTACATAATTTAAAGCAAATGTTTGACATATCTTGTATTATTGATGTCATAACATTTTAAATAGTAAGTTGCAGTATTGGTGTGTTCAAAGCACTTTTTGTTTCTATGCTATAGAATCTTATGCAACCAAATAAATATAGTTAAGTCTGGCACACTTTTTAAGTAAACGTGCAACATAGTCCAGCCCAAGAAAATATGTTGACCAGGCTGTCTGGGGCTTCTGGGAGTTGAAGTCCAAAACAGCTGCAGGGTGAAAAAGCAGCTTCAAGTGCTTGACTCAGAAAAGGTACATCAAGAATCCTTGTCTTAGGATCTGTTCTCATCATCTAGCCTTTAAAGGCATCAATCATCAATATGCAAATGATCTGTTATTGCTTTTCTTGCAAAAAAAAATGGTATCACAACACCACCACATGATAGAACATGTGTTGAGGAGAAACATCCATTTCCCTAACAAATCCATCATGTCTACAATGTAAAATATAGGGTAATTTATTGCCTAGTATAGATGTTCTGAGCTTTTGGGCATTTGGCTTAAAATGGCTAGGACTTCCAGTGTTGTGGTTCAGTCAGATGAAGATGACGGGATTTTGTATTTCAGAGCCTGGGAGAGTGGTGATTCTTTCAATCAGGGAAATGAGAGGATTTTAGAGCAAGATCCTGTCTGTAAGAACAGGTTTGAAAATTAAACTGTTTCGGAGTCCAGCAGACAAGGAGATGCAGTGTCTGGTAGAGACCTTTTGCCTACTAGTACCATAGCAAGCCCAGATAAAGACATAGATGGCAATAAAACTAGCTGGAGGGAACATCTGTGTTTGACAGGCACATCAGGCTTGATCTTAGAAAAAAAATCCAGCAAGATCAGAAAATCGCAAAGACTCAGTGAGAAGGAAGACCAGAAAAAGTCTAACAGGAAAGGAAGACAAGGTCGTAGAAATGACGTCATGTTTTGTGGTCCTTAAATCAGAGAAGTATCTCTTTGAGAATTCAGATCAGGCAACGCTGCTAAATTGTAACGATCTCAAGTCCTGTTTCAGTTCATGTTTTTAGTCTAAGATCTTGGGAGTTTCTATTCATATTTTAAGAAGTTCTTCTAGCCTTGGTTTTGTATTCATGCTCATGTTTTGATTCTTGTTTTCCTGGATTTATGCCTATGTTATGATTCTGGGCTTTTCTGTACCTTTTGGATTATTATTTTTTTTAAGTGTTCTGCTACTAACCAGTTTGTTTGGGCTTTTTACTTATTGGCTACTTTTTCCTGTTACCTGATGGATTTTGCCTTTCTTATTTCTTTTGGTGGTTTTTCCTTTTTATATGTACTTTTTTCAATAAACTGTTTGACAACTGCTTTTGGATTCTTGGTTGATGTTGAGAGCAAGGTGAACTCTGGTTGAAGTACAACATCCGGCAGTTGAAGTCTGAAATACCTTGGCAGCTAAAGACTGAGAACCACTGCTTTAAAGTGATTTATGTAAAACCATCAGGTGTGTAGGAATAAGTGGCAAGCCATGAAATATATGTCTCAAATGCACTTGACACAGAATACATAACTAGCCAACAACTCTAACTACAAAATCGACCATTACAGAAAGACATAAATTTACCATGTGTTTCCATCTCAAACATCAGCATGTAAAGATGCTTATCAGCAGTTACATACAGGAACTGCAGAAGGATTAAGGGATAGGAAGAGCCGTTCCCTAAATGTAATACATAAATGTACATACTGAAGGAACTCTGAGGTCTGATGCCACTATGATGAAATTGAATAGGCATGAACAAGACACCCAATGAAATGCTGCCAACTGCACCCCCCAAGAGACACAGACATACTGACTTCACTAAGGCAAAAATTCACTGGAAACACCTCCCTTCCAAAGAGAAAAACTTCAAAGTGTCAGTACAGAGAAAAATGTAAGCTACAGTGCAACTGCCACAATCTGAAGAATTGGAAAAAGATGGAAATGTTCATGACTACTGTGCTCAAGTGATAAAATTAGAAGTATCCCTTTAAACTTATGATGGTTGTTGCAATGAAAAGTCATGCATGTAAGCGTGCAATCATTCTTAAAAGCAGAGGTGTTAATCTTTGTATGGAATTCTGTGGCTCTCCTTCCTATCTATGATCTGTTCAACACTTCCAACAGTCTATGACAGTATCGCTTTGTAGTTAATTAATTAATGCTTCTCATATGTTTAGGATATTGCTTAAAATTGGCTCAGCATTTCTGGAATTCCTGGAGAGGAAGGGAAGCAAACTGCTTAAAAGGGATCACAAGGTCACTGGACTAGGCCTGGCTTTTAGCCTCAGTTAGCATTCTTCATTAAAGTGACTTTTACCATCCTGATCTAAAATTACACCTGCTTTGGAGAATTAGAATATCAGAGGAAGTAGGGATGATCACAAGAAGAGTTTAAGGCTTCCATCAAGGGTCCAATCAAACAGAGTCACTTATGAGTGAAGGCTAAAAATACTGTCTGAACTCAGCTGTGATTGGGTATCACCAGGGAAGACAAGAACAAGTTTAATTTTGCAGAGAGACTGAATAGCCAGGCTACTCTTAAGAGAGGCAGCAGACTAGGAAACCTGTATCAACAAGGTCTCTTTCACACCACACAATTAATATTCCAGGATTCCATGAAATGAAGCCATAGAAGTTAAAGCAGATTCATCACTTTAGCTTCTGTGGTTCTATGCTATGAAATATCAGGGTTTGGTCTGCAGGGAGGGAGAAGTATTTCGCGCACCCCCACACATGATTTCACGGAATACAGCTTAATTCTCCCCTCTATCAGAGAGTCAAAATAAGGAGCAGAAACAGGATGCATATTAATCTTTAACATATTCTTGTGAAAGGAAGGCTATCAGTGAAATAAAATGTATATTCATGTCTCCCAAAAGACAAATATACCTCCAGGTCTTGACGAAAACAGTCACGTGTCTCATATGGCCACTACCAAAGTACCTACTGGAAATCAGAAGACCTGATTCACACTAAGAGTCAATAAAGATGGGATTTCCCCTGAACCTCCAGATATCCCCTTTATTTTTATTTTTATTTTATTTAACTGAAAAGGTAGCAACCTAGAAACCATGATGATGGTCTGCACAGAACACTTTTTTAATTTCCAATAATGTCCCTGGGCCTCACTAAGGATTCAGAGTGGCTGCGCCTAACTACCCATTCAAAAATATGGCAAGATGGTGGTGGGGAGTATGCTGGAAAGTTAGATTAAGGGTGTGTATTGATGTCTGTGGAGGAGTGTATATTACTTGGTGTGCACTTCCCTGAGCATCATTCTGTGTTATTCTGTTAAATTGACTTTTTTGTATTTCAGGGCAGTAAGATATAGTTTGGCTTTTGGAGGTCTGATTACATTTTCCTCCTCTAAGTTTCTTAGTCGGGTTACATGTCAGACCCTCATCAGTGTGTCTTCTTTCAAAGGGATGTTGCCACACAAAAATGTAAATTCAAGAGTACTCGAGTATCACCTCTGACTTAGATTTGAGGGAATTCCTTTCAGTCTGACAAGTTTGTTTTCTAGGAAACCAGTGTTTTGTGACAAGGCACAAAATATTTTATGGCAATATTTTAAGTAAATCCCCAAAATTGTTTCAAAATTCCAAGTATGCTCACTGGCCCAAAAAGATTGCAATAAAAAAGGGAATAAATATGAAGGGGCAGGGTCTCTGTTTCTTATATCTCCTACTTTAGAGACATAGAATATTAGAGGACAGGATATCCTTCTTCAACATATGGGGAACAAACTCTTGCCCTCTGTGTTCTCTAGAAATATTGTCCCATTTGCTTGGCAGCTGTGAAACCCTATCACAAAATCTTGAGAGAAGTGCACATCTTCACAGAGGGATCTGGAAGACAAAGAGCCAACTGGGCTGAAAGACTGGTGCTGACAAGAGGATAAACGAGTCCAAGAGAGAAAAAAAAACTTAATACGTAGAAATATGCCTGTTACCTAGAATGGAATAAAAAGACATCCTAACACCAAAGTTTCTGTCATAACCATGGGGCAAGCAGTTACCAAAGCACACTCCAAGAGGTACTGGTAAATGTTTCCACAAGGTAAGTATTTGAGGTTGTCTTCTAAGATGTTTAGGGTACAAACACCTACCTCTTGGAATTCCTTCTCCTGACTGTGCTTGTTGGAAGAGATTTACTGTATTTCATTGCATAATGGTCTCCACAATGTAATAGTCTCACCCCTATTTCTTTGGTCCCAACATCAGTATTTTTGCTTTCCTCACATAATAGTTGCAACCCCGATTCATGGCCCCAGTGCACTGTTTCATTCCCCCACCTGTCCCCTTTCAAGCAGTTTTTCTTTCACTAACTCACTCGCCTGCCCTACATGAAAGACAAGCAAGCATGTGAGCTAGTGAAAGGGGGCAGGTGAGCAAAGCTGTTACTCACCATAGCCCTTGTCAAAAAAAGGGACAAAAAGTGGGACCACTATGTGATGACATATGACATTCATAAAAGGTAAGTTTGGAACTTGATAACTCTAACCTGTCCTCATGATACTTCCTATCTAACATTAAGAGAGAGAAAAACACTTTCTTCTTATGCCTTGGTCCAGAAATATTTTGGAAGTTAACCTAGGGTGGAGAAGATCAGCTAGTCTATGTGCTATTAGCACTGGAAGAAATAGCTGTTTTCAGGCAGCAGGATGAGGTTAGCACTCATGTATGTGATTAAAATTAAGAGGAAGCATACAGTTTTGATCTAACTTTCCCACTGTTTGTCCACTGATCTTTTGCAGTGGACAAACAGTAGTCTTGTTCAGAATCAAATTGGTGAGGTTAAGAGGCTTTAATATCAACTTACTTGCATTAGGGTCATAAGGTAGGTGAGTGAAAGAAAGAAAGAAAGAAAGGAAGGAAGGAAGGAAGAGACAGACACACAGACAGTCTAAGCTCTCAAAATTTCTGAGGGTGCATCTGTAGAAGTAATGCATTTTGATACCGCTTTAACTGTCATGGCTCACTGCTACTGAATCCTTCTCTGACTTAGACTGCTCATACCTCACTAAACTACAACTCCCACAATTCCATAGCATTGACCCATGGCAGTTAAAGTCATATCAAACTGCATTAGTTCTACAGTGTAGATGTAGCCTGAATGGGGGATAAGACTTTAAACCTCTCACCTCAGGAATCCTGAATAGGTGTGAATGGGCATGGCTTGCTCGCCTTGACCATGGCTCACTCTTGTAGCCCTCAAAGGATTGTACAGAGGCCAATAAGATTACACACCCTAGAAAATGTTCTCCACAATCTATTAAAGGAACATAATATTTCTATAGTTTTTATGTATGGCTGGACCATGAAGCACATATGATGTTGGATGGATGTTCTATGAACACTATGAAGTGCTAAAATGACCAATAGAATGAATCAAGCCTGAGCTCTTCCTAGAGCCAAAACTACAAAGATGAGACTATCACAATTCAGACATACTGTATTATAAAGCATAGTTAAAATGCAGGACAGTAGCAAAAGCGGGAGACAGCATTACACTTCAGTCAAGGAAGTTACAACTCTGATTTTGCTGAGATCTCTCATTCATAGGGTCCTGATGAAGCCAACTTGATAGAATTAACATTGAAAGGTCTGAAGAGCAAACTCACTAACTCAAGAGACACAAAAAGGGGATTCTGCTTTGTACTTTACTATACTGTGACATGTACAGTAGAGTCTCATTTATCCAACATAAACAGGCCGGCAGAACACTGGATAAGCTAAAATGTTGGATAATAAGGAGGGATTAAGGAAAAGCCTATTAAAAGGCTTTTATGATTTTACAAATTAAGCACCAAAACATCATGTTTTATAACAAACGGACAGAAAAAGCAGTTCAATACATGGTAATGCTATGTAGTAATTACTATATTTACGAATTTAGCACCAAAACATCACATTGTATTGAAAACATTGAGTACAAAAACACTGACTACATGTTTTTCTAGGCAGCAATGTGTTGTTTGTTTTTCTAGGCAGCAACGTGCAGTGGGCCTCTCCGCACACCCGTCGGGAGGGGCGAGACATGGTTGGTGCAGGCCGGACACTGTGCCCTACAGGAAAAGTCTGCATTGGCTGTGTCTCACCCCTCCCGATGGGCGCATGGCATGCAGAAAGGCTCGCTGCGCACTGCTGCTTCGAGAAATAGCTGTGGATGCGACCGATAATACACAATGTCAGATGAGTGAAGGTTGGATAAGCAAGACTCTACTGTAGCATGTCAATGCTCTCATGAAAGAGGAGCACAAACTGGAAAAGTCAGCTCTGGTTCATTTGTAACTTCTCTCAAGTAGCTGAGTTCCCATTACTTTCGAATACTTAGGCATTAACAGGAAGTGCCTGCAGAAACTGCTTAGGAGGGCAGATGCTTTGCATGAATTGCTTTATAGTGGTCTGTTAAGTACTTTTCAACCTGATCTGGAACTGAGTTCAGTTAATACTATTGCATAGGAAGACAGAATTCCAATGGCTCCAGACGAGCATGTAACTTTCCCATTTCTCTTAAAGAGAAAAGGAAAGAAGATAAAAAGCAATACAGAAGTCATTTCCTTTAATAACAGAACAAGTCCGAGATGTGAAGCTTGCAAGACCACAAGCAAATAAATTGATTTTGGCAAAAGCTCTGTTTTTGTCCAATATTATGATAGAGTTGTCTGGCTATGTTATTATTTAATTTTATTTAGCAGTTAGTTTGTTATAGTTATTAATTCGCTTTTGGGATTAGTCAGGGTTCTTTATTTTGTCTTTATTTAATGTATTATGGCATTGAATGTTTGCCATTTTTTGTTGGAAGCCGCTCTGAGTCCCTTTGGGGAGATAGGGAGGAATATAAATAAAGTTTTTATATTATTATTATTAATATTATTATTGAGAAAATGTTTAATAATAATAATGTTTCTGCCCTGACCTGGCACTTGCTGGGCTGAAGGAACCAGATCTCCAAAGGGTACTTCTGTGAAGTAATGGAATTACCCACTCTCTTGATTTTGATCAAAAATAAAGCAAGAAGGAAAGGGAATGAAAAATTAAGCCGGGTTAAGTTGTTTTCACTAGGAAACACTGCTGTGGCCCTGTTTGCATCCAATCTATATACGAAAAAGCTGTAGTTTCAGAAATTGAGAAGACACTTTTACTATTCATTAGACATCAGAATGTGAAACACTTAACACTTCCATGTAACTCTTTGGTGTATGATGGGATGTATTATTGTCTAACTGTTAAACATTTGGAATTCTGGTTAGGAAAGCAAACACTGGTTCTCAAAATTTTCCAGGAGCCAAAATGGCAACAGACTAGAAAATGTCTTCTCACCTAATAAATGTTCCTTCAGAACAGAAAACCAAAACACTAGTGACATGAAAAACCTGCATTGCTGCTTAAAGTTTTCCACCTATGATGTAGATATGTGATTTTCCACCTTCTTGGACAGAAAGGAAAGGGTGTGCTCAAAAAAAAAAAACAGGGTAAGATGGGTTCTAGAGTAGAGAATACCAAGGAACTTGGGGAGGGGAGCTATCCTGAGTTTTGTTAAGGGTGCCTCCAGTTCAGAAATAGATATATAGAGTCTTTAAACAGCATGCACAATACCGTATAATATCTGGTTGAGGAAACAATTAGTAGGTTAGTCTCATCCAAAGTATACTATATCAGCACAGTATCATGAGAGGACAGCTCCCATGCTGCTGCAGCTCCACTGGTTGCCAGTCATGGGAGCTGTCCTCTCATCATACTGTGCTGATATAGCATCACAGTATACACTACTTTGGATGAGACTAACCTACTAATTGTTTCCTCAACCAGATATTATACGGTATTGTGCATGCTGTTTAAAGACTCTATATATCTATTTCTGATAAATAGATATATATCTATATCTATTTAGCTAAATACAAAATGCTGGTCGTTAGCTATAAAGTCCTATATGGTTCAGGTCCAGGCTATTTGTCTAATTGTGTCTCCCAATACAGACCATCCCGTGCATTGCAGTCAACGGAGGAGGCCCTCCTCTTGGTCCCACCCCCATCACAAGCTTGGTTGGTGAGAACAAGAGGGGGTTTCTCCATGATCGCTCCCTGTCTCTAGAACTTCCTCCCTAAAGAAATAAAAATGGCCCCCACCTCTCCTTTGAGAAACTTTTGAAGACACACTTATGCACTTTGGCATATGGAGGGGGAAGTATAGGAAACTTTAATTCACTGGAATGGGCTAACCCACTGTATTATATGGCAGCTATGATACATTTTAAATTAACTTCTATGCTAGCCATCTTTAATATAATGCATTTTAATTGTTGTTCACGGCATGTGCCTTAATGTTTACTCATTAAACATTGTAGTTGTAGTTCACTATGTCCTACTGAATTGTTTATATTTTGTTTTTCATTTCAATGCTTAGTTCTTTTATTATAAATGTACTGTTGTTATTGTGCAGTACTCTGAATTTATTTTTGATCTGTTGGTACTTATTTGAGGCATTGAATGTTTGCCTTTTTTGTGTGTAAAGCGCCCTGAGTCCCTTCGGGGAGAGGCGGTGGTCTAGAAATAAAGGGGTTTCTATCATTATCATCATCATCGTCATCATACGATGAATAAAAGTTCAGTAGAATATATTTAACCAGGAAAAGTTTCAATATAATGTTTTATTATACAACTTTTTGAGAAAATATCTATAATCCCTCTCAATTCAAAAGCGTATTCATTATAAGAAACTATTTAGGAAACTAATGAGTATGCTTTAAAAAAATGAAATCTGAATGGAATTGCATAATTTTACACACAAGCATCCTATTGTTATAGTAATGTTTATTTTGTTTCTAATATAATTGTTCTATGTTTGTAGTTTACAATTATAAATCTCAAAACAGTAGAACTAAGTTATACTGAGGGCTGCTGTTTTCATTTGCTTTTAGGAATCATATGTTTATACTGTACTGCCTTCTTCATCTGGGAGAATTCTTGATCTCTCTTTTAGTGGGCAATCTAACAAGGGGTGTAACGAACATAGGAAAATGGAATGGTTGACAATGTGATTGGACAATGTTTTAACAAGGAGACTCTAATGAATATGTGTTTTTAATTGACTTTGTTATGGTTTTATAACCTCTGATTGGGAGCCCCCAGTGGTGCAGTGGGTTAAACCCCTGTGCCGGCAGGCCTGAAGACTGACAGGTCGCAGGTTCGAATCCAGGGAGAGCGCAGATGAGCTCCCTCTATCAGCTCCAGCTCCTCATGCGGGGACATGAGAGAAGCCTCCCACAAGTATGATAAAACATCAAAAACATCCGGGCTTCCCCTGGGCAACGTCGTTGCAGACGGCCAATTCTCTCACACCAGAAGCGACTTGCAGTTTGTCAAGTCGCTTCTGACACGACAAAAAAAATTTCTCTGATTGTTTTTGTGGTTTTATATTTATCGTGTCATCTGCAACCAGAACATTGTATTACATTTCTAACAAAACAAAACAAACAAACAGATTAAAAAAACCCACAAATTTTGCAAACTTGGTAGCTGATTAAATATCCTTTGACCAGTATCTGGCCACTTGGAGTGCCTCTGGTGTTGCCACATCGTGCATGTGGCAGGGCTCAGGTTGCATTGCAGCAGGTGGTCAGTGGTTTGCTCTTCTCCACACTCGCATATCGTGGATTCAACTTTGTAGACCCATTTCTTAAGATTGGCTCTGCATCTCATGGTGCCAGAGCGCAGTCCGTTCAGCGCCTTCCAAGTCCCCCAGTCTTCTGTGTGCCCAGGGGGGAGTCTCTCATCTGGTATCACCCACGGATTGAGGTGCTGGGTTTGAGCCTGCCACTTTTGAACTCTCGCTTGCTGAGGTGTTCCAGCAAGTGTCTCTGTAGATCTAAGAAAACTATTTTTGTGGTATTGAAATTGTATTGGTATTAACTGTACACTGCCCCGAGTCGCCTGCGGGCTGAGAGGGACGGTATATAAATATAGTAAATAAATAAATAAAAATACTTCTTTTTCAGTTACTTCAAAGTATAACTCACTCCTGCCTGTGTCCTGTACAGAAGTTGTGAAAGAGTTGAGAGAGGAAAGAAAATATACTTACGATGTATTCCCACTCTCCAGTTTTTGATTGTTTACAGTTTTTGAATACTGCCATTTTTTATGTTTGTTTGTTTACCTCGACACTCCCCTCACTAAAAGTTGTCACAAAAACAAACAACCGCTCAGGAAGTGCTTGGCTGCCTTTGACAAAGACTGAAGGTGGTAGTTCTAACTCCGTCCCTGGAGGGATTTGCTTTGCAGGAGCCCTATTCAAGGAACATCCCCCCCCCCCCCAACTGAGGAATTGGGGACCTGCAGCCCCACAGGTGAGCTCCATCCTTAACCCTTTTGAAGGACCACCGGCAGAGTACTTACAGGCCGCATCCACCCAGCAGACAGCCATCGCCCAGCGGCAAGGGCCACCCCCCGGGCCCTCCACCGGCACCGCCACCACCACTGGCTCCCCGGCCACCCAAAGAAGCCCCGCGCCAGAATACAGGAAGCGCCTCCACGGATACAGCCAATCAGAGGGCCACAACAGCCGCCGCCCTTTGCATGCTGGGAAGGGTAGTTTTCTGCCTCAGAGAAGCAGGCCGCGGCGAGAAGGAATGATCCCGGTGCATTTCGGGAATTGTAGTTTTGGACAACGTTGTGGCTGAAATTATCCCAGAGCCTTGGGCCATTGCAGTTAAAGTAGTGTCAAACTGCATTAATTCTACACTGTAGATGCACCCTTCATACTATAGAGTTCTGAATGTTGTCATTTCACAAACTCTTCTCTGGTACTGGTAGCAATCAGTCAGGCTTTGAAGCTGCAAGGCCATTCAATGCTAATCAAGGTGGCCAGTTGCAACATTCACACTTGCCTCAAGCAGACAAGTGTTCTGTCTCCCACCCTGGACATGCCAGAGATATATAAACCCCACTTTATATAGGTATGTAGTTTCCAACATACCTGTCAACCTCTAAGGATGCCTGTCATAGATGTTGGTGAAACGTCAGGAGAGAATGTTTCTGGAACATTGCCATACAGCCCAAAAAACTCACAGCAACCCATCTTCTCTGGTACCTCACCAAATTAAATCCTATGACTCCACAGCATGGAAACACAGCAGTTAAAGGGCCCTTCTACACTGCCCTATATCCCAGGATCTGATCCCAGATTATCTGGCAGTGGAGACTCATATAATCCAGTTTAAATCAGATAATCTGGGATCAAATCCCAGAGTATACAGATATGTAGAAGGGGCCAAAGTGGTCGAGCTGCATTAATTCTACAGTGTAGATACACCTAACGGAATATTTAGGATAGTCTTGTTGTAAGGAGGTCTTAAATACCCTAAAAGCATCCAATTCTGTCTGGGTTCTTCTACACAGCCATATAACCCAGAATATCAAGGCAGATCATCCACAATATCTACTTTGAACTGGGTTATCCGAGTCCACGCTGCCATATATTCCAGTTCAAAGCAGAAAATGTGGGATTTTATTCAGCTGTGTGGAAGGGGCTTAACAAAACTATTAAATCCATGGGGTCACCATATGTTGGCAGACAATAGAAACTATCAGTGTGGTTAGTGCATTGGAATAGGACTCCCAGGATGTAAACTTGCTTAGCAACTCACACTCAGCCTGAAGGGGAAGGAAATGGTAAACACCCTCTCAACAAATCTTGCCCAAGGAAATCCCACAATATCACTAGTTGGAAATGACTTGAATGCACACAGAATCAACTGTATTGTTAGGACCTGTTGCTAAGCAAACATATGTCTGAACTATCTGTGGATGCTAAAGAGGAAAACCACTCAGTCCTATAGGGAAAATGGTAACGTTCCTCTGAACAAATATTGCCAAGGAAGTCCTGTGATAAGATAATGACTTGATGGCACACTACAACAACACAGCACAGAGGAAGGTGTGTGTAAAAATGCTACAAGCATGTGCACCCATCAATTTGTACAAATGCCATAGTTAAATACCACTGATAAAGCCCTGGACTGTATTTAATTACACAGCTTTCCTATGTAATAAACTAAAGCAGACTGATTCAACAAGTTGTTTCCAGGTTGTTGTTGTTGTTTACTTCAGGTCTCCAAAGAGTTGTGGAATGGTTTCCAAAATGCTCTACAGCCAAAATTCATTCATTTTGATTAGAAACAAAGGTATGTAAATGTTTTAAACTAACAGGATACAATGTAGTTTGCAATAACACGAATTTTGCACAATCATCATCTTTCTTTTTCTTTAATTTTTGGAAATGCATCTTTGGTTCCTTTTGGGGGGACTCCCAAAAATGCATTTCCCATCCCAGCGAGTTGAGCACTGGATTACAATTCTAAAGGTCAGGATTTTAATTCCCTTATTTATTTATTTATTTATTTATTTACGATATTTATATACCGTGTTTCTCTCCCCTGGGGGAGACTCAAGGCAGTTTACAACATACTAATGGCAACAATAAAATGACAATATACATGTAAAAAGAAAAATCATAATAACTTTAAAAAAATATTTTTATTGTTTCATAGTGTATGTAGAAAACAAAACAAATGAACAAAAGGAAAAAAGGAACAAAGAAAACATATGCAAAAGATTTACAAAAGAGTCAATATTCATTAAACATATATACAATCAGATTTGGTTGTACAATTATTTATACCTTAATATTACATAACCCTCTATCCCCCACCCGTGAACCCCACCCCCTGACCTCCGAAACTCCTCAAAACAGGATCGCATTACTAAACAACAACTACCCAAATATCTTTTTTCACTGAATCCCTTTATGGCAATTTTCAAGTTTACCTTTGTCTTCTTTTCCAAATACCCAAGTGCCAGCCTCCATTTATTTGCAAATTCTTCATTATTTCCTCCGCAGCTGCTATTTGTCAGCTTGGCCATTTGGATATAATCTGCTAACTTATATCTCCAATCTTTAATAGATAACTCTTTTTCCAGGTTCTTGTGGGTTTTTTCAGGCTATAGGGCCATGTTCTAGAGGCATTTCTCCTGACGTTTCGCCTGCATCTATGACAAGCATCCGCAGAGGTAGTGAGGTCTGTTGGAATTAGGACAATGGGTTTATATATCTGTGGAATGGCTGGGGTGGGGCAAAGAGCTCTTCTCTGCTGGAGCTAGGTGTGAATGTTTCAACTGACCACCTTAATTAGCATTTGAAGGCCTGCCTGAGCCTGGGAAAATCTTTTGTTGAGAGGTGTTAAGATGTGCCTGGTTGTTTCCTCTCTGCTGTTTTGCTGTTGTAATTTTAGAGTTTTTTAAATACTGGTAGCCAGATTTTGTTCATTTTCATGGTCTCTTCCTTTCTGTTGAAATTGTCCACATGCTTGTGGATTTCAATGGCTTCTCTGTGTAGTATGACATGGTGGTTTGTTGGTGTGGTCCAGCATTTCTGTGTTCTCAAATAATATGCTGTGTCCAGGCTGGTTCTCTTTTTCCCTTTTCCAAGTTTTGGCTATTATTAGTCTTGCCGTAACAAAGCAATATTGACAAATTTCTTCATCTCCTGCACTGATACGCATTCTAAAGATAGTGCTTGCAGTTCTGGAGGGACTCTTAATTTTTTGCATCTCATAGACTAAGCATGGGGATTTGGTTAACCAGTTAAAATTCATGAGTAAACCAGGTTTAAAAAAAAATCTGAAACATTTCGGGGGGGAGAGAGGTTGAACCCCTAAAACCACCCCCTCGCTACAGGCCTGGACCTAAGGTATTAGGAATTGTGAGAGTTGAAGTCCAAAGCACATGGAGGGCTGACGTTTGCCCATGCGCAGGACCCATTTAAAGCAGTTCAAACTGCATTATATGGACCAGCATTATATACTTAGTGAAGACCCATTTAACGCAGTTCAAACTGCATATGGCTCTACATTGACCATATATTACTGTTCAAAAGGCCGTATTTGGCAGCATAGATCCAGCCTTAGCCCCCACTCCTCCACACAGCTGAATAAAACCCCACATTTTCTGCTTTGAACTGGAATATATGACAGTGTGGACTCAAATAACCCAGTTCAAAGCCGATATTGTGGGATTTTCTGCTTTAATATTCTGGGTTATAAGGCTGTGTGGAAGGTCCTTTAGGTGTATATGTCTCTGGGCCCTTCCACACAGCCCTATCTCCCAGAATATCAAGGCAGAACATCCCACAATATCTGCTTTGAACTGGGTTATCTGAGTCCACACTCAGATAATGTGGCAGGGCCTCCAGTGCCAGGAGGTTGAGAGAGCTCTCCTCCGCCTGCCCTCTGAATGACAACATTTTAGACAAACAGGAAAGGTGGGCGGGGATGCAAAGGTGGTGAAGCGAGGGGCGGGGCCAGGCCTGGACGGCCATGAAGTTTCACCTATAACAGCTCTGGCCGAGCGAGCGACCAATGCGCTGCGAAACTCAACGCGAAGGAGGCGGGGAGGCGAGGGCTTGGCGGAGGAGGAAGGAAGGAGAGAAGGCAGGCCGGGTGGGGCTTGGCTGGCTTGAGCCGAAGGAGGAAAGGCGGGCGAGAGGGGCTTTCCGGAGGAGACAAGGCTTGCCCAGCGACGAAGGAAGACCTGAGGCTGGAGAGAGAGGAAGGCAGAGAGGGCAAAGACGGCCTGTGGTGAGTTTCTGTAGAGATGAAGAAAGAAAGAAGGAGCGTGGGAAAGATTACTGGGGCTTCTTCTTGTCTTGAGAGGAATAGGAAGCCAAGGCGACACGTTGAGGAGGAGGAACTCAGGGCGAGGAGGAAGAGCCCTGTGGGAAGAAGAAGAAGAAGAAGAAGAAGAAGGGGAGGAAGGCAATGGGGGCAACGTGGGAGAAGCTCCCCCAAAGTGCCTCCTCTGAAGCCCTGGCTTGGATTTTGGCTGCCTAGTTTCAGAAGTGTTTCCCATGTAGGACTAGGCCCGGCTTCCTGTGGTCTGGTTGGGTCTCTCTGAAGCAGGCATCACTATCAGATTGTTGTCCTCCAGCTGTTTGGGCCTCCAACTCCCAGAATTCCTTAAAGCCTCTGGGAGTTGGAGGCCCAAACAGCTGGAGGACCACAGTTTGAGTGTGCCAGAGTGTGTGCATGTGTGTGTCCTCATCAGAGGTTGACCTAAGTAATTTTCAATGGTAAGCAAACTATTTTGCCTGTATTGTCGAAGGCTTTCATGGCTGGAATCACTAAGTTCTTGTGGGTTTTTTCGGGCTATATGGCCATGTTCTAGAGGCATTTCTCCTGACGTCAGGAGAAATGCCTCTAGAACATGGCCATATAGCCCGAAAAAACCCACAAGAACTTAGTATTTTGCCTCCCCCCCCCCCCAAACCAATCACTGATATATATTTTCTGTTCGTCATGGGAGTTCTGTGTGCCATATTTGGTTCAATTCCATCATTGGTGGAGTTCAGAATGCTCTTTGATTGTAGGTGAACCATACATCCCAGTAACTACAACTCACATATGTTAAGGTCTATTTTCCCCCAAGAGCACCTCAAGAGTGCCCCTGGGCAAAATCAACTATACTGCAAATGCTTACTTAGCGTAATGGGTTGAGCTACCCCTGGTCCTCATTTTTGTTCTGTGTGTTTTTTTTAAATCCTGGCAGGGTTATCCCCTTCAATAATAATAATAATAATAACTTTAGGTTCTTCTGGGTTTTTTCAGGCTACAGGGCCATGTTCTAGAGGCATTTCTCCTGATGCAGGCGAAACGTCAGGAGAAATGCTTCTAGAACATGACCCTATAGCCCGAAAAAACCCACAAGAACCTAATAATAACTTTGTTTATACCCCGCCACCATCTCCCCAAGGGGACTCAGGGCGGCTAACATGAGGCCAAGCCCAACGATTACAACAAAGCAAAAAGAATACAAACATACAATCATACATCAAATAAAATACAATAAAATATCAAAAGAAAATAATACAAAATTCAAGTGCACTTTAATTGTCAATAATAATAATAAACTTAATTTATAACCCCCCTCTCCTCAAAGGGACTCAGGGCAGTTTACAGGAATAACAAAATGGCAAACGTTCAATGCCAAAACCAAATAGACCAGTGGTTCTCAACCTTTGGGTTCCCAGATGTTTTGCCCTTCAACAGCTGGTAAAATGGCTTGGATTTCTGGAAATTGTAGGCCAAAACACCTAGGAACCCACAGATTGAGAACACCTGGTCTATTTGGTTTTGGCATTGAGCGTTTGTCATTTTAGACAATCAAAATAAAACATAGAGTGAAATAAACTCAATATAGGTTGTTGTATGTTTTTTCGGGCTATGTAGCTATGTTCTAGAGGCATTCTCTCCTGACATTTCCCCTGCATCTATGGCAGTGGTTCTCAACCTGTGGGTCCCCAGGTGTTTTGGCTTACAGCTCCCAGAAATCCCAGCCAGTTTACCACCTGTTAGGATTTCTGGGTGTTGAAGGCTAAAACATCTGGGGACCCACAGGTTGAGAACCACTGATCTATGGCAAGCATCCTCAGAGGTAGTTTCTACCTACTTCTGAAGATGCTTGCCATAGATGCAGGCGAAACATCAGGAGAGAATGCCTCTAGAACCTCATATAGCCCGAAAAAACCTACAACAACCCAGTGATTCCGGCCATGAAATCCTTCGACAATACATTAAACTCAATATAGCTTATAACAATCAAACAAGAATTAACTCAATGAACCTAAAGCATGAAGAATTATACTAATTAATATACAACACATTAAAAGCACAAGGTAGTATAATGTAACATATAGCGTAACACAGGGGTCTTCAAACTAAGGCCCAGGGGCCAGATAAGACCCTCCAAGGTCATTTACTCAGCCCTCACTCAGGGTCAGCCTAAGTCTGAAATGACTTGAAAGCACACAACAACAAAAATCTTATCCCTGCAGCCAAAAGCAGGCCCGCACAACCCATTGAAATACTAATAAGTTTATGTTTGTTAAAATTGTTCTACATCTTAATTATTATTTTGTTTTAAGTGTTTTTTGCATGACAAATAAGATATGTGCACTGTGCATAGGAATTCATTCATGTTTTTATTCAAATTATAATCCGGCCCTCCAACAGTTTGAGGGACTGTGACCTGGCCCTCTGTTTAAAAAGTTTGAGGACCTCTGGCATAACATGTCAGCCAAGGCTGTATGCTATTGGATTATTGTTCTAATAATAATAACAAACTTTTGTACGCCGCCTCATGTTCCTGAGGGACTCGGAATGGCTCACAACATGAATAAATACAATAAAGTACACAAATAATACATCAAATCAATATAAAAAACAAACAAGATAAGCCAAAACACAAGTAAACAAAATTAACAATAAAAATAATAAAACATTAGTTAAAAACACAGTCATTTCTATGAGTTAGAAGGGCGCTACTACCCAACTCGAGGTATATCCATATTTAAAAAAACCCTTGTTCACATTAAAAGTGTTTACTACATTGCCAAAAGCCTGTTTACACAGCCATGTCTTAAAATCCCACGTAAATGTAAGGATGGGATTGTCTAATCTCGCTGGGAAGGATGTTCCAGAGCTTCGGGGGGGGGGGGGGGGCACTGTTGTGAAGTCCATCTCCCTTGTCCCCGCCATCCTCATATGTGATGGGTTACATTATAACATTAGTAATAATAACATATAACATTATAATCATAATAAGGCTAACAAAGGAACATCTATGGAGGGAGACTCAAGCCATGAACCTGAAATGCTGAGAGGAAAATAACACTATATAACAATATAACATTAATAAAAACAACAGATAACAATATAATCATAATAAGGATAGTTTTATGAGGTATTTGCCCTTCTCCGGCCCCATCTATGCTGGCAGCCCTGAGTTACAAACATCCGACTTACAAACGACTCATATTTAAGATCACAGGAAGTGAGAGAAATCTACCCCTTGAAAGGGGAAATCACTCCTGGAAGAGTTATCCTGGGAAAAAGGTGTCTCAGCTGAAGTTTATCACCAATCCTTGTTTCTGCAATAAGTCAAGTTTTTCAAAATCCAATCATCACAGGGACAGAAAATCTACAGAACCTATCTTGTTCATAACTTGAGGACTGTCTGTAATGCAGTTTGATACTGCATTATATGTCAGCATATACAGTTCATTTATATGAGTCTACACACAGACCGTATCATGCAGTTTCAAACTACGCTATATGACGGCATAGGTGGGGCCTCTGTTAGTGAGCTTTCGTACCACTACAGATAACAGAATTTTATCGTATTAAACCATTATGGTAAACTGCTATAATTTTGCAGTGTTAGAGCAATAGCATGGTTTAATTTTTAGTAAAGCCACCGTTCTTTCTACTGGGTGTCCCCAAAGTCACCATTAATAGGGACATTTTAGTTAAATTACGTTTATTTACAAAACATTCCTTACAAAATTTTGCAAAAATATTCTCTACATGTTGTATATCTGAAAATATGAGTTTGTTCACTTTTCCTATGTACAGAGACTTTTGCGACACCCTGTTTTTTTGGTTTTTTTTTAAAAAAAGGAACTGTTATCTTTCACCATCTAGTGAGCAGAGGAAGTTTCACATACAGCTCAATGTTTTGGCTGTTTTGCATTACAGACATACCACAGTTAATGAAGCTGATGAGTTCCTAGGAATTACATCTTCAACAGAAACTAGGACCAGAGGCAGAAGTATTGTAATATGGAAAGAATAGAGCAAGGTTCCTACACAACAAAACAAAAGAGCAGGGCAATGAGTTTCAGCAAACTTTTTCTCCAAGGCATACAATATGTGAAATAAAATGACCAGGTTACACACGCCTTATTCAGATTTCTAAAATACAGTAGACTTTCAGTTAACTGGCACCCATGGGAATTGGTAGATGCCAATAAATGTAAATTTTGGTTGCTTGGGGGTTACTATTAAACATTGTCCTAACTAATGCTATACCTCATACTATATCATACCATCTATTCTGTATAGACTTGATCTTAATGTTGAAATATAATAATTAAAAGCAAATTAAGACAAGCTTAGTATAACACAGTTTTACATTTTCACTTACGATTGATCTTATTTTTGTTTTTATTTAAAACATTCCTTTGATTTTTATTGCTTTTTGCTTGAGAGTTTTGTTTAACAGAGTACTATATCCTCAAGTTCAAATAGGTGGCTGAGAGAGGGCACTTTTGATTTCAGATGGTTCAGTGTATACAAACTTTATTTCATTCATGATATTATTTAAAATATTGTGTATAAAATTACCTTCAGGCTATGTGTATTAAATATATATAGAACATAAATTAATCCCCTGCTTAGACTTGAGCCCTATCTCGTATATATCTCATTTGTGTATGTATTTCCAAATACAGGTATTTTTAAAAAATCTGAATTCCAAAACTCTTTCAGTCCTAAGCATTTTGTTTAAAGCATACTCAACCTGTGTAAGTCAGCTGACTTACTCGGAATTGAGTATCCCTTAGATGTGAAATGCTTGGGACCGGAAACTTTATAGAGACCACTTAAAAGCTTCTTCATAAATGCATCCAGAGACACTTTTTCTTTCTTTCACTGCTCTCCATTTTTCTTATGTCTTTCATTTTGTTGAATAGACTTAAAGATCTGCTTGGGTTTTTTTAAGTACTAGAGCAAACTGCTCAAGTAGGATAATCTGTTCTCTCCCTTTTTTATTTCATGCATGCTTTGTAAATGCTAAATTGTGGGGGTACTGCTGATTATTTTGTGTGGTGTAGGCAGGTAAAAACAACTTCAGTAGAATTGGCTGGAGTATAATACCACTTTAGCACACTAAGTTTAATTGCATTGTTTATTGCAGACATGCTGGTGGAACTTGACATTGAAAATCTGGATTTTTTCAGTCCCATTTCACTGGGTTGCTGCTGTTGCTGCTAAAAAATTCATCTTGACAGAAGATGAGAAAAAGAGGGAGGCTACAAAAATGAGTTTGTCAGTGGTTTTATGAATATGCATAAGAGTGAAGACAAATAATGACGAATTAGTTCTTTGTCTTTGGAACATGAAGCAGAATCTCTGAGAACCACAGCATGATCTCATTTCACATATCTGGCCCAGTTTTACATCATTTTACATGTGAACATGTAGTCCACAACTTTTGTTTTCACTTTACCAGTGCTGTCAAAAGTTATCCATGAGTTTGAATTTGGAGATGTCAGCATCCACATTAACCCAGGGGAATAAATCTTAAACTGTTATGCATGTATTTGAAAGATATGTCCCCTGTGCCTCTGAACTGTGAAAGTAATGCCATCAGGGATGAGCTTTGTGTATCCTGTGTAGCACTTCCTTGGACATAAATTATTTTAATGCAGTCCACTTGATGTTTCCTTCACTAGAAAGATGCCGTTCTTATGCTGTGTTATGAAAGAAAAGCCTGTTGAATTCAGTGGGACTTAACTGGACTAACCTGCTCTGTGTGGACTCTGGCTTTGGATAATTTGTACATTTCCTTATACATAAATTCCCACCCATCCTGTGCACCTGGCAAATGGAGTTAACTATTTTTGTTCTCTATTCCAGCAGTATCCAGATCTAACTGCTTTATTGTATTAACCTTTTTTACCACTCTTTTTACTATAGGGCCTTTTCTGCATGAAGCACTTCACAATGTCCTTCCCTCAAAAAAACAAAACACTTTTTCATATTCTTCTTGTTCCCAGAAATTCTGTGAAACTGATTTTTATTTCTGTCTGCATGGGATGATGTTCTTCACCCTTTTATGTTGAGGCATCAGAGTATGATTTTTCTTTCTCGCATGTCTCCCCATATTAAATAACTTTTCCCTCTTCCTGATCAGCTTCTGTCCTTTTCTGTTCTCCATCATCCCCATTTATGTTGTACGTCACTTGGCCATGCATAATATTATCCTTTATTACCATACATTCTAATGTAATCTTAAAGGAAGATTCTGGGGACCAGGGTTTAAAGACCCGATTAGCCATGGAAACTCATTGCTTGACCTTGAGCAAGAGAAAGGCAAACCCCGTCTGAACAATATTTTTCTAAGAAAAGCCACAGAACTCTGTTCTCTGGAGGTTATTTATCCAGAACAGACATCTCATTCCATAGGCTGGCATCCTTACTGCACTTGGGTCTCACATACTATTATCCTTGCATTTTCCTAGCTGCTCTAAATGTTATACACCGAATGCAGTTTGACCTTTTGTATTGGCGTATTTAGCTTACTTAATATTAACTTTGAATACATAACACAACATAATGCATAAGGAATTAAGCAATTTCCCTTTTTAGCTTTTTTAAAAATTTGAGTCCTCTTCAGGTTGAGAAGAGCGGGGTAGAAATATAGTGACAGTAAATATATAAATTTATTTATTTATCGTGTCAGGAGCAAGCCAAACAGTTGTATTACATTAAAAATAAACAAACAAACAAAACACAAAGTTTGCAAGCTTGGTAGTTGATTAAATGTCCTTTGACCAGTAGCTGGCCACTTGGAGTGCCTCTGGTGTTATTATAAGAAGGTCCTCCATTGTGCATGTGGCAGGGCTCAGGTTGCATTGCAGCAGGTGGTCAGTGGTTTGCTCTTCTCCACACTTGCATATCGTGGATTCCACTTTGTAGCCTCAATTCTTAAGGTTGGCTCTGCATCTCGTGGTGCCAGAGCGCAGTCTGTTCAGCACCTTCCAAGTCGCCCAGTTTTCTGTGTGCCCAGGGGGGAGTCTCTCATTTGGTATCAGCCATTGGTTGAGGTTCTGGGTTTGAGCCTGCCACTTTTGGACTCTCGCTTGCTGAGGTGTTCCAGCGAGTGTCTCTGTAGATCTTAGAAAACTATTTCTTGATTTAAGTCATTGACGTACTGGCTGATACCCAAACAAGGGATGAGCTGGAGATGTCACTGCCTTGGGCCTTTCACTATTGGCTGCTACTTCCTGGCGGATGTCAGGTGGTGCAATACCGCCTAAACAGTGTAATTTCTCCAGTGGTGTAGGGCACAGACACTCCGTGATAATGCAGCATGTCTCATTAAGAGCCACATCCATTGTTTTAACGTGGTGAGATGTGTTCTACACTGGGCATGCATACTCAGCAGCAGAGTAGCAAAGCGCAAGGGCAGATGTCTTTACTATATCTGGTTGTGATCCCCAGTCATCTTTCGTATGATATTGTTTCTAGTGCCCACTTTTTGCTTGATATTCAGGCAGTGCTTCTTGTAGGTCAGGGCACAGTTATAAATAAGTTACAGCATTTACTTAGTTATATGCAGTCATGCCGGCCACATGACCTTGGAGGTGTCTACGGACAACGCTGGCTCTTCGGCTTAGAAATGGAGATGAGCACCACATCCCAGAATCAGACATGACTGGACTTAATGTCAGGGGACTACCTCTACCTTTACCTATGCTTAAGATAAAAATTCAAAACCTAAAGGATAGTATTTTCATGAGAGGATGATGGGTTATGGTCAGAAGTGGAGTTGAAGGCTGATGTGTGAAACAACACATTCAGCATTAGATCCCAGTTCAGGTGGAAAGATAAATGTTGGAAATAAAAAGAAATATAAAATATGAGGAGAAAGCCTAGTAAAATTGGTGATAAACATCTGCTGGAAAAGGGAAATGTTTTTGGACAAACACCTGCCTTCACAAATGATGCCAGTGTTTGAAATTCTTTGCTTGTTATGTAGGTAAATGAATATTACTATTGAATTCTAGAAATGCTTTCTGAGTGCTTCAGAGCTTCAAGTGTTAAACAAGCAAGAGGATTAACATGCTGATGCTCAACTTCCTGAAAGAGGATTAATAACACTATTGTTTCTGCAACATGTTCAGGAAGCTGATAAGAAGACAGGAAAAAGTTCTTAATTGTCTGAGTTTTCATGTTTGAGCAATGCAAAGCAATGTATGGGGATACTCTCTTTCTTTTACAAGATAGTACAAGTCCTCATCAGATTGCTATTGGTACAACCAAATTTCCAGGTTTGGTGCTATATACTCGGATTATGTAGGCTTTTGATAAAATGTAAGACAATACATCAACTTTCGTAAAAAGCTTAAATAATTTGACATATATGTGTGTTCCTCACTATTATACTGAAATCATTAATCAGCTCCTAAATGGGTAACCGTAGATGAAGTGTATTTGAACTGAATTTATTAACACTATCAAGTGAGTCGCATCTGTTCATATCGGTTTGGTCAGAGGTGGAAAAACAAACTTTAATTCCTCTTTGTGGCAGAAATTGAGAAATACCTTTCTGACTCTAATGGTGTAAATAAACAGTAACTGTATTAAATCCAATTCGACTGATAGTCTCTTTGACTGGAATCCTATTGGTTAATCCCAGCTAGTGCAGGCAATTCAATTAATTATTGAACCAATACATAATTACAGTAATTTTATGTCCCTACTCTAGTTGGAACTAAGTGGGTATAGGCTTTTGAGTTCTCTTTGTGTGAGTTTGGCAGGCCATTTAGCCAGTAAGTACATGGTTAAAGAATTAAAGAAAAACTAAATGCTGTAAAATAAAACCTAGGAATGTCTACATTTTTGGAGTCAGGATGCTGTTGGAAATACCCTGATACAGTGCAGTAGTACACCCTGTTCTTTATTAGCTTTTCAATGTTTAGATTGGCAGATCACTTCTTCATTTACTCATAAATTACAGTTGATATCAAAGTGAAAGAGGAATCTTCTCGGAGACAAATACTTTCTGTTTGTCTTTCTTTTTAACTGTTTCTTAGGGCCCTTCCACACAGCCATATAACCCAGAATATCAAGGCAGATAATGAACAATATCTTCTTTGAACTGGGTTATCTGCGTTCACACTGCCATATAATCCAGTTCAATGTGGATTTTATACAGCTGTGTGGAAGGGGTCTTGGTCCTAGAAAATTTCTGGGTTTTTTTAAAGTGTGAAAGTAAATGTTGTTTGTGTTGCAAGAGGAAATTACACAGTTGCAAACATTTGCAGTAGTGAATGATGTTATCCTGCAGCAAACCAACAAAGAGTCATGTGGCACTTTGAAGAGTAACAGAAGTTAGCATAACTTTTATAGACAGCAGCATCAGATTAAGTCGTCGTTTGAGATTTTTATGATTTTATGGTTTTGAATATAAGTGTTTATGATTTTTATAATTTTAGGGTTTTTAATATAATTGTCCTTGCATAGCAACATAATAGCAAGTGAATTGCTGAGTTTTGTAGTCTTGCTTTGCTGTTGCTTTTCTTGCTATCTTCATTTGCTCATCTGCTCATGTAATGATCCAGCCCATTGGCCAACAATATAATATTCGTTTTTCTTTGCAGTTTGCAACATGAACCTTTTTAAATAGTTCCCAATTCATTTCTTTAGATATCTGTTAATAAATTTTTTTGTCAAGGATAACAGGGATGTTTCCTTGAGATGTTTAGAATAGCAGGGGGGAAAAGACAAATTTGTACGACACTTAAAGTAAATTGGCAGTAAATTGGAAAGTAAATTTACTTTCACGCTTTAAAAAACCCAGAAATTTTCAAGGACCAAGACACCTTCCACACAGCTGTATAAAATCCACATTGTTATGTGAATTTCTGCCTGTGATGATATCCAAGATCAAGCAACTTAGACATGTAAAATTTGGCATGGGAATTTGAATTTTATATGGAAATTTTAATGCATATGACAGCTGGTATCTAGTTTTTAAAATGCTTTTACTAATTCTAATGAAATGTTAATATGTTTGTTTTTGAGGTCTGTGCTATCCATCTTAAGTCACTAGTTTTGCAGTTTGTAGTTTGAAGCTGGAGAGAGAGAGTGAAGGAGCTGTCTGATCCTCCTATGCAGGATCCCATACTTGAAGATCATGGAAAAATAACTCTCTTTGTCTCAAGAGATTGGCAATGGCCAGTCTTGCAAAGCCAAGCCAATAATAGATTTAGGGTCAGCATAAGTCAGGAATAATGTTCAAGAGGCTTTCCTGGACCTAAAATGGCCTTGGGTGGCAGGCTGAACATAATGGAAATATTCCCAAGGGTACATTCCGTGGGAAATACCAGTATGTTAATTTGTTAAAGAGGGGTGCAGTGTGGATGTGATGTCCAAGATCTCTGGGGGTGCGGGGAAATGAGGCCCCCTAGGCTTCCTAATTTTCACAATTTGCAATATGCGAATACATCCATGGGGGATGATGTTGATATCTGTGTTCTGTGGGAAGCCTTCTACATTTCAGATCTCTCTAGTGCAGAGGTTCCCAAAGAACACCGGCAGACTGGATTTGGCTCTCCAAAGTCTCAGACCATTGTGCCCAGTGATTGCAATGGAAATCTCTCCCCCCCCCCTCTTCTACATCACTTGAACACAGACTGGAGAGGGCTAGGAAAACCAGCAGTGCCTGTTTGGTAGAAATGTAGGTGTAGTATGGCATTGGGATTGCCTTCTCCCTAGCTTTGCTAGATTCTCTAGTAGAAAGTGACTAATTATATTCATAGGCTCAGGTCCTGTACAGGAAATGAGTATTATACCAATTCTCCCCTTGGTCTGCAAATCCTTTCACCAGTATGAACAATGAGTGTGTGATACATTTTCACAGCTGAATAGTAAAGGGCAGGAACAGGCAACTGATGGGCTTGATTAGTACATTTCATTGTTTACTATTTTACCATATGGTTAGCTGCAACCAATGGGAACAAAAATTAAACCTTCATTCGGCTGGGTCACTGGATGAGATCATGTGTCTGGATAGTTGTGAGTCTCTGTGCTTCTTAGATTAACTTATTATGTAGTTGTGGAATTTCAAATGACATTGTAATTATATTGTTATATTGTTACAGAAGAAATACGAGTATTTCTGAATAGTCAAGACATATATCATGGCTGAGTTGTCACCTGAAGATATTCAACTGAGAGCCCATCAAGTTACAGATGAGGTAAATATCTTGTTGGTTAGAACACATTTTTCTCATATCGTTATCCAATCAAAATAGGCTTCAGATAAAGCAAAACTAATCAGGATTTATAAAGCCCACTAAGCATGTAATGGGCTTAGGTACAGGTACCTATAATTGTTTCTAAAATATTGAGGTGAGACCCCATACCTTGTTGTTGTTGGTGTTGTTGTTATTGTTGTTATCTTTATATTTATTTATACCCTGTTTTATAATAACTCAAAGTGGGGATCAAAGTGGGTTGACATAAAAGCATTAATATGCAATTTAAAATATACAAAAATGCAAACATTAAAATAGAATTAAACACAAGCAGCATTTAAAAAATCAGTTAAAATCCATCAAACAGTTAAAAACCACAGCACCCCCTCACTAGATTTGAATAAAAAGGTTTTAGCCTGCTGCCAGAAGGCAAGCAGGGAGGGGCCATTCTGGCTTCCCTGGTCAAGGAGTTCCAGAGTCAAAGGGCAGCCCCTGAGATAGCCCATTGTTTTATTCCCACCAGCCGAGATTCAGATGGAGGTAGGACCAAGAGCAGGGCCTCTCCAGAAGATCTCAGGGTCCGGGCAGGTTCATACAAGTGGATGCTGTCAGCCAAATAGCCTGGACCTGAACCGTCTATGGCTTTAAAAGTCATAACCAGCACTTTGAATTGTGCCCGGTAACAGACTGGCAGCCAGCGGAGCTACTGCAACAAGGGGGTTGTCCGCTTCCTTTGGCCAGCCCCAGTGAACAACCTGGCTGCAACTCTTTGGACCAGCTGAAGTTTTCAAGCACTCTTCAGAAGCAGTACCACGCAGAGTGTGTTACAGTAATCCAGACAGTATGTAACTAAGGCATGGACCGTTGTGGCCAGATCTGGCTTCTCAAGAAACAGGTGCAATTGGCACATAAGTTTTAATTGTGCAGAAGCTGTCCCAACCACTGCAGATACCTGGGCCTCCAGGATCAACGTTGAGTCCAGAAGGACCCCCAATCTGTGAACCTGTGCCTTCAGGGGGAGTGCAACTCTGTCCAACACTGGCTGTATCCCTATTCCCTGATCTGCCTTACGACTGACCGGGAGTACCTCTGTCTTATCTGGCTTAAGTTTCAATTTGTTTACCCTCATCCAGTCCATTACTGATGACAGACACTGGTTTAGGGTCAGGACAGCTTCCTTGGCATTAGATGGAAAGGAGTAGTAGTGTTGAGTGTCACCCACATACAGGTGTACTCCAAAGCTCTGGATGACTTTTCTCAGTGGTTTCATGTATATGTTAAACAGCATAGGGGGCAATTGGCCAAATATTTAAGACAAAAAATAGGAATTCAATTTTGAGTGTGTAACTGAAAACATTGCAAACGAGTTGTACAGATGGAGATTGCACTAAATTATTGGAATTGACATGTATTATAGTGTGCTTTCTATAAAGTTTTTAAAACCTTGTGGGTCTAAAATGGAATTTGTCTTTTTTTAGTCTTTAGAAAGCACAAGGAGGATTCTTGGCTTGGCCGTTGAGGTAAGAAAGGGCTGAAATGTTTTTTGTGGGAAGAGGGCTAAATAAAAAAATAATTACAATTCTGTCTATTTTATAGTACATGAATGATATATTAATGAAGAGCTCTTTCATGATATTGAATGAATGGTGACATTAATATTCTGAATGTATTCATATCACAGCTTGAAAATTCAACTTTATATGACACTAATATAATATTGTATTACTCATTTTGTTTCATGTAGTTAATTATAGAACATTTCTATTGTACCTTGAACTTTTGCATCCATTTCTTCCTCATTTTGTACTACCAATATTTTCTTCTTTAATAGTCCCAAGATGCTGGAATCAAAACTATCGCCATGTTAGATGAACAAGGAGGTGAGTCACAAGACCAGCATGACAGCTTTTGTTATAAAGTATTAATCTGTTTTTAAATCTTTTTACTGCGTAATGAGACCTGACTAATATTATAGTTTGCCCTCCACATAAATGGATTCTGTATTCATCCATGGTTTGAAAATATTTTTTAAATATGAAAGGGATAGCATTCTATAACATTGCTGTACATTATGGGGCTTGAGCAGCCACGGATTTTGGTATCTATGGGGGTCTTGGAATCAGACCCCAGCGGATACAAAGAGCCTATTGTATTATGTAGTCCAGACATAAGTCCAAGTCTGGCTGAAAACTTTTGCCAACAGGGCATACACAGCAAAAAGAATTGGGCCTCAGCTGTACGTGTCTCTTGAGTTATCAGATCCAGCCACAGTGACACATTCCTTAATTACATCTCATTAAGTAGACTCAGTCTATGAAACCTTATAGCACCAAAATTTCTTTCTTAGTTGATCTTGTTTGCTGTGAACTAATCTTGTTGTGTATCAAATAATAATAATAATAATAATAATAATAATAATAATAATAATAATAGTTTTATTTCTTACCCACTCTCCTTGTAGCTCGAGGTAGGTTACATGATAGTGAAAACACATGATCATCATAAAAATTATATAAAATACATCTATTAAAACATATTTCTACAAAATACATATATTAAAATACACAGAACAAAGATTAAAATATAGTGAACACTATATGCGAGTTTAAAAATCATGATTAAAATTAACTGGGTAGGATTGCCAGAAGAGATAGGTCTTCAGATGTGTTTTAGCTGTTGTATCTCTTACAATGGCTGTCATTTTCTTTCTGGAAAGAATTAAATGTGCTTTGGCCCAGGTTATTTGAAGGACCATATCTCCCTATAGGAACCTGCCTTTGTCTTGAAATCTTTTGAGGAGGCCCTTTGCGCTTTTCCACCATGTTCATGTGTACATCTGGTGGAACATGGGACAGGGAGTTGTTGTTCCAAGGCTATTGAATTATCTAGACAAGTTAGACAGACAATTTCCTTGCTCTCCTTTCAGGTAAAGACTTTTTTTTTCAAGGCTGACTGCTCAGGGGAAAAGAGCCTTTTATGTGCTGTGTTGTTCATATTTATTGTTCATCTTTTTAACGGTCTGGTTTCTGTATGGAGACCATACCATTATTCAGCCTTAAAGTCTGTAAACATTTCATGCTTAATTTTGTGTTTCAGAACAGCTGAACCGTATAGAAGAAGGAATGGACCAGATAAACAAAGACATGAGAGAAGCTGAGAAGAATTTAAAAGAACTCAATAAGTGTTGTGGTCTCTGTGTCTGTCCTTGCAATAGGTCAGTTAAAGTTTGTTGATAAGTTCGCTCTCTTTAAGACAAATATCAAAGATTTTTAAAATGTCAACGAAGTAGAAGTCCTTCTGGGCTTTACTTCTTTATAAAAAATGGTTCCAGAGGTAGAAATTACATGTAATGATTAGAAATAGATTCCTACAACACAAAAAGAAGAGCAGTTCAACATGTTTCCACAAGCTATCTTTTCTCTTTACACATGTGAAATGAAACAGGCAGACTATAAGTAAGTAAACAAAACATTGCATAAGTAAACAAAACCATTTTGTGTCTTCCAGAGACACCTTGAATGCTGTTTCCAAAATGTATCCTGGGATTATTCTTTTTCTTTCAACAGCCTCCTCTTATGATAACCGCTTTGTTTTGGCTATGCTTGGAGGCATATGCTCTTTCAGTATGTCAGTGTAGCTGGTGAGCAGTCTAATCCTTTCCCCCTTGTCTTTTTGTTTTACTCTTCACACATGCTTAGTATGGAGTTATGGAGGCAGGTGTTTACCTTGCCTGTTGCATATAAGTACACACACAGTCACAGTAGGATCACTCAGAGTACTCGCATTCTTTCTCATGCTGTTGTGTATTGCAGACTGCTGCAACCCAACACTGAAAGTCAGTCTTTCGATAACCCTCCTTCACTATCCTCCTAATTCCAATACTGGCAAAAAAAATATCCTTCCAGTAGCCAGAATACAAAAAGGGAAGACCTAGACTGGGTTCCTATGAAATAACTTTAGACAAAAGTGTTTTGTTTTTTTGTCAAAGGCTGGAGATATGGCTGCATTTTGCTCTGTATTTTGAAAAATGTAGTTGTTACAGGTTTTTTTCTAGGGTGGTGGAAAATAAAGCATTTAGATGCAAAAACAACTTGTTAATGTTCTCAGAATATATTGATCAGTGCCAATATTGATTTATACTGTTAAAATAAAATATATACTCAGTGTGGTAAATTTGTAGATTCATTTTTTTGAGTGCTGAGGGGAAAAGTGAGATGTACGTACTAAGTCCCAATTTTCTTCTTTCACCTTTTGCTGTCACATTTCATGTCTTTTCTCTGAGAGAGTGTGCAATATCTGGCATTGCTGTGGAGTCTGTTTCCATAGACATAATCCCAAAACAGAAAGTTAAAAGAAGGAACAGCATGGGTTGCTATGGGATGGAGGGAATTAACAAAACCATTTCCTTTTCTGTTCCTGAAGTACCCATCATGCTTTGACTTCTTATTATAGTTACGGGAAGACCTAGCCTTAACCTGTAAATATACCACTCACTACATTTGTTTTCTTCTTCTAATGTTTGGGCTAATGTTGTCTTTGTTTCCTATCACATGTATAATTCCAAAGCTATAATTTAAAATAGTGTGTTTGCTAACAACTATTTAACTGTTTGCTTGTCTTACTTTTCACTCTTTTTTTCATTCTTTCTCCTAACAATCCTGCTTTCTTTGCTTAATAAAATGAAGATTAAACATCAGAAATTGGATTCAGAGTGGACTTTATGAAAAGGTCAATCTTATGAAGCAGCCTGTACTGTTAACCAGCTGCCTCAAGGTGACGTTCTAACTGAGTGTTTGTCTGCATGTGCATGTTGTCTTAACATGCAAGGAATCTTGTGATGGTCTATAGTTGTGTTGTATGTGTACTGTGTTGCTTGTAGATCATGTCAAGCTATTTGCTTTGGCTTAATTAACCTAAAATAATAATTGTATCTTCCATAGTTACTACTACTGTCAATATTCAGTTGTAAATCTATTGGACATTGTTTCAGGAAACTAGTAGATTGTATATAATTTTTTAAAATGTGAAGGAATATTCCGTAGTTATAGCTTGTCTGTCAAATTTTGAAATTACAAAATTGAGTTTTACAGCTGGAAAAAATTTCCCAGATATACACTATTGTGCTAATGATTCTTTTCCATACAATGCTGTAAAATCCTAGTGATTTTTATAAAAAATGTCTATACAGTGCTAAGAGTTGTGAATTCTACGCATACACCATTAAGCTATTCTATATATGTTCAACTGGGTGATACATACATGCTTTATATAAGCAAGTGGTTCAGCTAATTCAATTCAATTTATTTATTAAAGTTACCACTAGTGAGTTACAAAACATAAATTGAAACAACCAATATTGGCAGTGTATGTAAATATGGTATGTAAACTTAATATCATGGAACCTTTATATTTATTATTTTTGTTCATCCTTATGTAAAAGCCATATTGCGTAGGTCCACTTCCCCTGCATACATATAAATCCAAGTGTAAGTACAACAAACATGTATTTAAAGGTATGTTAGAAAGATAAAGCCATAAGGAATTTAGGGTGGTACTCTCTTAAAAACACAAATTGTAGGACAAATCTGCATTTGTAACTAGTGTCATTGGAGAGGAAACCTGGCTTAATTACCTATTGTGCAGTATCTTAATATGTCTTTTTATCTCATTATGTATTTGCTTTTCTTGCAGAACAAAGAATTTTGAGTCTAGTAAATCATATAGGACAACATGGGGTGATGGTATGGAGAACTCAGGCGATCATGTAGTGTCCAGACAACCGGGACGGACAATAGATTATCAGCAGCAGGGCGGAGGAGGAAATTCTGGGGGATTCATCACACGGTGAGAGCTTTGATTTTCTGACCACAGTTGGATATGTACAGGAGTAAGCAGCTACTCTTCTACAACAATAGCAGCATTTTATATGGTTTTTAATCTGTTGATTGATTGATATGGGTTTTAAGTGCTTATATGTTTAGATTGTTATTTTTTTATGAGATGTGTTTTATTGTTTACCTGTGTGGCATTGAATTTTTGCCGAATTTCTAGGTCACCTTGAGTCCCCTCTGAGGTCAAGAAAGGTGGGGTAGAAATGAAATAAATAAATAAAAATAAATAAATTTTGAAAAGAATGAAGAGAAATCTGTTTTTTGTAGCCTATGCATGACTATTCTGAGAGAGAGAGAAACTACAATAAACCTGCCATTTGTCTGCAGATAATGACACTTTTTGGTTCAAGCTTATAAAAACTATTTCAGAAAAAAAACTGAGTTCTCAAAATAATTTTTCTTGATACTTCCAACAGGATAACCAATGATGCCAGAGAAGATGAAATGGATGAAAATCTAACCCAAGTTGGAAACATCTTGGGGAATCTGAAAAATATGGCTTTGGATATGGGTAATGAGATTGATTCACAAAACAAGCAGATAGACCGGATAAATGAGAAGGTAAGAACAAAGATAGCAGCATCTCTTGATACTATCACCTTAGTATACCTGTCACCGAGATAGAATAGTCCACAAATCTTGTGGGCCACAGAACCATGCAATAGTCAGATATATTTTCAAAATAATTCTTTATACTCAAAGTAAGGTCTTTGTAGATGTTTACTTCTGGTTCCATGGCCTTTAGTCATGGTTGTTATACATGGAAACAGTCGTTATTTATTTCTAAATATCCTGGAATCCAAGTAAATATTTCTGATCTGTTCCAGTCTGAAAGAGAAAAACAGTATTATTAAAATAGTCTTAAAATAGTATTATAATAATCCTTTAGACTTCTTCCTTCCATGAAATGTTAAAGTGTTGAATTTAATTTTGAAATCTCATTTAAACATAATATGTAATGTTTCAGTGAATGAGGCTTTCTGATACTTTTTTAAAAGACCTTGCTATGATTGTTGCTGGATTTTCAGCTGGAAATACAGTTTTTAGGTCCATTCCTTGGCATTAGGTACATAAAGTATTTTTAGGTGCATTCCTTGGCATTACTTCTTTCACAGAAAGAACCAAAGACAGAAATAAAGTTAAAAGAATAAGGAGAGCAATCTAGTATATTTCAGAAAACTTTACACATTGGTAAATATGCACATGTGAGCTAAAGGATTGTCAGTATAGTATGGAAGTAGTTGCATACTACTTTACCCCCGGTGGCGCAGTGGATTAAACCCCTGTGCCGATAGGATTGAAGACCAACAGGTCGCAGGTTCAAATCCGGGGAGAGCGTGGGTGAGCTCCCTCTATTAGCTCCAGCTCCTCATGCGGGGACATGAGAGCAGCCTCCCACAAGGATGGCAAAAACATCAAAACATCCGGGCATCCCCTGGGCAACGTCCTTGCAGATGGCCAATTCTCTCACACCAGAAGCGACTTAGTTTCTCAAGTTGCTCCTGACATGACCAAAAAAAAGTTGCATTAATCTTTCTCACAATGGCATTGCTCTTTTTACTTGCAACAGAGTACAAGGGTGGAAGCTGGAGCAAATATAAGACCCCTATGCCAATTAAGCTTATACTGTTTATCAAAATCATTGCCTTGAGTTGTGGTAATTGCCTTGAGTTGTCTTGAGTTCATTTCTCCAAGTTCTCTGGCATTGCTTAAATGGCTTACTCTGACCCAATGTCTTTCTCCTGCCTTCCCATAATATCAAATATGAACTTAATTTTTGCCCAGCCTTTCAAGAAATAGTTGTTGTAGAATGCAACCTCTCAAGCCTCCTCTATGTGATGTTTGCCCATTTTGTAGTAATGTTTTATTAGTATGTCATTTTGTAACCTGAAGTGAATGTTTTGTTTATAGTTTGCAGTTAGTTACCTTGTCTCTTCGTACTGAAGCAGTGGGAGGGGCTGCGATCATGTGACTGATGGTTTAGAATGTTTAGTTTTAAAAGGAATGACAGAGAAGTCAGTTGAGCTTTGAGTCAATTTGAGTGTAGAAATCTTTTAGTGTGCAGAAGCTAATGTTAGAAGCTAGTAAATAGTTGAGGCTCTCAAACTCTTCTGCCGCTGATGGGATGCAATCTTAACAGGTCATGATCCATCCGTTATCCCCAATAATAGTGACATAGCATGACTTGAATATGTTGATTTTCTCTTCCTAATTTACTAGTATTATTTACCCTGTGTTTTCTCTTCCAGGCCGAAACCAACAAGGATCGTATTGAGCAAGCCAATGTAAAAGCCAAAAGACTTATTGATAACTAATAGTCAGCTTCCAGTTCTTGATTCCGCTTTAACATCAGTTTAAGTCTATACAACACAATTTCCAAAGAAGGAAGATAACAGAATCCAGAAGATGAAACAAAGCAAGATGTATCATAAGGCTTCTTTGTTGCCTGAAAGCAGGTCTCAGTTTGAAATCCAGGAAAGCAGCACATCAGAAACACAGATTATAAAAAACCCTTTTCATATCCTCAGGGCTTCATTTTCTGATTTTGATTCTTTCTTTGTTGTGTCCTTTTCTCTATCCTTTATCCCCATTTTTATAATAGTTCAGTGGCAAAGAGTGAGGCAATTGTTCAAAGACAAAACAGGATGTATTCACAAGATTAATTACCTCACTTAATATTGCAGGTCATCGCAAACAAAGTAGATGAATGATTTATACATAATGTCTCTTTTCATTATGTTGTTCCTGCTTTCACAGAGTGCTTGATCTCATTATGAAACCTTCCATAAAAGTAACGAATAGTGCACATCTATTCTGGTAAATGGCTTAATGGTTGATGCTTTTGATTATCCATGATCATTGACATGCAGTATATAAATTGGAAAGGATGTTCTTTCTAAGCTGTAGCAGTTCTTGTTTGAGTTCAGAAAAGACAAGTAATCTGTGCTGTATTTTTTATGTGAACATACATAAAACATGATTCTCACAGAACCTTTAAACTTGTTTTTCTTCACTTAAATGCAATCATTGGGATGTTTGATACAAACTTTATTTCATTTACTGTTTGTAGCATGCAAATTTTAAGACTTCTCAGAAATACTATTACATTTTTCTTTTTTAAAAAAAATATCTGTGTATCCAGTGGGCACGGATTCATACTCCCACTGAAAAGAGAACTTGGTGTTCAATATTATTTTTTTAAGCAATTTATTAAAATTACAAAGAAGTCTGATGGTAGGCTAAAACAAAACTATTTTCCCAATTGTATCTTTTAAAAGAAATGTGTTCTATCTTTCAGTTCAATCAGTTTGTATTTGGTTAAACAGCAAGATTGTACATCCTGAGAAGAGAAATAGAATAGAAGAAGGGCACAATTTAACACCTTGTTCCACTTGGCAGGACTCATTTTAAAAGAAATTTTGCATTGGGTACCCAATTAAATATGTGAACACATACTGATTATTCAAACAATAGTTTTCTTCAATCTGAACTCATATTTAGCATTTGTACTGAAATGATATGGAAGAGTGCAATCATTAATAAATCAGCTTTGCTTCTGTTTCTGTCAATGTAACGAATCTGTATTTGTAGTATTTCATGAATTTTGAAATTGTGGCATAGTTAAAGTACAGGCTTACACTATGAATTGTGATCTATCTCTGAATTGGGTATGTTTTGTTATTGCTTGTAAACTACCCACTTTTGTAATACTGGGCATAGAGCTAAGCCATGGAAACTAGCCTATAGGACTGCTAAGCAATCTGCATTTAGTTTGGTGGTTACAGTTCTATAGGTCTGCTGTAGTCATTTATTTGGCCGCAAAGTATTTCTGTGCAGGATTAAGGTGCTTCATTTAGCACTCACATGTCTGTAGTACCAGTTTAAATACGTTACATTTTCGGGCTTTTCCAAGAAAACATTAGTTATCTCCTGATTAAGAATTAGACAGCATGGAAATCTTTTTTTTTTTTTTTTTGTAAGGATATTGTGCTATTAGTGTGTTTAAGTTGGGTTTTTTTAGTATGTAAGAATTTATGATAGTTTGAGGACTGGGAATACTTTCAAGGATTGCAGAATTTATGAGATTTATGTTGCAATCAGAAGTAGTAGTATTTTGTGGACTAATGGCAGCTGCTGTATCGGCCTTTAAGTCCTGCCAAAGGAAGAGCTCAAAACAAATTGGTTCATTATACTGTAACTTTTCTTAAATTACAAGAGGATACCTCATTTTCTTGCCTCTCTACAAATCATTTCCAACTGAGCCATAATTTTATATTGTAATAAGATAATGGTCAGTCTTGTATGTAATCTCTTGTCAATAATGACAAGATAGTAGTTCTAGTTGGATATATATGCTGTATTAATAGTGAAGCAAATAATCCTCAAATTAGGAAATTCTAAATTTTTCCAGAAATGGCAGAACACACAAACTGCAAGCATAACAATGAATTCAATCTTGTAATATGTTGTTCTTAATTCTTTTATTTGATGTGAGATTTACCAAGCTATAGATGCTTTCTCGCACACACTGCTCATTCGCTTTTATGAAGAAATTATATACAAATTCCATAATAGTGTGGGTAATTCTTGTTATATTTGAAGATGTGTATTAAGGAATTTGTAACATCTTACCAACTCAGAGCATACTATTTGGAATCCACTTGCTTTCTGTGTTACCTATTTGGAGCTGTAAATGAACACCTCTGGTTTCTGTCATTATACCTCTTGGACTGAATAAAATTAACTTATAAATGGCTTGCCTCTAACAGCTTACCTAATTCTGAATAGTATTAAAGACAGAAAATACTACTATAGACGGTATTACTACAGACGCATTTTGTGCTGTGAGTTGCTGAAGGCAGCCCTATCCCAAATATAATCACTTCCAGCGTTGCTGTTCTGTGTTGTCCTCCAATTCCACCCATTCATCCCATCCCACTCCAGTTATGTTGGTAGCTTGCTACTTTCCTCCCCAACACTCTTTAATGAGAGATATTGAGGAGCTGCCTCTCCTTGCTAGAACTGGAGTACTTCCAAAATTCCTCAGGACTTTGTTGGTTGAATACATATACAGCTTACTGCTTTGAGTGGTAAATAATGCACCAGATGGCATACTTCTGAGAAACATTCCAGTATTTTCACTGATGGGATGAAGCACTTTATCACAGTGAGAGTAGAACTGGGCCCCTAAACATAATCCCCTTTCCAGGCTACTTTTCATGTTTTCATCTTTCTCCCCGAAAAAGCCAAGTGAACAGCAGGTACATTGTTCTGAGAAACATCTGTGAATCAGTGTCTCTGTAACCACTTAGTGATGTTCTTGGAAACATAGGTAATGGCAACATGTCTGATGAGCTTGCTGCAGATATTCCTGTGAAAAGCAGTTTATACCACTGTTCAGCTGCTTTTTACTCCCTTTTGGGATGGTGTATGTTCTTAGTTGCAAGGACCCAGACTTCTGCCCTGAACTAGTACTGGCAATGACTGTAACTGTATATATATCCTGATAATTACTCTTGTACTGTTCTGTTAGTACTGATGTAAAAGACTGATGCAAGAGATTTCCTGAGAGCATGTAATGCTGTTTCTCTGCTGAAATTTAGCAACCCTGGGTGACAGACCATTTGATTATTATTATTTTCTACACTTAAGAAAAAAAGACATACATTTAAACATTAAAGATTTTGCTTATGGACATATTTCTGTGGAAGAGGATAATTCTATTTACAATGCAGCAGCTAAGAAAAATTTTCACCAGATGTTTTTTTTTTGTGTGTGTGCCTTCTGAAATTAGTAATACACATATTTGTGCAATTTTTCAGAGCATCTGGCCATGACAGAAATACGAATGAAATGTATGTTTGTCTAAAATCACCAATGTAGCCGATATTACATGACCAATATAAAATCACAGAAATCGACTCTTGCCTGCCCCATTGTGCACTTGCCACTGAGAGGAAGGAACCAAAGATCACATTTGGAATGACTGTTTAATTTGCATAAAGCATATGACCCACAGCTATTTTTCTTAGTATTGCTTTATAGTAATTGAATATGAGACACACTGCTTTTAAGTAAAGCAATCCTAACAAGTACCTATTTCCAACTTTTTCCTATCAATATTATCAATTAGATTTGGCACAGTATAAAAATTAAAAAATAGTGGAAAAGAGAAAATTATTAAATGAAGTTTACAATAGATTTCTACCCAACTCCTGCCCATCCGGGATACAGTAAAATGCCTCTTGAGTCATTTGTGTATAAAAATTGGCCAAGGCTTTTTTGAAGTGTGTGCTAATGGCATCAAAAGGCAACCCACACTTTCCTCAGCTCTGTACAAAAGGCTATTTGAAACAATATGCATGGTTTAGGTTCAATTTAACAACATACAGATCTGTGTACTGAAATGAGCAGTATGGAAGCAATGTGGAGAGGCATGGAAATACGGCAGGAAACAGGAAAATATCCTAAGCATGCAATGCAAAGGCTTATATAAGGTTGCTCTGACTACTTCTAAAAGAAGTTATCTACTGCCATTCCTTAAATCTTAACACATAAATTCAAATAAAACCTATTGAAAATGAGCATGCAATATTTCACTCTCTACCCAACCCCTTCTTTCAAATCCGAAATACACATGGATGAGGTTAGATGTTATTCATGTGTATTTTCATTAACTCTTAAACTGTTTGCTTGTTTAGGGGGAAGGTGCTGTGCCAAATACAAAGTGCAGAAAGCAGGCATAATGTTCTTGTTCTTGACTACACTTTATGTAGAACCCATGGTTGTATGGAGTAGGTCTTTCCCCACAGCAGTAGTTTCTACTTTCATGTGCAAGGGAAATATGTTACAAAAACAACTTTAGCTGTGCATCTGTTTATTTTTACAGTTTAAATGACATGGAGTGAGCAAGTTACAACATTAACTGAAAAGCTTAAGACAGTTGTGGATGTAGATCTTTAGTAAAAAATATACAAGTTACTTAGAGAAGTTGCATATATTAGGTCCTCCTGGGTGCTTTGCATAAGGCAGCAATATGGCGATCAACTTGATTAAGCAGTTGAGCTTTCTACTGCCAATAACATTCAGTGCAAAGATGTCAGCTCTCCCTAATGCGGTCAGTATAGGCATTAAGATCCGGTTCCATACGTCATTACTGTAGCATGCTTAGGTGAACTATAGGACATTTCATCATCAAATGGAAGAAAAGCCATTTGTTGGTTGAAGGAAAACTATTTTGAATATTTTATAAATTAGTGTTAGTCCATCAACTATTTGTGCTTCAAAATATACATGATATTAAAATGACATCATCTGCCTCTTATGCACTATAAAACAGTAAAAGCCAGAAGATAACTCTACATGGGAGGGTTAACAAAAAGTCAGTATATTCCTTGGCCAATGTCTCCCACACAACTCCTCATCTCCATAAGCTCAACCTGAACAGCTGCAATAAGATCTCCTGCCGCTCAGGTATTTTCTCAAATAAGATTTCACTTATTAAATCATGATGATCCCTGAAGCTAGAGAATCACATACGCAGAAGTACTTTGCGAGCTGCAAAGGTGCTGAGTGTTGTACCCAGAATAGCTTGGTCAATTCCTAGATTCACTTAGTAGCATTGGATGACACATGCTAGACAACTTCAAAATTATGGGTTTTCTTGTCCTTTATGAAAACCTTGAGCATCTTCCTTCCCAACAGGTTAGCAGCACGTAGCATTAATGTATCACAACTCTTGCCACAGTTTCCTTCATAAGATAAAGCTGATAGTAATTCATCAGGCAAATTTCTTCTTTGTAGCTGTGAATCTTTCCATATACTAAAAAATAAAGCAACAAAATCAGTTGTTAAGGAAAGAAAATTAGCATGACAAGAATTTTAGCTTTCTGTACTGGGAAGTAAGTTTTGTTTCCCTTGTTTATTTCCTTTTTACTGACCCAATTCAAGAAAATGTAATTAATTCTATACTGGGTAATTAAATGCCTTTTTAAGATGCAATATGCTCTAAAGTGCATATTGTGAGAAAGTAATAAACTATTGAAGATAGAAGCTTCCATTTACTCAAAAGAAGAACAATTAAAAACAGATAACCTTTCAGTTTTCCTAATTTGCTATCTTCCGACAATTTACCTCCACTCACAAAGCATGCCACCAGCACAATGTTTATTTGTATATAACTAGCTATGAAATGCACTACAGTATCTAAAAGTATATGAAAAACAATGCCTTAAGATATCTAGAAAAAATCTAAAATATCAAAGCATTCAAAAAAACTATTTAAGTGGCTGGAAAAAACTTTGGATTTTTTCTTAATTTATTCTTTTGTTTAAGCTTTATTTTCCTGTCACTTATTAGTTTACTTAAGGCAGCAAAGGTAAATATGTAAGAATTTTTTGTACAAACCTTGTCATATCCATCCAATTCTCGGAGTTTCTTGATCTCAAAAAGATTGCCTTCTACAGCAAGCAGAGAGATCTGTGAATCACTGAGAATACTCTGAGGAAGTACACTTAGTTCTAAACAATTCTCTTCCAGACGCAGGACCTTGAGGCGTGGACAGTGAGAGATTTGTGGGGAGATCTGCGAAATCTATCAAAAGGGGAAGAAAACGTTACTGTTCTGTCAGTGCCAAATTCAGACTGTTACTACCTCCCTCACAGAAGTAACCGAATAAAAAACAAAAGACAATTTCTGCAAAAGGATAACCCATATCCCAAAACATTGGTGTACATTCCCCACTTCATGAATGCTACTACTATGAACAACCACACACTAAAACACGAATACTGAAATATCTGTCTTCTACTGATAAACCATATGACAGATATTCCTCTCTTCAGGAAACCAACCTGTTGCAGCAATTAGCATTAAGAGTAGTTTAGGGCTGTAATATTTAGTTTGGCATAGTACTAAAATCCTAAGTTTGGGAAATTCCAGTTAATGGTCTTACTAGTCTTAAGATTTATTTATACCACTGGTGCTGATACAGGCAGTCCCCAACTTACGAATAACATAGGTTCTGTAGGTATGTTCTTAAATTTAATTTGTTTGTAAATCAAAACAGGTACATTTAAAGTGTCACTCCAATCTATCTATCCATCCATCCACCCACACATACACACACAGTATTATATGTAGAGAGAGAGTTTGCAAAAAATGAAATCTCAAACCCACTTTCTGTTACATGAGCACTTAACATTATAATGGAAACTGGGGGAAGAAACTAGCTGAGAAAAGATATGATGTTCAAAGCATTATTCCCACAGGAGCTTATGTTCTTCTCAACAAATGGAACATTGTGTTTCAAAGTAGAGAATAATCTTAGCTGGAGTGCTTCCCACCACAGCAACCAAGCATTATTTAGAATATTAAGTGTAAAGCTCACATCCAAGTTATTTCTGTTTTAGGAAAACTTTTCTCCTTAATAATGCACACCTAAAAAACCAGTTCGCAGACCTGGTTCTGATTCAAGTTCAGCTCAATGGCCTGAAGGTCTCCAATTGTATCTGGCACACTCTGGATCTGATTTCTTGAGAGATCCACCACGTCCAAGTGACGAAGACTGCATAGCTGGACAGGTACAGTTCGGAGTTTGTTTCCAGAAAGACCCAAAGTCTTCAGAGCTGCAAGTTGTCCAAAAGCAGCAGGTAGCTGTGTCAGCTGATTGCCATTGAGGTGCAAAGCCTCTAGCTTTTTCAGTTTGCACAGCTCTTCGGGAAGTGCAACTAGCAATATAGTATAAACAGAAGTACATTATTCAAAGAAAATTACAATTAAACATTAAAAGCTTTTTTTACTGAGTATAACACAAGGGTTCTAGACACAATTAAACTTTCTTCTGTGATATATATAAAGGCATTGTAATAAATAAGCTACAATTGACATGATTAGTTAAGATCTACCTTCCCCTTAGAACTGCAGATGGATTGATAATTAGAGTGTGAAAAATTACATTCACTGAAAATAACTATTTCACAAAAGCTGGAATACTATGAACTAACTTCGTAACACCTAATTACATAGCAACAAATCAAATGTTCATTAGCTCAGTTTTTTAGTTTTAAAACTCCCTCACACAAGTCAATTCGATAATTTACAAATGGTATCATCTACCTTTGGAAGACAGATATTAACTCTTTGCATTTTAATTAATTACATAGAGAGAAATAACACATTAAAGGAGTCATACTCAGTTTGTTGTTATTTAAAGCAAGGCTTTTCAACACAGAGAATTTCCCCATTAGCGGTGGCAGGGTTTCGATCTTATTGTTGGACAAGTCAATGGTTCTGAGATTACTTGTAAGCTTCTGCAGATCTTCAGGAAACTAAAAAGACAGTTCAAACATTGTACAGAAAATGTTCAAAAAAATTGAAAAGCTCATTACTGTATATACTCATTTATAAGTTGGAAAAAAAATTAGGGGAGAAAATTGACCCCCAAGATCCAGAAACAACTTATGCACAGATTTGCTGCTTCTGCTGTTTTGTAATGCTTTGCTTTAAAAATGGCAGCAGTGCTGGCTCTTTGGCACTTCCTCAATGAGTTAGTACACAGAGGTTGGTGCATCTTTCAGTCTTTCCCTGGACAGACTAAGCTCTCACTTTAGTCTGTCCCAGGAGAACCTGAAACAATTTATTATTTATTTACTTCATTTCTACGCTGCCTTTCTCTACCCTGGAGGGGACTCAAGGCGGCTTAGAAAATCCGGCAAAAAAATCAATGCCACACAGGTAAACAATAAAACACATCTCATCAATATATAAAACAATCTGACATATTAACTATTAAAAGACATATCAATCAAACAAACAAATAAAAACTATATAAAATGTAGAGTCGTGATCTCATATCCACAATCATTTTCAATAATCCATAGTCCATTATTAAAGCTGATAAACGTCTCATTCCGTAGTTTCCTATTCATCAAATGCCTGCGTAAAAAGCCAGGTCTTAAGTTTTTTTCTAAAAACCAGGAGGGATGGGGCATGCCTGAAGCCACTAGGGAGGGAGTTTCACAGCCAAGGAGCCACCACTGGGAAGGCCCTGTTTCTCATCCCAACCCATTGCACTTGCAAAAAGCATTGATTTCTGTCACAGAGGTGGCTCTTTCGTAATTCTCTGCAGGATCAGTGACAGAGGAAGACATTAGGAAGAGATGCCCCTGTCCCTAATGCCCCTGCCTTCTCCACAGCTCTTTTGTGCACCTGCAGCAGAGCAGGAGATTAAAGGGTATCAAAATATGCAAAGAGAGATCCCATCCCTTTTGCTTCCTGTGCACAGCGGTAGTTTTTTTCATGCTTCTCCACCAAGGTGGGAAGAACAGAGTAGGTTAGGCAAAGCTGAAAAAAGCCCCCATTCACTCTGTTCTCCCTGCCATGGTAGCATTTCTTTTATGCCTCCCCACCGAGGAGTATGTAGGAAGAAGCTGAAAAAAGCATCCATGACCACTACTCTCTCCATTTTTTCATGCTTCTCCACCAAGGCAGAGACTGAAGGGTGTTGAAAAAGGCTGGGGAAAAAAAACACTATCCAGTCTGGTTAGTCTGTCACTGCAGCTCTTTAGTGCTTCCCTGCCAAGATGGTAAGAGCAAAGAGGACCGGGGCTTCTTTTGAGTTCTCTGTGAAGGTCTAAGTTCTCCCGTTCAGAGCTTTTTCTGTTGAGAACCTAAAAGCAGCACTGGCCTTCCTCCTCTCTCCAGCAGTCTTTTGCAGTGCCTTGGCAGGAATATGTCAGGAGCAGTGGCAAGGGACAGCAGGCTCCCAGAGGCAGTGCAATCACTTTAATGGCTCTGTGTAAAGCCACCAAGTTTTACCCTCAACTTATCCACAGCACGTATGAAGAGTTATACTTCAAACCTACTTTCAACTGTGCAAAGCTTGTATGGTAAATATTTTTAGAGAGACAAGTCAATAGAATGGATTCAGTATGTAAAACGTATGCAAAACAAATATTAACTGATGTAGCACAACGAAGGCAAAATGTCTTACCTAATGTGAGTAAAACTGTCCTATAGTAAGATAGCAAAAGCCACAATAAAACCAGAAAGACATCCTTCTGCACGTAGGATAAGATGCAGATTAATAACTAGAATTTTTCAACTTTTATCGCCATGTTCTACAAACTGGTTAAAAATACAAATTCCAAAATACAGAAACAATTAAAGGCACACATATTTTTATATTGTATTTTGCATTATAAATGTATTATTTCTGGATTATTTCCATCAAACACACACTTACTTCAGATAGGCCTTTCCCAGTTAATTGGAATACTCCAGTTTTTTGAGCTGTCTCCAAATGTGCTTTTAAGGCACTGTTTCCCATCTTCTAATTCTGGTGTCACAAATGGTTGAGGCAGAACGTCAGTACTATCAGTCTCATTCAAGCCACCATTAGAAGAGCATCTGTTTATTTTCTATTTAAAAGCAACATTTAAAATGTACTTAGACAAAAAAAATATCTACGTGCGGTTCTCCTACCAATCTACTCTTCTCTTGATGGAAATTTTAAAAAACTATTTCAAAACATATTAATAACAAATTCAACACAAATTGCTTATATTAGAAAGTCTGTGCTTAACATAACACAGACATATACAACAGGATAGTTTTTTTAAAAATCGTAAGACCGAATGTATTTTATTAGAATGCCCGCCCTTCTGAAACTAATTTGTTTACAAGTAAGCATGCTTATGTTCTCTCTACCTAAAGAGATTAATTCACTCAGGCTTAAAGGTCTTAAAGTGGGCAGCAAGCTTATATAAACATAATCAGATGGGCAGGTCACCCCATTAAAGAGCATTAGAATGTTAGAAGCCACTGAAACCAATGTATAGTTATTGTATATAGCAAATTCGTATTTTAAAATCAAGCTACTGTCATTGAGGCTTACTTCTACATAACAGGCACAGGACTGAGCTGTACGGTGCAATATTTTCCATACTTACCAAGGTGTAATAAGCACCCAGTGAATTCAGTGTGACTTCATTTCTGCCTAAGCATACTTACAGACGTACTACCATGCTTTCTTCATTCTTGTAATCACAACATTAATATTCACTTAATGATAAGCTGATGTATTTTCTACTTTTTGTTCCTGTAAGAAAGTTTCTAGTGACTGGTCCTGCCTGATTCTGTATTCTTGCATGGCAGGGGATTGAACTCAATGGCCCTTGTGCTCTTCCAACTCTACGATTCTATGAATTTTGAACTAAGACAGGTTTTTTTTAAATAATCAGGCACGGAATGCCATTTTTCATAGTAAAAGCTTAAAAGCTTACATTTGAGACACACCTGATTTGCAGGAAAGGCAATTACTCATCAAAATACATAAATATTACAAACATTTTTGGGAGAAGGTTCAACCAGAACTATTTGAAAACTATATGCTTATGCAACTGGGAGAGAAGAAGAACTTAAATGAGCAAGTGTATACCACGCATTCACCCATTGTTACAGCTAGTAAAATACTCTGATCAATGCAAGAGATTCTGGAGGATGTTCTTTGGCTATCTACACAAACTGGATAAAGTAATGGCAGTCATTGATACATTTCCTCACCTATATAGTTTTGTCATCCCTTTAAAAGGGTTATTCCCAAACTCTGGTCCTCCATATGCTTTGGACTTTGACTTCCTGCAACGTTAGGCACTTTGAGAAATTATTAGAACTGAAGTCCAAAAACCTGGAGAACCGGTTTGGGAATCACTGTTTTGAAAGCACAAATTAGATGCGTGACAAAGGACCTCAGCACACAGTGTCTATCCATTCTACAGGAGGCAGTCACTGGATTTAAAGTGGATAGACACTCTAGTGCAGGCATAGGCAAACTTCAACCCTCCAGGTGTTTTGGGACTTCAACCCCCACAATTCAGAACACACTACCAACTGTTTGGAATTGTGGGAGTTGAAGTCCAAAACACCTGGAGGGCCGAAGTTTGCCCATGCCTGCTCTAGTGTGATGAGGTGGGAAGATGAATATATCAAATTTTGAGTGGACTTGAAAAAAGAACTGAACACAAGGATGTCATAAGGAGGTAGCAGAAGGCATTTAACTCCTTAACAATCCTACGTTTTGTTTCTTTTCCTTTAAAACATTGAAACCTTTTTATTCAGGCAGGTTTTTAAAGAAGAAAGTTCTTAAGAGCAAACTGGGGTGAGGAGGTGCTGTGGGGTATTTGATTATTTTAATAGTTTTTGAGGGGTTTTAATTAGCTAGTTTATTTAATTCTCTTTTAGCATTTGTCTGTTATGGGGTTTAAATTGTACTGTTTCTTATGTCATGCGCCACATTGTATCTCAGTCGAGAGATAAAACTGGGATATAAATAAATAATCACAACAAAAAGAAGCTATGGAGTACTTTATTCAATTACCATGTAGCTTCAAATAGTTTATGACCTTAAAGTGAACCTATCACAGGATTTTCGGAGGCTAACTAAGAATGAGTGACTTGCCCAAGGACACCCGGTGGGCTTTCATGGCTGAGCAGGGATTCGAACCTTGTACTCCAGAATCATTGACATACAATACACCATATTAGCTAGTACATACTAGTGACAGTATGTACTAGCTAATATGAGTTTATTTGTTTACTGTATTTTACCCCACTCTTTCTGAACCCTGAAGAGGACTCAGAGCAGCTTCCAAATTGACAACCATTAACATAAAAACATACAAAATTAGAATATACATTGAGCATTAAAATCATGAAAATCTAAAACACTTACATATAAATACTTTAAATAAGGTGTTAAAACAGTACATATAGACCCGAAATCATAATCCAGAAGCCATTCCAATCACACTGCATTTGCTTTGTAGCTGCATACAGCTCTTTGCTATTTTCCAAACCTTCGGTTCCTTAGCCAGGTTTTAACTTGCTTTCTAAAGGTCAGGAGGGAGAGGGCCAATCTAATTTAACTGGGGAGTTCCACACGCAAGGGGCCACCACTGAGAAGGCTCTGTCCCTCGCACCCACCAGCCGCACCTGTAAAGAAGGTAGAACAGAAAGCAGGGCCTTCCCAGAAGATCTTAGCATCCGGGATGGTTCATAGGAGGAGATACATTTTGACAGGTAAGCTGGGCCAGAACCATTTAGGGCAGTGGTTCTCAACCTGTGGGTCCCCAGATGTTTTGGCCTTCAACCCCCAGAAATCCCAACAGCTGGTAAACTGGCTGGGATTTCTCAGAGTTGTAGGCCAAAACACCTGGGGACCCACAGATTGAGAACCACTTATTTAGGGCTTTATAGGTTAAACCACTGAGCTGTTGAATTTGCTGATTGAAAGGTCAGCAGTTTAAATCCGGGTGTGGGGTGAGCTCCTGCTGTTAGACCCTGCTTCTGCCAACCTAGTGGTTCGAAAACATGTGAATATTAGTAGATCAATAGGTACTGCTTCTATGGGAGGATAACAGCATTCTGCGCAGTCATACCAGCCATGGACAATGTTGGCTCTTCGGCTTAGTAATGGAGATGAGCACTACCCCCCAGAGTCAGATACAACTAGACTTAATGTCATGGGGAAACTTTTACCTAGGCTAAAATCAGCACTTTGAATTGTGCTGGGTAGCAAATTGGCAACCGGTGGAGCTGACGCAGCAGTTGAGGTGTATGTTCCCTGTATGTCTCTCTCATGAGAAATCCGGCTGTCGCCCGTTGGGACTACTCGAAGCTTCGGAACACTCTTCAAAGGAAACCCCACGTAGAGAACGTTGCAGTAATCTAATTGAGATCTAACAAGAGTGTGGACCACAAGTCTGGTTTCTCAAGGTAAGTGCAGCTAGGAGAGACCTCAAGGGCCACGCAGCCCAACTCCATTTTGCCATGCAGGAACACACCTTCAAAGCACTCCCAACAGATGGCCATCCAGCCTCTGCTTAAGGAACTCCCTGGAAGCAGTATATTCCCTTGCCAAGTCTCTTACAGTGAAATTTAAGTCCTGCTCTGACATTATCTTGACTTCACTGAAGTGGTTTTGATCTGCTCTTGACTCAATCGGAGTTGGGAAGAAGAGGAGAAGCTGAAGGAAACTAAGGGAAATCTTTACCCAAAAGAGACAAGATTATAACCCAGGCCTGGGCAAACTTGGGCCCTCCCTCCAGGTGTTTTGGACTTCAACTCCCATCATTCCTGACAGCCTCAGGCCCTTTCCTTTTTCCCCCTCAGCCGCTTAAGCGGGGCCTGAGGCTGTCAGGAATGATGGGAGTTGAAGTCCAAACCACCTGGAGGGAGGGCCCAAGTTTGTCCAGGCCTGGAGTGAAATTTCCCTCAACGCTGGCCCCAAATTATGACCCAAGGAAGGAAAGAGGGCGGCGACAGCAACTTTCCCTCCGACTTACCGAGCTCAAGAGTCTTCTCTGCCCGGCATCCTGGCAACACACGCCCTCAACGTCAGAAAAAAAACCAGTCCACACGGCTTGGACGCTCCCGGGCCGAGCCGCGGTACCCGGATGAGAGCAGCAGCCTCTTTAATCTCCCCGCAGCAGGGATAATGGCGAACTGAGGAGAGCGGGTTGGATCCTCACCCAGGCTTAGCGATTCCGCTTCCGCCACAACCAAAATGGCCGGCCTGTGCGGCGCTTATGTCATTTCCGGAAACCGCTGTGTGGGCGGAGCTTAAGGAAATAGTGAGAGTTACTTCTCTTTGTCGGGCAGTTGTTTTCCTCCTGACCTCTCTTCTTCCGGTCCAGAGGGAGTAGTGTTTTTTTTAGCCACACTCAGTATGGCTGCGAGGAATTTGCTGAAGCAAAAGAGGCGGGCTCCTCCGGAGGAGAGGCGCGCGGTTTGCGGCACGGCGGCTTCAAACCCCTGGGACCCCGTCCAGGCCTCGGCGGCGGGGCTGATGCTCTCCCGGGCCCTGTCCTCAGGGACCCTGTCCCAGGTGAGGCCCGTTGTTTGTCTTCTCTCCTTCCCCTCTTGAGTCTGCACTGCAGAATTAAGGCAGTTTGACACTACTTTAATTGCTATCGCTCAGTGCTATGGAGTCCTAGGAGTTGTAGTTTGGTGAGGTTCCAGCATTTTCTGTCAGAGAAGGCAAAGACCTTGCAAAACCATAACTCCCAGGATTGCATCGCACCAGGATTACCTGGGAACGAATCCCACTGGAACATTGCAACACACCCAAATACCTGGGAGTCACTCTGGACCGTGCTCTGACCTACAAGAAGCACTGCCTGAACATCAAGCAAAAAGTGGGCGCTAGAAACAACATCATACGAAAGCTGACTGGCACAACCTGGGGATCACAACCAGACAACACAGTGAAGACATCTGCCCTTGCGCTGTGCTACTCTGCTGCTGAGTATGCATGCACAGTGTGGAACACATCTCACCACACTAAAACAGTAGATGTGGCTCTTAATGAGACATGCCGCACTATCACAGGGTGTCTGCGCCCTACACCACCGGAGAAATTACACTGTTTAGCCGGTATTGCACCATCTGACATCTGCCGGGGAGTAGCAACCAATAGTGAAAGGACCAAGGCAGTGACATCTCCAGCTCATCCCCTGTTTGGGTATCAGCCAGCACGTCAACGACTTAAATCAAGAAATAGTTTTCTAAGATCTACAGAGACACTCACTGGAACATCTCAGCAAGCAAGAGTCCAAAAGTGGCAGGCTAAAACCCAGAACCTCAATCAATGGCTGATACCAAATAAGAGACTTCCTCCTCGCACACAAAAAACTGGGCGACTTGGAAGGCACTGAACAGACTGCACTCTGGCACCTCGAGATGCAGAGCCAACCTTAAGAAATGGGTCTACAAAGTGGAGTCCACGACATGCGAGTGTGGAGAAGAGCAAACCACTGACCACCTGCTGCAATGCAACCTGAGCCCTGCCACATGCACAATGGGTCCTCTTCTTGCAGCAACACCAAAAGCACTCCAAGTGGCCAGCTACTGATCAAGTTTGCAAACTTTGTGGTTTGTTTGTTTGTTTTTTTAATGCAATACAACTGTTTGGTTTGCTCTTGACACGATAAATAAATAATGAAATTGGTGCCAAACTAATTTAATGTGCTATTGAAGGCTTTCATGGCCAGAATCACTGGGTTGCTATATTGCTAATTTCCCTTTGGATGTTTTCCTTCTAAATTTCCATGTCCATTCTCCATGTTTGGAAAATTTCCTCTATTATTTCTTCTTTTGCCTCACAACCTCTGAGGATGTCTGCCAAAGATGTGGGTGAAATGTCAGGAGAGAATGCTTCTGGAACATGGCCACATACAGCCTGGAACACTCACAGCAACCCAGTGATTCCAGCCATGAAAGCCTTCGACAGCACATTGTTTGACTGAATTTTGCATTCATATTGTTAAAATTAATTTCAGAAAAAAACTGTACCGGATTTCAATTTACTAGCCCTTCTTATACATTTACTAGACCCCAAAAATGGCATTTTGTTAAACGACATGCGCATGTAGACTGTCTGCCCTTCAGATAAGGGTGTCTGGATCAGCAACTATTGCAGTTAGAAACCTCGGATTTTGGGAAATTTAGTTTAACACCTGACTGGTGCTATAGCTAAAATTTGAACAAAATTGGAGAATATGATGGTGGGAATTTTTAAAAAATTTATATCACTTGGCCTTTAATGACCCTAATGTTTTTGCTTATAGGTGCACTCAGATTTGCTCTAAAATGTGTGATCAGGATAGTAAGCTTTAAACTAAAACAAAAATTCTCTCCTTCATTTAAATGCAAGTTTAAAAGTATTATTAAATATCCGTATCAATTGGAATAATTCCCAGTTTAGCTTTTGTGAAATTCTAAGCAAGGGGAGACTTCAGTGGATATTAATCTCAATCTCTATATTTTGTCATGTTTCTGTCACAGGATACTTTGGACAGATGTCCAAAACCAGCTCCTTGTTTTGTTCGTTATTCGGAAGCAGAACAAATTGCAAACCTCCGAGCTGAAATCAGCCAGGTAAAGTGACCTTTCATTGCTAGAGCAGGAGCTCTATTGATAAAGGCAAACAAACAAATAATACATGATGTCACAGTGAATAAACAGCAAGATAGTCTCTCAGAGAGGCCTTTCATGCTATCCTGTCAAATCCTTTGCTCGGTGTAAGAATGCCAGGATATTCCTAAGAGATGGTTGTTCAGCTGTGCAACTCGTGGTAATATTCTGAGACGAAAATAAATACATCACACACTTTGAAATTTATTACCACAGTTTTCACTGTCCCTATTCTTAACTCCTTTTAATGCTGAAGTCGCACCTCAAATAGTGGCATTGTCTTTTTCACTTACTATTGAAATATTGCTTGAGTTCCTATAATGTGCTGCTTCTTAGGAAGGTTTTTGGTGTATCGATATGGAAAGTAATGGGAGGTATGAAACCTTAACTGTAGTTAGCTTGTGATTTTTGAAATCTTCAACAATACCTAACCAGTTCTTAAAACTGAGCAAACACAAGGTAACAAATATTTCAAAATCACAATTATAATAAATATTCTAAGCCTGGGCTTCCTCCATCATCATTTGGGGGACAGGGAGTTGCTTACTTAAAGCCTTATGAAAGGTTTGCCAAATTATTACACACAGAAGTAAAAAAAAAAACCCCATAAGGCTGTATCTACACTGAGAAATTGAGGGTGCATGTACACTATAGAATTAATTCAGTTTGGCCTCATGGCTGAATGCGATGGAATAGTGGGATTGGTAGTTTGGTGCAACACCAGCACTCTTTGGCAGAGAAGGTGAAAGACCTTGGTAAAACGGCAACTCCCAGGATTCTGTAGCACTGAGCCATGGCAATTAAAGTGGTCTCAAGCTAAATTGATTCTCCTGCGTGAATTTACCCCGAAAGGTTGAACATCCACAAAAGGTGGAACTACCGTGTTGCCAGAAGCGATGACAGACTGGGCTCTATCTAGAAGACAAGCCAATCCAAACTAGTAAACTATGTAGTAACTTTTAAAAGCACAAAAGAGCTCAATTTTTTTGTAAAAATACTTGAAAGTGGTCAGGTTTTATTTTTATTTTTAACTGTCATGACTGTAGCTATGAATACTTCAATCTTATTACATGGATATTAAAATATAATTATTTCAATATTTGTAGCTTAATCTAGAGATTGAAATTCTTCAGATGGAAAAAGATACAGCAGACCTTACTAACCCATTCTACCTCAGTAAGTATTTCTGTTTTAAGCCATAATTTGACCTTCCAGATTGGAAGCTGCTATAGCTGTGATTGACACATATTTACATGGATGGAGCTTTATATCTTCATGTCTGTACAGTTTTCTACTACATTGTTTGGCAAAGTTAGTGCCGTATTCATAATAGTGAACATTTGATGGGGTATTTAAAGTTATTCAGCACTGAAGTAGTCTTAACTAAAAAGGCAGTGGACCTTTTAAACAGTGTTGAAAGTTTTAATAGGGAATTTCTGTACTGGCTGAAGACTGAATGAGATATTCCTTGTGATTTATTTATTTATTTATTTATTTATTTAACTTAACATAATGAAGGCAAAATTTGATGCCTTGAACAAATATCAACATTAAAACATATAAATTAAAACAGTTATTTGATTCCTTTGAACTCTGCAGTTCTGATATTTTCTGACTAGGTACTTGGGGAAGGGAAGGTTCCATTGCACAAATAAATACACTTATGAATCATTAAAACATTACTTTTGGTTGATGTTTTGTTATTTTCTTGAGATGGAACCACATCCTGTATTATTTTAATATGTACATAAGATGCTTGGAACTCATGCTTAAGGAGATGCATACTCTTGAAAATATTCTGCTAGTTTTTTCACATTGCCATAGAAAATTAACCGGTGGCTTTGTTTTTACACATAGATAAAGCATGTGGAGCTGTGTGATTTATTTTTCAGTGCAATCTTGCTTTCTGGGAGCTTCTTTTAAAAAGCAAAGGGCAAAGTTCTTGTGTGCTGTGCCCTTGGATTTGTTACATAGGGTTTACTGACACAACATTATATTTTGGGGTTGGGTATGTGGGATGGATATATTTTCCAAGCAGGCATGATGATGATGATGATTATTATTATTATTATTATTGTGAATAGGGAAATATTTGGTCACAACAATTGGCCTACTTTCATTTGAATTATATTCCAGAAGCACAGCATATCTTGCAGCATCATGAAGAAACCACTGATAATTATTTTCAACTGCTGCTGCTTATTTTGGAGTCTTGATTCTATGGGCATCTTTCAGTTTGATATGCAATAGTCAGCATCTGAAAGATGAGTCCACCCACTTTTTACGACAGCTGTGGAATAATGGCAGAAACTGCCAATATTTTGTGGACTGTTTTTCAAACTGTTGGAAAATTTTGTATTGAACCTGAGTTTTTTCTCATGTTTGTTTAACTTTGTTGTTTTTAATTTAAAATTGTATTGTATAGCACAGAAATCGCAGGCTCTGCAAGCAATGAACAGGCACTTGGAAGCTGTACTGAAAGATAAAAGGGCTCTCAGGCAGAGGCTAGTAAGACCACTGTGTGAAGAAAGCCTTCCTATTGAAGCTGTCTTTCACAGGTAAAAAATGAAAAAAAAACAGAAGGCACCTTGCATGTTTAGATAGAATGTACCTTCGTTTCTTTTTTAGTAAATTACAAAACTGAAGTTTAATGCGTTAATATCCTAAAATATCATTTACAGAGTACTTGAATGCTGAAAAAAGTTTTCAGCCCGTAATCAAACAGGGTATCAAATACTCTACTAAGACAGTTCTCTATAGCTTTCTGAAATCTAAATAGTTTATTGTCAAATCATGTTTGTGTGTTTTTATTCTGTAGCCTCCATATTTAAATATTTTAACTTTAGTGAGTTTTTATTTTAAAAAATGGCTTTTAAGTCCCAGATTTTGGAGAAAGGATGGTATTTATTTATTTACTGCATTTCTATGCCACCTTTCTCAGCCCACCTTTCTCAAGGCAGCATGCAACATTCGATGCCACAATGAGAGTAAAACAATTAAAAACATTTAATGCACATTATAAAAACCATGTAAAAATCATTAAAAACATATAATCACCAGTGACTTCCTGTGGTATGGATAAAGATTATAACAGTAGGCAGCTCTTTCATTTCAAAGCCTGGGACAGGAAACATGTAGCCCATGAATGTCATAGGATTGTACTTTTTATCATCCCTCATCATCTGTTGTTGTGGTGGATGGGAGCTGCAGTCTAAAGCATCTGGAGTGCCACTGCTACCAAATTAACATTCCCAAAAAATTTAAAAGTGCATGTGGGGAATACAGCATCCTCTGTTGATAGGGCCTTCCTCAATAACTATTCAGTCCTCAAAAAAACATTCTTGAATAAATGGGAGCTTGCCTGCCAGTGAAAGGAAAACAAGGCATTACCCTACCCACTTCCACAGCCAGCTTTCAAGAATGTCCTTTTTGTATCGGCATCAAATGAGGATAGCAGAACTGGGAGAAAAGGGAATCCTATAAATATTTTAAAACTCAAGACTCAAATGAAATCTATCACTCCAAAGGTATCCTGTAGTGGGAGCACATCACACTAATTTTATTTCAAAGTACTGTCTACCCATTTGTTTTTGGGCTCATTTTTAAATTAATGATACAGGCCTTTAAGTCCTGGAACCAACTCTTACCAAAGGCCATGTGAACCCTTATGAATCTTAGGATCAAATTTTTGGAGGCCCTGGTACAGATTTGGGACTACATTTTTCATAGTAGCTCCGCTGTGATAGAATACCCTCTCTGGAAATATCTAGCAAGCTCCTCCTTACCATTTTTAGATAAGCTGTGACAATATATTTGTGCTGCCCAGCTTTAAAAATACTGCCTTTATAATGCTTTAATATTATTGCTTACTTTAGCTCATTTATTGATTATGCTGTAATAGTTGCTTTTGAGTTTTATGTTAATAGAGTTCGAATACCACTCTTGATTACTGCACTTCATCCCATGTCTTAGCTACAATTTGCACTATCCCATTTCCTTGTCTTGTTTACAGTCTGGCCATTCCTTGTGGTAGTTGTCACCATAGGCTTTTGGCCATTGTTCTGTGTTTTAAATTGTTGTTTTTATATATTATATGTTTTACTTTATTGTATTGTATCGTATGTTTTTTATGCTTAACATACGATACAATACAATAAAGTGTATTTGTGCCATATGTAAGCCACACTGAGTCCCTTGGGGAAATGGAGGCGGGATACAAGAATAAAGTTGTTATTATTATTGTTATTGGATTACATCTTTGTTCCCTAGCCATAATGCATATTCATGCTTCTCCTGCATATAGTGCATATGTCGAGTATTTCATCTTTATTCAGACATATTTTAGATTTGACCAAAATGGAATTAATTTCTCAGTTTACAAACACTATATTACTTTTTATTTACCCATGTTAAACAAATTAAATACAGTACCCTTTGATTATAAATCCTAAAGATTCTTAAAGTACAGAATTTTGAACAGGCAATTCTGTTTATTTGATGTATTCTAGGTATGTGGTAGAAGTGTTGGGACTGGCAATGGCTTTCATTGAAAAATTAGAAAGCCATCTAGCCACAGTAAGAAGCATTCCTGATTTACCTGTAGCTGTAAAAAACATGGTAAGTAACTAACTTGTAAGCTTTCTTTGATAAGAATGATTTACAGCTAGTAAACAAACAGTATTGTTTAACAGCATGAAATTCGATCTTAGGCCCCTTCTACACTGCCATATAATACAGATTATCAAAGCGGATAATCCACATTATCTGCTTTGAACTGGATTATATGAGTCTACACTGCCATATCACCCAATTCAGAGCCAATAATCTGGATTTTATATGGCTTTGTAGAAGGGCCCTTAGTGTCTGCAATTCAGATCTTAGTTCAGCAATGGACTTCTGCGTCGTCTCAGGTAGTTTTTATCCCTTGGCTTCAGAGTTCTGTCATAACAAAATGGGCCAATGATAATTTTATGCCAAGCAAATGGCAGGAAAGGAGTGGAAAACGTAGCGTGTCATACTTCATACTGAACATCCCCTAAAATATGACAGGCTATATATTTGTCTCACACCAAAGCAGATGACATTGTGACTTTGTTTTATTGTTTTAATTAATGTTATATGTATTGTTTTTAATGATTGTTTTGTATTTGATTGTGTTATATTATTGTAATTGTGATGCAGCGGTCTTGCACCGTTACTAATGTAAGCTATCCTGAGTCCCCCTTCAGGGGCTGAGAAGAGACGGAGTACAAATGCCAGCAATAAATAAATAAATAAATAAATAAATAAATTGAAGGGGTTTTTTTCTGGAATTAGTGCTGAATACTAATAAGTTACAGCAGTTTCACATCACTTCCATAATACTTCATTATGCCTTTTCATGTTACTGAAGTTTTTGCAAAGCCTGCTAAAGTAATTCATTGTCATATTCTAGGACAGTGCGCTAGCAAAAATGGATTTGCTTGTAGCAGAGACTGAAGACCTTGCAAATCAAATACTGGAATGGAGAGAAAAACAAAAAGAAATCCTGAACAATTCACAGGCGACTGCTGAATCAGACTCCTGGTTCCGAAGTATACAATGACCTATTTTATTGTCCTTTTCTTATTCCCATTTTAATTAATATTTTATTAATATTGTAATATACAAAAGCAGAGGTTACTGTACAAATAATTCAGAACTAAAACAAACAAAATAGACTCTGTAAATAGAATAAGAATGTAAATACAAATTCCCAAGTTATGTAAGTTTTCCCTATTTTATTGCAGGTTCCTCCAGCATCAGTCAGTAACAGTTGGTGGCAAGACAGCTGGTCTGTTTTGAGTAGAAGGGGTTGGTCCAGAATTTCATATGGGCCTTTGGAGGTCCACACTGTTTTGTATCATGAATTGTGTGCACAATAAATAAATACTAAATAAATAGCTATTTTGTCTTCCTCTGTCCTTTTAAAAATTTTATTTGATAAATTAGGTTTTCCACTAATGCTATTTTTCAGGCTATATGTGAAAGACTGACACCATATGCAGGCAGTCTTCAAGTCACAAACATTCGACGTACAAAGGACTAATAGTTACAAACGGGGGTGAGACAACAGGAAGTGAGAGAAATCCACACCTAGGAAGGGAAATCCACTTCTGAAGGAATTATGATGGGGAAAAGGTGTTTCCACTGAAGCTTTATCACCAATCCTTGTTTCCACAATAAGCCATTTTATAGTCAATCCCTTCTTTGTGTAATGAAGATACAAATAGATATAGTTGTGTGCATAGAAAGTATAATTGAAATGTGGCATTTAGTCATCTTTAAGGTAACTTTCAGCTCATAAAGATGACCCATAATCTAAACTGTAAAATTACAACAGCAAAACAACAGAGGGAAAACAATCAGGCACATCTAATCACCTGTCAACAAAAGATTGCCCCAGGCACTGCCAGGCCATCAAATGCTAATCAAGGTGGTCAGTGGAAACATTCACACCTAGCTCCAACAGACAAGAGTCCTTTGTCCCACCCTGGTCATTCCACAGATATATAAATCCATTTTCCTAGTTCCAACATACCTCACTACCTCTGAGGATGCTTGCTATAGATGTAGGCGAAACGTCAGGAGAAAATGCCTCTAGAACATGACCATATAGCCCGAAAAAACCTACAACAACCCAGTGATTCCAGCCATGAAAGCCTTTGACAATACATCAAATTATGAATGTTGTAGCAAAACACATTTGGAATGCTCCAAATAGAGCAAGATATTACTTTGATGAATTTCCATGTAAATAGTCTGTAAATGGATTTATTTAATAACGAGTGAGTTGCAGAGCACCAAAGAAAACTTTGGAAAAGCTAGATCAAAGTAGCCAACAGTTGTGAACTTTCTGACATCTGTGTGGTTGGAATTCTGGTCTGTATTTAATAGTTTCGAAATGTTGGATGTTGTCACTAGAGGGCACAACGTCTATATAACTTCTATGTTAATTTACAGCTGCATTATCTTCTGTAGCATTAGTTTATGCTGTATTATACTATTTTGATTTCAACTTCAGGGAAGCCAGTGTGAGTATTAATATGGACTAGAAATGCTGCTTAGACATTTCAAAGTTATTTTAATACTTTCCTGGGTGAGCAACTGCTGTCATCTGGAAGTCTGTGCAATGCTAAGATTGAGTGACTACTACTTTGTGAGCTTCAAAGTGAACATGTGGGGTAAAATGCTGTAAAATCTCTTTCTCAGCCTCGAAGGGGACTCAGGGTGGTTCACAGTGTTGGCAACAATTAAATGCCATTGGTAAAAAATGTATAAAACATCAAAATTGACCTTCCCCTGATTAAATATTATTAAACACAGCACATTAAAAAATCACATATCACAAGAAATAGCTATTGCTGATTAACAGTCCTGGTCATTGCACTTTTAACTTCCACTTTAAATATTCTTGGTTCCATAGCCAGATCTTGAGCTGTCTCCTAAAGATCAGGAGGGAGGAGGCCAACCTGATCTCACTCAGGAGGAAGTTCCACATCCGTGGGGCCACCACCGAGAAGGCCCTGTCTCTTGTCCCCTACTCTTGCAGAGGGAGCAGGCCTGTTTTCTGCTGCCCTGGTGACTTGGGCCCCTTCCTGACTGTAAGAGCCATTCAGCAGTGGAACTCTCTGCCTCAGAGTGTGGTGGGGGCTCCTTCTTTGTAGGTTTTAAAGTAGAGGCTGGATGGCCATTGGTCGGGGGTACTTTGAATGCAATTTCCCTGTTTCTTGGCAGGGGGTTGGACTGGATGGCCCATGAGATAGAATCATAGAATCGAAGAGTTGGAAGAGACCTCATGGGCCATCCAGTCCAACCCCCTGCCAAGAAGCAGGAATATTGCATACAAATCACCCCTGAAGGATGGCCATCCAGCCTCTGTTTAAAAGCTTCCAAAGAAGGAGCCTCCACCACACTCCGGAGCAGAGAATTCCACTGCTGAACGGCTCTCACAGTCAGGAAGTTCTTCCTCATGTTCCGATGGAATCTCCTTTCTTGAAGTTTGAAGCCATTGTTTCGCATCCTAGTCTCCAGGGAAGCAGAAAACAGGCTTGCTCCCTCCTCCCTGCGGCTTCCTCTCACATATTTATACATGGCTATCATATCTCCAATGTCCAATCTCGATAAAATAGTAAAGAGTAGAGACATCAGACTGGCAACAAAGATCCGCCTAGTCAAAGCCATGGTCTTCCCTGTAGTAACCTACGGATGTGAGAGCTGGACCTTAGGGAAGGCTGAGCGAAGGATGATCGATGCTTTTGAGCTGTGGTGCTGGAGGAAAGTTCTGAGAGTGCCTTGGACTGCGAGAAGATCCAACCAGTCCATCCTCCAGGAAATAAAGCCCGACTGCTCACTGGAGGGAAAGATACTAGAGACGAAGTACTTTGGCCACATCATGAGGAGACAGCAAAGCCTAGAGAAGACAATTATGCTGGGGAAAGTGGAAGGCAAAAGGAAGAGGGGCCGACCAAGGGCAAGATGGATGGATGGCATCCTTGAAGTGACCGGACTGACCTTGAGGGAGCTGGGGGTGGTAACGGCCGACAGGGAGCTCTGGCGTGGGCTGGTCCATGAGGTCACGAAGAGTCGGAGACGACTGAACGAATGAACAACATCATATCTCCTCTCAGTTTTCTCTTCTTCAGGCTAAACATGCCCAGCTCCTTAAGCCGCTCCTCATAGGGCTTGTTCTCCAGACCCTTGATCATTTTAGTCGCCCTCCTCTGGATATTCCAGCTTGTCAATATCTCTCTTGAATTGTGGTGCCCAGAATTGGACACAATATTCTAGGTGTGGTCTAACTCTATGATTCTATGAACTGTGTGCAGATATTTATGTCCTGCTTGACATGGGGCACTGCTAACATGAAGGCAGGTATAAAACCATACATGTGAAGTTTGTTTCCAAAAGATACCAACTCCATCTGAACCAATTTGATAGTAATCGCAAAAAGCGGTGCTGAGGATATGCATGATTTTGCTATAAAATGTAATTTCCCAACCCCAGTACCAAAGTGATAACAGCTTAAGCAACTGAGAGAGAAAAGCAAGGGGCCTGAGGCTGTTAGGAATGCTGGGAGTTGAAGTCCAAAACACCTGGAGAGAGGGCCCAAGTTTGCCCATGCCTGCACCTGCTATGACTGGGCGGTTTCCCATCCAAGAACTAACCAGGGTTGGCCCTGCTTAGCTCCCAAGATCTGAGGTCTTTGAGGCCTCCCCTTCAGTTCTTGTACCAAAAGTTAAACTGGGCCAGATGTCATAAAGTAGAGCGACTCTGTGAAGGAAGGGAGGGAGGGAGGAGGGGGCGCAAATGGGAGCCATCTGCAGAGAACCCGACAGAAGGAGGAGGAGGAGGTGGTGGAGGAGGAGCCCCTCCCTGTTTCCTCTGGTCTTCCCAAGCGAGTGAACTGGACAGAGGAGAGGCGTGCTGGCTGGCCCTTCCCTCCTCTTTCCCTCTTGCTTTCCTGCCTTCCTTCCTTCCTTCCCTTCTTTTACGGGCCTGCGGGAGGGACGGCGATGTGATGTTTAGACGGGGCTCAGGCGGCTTTGTGGCGTCGACGACGGCCCCCTCTCCTCCTCCTCCTCCTCCTCCTCAAGGGACTCTCGGAAGGGGACATGGCGAATGTCAAAGTGGCCGTCAGGGTCCGGCCTCTCAGCAAAAGGTTGGTGTGGGAAGAAGAGAAGGAAAGCAAGGCGCAATCTTGGGCATGTCTGCGTGTTTCTAATTCTGTAAATCCCCACCAAAAAACACGAGAGGTGGGCTTCTGCCTGGGAGGGAACGCAAAGCTTTGTGTGCTTCGGAGTTTTGTTTTGTTGGTTCCTAATTGCAGATGAGAGCTGCCAGAGAGACATGTGCCTGAGGAGAAAGCCGAAGATTGAGGCGAGAAAGAGACCGCGCTGGAGCTTTAATGCACTTTGAGACCGCTTTAACTGCAATGGGTCAATGCTACAGAATGAGAGGAGTTGTAGTTTTGGAAGGTCTTCAGATTTCTCTGCCAAAGAGAGCTGGTGCCTCACCAAATTTGCATTCCATTGCACGGAGGATGCATCTATGCTATGGAATTGATGCAGTTTGACACCAATGGGCCATGCTATACCAGGCATGGGCCAACTTGGGCCCTCCAAGTGTTTTGGGCTTCAACTCCCACCATTCCTGACAGCCTCAGGCCCTTCCCTCTTCCCCCTCAGCCTCTACCCAAGTGTTTTGGACTTCAACTCCCACCATTCCTGACAGCCTCAGGCCCTTTCCTTTTCCCTCTTAGCGTCTATCCAAGTGTTTGGACTTCAACTCCCACCATTCCTGAGAGCCTCAGTCCCTTTCCTTTTCCCTCTTAGCCTCTATCCAAGTGTTTTGGACTTCAACTCCCACCATTCCTGAGAGCCTCAGTCCCTTTCTCCCCCCCCCCCTCAGCCTCTATCCAGGTGTTTTGGACTTCAACTCCCACCATTCCTGACAGCCTCAGGCCCTTCCCTCTTCCCCCTCAGTCTCTACCCAAGTGTTTGGGACTTCAACTCCCAGCATTCCTGACAGCCTCAGGCTCTTTCCTTTTCCCTCTCAGCCCCTATCCAAGTGTTTTAGACTTCAACTCCCACCATTCCTGACAGCCTCAGGCCCTTCCTGAGCTGAGGGGGAAAAGGAAAGGGCCCGAGGCTGTCAGGAATGCTGGGAGTTGAAGTCCAAAACATCTGGAGCGCCCAAGTTGGCCCATGCCTATTCTACAGTGTAGATGCACCCTGTCTCAATCTCACTTCCATTCGATGGTGTGGGCTATTTCTAAACAGGACTCCGAGATGCACGCACGCACCCACGTAATGCACAAATGGGAGGAGAAAGGGCAGAGCATGACAACAAAAGGGGGTGGGGTTGTGTATGCGCTAAGACAGTGCCTTTTGGGAAAGTGTGTCATATTTCATTGTATTCTGATAGTTTGGAGGACTTTCTTCTCCCAAGTAAATTAATGTCTTGGCTGGTATAAGTCCTACATCATTACAATGTTCCATATCTGTTATTACAATCAGATTTTGAGCAGTTAAAATTCAGGCTCCTAACTGACTAAACTATTTATGAACCTTGTCTTGTTTGTAGACATAGCCAGGTTTGTTCTTTCTAATTTATGGTACTTGACTCCAGACAGCACTTTTGTTATTAGATTATTTATTATTTATTTATTTCATTTATTTAGGACATTTATATCCCATCCTATCTCGACCTCCACAGAGGGGCTCAGGATGGCTAACAACAACATAGATATACATATTAAGTAAAAACAATATAAAAATTACAAAAACATTAAAACAATCGCCAATTTAAGTCGTCGTCTTAAGAACAGTCCATTAGAGTCCATTAAAACCATAGCTTTGCCATCAACTCCGTCTAGTCTGCAAAGATCCCACAGCCAGGATTTCACTGTTTTTTGGAAAGTCAGGAGGGATGGAGCGGATCTGATTTAACTTGGGAGGGAATTCCATAGCCGAGGGGCCACCACAGAGAAGGCCCTGTCTCTTGTCTCCACCAGCCACGATTGCGATGGTGGGGGGACAACGAGCAGGGCCTTCCGGGACAATCTTAAAGTCCTTGGTTGTTCGTAGTGGGAGATACGTTCAGACAGGTAAACTGGGCCAGAACCGTTCAGGGCTTTATAGGCCAAAGCTAGCACTTTGATTACTGCCTTTTCCTTGCACACTGAAGGATTTTGGAGAATGTGACTCTACTTTTCAGCTATTTTGTCAACTGTTTTTGTGAATGATTTGTGGAAATTTGTTTCAGAACTGTAATAGCTATCAGAATTGTAGATACAGATAGTTTTAATAGCTAACAATGTTGTTGTTGTGTGTTGTCAAATCATTTCCAACTCATGGAGACCCTGTTGAGAGGTTTTCTGGGGCTGAGAGTGTGTGAATAAACCGAGGTCATCTAATAGGTTTCCATGGCTGAATGGGGAATCGAACCCTAATCTCTAGAGCAGTGGTTCCCAATCTGTGGTCCATGGACCACCATTGGTACACACAAACTAAAATATGGTCCTCGACTTTTCCATTAGTACACCATTGTAACGAGATTGACTGGTCTCACAAAACCCTCTTATAGTGCCGAGGCTTATTAAATATGGTTTTTTGTAGGTGAGCAGATGGCAACTACTGGATGGCATATGTTCTGTATTAGAAAATAGAGCTGATGTGGTCTATCCAGTGCAATTTTCTGAATCAGCACCCCCAAAAACCAAACCAAATCTATAATTGACAAAAAACTGATTCATAACCCTTTTGGTACTAATGTTGGAAAGTGGTCCCTGGTCAAAGTGGTCCCTGGTCAAGACAATGTTGGGAACCACTGCTCTAGAAACATACTGTAGTTCAGTACTCAAACCACTGCTGGGGAAGGCACTTAATTTCATTGTGAAATAGTACAGTGACAATTAAGCCATTCCATTCTATTCTATTTGAAAATACTGCTCCCAGCTGGATGTTTTGTACTAAAACTTCTAAGCACCAGCCAGCATGGCTTTAGTGATCAAGGGTTGTGAGAACAATACTCCACACATCTGGAGTTCATCACCTTGACTATCCTGAGGGCAAATGAATTGGACTACTTGCTCTAGAGTGGGGCTGCAATGATTAAAGCACTGTAAAGGTTCAGGAAGCAGCATAAGAAATCTTTTAATTTTGTATCTTCCAAGCTTTAGCAAACATTCAATGCCTTGAAACAATGAAACACAGATACACAGATAAAGGTAAAGGTTTCCCCTTCATCTCTGTCGCTGGGGTGGTGCTCATCTCCATTTCGAAGCCAAAAAGCCTGCATTGTCCGCAGATGCCTCCTAGGTCATGTGGCCAGCACGACTGCATAGAGCACCGTTTACCTTCCTGCTGAGGTGGTACCTATTGATCTACTCACTTTTGCATGTTCTCGAACTACTAGGTTGGCAGGAGTTGGGGCTAACAGCAGGAGCTCACCCTATATTTCAGATTTGAACTGCCAACTTTCTGGTCAGCAATTTCAGCAGCCCAACGGTTTAACCCCTTGCGCCACCACGGCCCTGTTATAAATGTTATGATCATATTGAAAGGTCGTGCAATTACTTCTTTATATCTTTAGACTTTTAAATAAACATTGCAGGTTCTTAATATCATTTATAGCAGTGTTTCTCAACCTGGGGGTCAGAACCCTTGGGGACGTCATGAAGGAGTCACGAAAGATCATCAGAAAACACAATTGGTCATGGGGATTCTGTGTAGGAAGTTTGGCCCAATTCTATAGTTGGTGGGGTTCAGAATGCTCTTTGATTGTAGGTGAACTATAAATCTCAGCAACTACAACTCCCAAATGTTGACTTCTATTTTCTCCCAACTCCACCAGTGTTCACATTTTGGCATATTGCATATTTGTGCCAAGTTTCTAGATCCATCATTGTTTGAATCCACAGTGCTCTCTGGAAGTAGGTGAACTACAATTCCAATTCAAGGGTCAGTGCTCACCAAAACTTTCCAATATTTTCTCGTGGTCATAAGAGTTCTGTGTGCCAAGATTGATTCAATTCCAGCATTGGTGGAGTTCGGAATGCTCTTTGATTGTAGGTGAACTATAAATCCCAGCAACTACAACTCTCAAATGATGAAATTAATCCCTCCCAGCCCCACCAGTATTCAAATTTGGGCATATTGGGTATTTGTGCCAAATTTGCTCCAGTGAATGAAAATACATCCTGCAGATCAGATATTTAAATACATTATGATTAATAACAGTAGCAAAATTATAGTTATGAAGTTGCAAGAAAAATAATTTTATTGCTGGGGTCACCACAACATCAGGAACTGTATTAAGGGGTCGTGGCATTAGGTGAGAAACACTGATTTATAGACCTTTATAGATCTACATCACTTCTAAACCTCTGCCGTAGTCCTACCAGCACCCTTATTTTTATTTTGATAAATTCCCTTTTTCTTCCCTTGCTTTGTTCAACTGGATTTAGATAGTCATTAATTCCACATGCTCTTAGAGCTAGTGAGTGTCTCATTTGCTGAACATTAATCTTAATTTATAAGATTACAGAGCTTTATTGCAAGTACTGGGGAGACCATTGTGTGTAATTAAAGCCATGTGTGCTTGTACTATACAGACATAAGGGTGGAAGGGAAGAATGCCTCCTCTGGAGAAAGGAGGGAATAGCAAAAGGTAATGGTTTGAAAAACTGTGTTGGGTTGTTGTAGGTTTTTTAGACCTCACAACCTCTGAGGATGCTTGCCATAGATGCAGGTGAAACGTCAGGAGAGAATGCTTCTAGAACATGGCCATATAGCCCGAAAAACCTACAACAACCTAGTGATTCCAGCCATGACAGTCTTCGACAAAACTCAGTGTTCTTTTTGTCAGTGTTTTCTTCATTAATATAGCTTTTAAAAGATTAATTATCTTTAAAAACTCATCTTTTTTCCAAATACTGATGTTCTTTGGACATTGTCCTAGTTCAGTTCAGATCAGTCTCAATTCAGATTTTTGATCTGAATCAAGATTTGGAAATCGATATTGCCAGTCCTCTCCCCCAGTTTGTATTGAGAAACTAAATGCAACTTCTGTATACCTTTTTATTTTTTCACATATTCCCCTAAACATTATAACTACAGACTTTACAGAAAGAATTAATGGAGATAATTTCGAACACATAATTTTGTAATGTGTTGGAAGAAGAACATAGAGGGGCATCCCCCTTATTCAATTCCTGGCATGGATCCTATACTAAGGTGACCAAAGCTGTCTTTGTTCCATAGTCAGTTCTGAGTCCAGATCGGTTATCTTTGCTTCACAATGTATGTGCTTTGTGCATTAAATGTGCTGTTTGGCAGACTAGAACAGCAGGCATCTACAGTACAACCTCTGTATCCACATGGAATATGTTCCTGACTTAACATGGAAACAGAAAATCATGGATAACATCAAACCTTATTGAAATGCATAACTTCTGCTCGAAGTTACGATAACATTGGCCCAGAGGACCTAGAATTTCCCTAAGAATTGTGTTATTGAAGGCTTTCATGGCCAGAATTACTGGGTTGCTGTGAGTTTTCTGGGCTGTATGGCCATGTTCCAGAAGCATTCTCTCCTGACGTTTCACCCACATCTATGGCAGGCATCCTCAGAGGTTGAGGTGTCAGTTGGAAACTAAGTAAGTGATGTTTATATAACTATGGAACATCCAGGGTGGGGGGAAGAACTCTTGTCTGCTACGGGTACAAGTGAATATTGCAGTTTGCCACCTTGATTAGCATTGATTGGCTTGCAGTTTCAAGGCCTGGCTGGTTGCTGTCAGGGAGAGTTCTTTGTTGGGAGGTGTTAGCTGGCCCTGATTGATTGTCTGGAATTCCCCTACTTTTTGAGTCTTGCTCTTTATTTACTGTCCTGATTTTAGCATTTTTTAAAATGCTGGTAGCCAAATTCTGGTAATTTTCATGGTTTCCTCCTTTCTGTTGAAATTGTCCACATGCTTATGGACTTCAATCGCTTCTCAGTGTACTCGGACATAGTGGTTGTTAGAGTAGTCCAGCATTTCTGTGTTCTCAAATAACATGCTGTGTCCATGTTGGTTCGTCAAGTGTTCTGCTATGACTGACTTCTCTGGTTGAATTAGTCTGCAGTGCCTTTCATGTTCCTTGGTTTGTATTTGGGCAATGATGCGTTTGGTGGTCCCTATGTAGGCTTGTCCACAGCTGCATGGTATACGGTATATTTCTGTAGAGAAGAGAGGATCTAAGAATTTTCTAGGCCCTCCAGGGCAACTCTGTAGTGACACTCAGAAGAAGCATAACATAGAATAGCTTGTGCAGATTTTATTAGAAGACTTTCCCAAAATGTTTTCCATTTAACATTTGCGTCATTGTTATATAGCTTTCTTTAAACTCTTCAGATCTGGATATGTTGATTCAATCAATAAATTATACCTATTTGATACTAAATGTTTAATACTAGCTTGGGGATTATATTAATATTTAACGTTTGCTTTGAGGATATTACACTTGTGTTTTTATATCTGCTTTGAAGACAAACTAAAGCACCTGATGTACTTAGCTCCATATTAGTACTCGTATAATTGCAGAAGAAAGTACTGTAGTAAGGCCGAGTCAGCAGATATGGATATGGTTGCTGCAATATACTTTATATACTCATGAATAACTATACCTCAGGTATAAGTTGAGAGCAGGTTTTGGGGACAAAATTATTATCAGTTGGCCTCTTATACAAGCAAGAACCCTTTTAGGCCCCAGAAACAGGGACTTCCTTGTTTATGGTAAACTATAACTCCTTCTTTAAAGGTAAACTATAGCTCAGCGGTTAAACCGCTGAGCTGCTGAACTTGTTGACTGAAAGGTTGGCGGTTCAAATCTGGGAAGTGAGGTGAGCTCCCGCTGTTAGGCCCAGCTTCTGCCAACCTAGCAGTTTGAAAACATGCAAATGTGAGTAGAGCAATAGGTACTGCTCCACAGGAAGGTAACGATGCTCCATGCAGTCATGCCAGCCACTTGACCTAGGAGGTGTCTACGGACAATGCCAGCTCTTCGGCTTAGAAATGGAAATTAGTACCACCCGCCCAGAGACAGACACAACTAGATTTAATGTCAAGTGGAATCCTTTACCTTTACTATAGCTCCATAGCTGAGGGATGCAAGTTATTCTATTTTTATCTTGCACATCCTAGCATTTTTTTCTGTGCTTAAGGGGAGCAGCTGGTCTGACTACTACATCCTGTAGCAAAGATCCATGAGGCAGCTTCTCTTCTCCTTCAATCTAGGGCAAAGATCTGAGGAATTTTACATACAATATAAAGATGTGTGGGAAGGGGAGCTTGTGTTTATAAGTGTATCTTCTGAATGAAGGGCAAAGTAAGTGTGTGTGTGTTTTTAAAAAGTGAAGACTAATTCTGCCTGTGAAGAGTTAAACATCTGCCAACTAAATTATAAAAATATTGCTTCTATCAAACTGACTCCTGGAATCTTGCCAAACATATGCTTTTCTTCTGGTTCATTCCAAAGATAAAACATAATTGTTGCTTATTACAGTTCGCTCCAAATCTGTTGTTTTGTAGAGGAAAGAAAAGAAATTGAACATGGGCATGTCTAGCTTGGTCAATTTTTTTCCTTACTTTTTAAAATTGGGATGGAGGTAGGGCAGAAAGCTTCAGGCTAATATAGATGCTACTTTGAGGCATACCAACAGGTTTCGTAGAAATCACTACCTTCTTCCCTCTCCAGAAGATAATGGTAAAATGTGGCTGATTGGTCTGTTGTGGTAAATCAAAGCAGGATGGCTGGTCCACTGAGGTCTCAAGACAGGTGGTTTCTGTTGGACAACAGCAGCTCACTTCTATATTTCAGTCTTGTGTTCCTCTGTCTCTTGACCATGGAATCAATCCTTGGAATCAGAGGGCTGGAAATTAAAGCAGGAATTTCCACAAGGCAGTTGTGGTTCCAACTACAGTAGAATCTCATTTATCCATCCAACGTTCTGTAGTATCAAACGCAGTCTGTCTCCTGCCCGGATCCACAGCTGTTTCAATACGTTATGATGTTTTGGTGCTAAATTCGTAAATACAGTAATTACTACATCACATTACTGTGTATTGAACTGTTGTTTTTTTGTCGATTTGTTGTGAAACATGAAGTTTGGGTTCTTAATCATAATGTAATTGGATGTTTAATAGGCTTTTCCTTAATCCCTCCTTATTAGCCAATATTTTCGCCTATCTAACGTTCTGCCAGCCCATTTATATCGGATAAGTGAGACTCCATTGTAAATGTAATAATAAATGCATATTTCCTTTTATACCATGGTTTGCTATTTAAAATAAACATCTGATATATTTCCAGATGTATAGTTAGCCCTCTCCTTTGGTGGATTTAACTTTTGTAGATTTGATTATTTACTGATTTGATTAAAATTAAGGATTAATTAAGGATTCCAGTAGAATCCATTGGAAGTTGGCCATACACATCCTGGAGAACCATCTGAAATAATATGAAATCAGTATTACAAAGGAATTATTACATAATAGTATATAGAAAAACCTGAACAATGCGGCCTCTGGAGTAAGCATTTCCCAGTATAATCCCTTTGAATAGGAAAATTAGGTCCCTTCTGTTTATGCCTGAAGCACAGAAAAGTTCTAAATCCTTGCTAGATTATATTCATAATAATTAACAATATTTGCTGGATTATATTCATAATAATGTGTGTTTTTATATCTTAGTTGTTATATTATTTATTTGTTTTCATTTTATTTTCAGAGAGCATGCAGAAGGAAGACAAATAATTGTAGAAGTTGAAGACAAAGTGGCAAAAATCAGAAACATAAAGGTATATTTTATATTTAATTTTGGCATTTGAAAGGCTGGCAGCTCTAACAAAATAACTGTGATACAGACCAACACACCTTTTTGTGCCTCAAATGTTAGACCTGATTCTGGGCATATTTGATCTACCGATTCCAACAATGGCAGTTTCCCCCCATCAGCTCTAGTTTTTGAGATACATAACATAAAGCCATATACCAGTCTTTATTTGCTTGCCCGTAGAAAATCATTCTAACTAAATCTAAGAAACTGGAACTTTTGTGGTTTATTCAATGTAATTTTCTGAATCAGCACCCCAAATAACCCCAGGAACAGGCCTAAAAATGAAGACACCAAGATTTGTTTTGGGTTGGATTCTGTTATGGTTTGCAGAGTAGATACAGTGTTTTATGAAAAAGAATGCAGTTTCAGATTTGTTGAGAGTTCAAGTTACAATTTCAGCATTAAATCTCTGTGAATTTAGAACACTTAGTATGAGGCCACATTAGCATCCTAGGAGACCTTTGAAGGCCATACTTCATTATTCCATCCCCCATAAAAGTACAAAACTTTGTCCCCAGATGCTCTTTGGTTGTGTAGGGAGCATCTTCATCTTGTTTCCAGGTGCTCTGGGTAATTTTAGGTGCAAGAAAGACATGTTTAATATCAGGAAATGAATGGAACCATTCCCAATTTTTTACAAGGTCTTTTCTTCCTTGGCGTTAATTGGTACAGGATGGCAAAAGTGGAAAAATGTTCCCCTAGTTTCCTTATAGGACATATGACCATATAGAAGGCTACTATGTCCCTGTTAATCCTACTATGCCAATAGACTGTGGTGGCAATGCAGTTTAAAATGTGAAAAGTGATTCTCATCACATTTAAGAAAAATCCATCTAAAATCCAGTTTCTGCCTCCTGCAGAATTCTGGGGTTTATAGTTTAGTGAGGCAGTTAAAGGCCCCTCCCTATAAACTACAAGCCTCAGAATTCTGCAGGAGGCAGAAACTGGATTTTAAGTGGATTTTTCTCTAGTGTGATGAGGTCCTAGTTCTCTGACAGGCATCAAAACATATAAATAGAAGAAAACAGAGGAATCTTTTAGTACAGTAGTCAAATCTGTATTTTAAGTTTGCTGTCTTTGTTCTGTAGCAAATATACTGGAAAAGGTTGTGCAGTATTTCATAGCTTAGAAGCAGGCTTAAAAATAAAACAGGAAGGAAATGCAAACAGGAGAAGGAGCCTAAGTTGGCACAGCTTCTATATTCTTTATATACTAGAGTAAACATCTGTGAATCTTAAAAACAATGTGAAATTTACATTCTACGACCATGATGCTATTCTTGCAGCTCCTTACTTTCCAGCTCATGCCTTTATTAATTCAAAGCTTTCAGTAAATTGTAAATAGCTGCAAAATAAATACAACACCTGGATTTCATTCCATCTTATTTCTCTCTCTTCTGCCCTCCTCAACATTGCAGTCTAATATGGTTGCCATTAATTTATGGGAAACCTAACAAAAATTAGTACTAAGCTACAGCTAACATCCTGATGGGTGAGTGGCTGCAAGAAACTGCACATCCTTTCCCTTTTGAGATTCTTGGAGGCTTACTTTATAGGGCATGGGAAACGGAGCTGGATTTTTTTTCCAGACATTGGGACTCCTGAATGCTACTGTACTCCCTCAGTCAAATTGTAAGCTGGGGCCAAAATTCGTTTCTGTTGCCAATGTATCTTACTACTCAGAAGGCAGATAAGTGAATTATGGAGTTCCCAGGATTACTGTGGGAAGTCTACTAGACAGATGCTTTCTATTTCTTGCTTAGGCTTGCTTTGTATCTTCGTGTCCGCCTAATTATTTTAGGTGACTTGCTTAAGATAATTAGCATTTTATGTTTTAAGAGACATTTTGGCAGAGATCAAATAACTAGATAAGTGATTTTTTTTCTTCCTTTCATATTCTTTCCGGAGCTGGATTAATTCTTGGTCCTATTCTAAGCAGATGCCAGTGCTTAGGGTGTTCAGTGTCTTTTGGGAAGTGTGGGAGGTCAGTTGATTGCTTCTTTATGTGGGTTGTGATGTTTGTTGCCTAATTACTTTATTAAATAATCATATGTATGATGCTGTACTTTGTTGCCTGAAAGAGGTGCCTACATCATTCAGGGATGGAGCAACTACAAATAGTACAGTTTGTACAATTGGGATATTCGTATTTTTAAGGATGAGAAATAGTTGTATGTCATAGAATTAGAGCTGTATAGAACAATGATACATTTTTATATTTTGCAACCACATCAGGTAGACACCTCCCCCCACCAGTTAATAGACCAAATAAAGTTGCCCTTATTACCTCCAACTTAATGTGTCCAGACTTCTTATGTCAAAGTTGGCCTCATACACACACACACACACACTTTTTGAAGAAGAACATTCTTTCCCCTGTTTTGATTATCCCTATTTCAAGTAAGTTGATTACTGCCAGAGAAAAATGCATTTCTGTCCACTTTCCCCAACCAGTGCATAATATAATTAGCCATGGCATGACTCATGCCTCTATCTTATCTACTACTTTCATAAATAAAAGAAAATAACTTTCATAGGGAAATTACTTCAAACCTCTGGACTGGTCTTTTGTTTTTGTTTTGTTTTGCACTAATTTAAACCAGTATATTCATAGATGAAGTTAAGTACTGAGGAACTGTAGAACTAGAATCTATTTAGTTATTTTCTGTAGAATTTGAAATAATTCTTTCTTTCTTTATGTTACTGAATATAGAATTATAGTCATTGGAGGCCTGGTCTTAATAAAAATTATGACATTGTGGTATTCAGTTTTCAGTACTGCCAACCATCCACTTAACATCTAATTTAGGAATTTCAGTTTTGAAGGGGATGTTTTTCAAAAGAGGAGAGGCTACACTACAGAGGGCTGTAGGGGTTGGAATAGAATTGACAAAAATTGGATATGACAGTGTGTACTTCCGCTACACCAAAGTACCATTCAAGTGTTCCCTTGCAGTCATAGAATCATAGAGTTGGAAGAGACCTTGTGAACTATCCAGTCCAACTCCCCAACAAGAAGCAGGAAAATCGCATTCAAAGCACCCATCCAGCCTCTGCTTAAAAGCCTCCAAAGAAGGAGCCTCCACCAGCCTCATATATTTAAAATATGACATTTATTTAATATTACATATTTTACAGTATATGATGTATTTGAACTTCAGGCCACCAATAAAAGATCTTCTAAAAATAACAAGGGGCCAGCCTATATGCAACCACCAGTTACGTTTTCATCAGGCATATGTCATATTATTCTTTTGAGACCATAATCATTGGGTTTATATTAAAGATGTAAAGAATATTCCTAAGTTTTTTAATCCATGGCATTAAAATAATGTTTAACACATCAACATATCCTCAGTGCGTTTTCTGCCCCTTGGGAACAAGGCTAACCTAAGCACTCTTACCTAGACACAGCCCTGAGTAGGAGCCCCTGGTGGCGCAGTGGGTTAAAGCCCTGTGCCGGCAGGATTGAAGACCGACAGGTCGCAGGTTCGAATCCAGGAGAGGCGGATGAGCTCCCTCTATCAGCTCCAGCTCCTCATGCGGGGACATGAGAGAAGCCTCCCACAAGGGTGATAACAACATCAAATCATCCGGGCATCCCCTGGGCAACGTCCTTGCAGACGGCCAATTCTCTCACAACAGGAGCGACTCCTGACACAATTAAAAAAAAAAGCCCGGAGTACTTCTACCTCTGAGATCCCTTAAGGCAGTGGTTCTCAACCTGTGGGTGCCCACATGTTTTGGCCTTCAGCTCCCAGAAATCCTAACAACTGGTAAACTAGCTGGGATTTCTGGGAGTTGTAAGCCAAAAATCCTAGGGATGCACATGTTGAGAACCACCGCCTTAAGGGGATGCTCACATTGGTTATGGTGAGTACACAAACTGGATTTGGTCCCCATGCTCTTAATGCCAAATGTTTGGTCATTCAAAATCAAAATATGTAACACATACTAATAAGGCACAATACTTGGGCATTACGATTGATCTCATTCAAGTTCTGGGGGTGGGGGTGGTTACTCTGAAGCAGAAGCTTCTTATTATGCTTCAGAAGCAGACCAGAGTAATGTCTCCAGACCATGTGTAATTCCAGTCCCATTAGCAAAGAGGCCATTTTCTGTCGTCTGGTCTTTCTGCCTTTTTTTTTTAGTCTTCTGAGAACTGGAAAGCTAGTATCCCAAGGGAACATGGTGTATGGCTAGTGTTTGCTACCTAATTGTAGAGTGTAAAGGATATCCCACCCCAAAGTTGGGGGACTTCGCCTCTACTGTAACAAATAAATCTTCTGCAATATTGTCTTAATTTAATACTTAGGAACTGAAATATAATATGATGGCATTCTTAAGCATTTGTAACAAGCAATAAATGCCCTGCAGTCTCAGGAGGTAATTATCAAGATAATTTGTTTTGACAGGCAATCTTTTGTCATCCTGTCATCTTAATATGACTATGCCAACATTTTTCTTTCTATCTTAGTAGTAAATCGGTGTTCTCAACTAGTTTGCTTACGTGCAATATAAACCTGGCTCTCAAGGTACTCCTTCTGAAATAACTGATCAAAATACCAGTTATATACACTGCATGTGGGTAAAACATACATTCATTTGTGTTATTTTAACATTGCTAATTTATTCTCATGAGTTTATGTTCACATCAGTGAAATATTTACTTTGAATAAAATAAAGCTAGGGATGTTAATTAAGTGGCCTTCTTCCTCTTGATTTAGAAATTCATATTGATTACTTCTAGTGTTTTCTTTTTCATTTTAGGGTATTTCCTGTGTTCATGTGTCAGTCAAAGGTGAAATGTATACAGTTGTATAATGTCATTTCTTTATTGTGCATCTTGAATATGTTGTTAGTAGTCTTAACAGTACTGTCAATGCAGCTTACTTAGTAGCGTTTTTAGAAAATATTTTGTTACAATATTTGAGGACAATGCCCCTTCGGGGCTCTTAAAGGAAGTTGCTTGATTATATTTCATGCAATGTTACATGCAGCAGTTGTTTACATTACAAGTCCTACCCCGTTCCTCTGTTTAAGTAATCACATCTTGTATCATCTGAAACTGGGAAACTCGGGAATGTGCTATAAAGAAGTCAAAGGGTGGTTTTCAAATAAAAACACTTAAAAACCAGACTTCTGACTTCTGAAATAAACATTAATTTACATGTGAAGAAAACCTTTGGGATTAGAGTTCTCCCATTTTCCTTTACCGCTCGTATCTTCTTAAGATAAATAAGAATTCTGTTTTGCAAGATGAAAAGAAATGAAAAATAGTTGGAGTTCCTCAGGCACATTTCTTGGTTATTTCACTTATAGCTGCTTCTGTGTGTTTTAATATATGTATTTAATAGATACATATACATAGAAAGTGCAAATGCTGGGTTGCAGTTAAACATAAAAAAACAAGGTTATGACAACCAGACTGATCGATAACTGACAAACAGAGGGAGAAAACGTGAAGGCAGTGACAGACTTTGTATTTCTAGACTTGAAGATTACTGCAGATGAAGACTGCAGTCAGGAAATCAGAAGACCTTTACTTCTTGGAAGGAGAGCAATTACCAATCTTGATAAAATAGTTAAGAGTAGAGACATCATACTGACAACGAAGATCTACATAGTTAAAGCAATGGTATTCTCTGTAGTAACCTATGGATGTGAGAACTGGCCATAAGGAAGGCTGAGCGAAGGAAGAGAGATGCTTTTGAACTGTGGTGTTGGATGGAAATTCTAAGAGTGCCTTGGAGCGCAAGAAGATCAAACCAATCCATATTTCAGGAAATAAAGCTCAGCTGCTCATTGGAGGGAAGGATATTAGAGGCAAAGATGAAGTACTTCGGCCACATAATGAGAAGACAGGAGAGCTTGGAGAATATAATGATGCTGGGGAAAATAGAAGGAAAAAGGAAGAGGGGCCGACCAAGGGCAAGATGGATGGATGGTATCCTTGCAGTGACTGGCTTGACCTTGAAGGAGCTGGGGGTGGTGATGGCTGAAAGGGAGTTCTGGCGTGGGCTGGTCCATGAGATCATGAAGAGTTGGAAGCGACTTAACGAATAAACAACAACAACAAATTTCATAGATACAGTTTAATATATGTATTTTAAATAGTGCTTTATAATGAAGTGTTTTAACAATATTGTGCCTCGCCTTGAGCCACAAGGAGAGGCGGGTTGTTATTATTATTATTAGTAGTAGTAGTAGTAGTAGTAGTAATAGTACTATTGCAGGCCCTGTAGATTCCTTCTGTTTTCCATCACTTTTGGAGATCTAAATTATCTTTGTATATTGCTCTCATCAGCAAAGTCATGTTGTCAAATCCTTGTATTACTGAAGCAATACATTACACCATACCATTACAATATGCTCTTTGTGTGATTGTCCTTGTACCCACCTGATTTGGATGTGAGAAGGCATATAGGTAGGGTTACTATTATCTACTCCCTGCATCCCAGGCATCAAATGTGCGTATTATTCAGCATGTTGTTGCATTTTATCTTCCACTGCATTTCAGGCTGCATAATTTTATAAACAGTTAGAACTTATTTGAGAGAGCCAGTGTAGAATATTTAAAGCACTGAACATGGAATACGGATACCTGAGCTGCTTAGTGATGGAATTTACCATGTGACCTTGGACCACAACTACTTCTCATGAAGTCTGTCTTACAGGGTTGTGATGTGAGGATTAATAGGGAGAAGGGGACCGTGGAAAGGGTGCGTGCCCACATTCCTACTGCATTTAAAATAAAATAGTGATAGGGCCTAAATACCTTGTTGTGTATTTTATTTATTTTAAAATTTAATGCTGTAACATGTTTTTGAATAACTATCCATTTAGAACATTACTGGTTGATATAAATAACGCTGTTACACTTTTCTATCTACTATCAACTCAGGTGGACAACAGGCATGAGAGTCTTTGGGACACAAAGGAGAGAATAGTGGCATTTGGCTTTGATTACTGCTATTGGTCAATTGACCCTGAGGATTCCAAATATGCATCTCAGGAAGTGGTAAGTAACAATCACCTCTTTTCTTTTCTTTTTTTAAACTTGGCAAGAACACATTTGTTTTTACAATAAGTAACATTGGAAAGAATCTTTTTTTAAAATTCAGGTGTGTTTAGTTTGTTTGAAATATCATATTGGTTCAGAAAAATAATCTCAGTTTATAAATTACCCCAGCTGCTTCTAAGGGTCAAATGCACTGGTAATTTAGAAAGCAGACTTGCAAATAAATATAAAATACCACAACTCACCTGCATGTAACTATTTGACAGTCTGAGTGGCGAACATTGCACAGAGGAAAGCTTTGTTTATGGTTGGCTAGGTACTAACTGGTAGTGTAAAATATACTTTCCTACAATGTTTTCAGTTTGTTGCTAATGTTAAAGTGAGCCCCTTCTTGTCACCAATTTAATATTGATTATATCTTTAGCTTGGCATGAGATTATAGAATTTCTTCCTCATTTTGTAGCACTTCTAGCCAATAAGTACAATGCTGTTTGTTTCGTTGGTTGTGATTAGTGCTTGGAGAAATTTGATTATTTGTTATTTGATATGTCCTCCATTTCTCTTAAAGTTTAATGCTTAATTTCATCCTACAGTTTAGTAAATGAGTTGTTTTATGTTGTCAGTTTAGGGGGTGGGCTATCTTTCTCAGTGCAAGATTCAGCAATACAAATGGGGCCTAGAAGAAGGATTAGGATTGGAGGAAATGCATCATGTTTTCTGTTGTAATGAAAAATGCAAGTGCCTGGAATTGAGGTGTGGGATATAGGGGGAGAAAGGTTGCTTGGTGAGGAAAAGGTCCTTGGGCAGCTTTGGCCCTTTAAGAATGTCACTGTCTTTAGGAATGAAGGATCTGCCTTTCCCTTGTTGGAGTGTCTCTGAATACAGAGGTGGTTCTATTTTATAGGTAAAGGTTTCTCTTTGACATTAAGCCTAGTCGAGTCCGACTCTGGGGGTGGTGCTCATCTCCATTTTGAAGCTGAGGAGCCAGCGTTGTCCGTAGACAACTCCAAGGTCATGTGATTGGCATGACTGCATGGAGCGCTATTACCTTCCTGCCGAAGCGGTACCTATTGATCTACTCACATATGCATGTTTTGGAAGTGTTAGTTTAGCAGAAGCTGGGGCTAACAACAGGAGCTCACCCCATCAGCGGATTTGGACTGCCGAACTTCTGATCAACAAGTTTAGTGGTTTAACCAGCTGCAAGGTTCAGTACAGTGAATCACTTTGTACTCCCTAGAATGTGGTGGGGTTTTTACCCCTGTGCAGAGACCCTATCAGAATGTTCTAGAGGTGATAGAGGGCATCCCCCTCCTCTGCATGTGCTGCACGTGTCCATAGAGGAAAGGTAGGACAGGATCGAGGGAAGTAATATTACCACTCCATTCTACTATGATCATGCCTCACCTGGAATACTGAAGGATATCGACAAGCTGGAAAGTGCCCAGTGAAAATGACCAAAATGGTCAGAGGCCTGGAAGCCAACCCCTTATGAGGAATGGCTAAAGGAGCTGGGTATGTTTAGCTTAGAGAGGAGAAGTTTACACTGGGACACAGTATATTTGAAAGGATCTTGTATTGAGGAGTGGCAAGCTTGTTTTCTCCTGTTCTGTGACTAAGACATGGAGCAACAGATTCAAACTACCGCAAAAGATTTTGTATCTAAACATAAGAAAAATAACATCCTGATGGTAAGAGCTGTTTGGGGTATATTAGAAAATCTCTAAATAGACCCTTGCCTAGATTCTGGAAACCTACCTCAGCTCGTTGGAAGCTGTAAACCATTTTATGTTTTAATCGCCTTTTAGCTTAACTTATAATATTTTATCAAGTGGTTAAATGTGTTTGACATGTTATATTATGTTTATGTTTTAATTTTGTTCTTCTTTGATCCATCTTATATAGTCTTAGGTTGTCTTATTGTATTTGATTTGATTTAATACTTGTCTGTTTTGGCATTGAATGTTTGCCAATTTGTTATATTGCTGGAAAGTGCCCTGAGTTCCCTTGGGGAGATAGGGTGCGTTATAAATATATTATTATTATTATTATTATTATTATTATTATTATTATTATTATTTGAAACACTACAAGATGAGTCCACAGCAAACAAGGTCACTCTGCTGGCTGTTGTATTGGATCACACGTCAGACACTTCCCAAGTGTCTAGGACTGTGTGATGTATTGGCGAATAATGCATGCAGATCCCAGTAAGGTGGCCTTTTGCAGCTGGCAGCTGGTAATTTTGTCAGCGCCGATTGTGTTTAAGTGCAGGCCAAGGTCTTAGGCACTGCACCCAGTGTGCCGATCACCACTGGGACCACCTTGACTGGCTTGTGCCAGAGTCTTTGCAGTTCGGTTTTTAAATCCTCACATCGTGTCAGCTTTTCTAGTTGTTTCTCTTCAATCCTGCTGTCACCTGGGATTGCAACATTGACAATCCATACTTTGTTTTTTAACACGATTGTGAGGTCAGGAGTATTGTGCTCAGACCCAAAACTCTGTCAGTCTGAATTCGGAAGTCCCAGAGTAGTTTGAGGAGATAGGGTGGGTTATAAATAAATAAATAAATAAATAAATAAATATTTTACTGACACAAAAGCATAGTATGTCACAGCAAACGAGATCTATATGCTGGATTTCGTATCACAAAATCACAACTTTAACACTTCCCAAGCGTCTAGGACTGTGTGATGTATTTTCGGATGATGCGTACAGATCCAAGTAAGGTGGCCTTTTGTAGTTGACAGATCGTGATTTTGTCGATGTTTGTTGTTTCCAAATGCCAGCTGAGATCTGTTGGCACGGTACCCAGTGCACCAATGACCACTGGGACCACCTGTACTGGTTTATGCCAGATCCGTTGCAGTTCGATTTTGAGGTCTTGATGGCAGCTGAGGTTTTCCTGTTGTTTGTCCTCAATGCAGCTGTCACCCAATATGGCGACATCAATTATCCAGACTTTTTTTCCTTTCCACAATCATGATGTCTGGTGTATTGTGTTCCAACACTTTGTCAGTCTGGATTCGAAAGTCCCACAGTATTTTTGCATTGTAATATGACCAGGACCAACTTTGTCGAAATCTCAGTGTCTGGCATAGTCCTGACCTGGTGATCTAGTTACTAACATTCCAGCAATATGCACTATTCATTTTGGCAGCATTATACTGATCTGGACTATAGAAATGCAATGCAAGATTGATTACAGCAGTGTTTCTCAACCTTCCTAATGCCGCGACCCCTTAATACAGTTCCTCATGTTGTGGTGACCCCCAACGATAACATTATTTTCATTGCTACATCATAACTGTAATTTTGCTACTGTTATGAATCATGATGTAAATATCTGATATGCAGGATGTGTTTTCATTCAGTGCACCAAATTTGACACAAATACCCGATACGCAAAAATTTGAACAGTAGTAGGGTTGGGAAGGGGATTGATTTTGTCATTTGGGAGTTGTAGTTTCTGGGATTTATAGTTAACCTACAATCAAAGAGCATTCTGAACTCCACTAACAATGGAATTGAACTAATCTTGGCACACAGAACTCCCATGACCAACAGAAAATACTGGAAGGGTATGGTGGGCATTGACCTTGAGTTTTGGAGTTATCGTTCACCTACATCCAGAGAGCACTATGGACTCAAACAGTGATGAATCCGGACCAAACTTAGCACAAATACTCAATATGCCCAAATGTGAACACTAGTGAAGTTCACCTACAATCAAAGACCATTCTGAACCAGGTTGAGAAACACTGGATGACAGGTCTGTAGAACAGGGATTTTCACCCTGTGTTCTAGTCACTGTGAAGTGTCTCAAAAACCAACTAAATGAGAAGCTCAGTTAATTTGTCTTCACTGAAATAAAGTGTAGTATGTGTTATTGTAGTAATGTATGGTTACAAGAGAAAGTACTAGGCTATAATTTTGGCAGCAAGACCCATTCATTATCTCATAAAATACATGTCCAAAAACATATTCCAGAATCCTCTGCAACAAGCTAGAATTCAGTGGCAAAACTCCAAATGTTTTTGGTGAATGGACATAATATAAAATCCCTGAAAATACTATGACCTAGATAAGTGGGTATGGCATTTCAAAATAAATGCACCAGATTACAGGGGAAGAAACATTTCAAGTTGGCTCATTCCCCTTTCCCAAGCTCTCCCAAAAGCAGACAATATTCTCAACACTAGAAAATGCTCAAGTACACTCTTACTGCTTTGATATATGTAAAAGGAGAAGCAACCTAAAAACCATAGGACAATCAAGAATTAGTGGCCTTTAGTGACTACAGCATTGGAAAGCATAGAATTATTTGCTACTTTAATGCAATATATTGAACATTATAACCTGTAGTCCTAATATATGGTCATGCTTATAGCAAAGGTCACCCCCTCCACATTTGCAGAGGTTAGAGGTGCAACTCTCCCTCAAAAGTGAAAACCACAGATATGTCAGTGGGTAGGAATGGGTAGCCATTCTATGGTCCCCTGAGGGGGGAAAAGGAGCCAGTCCTGCATGCCACTTTACTTACCCAGCAGAATCTGGCTCCTTTTCCTCTTTTTCCATGGCATGCATCTCTTTTAACATAGCAAAGAAAGGAAGAGGGGGCCAGTGACACAAGATAACCTGGCAAGGAAAGAGGAATCAGAACCCTGAGGATCTGGTTTCTCCTCCTGCTTCCATGTGCTGCAGGTCTGTTTTGTCTGGACTTTTTTTCCTTTGCGCAGGCAGAACAGAGATATATAAGCACAGAGAAAGAGGAAGAGAAGCGAGATCTGCCATGTCAATGCCTTGTATTATCTATATGCTGCAAGTCTTTATTCTGCCCAGGAAAGACACAGGTGGAACATAGACTCACAGCATCCATGCCTTACAAACAGCTGCCTTGCTCACCAACTTGAGGAGGCAGCGAGTTTCAAACTCTCAAATAATCAAAACTGCAAGTGTGAAAACCATGAAAGTGGATTGCCAACTGTTCTCTTTGTTTAGCAACTTACCATAATTAGAAAACTTTATAATAAAAGAAATGCTACTATTCAGAAGCTAGTAAAGGAAAAATAGGGGGTTTCTTGGCAGAATTTTTTCAGAGCTTGCTTTCCCGTGAAGCTGAGAGAATGTGATATGCACAAAGCCACCCAATAGGTTTCCATGGCCAAGTACCAATTTGAACCTTGGTCTCCCAATGTCCTAGTCCAATGCTCAAACTACTGTACTACAATTTGTTTCAAAAATATAAACACAATTTGAAATTGCTATACCTCTGCAACCACGAATCACCCATGAACGAATTTCTTTCTATTTGAAAGTGTGGGACATAGAGTTTGAATAATTCCCACTAGATGCCTCTCTCAGTGGACAAACACCACGTAGGCTCAGTCATTCGCAAGATGGCAACCCTATACATAAGGCCTAATTAGATATTCTCCTTTTACAGAGTAATTTTTTTAGTTTTGTTTCTGTCTCAAAACTGTCTGTAAAACTTGATAACTGGTTAAACTGTAACTTTTTATGTAATTGTAACATGTTGCCATTGTGAAATATACTGCTTTGAAATTGGATCCATCCTTCTGAAACACTTTGTATTCTCTCTCATTTAAAGTTTACTTCTTAATATAGCTAAATATTAGCTAAAGCCTCAACAAAGACTTAGGCTGATGAACCATATGATACAAGACCTCACTACCTCTGAGGATGCTTGCCATAGATGCAGGCGAAACGTCAGGTGAGAATGTCTCTAGAACATGGCCATAAAGCCCGAAAAAACCTACCACAACCCAGTGATTCCGGCCATGAAAGCCTTTGACAATACAAGACTGAAGATTTTGCCAGAAGATTGGCACCTTGTGAAGTGATATGATATGAGTAGGGCACTTAGGAGCCCCCGGTGGCGCAATGAGTTAAACCCTTGTGCTGGCAGGACTGCTGACCAAAAGGTCGGTGGTTCGAATCCAGGGAGCAGGGTGAGCTCCTGACTGTCAGCTCCAGCTTCTCATGCAATGACATGAGAGAAGTCTCCCACAGGATGGTAAAACATCTGGGTGCCCCCTGGGCAACGTCCTTGCAGACGGCCAATTATCTCACACCACTTGCAGTTGCTCAAGTTGCTCCTGACAAAAAAAAGGAGCTATGTGTGGTGAAAATAATGTTTATATAATATCTATAAAATAGTCCCATAAAAAGGATCATTGTTGCCACTAGAGAAATAACAAAAGCTATTTGCCTTAGGGGGGCTTTGTCTGGAAAAAGTGATACAAAAATAGTTTAAATAAATATCCATGGAGTAATCTGAATGCCATGTGCCAGGTCTGACACCTGTTTGTTTGATATAAGAGAAATTGTTCCTTTCCCCTAAAACTGAGTAATGGAAAATATATAACATGTGAAAGTTATTAATAGAATTGTTTCAGTCTGTTCCCCTCTTTTACTTTTTTCTTTTGGCTTTTGTCTACTCATGGCTTAAAACTCACTGTTACAGTACTTGTTCATTGTGGATTAAAAAAAATGTTTGAGAACCTTATAAAGCTTATCAAAAGCACCACATTTCCCAAATGACATGTTGTACCATTTTGTTATTTCTACAGATTGCAACATATTGGTTTATTGTTGTGATAGTTTAGTGTTTTTGATAGTGACTCTCCTTATAATTCTTCAAAATCCTTGGGTGAGGTAAAAATGTGGAAATGCTGGTAAAAACCATGGCCTTGGAAGCATTTTGTTGTTTGTTGTGCTTTGTAAAAGCAGTTCAACATTACACATTGTTTCCCTTGCTAGGAATGTAGAAATCTAGCTGAGCCTCTGAGTTATTTTAAGAGACCAGATTAGATTTTGCCAGAATTGTAGATTTTCTCTTTAGGTAGATTGTTCAACACTACCACATGATCAGATTGACAGGTCCTTATGCTCATACTTTCATGCTAGCAAACCCTTTTATGGTCTCAATTGATAGGAGCAGTGTTGATTAATCCAATGTTGTCCCTCATTTTTAGCCACTTTTTAAAATATCCTACTTTATTGCTTCTCCCACCTTCCCCTTTTGTATTCAACAGACTTCAGTTGCTGCAAACTGAGGCTCTATTTATATTGCCATATAATGCAGTTTCATAATGCAATTTAACTGAATTAAATTGCATTATATGGCAGCGTAATTTGTCTGGATTTCAGCAAAGGATATGATATGGCCCCCCATAATATTTTGATGAGGAAACTGACTAAACATGAAATAGGCTTTTGCGCAGCAGGTTAACAAGCAGTTGCAATAAATCTTGTCAACTGAAAGGTTGACAGTTCGAAGCCTGGGTCAGGGTGAGCTCCTGTCCTTTAGCCCAGTTTCTGTCTACCTTGCAATTTTGAAAACAGCAATGTGAGTAGATGAATAGGTAGTGCTTAAGCGGGGAGGTATTTAAGGCACCCATTAGGAAATGCCAGAAAAATGCCGGCGATTCAATCAAGGAGGAAGTTTACAAACAAAGTTCTTCGGCAAGAAAAGTGGATTGACAGTACACACACACACACACCGTGGCTGGAACCTAGCATGGCCTTCAAGATGCCAAAGATGGGAAAGTCTATATATACTTCTATCTGTGTACAGTTGTCTGTCTTGTTAGTGTACAAAGGCATTGAATGTTTGCCCTGTATGTGTTCTGTGATCCGCTCTGAGTCCCCTTCGGGGTGAGAAAGGCAGAATATAAATACTGTAAATAAATAAATAAATAGGTAGAAACGCCATCAAATGGGTCAATAATTGATTAGAAAACCATTCTAAAGGAGTTGTCATTCATGGCCACACTTCAAATGGAAAGGAGGCCTCAAGTGAAGTGCCTCAGAGGTCTATTCTAAAACATAATCTTTAACAGTGTTATCAGTGATTTTGTTTATTCAGGACTAGAATGGATTGCTAACACATAAGGAAGATGGGAACGCAGAAACAGAATTCAGAGGGACCCGAATAAACTGGAAAATTGGACAGAAACTAATGAAGTGAAATGCATGAGAGACAAATGCAAAAATTGATATTTAGTCTTTTCTAATTGGAACACACTTTAAGTTATCATTGATTTGTAATTTATATTTATGAAATATTATAGCACTTGTAAGCATTACAACAGCAAAGTACGCATTCTGTGTGACTTCAGTTCATTATGTACACAGTTAATCTGTAGTTATCTTTGCCCATGTAGTTAATATGATGCTTTAATAACCATCCATATTGTTGTTTTTTGCATCTTGCAGACTTTAGTATTTTTTAGTAATTTGTGTGCACTGTTTCAGGAGCCATGGTTTGGGAAAACGTTATCTGTACTGTGATATCCATGAAACTCACTAATAAATACTTTATTAAAATGTTAGAAATTTAGGTTGTCTGCATTTCTAAATAAGATTCATACGTGTATGTATATTCTATGTCTTCCTTTCTTATTGCTGTGCAAACAATATTCTTTTTAAGCCATCTGTTTAACAGATCATATTGTTGTGTGATAGTTTTCCATTATGAGGGTGCGTTTTTGTTTTTTTACAGAATGTTTTGCCTCTAGGGACAGAAGTGGATATTGTTGAAGCCAGGCATACAGTGAGTCAGAGCACAGGAGATTAAATAACAGATTTGTATAAACACTGATAAAAGATAAGTTTCAAATAGAATAGTTTTGCTCTCTAAAATACTTTGAAAAAACAAAGTGTGGACATTGTGAGATGTAACAATTTAATAAAGATTTGAAAATGGAGAGGGTTTTGGGATTAAAAAAAGAAACAAATGGAAATACAACTACAGTGTAAATACTACTTCACAGAATGTGGTAAGGAGTCAAAAGTTAATGAATTGATACCAGACAAACTGTTTCTATAGCAGAATAAAAGAGATAGAGATACACTATTTTTTCTTATACCATTATGTATATTTAGTAAAAAAAATATATGATTCAAGTGTGTAAGAATAATTATGAGCTGGTTATTTAAAATACGGTGGGATCATTGTTTCATTTAATTTTGAAATTCTTTTGCCACACAACCCCTGCAAAAAAAGAGGTGGCACAACAGAAGTGGGTGAATTGTGGGCAAATTTGATTAATGTTACCTAATTAAACTTCATAACTTTGTAACTTAAAGGTAATATTAAGGTTTGTAATGAACTTGTGTAATTAACTTTGTAAGGGTAAAGCTGAGGTAGTGACGTTTTGGCCTACCCCATGGCTACTAAAGGAAACACAACGAAGAATTCTATCCCAAGAATGTATTGATGGCATATTATCTCATTCCTAGGCCATTTTCATTCGCCCTCACTTCCTTTATTTACACTGTGTATGAGAATTTCCATTCCTGGCTTACATCCAAAAATGGGTGCTTTGGGTGTGCACCAAAATCAAATCTCTTGCTGGTTTTGGGTATAACTATTTAATAGACCGCACCTCCCAATTTGTCCTGTTAAAATGGTATAGAGTAGGCAAAAAAACCCCTAGAACATGGGAGGGGAAATTCCTACCCGTTAATACTGTTAATGGGCAGGAGAGTGGGTCGCCGGTCATCAGCAGATTGAGGAAGAGGGCGGAATGCTGGCTGTAGCTCCGCACCCCCCCTCCCCCCAAAGCCTCTTCCACAGAGGAAGTGGCAAAATCCTTCCCACCCCCAGTTGCACAGGGGTCAGGAAGTCTGTATTCACTACAAATTCACTTATTTTTACCTTCCTTAAGCAACATAAATAACGTTATCTAGCATGATTAGTTAAATATTTAAACACATTAAACTGTATGTGGCAAATATTTTTTTATATTTGTATCAATCTAAAAAGAATATACGTCCATCATATTTAAGAAAACACATACATGAAAGAACATACATATTCCTCTGTTACTGGATTTTCTTTGTGATTTGGCTTTGAAGACTATCACGACAACTAGGCACTACTAACAAACATATATCTTTAAGTGCATGATGTAAAAACTGTAACAAGACAAGCAGGGCCGTAGCCAGAAAAAAATTTCGGGGAGGGTTGACAATTTTGGGGGGGGGGTTAAAATTTTTGGGGAGGGTTGAAATTTTTTTGGGGGGGTTGAAACCTGCCTCCTAGCTCATGCTGAAGCAAAGAGCACAGCAGGGGGCAGAGCAGACTTCAATAGCCTGCAGCTCCGCCCCTGTCAACCACCTCCACCAAGTCTGGCCTCCTTAATGAGAGCATTCAACACACACACACACAACTTGGTTGCTTCACTACATCGGCTATTGCTGCAAGTAGTGACAGTGTGAATAAATTGTCAATATTTGCTTGAGATAGTGCTGGCAGTTCTGGAGGGACTCTTAATTTTTTGCATCTCATAGACTTAGCATGGGGATTTGGTTAACCAGTTAAAATTCATGAGTAAACTAGGTTTTTAAAAAAAATCTGAAACATTTTGGGGGGGGGGGTTGAACCCCTAAAACCACCCCCTCGCTACAGGCCTGAAGACAAGCTTAGCTATGTACAGTACACTTGGAGCAGGGGTCCACAAACTTTTTAAGCAGAGGGCCAGATTACAGTCCCTCAAACTGTTGGAGGGCTGGATTATAATTTGAAAAATAAAACATGAATTCCTGTGCATGCTGCACATGTCTTATTTGTAGTGTAATAAACACTTAAAAACAATACAATAATTAAAATGGGGAACAATGTTAACAAATATAAACTTATTAGTATTTCAATGGGAAATGTGGGCCTGCTTTTGGCTGATGAGATAGGATTGTTGTTGTTGTTATGGCTTTCAAGTCGTTTCAGACTTAGGTTGACCCTGAGCAAGGGCCGGGTAAATGACCTTGGAGGGCCGCATCCGGCCCCCGGGCCTTAGTTTGAGGACCCCTGACTTGGAGTTTCTTGATTCCCATAAAATAGAAAATACGTTACGTAGTATATGATGGCCAACCTTTTATTTTCCCCAGATAGCAGTGATGGTGCTGTTCATACTTTTGTTCTTTGTGAAATTCAAATTCTTGATGGCATGTGGCCTTTTGGTATAAGCTGTATCCGCCATAATGAAAAGATTGGCATAATTAGAAACAGGAGATGACTGTGGGTGTAAGTGGCATTTTCCTCATGAAATACTTGCACAGTAGTGAACAGCACTCAACTATTGTCATTGTTTCTCTGGTCTTGAGAGAAATCAGAAAAATACACTATAAAAGGGGTGTGTGTCTGTAATAACTGGATTACTGTATGGTGGGTACAGTAGGAGGAGGGAGCTCTCTGTGAATGTTTTAGTTACATTACATTTCTTTTGCCAGGAACACAGCTGCTGTGTCCAACAAGCATTTAAATGATTTGGATTTTATATGAATAAGATCACTTTTTTGGCGTTAGCTAGTTTTCTCTCTCTCTCTTGAGAACTCTTAGCTTGAAATCAGTAGTGTACAAAAAGAATCTTGCATTGAACTGTTAGGCTGTATTCAGTGAGAAACAAAAATCCCTTCTATTCAAACTGTTCAACGTAACTATAAGAAATCGATAACAGTTATATGTATTCATTTGTAAAGCGCATTCAGTCAAAAGAGGAGTTGTCATTGATACTATTACTTACTAATGAGAGTTTGATAAGGATTAAGCATAATTCCATCTGTGGACATATGTTTTATTCTGAGCATTGGGGATCAGAAAAGAGGGGACAGGTCAAGCTTTAGAACAAGCAATTTGAGGGCTGGAAGGAGCGAAAGTTCACTCATGGTAATACAGTATATCTGAGTGAGAAGGGTAATGCGTTTTGTTGTATATTCGTTCAGTCGCTTCCAACTCTTTGTGACCTCATGGACACGCCCTTGTTACATCTTGAATAGATTACTGCAACACACTCTATATGGGGCTGCCTTTGAAGACTGTTCGGAAACTCCAGTTAGTCCAACGGGTGGCAGCCAGATTACTAACTGGAGCGATATACAGGGAACATACCACCCCCCTGTTGTGTCAGCTCCACTGGCTGCTGGTCCATTTCCAAGAACAATTCAAAGTGCTGGTCTTGTCCTATATGGTTCCGGCCCAGCTTACTTGTCCAAGCGTATTTCCCCCTATGTCCTGCCTCAGAATTTAAGATCATCCAGGGAGGCCCTGCTCTCAATCCCGCCTTCCTCACAAACGTGTTTGGTGGGGACAAAAGACAGGACCTTCTCGGTGGTGACCCCCTGCCTGTGGAACACCCTCCCCAGTGAAATTAGGTGACCTCCATCCCTAATGTGTAATGTTGCACTATATTGTGTATGTATTCTGTATGTGTTGGCATTGAATTGTTGCCAATGTAAGCTGCCCTGAGTCCCCCTCTGGGGGTTGAGAAGGACGGGGTACAAATATTTGAAATAAATAAATAAATAAATAAATTTGTTCAAAGGTGTAATTTTGCTTCAACACGAATTTTGTGCAGTTTACTTCCCTGTACACATTCATTTCAAAGTAAGTTCCATTGAAATTAATGGTCTAAATCCATTCCTTGTAGGACTGACCAGTTGATTGCTAGAAATTACATAAGTATTGATTTATCAAGTTCCCATTGATTAATTTGGTCTAGTTTACCTCAACACTGTCTTAAATATTCTTAACCCAAAACATATTCTTATTTGTTTACTTTTTAATTTTTTTAAAAAAATATTGTGGCCTATGAAACTTTCAGCTAGACCATTTGATTGGCATCTTGGGTTTTTGATTTGTTGACATAAATTAAATTGAGTTTATTTGTGGCTTCTGTGAAAACCTAGATTTGTTTATGTAATAAGTATGGTTAAAGGGGAAAAGTACGGGTTTCATTTTGAAGTTAGTGTTATACCTCCATAATATTTCTTGCAGTTGAATCGATAGTGTGAATTTGTATCAACCAGAGATTTTATGTGCTGTCCTTGAATAATGAAACAACAGCTGGAATCTAACACAACAGAGTGACATTCCCCCCAAAATTTTGCATGGTGGCATGTTTTAGTGTAGGCATGAGCAAACTTTGGCCCTCCAGGTGTTTTGGACTCCAACTCCCACAATAGCGGCTGTTAGGAATTGTGGGAGCTGGAATCCAAAACATCTGGAGGGCTAAAGTTTGCCCATGTCTGTCCTAGTATTATTTAGAATCTAGATTGGAGCCATACTTTGTCTTTTTAAACTTTCATTGCTGTCCCAAGTTTCAGCAAGACACTTATCCTCAGAAAATTCTTTTTGAACCTGAAATTGTGCCATTCTTTCTTTCCCCTACTCATCTTCTCCAAGAAAAGAAGGCTTCCATTCTTCCTGTTTTCTCTCCATTGGACTAAAGTAAACATTATAATGTTATGCATTTCCCTTGCTGAATTTATAATGTTTTTGTTTTGAAGTGTTGTTCTTACCTTGTATTTCACTATGATATCACCTCTTAATTGGAACAATGCTATTGTGATCTACAAGTTTTAAGTTGCATGCTGATGTCATTTTTACATCCTGTTTTTCACCTGAATTAGTTCGTTTTTAAAGTTATTCTATTAACTACCATGATTGCAGTATGAGGGTTTTTTTGGGCTGGGCTTAATTATTTTTTACTGTAACCATTTGAATTATTTACCTCTATAGCTGAAGTGTGCCTGTCATATAACTCTGTATCTTATTGGAAGTTTAATTTCTTGAATTTCAACTATAAACAAGTATTTATGCTAGTTTTAGACTTAACATAAAAGAGTAGAATCATGTTGCAGTCTTCAGATAATGGAAATTTCTGTAAATTCCTCCTAATTTATCATTTTAACCTTCTAAATATACTTTCACTATGCAATGTTGTATTTTAAACTTCTAATGTATGAGTGCTGTCAGGATTTGAAAAAGCAACTGCATATTCTACAGACATTTTCATGTGTGTCCCATTTTCATAGCTTTGGCATTTCTGTCTGTCGACTCCAAGGCTCTGTCTGGATTTGGCTTTACATCGTACAATGTACTTATTGTTTTCCATCCTACAGTGTGTAATTTGCATAGTTTTATTCACTGTTACAGTGGAAGCAAAATACTTCTAATGAATACTTTTCTATTGTTGGATTTCACAGAATTGGAGGGCCAAATTTATGAGAATAAATGTAAAAAACTCTTTAATATCATAAAAGAGATGAAAATTCAACTGGTGATTTTTTTTAGGGAGTGAGGTTTCAGTGGTCAGGGGAAGCAAATGTGTGAACACTAGAGTTTAACTTTCAGTTTCTGATGAAATACTGTATAAACTGACAGCATGTTTAAGTCGATGGCAAATTTTGAGACCAAAATTATAGATTTTGGTATGAGCCTGGAATAAGTCAAGGGTCATTCTGCAAAGAGAGAAAAGTAGCAGCACTGTATCTAGAGGCCTGCCACTATTTTTCCACCTATGCATTAAAAAAGGTCTTTCACCCATGGTACCACAGAACTGGAAAGGGCCTCAATCTTCTCTATCTATCTATCTATCTATCTATCTATCTATCTATCTATCTATATATCTATCATCTATCTATCTATCTATCTCCATCCATAATAAAGTTAAAATATATATGTGCAGGTTATAGTGAGTGCCATGATGCACAAACCGTGCCAGTGTCCTCCAAAAATGCTACACTGCCCACCATCCAAGTGAAGGCTTTCCTACGGGGACAATTCTATCCTAGTTTTTACGTGTTCCTTCACCACAGGCATCCCAGTGTTTCTTACTCTCCCCATTAGTGTGGAATTTGCATGATCTCACCCACTGCCACTTGCTTAACCCTTTTGTACCTTTTCCTATGGCACACAACAAACAGAGAGGAATTGATCAGCAACTGAACATACTGGAGGGGTTTGTGGCACTGACGCATGATGATGGAATTTATAGTTCACCCTGCCTCAAGACAAAATGCTGTGACCCCCACTGACAATGGACCTGGACCACACTTGGCACTCAGAACCCCCATGACCAATGCAAAAAACTGGAGATGTTTGGGAGGAATTCATCTTGATTTATAGGAGCTGTAGGTACTGGGATTTATAGTTCACCTGCAAACAATTAGCACTCCCCACCAATGAGGGACCTGCAACTGACTTGGCACATAGAACCCTCATGGCCTATAAAAATACTGGTGGTCTTTGGGTGGATTTATAGGAGTTGTAGTTCACTTACATCTGGAGACATTGACCCCGCCGACAATCAGGACCAAACTTGGAACACAGAACCTCCATGACCAACCGAACATAACTGGAGGGGGTTGAGGGGAACCGGCCTTCATTTCTGGGAGTTGTAGTTCACCTACATCCGGAGACACATGATCCCCACTGACAATAGATTGAGACCAAACTTGGCACACAGAACCCCCACGACCAGCTGAACATCCTGGAGGGATTTGAGGGGACTGACTCATCATGGTTGGAGTTGTAGTTTACCCTGCAGCCAGAGAGCACACAGACCCCTCTAATGATGCATCTAGAGCAAACTTGCCCATCAACTTTACTAATGTAGTTTCAGGGGGTTAACCTGGCATGATATGAGTTATAGTTCACCCACAACCTTATGCATCTTGTAAAATAAAAAAAATGACTTGTTCAAATAACCCAGACAATGCCAGAAACCCAAGTTAGTACTGTATAAAATTCAAAGATGAAATGCCTTGCTTCTTATTTCAATGGTAGTTGTGGCTTCGCTTGGCAATAATGACACCAACAACATTTTGGGGGATAAATATGCCACAGCTTTTATTGGTTACAGCTGAAGAAGTTTGGCCTCAAAACATGTCTGGATCCATGCATTGATCAAACTGTATGATAATGTATGAAACGGATAATGAGAACGTAACCAAACACCCAGCCTGTCAGTTGTTACAAAATTAAAGATGCAATACAGGTTCAAATATAACCAAAACAAAAACCCAGCTGCAGATCCTGAATAATTTAGGAGGGAGGAAGGGGCTGAAAGTCCCAGACTGATGGCTAAAGAGAGAGTTGTAGCCAGGGTTCAGAAAAGACTGAAACCTTTGCTTTTGACTTCTATGGTTCCTCCTGCCAGCTGCCAGGGAAACCTGATGGGCTTGTTTTCTCAGAGCCCATAGAAACCTCACAGGTTTGTGGGAGGTAGAGAAAATGGTGCCTGAGTTCCTATGCAGATGGCTCCCCTGGTTAGTCAGGGAATACTCTTAGGACAGCTTTCTCCAAACAGGCAGTTCCCCGATGTGTTGAACTTTAGCAGTCCTAGGCAGCAGTCCTATTACAGATTGAGCGATCCTTATCCAGATTTTCAAAATACTTCATAATCTGAAATTGTGCACATGTGTCAGTGAAATAGTGATACCTTTGCTTTTCAATGATCTGGTGTACACAAACTTTTCTTCATGCACAAAATGTTTACATTTTTTAATAAAACATATAATTTCAGGCTGTGTATATAAAATGAAATATTTTGTGTTTAGACTTGGCTCCATCTACAAGATTGTGTTCATAAATGCAAAAATCTAAAATGCTACTAGTCCCAAGCATTTTGGATAAAGGATATTCAACCTATATGTGTTTGTAATTCATATGAGGGGAAAATCCAGATGGGAGGAATCTCACTTTAAGAAAAAATGAAATTTTGAAGGAGAAAATAATAAAATAATAATGAAATTCCCCTCTAACACAACAGTGACAACCTCTATGACATTCTCAATACATCCTATGGTCTGGCCCCACACTAATGGCTTGATACATAAGTGTTATAAATTGCCAAATTAAATTATTCCAATTATTATTTATGATTGTGAATTCATTTTCCAGTTCCCAATGTTTAGCTTAATCAAATTAATTAACTTTAACAAATTAATTAATTTATTAAATACTAAAACCTAATATTTCAAGTCCTAGTTTGTGTGAAATCCTTTGCTGCAAACCTGTGAATTCAAAATATTAAACTAGAATTCTTTGAATACTCACACGATCACATTATCATTGCCATAAGAAAGAAGGGATAATTTCATTAATAATAATAATAATAATAATAATAATAATAATAATAATGACAATTTTATTTATATCTCACCCCCTCTCCAAAAGGACCCCGGGGCGACTTACAACAGATAAATATAAAATCAGGCAAGAATAAAACATGACACATAATACATAACAAAATCAAAAAAACATTACAAACTAAAACTGACAATATCATAATATACACACACCGATTAAATTTAGCAGGATTTAAAATGTATTGTGCACCAGGGCAAAACCAGTTCACACCAGTTGGTGTTTGTACAATTATAAAAGGCATCATCATAATAAATCATAGTTAATCATTTCTGAATGTCTGCTTCCACATCCATCTTTTCGGTTCCTTCCTCAGGGTGACTAGAGAGGGTGCCTGTGATTTCTTTGGCAATGGCATTTCAGAGCCAGGGCACCACCACTGAGAAGGCCCTTTCCTGCGTTCCCACCAACCACGCTTATGAGGGTGATGTGACCATGAGAAGGGTGTCCCTGTAAAACCTTAAGGACCGAATGGGTTCATGGGGGAGACGCGGTCATGCAAATAGGCTGGACCCAAACCGTAAAGGGCTTTATAGGAAATTACCTGCACTTTGAATTAGGCCTGCAAACACATAGGCAGCCAATGGAACTGCTTCAACAGGGTAGTGGAATGCTCCCTGTAGTCAGCCACCATTAGAAATCTGGCTGCTGCTCTTTGCACTAATTGTAGTTTTCAAACCGTCTTCATAGGCAGCTCCACGTAGAGTGAATTACAGTAATCCATCTGAGATGTAACAGGCGTGGACCACTGTTGCCAGTTCATAATTTAACTTTGAGGGATGAAAATGAGAATATTCCTTCTTTTGACTACAGCTTCCCTAATCCCACAGCCAGCTTGGCCACCAATAATGTTTTCAAGCCTTGGGTGAGCCATAAATAATGCTGCCTTCTCTCCCATCCCATCTTGCCAGTCCTTCCAACAGCTGCTCCATGTTATGCAGTTGAACTCATGTTTGTGATAGCTGAGAAATAATGATTTCTTTGCTCTTTGTTGTGTGAAACAGGTGAGCATGATAGTCTACCTCTGATTTAGACTTAGCCATTATGGGGAAAGTCCAGCCTATATGTAGCTGGCTTATGCCATCAGACAGCTTTATAGGAAGTTCCTTGCCAACAAAACAACAAAGCAATAAAACCACTTCTATTGCTCTGCTGTTTTTGATCTTGGTAAGCTTTTAAATAATATTAATTAAAGCTGATGGACTCCCTTTAACATATAAAAAGAGGCAGAGAAGTAATAGCTAACAGAACTTACCTCTTAATTTAATTTCGCATTTTATATGATCTAAAATGCAAATCATGTCAATTGTGTTGGGATCTGTTAAATAGCTTATTTGTTTTCTTTTATAGCAGTTCGAGTGTACTGTTGCACATAAGACCATTAACTCAGAGCACATCTGGTTCAAATTTGACTTAACTAAGTCAAAGTTTTATTGTAAGATCCAAAGTGGTTTTTTGCAGGACATATTCCATGCTATGTATACAAGGAACAGCTGAAACAACAAACTGTATCCTTCAGCTGGGAGCTCTTATTAGAATGAATTAATATGAGCAGAAAGACCTCCCCTAAGTCTTTATCAGGCCTGTGAACAACTTTTCCTGGCAGAGCAGGCCATATTATTTCTAGAAATCAGATAGCTCAGAAAATGTTTTGTGGAGAAAGCCATTTATATTGGCTAAAGATTCTGCAAATATGCCTGAATAACACAAAGGTATCAGATCTCATATGACATTGGATGTTGAACAAGATCAGATCTGGTTAGTACTGATCTGTTCCTGCTTGGTATCCAATGTCATAAAAGAATCAGCTGTTGTATGATATGCATCAAAAGAAAGTATTCCTCTCCCATTTAAACCCTTTAAAGGTCATTGAGTTGCCATAAATCAGTAGGCATTTGAAGGCATGTACATACAAATAAAGAGGGGCCGCGGTGGCACAGCAGGTTAAACCGCTAAGCTGTAAAACTTGCTGACTGGAGGGTCAACGGTTCAAATCCACAGATGAGGTGAGCTCCTGCTGTCAGCTCCAGCTTCTACCAACCTAGCAATTCAAAAACATGCAAGTGTGATTAGATCAGTAGGTACTGCTTCTGCTGGAAGATAACAGTGTTCCATGTAGTAATGCTGGCCACATGACCTAGGAGGCGTCTATGGACAACACCGGCTCTTTGGCTTAGAAATGGATATGAGCACCATCCCCCAGAGTCGGACATGACTAGACTTCATGTCAAGGCGGAACCTTTACCTTTACTACACACAAATAATCTACAAATAATTGTAGCTTTGTGATAGAAGATAGCACTTTTTGACCAAGGTGGGTTAATTTTTAATTATTATTTAATAAAATAATACCTACTTCAGCACCCTTATTTTTCCCCAAAACTGTTTCTGAGGTTTGGAGACTTTGGGAGAAAGTGTGGATCATAGTGTATAGAGCTGCATATGAGTAGAAAGGATTGGTGAAAATCAGTGCCTTGTACTAGTGCTTTGTACTAGTGCAAAGTTACCATTACCTTCTCAAATGGCTATTATCAACAAAATGAAATAAACTCCTCACCTCCAGCAGCCCAGCTTATAAGAGCCAACTGGGATAGATTGATAAATCTGCTAGAGCAGTGTTTCTCAAACTCTTCTCCAGATGTTTTGAACTTCAGCTCCCACATTTCCTAACAGTTGGTAAGCTGGCTGGGACTTCTAGGAGTTGAAGTCCAAAACACCTGGAGGAGCAGAGTTTGAGGAACACTTTACATATAGAATCATAGAATCATAGAATCAAAGAGTTGGAAGAGACCTCATGGGCCATCCAGTCCAACCCCCTGCCAAGAAGCAGGAATATTGCATTCAAATCACCCCTGACAAATGGCCATCCAGCCTCTGTTTAAAAGCTTCCAAAGAAGGAGCCTCCACCACACTCCGGGGCAGAGAGTTCCACTGCTGAACGGCTCTCACAGTCAGGAAGTTCTTCCTAATGTTCAGATGGAATCTCCTCTCTTGTAGTTTGAAGCCATTGTTCCGCGTCCTAGTCTCCAAGGAAGCAGAAAACAAGCTTGCTCCCTCCTCCCTGTGGCTTCCTCTCACATATTTATACATGGCTATCATATCTCCTCTCAGCCTTCTCTTCTTCAGGCTAAACATGCCCAGTTCCCTAAGCCGCTCCTCATAGGGCTTGTTCTCCAGACCCTTGATCATTTTAGTCGCCCTCCTCTGGACACATTCCAGCTTGTCAATATCTCTCTTGAATTGTGGCGCCCAGAATTGGACACAATATTCCAGGTGTGGTCTAACCAAAGCAGAATAGAGGGGTAGCATTACTTCCTTAGATCTAGACACTATGCTCCTATTGATGCAGGCCAAAATCCCATTGGCTTTTTTTGCCGCCACGTCACATTGTTGGCTCATGTTTAACTTGTTGTCCACGAGGACTCCAAGATCTTTTTCACACGTACTGCTCTCGAGCCAGGCGTCACCCATTCTGTATCTTTGCATTTTGTTTTTTCTGCCAAAGTGGAGTATCTTGCATTTGTCGCTGTTGAACTTCATTTTGTTAGTTTTGGCCCATCTCTCTAATCTGTCAAGATCGTTTTGAATTCTGCTCCTGTCCTCTGGACTATTGGCTATCCCTCCCAATTTGGTGTCATCTGCAAACTTGATGATCATGCCTTCTAGCCCTTCATCTAAGTCATTAATAAAGATGTTGAACAGGACCGGGCCCAGGACGGAACCCTGCGGCACTCCACTTGTCACTTCTTTCCAAGATGAAGAGGAAGCATTAGTGAGCACTCTCTGTGTTCGTCCACTTAACCAATTACAGATCCACCTCACCGTAGTTTTGCCTAGCCCACATTGGACTAGTTTCCTTGCCAGAAGGTCATGGGGGACCTTGTCGAAGGCCTTACTGAAATCCAGGTACGCTACATCCACGGCATTCCCCGCATCTACCCAGCTTGTAGCTCTATCGAAGAAAGAGATCAGATTAGTCTGACATGACTTGTTTTTGATAAATCCATGTTGACTATTAGCGATGACTGCATTTGTTTCTAAGTGTTTGCAGACCACTTCCTTAACAATCTTTTCCAGAATCTTGCCCGGTATCGACGTGAGGCTGACCGGACGGTAGTTGTTTGGGTCGTCCTTTTTTCCCTTCTTGAAGATTGGGACCACATTGGCCCTCCTCCAATCTGCTGGAACTTCTCCCGTTCTCCAAGAACTCTCAAAGATGGTTGCCAATGGTTCCGAAATGACTTCCGCTAGTTCCTTCAATACTCTGGGGTGTAGTTGATCTGGCCCTGGGGACTTGAACTCATTAAGAGTGGCCAGGTATTCCTGGACGACTTCTTTCCCAATTTGGGGTTGGATGTCCTCCAAACCCTCATCCACTCCATCTTGCTGAGGTTGAAGACTCTCTTTTTGTGAGAAGACCGAGGCAAAGAAGGCATTAAGTAGTTCTGCCTTTTCCCTATCCCCTGTCAGCATTGCCCCATCTTCTCCTCGAAGAGGTCCTATCGCCTCCTTGTTTTTCCTTTTTCTACTGACATAAGAATAGAAGCCCTTTTTATTGTTTTTAATGTCCCTGGCAAGTCTGAGCTCGTTTTTTGCTTTAGCCTTGCGGACCTTTTCCCTACAGGTGTTGGCTATTTGTTTGAATTCTTCTTTGGTGATTTCTCCCTTTTTCCACTTCTTGTGCATGACTCTTTTGTGTCTTAGCACAGTTAGAAGTTCTTTGGACATCCATTCTGGCTTCTTTGCACTTGTCCTATTTTTTCTCTTTGTTGGCACAGTTTGCAATTGCGCCTTGAGTATTTCACTCTTGAGAAATTCCCATCCATCCGTAACTCCCTTGTCTTTTAGTATCTGTGTCCACGGAATGCTGCTCAGCGTTTCCTTCATTTTTTGGAAATCAGCTCTCCTAAAGTCCAAAATGCGGGTTTGACTTGTCTTAGTTTCGGCCTTCCTTTGTACCTCAAATTGCAGGAGCACATGGTCACTTGCCCCTAAGGATCCTACCACTTCGACCGCATCGATCAGGTCCTCCGCATTTGTTAAGATGAGATCAAGAGTAGTCAATCCCCTTGTTGCTTCTTCTACCTTCTGGACCATGAAATTGTCTGCAAGGCAAGTGAGGAATTTGTTGGACCTTGTACTCTTGGCCGAGTTTGTTTTCCAGCAAATATCGGGATAGTTGAAGTCGCCCATGACTACTACATCTCTTCTCTGTGCATGTTTGGTCAACTGTTGGCAGAAGACTTCATCAAGTTCTTCCTCCTGGCTTGGGGGTCTGTAGTAGACGCCTACAACGACATCTTTTTGAGTCCCAGTTCCCTTGATTCTTATCCAGATGATTTCAAGCTGGTTTCCCAGATTGCTGTCTTGAATCTCTTCTGCAGCATAAGAGTTTTTGACATATAAGGCTACTCCGCCTCCTCTCCCCTTTGTTCGGTCTCTGTGAAAGAGGTTATACCCCTCGATATCTACATTCCAGCGATAGGAGTCATCCCACCAGGTTTCAGTGATCCCTATGATATCATATTTGTGGTGTTGTGCTAAAAGTTGGAGTTCGTCTTGTTTATTTCCCATGCTCTGTGCATTAGTGTAAAGACATGTGAGCCCCTGAGATCTTCCCCTGAGCTGTTTAATTGGGATTATTGTGCTTTGGGTACTTGGTCCTTGTTGTGTTTGTGCAGCCCTCCGTTTAGCCTTCTGGCGATTCCCAGATATTGTGGGTAAAGTAGTGTTCGCAAGGCTGTTGTCCCCCTCCCCCGGTGGACCTAGTTTAAAGTGCGTCTAATGAGGTTTGCGAGTCTGTGAGCAAAAAGGTGTTTTCCTACTTGTGTGAGATGCACCCCATCCCTTGCCAGTAGGCCATCCTCCTGGAAAAGCAGGCCATGGTCGAGGAAGCCAAAGCGTTCCTCCTGACACCATTTTCTAAGCCAGTCATTGACCTGTACTATTTTTCTGGCTCTTGTGGGTCCGTGTCTTACAACAGGGAGGAGGGATGAAAAGACCACCTGTACATTACATTCTTTTAGCTTTGCTCCTAGAGCTCGAAAATCATTTGTGATCTTTTGAAACGTATGCCTTGCAGTGTCATTGGTTCCTACATGAATCAACATGAGGGGAGGACGGTGATAGGGCTTGAGGAGCCTGGTGAGCCTCTGAGTGATATGGTGTATTTTTGCCCCCGGTAGGCAGCATATTTCTCGAGCCATCCCATCTGGTCTGGAAATGACAGCTTCCGTTCCTCTAAGGAGGGAGTCGCCTACTACCAAGACCTGTTTACTTTCGGGAATGACAGGGCCCCTTTTGTGCATTGTAGTGTGTAGGTCTCCAGAAAAGTGATCCTGTTGGTGTGAATTGTGTAGGTGAAAAGTGTTGTCCTCCTCTTCGACATCCCTATATAATTGTAATTTCACATTTGATGCTAACTTTATTCTTTGTATGCTTGGAACTTTTTCCACTTCTTGAAGGAAGTAGCATTGGAGTAGACAAAACTGAGTGTTTTTTAATTTTGTCTTTTGATATTTTTAAAATATATATTTTTTGCTGGTACTAGCAAAACAACCGCTTCCTGTGTTTAGTCTTTGCCCTATAAAGCTTACAAGAGATGATATAGACACATTAAGTTTTTTTCCTGTCTACAGTTAGAGGGGAAAAAACTCCACTGTGTCCATATCATAGATGTGAATTGATGTCCCTTAGGTCAACCAGAAATTCTGCAATACTAATGCCAATGTAGTATTTCAGATTTCCAGAAGTCCTGTTTAGCCAAACAACCAATGGGATTTTTTTCTGTAGACTCATTTGCTGGATGGCAGCCTTCTATTTTGTTTCACTATTTCCTGTTTAATTGAGAAAGAAGCGACAAGCGGAGGATTGGCTAGGATTCTTTGTAGTGTAGCCAGTCATCTATTTACAGGAGAGAGAAAACACACCAAAATGACCACAGTCTCACTCTTGCTTCTTCATTGTGAATAGTGTAATGTTGCTTAAATAAACCTAATGTCATAGCAGAAGTTCCTTATTCCATTAATGAGTATAATGGGGTATCCTGTGTTCTGGTGGTTGCTTTCTGCGCAAGAGAAAGCCTTCAGCTGGGATTAATTTCGTATTCCTCATGAGAGTTCACATACAGAAAAGACCCTGTATCATTGAAACAAAGCTATTATACTGGTCCTTCCTTCCTGTGTTGGCCTTTTACTTTTTTAATAAGAAAGGACCCCGTTCTCTGTACCCTTCTTTATGAGGAGTCCAAAGTCGTCTTGTCATTGGCTTTTACTGTTTTGATAGAGGGGCTAGATTAATTATTGTCTTGGCAGTAACCTCATTAGTAGTTATCGCCTGACACTAGACAACAGTATTATTTATTTGGTTACTTACTTTCCTAAAATTGTACAGACTGCCTATTAATATATATTCCCCAAACCACTCAGGACAAAAATAAAATGAAATATACTATTAAAGTATAAAAGAGAAAAGGCAATGAAATGGATCTTTCTAGCAGAAGAAAAATAGATTAAAATAGAACACATAGAAACTAAGTCTAAATCAGGCATGGGCAAACCTTGGCCCTCCGTGTTTTTTGGTCTCCAGCTGAGGGGCAAATGAAGGGGCCCGAGGCTGTTAGGAATTGTGGGAGTTGGAGTGAGAGTCCAAAACACCTGGAGGGCTGAAGTTCGCCCATACCTGATCTAAATAACCTAATGCAGTGGTTCTCAACCTGTGGGGCCCCAGGCTTTTTGGCCTACAACTCCCAGAAATCCCAGGAACATACACACACAGAAAACAGAAACACCTCAAAAATGGAGTGCCCAGTTTTGTAGCATGGTGATAAGGAGCCATGGCTATGCCACTTTAAGGTTGTGGTACAGTGTTGTGGTACAGTGTTGATTGGAAAGTGATTTAGTGTATTGTGGTATCAGTAGAATTGCTTAATGTGGGTGGGAACTGATAGAGTTTGATTACATTGCTGCAGTGGTTCCCAACTTTTTTTTGACCAGGGACCACTTGACCAGCGACTACTTGACCAGGAACCTCTTTGACCAGGGACCACTCTCCAATGCTAGTACCAAATGGGTTATGAATCGGTTTTTGGTCAACTTTAGTTTTGGTTTGGATTGTTGGGGTGCTGATTGATAAAATTGCATTAGATAGACCACATCAGCTCTAGTTTCTGATACAGAATACATGCCATCCAGTAGTCACCATGTGCTTGCCCATAGAAAAGCATATTTAATAATCTAGAGCTGATGTAGTAGTAATCTTTCGTGGTAGTCAGCCTTTCCCCTCCCAATATCTCAATTGCCTTGGCACTATAAGAGGGTTTTGCGAGACCAGTCACGATTGTTGCCGCATGGTTTTGAGGCCACAGGCCATATTTTCGTTCTTGCAGACCACTGGTTGTCCACGTACAACTGGTTGTCCACGAACAATAGGTTGGGAACCACTGCATTACTGTGATAAGAAGTATTGGATTTTTAAAATACCACCATTTGTATATAAGTATATAATGATATCTTTGAGATGTTTTGTATTCACCTTTTACACATAGTCTGATGTGATTTCGTATATTTTTAATAATTTTGTGCATGAAACAAAACATGTGTATACTGAACCATCAGAAAGCAAAGGACATACTCTTCAACCACTCATGTAGGCATTTTTTAGATTTTGGACTATTTTGGATTTCTAAATTCGGATAAGGGATTTAGTGGACCTACTGTAATTGGTATAAGGAATTGGATTTAGGATATGTGGTTTTCCATAGTGAAAGAGATAAATGAAAATCTACAAACTGTTTAAAATCCTCTCATTGTTGCTCTATGTTTCACATGCAAAAGATACAATATAATGGATTAATTTCATTATCCCTAACACAACAGGTAAATTGAGAAATCTTATTTAGGACTAGCTCTACTCACCACATGTTGCTGTGGCCAACCTTCCCTCTTTCTCTCCTTCCTTCCTTCCTTCCTTCCTTCCTTCCTTCCTTCCTTTACTTTCTTTCTCCTCTTTCTTCCTTCCTTCTCCCACCTTTTCTTTCCCTTCCTCTTTCTCCCCTTTCTTCTTTCTCCATTTATTCTTGAACTGCAACTCCCAGCAGTCCTCCTGATCTATCTATCAACCTACCTATCTATCTCTATCTAATCTATCTATCTGGAGGATTGTTGGGAGCTGCAGTCCAGGAATAGGAAATTGGAAATATGCAGAGATTGGGATGCTCTCAAAGAGCCGCCGCAAACTAGCCTCCTGCGGGAGCAAACTGTGCCAGCACGTCCATGATGTCATGAGACTGCGCCTCTCTCTCCGCCCCTTTCTCCGCCTCTTTCTCCGTGCCAGAGTGGTTTTTCCTTTGCTAGGGCAGCATTGCCAGCGTACTCTCGTTGTTGACAGAATTCAATTTTGCGCATGGGTCGTAGTGTCTTTTTTGCTTTTTGGTCTTTTAAGTCCCTTCTCTTGTGTTTTTCAGTGTTTTTATGAGCGATGGTCACTCCTTGGCCTGATAGATATATTGTGTCCAAATTTCGTGTCAATTCGTGCAATGGTTTTTGCGTTATGTTAATCCCACAAATGAATATTACATTTTTATTTATATTGATGATTGGTCTTCTTGTTACTCTTCTAGAAAGCAGTGAATATTAAGACTTGTTTGGTTTCTGAGCCATCACAAGCAAGGGCAGGAGCAACTATGTAATACTTAATTTGGTTAAAGTTAGATTTTAAAAGACTATGAAGTTTTTAAAACAATGGTGGACCTTAGTATTATGCAGTGAGATTGCAATGCAGCACTATTTGTCACTATTTGCATTGTAAGTGCTGTGATGCTTTCCACAGTGAGAATGGCATGGGATGCTCTCAGGAATGCACACCAGCCTGCACACTCTCTGGCATCCCTCCGAGGAGATGGAATTGGATTCTCTCAAATTCCTCCTCTCAGTGGCAGAGAGGAAAATGGCTCAAATGAAGCAGGTGCAGTTGCAGTTGCTTGCAGCTGTTTTTGTTAAATCTGTAGTGAAAACCCAGCACTGGGCTGCACCTGCTGTGTCTCTCATAGCAATAGGGAGCTTTCCCAGACCAGTTGCATAGGCTGTGAGCTACTGGGCAAGTGCCAAGTGCTTAATTCCAAGCCTGAATTCAACCAGGATTTATTTTTTATTAAGATAAAGATTCTAAATAGAAGTTCATCTGAGGAGAATCAGCCATCTTCCAAAGTCAAACTGCATTATTTATCTGTTAATAAAATAACTCTGACAAGATAAGATTTTAATTCATTGCCAGATTACTATTGAGAAGTGTAAAGTTTCAAAAACAGTACTTTTATACTTCTGTCTAATATATTATCTACAAGAAATTGTATCCAGTTACCTACATGTTCTTCATATTTAGTGAAAAGATTTACTTCTAGCTGCATTAATCTTATTCTTACTCATTTGTGTCTTACCTTCCCTTTCACAGTGTTTTCTTCTTGTGGTTTTTTGGTCACCCTACAAACAGCTTTATAGCTTGCTTTATCATTAATTGTCCACTTAAATAATGTATTTTTCCCAAGCCCCTTTAGTACAGGAGTGGGGCTTGTGTATCCTTCCAAAGGTTGTTGAACTGCCAGTGGTGACGAATGCTGGAGGTTGCATTTCAATGACCTCTGGAGGGCTACACTGCTGTCTTTCTGATGTTGAACTACTACTTCACTTAAACTAGGGGTGTTCATTAAAGATTTCCCCTAACCCACTTCTTGTAGACTGAAAACAATCAAACTTGGCACAGTTATTAGTCCTTCTCTACATAGGTGCCACCTAAGGACACACACCTCCCCCATCTTTTTAAGCAACTGTAAACATCTTGCTTGTAGAAGTTGACAGGTTCCTCCAAAAGACACATTGTGACTTTGGAAATCAGAGTCTCATCATCTTAAAAATGCTTACCCTTCAAAAATAACTTCATTGTTGGAAAGAACTGGAAGTCCAATGTTGCGGGGTTGGGTGAATAACCGGGATGTGGTAGAATTTCAAAGCCACAGGAGCAGGCTTCCATTTGGACAACATGTGAGTTGTGAACTGGTGCATTGTCTTGCAGAAGGCAGACATCTTTGGTGAGCATACCACATCTCTTGGTTTTGATGGCCTCTTGCAATTTCCACAGCAGTAAAGCATAGTATGCCCCAGTGATCATTATACCCTTTGATAGGAAATCCATCAGTACTACTCTGTGCTGGTCCCAAAATTCTGTGAGCATGACCTTGCCTGCCAAGAGTTGGGCACGTGCCTTATTTGGAGGCAGTGAATCATGATGCTTCCATTGCATCATCTGTACTTTAGTCTCAGGATCATAGTGATGGACCCAGCTTTCATTCTGTGTGATCAGTCTGATGAAAAAGTCCTCCTGGTTTCCATGGCACATCGTCAATAAAACCTGAGAGCATTCAACTCATTCCTGCTTCTGGAAAGGTGTGAGCATCCGGGGACCCAGCGAGCGGATACCTTATGCATGTGAAGATGGTCTTGGATGATTTTTTCAGTGGACCTCACACTAATCTTGATATTTTGGGCTAGGTGGCAAATGGTTACACAGTGATTTTACAAAATGGCGACCTCCACTTGCTGCATGGCGTGTTCATCAATGGCAGAGTGGGGCCACCCTGGAATTGGAGCTGTTTGCACCAAAGTCTGACCACATTTGAATTGATGATACCAACTCTTGACTACATCATATGATGGGGAATCACCACCATAAACCTCTTCCATCTCATCAAACGTCTCCTTTGGTGTGTGGCCTTTCAAGTAAAGGAACTTGATGACTGCTCTGTATTGCACTGGTTCCATTATCAAACCTCACACCACTTCAGCACCTGTAAAATCAAGACCATTATCAGTTCTGAGTTGTAAATTGGCACGTAACCTATAGAGACTACACATGTGCTGTTTCAGCGTCCTAAATAGAAGTGGATCAGGGGAAATCTTTAATGAACACCCCTCATACCTTCATATATTCCTTTCAGCAGTAATTGGGTTGTAACCTTTACTCTGGGAAGCATCACACCTCTTCTCTCAATTTTGAAATGTGTTGTGTTTTGCACTGAAACTCAATAATGTTTTAGACTTATAAAAACAGACATGTTGTTTCATGCTAGGATTTTTAAAAATTTTACTTAATTATTAATTAATATGCCTGCCTCGGCATTGAGGTACTGTTGGATAAGCCCTTTCTTGATTCTGTGCAGAGGAGGTGTAATGTATTGTAAATCAGGCCTGGGCAAAAATTGGCCATCCAGGTGTTTTGGACTTCAACTCCCACCATTCCTAACAGCCTCAGGCCCCTTTCTTTACCCTCTCAGCCACTTAAGTGAAAGGACCTGAGGCTCTTAGAAATGCTGGGAATTGAAGTCCAAAACACCTGGAGGTCTGAAGTTTGCCTAGGCCTGCTGTAGAGGGTCTGCTTTGCTCATTTCATCTTGGTTGTAGGATTTACATCATCACTGGCATTATTCTAATGCTAAATAAAAATGTATTTTAACTAAAAGATTTGTGGCCTAGTTGATTTCATCAAAATCATCAGTTAAACTGTCTTGTTTTCATGTATAAAATTCTTTAATATGTATTTCATTTAAAAATATTCTTATTATATTAAATTACTTTAAATTGCTCAGTTTTATTTTATGTCACCCTGAGACCTTTAGATATAGGGCAGGATGTACAGATTTTAAATGAATTTACAATTCTGTGTCTATTTTCATTGCAGGTTTTCCAGGACCTTGGTACTTCAGTATTATCTGGTGCTTTCAAAGGGTACAACATTTGTCTTTTTGCATATGGACAGACAGGTTCAGGAAAAACATACACCATGATGGGAACTCCAGTGAGTTAAACATTGATTGCATTCTATTATTTGACAATTCTTTTCTTTACATCTCACTATTAAGCCGAGAAAGGCAGAATATAAATACTTTGAATGAATGAATGAATGAATTAATGAATATTAACCAAACCAGAGTAGGCAGCTGTCAGGAGAAGGCACTGCATTACAGGGTTGTACTTTCCTCCATGTCTCCCAATTTTTCCCAAAGCCCCTCATGACACATAGAAGGTATGGGGCAATATTTATTTTTTTGGTCCTCTGTGGATCATTTTAGGACTTGGGAAGGTCTTTTATCGAACAGGAAATGACTGAGAAGTTAGTCCCCTCTTGATAGAAAAAAGATTTCCACTGTACCCAAAACTGTCAAAAAGGCAAACCATGTGCATACATTGGCCTGTGGCCAGAACATAATCTTCTACTAGATAGCATATTCCTCTCTTCCATTGATTCCTGATATATAGACTGGATATCATGTGCAACATGTGAAAACATGTGCTTCAGAGGCCTTCATGATGTCTTTATTTCAAATATCTGCTTTAAATCACCAAGAAAAAGGATGACTTTATTTCTAATTAATCTGTTCACTGGACATACACACACACACTATTTACAGTAATAAGCAAGCCACAATAGGTAAATGGTCACTAGGATGTTTAGAAAATATAAAACACTCAGAAGATTTCCTCTACTCCATAATAACTGTAGTTGCCTTTTCTACATATTTTTAGTCTACGTGATTCAGTTTTAATGGTGATAAATGAGGAATTCACAAAGGTTTTTGTAGACTGCATCTAAGGAAGTAGACTTAATCTGCAAAAAGTTATGCTACCAGCTTTGCATACTGGTATTCCAGTCTAACACGGCTATGTTTCTGGAGTCTACCTCCATGGAAAGAACAGTGCATTCCATTCTAAGGCTTCCTCAACACAGCTGAATAAACTCCCACATTTTCGGCTTTATGGCAGTTTGGACTTACATAACCCAGTTCAAAGCAGATATTGTGGGATTTTCTGACTTGATATTCTGAGTTATATGGCTGTGTGGAAGGACTCTACATGTAATAATTATATTTATAGTTTTATTTCTTTCATAATGGTATACAGTGGGAAGTGAAAATTACATTGGGAGGTGAAAAATGTTTGGCAACTCTTAATAAGTACAAATGGGAAAAAAATCATATGTTTTTCTTTATTTTAAGGCATCAATTGGATTAACTCCTCGTATATGTGAGGTATGTATTTATTAAACTAAATAATTATACTGTGGACATTTGCTTTTTTATTGAATCAAAAACTAAATGTTGGTTTAATTTCCACAGGGTCTGTTTTCAAGAGAAGATGACTATACAAAAGAGTCAGCATCTTGCAGAGTGGAAATCAGGTAAGTGTGTGCATTTTGTGAAATAGTACTACCATCTGGTCACACCATTTCTGGTCCCCCCCCCCCCTTTTGTTGGATTGTAGGCAATTTTATTAGATGTATTGTCGAAGGCTTTCCATGGGTTGTTGTAGGTTTTTCCGGGCTATATGGCCATGTTCTGGAGGCAATTTTTCTCCTGACGTTTCGCCTGCATCTATGGCAAGCATCCTCAGAGGTAATGAGGTCTGTTGGGACTAGGAAAAATGGGTTTATATATCTGTGGAATGACCAGGGTGAGACAAAGGACTTTTGTTTGCTGGGGCTAGCTGTGAATGTTTCAGCTGATCACCTTGATTTGCATTCAATGGCTTGGCAGCGCCTGAGGGGAATCTTTTTATTAGAATTTTATTAGAATTAGATTTTTTTTGTCTTCAATTGACTCCTTATGCTTTGATAGGCTATTTTAAAATGTGGTCAGTGTCCAAGTGCCATTAGACATTTTGTGAATTCACCTCAGTCAGTGTTAATAGGTTCACTTCCTTTTGACTAAGCAGACAAATGGTCAACTCAAAACCCCTGTTTTTTATTGAGATTAATATTCCATAATCTCTCACCATTGGCTATAGTTAGCAAGGTCTGGTGGGGATTGTGGGCTCCTTAATATTTGGAGCCCACAATCATAATTTGTACTATCAATGCCCCCAATCTAATTTTGGACCCAATTCAGCAGTAAAGTTCATAGCCTGATCTTTCCTGGAATAAGCTCAATGAGTCAAGAGACTGGATCATGATTTGTGAATTTTATTTGCTGCTCCTCCCATTCGTTACTGCAGCAAAACTTAAGTAGAAATAGCATTTCCTTTTCTTCAGAAATTTGCATATGTAGACCTTATGGAGGGGATTCACTCTATACATTTTGATATAGTTCGTTTACAGGGGGTTTTTTTGGGGGGGGGGGGTTTCCCTGCAACACAGTATTACATCTGCATGACTAATGCATAAATTCAAGATTGCCGAATTATTTTGTGAATAAATTTACATTCAACAAATGGGCCTCAGGCTGATAGAGCAGAGGAGAATGCAAAGCAAGGGTGTGCAAAGTACAAATATCCAGAGGTTGTTGAACTACAGCTCTTCATAATCCTGGCCTGAACAGCCTTTGGTAAGGAATTTTAAGAATTGCAGTCCAACAACATTGAGAAGACCATGTTTGCTGCAAATTCCAGTCTATCAACAGTGGGTTGAACAGAAATAATGGTTTCCTGCCATACTCCCCTTATTGTAATACTAGTTAGCGCTCTTGCCTCATGAGGGATCCCTTGCCCATTTTATCACAACTCCTTTGTGGTTCCCAGCCAGCATCATACTGCATTCCAAGAAGTCCATCATTCATATAGTTATGTACTCATCTTGACTTTAGGCAGTACCTTTTTTCCCAACCTGTTGCACAGCAGTCTTAGTTAAAATTGAACTTGTCACCTCATCACCATACCTGCAGGTGTGGTATTTCTATTACTATTTACACACACATCTACTCATTCATGGGTAAAAAAATATGTCCATAGCTGATTCAGTATGGATCCAGATTAACTCAACTACCTCTTCCGATTCAACTCCACTATAATTTTTCCTCATCAAACTGCAAACAATTCCAGGTAGAAGGAAAAGGGCAATTTTCCATGCCTCCCTCCCCACTATACTGAACTATCAATTCCTCCAAAGTGCTCTTAACAAGCACCATAGTGGTTTGGAGTGATATGATTTATAATCAACACTGTGTGCTTGACTAGTCTGGTCTACAATCCATGCTGGGATTGTCCAAATCCACTAAGGAATCCAGGGTTCTTCTTGACAGCTTAGTAATACTTTTGTTTGAGGAAGAAATAATTTAGTTATATAATACAGTCATGATAAATCACACCATTATGCTAACTGTTAAGGAGATGTACAGAAATTATGATTGGATGCATAAGTTCCTTCCTTTGGAACAAGAGAATCTTTGAATCTAGTGCATAATATCAACACTCAGAAACAGGTACAGGAAAATGTTTATTAGCTGTTTGCTACTTTATTTCACTTTATAACTTAACGGTTCTGCAGGCACAAATTTTTAGGATCCTTGAAATATTTTAAATTACTTGTTTGCAAAAACCTTTATGCAGTGTGAAACTACCTGTAGTTTGGGAACAGAATTGTTCCTTTTCACTTTCCCAGACTTACCTATTATCTAAATGAATTTGATTAGAATCACATAATTGAATTCTAAATTGTAATATCCATTCAAAGATTTAGCATTTTTCATGCAGTAGATTTTATGGAAGTAAGCTCTAAGTAATCGTTAAGCTCTCAATGATCTTAAGTATTATTGATATGTTGGGTGCAAGATATATGCATCTGATGGAGAAGGAAAGATGGTACAATCTTTCTCTTTCACTATTCATGACTTCTAATTGGGGAGAACATCATCTCAAATTACCTAGAATCCTTTTATCATTACAATTGCTTTTCAGTTTCCTAGAAATCTATAATGAGCGGGTTCGAGATCTGTTAAAGCAAACAGACCACAAGAAGCCATATACACTTCGCGTCCGCGAACACCCTGTGATGGGTCCCTATGTGCAAGGTAATTAAATTTTAGGAGAACTACAACATTATATTACTTACATATTTTGGATTTTATTATATTGTTGCTTCTCCTGAATTGTTTTATTGTCTTTTTTTTGTTTATTTTCATTTATTATTCCTGAAAGATTCCAACCAGCCTAAAACAGGCTGTTATAAAACCGCTGTTGAAAAAAACATCGCTGGACCCCACTCAATTAGTTAACTATCAGCCAGTGTCCAATCTCCCCTACTTGGGCAAAGTCATGGAATGTGTGGTGGCTTCACAACTCCAGGGGTTCCTGGTAGACACTGATTATCTAGATCCGGCACAGTCTTTCGGAGTAAGATGTTATTTGTACGCAGATGATGTCCAAATCTGTCACTCCTTCCCACCTGTCACTAATGAGGCTGTTCAGACCTTGAACCAGTGCTTGGCTGCTGTGTCGGACTGGATGAGGGCTAACAAATTGAAATTGGATCCAGACAAGACAGAGGTCCTCCTGGTCAGACAAAAGGTCGAACAGGACATAGGGTTACAGCCTGTGTTGGATGGGGCTACACTCCCCCTGAAGGCGCAGGTTTGCAGCTTGGGAGTGATTCTGGATTCATCGCTGAGCCTGGAACCCCAGGTTTTGGCAGTGGCCAGGGGAGCTTTTTTATAGTGCTGGTGTTAGCCTATAAAGCCCTAAATGGTTCTGGCCCTACTTATCTCTCCGAACGCATCTCCTCATATGAACCGACCAGGACACTAAGATTGTCTGGGGAGGCCCTGCTCTCGGTCCCGCCTGCATCACAGGCGCGCCTGCCGGGGACAAGAGACAGGGCCTTCTCAGTGGTGGCCCCTCGGCTGTGTAATGCCCTACCTGCAGACATCAGATCGGCCCCCTTGCTGTTGGCGTTTCAGAGGAAAGTGAAGACCTGGCTATTCGAACAAGCGTTTGACTAAACAGTGAAATTGAACATAGGAATATGGAACAATGGATAATGAGAGTGGATTCTGATTTTATTGTTGAGGCGTTATAATTGTTATACTGTTGTTAATTGTTGATGTTATAATCTGTTTTAATTGCATTATACTGTTTTGTGATATTTTGCATTGTTGTGTAAACCGCTTTGAGTCGCCTAAGGGCTGAGAAAAGCGGTATAGAAATAAAGTAAATAAAATAAATACCTTGGGAAGTCTGATCTGGCCACGATGGTCCACAGTCTGGTTACATCCCAAATAGATTACTGCAACACCCTTTGAAGACTGTTCGGAAACTCCAATTAGTCCAATGGGCGGCAGCCAGATTACTCACTGGAGCACCATACACCCCCCTGTTTTGTCAGCTCCACTGGTTGCCGGTCCACTACCGAGCACAATTCAAAGTGCTGATCTTGGCCTATAAAGCCCTATACGGTTCTGGCCCACCTTACTTATCTGAACGTATCTCCCTCTACATTCCACCTTGTAGTCTAAGACCTGCTGGGGAGGCCCTGCTCTCGGTCCCACCGGCTTCGCAAACACATCTGGTGGGGATGAGGGACAGGGCCTTCTCGGTGGTGACCCCCCACTTGTAGAATTCTCTCCCCAGCGAGATTAGAGCGGCGTCCTCCCTCCTTTCCTTCAGGAAAAACTAAAATTGTGGTTTTGGAACCAGGATTTCGGCTAGTGGGCGCAGCAGCACTTTGAACATGGAACTGGACCTGATGACTGTTACAATAATTGAAAACGGATATGTGATTATGTGATTGTGTGTTTATTTAATTGATTGTTACTGTTTTTAACCTTTTATGTATTTATGGTTTTATACTGGTGTTTATTGATATTGTGGCATCGAATTGCTGCCTGAGTTAGCCGCTCTGAGTCGTCGTCCCCCCCCCCCCGGGTTGAGAAGGGCGGGGTAAAAAAATGCTGTAAATAAATAAATAAAAACATAGAGTTAAAATCCCAGATAGGATCTGAAACCAAGGGTTATTATCCATTACTATCTGTTCTATCCTCATTTTCCAACTCAAATGAGAGAAGATAGGCAACATACTGACTTATAGCCCCAAGACAGTTGCGTCAGTCATTGCTGTTGAGGACAAAGATGGGAGGAGAGGGAGATACCCACTGATGCTCTCTCCATTAGACTTAAACGAATCTGGTATTTGATCTGGTGGGGTCCTTTCCTGATCCAGCCACCACATAGAGCAGCATGTGCTCAGAGATGGCTTTGTTTTGGGAGCTGCTCCAAGGACCCAATTACCTTAATCTGGTTTGGCTCCAAATTTTCCTTTAAACTTGAAAAGAGCTGCCCAGGATTTCGAATCCTTTCCCTAAAATATCATGGATGACACCTTTAAAGTTTGGATCAAAAACGAGAGTGCTGTGTGAGTCCCTCACTGACGTGGAAAGCACTTGCCATTGCAATCGGCTGAAAAAGTATAATTTTTGCAGATATCATCAGATTTTTCTCGTAACAAATGGGGTGAAAACAATTCAGTGAGCTGTTACGTTCCATAAAAATTGTACTTTTCTTTATGATAAAAGTGTATTGTTTGCCTTTGGTAGATCAAATAAGTAATTACATTTGGCAGAAATGTAGTATTTGATCATGGTACTTTATTCAGGGAGGGTCTTTTCCCCCTTTCCTTTCTAATAAAAATAACTTCATTGTGGGCACATGGGAAAGAAAATGGCATCTGTCCAACTTTTGGGAGTCCTGTCCAAGCACGCCATATAAGGCTGCTGCTGCTTGCGGTCTGCATCTTATGATGGGTGCATACGTTCCCTCAAAGCTCTAATGCACTTCTATTGCTAATGATGAAATGCTGTAGTTCATACTTTTAGACTGGCTTGGCAAAATGCCTGAAAATGAAACTGTGTCTTTGTTACACAGTGTCATGTGATAGATGTAAAATGTTACTGTGAGACCACATAAACAGAACTGATTTTATACTGGTGATTAAATACAGTTCAGTTACTAGTCAGATGACAGTTGGTAGCACATGTAGCAGTTGCATATTTCAAAACTTGAAGAACTAGGAGTAGGTGTATTAAATTTTATTTTGTCCTTTTTGGCTTGAATAGTTCTTCAGAGGAACAATCAGTCAAGAAGAATGTGACCTATATATTTCTTCATTCATAAGATTCTCTAGTCAGGCTTCATGGACAGCAGTGAAATACTTTAAAAGATACTCTGTTTCTTAATTAATTGGAAAAGACAAGTTGATTTTAAGAAATTTACAGCTCGGTTCCATGAAAGTTTGCTCAGGTGTAAAACACATAAAGTTTAATGACACTAATACCAAAATATGAAGATGGACTACCGTGGCCAAGTCTGACTTCCCCAAGGTATGGGCACAGCTGGTGTACAAGTTTTAATTGTGCAAATATTCCCCTGACCACCTCTGAAACCTGAGGTTCCAGGCTCAGCGATGAGTCCAGAAGAACTCCTAAACTCGTTTTCGGGGTTCCCCTGCCTCTCCTGTTGCTTCTGACCACTTATTCCATCTGCCCACTTTGGTTGGGATTGAATGTTTACTTTTAAGCTTTTTTTTTTTTTTGCATTTATATTTGAATTATTGTATGTTTACTTTTAAGCTTTTTATTTCTATTTGAAATACAATTATTCTGAAACATTTCTATGCTTTTTATTGTATTTATATTCAAATTATTATGTCATGTTTATTATTGTATGTTTAAATTGATATGTTTTGTATATTATTATATGTGTAATGCGGCTTTGTATGCCATGGATTGTAGGCTGCCCTGAGTCCCCCACTGCGGTGAGAAGGGCAGGGTATAAATGTAGAATAATAATAATAATAATAATAATAATAATAATAATAAGCTGTGAACTCCCAAGCTGTCTTCAGGGGGAAAGTAACCCCATCCATCATATGATATAGAAACATCACAAAGTTTAAAATGGCTTGAGAATGTTGTCTACTCAGATTTGTTTTCCAGAGTCTACTCCCCTCCTCCCTTTTTTGAAATAATTAGTCAACATGGAATTGAATTCCATTTGATCCTTTTTCTTTCACCCTATAATTTGGTGATATGGATAAATTAAGCATGGTTTGATTTCTGGAACACTGAGCAAAAAATCAAATGTTCCAGTCTTCCATGCATTCTTTGTGTTAAAATGTTTATAAATTACAGGAAGAAAGCCTAAAAAATTGTTTGATTTCAGATGTGAACAATGCCTTCGATAGAACTGTAAAAATATTGGCTAGTGGCTGTCCATGAAAGCACCAGTTGTGTATGATGACATCATCTGTCCTCCTTGTGCATAGCAAAAAAGAGCATGTGATGTGGCATAATAATTTACCTTGTTGTGTTTCCTTAGAGTTACTAAAAAGAATAAGGAAATTCACAACATAAAGATAATTGCTACATATTTTATACTACCCTATATACCAAACATGGTCAAATTTTGGCTTTTCGGGTGTTTTGGACTCCAACTCCCACAATTCCTAACAGCCTCAGGTCCATTCCTGTTTCCCCTCAGCTGCTTAAGGGGAAAAAGAAGAGGCCTGAGGCTGTTAGGAATTGTGGGAGTTGGAGTTCAAAACACCCAGAGGGCCAATATTTGCCCATGCCTATACCCTAGGGGTATTTCAGTCTAGAAATTTCATTAAGAAAAGATCAACCCAAGAAGTTCTAGGTTGATTTATCCATGGTTAATGTGAATATTGTATGTTAATGCTTATCAAAGAAAGAATCATGTGTTCCTCCGAGTGGCAAAAGGCAAGCAGTTAGTCCTTAGTGATCTGTGAATGAAGTACAAAGCAAAGCACCCATTATTTCTTCTGAATTACTTTCAAGTCTGTCATCCTTTATTTTACACACACTGCGTTTTCTAGTTGCAAATCTCATCTTTAAAAAACAGTGATGTGATAAAGATTGTGAGTATTTTCTAGTCTGTCATTCTTCATTGTAATAGTTTTTAAGATCTTGGCCTTTTAAATGAAAGGTCTTTCAGTGTCCCTTGTTGGAATGGTTTCAAGATTTTCTAACAGACGGCTCAACTGTTAAGGAACCAACGTATTTTAAAATCAGGAAATGATGTAATTGAAGATAGATTTAGCCCAGAAAGACCTTCAGATCTTTTTTTGTGATATTTAGAAATGGCTGTTCTACTTGTGCCACTCCTTCTGCATCACTGCTAACATGTTGCATTTTGTTTAAGAGTAAAATGGACATTGTCTATCTAGTTTGACACAAAAATCCTGCAGGTTTATACCCAGGTCCCATCTAATTCACCATCCTTCTAACATTAGTTAACCAGATACTTTTAGAAAGTCCATAAAGAAGGCAAGAAGGCAATTGCCCCCTAGCAATGGTTATTTATTGCATCCAAACTAAGGATTGAAATTATTGATTTTCCCATGTCCTGGAAAGGGCATCGGCATTTCCTCCACGAAGGATGGAGTATTTTCTCTCTCGAAGGATGGATAACAAAGCAAGACTTAAAAGCTGCATTTTCATGCAGTTTTACTTGGAACTGCACTACTTTCTAAAGAACAACTGTACAGATGTAGGTTAGGCAAAGGTAAAGGTTTCCCCTTGGCATTAAGTCTAGTAAAATCCAATTCTGGGGGGTGGTGCTCATCTCCATTTCTAAGCCGAAGAGCCAGCGTTATCTGTAATACCTCCAAGGTCACGTGGCCGGCATGACTGCATGGAATGCCGTTACCTTCCTGCTTAAGCGGTACCTATTGATGTACTCACATTTGCGTGTTTTCAAAATGCTAGGTTGGCAGAAGCTGGGGCTAACAATGGGAGCTCATCCTGTCCAAACTGTCGACCTTCTGGTCAGTAAGTTCTGCAGCTTAGTGATTTAACCCTCTGCGCCACAGCTGCCCCTTGTAGGTTAGGAACACCAAATTTCAACTACATTTCAGATATTGTTAAATACCCATTCCATCCCTAGTTGAAATATGCTGTTACAACCGTGTTAATAGCTATAGCTGCGTAACCATTTATCACCCTCTCTGTAATGGATTTGCTTATTTATTTTAAACTGTTTTTATTTTAATACTTTAAACTATGTACTTATCCACTTTGTAATTTTTCAAATTGCTATACTGTTTTTGTTAATTAAAGACTAAAGTGTTAGGGGTTCTTTGCTGATAAATAATCATCTGATAGTAGAAGGAAGGGGGAAATGGCAGAACATCAAAATCAGAACATTCCTGTGGACTTTGCTGCAGTACCTATGGCACTCTCCTTGAGTTCCTGATGACCTCTGGAGCCCAAAAAAATTGCAGTAATTGTTGTCTCTGAATCCTATATCAATACTGCTGCAGAAAGATGCTAAAGATACTCGTGCTATGGCGCTCCATTGTTTCTGCCACAGTCTCCAAAATGACTTTTAGTGGCCATTGACTCAATATTATACTTAGAAAATACTATGAATAAGGATTAGTGTAGGAGCTCATTTATATGTATATTAATTGCTATTGAGGGAGTTACATCTCTGCAGTATGCTGCTCTCTAGTGGGGCTGCAGAGATTCATTTGCTATACTTGATTCTGTAGTTCGGCATCCATGCATTTTGATTTTGCAGTTTTGTAGTTTGCAAGTTATTTGAATGTGTTTAGTGAAATAATTTTGCTATCTTATTTCCCCTTACACTGTTGTCTTACTGATTCATAAACCCATACTCCACACAAAAATGAGAGCCATGACTGAGAAAGGCTGTTTGCTTGCCAGACAAAATGTCAGCAGTTCGAATCCAGGGAGTGGGGTGAGCTTCTGCTGTTAGCCGTAGCTTCTGCCAATCTAGTAGTTCAAAAACATGCAAATGTGAGTAGATCAATAGGTACCGCTTCGGCGGGAAACTGACAGTCCTCCATACAATCATACTGGCTACATGACCTTCGGGGCGTCTATGGACAACACTGGCTCTTTGACTTAGAAATGGAGATGAGCACCACTTCTAAGTTGTTATTGTCAAGGGGAAACTTTTACCTTTACGTATTAAAAACACAGGCCAGGTTTCAAAAAACTAAATGTGAAACAAGTGTATCCCAGAGCACTTTTTTGACTTCTTTATAGTCCTATCCCCAGAATCACAACTCCTGAAGATCACATGATCCTTTGAAGTGAGATTTAATGCAGTTCAGAGGGTGTGACCATAATTAAAAATTGTCAGCCTTCTCTCCTCCCAAGCAGTAGACATGGAGCAATGTTTTCCACTGTTACCTGAATTATTGGAAATCTAACTGTAATAGATGTAAAAGAGCAGAAAGACAATTTTGCTAACAATTTTCCTCTTTTGTTTTGAAAAAAAAAATCTTCTAGGGCTATCAAAACATGTTGTTACAGACTACAAACAAGTAGTTGGACTTCTGGAAGCAGGAATAGCAAACAGGTATTTTGACTTTAAAAGAACACCCTCTTCACACTTCTCATTAAACATATTCCTCCTTTATATTATCTTTTATTCAGAATTGTTAACACTTGTGAGAATGTGTAGCTTCCTAATTGAAGATACAGTTATAATGTATTTAAAAGAGCACAAACAAAGTTTAAAAACTTGGCATTATGCTAGATTTTCTTTGACCAGAAGCTGGCCACTGGTGTCATTGTGAAAAGATCCTCCTTTGTGCATGTGGCAGGGCTCAGACTGCATTGTAGTAAGTGGGCTGTGGTTTGCTCTTCTCCACATATCATGGAGACTACTTTGTAGCCCCATTTCTTAAGGTTAGCTGTGTTTCTTGTGGTACCAGAGCACAGTATGTTCAACATCTTCCAGTTTGTCCAGCCTTCTGTGTGCCCAGGGGGAATTTCTCATCTAGTATCAGCTACTGATTGAGGTTCCGGGTTTTAGCCTGCTGCTTTTGGACTCTTGCTTGCTGAGGTTTTCCTGTGAGTGTCCCTGTGGATCTTATTTCTCAATTTAAGGTGTTGGCATGCTGGCTGATATCCAAACAGAGGATATCATTTAAGTTTCTAACTTTAATTAAAATTTAAAAAATTGTTGAGGACAAATCATTTTTTAAATAATATTTGGGAGCATTGAAAATATGATGATGTAAACTACCTGAGTGATTCTAATCTCATGCCAGCTTAAGTTATATACATCAAAGAGTACAACCTCAAAACCCTTAGTTATATATTTCATATAAAAATAAATTGCTGCTTCATTGAATGATTCACTTGATTAATATGTATGCTAGTTTTTATTTCCCCTGTTGAGTAAGACTGAAGTCATTTTGTGCCATTTTAATGACTCTTTTGCATTGTGGTTACTTTTGTTGAAAGTCTTATTGAAGGGGGGGGGGGGGTGTCATAAAAACTTTCATTTTTTGCACAAAATATATTTGTTATTAAAATAGAGTTTGATGGTTTTGTATTGCTACTGTTGATGAAAAAGGCACTGTTTTTTTTTTTTTTTTGCTCTTGAATGGAGGAGGACATTGAAAAGTCAGCACAAGGCAAGATAATAACAGAAAGATAAAACCAGAATGTTCACACTAGAGAATTAATCCACTTTAAATTCTGTTTCTGCCTCTTGCAGAATTCTGGGGTTTGTAGTTTAGGGAGGCTGTTAAAGACTCCTCCCTAAACTACAATCCCCAGAATTCTTAAGGCAGCACCCAGATTTAAAGTGGATTCATTCTCTAGTCTGAAGTACTTTGTAGAGCATGTTAAAATTGCCCCTTCTTAAAAATACAACTCACAACTCCCAGCCAGCTGAAGATATTAAACTCTTTCATTTTTGCTTTCCTTTTTTTCTTTCAAGTCCCTATGATTGACAAAGATGTATCACTGTATATTGGAACATTTTTAGAAACATACTTTATTTAGATTGTGTATAAATACAAATCACTGTCAATTTGCAAAAGGGCATACAGCTGTGCACATGGGATGAGATATACTTTCTGCTTAACAATTGCTTTTCCCAATACAGGCAGTCCCTGAGTTGCAAACTCATAGTTAAGAACAGGGGTGAGACAGCAGGAAGTGAGAGAAATCTACCCCTAGCAAGGGAAATTAACTCTTGAAATGGTTATCATGGGAAAAAGGTGTCTCAACTTAAGCTTTCTCACCAATCCTTGTTTCCACAGCAAGCCACGTTTCTCAAAATCCAATTCACACAGAAACAGAAAGTGAGGTGAAATCTTCTGAACAGGGCCACAGAGTCCTATGAGAACAAGGAAAAGTTGCATTCCTATTCCGACTTACAAACAAATTCAACTTCAGTATAAACCTTCAGAACCTATCTTGTTCTCAACTTGAAGACTATTTATTTACAGTGTTTACAGACTAGCTGTAGTTTGAACTATTGTGTGGTGATAACATAGTAATATTACTTTCAGTTATGTCTCATTCCTTTCTTTAACTGCCTCACAGAAAAGGATGTATTCATTATCTGTTTTGTTTATGTTAGAATTACGGCAGCTACACATGTTCATGATGCCAGCAGCAGATCCCATGCAATCTTTACCATCCAATATACTCAGGTTAGTTCCATTTCCCTTTCAACATTTTTTAACCTTTTATGTGTTTGTTTGTTTTTTTGGCTTTGGGATGAACAATAAAGTTACTGAATAATAAAAATTAGTAAAACTAGTTTTTATAGAGCCTCATGTATGTATTAGTTCCCAGTTTTACCTGAAGCAACTACAGCTTTTCTCTTTCAACCACTGTTCCATTTCTTGGGTGTGACCCTGGATTCATCGCTGAGCCTGGAGCCTCAGGTCTCAGCGGTGGCCAGGGGAGCATTTGCACAGCTCCGGCTTGTGCGCCCGTACCTCGGGAAGTCGGACTTGGCCACGGTAGTCCACGCTCTGGTCACATCCCGTATAGATTACTGCAACGTGCTTTACGTGGGACTGCCCTTGAAGACTGCCCGGAAGCTTCAGATGGTCCAGCGCTCAGCAGCCAGGTTGCTAACAGGAGCAGCTCTCAGGGAGCACACCACTCCTCTGTTGAGCCAGCTCCACTGGCTGCCAATTCCCTACCGGGCACAATTCAAGGTGCTGGCGTTAGCCTACAAAGCCCTAAACGGTTCCGGCCCCACCTACCTCTCCGAACGCATCTCCTCCTATGAACCGACATGGACATTAAGATCGTCCGGAGAGGCCCTGCTCTCGGTTCCGCCTGCGTCACAGGCACGGTTGGCGGGAACGAGAGACAGGGCCTTCTCGGTGGTGGCCCCTCGGTTATGGAATGCCCTACCAAGCGACATCAGACAGGCCCCTTCGCTGCTGGCGTTTAGGAAGAAGCTCAAAACCTGGCTCTTTGAGCAAGCGTTTGGCTAATCAGCGCAATTGAACACAAAATGACGGTAAACTGAACATAGGAACGGCATAAGGATATGAGACTGGATCTTGTTTGTGATCGAGGCATTTGTATGAATGTTGTGTGTTTGCTATTGTGTATGCTGTGTTTTAACTGTTATTGTGTGGTAATTAATATTGTGTAAACCGCATTGAGTCACCTAATTCAGGTTGAGAAACGCGGTATAGAAATAAAGCAAATAAATAAATAAATAAATTTACTGCCTCCTCCTTAATAATAATATACTTTATTTTTATTCCGCTGTATCTCCCCAAGAAAACTCAGAGCAGATTAGAGAATAAATATATGGCAAACATTCAATGCCATTATACAATTAACAACAAAGACACACAGAGGTAAAAGCTTTCCCCTTTTCACCTCCTTCTACCTCATTTCTCGCTGGACTGCAAGGAGCACATCTTATAGAAAGATTTGGTTTTTCAGATATTTTAAATTGTTCCATAAACTAGCACACATTGTGTTTCAATGTACAGTTCACTGTAGTCCTTTGTAGGTAGGGCATAGCATATACACTTACTTCTGTTGAAATCCTAATGTTGTAAAATATGTACAAGCTGAGATACATGAACCGCAAGACAGAGTTTGTGTACCTCTTTAGCTGCTCATGTGAAGAATTCCCAGCTACTTTGTAAACTTGGGAGATTCCTATAAAAAGGGGTATATATACAGACCAATAAAATTATTTTCACTTTGTTTAAATTGGTACCAATACCTATAATACTTGAATTCATTTCTCTTCAGGCTATACTGTATAACAATCTGCCTTCTGAAATTACAAGCAAGATCAACTTAGTGGACCTTGCAGGCAGGTAATATTTTGTTTCCCAAGATAGCATATTACCTATGACCATTGTTTCTATATTTACTGCAAGTGTTTGCTTTCTTTGAAATCTTTTTATTTCTTTGTGTTGCAGAAGAGTTTGAATTATGTTTAAAGGCACACTTTTCAGACAGGGAAGGGGCAATGATGTTGTGCTTTTTTGTGTCATGTAATTTCTCCTGTTTTAACTATTGTTTACCACTTTGAATGGGAGAAAAGAAGGATATAAATAAATAATAATAAAGCTCGGTCTAACAGTTCTGCAGCTACCATGGAAAAGAAAACCAATAGCTGTACATATTGCAAAGAAACCTTTTGATTAATTCCTGTGGAAGAAATTTTGTAAACCATCTTTTCTTACACTATCTAATATAGGATACCATTTGGTGTCTAACCTTCACGTTCCTGGGGCTATTGCTATATTTGTGCCCCTTGTCTGCAACATATTCCTTTTTTCTTAGAAATGTGCTACACATTGCATAGCCAGTATCTCACAGATCAGCACCAGTCTATCCAGCACCACTTCAAGAAGCTCTGCTGTAAATGAAAAGAGCCAAAAATTGATGTGTTCTTCCCATTATTTCTAATGTATTCCTTTTCATACTAAGACAGGGATAGGAAAACTGGCATTCCAAACATTAAGGGTTTGTAACTTCCATCATTCCTAGCCAGATTTCAGAAAATTCTTCAATCATTTTTTTAATTTGCTCACATTTTTGGCTAAATCACTTTGCCAAAATTAGGGTGCGCATTAGATTTGTGTAATATGGTAATCTTAGTGCTGAGCCAAAGCAAATGTGGTTCAGGAACACCTAGAGCTCCTATTTGAAGGATATCATCTGTAATTTAATTGTCATAGCTCAATGCTGTGTAATCCTGGGATTTGTAGTTTGGTTAGGCATCCAGACTTTTTGGCAGAAAATGCTCAAGGCCTTGTAAAATTACAGTCCCCATGACTCCATAGTACTGAACCAAGGCAGCTAAAGTAGATTCATTCTACACCGTAGATCAGGCATGGGCAAGCGTCAGCCTTCCAGGTGTTTTGGACTTCAGCTCCCACAATTCCTAACAGCCTCAGGCCCCTTCCTTTCTCCTTCAGCCGCTCAAGCTGTTAGGAATTGTAGGAGTTGAAGTCCAAAACACCTGGAGGGCCGAAGTTTGCCCATAACTAGCATAGATGCATCCCAAGGTTTTATTTTCAGTTGTTGAAAGCTTTGGTGCTCTTAACACTTTGGTTTTTAAAGAAGGAATTCTAAGCAGGGAGCAACTGAGTGTACCTTTTGCTGCTGCACACTACATTAGTCAGCAAATACCTTTTTTGGTTTCAGGATTGTGAAAACTGAGGTGCACATTAGAGTAGTTGGTGCATTAGACTCAAGATATATAGGGAGACTTATGTTGAACATAATAATAAAAAATGCATAGGTATGTACTCTGTAGGCAATTCCAAATAGATAAAACATTTGAATGAAATGGTTGTAGATAAGATTGCAGTACTGCAGTTTCAAAAAGCAACAGTGCTTGACACGTGCCACATTTTCCTATGATATATCATTTTAGTATATTCTTAGACAGAATCCAATCACTGATGGTCCAGAACTCCAGTCCATAACACCTGGTAGACGGTGAAATTGAGAGTAGGAATAATAATAGTAGGAGTAATTGTTGCTGTTATCAGTTTTGCAATCTACAAGGTGATTTGGATTCTGTCCAAAAACCTAGCAATCCAAGAAGTATTGTTGGATAATGTGTCGTGCTCCAAAGCATGTCACTTCTTCTAACTGTACTATTGTGATTTTATCAATGGCAATTCCTTCAATTATTGTTGCTTTACTTTTTCGATTGGTTCTTGGAAATACTTCCAAGTTATTAGCATATTTTCTTTTGAGATAATTGGGCTTTTATTCTGCTTTCATTGTTTTATTTTTATGCTGTTGGCTTTTAAGAGCTCTTTAAATTTTTCTGTGACATACTTATTTCATCTCTTTCGTTCTGTGTTTCAGTGAAAGAGCTGATCCTAGTTACTGCAAAGATCGGATCACAGAAGGTGCCAATATTAACAAATCACTGGTCACACTTGGAATTGTTATCTCTTCCTTAGGTATAAATAATATTACCTTTCCTTGATTAATATTTGGACACAATCTTGCATTTTAACATATCATGGCAAATTGGAGATGTCTTTGTAAAATATTATATTTTAATAGCTTTAAAAATAGACATAATTTCACCTTGGTGTTTTGAATAGGAACGTTGAGATTACATTGGTTTTTTTTTTTAATGTATCTGAAAACGCACACAAGATGAGAAATTTCTCATCAATGCTAGTTGTTTTTCTAAAGATATTCTATATTCTGTATTTATTTCTTATACAGTGCAAGTATCCCACAATGAGATACCTTTTGTGGCAAGATTGTACCACATAGCAAATGAATAGCAATAGCCTTGATATCAGGGTGAAAAAATGCAATGGGCCCGAGAGCCAATTTTCTGCCCCTGGGAGATTCCATAAATCAAAAGAGAAATGACTAGAGGTCTATTTCTATTTTTGAAAAAACAAATATGTTTTTTTGAGCAAACAGAATTTAGAGGGAGTCTACAGCTTGTTGAGAGGGTGAATTACTAGTCTGGCAGATATTTCCACCTAGAGTCTGCAGAGGTCAGGTTTCCACATAAGTACCCAAGGCTATAGGCACCTCACAGTCCCTATTCCTGTTTCTTGGGCTGTGGGGGGATAGCCAGACCATTTCTTGCAGAATAAGGAAACAGAGGATAAGTAGGGGCTGCCATAGTGTAACGGGTTCAACTGTTGAGCTGCTGAACTTGCTGACCGGAAGGTTGGTGGTTTGAATCTGCAGGATGGGGTAAGCTCTCGCTGTTAGACCTATCTCCTGCCAACCTAGCAGTTTGAAAACATGCAAATGTGAGTAGATCAATAGGTACCGTCTATAAACGGTGCTTCATGCAGTCATGCTGGCCACATTACCTAGCAGGTGTCTACGGACAACGCCGGCTCTTTATCTTAGAAATGGAGATGAGCACCACCACCCAGAGCTGGAGATGAAGGGGAAGCCTTTATCTTTATCTATGTGTCTGTGTTTCATTGTTTTGAAGCATTGAATGTTTGCTTTGTATCTCTGTATATGCTGGAATCTGCCCCGAGTCCCCTTGGGGAGATAGGGCGGAATACAAATATATTATTATTATTATTATTATTATTATTATTATTATTGCTGGATAAGCAGAATAAGCTTTTTCTGACTTCAAATACTAGTAGCCATTTTAGAGACCAAAGCTTTCATACTGTTTAAGCATATTGTATGGGATCTCTCAGACAGGTGGAAGCATTTATCCAGTAAATGAGTTAAAGAAATATGAGGAGAGTGAAGGAGACCTGTATAATTAGTTACACTGGCATTTCTGGCACCACTAATGCTCCACTCATCTACCTAACACAGTGATAGTATAACTCAGGGGTCCTCAAACTAAGGCCCGGGGGCCGGATACTGCCCTCCGAGGTCGTTTATCTGGCCCTTGCTCAGGATCAACCTAAGTCTGAAAGCACACAACAACAACAACAACAATCCTATCTCATCAGCCAAAAGCAGGCCCACACTTCCCATTAAAATACTAATAAGTTTATATTTGTTAAAATTGTTTTTTATTTTAATTATTGTATTGTTTTAAGTGTTTTTTACACTTCATAGAACACTTGTGCAGTGTGCATAGGAATTCATTCATATGTTTTTCAAATTATAATCCGGCCCTCCAACAGTTTGAGGGACTGTGACCTGGCCCTCTGCTTAAAAAGTTTGTGGACCCCTGGTATAACTGATAGAAGAATATTTATTCAATAACAAATATTATGTGTTTAGTTCTGAGTAAATACCATCATCCAGTGACACAAGTGCAACATACATTTGTCTGAATCCTCAATAACTAATGATTGAGTTCCTGTGAGTTTTCTGGGCTGTATGGCCATGTTCCTGAAGCATTATCTCCTGATATTTCACCTACATCTTTGGCAGGCATCCTTAGAGTTTGTGAGGTGTCAGACCTCACAATCTCTGAGAATGCATGCCATAGATGTGGGTGAAATGATAGGTGAGAATGCTTCTGGAGCATGGCCGTACAGCCTGGAAAACTCACAGCAAGCCAGTGATTCCGTCCATGAAAACCTTCAACACCTAACTGATGAGGATTTATTGTATTTAACTGGAGGTTCTTACTGTCTTTCCAACCCCTTTAGCACAAAACTCTCAGATGTTCTGCAGCTGTCAGAGCATAAACAGCATAGGTAGTGAAGTGGACAGCAACCATACAGACAATCACTGCGGGGCCAGTATCAGCAGCAATAGACGGCAAGCTTACATTCCCTACCGTGATTCCATCCTCACTTGGCTTCTGAAGGATAGTCTGGGTGGCAATTCCAAGACAATTATGATTGCAAGTAAGCTCAATGTTTTCTTTACATATTGTACTGAAAATTTCATTATAGGATGATAAATAATAGCTTTTGAATCTTTAAATTTTCAGTCCTTTTGAAGGATATATACAATCAGCCCTCCACATTAGTTGGGATTAGGAGGTGCGGGACCTCCAAGAATGTGGGAAATTTGTGAATAAAATGTTTTTGTACCTCTCTAGGAATCTCTAGGTCCTCCAGCTTGACTGTGGTCAGCCTCCACCAGAATTTAACCACAGAATCATACTGAAGGACCGAGATAAATGTTCTTTCTAGTCATCTCTGCATCCTCCCATGAAACTCTATGGTGAACATCTGGTGAAAGTTGACCCTGGAGTTGTGCTGGTGGACCTGAAACTCCTAGAGAGAACATTGTAATGAAATCCACGAATAATAAAATCCACAGAGGAGAAACCGCCAAATGTAGTGGGCCGACTGTAGAGTGCTTTTGCTTGTTTTCTTGCATAATAGAGAACATCTATACTGAGAATGCAAAATGTGTGGAATGTGAATTAATATATAAAGACAGGTAAACTTGAAAAGACACTTCACTCTTCTGTTGAGGGATTACTCAATGCAAAAACATATATGTACATGTGGATTCATTGTACTCTGGTTTATAACTTTCAGGCTCAAGTTTTAAGACAAATCTTAAATATTACAAGTCAGATAATAATATTCTGTCCCAAATTGTTACTTCTCTCTAGTTACTTTCTTCTCAGAAAATGAAAATTTAAAAAAGAAAATGTGGTTTATTTCTATTATCTGTAGGGTTTTTTTTGTCAAAATATTATTTCTTTAACATTTTACTTTCCTCTTTTTTCTTTTTGTAGCTATCTCTCCGGCAAGCTCTTGTTACAATGAGACCATGAGCACCTTGCGATATGCCTCAAATGCCAAAAATATTATTAACAAACCTCGAGTAAATGAGGTGAGCTACTTTGCTGGGTTTCTTTTTAACTCCATAGCTTTGTTTTCCATATATCAAGTAAAGCAGGCAGCCCTATGAAAGGATGCATATGAAAGTCAGTGGGACTCAGTATGCATCTTTTCATAAGGCCATGTTGAACTTGATTTTTCTGTCACAAATTGTAGAATATTTATATAAATATATGAAACGATAATTTCAGAAAGCATCCAGTGTATACTTTGGGCAGAAAAAAAATGAAATGCAGAGATAAAGAATTTGGGACGCCTGACTCGACAGCAGTACATGTGAAAAAGATCTTGGAATCTTCATGGACCACAAAATAAACATGAGAAAACAATGTGATGCGGTAGCTTAAAAAGCCTATGGGATTTTGGCCTGCATCAATAGGAGCATAGTGTTTAGATCCAGGGAAGTCATGCTACCCCTCTATTCTGCCTTGGTTAAACCACATCTGGAATGCTGTGTCCAGTTGTGGGCAGTTTAAGAGACATGTTGACAAGCTGGAATGTGTCCAGAGGGCGACTAAAATGATCAAGGGTCTGGAGAATAAGCCCTATGAGGAGTGGCTTAAAGAGCTGGGCATGTTTATCCTGCAGAAGAGAAGGCTGAGAGGAGACATGATGGCCATGTATAAATATGTGAGGGGAAGTCATAGGGAGGAGGAAGCAAGCTTGTTTTTTGCTGCTCTGGAGACCAGGATGTGAAACAATGGCTTCAAACTACAGGAAAGGAGATTCCACTTGAACATTACGAAGAACTTCCTGACTGTGAAAGCTGTTCAGCAGTGGAACTCTCTGTCATGGAGTGTGGTGGAGGCTCCTTCTTTGGAGGCTTTTAAACAGGCAGGGGGTTGGACTGGATGACCCACGAGGTCTCTTCCAACTCTATGATTCTATTATTTATTTTAGTCCCCGCCTTCTGTGTGACTGATTTCAAAGAGATGTCTGCTTTCTGCCTTTTCAGGATGCAAATGTGAAGCTGATTAGAGAATTACGAGAAGAAATAGATAGATTGAAGGCTATGTTGATGAGCTTTGAACTGGTATGTACAAATGTTTACACAAACAGACTTCACATGAATTGTTCATTAAACCTGTATATAAATATATGTTCAGAGGTATTTTGTTATATCTGATCTTACTAGGAATGTAGAAAAGTGCCTTATATCAACTCAAACTTTAGGGTCTATTATTCAGCTCTCTGACTGGCAGTCGCTTTCAAAAATCTTTCCCATCATATGAGTAATGAATTATTTAAAGTGTAAATTCAAATAATTGAAATTTAAGAAAATGAACCTGCAACTTCCTGCCTACAGAAGGAAGTCCCTTGGCATTAGTGATCCTTCCTGTTACTAAATAGGTTGAATACTAGATGTTAATTAAAAGTTTAATTTTTTAAAAAATTAAAAAAAAAACTAAAGTTCAATTGATATCATTAATTACATAGTCTACAGTTCCTTGCATTTGGCTCATAATCTTCCTGCATAATACAGAATATTACGTTTGCTGGCTAAATAATCATTTGGCTTGCTTGTTAAAACAGAACGATAAAGTTGATGTTTAAAGCTTTAATTCAATCTATTGGCATGAATACTGTGTTCCTTCCATTATCAAAGGCCAGATTTTTTTTGGCACATGACAGCAAATGTTAATCACGTTCTATAATGCAGCTCCACTGGCTGCTGATAAGTTTCCAAGCCCAATTCAAGATGCAGGTTATGACCTACAAAGCCCTAAATTGTTCGAGCTCTGGCTATCTTCGTGACCGCATCTCCCCCTATAAACCGGTGTGGGCTGTAAGATCTGCCTGAGAGGCCCTCCACTGTCACAAGCACAGTTGGTGGTGATGAGGGAAAGGGCCTTCTCGGTGGTGGTGCCTCACTCCGTCCACTTTTTGTAGGGATTTGAAAACCTGGATGTTCCAGCTAGCTTTTGAGAACAATTATTCCCTAGCCATATATGCTGAGTCCCTAGGCCATTAGAAGTACTCTTTTTGCACTTTATCCACAGCCCTGGCCCTATGGTTTGCTATTTGCACTACCCCTGCCCAGCCCTTGTATAGCTTAGCCAGGTCCATCTTAGAAATCTGGTTCTTGGTTTATGTTGAATGTGGTCTGATAGGAGCTCCAATCCACTCTGTTTTATTTTGCCATGTTTAATATGTTTTTATTCTGGCTGTTGTATTTTATGATATTTCTATTTTAGTGTGTTTTATTTTATGGATTGCTTAGCTTTTATGTTTTTGTGGACATTTGTCCCACATGTAAGCCGCCCCGAGTCCCTTCGGGGAGATGATGATGGGATATAAAAATAAAGTTATTATTATTTCTGTTCCTAGACAAGATCAGACTGTTCCAGAACAATGATCTCATGTAGCTTAATTCTAGAATTATAGTTATCATCTCTCAGGTTCACCTCCTAAAAGTCATGTGACTTGTTTTCATCCTGAACATTAAAACATAGTTCTCTTCAAAAACATTTTCAACAGAGGAATGCTAGTCCATCCTGGAGTGATGATAAAGAAGGGAATCTAACAGAATTAGTCCTTCAGAATGAAATTAAGGTGAGTTTCACAATTTTTCCTATGTTGCGATCATTATGATATTCATCTCTGTCAGGGCAGATTTGTATAAACTGTTCCAAAGTTTCCTGTGGAAAGTGATCCTAGAATGCATTTGGATAAAAAAGAGGTAATATGCCAGATCAGTCAGGAAATATGAATCCCACACCTTACGTTTTGCACCACTGTTGCCACTTGTGAGGGAAATAAATGGCTAGAATGGGTTCATCTTCATTACGATATCACCATCACACATGACTTTATCTTCTAGTTCAGTAGTGATTTTGTGACACAAGGAATCAACAGAATCTCAGTCTGGTTTTTTTTCCAGCCTTCTGATTCCAAAATGGGTTTTCAGTCTCACTAATTTGCTTTTCTGAATGGATCAAAATACCTGAGCATCTGCCCTACCATTATTTTAGAATCATAGAATTCTAGAGTAGGAATAGACCTTGTGGGCCATCCAGTCCAACCACCTGCCAAGAAGAAGGAAAATTGCATTCAAAGCACCTCCGACAGATGGCCATCCAGCCTCTGTTTAAAAGCCTCCAAAGAAGGAGCCTCTACCGCACTCCTGGGCAGAGAGTTTCCCTGCTGAACAGCTCTCACAGTCAGGAAGTTCTTCCTAATGTTGCTGCCATTTGAAGCCATTGTTCTGTGTCCTGGACTCCAGGGCAGCCGGAAGCAAGCCTGTTCCTCCCTCCCTATGACTTCCCCTCACATATTTATATATGGCCATCATGTCTCCGCTCAGCCTTCTCTTCTGCAGGCTGAACATGCCCAGCTCTTTGAGCCGCTCCTCATAGGTCTTGTTCTCCAGACGCTTGATCATTTTAGTTGCACTCCTCTGATCACATTCCAGCTTGTCAACATCTCTCTTCAATTGCGGTGCCCAAAATTGGACACAATATTCCAGATGTTGTCTGTCCAATTTGGTTGCTATGGACCTAAGCTTTTTGCCTTTACGTCACAACAATCATAAGCATGATGATAGGCACAACAGCCTCATAATAATTTGTTCCCTGTATAATTTATTGCTTACTTGAAGTTTTAAGAAGGCTGTCGCATTACTCTGTTGTAACAAGCATTACATTTTCTGTTTACCATTCCCAAAGATTGAGCAGCTGACCAAAGACTGGACAGATAAGTGGATTAACAAGAAAGCTATCATGGAAGAATACAGTGTGGATATCAATAAGAAAAAGGCCGGAGTGGTGATAGACTCCAGTTTACCTCATTTAATGGCCATGGATGATGATATCCTTAGTACTGGAGTTGTGCTTTATCATCTCAGGGTGAGATAAAATCCACGTATTGGGGTTTTTAAATATTCAAATGTTTATAACTAGTTCTGTGGAGTAAAAATAAGCATAAAAAGAAGAGGGATGTGCATGTTTTGAAAGAACATAAAATTTAACAAATGTGAGATGAGAGGAATTAATTGCACAGTTAAATAATTGCAGAATTGGATCAAGTGTTGAGAGATCAATGTCACCCACTAAGTTGTGTCTTTTGATCTAGTATTTTGATCAACATGTCTGGTAAACAAAAAGGAGGAATGTAATTTGTTCTTAATCATTGCCATGCAAAAGGAAATGCAGGTTTTTAGGAAGGAGCTCAGCAAATGAATTTCTCAATAATGTAATGCAATACCAAGGATTAGTAATAAATGTGGATCTACAGCCACATTTTTAATAATGGTAAACTTTTCAGTAGTTTATTGTACACAACTGTATTGCTCAGTGGAGTTATTTTTCCAATGACCACCAAATACATTTGTTTCAGTTTTTTTATATTAGTATTTTTACTGTACTAGTGATCATGTTTGAAATCCTAGTGGTTTTGCATACTCTGTATGTATATGTTCAAAGTCTGCTGCTATACGGGTGTTAGTTTTCTCTTTCATATAACAATAACCTTATATTTTTGGGAAATGGCATTCATAACCTTTAGTGAAAACACCTTTTGGAGATCATAACCTTTTTTTTTTTAGAAAAGCACGACCTTTTAGAGAAGAGCCAAAAACCCTTTAGAGTAGAATCTTTTGTCATATATGACCAGATGTAATTACGCTAGACAGTGGTTTCAGGTGTTAGACTGAAAAACCTGTTATCTCTGATCTGTTAGGAAAACAGAGATTTTGCCAGTGCATAAGAAACAGCAGTGCTTCAGACGTGTTTTTCAGTTCCCAAAAACATATAGACTCTCCCATAAAACAACAAGTTTTATATCATGCACTCAGGAAACAAAAATGAACTAGATTCGGACAAAAATAATTTATTTGGTTTACTCACAACCTTCATGTGTTCAGCATACACAGGTATATATGTAAACACATCATATTCTGTTATTTCTAAACTAATTTTCATTTTAAAAAGTACTGTATGAGTATAATCTCATTTAAACTGGTAAGACGTGATATGCAATTTCAGATAAACCCTGCAGACCTCCTATTCAGTCTTGTTGCTTCTTAAACTGAAATGAAGTTGGTATTCATTTTCCTCTGATTTGTGGTCTTTCTTCATCTTTAAGTTGTAGCCGTACCAAATGTCATGGCTGAACATGTTTTAACTGTTGGTGTATTTGCTCAGATAACATATATCTCCAAAAGTGTCCCATTTGAAGGAGAAATAGAGCCTTTTCGAAATGCTTATTCTATTTTTAGGTTGTGAAGACTACAAGATATCTGTGGTTACAAGGTAATCACTCAGTCTTTGACACAGTAGCAAGAATGGCAGGCATAGCAGACTGGTTACTTTTGCTCATTGCTCATTTCTGTAATGATAGATGGTAGCTTTGTTTGCATGCTTACCAGCAGGACTTACTAAGCCCTCTTGTCTGTTTCATTTACATTGTACTAACAACGTGCCCCTCTTTCTTTGCTCCTAGATGCTGCTTTCCCTTTTCTTAATGCTTTGCCTTTTTTAGATTCAGGTCTCTCTGTTACCTTCATCTGAGGAGAAAGAAGGTAAAATGCTAATATTTTCTTTTTTCATAGACACAGTGCTGCCTTTCCAAAGGAAAGGAAACCTTTAGGGCACTTTGAATAGAGGTGCAGATATTTTTATTTATTGTGTCAGAAGCAAGGTGAGACTACAATTATAATGTATTTAAAAAAAACCCCACAAACAAAGTTTAAAATCTGGCATTATTTCCTTTGCCCAGAAGCTGGCCGTTTGGAGTGCCTCTGGTATTGCTGTAAGAAGGTCCTCCATTGTGCATGTGGCAGGGCTCGGACTGTATTGCAGTAGGTGGTCTGTGGCTTGCTCTTCTCCACACTCACATGTTATGGACTCCACTTTGTGGCCCCATTTCTTAAGATTAGGTCTGCATCTCGTAGTGCCAGAGCGCAGTCCATTCAGCGCCTTCCAAGTAATCCAGTCTTCCGTGTGCCCGGTTGGGGGGGGGGGGTGTCTCTCATCCGGTATCAGCCACTGTTTCAGGTTCCAAATTTTAGTCTGCCTATTTTGGACTCTCGCTTACTGAGGTGATCCTGCAAGTATCTCTGTAGATCTTTAAAAACTATTTCTTGATTTAAGACATTGGCGTGCTGGCTGATATCTGAATAGAAATGTGTGATCTCTATGCTTTTCTTTCCTATATTTTACTGCTACATGATAGCAATGCTGTAAAAGCAGGATTTAAGGAGAGAGAAGATAAATAAAATGTTAGCTCTGAAAAATATGCATTATTGTACATTTTTGTCCCTCTTTTTCCTTTTTTCCATTGGCTTGTACCTCCAATGAAAGTGCAGTGACAATTTGTTGAGTTTGTTTCCAAAAGGTCCCAAATCCAAAAATTATATAAATGAAAAATTTGGCCGTGGTAAAGCAATGGGTTAAACCCTTGGCCTACTGAACTGCTGACCTGAAGATTGGCAGGTCGAATCCACATGATGGGATGAGCTCCCACCGTCAACTCTAGCTCCTGCCAACCTATCAAGTTTGAAAACATGCTAATGTGAGTAGATAAACAGGTATAGCTTCAACGGGAAAAGGCAAAGAAACAATTGAAGCAGTCTTTCTGGCCATATGACCAGGAGATGTTTACGACAATGCAGGCTCCTCGGAGACAGAGAAAACAAGAAAAACACCTCCCCCAGAGCTAGAGATGAGAACCACCTCCAAAGCTATAAATGAAAGGAGAAGCCTTTTTCTGTTTGTGTTTCACTGTATTTCCATTTGTAACAAGGCACTGAATGTTTGCCTCTGTTTGTGCATATGTTGTAATCCACTCTGAGTTCCCTTGGGGAGAAGGGTGGAATATAAATAAAGTGTTATTATTTTATTATTATTATGAGTAGTAGTAGTAGTATTATAAAACAAGTTTTAGATGGAAGCACATTGTTGGCTAGGAGTAGAATATTATGTACAGATCAAAACCATCAAAATTTATCCAGTCATTTTGCTACTGGGCTTGGAAAATTGCATTTTATAGCAAAAGAATCCTCAGCACATTTTTTTTGCGATTACTATCAAATTGGTTCAGATGGATTTGGAATCTTTTGGAAACAAACTTCACATTTATGGTTTTATACCTGCCTTCGTGTTAGCAGTGCTCCATGTCAAGCAGAACATATATATCTGCACACAGTTCCCCTTCTCTCTATTGGGGATAGGCGTTCCCTCTGTTTGTGAATAAAGGGGAGCCAGTGTTCTGCATATTTAGCCAAAATTCTGCCTTGCCATTTTGTATGAATGATAAAGAAAATGATATTCAGGTTGTATTGATATAGTGCTACCTATTTTATAATAAAAGCAAAGTGAAATCAGGCATGGGCAAACTTTGGCCCGCCAGATATTTAGGACTTCAACTCACACAATTCCTAACAGCCTCAGACCCTTTCCTTTTTCCCCTCAGATGCTTAAGCGGGCTAATGTTTGCCCATGCCCGCTGTAGACCCTGCCCATAAAAGTACATAGGCAGAAGCAAATTAAAATGTTTACTTTTTAGCCCATCCCTTTTTGAAAAGTATGTTAGCAGAAATAATACTTTCCTAACTAGGCATAATAGGCCTTCCTGTTGGCACAGTGGGTTAAACTGCTGAACTGCTGAATTTGCTGACCGTTGGTGGTTCAAATCTGGGGAGTGGGGTGAGCTCCCACTATTAGGCCCAGCTTCTGCCAACCTAGCAGTTCAAAAGCATATAAATTTGAGTGGATCAATAGGTAGTGCTTCGGGGGGAAACGAATGGTGCTCCATGCAGTCATGCTGGCCACATGACCTTGGAGGTGTCTATGGACAATGCCGGCTCTTTGGGTTAGAAATGGAGATGAGCACCACTTCCCAGAGTTGGACATGAGTCCCAGAGTCAGGGGAAAGCTTTACCGTTACTAACAAGACATATGAACAAAACCATCTCTATCAAGTGGGCACCATTTCCTCCTTCCTGATCTGTGTATAGACTGACAGTTGAATCCCATCTCAACAATTATGATGGGACAGCATGTTCTACCATGCTTGAAGGCAGTGGACTAGTTCAAGAAGCCTAAGACAGTCTTTGTGGCACATATAGCACTATTTTCCAATAGAGACTCAGAAGGGAACCATCTATTGTGGAAAGGTAGATCCTACCACTGTGAGCCTCTCCAGGATCTGATGCTTGACTTGCCTTTCAAATAGGATCTGCCTTGTCTTTGCTGTAACTCGCTAGTAATTGCTACATTAATAATCCTATTATTTCACTCTGCTCTGTCTTCACTTCTGTTATTCCAAAAGTATAGATATCTTTTCTGCATTATTTTTAGCTTTTAATTTACAATAGCCAAGAATAATTTCTTCCGTTCTCTGGCGACATCAGATATTGATGCATTATACACTTTCAGTACAAGGGAAATAAACGAAGATGAAAGCTGCAACCCAGTGTGTAATTTAAGATTGCTTTGGAAGTTCTTATTGATTGCATTAAAGATGAAATGTGCATTTTGTGCCAGACTATAATTCCAACATTGTTTTATTGTGTCTTTTTAAGAAGCTGATTTAGGGTATATGTATAATAAATTAGCATCCTGACCATAAAAAGACTTTCCGTATCGAATGGTACCTTCTTTTGAACTGAAAATATAGCTGTGCATTGAGACAGTGAGTGATAATTACAATCTCAACTCAAAACATAGATTTGAAATCTTGTATCTAATTATACTGAAGGAATAATGTGTGCTATCTATTGAAAAATATATTCTTCAATACTTGCTATACCTTGTGTTTTATATTTATTCAGATAGCAACTTTCAGGGTGATGTATTCTAATGCAAGTGCTGGAATATTTTATTTATTTCTTCTTAGATAAATACACAATTACATTCCAATTTAGAGGAAGCCACAATGTGCTCTTGGTATTGAATGCTGAGCTGTGATAAGGATTATATGGAGCTGAGTAGCAGGGCATTCCCAGTTGCTGCTTGTAGCTGTATATATCCATACTTGCAGAAAGAAAAGAAAAATGTTTACTAGTTTCCCATTATTTTCTGATCATATTTATCAGAAGTGCCTGCACAAGAAAATGCCAGTATTTTTACACAACATCAAGTTCATAGGGTTGCTGGGAGTTCTCCAGTCTGTATGACCATATTCCAGAAGCATTCTCTCCTGATGTTTCACCCACATCTATGGCAGGCATCCTCAGAGCCTAGAAAACTACAGCAACCCAGTGATTTTGGCCATGAAAGCCTTCGACAACACATTAAGTTCATAGTTCACCAATTATTCAACTAGGATTTTTTAACTGCTTTAAATCAGAAATTACAGGTTATTACATTATGCTGAAACTTTGAGATTGGTAGTGATATTATTTCCTAATTTCCCACCCCTGCCCACCATGCTAAAAAGAAAAACAACCTGTACCATGAAAAATATAAAAATATACTGAATCCTTTTCAAAAAGTACTGTATTTACTGTTTTTTTATTTTATTTTTCTAGGAAGGTAGAACCAAAATTGGGAGAAGTGATTCAAACCAGGAGCAGGATATCGGTAAGAGTTACAAGAAAACCCCCAAGATGTTGCAGAATAATATTGAGGACTACAACAAACGCCCATTTCCTCTTTCCATGCTGCCCAGGCTTATGAGGGCTATGCGTGTTACAGGGCTAAAAAGAATACTTGACATGTTTTTCCTGCGTTTCTGTATGCTTGGGAAATCCAGTCAGGAAGCATTAGCACAGCGGTTAAAACCACTAGCTGCAGGAAAAAATTGCTGACCATATGATTGGCAGTTCGAAGCTGCGAGTCAGGGTGAGCTCCAGACTGTCAGTCCTAGCTTCTGTCAACCTAGCAGTTGAAAGCATACAGTGTGAGTGGATTAATAGGGACCACCTCAGTGAGGAGGTAAAAGGGCGCCTCATGCAGACATGCCTGCAAAAAAGGACAGTAGGCTCTTCGTCATGGAAAATGGAACAAGAGCACCTCCCCCCATGGCTGGAGTTGAGCATCGCCTCCAGATGCTGGAGATGGAAAACAGGAAGGCCTTTACCTTATTTGTGTATTGTATGTTGTTGTTTATTGTGTAAAAAGGCATTGAATGTTTGCCTTATATGGTACTGTAATCCACTCTGAGTCCCTCTGGGGAGATAAAGCGGAATATAAATGAATTGTATTATTATTATTCTTAATTACACAGAAGGGAGAATATTACATTGTTTTGTTGTAGCATCACATATTCCAGAATGTTGTGGAACTTTGTTCTGTGCAGAAATCAACCTTCTTTGGTTCAAAACTCTGGGATTTTGTGCAAAACTCCACAACTTTTGCAGGAAAAAAATTCTGGGTGTATTTCTGAAAAATGGTGTGGAGGGAAAAAAAACTTGTTCGTGTAAAAAACACTTTGTTTTCAACAAAAAGGGCCAAAGTGACATGGAAATAATAGGGATATTTTGTATACTATAGAAGGTAGGCAGGTGCGTGAAGCAGGCTTTCTTGGACTGGTTCTATTGTGAAGCTTTGCCCTCCAGAAAAAGGAACACGTGATCCTGTGCAAGTGAGAAGGGGCATGCTTCTATATGTATTTTAAAACCTATTGGCACATTTGATGTCTTGAGACCACTTTTATATGTTCTGTGCATTGATTATGTGAAAGGTGGCCACTGTGAATTCCTTGTTTGTTGCTTGCTTCCCAAAGGGAACTGTTCGTCTGATTGCCAGTACATGTATATTTGGGAAGCTCTTGGTTGTGATTGTGACAAATTGGTAGAGTTTAAAGCCTATTGAAGCAGGGAAGAAGTGATCAAATTGAATAATGAAACCAGTGTTGACTTGTGGACAGCACAGAGATTGCGACACATACTCCTCTTGCACTTCATTGGGGTTGCATGGCTAGTTTTTGCTTTGAAGATGTGTGTTTCCATTCCTTTTACTTATTAAAGCATTTGTCAGGGTACACAATTTGTTCCACAGCTGCTATGAGAAAACTTGACAGAGCAGTAAATGTGTCTTTGGAATCAATTTACTTCATTCATAAACTGATTATTGGATATTTTAAAGGAAAATACTGTATGGCAAACAATTTTTGAAGTATTTGCCTGAGGCCCTTTGCTTGGAAAGTACCTCATAGGGCCTTGTCATTTGAAAGTTCCAATGAATTGCTTACATTATTTTAAACAGTGTATACATTTATAATAATTACAATAACAGCTGAAAAATAAATTTATCAAGATATGCACAAGAGTTTTATCCAACAAAAATAAATGGAGTTGAAATAAATTTCAACAATTAAGTACAAAAGAAATTTTATGTTTTGTCAGTGTTACAGGGTCAGTGGATCAAAAAGGACCATTGTGTTGTAGACAACCAGCACGGGATTGTGACTTTGCAGCCTCTTCAGGAAGCACATTGTATTGTGAATGGTCATGAAGTCACAGATTCTATCCGTTTATCACAAGGTAAATTTTATTTTATGACTTTCACCATAATACTGTTATCAGCCAAACTTTCCCATGTGGTAAAATTTGGGAATGGTGTCCAAATGCCATAAAATAATTAATCTTAGGATCATAGTTTACATTTACTGCATGAATTAATTTTCAAAATTACTGCCCCATATTTTTATTTATAACTCTTACTGAATTTTGTACTTTTAAATTTAAATCTTGTAAAAAGGCTCCAATCTAACAATCAATCAGATATACTCTCTTCACTTGCAAATTAAATAGTTCATAGTGATACAGAATGGGGGATGCCTGGCTCGATAGTAGTACATGAGAATAAGATCTTGGAGTCCTCGTGGACAAAAAGTTCAGCATGAGCCAACAATGCGATGCAGCATCTTAAAAAGCAAATGGGATTTTTGGCCTGCATAAATAGGAGTATAGTGTCTAGATGCAGAGAAGTCATACTGCCCTCTATTCTAGCTTGATCAGACCACACCTGGAATCACACTGTGTCCAATTCTGGGCATCGCAATTGAAGGGAGATGTCGAAAAGCTGGAAGGTGTCCACAGGAGGGTGGCTAAAATGATCAAGGGTCTGGAGAACAAGTCCTATGGGGAGCAGCTTAAAGAGCTGGTCATGTTTAGCCTGCAGAAGAGAAGACTGAGAGGAGACATGATGGCCATGTATAACTATGTGAGGGGAAGTCATAGGGAGGAGGGAGCAAGCTTGTTTGCTGCTTCCTTGGAGACTAGGATATGGAACAATAGCTTCAAACTACAGGAAAGGAGATTCAACCTGAACATTAGGAAGAACTGTTCAGCAGTGGAACTCTCTGCCCATGTTCAAATTGCTTTTGACCACTGCAGTTTTTGTGGTCTCCTTACAAAGCGTATGCATTCTGGGGACATGTGGCTGATCTCACACTCTCTCCTTATCCAGAAGGAGATTTGCTCCTTCTGGATAAGCTTTCTGGCCAGCTTATTATGCCACTTAAATATTATTGCAGTTCTCGCACAAGAAAATCAACCAGATATTAGCCCTCACCCAGAAGTGGGTTTAGAAATTTCTAATGAAAGAGTGAAATGGAAAGCATCTACATTGTGAAAGCGGTGTTCAGAATGCAAAGTATTAATGCAAAGATTGGTGCTTTTACATGATAAAACAGCACAATAACAATACTGTTTTGTCTTCCATTTATCTTTCTTCATTGTTATTTTAGGAGCTGTTATTATTTTGGGGAAAGCTCACAAATTTAGGTTCAACCACCCAGCCGAGGCTGCAATTTTACGGCAAAGACGATCAGTAAGTTCAGAGTGTGTTACATTTTTCTTTTATAATTGCTTCATTATTTATTAATGTTATTAGTGTTTTTCATACATATACATGGAGCAGAGTATTTTGTGGATTATTTGTTATCAAGAGAATATATATATATATATATATATATATATCTGAAGGAAGTTTGTGATGAAAAGCTGCAGTCTTACTTTCTGTCACACCATTTGTTGGTCTTAGCTCTGGATACCTTCTAAATCAGGAATGGGAAAACTTTGGTCCTCCAGTTGTTTTTGACTCCAACTCCCACAATTTCTAACGGCCTCAGGCCCTTTCTTTTTCCCTCTCAGCCACTTAAGCTGAGGAGGATGCATACAACCTCAGATTCAAGGTTTTCTGGGGCAAAGGATATAATACAATTCCGGGAGACCAGATTCAGATTTCTGCTCAGCCATGGAAACCCAAAAGATACCTTAGTTCAGGGGTTCGCAACCTGTGGGTCCCCAGATGTTTTGACCTTTAACTCCCAGAAATCCTTACAACTGGTAAACTGGCTGGGATTTCTGGGAGTTGTAGGCCCAAATACCTGGAGACCCACAGGTTAAGAACTACTGCCTTGGACAAATTGTATTCTGAAGGCAGGAGAAACCTCCTCTAAATAAAGAAAATCTGTGCTATGTGGCTACCAAATGTGGACATTGTTATGAAAGTACATGAAAACAACAAAAATATTCTTTAGTACACCGATAAAGCAGATTAGTTTGTTCATCTACTTTTTTACTTAACCCCTTTTCTATTTTTTAATTTCTCTTTTAAAAAACATAGGTAAGTGAGTCTTCTGTGGTGAATTGTCGATCTCTTGAATGGCTAGATTTGGATGGAAATTTCCCTTCACTTTCCTATAGTTTTTCTCCACCTGAAATAAAAAGGTAAACAAGGATTTGAATGAGTGAAAATTGCACTTATCTGGATTCTCATTTTACTATTTAAAAGTTTCAAAACCATCATTGCATTTTTACTTGTTTCTTAACCTTGTAGTGATCTATGAACAAATTGATTTAGCATGACCATAATTGAAATGGTAGTGCTGAGTGTATTTTTTCTTAACAGTGTAGTGATCTACAAACAAATTGATATACATCACCATCTACGAACCCACACGCTCGCTACGGTCATCTGGAGAGGCCCTGCTCGTGATCCCACCCACGTCGCAAGCGCGCTTGGTGGGGACACGGGACAGGGCCTTTTCTGTGGCGGCCCCCTGACTTTGGAACGCCCTCCCAAAAGATCTCAGACAGGCCCCCACTCTAGCCGTTTTCAGAAGGAATTTAAAAACTTGGCTGTTCCGTTGTGCCTTCCCAGACTAGGAATCCCCACCCCAAGTCCTAGTAGCACCCTAGCATAACTAATTGTCGCTGCACACCGCACTTTTAACCCTACGTGCCTCCTGCCACTTCAGCACTTTTAACCCTTGTACCCCAGTGCGCTGGCCGAACCAGTTTTTAATAATGTCTTGATGTACTGCCATTGTCGTTATTTTGCTTATTGTTTGATTTGCTTAGCTATTGTGGTGTTATGTTATTTTGCTTATTGTTTGATTTGCTTTGTTATTGTGATGTTACGTTCTCTATTGTATTGTGTTTTGGGGCTTCGGCCTGTGTAAGCCGCATCGAGTCCTCTGGGAGATGCTAGCGGGGTACAAATAAAGTTAATAATAATAATAATAATAATAATAATATAGCATGTCTATAATTGACATGGTAGTGTTGAGTGTTTATTGTTCTGATACAAGCTTAGAAATAATTGTTAAAATGTGTGTTCCTCTTAATTGGTTAAAAAGTTATTTTAGACAGTAGAATTATTCTGAGCAGCCGTCATTGTATAGGTTGTTGTAGGTTTTTTTGGGCTATATGGCCGTGTTCTAGAGGCATTCTCTCCTGACGTTTCGCCTGCATCTATGGCAAGCATCCTCAGAGGTAGTGACCTCACTACCTCTGAGGATGCTTGCCATAGATGCAGGTGAAACGTCAGGAGAGAATGCCTCTAGAACATGGCCATATAGCCCGAAAAAACCTACAACAATCCAGTGATTCCAGCCATGAAAGCCTTCGACAATACATTGAATGTCATTGTATATTCGTATTTAAATCTCTTAATATACAAGATAGGTTCTGTATATTTGTTCTTAAGTTTAATTGCTATGTTACTTTGAACAGTTACATTTTTAAGTGTTACTCCATCTAAAAATATGTTCAAGCATAGGGAAGGGTTAATATCCCTGTAACAGTTCTTTTGCTTTCTGTGCCCCATTCAAGATATTTCACCTCACTTTCTGTCCCCATGATGATTGGATTTTGAAAAATGTGGCTTCTTGTGGGAATACAGATGGGTGAGAAAGCTTCAGTGGAGACATCTTTTTCCCCATGATAGCTCTTCCATGAGTAAATTTCCCTTGCTAGGGGTAGATTACTTCTCATTTCCTGTTGTCTCACCCCATTCTTAACTATGAGTCATATGTAAGTCAGATTTTTGTAACTCATGTCATTTTTAGTACTTTTAAATATTGAGTGTTTTTTAACCAACTAATTAATGGTTCAAACTCTTCAATGGAGAGCAGGACCCTATCAATAAGAGGCCAGATATTTGTCCCATAGGCTAATAGCTCATTTGCTGAAAGCATCCACAATTTGTATGTCTTGTCCAGATATGGGCAAACTTGGTCCCTCCAGGTGTTTTGGACTTCAACTCCCACCATTCCTAAGAGCCTCGGGCCCTTTCCTTAAGCGGCTGAGGGGGGAAAGGAAAGGGCCCGAGGCTCTTAGGAATGGTGGGAGTTGAAGTCCAAAACACCTGGAGGGACCAAGTTTGCCCATGCCTGGTCTAGTCTAGTTTGACTAAAAGTATCAGCCAGCTCTAAAACAGAAGACAGTGTGTTTATATTCCAACACAGAGACAAGGCTCCTAGATTTATTCAGGTGGACTGATATGCCAAAAGAGTTATATTTCTTCTTCACACATTGGAACTAATTTATGGGAGAACTTATGTACAAAGATAGGTTGTCACGTTGTTCAGTATTTACAAGATTGTAACCCCAGACTTAGGATTCTGTAACTTTTAGGATTCATTTTGAAGGTTGTTGATGACCAAATATGATGACCACCAATACTGGACTGCTGGGGGAAATGACTGCAGTACTCTCCTGGTTGTGATGAGCAGCTGCAATACGACACTGAGGGATGTCTCCAACTGCCCATCTCAGTATCCCTTTTGAGCAAGATAGTGCTGACGTCATCATTTCCCAGTGCCCTGATTTGCATTGCCTTGGGAGCCCTTTGGTTGGTTACTGAATGGTCAAAGAGGGAGAGAGCATTGCTATAAATAGCTACAATAATGGAAACGGCTCAATCATTGTAGGTTCTTCTGATAATGCAGGATGTGACCGATAGTTTTTATACAGATGGTACTTAGGGTACTGGGTTGTTGTAGGCTTTTTTCGGGCTATATGTCCATGTTCTAGAGGCATTCTCTCCTTACGTTTCACCTGCATCTATGGCAAGCATCCTCAGAGGTAGTGAGGATGCTTGCCATAGATGCAGGCGAAACGTCAGGAGAGAATGCCTCTAGAACATGGCCATATAGCCCGAAAAAACCTACAACAACCCAGTGATTCTGGCCATGAAAGCCTTCAACAATACACTTAGGGTACTGTGTGCAGGCCCTCTCTGCTTAAAAACAGCAAGCTTCATATATATGTGTGTGCATTAAAGAAAAGCAATTACCATTGGGAATATTTATACAAGCCTGTATATTAAGTCAATTCAATCAGGGCCAGCTAACATTTCCCAACAAAGGATTCCTCCAGGCAGGAAGCAGCCAGTCTTTGAAGCTGCAAGGCTATTCAATTCTAATCAAGCTGGCCAATTGCAACATTAACACTTGCCTCAAGCAGACAAGAGTTCTTTCTCCCACCCTGGACAAACCCCACTTGCCTAGTTTCCAACAGACCTCACAACTCTGAGGATGCCTGCCATAGATGTGGGTGAAACGTCAGGAGAGAATGCTTCTGGAACATAGTCATGCAGCCCAGAAAACTCACAGCAACCTTTTGAATCTTCTGTTTGTCTCTTAATGAAATCTGAGTCAGACATTCAGGCTGCACTGTCTCAGAATGGTTTCATAAGAAAGAATCAGCTTTAAGAAAGAACAATTTCTGTTCAGAGCTGTATTGTACAGCCATAGAGCTATGGGTTAAATTAAATATGTGGTCCTGCACAGTTGCCGTAGTTCTCTGCTGCTGTGTGTTAGTATGAGGTTATGGTGTAGTATCAAAGACAGCCTCTTGATTGGGTAGATGTGCTAGGGAGGAGATGTGCTGGAGAAACGTAAATCAGTGTATTGGCTTGTTATGTTCTAACTCGGACTCTCAAGTGTCACACGTCAGTGATTTGCAGGGGTACTTGCAGTTCTGTCAAACCCTTTTCACCTTCCCTATTTCCATTGTTTAAATCTGAAAACTGAATAATAAAATGAATGACTAAGAAGAAATGCATTTTCAGACCTGGCTTAAGGTTTTGCTTTTAAAAATCAAGGAAACCATTTTTTTAATGAACTATATTTTTCTTTTTGTTTGGTGTTCTGAGCCTCTCATGTTCGCAGCAAAATATCCAGCTTCATTACCGGGCTGTTGCTGCCATAGCTACTGAAACTGCATTATGCTGTAGAAGCCGCCAGGTTCTGCACCAGCCTTAGAGCTGCTCTGGGGAGAGAGGAAGGAGTTATACAATAGGATCTCATGAAGCTGATGACAAAACAGCCCAGGGAAAATGTGATTTGCAGAAGGTTGATTTAGTATGCTTAGTTTAGAGTTAATGTGTGATAAAAGAAGATGAAAAACAAACCAGCTTTTAAAATACTGCTGAAAATGTTTCCAACATAAGGTCAGTGGACTTTAAAAAAAAGAAAGAAAACATGTTTTTTTTAATGTCAATACTAATGTTGTTACTGTTACTGTGTATTATATTTAGTGAAAATGTTTCTTTGTGTTTCATAAAGACAACCTGTTCTCTTCATTCATCTCTTGGTTTTGCATATCTTATTTAGAGATTTAGGACTGGGGAAACCAAAAAGGGTTGGGTTGTTGTAGGTTTTTCCGAGCTATATGGCCATGTTCTAGAGGCATTTTCTCCTGACGTTTTGCCTGCATCTATGGCAAGCATCCTCAGAGGTAGTGAGGGTTGCCCTCTCTTTCCCAGGTTGAAGTCATTTTGCTTGTAACACTGCTTTAACTGAATTTGAGAGAAGGTAGAAATGTAAAAGGAGGGTACATTTTTAGATTCTTTGAATACAGATATTTAAGAGTATATGATACAGTTATTCCAGGATATGGAAAAGAGTGTTTTTATAAATAGCTACATGTGAGCATTTTGTGATGCAGAGGCCTGCTTTTAGAATGGGAGAATATCTATTATGTATTGTCGAAGGCTTTCATGGCCGGAATCACTGGGTTGTTGTGAGTTTTCCAGATTTTATGGCCATGTTCCAGAAGCATTCTCTCCTGACGTTTTGCCTGCATCTATGGCAAGCATCCTCAGAGGTTGTGGAGTCTGTTGGAAACTAAGCAAGTGAGGTTTATGTATCTGTCAAATGTCCAGGGTGGGAGAAAAAGCTCTTGTCTGTTCGAGGTACGTGTGAATGTTTCAACTGGCCACCTTGATTGGCATTTAATGGCCCAGCAGTTAAAAGATCTGGCTTCTTACTGCCTTGGGGAATCCTTTGTTGGGAGATGATTAGCTGGCACCTACCTCAAACAGACAAAGACCCTGGACATTATTCCACAGATATATAAACCCCATTTTCCTAGTTTCCAACAGACCTCACAACCTCTGAGGATGACTGCCATAGATGCAGATGAAACATCAGGAGAGAATGCTTCTGGAACATGGCCATACAGCCCGGAATATTCACAACAACCCAATATTTATTGTGTTTGTCTTCAAATGCCTCTTTGTTTGGGATACTTGTAGTAAAAAGTAAAAGGTTTCTACTGCTGGTTAGCTACAAAACCAACAAGCTTTATATATCATGGTAATCTAAGCATTGGTATTCATGTTTGTTTGTTTATTTATTTATTTATTCTAATCTTATAATTGATTGTGGACTGAATCATACAAGAACCAGGTCTTACCATTTTCAAGTCCTCTAGTGTTATTGCAGTAGAGGAGTGATAGACATTCAACATTACCGGTGTGATGTAAATGTCCGGTTGGGTGAATCTTCATTACCTGTCTCTTTATTGCGGTGGTCCTAATGCTCTGACTGTGTAGAAAATGCTTCTTTTTTCCTTAAGTATTTGAACCTGCTGAGATAACTATATTTAGGAAAAGGAAAAGCATTAAAGCCAATATTTCCTATACTTGAATGCAAACAAAAATGTGATAATTTTCTGTTTATGGAGCATAGATCACTAAGGGAGAAAAGGGTGTAGTTCTTGGCCACACTGTCATTCCAATCTAATTATGTGCTATTACTTTGATAAAACTATTTTTCAAAGCTTGACCTATGATCTTGTCGTATCTTGCAGAGGTCATTAGCCGCTATATTTTAGTGACTATTAATGGACTCTTATGCAGCAGTACATCTTTTGTTAGCCATAGCTTTACTGTTCAAAGGATTGGGGCAGGCACTGGCAAACTTCGGTCCTTCAGGTGTTTTGGACTACAACTCCCACAATTCCTAACAGCCTCAGGCCCCTTTCTTAAGTGGCTGAGGGGGGAAAGGAAAGGGCCTGAGGCTGTTAGGAATTGTGGGAGTTGAAGTCCAAAACACCTGAAAGACCGAATTTTGCCCATGCCTGGATTGGGTTCTAATTGAGGGTTAATAATATTTATTTATTTCATTTATTTAAAACATTTGTACCCCCAAAGGGGGACTCAGGGCAACTTACAACCTGCAGCAATTGGAAGCCCCCACATATGAAACATATCTAATTTAGCAGCTATCAAAAGAGCTTTTCTCTTTTTTCCTTGAGCTGGTCTCATTACTTTTTAAACCCTACTTTAATTCCTAATTAAGTTAAGCATTTAGTTTAAGTGGCTAGTTCTATTTTGGGAAAAAATATAAAATACGATAAAAGAAAGAACAAAATCACAAAAGCAGCTTTTCTAATCAATTTTGAACAGTTGAGATGTACAGAGATTCGTGGGACATAAGCGTTAGGGAAACAATCTTAAAATATAGCAAAGCATCCAAAAACCAAACAGAATACTTAAAGTTGAGCATTGAGCTCATTAGCGAGCAGAGCGTGAAGTGCCATTGGTTGTGGTTGTAAAAAAATTAGAGCTTGGGCAGGAAAAGAGGCAGAGTGCAATCTTTAAAAAAATCACAAAAGGTTTATTTACAATAATAAACAATAACTTCATTTCTTAATGGTAAATAAACTGGGTCTGAGCTACTCTAACACCCATCTCTTCTAAGGTTTCAAGACAGGGAAAATCATCCAAGCACTGCATCTCTCTGACTCACACACACAGAGAGAGATCTCAAAGCACACAGCACATACTCAGATGTGAGAAATAGAAGTCAGATTTTTTAAAAAAAGACTTGCAGTAGAAAAGTATCAATTTTACACAACCAATCAGAATGAGAGCAGAAACAGAGAAGAGAAAAGAAATCAATACATTCCCAACTGTCATACAGGAGACAGGGGAAGGGAAATCCTCAGACTATTCTAACACTAATGAACTTCTCCTCATTGAGGACTTGAGACTTGGGCAGTGTGGGATTGAATTCCAACAATAAGCTGATTTTCTTTTTTTTTCTTTTAAGAGGAGGAGGTATCTGAATATAAAAAACCACAGAGGAATACATGATTTCAGAGCATAGGGTTGTTTTTGGCCACTAAAAGTTTCATAGCCTTCAAGTAATTCAGGGATGAGTATACATTGAGTATCTCTTATCTGAAATGCTTGAAACCAGAAGTATTTTGGATTTTTAAATACCTGTATTTGCATGTATATAATAGAGCACTATTGGAGATTAGACCCAAGTTTAAACATTAAATTCATGTATACACATACCCTGAAGGCAAATTTATACATTTTATTAATTATAAAATTATAACAGTAAATAAAAAAACAAAACTCAAACACAGGGGAACTCCAGACAAGAAACAATCAGGAACACATAATCACCTCTCAACAAAGGAATTTCCCAGGCAGTAACAAGCTACACCTAAAAACTGTCGGGTCATCAAATGCTAATCAAGGTGGCCAACTGAAACATTCACACCTAACTCCAATAGACAAGAGTTCTTTCTCCCACCCTGGGCCTTCCACAGATATATAAACCCAATTTTCCTAATTTCCAACAAACCTCACCACCTCTGAAGATGCCTGCCACAGATGCAGGTGAAACATCAGGAGAGAATGCTTCTAGAACATGCATACAGCCCGAAAAACCTACAACAACCCAGTCTACAGAATACATTGTCAAAATCATTAGAAGACACTTGATCCCACATCCACATCTTTAGTTTTTTCCCGAAGGTCAGGAGGGAGGAGGCTGATTTGATTTCATTTGGGAGTAGTTCCATAGTCGATGGGACACCACGGAGAAGGCCACCAGTTCCACCTGCGAAGGAGGCGGGACTGAGAGCAGGGCCTCTCCCGATGATCTTAACCTCCTAGCTGGCTCATATAAGCAGATAAATTGGACCAGAACCGTTTAGGGCTTTATGGGCTAAAGCCAGCACTTTGCATTGTACTCGGTAGCAGATTGGCAGCCAATGGAGCTGATGTAACAGAGGAGTTGAATGCTCCCTGTACCCTGCTCCGATTAGTAATCTGGCTGCCGCCAGCATGTTGTAATATATACAACATGCTTTGTATGTTTCTCTTTTACATTGTTTATCCACTTCAGCCTTTCTTAATGGAGTAGGATAGGCATTAAAATAAGTGATTAGTGTATTAAGGTTTAATTTTAATGACAGGGGGATGCTTTATTATTTATTTTGTATTTATTGTGCACCCTCTTGGTGATTTATTGACAGAATGTCACTACAGAAATAATATGGGGACAAATGTTTCCAGCTGATATGAGTATGTTTGGCTAATACTATTCTACAAAACCTGTGAACTTCTAAGTACTTATGATCCTGAGCGGTTAAAATTCTTTCACGTCAGATCAGTAAAATAAATGTTCTAGTGTGGAAATTAATCTATGTTTAATGAAAGAAAAGGAAACTTTGCATTGAAAAATACACCCCCCCCCAGTAAGAAAAAAACATTTTAATTTCTGTTTACAGTGAGCCTCAATACTTAATGGGATTAGGGGCCATATTTTAACGTATCTTAGTCAGCTTGTTGTTCTTGTTCATTCGTTCAGTCATTTCCGACTCTTCGTGACTTCATGGACCAGTCCACACCAGAGCTCCCTGTCGGCCGTCACCACCCCCAGCTCCTTCAAGGTCAATCCAGTCACTTTAAGGATACCATCCATCCATCTTGCCCTTGGTTGGCCCTGCTTCCTTTTTCTTAGTCAGCTATAAGTGGTTAATAGCAGAAAGGATGGCATAAGGATGTTGCTATTAAGCCTTTTTTATTTAATACCTCCAATGAGAATTCTGTCCTTACTGTGACATCACACACACACACACATACAAGCACATACACAGAGCCCTGTCCTCAATCTGTCATCTTCTTCGCCATCCTTCATTGATACCTGAATCTTTCATTGTACAAACAGATACTTCCAAAACATATATATGAATTAAAGGGAAAGATATATATGATTAAGGGGAAATGTAACAAAAATATGTTGCTTTCCCTGTTTAAGATCTTTGTCAAATCTTCTAGCAGTGAACAGAGAGAGGCTGTGCACGAAGAATGCCAGCAAACGCGGAAAAACCAGGAGATTCTCCAGAAAAGAGAAATTCTACAGCAGCAACTTTATGTTGAAGAATTACAGCAGCAAATCTTGGATGGTGAGATCAAAGCTGCGCAAGAACTTGAACATGACCAAGCAGTAATCAATCAGCAGATCAAAGAAAGTAAGTTCACTCTCTCTTTCCTTATTTTCCATTCTTATTTTGGCCAACGGATACAGTTTTGTTGGCATAATGAAAATCACATGTAGTTCATGTTTTTTCAGTCCACACACTGTCTTGCCAGAGAAAGAAAAATATGCCACGCAGATGATCAGTAAAGAAGAAAACGTTTACTCTTTGTAATTCAGAGCAACATATATACAATCATGTGAACAGTTGCATTGACTCACACAATGTTCTTTGAGAGAGATTCAAATTGTCTTTCCACGTCCATGTGGAAGATCTCCTTCCAGCATCTTATGAAGCAAGAACTGTCCCTCTCTGCAAGCTCCTGCACAGCTAAGCCTAAACATGTAACTGTTGCCAAAACTACCAGGCTCAGCTTGCTCCCTGGGCATGGCCCAACCAATCAGCTTCATGCTTTGCATTTTCAGTTAACATACTCGCCAACTGATGTCTTATGTGCCCTAACAAGTATCTACCTTTTTATACTTTGTATGTTCTTTTACTCATTATTCTTAATGTGGAGCTAGTGTTTTAATTAACATTCCTTTATTAAATGTGTGGGTTTTCATCGATGCGTTTAAGCATATGTGAATACTCTACAGGCCTACATAATCTGTGGCCCACTTGGTGATTTGGACTTCAGCTCCCAGAATTCCTGACCACTGAACTATCTGGCTAGAGGTTCAGGGAGTTGGAGTCCCAAACACCTGCAGGGCCACAGGTTGTGCAGGCCTGCTCTAATAAATATTCTTGACTATCTCAGAACTGCTAATTTGAGGCTATTAATTAAGTCTGTGCCAAATTTTCAGTCTCACTTTTCAGACAGCCTTCCTCCTCCCTCAGCTATATTTATCTAGTGCAGATGTGACCCGTATCTCTCCCCCACCCCCACCCCCCAAACACACACCAGACAATAGTTGCTTCAGCACCATTTTCCTCGCTGGTGTTCCATTCTCTTTTCGAGATTAGTTTCAGTGAATAATTGATTAAGGCAGGAATTATGATCCGAATGGTGGAACTACAGAACCAAGTTTTCTGACAGGAATAGTGCGGGATTAAGACCAATTGACAGATTTTATCCATAATAATTAGGGATGAGGAAATCTTGGGCTGGGGCTTTGAGGCAGACCAACAGCAGGATGCACATAGTGTTGTATGATAAGGACCATAATCAAAAGGGTCGGTCTAGCTGCAGTGCCTGTTTGCCTGCCTCACACAGCAAAGTATTTAGAGAGTTGATTGTTCTAGCAAATAAATTACCTGTCTTTTCATTTAACTAGGAGTATGATAAAAACTGGTCAGACATCGAGGTTTTTGTGCTTTCTTTTGTTTTTTTCCTAGCCCAGCAATGGCTTGTTGATGAAAAGAAACGCCTAACTTCCCAGCAGCACCGGGAATTTGCTGTGCAGACAGAAGTCAAATCATATGCAGAAGCTGGAATCCAGAATATTTTGGAATCAGAAATTGTCCCTTCTGTAACTGAGCAGAACAGAAAGAAATTGGTACAGCTAGAACTTTTACGAAAATATTCTTTGAAGAAAGCAGAAAGACATTTAAGTCGGAAAAAGGTTAAACTGCATCTGGAGAGGATTGTGAAAAAACAAAAATTGCTTGAAGCCAAGAAAAATCTGGAACAGTTAGAGGCTACCTGCTGGAGCAGTGAAGATAATGTGAAACCTTCCCAATCACTGAATCAAGATAGCACAGATACTTGTTGGGACTGCAAATATTCACACCCAAAATCAAAATCATACTCCTTAAAATGCAGATGTGATGCTCCCATTTTAAATCTTCAGCTACCACATTGCAGGTAAAAATAAATTCAATGTGTTTGAGCTAGGATACTTTGAATTACTTTCAATCTAATTACTTAATAGACTTATCAGATGAACTTTCAGTTCATTAATCTGTCTAGTACTTCATTAGCAAGACTAATAATTATGTTTTTAAGGTTCATTTTTTTCTGTTGTGTTATTTACCGTGTTATAATATTACCCTTTATTTATTTATTTACTATGTATTTATATATCACCCCTCTCAGCCCGCAGGCAACTTAGGGCGGTTTACATGCTTCAAGCAGCTTTTTACAAAAAGATGTCAGGTGTTTTTGTTTTATTGTTTCCTTGAGAGTGAAAAATTAGGCCTGAAACGTTTCTGCAAGTAATACCTAATACTACTTTACTTTTCCTGTTTGCTGGGAGCAATTTGCTTCCAGAGGAAACTCATATAAGAGCACCACTATAGTATCACTTGTGGTCAGGGACAATCCAGAAAATACTGATACCTTTCTTTCCAGTGTGATTTTAAACTAGCTCATGCCATGTTAAGATCTGCTGACCAGCCAGTTTGCCCCAACAAATGTTGAGAGATTCTAAGGCTTCTTTTAGCTCGTAAAGATTATAATGGTCCAATTCAGCCAGATTTTCTCTTGACTAGGCATTAAATCTTTCCAGGTATTGATTCTTGGGCTATAGGAGTGGGATAAAACTTTATCACTCTGGTGACTTAATATGCCTTTTTACATATTGTTTCTGGCCAGGAACTGCAATAATACCCTAAGCTCTTTTGCTTGTCTCTGGTGCCTATCTGTCACTTCCAAAGTAGTCTCCCGACTCCTTAGGAAGTTGCAGCAATATGGTTTTCATTATGGTAAACAAATGTTTTTAAAGTAGTGTTGCAACATGATTATAAAAAACCCAAAGATATTGGTGGCTAATTAATGTTCTGTGTCTGCTTTGGATTTTCACAGTCTTTTCCTGAAGAGAAATCCCTCTCGGTTATCTACCTCAGCAACCAGCTATGGATGTTCTAAAGCTCATTCATTAAGGAAATCTTTGTCAATAGAGTATCTTCCCAAAACACTTAAAAATCTTTCCAGAAGAGATAACATTCATGATGAGAAAGATGACTCCTTCACAACCCAGAAACAGATAATAAAGAATCAGAAGATACTATATTTTGGAAATAAAGAGATTGTGGGGAAGAATAGTACTAATACAGAAATTCTTTCTCTGATCTCTAAAGATAACCAAACAATGGAGAAAGCCAATAACAGACCAAGACAAACCAGAACTAAGACTCAGATTCCTAAGAACTCTTCTCCTGATCTTTTTAAGAGAAAATGTGAACCTGAAGCAGCAAAACAAGGGAGTAAAGCAAAGACATCAGGAGACTCAAATCGTCATTCAGAAAAGTACTTAGAAAAGAGTGAAGCTCTGGAAGGAAGTAGAAAGTATAGGAGAGAGAAAAGAAAAAAGCACCAGAGTTCACTTTCAGGAAATTCCACTAAGGAATTGAAAAAATCAACAGTAAGTGAGAAACCACCATTACAACACCTAAGTCAAACATCAAAGAATGTGAAAAGAAATACAAAGGATAGCTCATCAGTGGAACAGCCTCAAATCCTAAAGGTAGCAACTTCAGCAAGTAGTCTTACCAATATAAGCACCTCCACATCTCTTGGTCATGGTGAAAAAAGATGGCACAGTGCTGAGATGTTGAGCGTTGGAATTTCAAAAGGTGTTCATGGCCCATTGAGGAGTTGGCAAGAAGATGAAGATACAGAATTTTCTGATACAGATAGTAATTATTCTGTGGATTCTCTTTCATGTGGCAATGCTAAAATCTTGACAGATGCACTGACTCGTGAGGAAGAGTCAATTGAAATGGAAGTTGTCAACTTGGAAGATTCTGAAAGTGATGACAGCCAGATGTCCCAGGATTCACTTACAGAAAAAATAAATAAGACTGAAAGTGAAAATGTAAAGCATTTCCCTGAAGTCCACAAAGAAGAAACTAAATTTCAGAAAGAGAATGATGTTAAGCCTCTCTCATTGATGCCAAATACTTCTTTATCCAGCAGTAATCTGACTATGAATGAGCGAAGCTTTTCTCTTGATAGTCTGGGTGATGTAGATGACGTATCAGGAGAAGAAGTTACAGAAGAATCAAAGTTGGAATCATTTGATGAAGTTCCTGCAGAGCATTTTTGGAAGATGCAAAATCTATGTTCAGAATCGATAAAAAGCAACAGACAGCACAATCTGGAGCAATCTAATGAAACCGTAATAGCTGATGACTTGAATCTGAATACTAGTTCTTTTTTTCTGGATGCCAGTGCACAGCCTAGTTCTAGTAATATTTGTGACCAATCAATAAGAGAGGTCAAAATAAATTTTTCAGAGCAAGCAGGTTTACTTGATCAAAGGTCACACGTTACTGGTGAAAATCTTCCAGTTTTGCCAGATGCTTGGTTGTCCTGTGACATGAAAAATGGGAAAAGTAGCCCCATAATAGCAATGCCTTCTTCCCAAGATCATACAGAGTTTCGGGTCGCTCAACTGCATCCTGCTAACAAGCCATGGATGAAGAGAGAGGATTTAAGGCAGTCAGCTGCCGAATTGTCATTTGTCTCTTGTTACGAAAAACCTTACCGGGTTTCTCATGAGCCAAACAACATTGAAATGCTACTTTCATCTGCAACACCATCTGTACCTTTACCAGAAACAAGGAAATACCTTGAGATTGAAGCTCCAGGAGCCATATCATCATTTTCTCTTTCTACGTTTTCCAAAAAACATAGTTACTGTGAAGTTGCCTCTTCGCTGAAGTCTGTGGGTCAACAATCTAATGATTTCTCTGAGAATAAATCAGCTGATGAATGGAAGCAAACTTCTAGCTGTTTGAAAGAAACACCAAGGACAAATAGTTCATTGCAAGTGTCACTTAGCCAAGGTATTTCTGTTTCTTCGGTTTACCCTGCGATTTCCAAGGATGAAGATTTGAAAAACAACTCAATGATTTCTGCCTCTTCACAGAAGGGAGAAACGTATTTAAATACTAATTTTGAAGAGTGCCTCTTTAGAACTATTGAAAAAGAAGATGACTCTGCCTCACATAGCACAAAGGATGCAAAGATCATTGAGCTAAATCATGAAGAGAAACTCTTCAGCCCATTACCTGATGGATTTTCAGACCTGACTTCAGGGCTTTCACCAAAAGGCAGCTATAAAGACCATGAACATTTATTTTCAAATGACAAAACAACATTAATTAGTGATGAAAGTTTCTACCTGTCTGACATATTAGGCAAGCATACAAATTCTATCACTCAGTTGTATATGATGAGGTATGATGAAAGTAATATAGAGGTGGTACAGAAAACAAAATGCCAACAGTTGTATGCAGACAATCCATTGTACGACACTGAGACAACAGCTTTTCAACACAGTGATCAGCTTCCTCTTCCAGTAGAAACATCTGAGACTGAGAAGGTCAGTATTCAAGAAAACAGAGATGTCTTAACAGAATCAGCATTGGAGGTCCCCTCTTTTAGAGAGGCAGAAGAAGTAAAAGATCAATGTGAAGAATGGTGTTTAGAAAATGATTTCAGATTTCATACTGAACCTTTACTTACTAATTCCTGTGTGGGTTTAAAAGCTGGCTCTTCTGGAAACAGCTTCAGCCAGGAGAAAGAATCTTCAGATCTGTGCGTGTTCTTTAATGAAAGTGGGTGTTCTAGAGCAGAATTGCATTCTGATCAAGCAAGGAATTACAATGAAAAGAACTCTGGAAAAGTGCTGGGAAAAGATGGAGTTGCATCAACCATGGCCTCCCAAGAACATGACCTGAGTATGAATAAAGAATCTGGATATGAAAAAGAGGGAGTTGTTTCTAGAGCCTTAACTGCTTGTGAAGACCGCAAAAGTGAACATAACTGTAAGACAATAAATTCCGAAGAACTAACTAAATTAATAAACAGTGTCAATAAGTTGGAATGTGACATTTTGGAAATGAAAAACAATCAGAACAAATGCTTGCGGAATTTCCTTAGAGTTGAATCTCAAAGTCTCAATGCAGATAATACAGGAACTTCTGAAAATGACAATTTGGTCCAGACTGATGGTGATCATGAGAAAGATGTCACAAATCTCTTAACAGTAACACATGAAGAAATAGATAAAGAAAGAATCCAGCTGATCAATGTTAACAAAGAAAAATCATGTGCATCAAAAACAGCCATAGAGATGGATAAGAATATTGAGGCAACCAGTGTTAATTGTCATGAAATCCAAGGAAATTCAACAGAAAGCAGTTGTCTTGGAGACATAAAAACAGACCCTGAAAGTACTTCGCCAAATGTGTTTTCCAACTCAATTGTTTTAACTCACACTGTAGTAGACTTTGTTGACACATGTGAAGAACCTGTTCCAATTGCCCAGACTCTAGAAAATGCCCTCTGCTATGAGTCCAGAGCAGCTGCAGTAAGCACCGAATGCAGGCAAGATAACACTTCAAAATCCAGTGAAGAAGATAAAACCAAATCTATTACCAATGAAACCAGTTTAATAGAAAGTTTGATGACGAACCCTGAAACTGCTCAAGAAAAAAATGTTGATAGGGTCAACACTGATTCTCAAAGCTTGGATGTAGAGAGGAATGTGGCAGCAAAACATGAAAAATGTGTGAAATCAGAGTTAATAGAACTGCACACTGATAAAAATGTTGATTTATTTCAGGAGAATCCAGGCCATTTGTTTATGAATCCAGACAATGACATTAAAAGAACAAATCAATGTGACACTGAAAGTCAAAAAATAGACTTCACTGCTTCTAATTTGGAAGAAAAACAGGGTGTACCTCAGTTAGTAGAAGCAGCATGTCTGCATGCTGAAGAAGCCTATGGCCATCAAAGATCTGCAAGTATTTGCACTCACATGGAAAGCATTGATGAAACATTGAAGGACAATAGTAATGATAGTGGTTCTGATGACTACAGAGCTGTAACTACTCAGTGTAGAACCAGTGAAGAGTTTAAGGCTGTTGAGAATATCAATACATATAAATCGTCTTGTACAGATTATCTAGCTAACACTATGTCAAAACACTCAGATTTAAATGTTGCTGAAGTAGACATTTATAAATGTTTGCCCTCCAACTATGTACCTAAGGAAGAAAGGGCAATACATCCAAAAATGCAAGTTAAATTGGCTACAACAGAGATATTGGGCCAAAGTGTCAATGCGCAAAGCTCATGCACTTTTAAAACAGAAAACAATGGGGAAAATTTAAAAGAAAATGGCGAAAATTTGGAGAACAAATGTAGTAATTCGTTTTCAAATAATGCAATCATGTTAACTGAAGTACTGAAAGAAGATGAGTGGGTACCTCACATTTTTCCACAAAATAATGCAAGTATTATTGATGACTCAATACTCACTGGCCATATGGATCCAGCACAAATTACAAACAAAGACGGTGACATATCTTCGGTGGCTTTTAAAAACTTTCCTTCTCCCCTTGCATATAGTCCCTCTTTTCCTGAAATAAATACAAATGGAGGAAATAGAAAGAGAAGTTCTCCTTTACCAAGTAGTCCTGCGGTGCAATCAAGTAACCATATAAGCAGTGAAATTCTTCTTCAGTACTACGAAACACACATGGACAGTGGCTTAGAAGCTGAAGTATTGTGTGCTAACACCGTAGAAATAAATGATTCATCTAACATCATTACGCAAAATAAATATGTTACATTTCTTCCTGATCAGATGTCGAAGGGGAAGGAACACTTAGCCAGTGAAATAGGTACCTTTACTACACCTGAGCAGAGTCCTGTTAAAGATGATAAATGTTCAAAATCATGTGCTACAGAATTCCATGAATCACTAGCTTTTGCTGATATTATACAAAATGAAACAGTTGCTCTCAGAAAATTGCTTTCAGCTGGAAGTACAAGTAGTGAGATGGGAAGATCTCATAGCGAATACAACAGAGGAGAGCAGAGACAATCAGAAGAGTGTTTAACGACACTAAACATATATCAGAAAGAAAATGCTAGATCAGACTGCTTGATCTCAGGAAAAACTGTCCCTCCTTTAATATTTGGTGAAAATAATGAGGACATAATATCCTCATTACCTGAGCTATCTACTCAAGATTGTTTTAACAGTGTTATGAGTCAGAAAGAATTAAATTTGTTACAACAATATGATCAGACACAAAAATGCCTAGATAATTGCACTGAGGCAGAATGCAAAAGAAAGAGTGAAACGTTCACTGGAGAATTGGAAAGCCAGGCAGAAACCACTGAGATTCTCGTGAGCGAGCATTTTCTGGATCTCTCTGAGGGACACTCAAGTGACACTGGAGCAACATCTGAAGACAGAGTGAATATTTCAAGGCATTCTGACCAGGCCCTATGGGAAAATGCCCGATACGGTGAAGGCAGTGCTTCAGGGTACAATATGAACTCTTACATTTCTGAATACTCTGCTAGTCGCTATGACAGTTTAACCTCACTTCCACATTTTTTGTTAAAACATCGTATAGATGAATATAATGCTGATGATCTTTACTTTGAGGAAAGCAAATATTTGGGCCCACAAAATGTCGATGTTCCTGTGTGCACAGTGGGAGTTTGTGCTGCTCAACAAGATAGCAAAATTACCAGTCACGCAGATTGCACTAAAAATATTCAAACTTCTATTGTGCTTAAAAATGTGAGCTCTCTGGAGTCCTCAACATCACCAGATTTTGTAACATCTTCAATATGTAGGCCGTATATTGACTCACAAGATGCTTTTTTGACTCCCAGTTTTTCAACTTCATTTAGAGGACCAGAAAGTCAGGTTATTTCAGATACCCCTGGCTTGTCTTCAGAAACCTCGCATAGCTATGACATGAGTGAAACTGAAAGGCACACCTCTCTATATGCTGCTACAGCAAGCTCTCCATCACTTGCTACCTGCCAAATGCAGGAAAGTCAGTGTGATAATTTTGATATTCTTGACCAGCAACTCTGTGCTTCAGAGACAACTTCCTTCTCAATAACAAATGAAAACAGATGTCTACCACTATGTGATGCTGAAGGCAACTCTCAGAGAAACTCCAGTTCAGATAGCAGTGTCAAGTGTACATTTAAATCTGAGCAAATCTTCCAGGAATCAGGTGTTCATCAAGAACCGAGAAATAGAGCTCTGTTGCAAAAAAGCTTTTCAGAAGACTTCGGCAGAAGTTTGTATGGCACTTTAAATTCAAATAATGATACAGAAGGAGATCAAAATATATCACATGTGGATTATCAGAGTGATGTAGCAAGTGTTCCTACTACAAATACAGATAGCAATTGTGCATATGAAGTGTTGAAGAATAAGACTGCACTTTTTGCAGCAACTCAGCCAAACATTTCAGTAATAAATAACAGCATGTCTTCCAAGTATTTATCAGGGAACAGTTGTTTGACCTTTCAAGAAGATCCTGCATCAGAAAGGCTTGGAAAAGACAATGTAGTTCTTACTTCACAAAATACAAAGAGAAGCAATGATAATAGGCAGAGGCCAGGTTTACACTCTCACAGTTTATCAGCACCAACTATTGTGGTAATGTCTAATTCTGAATTTGCTTCAGAAACTTCTAAAGCAGACGTTTCTGTACATCTTGCCTCCAAGTCACTACAGGAATTGAATATGAGTGTTCAACCCCCATCTCCGACTGAAGACAATATGCATAAAATTGAACGTGTATCAAAATTAAAGACAGGCAGTGTTGTCCCAAATAAATATAAACCTCGATTTCAGAGGAAATCCATTCAAGCCCAGCACTCTAGTCACTGTGATAAAAGAAATGTTAGAGAACGAATTCTGGGTAGTCATTCTTCAGATCCTTCCCCTGTTCGCTATCCAATAGCTGTTGCCCTCACTACTGATAATCCTATAGATACAGAAATCGGGAAGTGTTCAAATAATGCTAATTCGATTCATGGATACAACATAGATGAAAATGAAAGATTAAGACATCAAATGGAAGCAACAGACAAACTACCTCAAGACAATAAAGATGCAATGCATTTTAGTTCAAGTGATATCAACCCTTATATTCATCCGTGGCAGCAAGATGAACCTTGCAAGTTTGGTTGGAAACAATATGTTTTTGGAAGTGCAAGTGATGTTTCTAGTAAACCTCCTCCACTAAGTCTTGATAATCAAATGGCTATGAGGTGTTCTAGTGTGGATAATGGATTGAATTCTCAAAACTCTCCTTTCCATTCTCACCTCAGTTCTTACGCTAATGCAAGAATATTGTCCAGCACCATAAGTAGTACAGAAGATCTCCAAGGATGGGACATTGCAAGAGACGTCTTTGAAACTGCTCATTCAGAAGAAAGTGGCAAACATTTCAGCAATGTTTCTCATGATGGACTTGAAACTACACCAAAAAGTTGCATTTCCCATTGTGAAAATGTGATTCCAGATGTGAGGTGCTCCCAGCAGTCTGGAAACACTCCTATGCACGTTGATGAAATTGTTCTGCTTTATCCTTCTAAATCAGAAATATCACCCAATAAACCACACACAATACTCACTTGTGAACAAGAAACTCAGACGGAGGCGCCATCAAAACATAAAAGACAGAAGAGGCACCGCAGGAGTTACACAGATATATCTGCAAGAAAAACTGACTCAAGCAACAGTTCAGTCCAACACCCTTCTTGGTCAAGTGTACAAAATCTTTCCATGCACCTTTCACAGCTGCTTCACAACACTTCTGAGCTACTAGGGAATTTTTCCTTACAGACGGCCAAAGATAATGAACACATTGGCCCTAAAGCAACTGAAGAAAGCACAAGGGGTGCCACATCTGACAGCAGTACTCAAACAACAAAAGGCATAGGCATTCAGACTGATATTTTTGGACACTTTCAGAATGAAACCAAGGAAAGACACATCAATACTAATGTGGAAAGTGATCCGGTGAAGTATCAGGAGGTAAATGTTATTGTGAAGCTAATGCATTCAGATACTAAAGAGAGAACACCAGAAAGCACAGGAAGGATACTGCAGAGCATGCCTGACATTAGAAGCTACCATATTGATACTCCAGAAGATTCTTGTAAGTCTGCCCCAAGGAAGAACTCCAGTTTACCATCAGAAGTGCCAAAAATACCAGTAAATGTTCCGCCAGCACTTGTTCTTGGTAGCCCCCAAAATTCTCCTATTGTGTCATCTTCTAAACATGATTCCACCTTAGCTGATTGCTCTGCATCCACCTTATCCCTGTCTCCACCTTACTACTCTCAAGATAAGCGACTTGCTGCTCAAAGTAGCAGTGCAGAAGCGAGAGAATTGTTCTCTAAAAAGAGCTTGCTAGTTGACCGAGCCTCTTCTCCAATTTTGACGCTTAGTGCAAGTACAATCAACCATCAGGCTCTAGCTGACAAATCCACTTGCTCTTTTCGAGGATCTGTTGGGCAACAGATGGATACTGTTAATTCACAAACAAGTTTTATTAAAAAGGGGGTAGGCCCACACTATAGTTTGAATTCTTGGGAGTCACTTGTAGATACATCTTCACAAACTGAAGCAGAGAGCGAGTCTACCACATCTAGAGAGAGCAATGAAATGTGCAGAATATCAAGAAGAGTTTTGGATGACAATAGAGTCCAAGAGCTTGATTCAAAAAGCTTAGATAATTCCAAACAAAACCACAGGTTTACAATTAACACGCACACTGCAGTTCACACCAAAAGACTCTATCATTCAAGCAGCACTTTAGAACTTTCTAGTCATGGTGACTATTTAGTTGATGACCACAGAGAGACCATTCCAGTGGGGCATTCCTTTTGTCAGATACAAAGAATCAGGGATGGACTCAACTACGATAACCTAACTAGAAATTCCGAAAGCTCACCAGTGAAAAAGTCCATTAGGAAATCTTTAAGCGAGCAGCATACACCTTCATTATTAAAAAGTGATTGGGCCACTGATTGCACCTTTGATTCTTTTTCACCACTCAACAAGAGAAATAAAAAATGCCCGTTTACAGTGTCTGAAATGAGTGACAAGCAAGATAATGTGGACGATGACACTGACACCAGATCTGATACTGAAAGTGAATGCAATACTGAAATTCTGCTGGGCGAGAATACCTCTTTAATGAAGACTCAAAGACTTCGAAGCTATAGTCTCCGTGACCTGCCCCTGCACAATAAATTCAGCAACTGGTGTGGTGTGAAGGGAGATCCTCACTCTTCTTTAATCACGCTAACTCAGAGTGCTAATGATATTCATAGCCAAGCAGAAAGGAAGGCAATGAGCACAAGAGCTACTGAAACAGAAGAGAGGTTCCTGCTTAGTGAAAGAAGGGCCAGGGAGATTGAGAGACTGAGAAGAGAGCGTGCCCAGATTATGTCTGGCGTGCACTTAGAGATGAATCAGCCTCCTCTTACTGTGGAACTCACTGAAGCAAAGCTAACTTATGGCATTGGAGAAACAGATGCACAGCTGAGAATTCTTCAGAGCGGAGTAGGCGAGGATTTGACAGCAGTGCCCATAAAACAGCAGCTTTATGAAAGGTGAATTACTTTACATTTTCTTGTGTTAATGTTAAGTAATAGCTACAAGATCTGTTGGGTTGTACTAATGAAAGATTTTGTGAAAAGACACAGTTGCTTTTGCTGCCAAAAACATCCCTTTGTCGGCTCAGGCGTCGGCGGTGTCCGGGAGGGCTTTTGCACAATTAAGACTCATGCGCCAACTGTGACCATACCTCGCAAAGGCTGATCTGGCCGGGGTGGTCCATGCCTTGGTCACCTCTAGATTGGATTACTGTAATGCGCTATATGTGGGGCTGCCCTTGAAAACGGCTCGGAAATTTCAATTGGTCCAACGGGCAGCGGCCGTTGACTGGTGCTCCTTACAGAGAGAGGTCAACCCTCCTGTTTAAGGAGCTCCACTGGCTGCCGTTTATTTTCCGAGCCCAATTTAAGGTGCAGGTGCTTACCTACAAAGTCCTAAACAGTTTGGGACCATCCTACCTGCATGACCGCATCTCTGTATACAAACCCACGCGTTCACTTCGTTCATCTGGAGAGGCCCTGCTTGTGATTCCGCCTGCATCGCAGGCACGTTTGGTGGGGACATGAGACAGGGCCTTTTCTGTGGTGGCCCCCAACTCTGGAACACCCTCCCCAAAGATCTTAGACAGGCCCCTACATTGGCAGTTTTTAGAAAGAACTTGAAGACCTGGCTGTTCCGATGTGCCTTTCCAGAATAGGAAATCTCCAATAACAAGTCCCAGAAGCACTTTATTAGAATTAAGATTGCTGGCACACTGCACTTCCCCTATAATCCTTACATATCACCTGTCACTTCGGCACTTTTAATCTGTACCCATTACTCTGGCCTGGCCCAGTTTTATTGTGTCTTGGTGTATTGTTTATTGCTCATTGTTTAATTTGGCTTTAACTGTTTTTAATTTTTTAATTTGCTTTAGGTTGTGTATTGTTATGTTGTGTTTTGAGGCCTTGGCCTTTGTAAGCCGCATCGAGTCCTTCGGGAGATGCTAGCAGGGTACAAATAAAGTTAATAATAATAATAATAATAATAATAATAATAATAATAATTTGTTAAGTTTCCCCTTTCTGTGATGTGCAGAAAGAGTATGCAGTACTTTGACATAGATAGCACTATGTATTTCCTTACAAGCAGACAGTGCTGGAGTGTGAGAATGGGAGAAGTTAGTCCCTGCTCCGTTATATTGAAAAGTCTCAATCTGCTCTCAAAATAATAAGCATCTCCTTATGTAATGGAAAGTAAACAGTGTTGATAAGTCAAAGGAGTAATGATAAATTATTGATGCATTGCAATTTAACGAACTGCATCTCCCACTACAGACCAACTTGGACACTATGGTCATCACAGGAGAAAGGCATTTTATGGAGAAAGGCATTTTTAGAAGAAATTCTTTAATTCATTCTTGGGACCTTACAATGAGGTCTTGGAACCCAAAAACTCTTTATTCCATACTCTTTCTATAAGTCAAGATAAAATTGGAGAAGTACCAGTTAGTAACAGTATGGATTGAATAAAGATTTTTAGAATCAGATTTGGAAGATTCCCCCCACCCCTGCATTATCTGGAATTTCTTCATATCCCTTGAACTCTAGTCATTAAAAATTCAAATTGAATGACTTTTAGGAAGAAGTAACAACCTTTTTCTCCCCATCTTATCAGGCACAGAAAATCGATAGAAATATTGAGAAAACAGAGAGAGGAGAGACTTCTGTCTTTCAGAAGGAGTCGAAGTCTCAGTCCACAAAAGCATCTCAGTCTTTTGCAGACACTGGACACAAATCAGAGAGATCTGGATCTCCCTAGCCGACGCCGGGAATACCTACAGCAATTGCGACGGGATGTGGTGGAAAATACAAGGTGGGGCGGCCTGAGAGCCATATGTATATTTTAAAATTGTATTGAAATGCTTTTAATGTAAGCTGCTTTGAGTCTCCTTTGTGGAGTGAAAAAGCGGGATATAAATAATAATAATAATAATAATAATAATAATAATAATCAACATCATCATCATCATCATTAGAGAAGCAACTGGAAAAGCTTAAACGATACAAGGATTAAAAGATCAAACTGCAAAGACTCTGGCACAAGCGAGTAAAGGTGGTCCCAATGGTGATCAGCACACTGAGTGTAATGCCTAAAGACATTGGCCTGCACTTAAAAACAATAGGCACTGACAAAATTACCATTTGGTCAGCTGCAAAAGGCCATCCTACTGGGATCTGCATGCATTATTTGCTGATACACCACACAGTCCTGGACACTTGGGAAGTGTCTGACACGTGATCAAATACAAATGCCAGCACAGCGATCTTGTTTGCTGTGTATTAACCTTGTCGTGTATCAAATAATCATAATCATAACCCCTAATCTACCTTGTGAATGGCCAAGAGAACCTTTTCTCTGAGCAAGTTTGGGCTTTTCTAAACTTGCTCACATAGCTGGTGTTGGATTAGTTCAGAAATAAAATAAGATGGTTTGCTGATGAAACAAGTATTTCATTTGAACCTGTTGAGGCTAAATTCCAATTGTTGATGCCTGCTGAAGTAGACCTATTTAGTACGTAGAAGTCATGGAAGTATAGACTTGCCAAGTTCCTATTGATCAATTGGGTTTGTTCTAGCTGGGCTGACAGTTGAGTTTAGAAGTGTCCCACCATTGAGAAAGTTAAATTGTTGACTACTCAAGACCATGTCTATTCAATAGCAGCATCCAAAGAGGTGAGATGGATTTGTTTTTCATCTTGCTTTAGACATACATATGATGACATAAAGCCCCCTGTGGCGCAGTGGGTTAAACCACTGAGCTGCTGAACTTGCTGACTGAAAGGTTGCTGGTTCAAATCCGGGGAGCAGGGTGAGCTCCCGCTGTTATTCTCAGCTTCTGCCAACCAAGCAGTTCGAAAGCATGCAAATGTAAGTAGATCAATAGGTACCGCTCCTGCAGGAAGGTGATGACGCTCCATGCAGTCATGCTCGCCACATGACCTTGGAGTTGTCTATGGACAATGCTGGCTCTTCAGCTTAGAAATTGAGATGGGCACCAACCCTCAGGACTTCATGTCAGGGGAAAACCTTTACCTGTTATAACATATGTTCATCATATGTAAAGTTTCTTAACTATATTCTAATAGGGGCTATTTATTTAACACTATTTTAGTTTCTACAAAAAGAAAACATTATACAGTTTTGGAAAGCAGCAGCTCAATAGTTTAAATGAAAGAACATTTGATATAGCAAACAAAAGAGGCAGGAGTTTTAGTGTAATAATCCATTACACCAGTGTGTAGTGCAGAGAAAACCATTGTCATCTGGAGAAAGGTGATATGAAATGGCACAGCCTTTATCTATCATGAATAAAAATGTTTTTGACTATCATTAGCTTTTTCTTAAGTTACCAATCACAGCTTTTGAGCAATTAGAAAAAGGGAAGTTTAGAAGATTGCAATTTTTTAGATTTCCTTCTTAAACAGTTTTCCCTCTATGATTTACCATTCTTAAAAGGCAGACTATCATAATGGAATTCATTATTTTGTTTTAGAGTTCAAGAACCAAAAACGAGGATCCAACATCCTTCAGACATTGAGCTGCTGCTTCGAGATTATCAGAGGGCCCGTGAGGAGACTAAAACGGAAATTGCTCGTGCAAGAGACAAGCTTCGGGAAAGAGCTGAACAAGAAAAGAGACGTATTCGAGAGCAGTTACACTCACAACTCCACAAGGCAGGGTTTTGTTTTTTTTTTTACTATTGGAGATAGTCTGTCAGGGAAGAGATGAAATTTTTCTTTCATGACAATAGAATTTTCAAATATGGGCAGCCCCAAATTTACAAACATCTGACTTATAAACAACTCATATGGCCTGGGTTATCAAGCTGCTTTGGATCTCAAAAAATAAATTCCTAATTCCAAACTTTGAAAACTATGAAGAAAGTGCAGTATCAGAGGGACTTCCTAGCAATACTGGACAATAGGGAAGCTTATATTTATGTCCCCACTGCTCCTCAGTCCTGAAGGTTCCTTAGCTTTTGCTCAAAAGACACTCCTCTTTGGTCTTCTGGCCTCAACCCCAGGAGTATTCATCAAGCTCATGGAGACAAAGTTGTAGCTCTCTTCGTTCTCAAAGCCCTTACAATTTTTCTTTTATTTCAACTACATCCATCTGAATGTCCCAACATTAACCAAGGTTGGCATGAACCTTCACATCATAAATTAGTGCTGAAGGCACATGGCTTCATTATAAACCTTAAAAAATGAATCTCCTTCAACTCAAGTCTCTGCTTCACTTAGGATTACTAATAATTCATAGACTGAATAAAAATAATAATACTCACAAAGGTATGATCTCAGTCCCTGATCATAAACACAGGATCAAAACAAGTAGTGTGACAGGCCATTTCCACCTCAATTTCCTGCCCCAGCTATTTGGACCCATGATACCATACATACAAGATTCACTTCCACTCAGGCCCCTCCAGTGGCTCTGCAACTACATTCTTCTTAACCAAGTAAGTCTCGGATTCCTTATACTGAGGGGCAGAAACCAAAAATTTGACAAAAGAGGTCCTACTCCAAAATTGCCTCCTAAACTCAGTGCAATTCATTGAATTAAGCAGAGACTTAACACAGCATTGAGTTACAGGAAAAGAGATTCCACCTGAACATTACGAAGAACTTCCTGACTGTATGAGCTGTTCAACAGTGGAACTCTCTGCCTTAGAGTGTGGTGAAAGCTCCTTCTTTTGAGGCTTTTAAACAGAGGCTAGATAGCCATCTGCCAGAGGTGTTTTGATTGAGTTTTTCCTGCATAGCAGGGGGTTGGACTAGATGGGCCATTTGGTCTTTTGATTCTATGCTTACTTGGCTGAAACTCAGGGTGGTCATGTTAACTCTGGTTCACTTTAACACAGAGAGAATAAATCCTTGACCTCTGTTGCTGAGTGAATCAACTCTAGAATAGTTCACTTTCTATTACTCTCTTAATACTGATTTGTTTATTACAGGAAGAAGCTAAACTGAAGACCCTTGCAAGCACAAGCACTTTGTGTACAGACTCCACCCTCAGTTTGTCTTCAGGACCCACATCTGGATACAACAGTAGTAATACAGCTGCATCTGCTACTAGCATAGTTGGCAAACAGGAAGACCAGGTAAAATTGGATAAGAGAGAGCTTTTCTACAGGAAATCTGGTGCTTATCAGTAACTCTCTTTCTCTTTTAGATTGCAGTGTGCATCACTGGAGGTTGAATGTGAAATTGGGGAGGGGGAAATTTTCTTCCAATGGAATATGTATGCAAGCGTATTTTTATGGCTACTAAAATCCTAATACTTAGGTGATCCCTCGTTGTCTGAGTATGATGGCTTTCCAAGTGCAGTGTTTTGGTCACTATGGAGGCCTATTCTAGACCCACATGTTCTTCCATAGTAAGGGCATCGGTTTCCAGGTGGAAGATAGTCCCAGGGTTGGCTTGATTCACCTTGCTCTGGGCACATCTCTCCCTTTCACGCTCCATTTGTGCCTCTTCAAATTCCACAGCACTGCTGGTCACAGCTGCCCTCCAGTTAGAGAGCTCAAGGACCAGGGCTTCCTAGTCCTTGGTGTCTATACCACAGTTATTAAGGCTAGCTTTAAACCCATCTTTAAATCTCTTTTCCTGTCCACCAACATACCATTTTCTGTTCTTGAATTGGGAGTAGAGTAACTGCTTTTGAAGGTGATGATCGGGCATTCGGACAACAAGATCAGTCCAGCGGAGTTTATGGTTGTGTATGTAATATTTCATTGCAAAAGAAAGTGTGTCTTTGATCATTCAAAGCTGCTAATTTTGAGTGCAACTGTTAGTCATATGTGAAATGTCTTATTAAATCATTTTCTTCTCACAAACCAGATTTCTCCTGAAGATATTGAACAATCAAGAGAAGGTGGAAGAGGTCGCTCGGCTGTCAGGAATCATCAGCTTTATATACTTGAACAATGGCAAAAGGGTTCTTCATGTGGTGAGGGTTAAATAAATCGGTTGGCAACGAGCAACACATCGAACGTGTAATGGATGGGTCATCTGTTTTTTAAAAAAAGAGATAAAATCAAATATTAAAATTAAAATGTGTTTCATGCATTACTAATTGGATTAAGAAGGTATAGGGTAGGTGTGACTAGCAAGCATGCCATAATAGAATTAAGACTATGTGACGTCTTCCAATAAAATGCAATCTTTTTTCTCTTTATGTAGAAAATTCAGAAAACTTTAATTAGGGAACATGCACTTTCTTATATGGTTAAACACTATAATTTTCTGGGTTTCTGTGAGTTTTCTGGGCTGTATGGCCATGTTCCAGAAGCATTCTCTCCTGACATTTCACCCACATCTATGGCAGGCATCCTCAGAGGTTGTGAAGTCTGTTGGAAACTAAGCAAGTAGGGTTTATATATCTGTGGAATAATGTCCAGGGTGGAAGAAAGAACTCTTGTCTGTTGGAGGTTAAGTGTGAATATTGCAGTTGTTCACCTTTATTAGCATTGAATAGCCTTGCAGCTTCAAGACTTGACTACTTCCTGCCTGGGGGAATCTTTTGTTGGGAGGTGATTAGCTGGCCCTGATTGTTTCCTGTCAGGAATTCCCCTGTTTTTTAAGTGTTGTTCTTTCTTTACTGTGCTCATTTTAGAGTTTTAAAATACTGGAAGTCAGATTTTGTTCATTTTCATGGTTTCCTCCTTTCTGTTGAAATTGTCCACATGCTTGTGGATTTCAATGACTTATCGGAGGCCAAGCCTGGAAGCTGCAAGGCTATTCAATGCAAACCTGGTAAAATGGCACTACTTAAAGAATCCCAAACCTTGTGTGACTGTGGAGCAGAACAGACAAGTCCACATCTGTATGCTTGTCCACTTTGCCCTGCCTCGTGTACAGAAGAGGAATTGTTAGAGGCTACAGACAATGCTGTTAACTGTTGCCCATTTTTGTTCAAAAGATATTTCGCTGCCTGCGCGCCTTCTATTTTTATCAGTTTTATACTAATTTATGCAATGCTTTTGATACAAAATAAAAAAAATAAATGCAATGCTAATAAAGAGGATCATTTGCAACATTCACACTTGCCTCAAACAGACAACAGTTCTTTCTCCCACCCTGGACATTTCATATAAATATATATAACCCCACTTGCCTAGGTTCCAACAAACCTCACAACCTCTGAAGATGCCTGACATAGTTGTGGTTGAAACGTCAGGAGATAATGCTTCTGGAACATGGCCATACAGCCTGGAAAACTCACAGCAACCCATTGATTCTGCCCTTGAAAACCTTGACAATACTATAATTTTCCTTCAAATACTACAGAAGATACAAGAATGACACATTATAACAATTCATAAAAGATACAATGTCAATATCAGAGCAAGCTGGTAAGATAGAGAGTACGTTGGGTTGCTGTTAACTCCTGCTACAGACTTTTTTTTTAACAAATCCTTGTCACTTGTGGTGAGTTAATACCACTCAGCTTGGTTCAGAGTGAAGTCACCAATTGTAATCCTCATTTATTAGCCTTCTCCTCCTTATTTTTCAAGGGTTCCCGTGGTGACTCATAGAGATTTACACATGCATTTCTTTCCAGTATTTGTATGCTCCCATTTGTCACTTAGGAAATCTGCTGTATTGGGGGGCGGGGGGCACCATTGCATAATCCAGCCACAAAAGAACAATCTAAACAAATCCCAGAATGGTACATGTTCCTTATTTGTCTCATTTGTTTCAGAGATTTTCCCTGTAGCCTCTTCAACTCTGGAGAGGAGCAGTATCCTCTCATCACTTGCTTCTAGCCACAGGTATTCCCATAGCCTAAATGTTTCGCCAAGCACATTCCCAGCCTCTACTATGAAAGAATATGAAGATCTGTCCAAACACGTCTTGGCAAATGCTACTGCAGAGGTGAGTAGATGCGTCATGTTGCTGGTGCTGAAAATTGGGAAATCCCAAAAGAAAATTGAATAGATGTTGAGCTGGAACTGCACCAGTTCCAGATCCCCTTTTCTGGCTTCCTCGCCCATAGTTTTAGAGCAGTTATTTTTATGTTATCTTTGTATGAGGGTGGAGTTTAGGAGAACGCTTCCTAGTTTGTGTCAGCCATTCTGTTTCCCTTTTGCCTGAGGAAAAGGGAGCCATTTTGTTTCAGTTGGTTGGCCACGCCCCCTTTTGCCTGAGGTAAAGGAACCATTTTAGATCATAGACCACCAGGGAATCCTTGAGGCAGGACTTGCGTTCAGTTGATCCCAGAGATGCAGGCTTGGACAAGCCATTTTAACTCAATCTATATAAATAAAAATGTAATGTTCGTTTGTGGGATTAACATAACTCAAAAACCACTGGACGAAATGACACGAAATTTGGACACTACACCCCTAACAGACCAATGAGTGACCATCACTCATAAACCCCTCCCCCAAAAAAGTGGAAAGGACTTAAAACCCCCCAAAAGCTAAATGGTTATACAGAAAAAGGGAAGGAAGAGGGAGGGAAGGAAGGGAGGGGAAAAAGAAAGAAAGAAAGAAGCATGGAAGCAAAGAGCGAAGGAAATAATAATAATAATCATCATCATCATCATCATCATCTTTATTTGTACCCCGCTACCATCTCCCCAAGGAGAGTGGCCTCTTCCTCCTCCGCTTCCCTGTGCCTCTTCCTCCTCTCCACACTGGCTGCTTCCCTTCTCCAAGCCTTTTCCCCCTCCCCTCGCCAACCTCATCCTCCTCCCTCCATTAAATCTACAGTGTAGATGCACCCAAAGTTACTCCTTCTACACTGCAATGTAAAATCCAGATTATCTACTTAGAACTGGATTATATGGCAGTGTAGACACACATATATGTCTATGGAGAAGTATTGAGAGAAGGAGGGAAAGAGGGAAGGTATGAAGGAAGGAAAGGGGGAAGGAAGGAAGGAAGGAGAGAAGGAGGGAAGGAAATAAGAAAGGAAGGAGAGAAGGGAGGAAAGAAAGAAAGGTAGAAAAGGAAGGAAGGAGAAAAGGAAATAAAAAGTGAAAGGAAAGAGAGAGGGAGGGAAGGAGAGAAGGAACTTAAGACAGAAAGAGAGAGAGAGGGAGGGAGGGAGGGAGGGAAGGAAGGAAGGAAGGAAGGAAGGAAGGAAGGAAGGAAGGAAGGAAGGAAGGAAGTAACCAAAGAGCAAAGAAAGGGAGGAAAGAAACTGGTAGAGACGGAAGAAAGAAGAGAAATAAGAAGGGAAAGAAAAAAGAGGGAAGGAAGGAAAGAAAGAGGGAGGGAAGGAAAGAAGGAAGGAGGAAAGGTTGGGCACAGCAATGTGTGGCAAGTAGAGCTAGTACTTTATAACCAGTTGTACCTTTAAGTTACCTGCAACTGAGGGAGTTGTGCCCCTTCACAACCAGTTACTATAAACAGTTACTTTTCAACTAGTTATACAACTACTACCTTCAACCAGTTGTACTACATAACCAGTTGTACCTCATAACCAGTTTCTTCAGACCAGTTACTTTACAACCAGTACTTCAACCAATTAGTTAAACAACAACTGGTTAATGCTTTGGGTATATTGGGTGCCTCAGAGGCCCCGATACTAGGGACTGAGAGCAAGAGAAACTGTTACCTATTCTCCTTGGGAAAAGTGTCATCTCTTCTCCTCAGAAATGTCCGTGTCTGGCAGCTTCAGAATCATTAAGTTACCTCTGAAGTTTTAAATATGAACTTTGTTGTGGGGAAATCAAGCTACTGACTGGGTGGAGTTAGACCCAAGATCTGTTAATAAATCATTACCTTTTCCTCAAAGCAATATCGTGGATATTAATTTTGTGGGGTTCCTTGTCCCAAAAGAAGGCAATCCAGCAACCCCCAAGCTGACAGTAGAGTTAGGACATGTTAATGCCAAAGAGACCTTTAAAGCAGCTTGGTGTGACAGAACTGATGTCCTTTATATGTGCAATTCTGCTCCATATCCTGTCAAAGAAGAAGACTGAAATGTGAAGTGTGGCAGTACGCCTGACAACAATAGGCTGTCTTAATCTCACCAGCTATTTTTGATCTGAAATTCTTATTATTGTTTGCTTCTAATAGTAACTGTTTATGCATCTCCAAAAGATAGGCATTTGTGATAGTGTTCATGTCCTGTTCTAAGAAGGGTACCCGGTACTGGATCAAGTGTAATGGGTTTCTTACTTCCTGAATGGTCTTTCTGTCTTATGTTGCTATACATGTTTTATGCTTTTATTTTAGAAACCTTAAAAACTTTTATTTAAAAGCCTTTTGAAAGAATTAAAAAGAGATAATGATGATTCTGATGAACTCTAATTGCTCTAAAGGTTATGGCAGGATGTTCAAATGACTTGAAGAATCTTTACAATGGCCTGGCAACAGCTGGTTGGAAGTGAGTTTTCAACAAATACTTCATTTTCTTAAGTGGGCTCTTCTTATGATCTTTTACAAAGCTACATCTGTGTTGTCTTTCTCAATTAGATACCAATGTGTGGAGAAGGATGTTCTAGTTTATTACAAAGGCTTCTCGTCCTGTGCAACTAAGCATGGCTTCTTGGGAGCAGGAGTGATCAAAAGGCCTTTGCCCGCTGTATTGTGTTTGCTGAAGGATGCAAGTAAACGGCATTTGTTTGATAAAACGGTTACTTCGGCTCAAGTATATAAGAAAATAACCAGCAATATTGAGCTAGGTGGGTATACTTTTATCTGTTTTTCCTCTCCAACTTAACAGAAACTAGTTCATCATTATCAATAGGCTGGGTTTTTCATATTGTTGTTTATAGCTTAATAGGTGTTTGTTAGAGCCCAAAGTTGTAGCAGAAAAGCCGTCAGTAAAATGCCATCAATTTAAAATTGCATTTGAAGTTGGTGTTAGATAAGTGGGCTTATTAAAAAAGACCCTTCTCATAAATGCACAGCAAAGTAACTTAGCAGCAGCAGTGTGACCCAGCACCAGTACCCCAAAGTGATAAAAAGAACAAAACACACAGACCGATGTTATCTCTTCCATAGGAGGCTTTTTTTTAGTAAAATAATATTGTTGCACTATTTACAAGAACAAGGTTTCCATAACATAAAGTTCTTTACACTTCCTTCTTTACTTCCAGGCTGGGCTTCTTTATAATGCAGATAAACAGCTTTGCTCTCACTGCCTCCTCTCACACCAACCCTTCTCATGAGCTTCACACAGTAGTTTTATACACAAAATCTTTTACCTGGGCTTCTTTCACTGAAGCTTCTCACACCATGCCTTCCCACAGTCAGCCTTCTCATAGACTAAGGCTTACCTCGTACTGTGATGCCTACTCTCACACTGACTGCTTACCTCAGACTGACTGCTGCTAAACTACAGGCACATCTGCTTATATAGGACTGCAGCTTTTTCTGAGTCATTGTATCCATTTAACCCTTTCAGTGCTTGACTCACATTTTCGTAATTAAAAATACCTAGTTAATTTTTTTATATTTCTGGCACTGGGTTATGGTGGGTGCTAGGTAAATCGCTTCCTCTTTTCATAAATGTAATTGTCTATCTCATTCCACCTTTAGATCACTGTACTTTTTTTTTTGGTGCCGTTTGAAAGGGTGTGTGAATGAATGCAAAAATTGCTGTAACGGTTTCTACCATTTGTATTTATTTATAGTGTACGTGGTGAGTGATGTTTCTTTGTGTTACCAAAAGCAGCCAAGAGACTTCTGCTGCCTTTCTGTAGAAGCCAGAGAGGTAACTATGTCATTGTTCTCCATACATCTTCAGACAGGACAATTCATAGAAATAATAAATTTAAAGAGGCATGTTTGGGAAAATGTTTATGCAACTTTACTAGTTAAAACATATAATTGTCTCCTAATATGCTTGAATGGACATAAAAGCTACATTTCCAATAATGCAAATCAACCGGTTTAATAACACGCTCTTCTCATCTCGCAAATGGTCCTTGTATCATTAGCTGACTTTTTGTAGCATGAAATTATAAAAGGTAGTGGGGAAAGAGACAAGGGATTATAACATTGCAGTGTAGCTGTAGTTAACGGCTCCTTTTGGTTTTTCTTGTATTCAGGAGAATGTGTGCATCCTAGCTATTCAATCTGTGTATGAAGAGTCGATGCCTCATCCTTGTAAAGAAATTGTGCGAGGGGAGATCTTGTCCAGTGCATGGATATTGGAACCCGATACAGTGGATGGAAAAGACGTCACCAAAGTTGTCTACATGATACAGGTAAACGGCTAAGTAGCAGAAATAAATAAATGGATACTTAAGTTCAAGCTCATGCGGCACTTAATGATGCATTTGCTCATAGTGGGAGGCTGTGCAAGCATGCATGCCACATATGAGCATACAATTAGCAGTGTAAGATTTTATACAAGTTTTGGTTTATGGAAACACACAGTACACCTGTTTTCCCCATTGTGGTGTGCTACAGATGTATTGAACTACAATCATCATTTCCAGACATTATGGCCACTGTTGACTGGATATGATTGGAGGTTGCAGTCCAGTCAACCCACTATATCTCCAGGGGTTCAGTTCCAGGATCCCGCACAAAAAAACAGCAATCATGCTCTATATCAGAGCTTTCCAAACATTTTGTGTTAGTGACACACTTTTTGGACATGCATCATTTCGCAACACAGTATTTCAGTTTTGCTGGCTAACTGGTGGTTAAAGCAACCTCTTATAAGAGATATGGGCATATACATAATGTGGTAATAATAAAATGTATGAGGACAAAATATATCTCATGAAAATCTTTCATTTATATTTTTAGAAATATATGATTTATTGCTTATTTCATAGACTCAGGTTTTTCATTATGTTTGCGCAGCACACATTAACGTATTCTGACTTTTGGAAAGCTTTGCTCTACATTATTAAATGCTGGCAATGTGAACACTCACTTTAGTAGGTTTACATTCCCATCACTGTCATTTTACAATTTACATTTTGCCTCTCACCCTTTTGCCGATTCTCATGGTTTCCAGTTTCTCACTCTTCAGTGCAAACCAGCTGAATAAAGCATAGCCTCATTCCCAGATACCTTTTCATTACAATAGGCAGAGCTCTAGAAGTGTATGCTGAGGACAGCCCTTAACATGGCTTAAGCCAGGCATGGGCAAACTTCAGCCCTCCAGGTGTTTTGGACATCAACTCCCACAATTCCTAACTGGAGGGCCAAAGTCTGCCCATGCCTGGCTTAAGGTTTGTATTAGCATATGATGCTGCCCAGGTCCTGTGCCATGCCGTTGTTACAGCCCATTCCAGGTTATCTGCAGCTGAAGTCTGCAGAGCAGCCCTATTGGTCAATCCATTCACCTTTATAGAAACATTATCCTTTAGCGCAGTCATTCTCAAACTCTAATCCTTCAGGTGTTTTGGACTTCAACTTCCAGAAACCTCAGCTGCATTGGCCAATGATCTGAGATTCTGGGAACTGAAGTCCAAAACACCCGGAAGACCAGAATTTGAGAAACTGTTTTAGCCAATCCTTCATTTTGGCAAGAGAATGCTACAGGAATTGATTCCAGAGTAGACTCAGCAGCCCTCTTCCTATTATGCCAAGGTTATTTGTGGATACATCTATTATGCATGTCTCTTCCTGTGCAAACAGAGATGGGTGCCTTCAATACATACCCTTGTGCGCAGAGAGGACATCTGCAGTCTTTCGTTTTCTTAGGAAATATGGGACAGCTCTCCTTAGGGCCTATTTACACTTGGATTCAAAATAACTGCCAAGGGGCACCAGAATAAATAGCTATATCAAGCATGGGCAAACAGCCTACCAGCTGTTAGGAATTGTGGGGGTTGAAATCAAAAACACCTGGAGGGCCAAAGTTTGCCCATGCCTGAGCTATGTTGTAAGATATAGTAAATATCACTTGATCTTTGTCTGGTCTGGGCAAACAATGGGGTTTAACATATTGTAGTTGTCTGTTCCTCTGTGAAAGTCCATTCTTCTATACTGAATTGACTGTGAGTCAATTCAGAGCACCTTTAAATATTGACTTGTGTGCACTGAGACTTCTGCCAAAGCAACGCCTAAATGGGGATGTAGTCAGTAGGGCTGAGGAAGGCCTGCAAAAAATCAGTTTACTAGTAATCCTGTAAGGACTTTTTTGCCCATGTGAAAAAGGGCTTTGATCTTCTTTCTGCCTGCCAGACATGAACCATCTCAAGTTAGGCTGGAAATAAATATGCAACAGAAGCACTTGGAATTAACCAACACAACTGGTAATGATTGTCTCTTTTATTGCTTTAGGTTGATCTTGGTCCCCCAGCCATCCCTGCAAGTCTCCTGAGCTCTGTTGCCAAGAGACAACCTTTGGTGATTGCTAGGCTTGCTCACTTTCTGGCTAGTTAGGTATGTGTGGTACCTTGTCCATAAATCTATCAATTTCAGTAGCTATAAATGCCAGCAAAGCCTAAATCAGTTTTCCAAAACAGCTCTAGCACTGGAAAGAAGGAAGTCCTAGGAAACCTCACCAGGCTCAACAGAGGAGCATCTGCTGTAGACGCGGCACCAAGATCAAACACTGTTTTTAATGTGACCAAACAAATTCCTTTTGCTAACTTCCAACATGGACTGAAACCAGATTACAAGCATTTATAATTTTAAATTGAAATGAAAACTTTCTTGAGTCAAATCATTGGAAAACCACTGGTACAGTAAGACACAAAAGCCAACCTTGAACTTTGCAACAGGTATTTTCTATGGAGCACTTCAGTACTGAAACAAAACTGTGATTCTCTTTACAGAGTGCATAACAAAAAGTGTGGCTCTAAATGAAGAATTAATTGTAATACTAATTGTACAAAATCACCTTTGCTAGTAATATGCCTTTCCAATCTTCTCAAGGTAATGTAATAATGTTTATGAACCGTGCGGCGTTTTAAAAGATGAGTGGAGGTGATAGCTCTTCCGAAGATGCACGATGGCCAGTTTTCCCTCTGCCAGAAACAAAAATCAGGCAGAGAGATAGTTTTCTGCAAAATCACTGCATCCCAAATCAATGTGCTCAGCACTGGAGACACCAAATTGGTAACTTGAAAGCAGAGCAGAGACACTAGCTTCCTGCTGGATTTGGACTTTTACCATCTCACTTAGTGCAGCTGTTAGATTCCAAACTGATCTGTTACTTAGCAGTCTTGAGACAAACTGATAAAACAAATATACTTGATTCAGGATAAGCCCAGTGGTTTTATACAACTAGGTTCACACATTGTCGATTGTTAACCCTAGGTTAACATGGTTTAGAGTTTAATAGCTGCACTTGATCAAAAGTCCAAATCTGAACTCTTCCCTACTACTTAACAATATTCACAAGATTCGTTCTCTCTGCTATGTACTTGCATTTGTTTTATAGTTCAGCACAGTTCTAGTTTGTTATAACACATCTGATTCTATCAGATAACTTGCATCTTTAAAATGAGTATCACCTTGATTCTCTTCCTGCAGCCCTCCTATAAACTAGTGTCTGAAAGCATGTTTTATTTACAGGAAGGTGTCGATTATTCAGCAGATTGTTTCTAAAAGCAGCAGCTTACAGACCGAGAATAGCACTGTATTATGACAGCCACTGCATCATTTTCTGCCAGCCTGCTTTTTGTGCATTAGAAACCTGCTTCTTGAGCGTAGTGCTTCTCTAGCAATGTTTTATCAGAGCCTCTTATTGCTTCCAACATATTTGCAACATTTAAATGCGAATAACTGAGAACATACTGCTCAATTCCTACTGTGGTTAATTTAAAAAACATTATCATGAGCTGTTGTTTCTCACAATAGAAATAACGCAATGACAAGACTGTGGAAGAGAAGAATGGAAAGTACACGACTTTCTGCAGATATCGTTGGTGTATGATAGCACTTCAGCTTAATAATTGCTATAGAGTAGTTCCAGCAATTAATGGCAAGATCCAAATGGCTACGCACAGACATCATAGGGTTTCCATACCTTCCCTCTGCTACTGGTATGGAATGGGATGCACTACAGGAAAGGGAGAAATGTCCACTTCCTTACAAATAGGCAGAAGTGCCTTCGACTCTTGGGAGTAGGCTGCTGTTTATTTCAAAAATGGTGTTGGGTAATCCATTTCGAACTCCAGTAATTCGCAAATCTGATTTGAGCTGGAGATGCTGTATAACTTTGAGCAGCACAACTAAAGAATGCACATTTACTTGGAGGTAGTTTTACTGACTTCATTATGATCCACTTTTCAAAATGTATAGGAGTGGGTTGTTAATCCGCTTGTAACATATAATGCTTTTTAAAAAAATCAAAGCACAGAACTTTCATTTCATGACTGACGAAAATAAAAGGCATGCCATGTGACTGGGACTGTTTTGGTCCCATCATCCAGAAAGCTAGCTAGCTCTGTAGTCCTGTGGATTTGGAGGGAGGATTTTGCACGTAACCCACAATACCAGCAATCACATAATTTAAGATCGTAACTAGTGACTAATTTAGGATAACTTTCCAATGTTTATTGGAAGCTGTATTATTATTGGCCGAGTCTTTGCTGTTAGTTTGTTTTTCCCTTTATTTTGGGGGCCACGGCACTCTGTTAATGAACCAAACGAGTTTTGGAGGAACAACATCCAAGATGAGACTCTACTCTTTACACAGACGGTGCCTACTGAAGGATAATGTCTTATTGTACAGTGCATCAGATGTTTATTTTTATAAATTGCATATAATTGTTTTCTATGTTTACAAATTAAGTTATTTATATAAGCTTATTTTGAGATGGTTTTATATGCTGAAGCTAATTATTATTTTTATAGGTATTCAATTAAAATATGCTTTTTAGAAATAACTGATACTTCAAAAATACTATTTATATATATAATAACCCTGTTTCTTTTGCACCTACCTATAACACTATGGTACCTGTGAATGTCTCAAGTGGGAAGAACAGTCTTAAGAGTGGGACAAAACTATTTTCTGTGAAACTGTCTACTAGATGTGGTAGAATCCACCCGTATACTGTACCATGCCTTTAGCCCATACCTGCTTTTAACCAAGAGTGCTATTTTCATATCCTCACAATAAATACTTTTTATATGTAAAAAAGGATGACATTTCCATCACTTTTGTTTGAATAGTTATTATAGATGTATGATCCATACAAAAAAATGGTCCAAAAGTCTTTACAAAACTGGGGAGGACGTGTGCGCGCTGGCATTTCGTTTCTAAAGTATTTCTATAATTTGTAAAAAAGTTGTTACTATAACGAAAGTAACAAAATTTCATTACTATTTCATTATAGTAATTGTGCATAATTACTGTAATTGGGGAAACTTCAGGGCTCCTTTCTCCCTCATTTTTAAAGCTATTGGAGTGAAACTTGCTACAGTGGTAGAACACATTGACTACTGTTAGCCCACCGAATTTCAGAATGTTTCACTTATCCATGGATGTTTAGAGAATTTTCAAAATTTGTATCAACATTTCAAAAAATAAAACTACAAGAGCTATCTACTTGAATTTTGTATACAATGCAGAAGATAGCCAGGGCATCAATCCCCAGAAGTTTCAGAAAGATTCACACATCTACAGATTTTGGGGGATTTTTTAAAAGTTTCAACAAAAACAAAAAGCAACAAGAGCAATTCCTTTGAATGTTTGAATGTTTGTCTGTCTTTATGACACACAACCACATAACCCACAAACACAACCACATTTATTATTATTAGGCTGGCTCTAAACGGCTGGTGCCATTTGAGGCTTTCAGATGCCGAGCATTGCATTCTGGGAAATGTAGTTCAGGGCAGGGCCTTTTGCATTCTCTGCCACAGGTGGCCTCACCTTCCCAAACTACATTCCTAAAAGTGCTGTGTTCTCAGTCTCCTGCCCATTAACTTTGCTAGTCCCACCCCAGTACCGTTGCTTATGGCGATCGGGCCAAAGAAAAATAATTGGTTTTTAAAACACTTTATGTTTTCTTTGCTTTCCCTAAATTGCTTAATGCTTATACTGAAAATTAAACTGATCTTGAGAGGCATCCGAATGTTACAGAATCTTAACGAAAATGAGTGTTTAGATTCTTAAATTCCCCCACCTTTCCTGCATGTTTCTAATATTAATTTGTTTGCACTCATTTAATGAATTTGATACAAAATACAAATTAAAATCGAAATTATGCAGACCCCTAATAGTTACAAATTGTTCTACTTAGTGACCACATTTCTTCACATTTCCACAAACAAAACTCGATCCTTTAATTACGCCTGCTACAATAGACACACTGAATGAATGGATTTTTTCCATACATTAACTTACTACTGAACAGTTGTTTCAGTGGGTCTATTCTAACTGAAAGTAACAAGATTCCAGCCATTATGTTTTACTCATAGCACTTCAGTGAAGAGATCCACACTAAAGTAGCAAATAACTAAAAGCCAAGCAGATTTTTCATAAACCTTTCAGCAGCAATTCCTTAGAATCAGAATCATTAACGTTCAAATATTAAATCTGATGTTCGCTTTGCACTGCTTTCCCATTCTTGATATTTATTTTGGCACAGTTACAGGCAGAATGATTAGATATTATGCACAATTCCTATCTGTTCATTATTTTTAATAACCACAGCCAGGCAGGTTTTCTAGACAAAATTACATTACTGTATTGCAGTAAATAAAGGGAGAAGAAAGAAGAAACATTTAATAGAAAACCTGTGCCAATAACTGACGAGTGTTTCACAAATCCTTGGCCATTGAATTGAAATGACCACAAGGGCCATCCACTCCATACTCTTTTTACAGAAAAAAAAACTTTAGAAAATTCTAAATCACATCCAGAAAGTTGACTGATCTATTAAAATATCGAATTTCAGGCTCTGTGGTTCTTTGATTTATTCTTCCATACATAAGGAATATTATCACCATTTAAATGTTTTCCCAATAAAATCCAACTTCTCTCATTATTAGACAACCACAAAATACAAAAAGCAGCTTTTTGTAAAGGGAAATCTTTCTTTAAAAGTCCTAAGCCAGTGCTTGATTCTATTCTAAGACATGATTTGACTTTTTAAAAGCACTTACTTTTTAGCTTATCAAATACATTTCAACACCGGTCTCCTCTTAAGGCCACATATTGGAAAAACAGATACCTCTTAAAACGAGATCCCTCAGATTTATCTAGAATTGACCTATATTCTTTTTACACATTTGTGCAATTTCAGTCCATCTTCTCACTCTGTGATGAATGCTTTCACGAAGAAACAGGTTTTCCCTGCAATTCCTCTTAAGGTGCTTTAAACATTGATTCATGGAAAAGTGTGCACTTTGACTTAAAATCTGGGCATCATTTGCAGGGGCAAGTCGGAGATCCGAGATTATTGTCCGAGTGCAGGGCATTAATAAACAACTCCATGGTTTTAAATATTGTGCCTTGGCTAACTCTGTGCTGCCACAGTCCCTCTCGGCTGCCCCAGCAATTCATAGGCCAAAGTCTTTGGTTCTGCAATGTAGTTCTCAGAAATGAATATGCTTGATAATGCTTCTAGCTCCTTGGTGAAGTCCTACAAGAAAACACAGGAATACATAGAACAAATAAACTAGCTTACTGAAGATAGTAAAGGTAAAGGTTTCCCCTGACATTAAGTCTAGTAGTGTCCGACTCTTGGGGGGGGGGGGGGGAGGGGGGAGGGGGGAGTGCTCATCTCCATTTCTAAGTTGAAGAGCCCATATTGTCCTTAGACACCTCCAAGGTCATGTGGCCAGCATGACTGCATGGAGCGTTGTTACCTTCCTACAAAAGCGGTACCTGTTGATCTACTCACATTTGCATGTTTTCGAACTGCTAAGTTGGCAGAAGCTGGGGCTAACAGCAGGAGCTCACCCCGCTCCCCAGATTCGAACTGCCAACCTTTTGGTCAGCAAGTTCAGCACCTCAGCTGTTTAACCCGCTGGGCCACCAGGGGGCCTTTTTTGAAGATAGGCAAATACTAAATTCTTTGGTTAACATAGACACAATTACAGGTCCTAATACAATGAAATAATATCTGTGTCACTTACTGCCTCCCCTATTTTTACTGTTCTTCTTATATGTTTGTACAATAAGAGTTCTTATTGAAGAGTGGCACAGAAAATGTATAAAATATGTTTAAGGCCAAACACAACCTGCATTCCATTGGTGTCCAACTTGGCTTGATTTCTCCATCCAAGCATCAGAAAGAGCTTGCCATCTTTATTTAAATAAGGCAAGAATATATTTTACATTACAAATACAGCTAGCCTTTCTACCACAAAGTTCTCTCAAATAGATTAAGCAAAATTACAATTTCATTTTCCCTCTATAAATCAAAACAAGCACTGAACTTGACAATAATGATGGCTTTTAACTATAAAACTAAATATTTGTACAGTGCTGCCACAGAAAGAGACCCATTTTCTAGTAGGCGACTCCCTCGATAAAAGAATCCAAAACAAAATTCCTTAATCCTAAATTTAATTCTAAGATGAGGTTTTCAAAAGGGTTTTACAGGAAAGGTCCTAACAAAACATTTTATGTCTAACCTTAAAAACAGACAAATACTTACTAAAGGCCATGGAAGTTTTAAAAGTTTGTGCAAACCGCTCTGTATCTCTCTTTCTGTCATCAAGCCATGCTCAACAAGCCCACGAAGCATGAACAAGAACAAGTCCCACTACAAAAGAAAACAAGAGTATCATCAGAGGCCTTCAAAATAAGATGCAGTTAAATATGGTGAAAACTGAAATCCTGATCAAGTGGAAACACTGCCAAATAAGATCCTATTAAAAGAATTACCCTCAACTTACCCACATAAATATACCCGTATAAAAATTCATAATTTTGGTCCCCAAACCATGACTATATATTACCATGAGTATATATTCAGACATGGGCAAACTTCAGCCCTCTAGGTGTTTTGGCCTTCAATCCCCACAATTCCCAGCAGCTGGTAGGCTGTTAGAAATTGGGAGAGTTGAAGTCCAATACACCAAAAGGGCCGAAGTTTGCCTATGCCTGAGTTAGATTATATACTTTCTCTGGGAAATTAATTGACTTCTTATGGCTGTCTGTATTTGGATGGAGAAGGAAAGGAGTTTCCCACAGAACAACTTTTTCCATGTAAGAATTTAAATAGTATATGGCACTCCAACATTCACTTCCTAGAGCAGTGGTTCTCAACCTGTGGGTCCCCAGGTGTTTTGGCCTACAACTCCCAGAAATCACAGCCAGCTGTTAGGATTTCTGGGAGTTGAAGGCCAAAAACATCTGGGGATCCCAGGTTGAGAACCACTGTCCTAGAGTCTTGAGATTTCTGAAAGCTACTCTCACCAACAGGTGAGAAAACAGAAAAGAATCTGAGCTAGAGAGAGCCATTGTTGGACATTACTTCCCAGAATTCCCCAGATAAATTATTAGGAGCCAAGATATCTGAGGAATTCTAGAATTTGCAGTCGAAAACATACATTATTCCAGCTCTGGGGCAAAAAGCATAGAGAGAAGGAAGAGCAGCTGGCTTCCATTCTTTGGTACTGCTTGTCTATGTTATTTATAGTAACCATCCTGCTCTTCTTGGGTCTCATTTTCCCTACAACAGGCTCATCTCCTTTTCCTCTGTCAAAGACTCCCTGGTTAGTCTTTTGTTGGGTGAGCCCTCTAAACTCCCAAGAGACAAGACTCCTATGTAGGAAGTATAATGCAAGCCACTACCCCCAAACAAACCTGTCTGTTTCTTGAAATAATCTTTTGAGGCTTCCATGGAGTCTCAGGGGCTTCCTTAAATGAACAAAACACCTTCCCCAGACTTTGCAGTCTCTTTTTCCCACCCTTCAAAAATGTTGAAATGTATCTCTTAAGTCTTAATCACAAGGCAGTCAGAGCTTTATGTTAAAATACAATGTTACTTTTTGCTTCCCGCCTTTTGCCTTACCTATCATTGAAACATGGCCTCAAAGCCACTTCTCAAAAGCTGAATTTGGTCCTTACACTGAAAGAGTTTTCCATCCTAGCAGCATGAGACACAGGTAAATGGGTATGAAAAGCGACTCTAGAACCACCGGAAAGCCCTACCTTGTTCTGTTTGTTGTCTGCAAGATAGAAAGCATTCTTCCTACTGAAAATCAGCTCCAGTGGAACAGGTGTCTGGAAGTCTTCTTTCCAAATGAACAGCAGCGATTTCAGAAGGCTGGATATAAGGTGGCTCTTTGCTGGCTGCTGCTCCTGCTTTTGGGAGGCCTGAAGGTTCAGCCTCTGGATTGGAACTCGGTCTGAAACTACAAGCAGCTAAGATAAACAAACATGCTGGGCGGATCTAACCCTGTTCTTTCTAGTGGTAGAAAAGAATTATTCCTTGATGTCAACTTTTCTCATTCACTTCAAGTAGATGATTTTGAGAATGCCCAATGGGTAGGTGGTTAGTACTCACATATTTATAGAAGCTTCACAGCTGAAGAACAAACCCAGCTATTACAAACACTCCTTTTTAGTAGCCAATGAAGAAAACAATTCCTTATTTCTGATGGTGGGTGGATTCTGCTATGCAAAAATTAAGAATTTCTTTCCAATATGAATCAAATGAACATTGGGTAAGAGGGATATAATATTCTGCGAAATAGTGAGAAAGCAGGAAACAGTAATTGTTACAGAAATGACTAGTATTATCTAGCATTAATACAGAAGCTTTATGTATGTATGTTTATATAAGTATGTTCATATATAACAAAGGTTTATGTATATATAACACAGCCCAACAAAAAATAAAAATTTTGGTGACTTGGTCTTTAAGACCTGTTCCTGGGGTTGGGGCTCTGATTTAGAAAACTGCATTGGACAGGCTGCGTCAGCTCTACTTTCTTAGATAGCATTATGATTATTTAGGGGTGAACAGATGAAGACTGGTACATGGCATATGTTCTGTGTCTAAAGCTAGTGCTGATAGCAGAAAACGAGTCCCATTTTTATATACCCTGAAACATGTCTAACATTTGAGGCACCAAAATGTGTGTTGGGCAGTGTAATTTGCCTCTATAAACCCGAGAGTACTGCCTCCTACCCTATGGAAATTTTCAAAATCAACTGCAAAATCAACTAGGATCTGATTAATTAAAGATCGGAGGCATTTAAAACCACCATTCCTCAAAAATGTGGATTCTAAATATGAGGAAGAGAAATCAGCAGTGACACAAATATTATCACAGTTCTTACCTAGGAGGGAGGCCAACTCAACAGTGCACTTAGCCAGCTGCTGCTCTGATGCTGGGCATATGAACTGAAAAACATGAACCTGAAAGTCAACCATGCATGAAACTATCATAGTTGAGACTGACTGGCTTGTTGAATTATCTTTGTGTCTAACAAAGCTCACACTTTAGGTCTTTCTTACACTGAATGGAAAGGGAAGTATCCATATGCTACAGTGTGACATCACATGCCATCCTTTGACCTTGCCATACTGCTGATCTTTTATGGCAGTGAAGCATATTGATGTTCAACATGATTTGGACAAAAAAGGAGGAAAAGACAAATTATTTGTGGCCAGAGACTTACTTTAAGGGACTACCTGCAGGTAGAACAACTGTGGTGCATACACTTCTAAATTGTAACTTCACCCTTTAATATATATGTGAGCAGAGGCCACACCCCCTCCTGAGTTGTTAAAGAATGAAGGTATAACCAATTCAGGTGTTCCCAGCCAAGATGGTCTACAATTGTTTATACTCATGACTAACATTTATATTTCCAAACATCTAACTGTAAAAGGGTCTTCAATTTATAAATGCCAATAGAACACACACAGAGAGAAGCACAATCCAGCAGTGGAAGAGTGAAAAGAAAGGCCTAATATGGACAATAAACATTTCATCCTAAAATGACTATATCACTGACATACGCTAGCATACCTTTCTACAACGAAGTGTTTGACTCAGCCTTCTCAACAAATTTTCTAATTCAGCAAACTGGATTGCTTCATCTTCGTCCCTTGGACCCACAGCGATGCAGAGCACATCCTAGACATAACATCATTTGTGACTTGGGATGTGCACTTACTCTAGACTTCTAACTACACAGAAAAGACCCTATTTTTACAGGAGCCTATAATAGCCTGAAACAGGACATGGAAGCTGAGCAATATTTTCCCCACCCAATTACTCCCTCAAAGGTATTTTTGAAAAAAGATGCTCAGGATAAGGGATATGTTACACAGTAAAACTTAGGGGATGGATTTTCTGTGGGAATATTAAGAGGAGACACATACCTTGATTTCATTAATGACCTGGGAAGGGAATGAAGTCTGGTGGGAGCAATCTGGAGGGCAGCCTTTCTTTTTCTGCACAGTTTCATTGGGACTGGGCAAGGAGAGTGCCTGGACCTTCAGCATGCGACTGAAAGTGGCCTTCACCTCCCTCTTAATCAAAGCTAGAAGGCACAGAAAAGTTGCACTTACTCCTTTCCACATGATACAAATAACAAAATAACTTAGTTAAAAGGCTGCATTGGTCACTATCTAAAACACTTCACTTTTACACAACAATCCTAGTAGCACATGTAAACCTATTTACATGTAAACTTGTCACTTGGCTGTGGTCATCACCAGAAGCCTTGCTCTGAGCTTCCTTGGTAGTGACACAAAATACGGCACATTCTGCTGGCAGCATCCTGGCTATGGAATCCTGTCTCCTGAGGAACAATAAACTAATTCTCAGTATTGACATACTTGACTGATAACACTATGAAAAAAACGTTCCTACTTTGAAAGTTTTATTTCCTGTTTAATTGTGTAGTACTTATTTTGTAAGTAGTTGTTATACTCCAGAAACTTAATTTTTGCAGCTGAGGGTAATACTATTATTTTCTTCAGTCTCGGCACTTTGTAATTTTCCTTAATGAAAATATGCAATTTTTAAATTTTCAGTGTGAAGATAATAAACCTTTTCCATGTTTTTATGATAGAACCAATTAGGAAATAATATTTATAACCCAGGAACAAAAATCGTGCTACATAGTGTAATTGCTCTGTGTATGTGTACACTCTTTCAAGTTACATGTTCATTTATGGCAACCCCATGGATTTCATGGGATTTTCTTAGGCAAGGAGTATTCTGAGGTGGTTTTATCAGTTCCTGCCTCTGAAATGTAGCTTACAGTATGTGGTATTTGTTGGCAGTCTGTCACAGAATCATAGAATAATAGAGTTGGAAGAGACCACATGGGCTCTCTAGTCAACCCCATGCCATGCAGGAAAAACACAACCATAGTACCCCTGAGAGATATCTGGCCAACAAGACTGTTTAAAAGCATCCAAAGAAGGAGCTTCCACCAAGTGTCATTCATGTGTTATTGATAGCTGGCCCTGCTTGGTTTTCAAGATCAGATGGGCCAAGTGAAAGGTGCAGTCATATCTACACTGCAGAGCAATGACAATCGAGCCTCTCCAAATTTCTCTCTACGTACTGAGTTACTATATCAGGTCTGAACACCAAGGGTTAGAAACATGTAGCACCCAGGATGATGTTGGATTAAAGTTCCCATCAAGTCTAGTCAGAACACACAATGTTATAGGACAATAGGAGCTGCAGTCCAGCAACATCTTCAAGGACCACATATCCCACGTTCCTAGTTTACAACAAAACCTATACTAAGGGAACTGAAGTCCTGAACATAGCAATACTTTCATACCAAGACTGGGCCAGCCTACCTGTAATATTTGTTGAAAGCCAAGCACAGGCCTTTTCTGTAGCAAGCCCCACTGCAATATTTGATGCACAGCTCAAAACCTTGTGGAGAAAAGGAGATTTATTTCTATTGGCATGCCTACACAAGTGGACAGCACAATTATAATAATAAAACTATTTTTACCCCGCCACAATCTCCCAACAGGAACTTGGGGAGGCTTACAAAGCACTTGAATTGTAACAATACATATGATGTAATTAATACGGATTCATCGATATCAAAGGAAAACATAATTCACATCATCAATACATAAAACAATACCACAAAAAAATCAATCAACTCTAAAGTACACATCGATAGAGTGTTACAGTAATTATAGACATAAAATGAATAACAACCAATTGCAAACGTATCAGTAAAAACTAAAGTAGTGCAAAAATATTCATGGAAAAAAACCCAATAACCTTGCTTTTTATCTACCTCTTGTTCTCAGCAGCTGGTTAGGTCCAATGTAGAGATGCCAGCTAATATTTTCAACCTTTGTATGTATTTGTATGTAAGAAAACCCCAATATGAAAAAGCAGACACACAAGATTCTTTGCACTTTGGGATTTCACATAGGAAAATTCATTTGTGCAAAAATGCACAAATTTGCACAAAATACATGTTCTTATGCAAATATGTTTTAGCATGTAAGAAATCAGTTGGTGACTGTGTTAACTGAAAAATACACAGCACTAAGCTAATTGGTTGGGCCACACCCAGAGACTAGCTGAGCCTGGGAGTTTTGGTAACAGTTACATGTTTAAGTTTTCTGTGCAGGAGCTTGCCAAGACAGTTTTGTATTTTTGCTTCTTGGCTGCTGGAAGAAGATCTCTCACACGGACACCCAAGGACCACTTGAATCTCTCTCAAAGGACATTGTGTGAGTCAATGCAACTGTTCTCCTGACTGCATATATGCTATTCAGCATAACAAAGAGTAAACACCTCATTCTTTACTGATCATCTGCATGGCATATCTTTTCTCTAGCAAGACAGTGTGTGGATTGGTAAAGACGTGAACTACGCGTGATTTTCATTCCGCCACATTCTGCTTATTGCCCAGCAGATTTGTTGAGCAGAAAAACCACATGTATTTTTGTGCAAATAACATTTTCCTGAGTGAATCCCGTTCTCAAAAAACACAACTGTATTCCTACAAAGAGGGAGACTGACTTCTTATGGAGAAGTCTGATTCTTTTATGTGAAAGGAGACATCACCCACTGGATTACTTCTTGATGCTATCAAGACGAGAAATCAGCCAGGTGAGGAAGAAAAACGGGCTAATATTTACACCGTTCTCCCTTTCCCCCAGTTCTGCCCTTAGAAAAGTGTTAACTGAGGAACCACCTCTTGGATCAGGGCTATTTGAAGGACAGTGTCTCTTCTTAGAAGTCCATCAGAGTAATAACATTTTCAGGAAAGGCCATACTCTTTGTACTACCACCTTCTCAGTCTCATAAGCTGAGAAGATGCAGAGAAAACAAAGCGAAAGATTCTTTACTACTGGTCTGGCAAGTGAACCCTAGAAAAAGCTGCTGAGTTGTAGTAGACCATGTAGATAAGCTCCCTGTTAATTGAGAGAAGCCAGTCAGTCTCCACCCTGAAGGTTTTTCAGAACAGAACATAATGCCCTGATCAGAAACCTGTGTTACTGGATCCTTCTAAAATTTAGAATCGTTCTCCCATCTTTGTCCCTTTTTGACATGAAGAACAAAACTGAGTAAGAATTGGAAAATCTTTGATCCAAAGCATTGTTTCTATGGCCTCGATTTGAACCAGATGCTGAATCACTTGACAGCATGCACTGCTGCTTTTTCGGGCACTCAGATTTCTGATACTGAACAAAACAGTATGAGGCTTTCTGAGCAAAGTATAATGCAAAACCCTTTGACACAGTTCACAGGACTTAAGCAGTTTTTCTCTCAGCAGGGTGCAACCATGTTCCCATGAGAAACATCTCCAAGTTGCTGGTTATTATTATCATCATCAGCATTATTAACATTGTTGGGGTTTGAGACTCTTCTAAGGGCAAGGGGTGATTGTTATCTAGGCTCAGGTCTAGGCCGACCCCACTGGGATCAAAAAGGTTTGAAACTTTTGATCCCAGTTTGAATTGGGACTGGAATTGGGACTGGAAAGATCTGAATTGGGACTGGAAAGATCAAATATTTGAATGATTTCTTGCCTTCCTTTTTTTTAAAGACTCAGAGGAAGAACTTCTTTTTTTATCCTTCTTGTCTATCAAAACCTCACGGAATGCATCCCTGAATATCTTTAACTTATCAGCCTGAATCTGTGGGAGAAGCTTCTTTACCTCAAGATTAATTAGTATCCTGGTAAATACGGATATAACAGATGTTACCCTGGTATCTTAAGCAGAAGCTTCTTATGCTCCTTGCATAAAATAGTCTCTAATATTTTTTCTTACAATTTTGTGAGAGCTGCTTGCTGCCAACTGATACCGAAACTAGAAGTCCCAACATCCTGCTGGGAAATGAGGGAGATCCAAGGGTAAAGTTCAAGGAAAAGAGCCTTAACTATATGAGAACGGTGGGGAGGGAAATGGCAGGCTTTGTATTATTCATTATTCCCGCTGGCCATGTTTGCTGTGTCTGCACCTGGGCTTTCTGCCTTGCCTCATATTTGGCTTCAGCTGCAGCCCTGGCTTCCAAAAGAACATCTGTCCAGCAGAGTAGATCTGTTATTCATGAAGAAAAAGCCATGGGAAAGAACCCTTCCAGGCAGGTTCTTCCATCCTCTCCAAACTCTGTCATCAGAAGAGTTGAAGGAAAGGCAGATGTTGGCTCAGTTGCCAAACCCATTTGGGGAGAATGGATAATTAGACTGAAGTCCTTTTTCATGGCAGGAGCCAGACTAAGTCAAGGATGCCCTCTCTGCCCTTCAGGCAAGCTGCCATTGCATTTTCTAGCTGCAGAAATCTAATGAGCATTACTTGATTCCAAGATCTGTAACATGCTAACTTATCTTTTAAAAATCCAAATCAGACTATTACAATTATGAGGGAATTTAGCATCATCATCTGCCTGATAATGTTATGAAAAAAGATCCAGTGACTTTAGTGTCATAGTTGCAAGCATTTGGCTTCTGGTCTTTTACCATTACAGTTGTAAAAAAAGTACACACACACAACAAGCAAACAAAAGAAACAGAGAAAAGAAAAAAGCATTTCAAAATATACATACTGCTGCAGATGTCTCTTCTGGCAACAAGATTTTCACAGCCTCGGGGCCTTTCTTCCTGCAAAATCTATAAATAAACACAAAAAACCTTCTAAAAGCTATCAGCTAAAATCTTATTTTAGAATAACCTACAATGGAAACTGGAAAACTAGTGTTTCCATTAATCTCCCTGGGACTTATGCAATGCCAAAAAATAAGTGAAAAGAGTCTTTGTACAGACCTCCTTTCCAATTCTTTTCTCTCTCCTGCATCTGAGGTAGCCAGATCAGAAATTCAGAGAGACAATTAAAATCACAGAAGAATGGGTGAATGTTACCCTATTAATATATAGAGCTCAAGCAGGTATGTACCCTCAAATGTTACAAGTCAATATCACAATAACAATTGTATCAAATGTTCCTCCTTACTCTTTGCCTTGAATCAGAGCTTGTGCCCCTTCTTCATACAGCTGGGAGCAGACTTCATCGAGCAGTTTGCCATGATTGGCTTCCTCTGTATTCACATTATCCTGCAAAATGACCTCTGCTCTTTTCACCAGCTCTGCTACCAGGGTTGCCCTGAAAAAAAGCCAATGTTCAGAGTACAAAAAAGAAAGAAAGAAAGAAAGCTAATGCACAGTTTGAATATTATTTGCAATTGCAGCTTAACACACCACCCATTTCTACAGCTACAGACCCAAGACTGGAGAAACACTTAAGTTTATTGCTTGTTTTTGCTTCAAGACTCAGGAATGTTACAGCTGAACTGAGCCAAACAAAGCAACTGATTTATAGGCATTCCCCGAGTTACAAACATTCAACTTACAAACAACTCATAGTTAAATACAGGGTTGAGACCACAGGAAGTGAGAGAAATCTACTCCTCGGAAGGGAAATTCACTCCTGAGAGTTATTATGAGGAAAAAGTGTCTCCACTGAAGCTTTATCACCAATCTTTGTTTCCACAACAAGCCCAAAAATTCAAAATCCAATTATCAGAGACACAAAGTGAAGTGAAATCTTCTGAAAAAGGGCACAGACAGCAAAACAAACACCACATGGGTGTTAATCCTTCCCTAGGCTATCCAAAGCGTATATATAGGGGTCTCCTGGTGGTGCAGCGGGTTAAATCACTGAGCTGCTGAACTTGCTGACCGGAAGGTATAAAGAATATGCCATGAACATGTGAAATGATATTATTGCTAGGAAAGATTGGAGGGAGTTTATTCTATTTGATGAGAATTCTAAAATTGTGCTCTGCTTCCAATACATTGAAGACTGATAATCGGAACACATTATTTGAAGTTTAACTTTGTGGTTGTTTACATAAAACATAATAGCATAGTTTCACAATGAAAAATAATATGAAAAGACATAAGTCAAAAGCAATTACAGGTATTTCATAAAACCAACATAACTGAGAATGAGTTTGCTTTTTTTAACATGACAAAAGCCCAAAAGGATATTTCTGAAGCCATTTCCTATTCTTACTTGATGTGCTTGACACAATTGGATCCTATTCTCTCTGCCACAAACTCTACTGTTCTCCGTAGAGACGGGGACTGATTGTGGAAGAAGGCCTGCTCCAACTCGGCCTATTGAAAGGAGAAAGAAGAATCCGAATGAAACCAGAATGTTCCACACAAGCCACTCTCTGTAACACATCCCCGAATGTTTAAATTAACACCTCACTGATTGTTTTGTTGGGTTTTTTAAAAAAAATTGAAGAATTTGAAACAAGTACTTCTTTGTCTTATCTAAAGTCCTCGTCGGCAGTTAAAATAATGTAAAACCATGCGAAGGTTTGTGCAAAATCAATCATAAGGATAAATCATAAGCTCTAGCAAACAATCACATTTTCACATGGTACCAGAATGATAGCAAGAGCCAACTAGGCTTCAGTATTGGCATGCCAAAGCAAAAAAAAAAAGGCATTCATTAGTATGGCAGCAAGTATGACACTTACTTAAACAGCCTAAGAAATAGTGCTAGGATCATTTCAGGAGACCAAGACAAATGGCCCTGTTTATTCAGTGACTTCATTTACAAAACATGCAACATAAATTGCATTCAAGTTAGAACTGCACGTTAAAGAATTCTTTTCAGAAATCTGCTCCATACATACATCAAATCTTTATTAATCAAAAAAGCACACAATTGGGCACTTTTTCCCATACAGACTAGAGAAGGGCTGGGGAATTTCCAGATCCTTTGAAATACACCACCATCACTTTTGAACTCTGATTCTGGATTGACAGCCATGTTTTTATTTATCATGTCAGAAGCGAATTGAGGATACCGTTATAATGTATAGAAAAATCACAAAGTTAAAAGTTGGTATTATGCTAAATGTCCTTTGACCAGAAACTGGTCACTTTAACTACCTCTGGTGTCGCTGTGAGAGGGTCTTCCATTGTGCATGTGGTGATGCTAAGACCGCATTGGAGTAGGTGGTCTGTGGTTTGCTCTTCCCCACCCTCGCACGTCATGGACTCTACTTTGTAGCCCCATTTCTTAAGATTGGCTCTGCACCTCATGGTCCCAGACCGCAGTCTGTTCAGCGCTTTCCAATTGCCCATTTTTCTGTGTGTGCAGGAGAGAGTCTCTCATCTGGTCTCAGCAACTGACCGAGGTTCCGGGGTTTGGCCTGCCACTTTTGGACTCTTGCTTGCTGAGGTGTTCCTGTGAGTATTTCTGTAGATCTTGGAAAGCTGTTCCATGATTTAAGGCGTTGGTTTGCTGGCTGATATCCGAACAGAGGATGGGCCGGAGATATCAATGCCTTGGTCTTTTCATTACAGGCTGCTACTTCCTGATGGATATACCAGCTAAACAGTATAATTTCTCCAGTGGTGTACGGCATAGACATCCTGTGATAATGTGGCATGTCTCATTAAGAGCCACATCCACTTTTTAATGTGGTAAGATGTATTCCACATTGGGCATGTGTATTCATCAACAGAATAGCAAAGCACAAAGAAAGCCAATTACTGCCCCCCCCCCCCCAAAAAAAAAACAGGCTTGGCCTCTTGCCCAGAGAGGCCTCGTTTACCTGAAGTTTCTGCTGAGTGATGGAGGTTTTGGGTGCCAAGGCCTCTGCAGCAGTTGGAGTTATTTTCCGTATGTAGCCGCCGTTCTTCCCTCCACTTCCCAACACAAAGGACGACAGCAATTTCCTCAACTCACCTGTAACCAATTGTTATTTATTACAAGCCAGCTCCCAAAGGCAGGATGAGATAATGGAAAACTGTAGAGAAGCATCTCGGACAAAGTACATTGCTCACTTGAAAATTTCATGGAGGTCCGAAGAAATAGCAATGACCCTTTCCCCCCAGTTCTTCCCAAATGCCCAATAAGGAGGGCGGTCAGCATTTTCAAGGAACACATTTGTGTCATGGCATGCACCTTGACTCACCAAGATAAGGGCAACAGGTATAAAGCAACTGCTGATCCACCAAAGGCACCGAATCCTAAAAGTAGATCAAAAAGAGGAAATACTTTTTATTCCTTTCACAAGTCTGTAGAGCACACAGAACCCCGACGACTGCATTTCATTCACAGGTTACCCTTAGGCTAGACATGCTTCAGTTAACTAACAGACAAATTCAAGACCTAAGCTAAACAAGTTTACCAGAGCTTGAACTTTTGTCCCAGGTTCTGTTATCAATTCTTCTGATTTCACTTCACCAGCAAAGAACAAGTTCTCAGAGACAGCAGGCACCTGGAATAAAAATCGTGAGCATTACAATCTCCAGCAGGATAAATAAAAGCAAAGATACAATTATGGGAATGGATGGCCATTGGACAAACACACTGACATGTGCAGCATACTTGAAACTGAGAAAATTACCATATGGACATTTGTTTTGAATTGAAAACATTCAAGGGCATTCTAATTTTTAAACAGGTGTTGAAAATACTAGAACATACTTGAAAAAGCCATCCCAACACTGCAAGAATCAGCAGCTTATTCAGGAAACACATTCCTTTATCTTCAGAAAGTAGCATACATCTACAAGAGAACAAAGGAAAAAGTTGCAATGAAACAGCTTTCAGTCTTGATTCTTGAGGGAGTGCCTCTCCCTAAACAGTTGGGGATTGGAAGTCCAAATGACACTCACATTGGTGTCATTTAAGCATCACGGCTTTGGTACTTCATTATCTCAGATGCTAAAGCATGCATTTTAGATTGTTTTAATGTGTTAACTGTATTTACTGTACATACTCGAATATAAGTAGCGTTTTTCAGCCCTTTTTTAGAATGAAAAAACGCCCCCTGGCTTATACTTGAGTCAAACGTATTTATTTTTTACTTTGTTGTCGCTGTTGCTATTATTAGTTATTCTTTTACTATAATTATTACATTTACATTATTTTATTCTATTATTACAGGTATTATTTTTCTCTATTTATTATTATTATTATTACATTTGTTATTTTATTCTATTACTATTGTTATGAATATATTTATTATTTTACTCTCTTTATTATTGTTGGAAGGATATGTAATCACATTTACATTGAAGAAAGTTAGAATAATGGTTTAATCAGAGTTGGACAATCTTATCTTGAATTACTGTTTTATGCAAATATTCAAAAACATTTAACCTACTGATGTCTCAATTAATGTAATTCTATTGGTATCTATTTTTATTTTGAACTTTACCAGTAGCTGCTGCATCTCCCACCCTCGGCTTATATTCAAGTCAATACTTTCCCCCAGTTTTTGTGGTAAAATTAGGCAATTCAGCTTATATTTGGGTCAGCTTATCCTCAAGTATATAATAGGCTTTTTTTGTTGCGATGTGCATTCAAGTTGTTTCTGACTTATGACAACCTCAATGTGACCTTACCATAAGGGTTTCTTGGCAAGATTTACTCAGAGGGAGTTTGTCTCTGTCTTTCTTGGGGCAGAGAGAGTGTGACTCGTCCAAAGTCACCTAGCAGAGTTCCGTGGTTTGGTGAGGATTTGAACCCTGATCTCTAGTCATAGTGGTCTGGGGTTTTAGTTTATGTTTTCAGTTTATTTAAATTATTTTGACTGTTTTAAACTCTTTTAACTTACAGTCAGTCTTCTGTAGACATGAATTCCACTAACCACAGCTTGAAAACGTTTAAATAAAATTCCAATCACCAAAGCTTGATTTTGTTATTTTCTATAAGGAGCATCTTTTTACTATGCCATTGTACATGATGGTACTTGAGCATTCATCAATTTTGGTATCTACAGAGAATTCTGGAATCAAACTCCCGTGAACATCAAAGGCCCTTTATATATTAATTTCACTTATACACAGCCCCAAAATCTCTGATATAGGGAGGGATTGAAAATCATCATCAGCCATCAGAATTAAATGCCTTCCTACGTTTCTTTCTCTTGGTGAGTTTTTAAAAAGAACTTGTTCTTTTTATATCTTAAATTTCTATGGCCATCACTGTTTGTTTTGAGGATCATGCCTTTGGCTAGTCATTAATGACCAGCACTGCACTTTCATCCCATGCCCTTGTACCTTAGCTACAATTTGCAGTATCCCATTCCCTTGTCTTGTTTACAGTTTGGCCATGTCTTACAGCAGTTGTCTCCATAGGTTATTGGGCATTGTTCTGAGTTTTAAATTGTTGTTTTATATGCTATTGGTTTTACTTTTTTATTGTACCGTTTTATTTTATGTGTTGTTTTATGTATTTTGTGTCATATGTAAGCTTCCCGAGTTCCTTCAAGGAGATGGGGGAGGGGTACAAAAATAAAGTTGTTGTTATTTGATACATAACAAGATTAGTACACAGCAAACAAGATCACTATGATGGCTTTTATATTTGATTATTATTATACAGACCATGTTTCTTCACATGAGGAAAAAAAACAACCCAACCCAGGTATACAATAACACAAAGTTTAGAGCCATTTTGCAAACCCAGAAATAATTAATGACAACAAAACCTTTAACAAGACACTCTCAAGAATGTAACTCCTGGGTGCAGATCAAGCAAAAAACAAAACTCCACTCCAGCCTCTTACCTGTACAATTGCAAAAGGAGAGCAAATATCTTCCCATAGTAGTCAAGAAATGGAGCAATACAGTCCATCAGGGAAAGAAACTCAACAACCCACGGTATGGTCAGGACTGTGCACCGCTTCTGAATGGATTGCTTCAGCAGTTTCAATACATCCAGTACAGGATGTGTCTTAAAAGAAAACAACATTGGAAAAAAATAGATTTTTTTTCTGGCTCAAAATGGTTAGTAAAACTTGATAACTCATTAAACCATTTGTAACTTTTTGTGTCATTCTAACATATCGGCATCTTGAAATATACTGCCTTGAAACTGACCCCCCTCCTCCCACACACAAGTATGTTAGGTAGAGGTAACTAGTTTACACACCTGGTTTCTTAACAGTACTGCAGACTCCAGCAGATCTCCAGTCACTGGCTCTGATGTGCAATAAGGAAGGAAGACAAGGAATCCAAAAAACTTTGCCAGGAGCCTGAGACTCATAAGGACTGCAGCGAAACGCTTCTTTTCATCCTGAAAAGCAAACATTACAGTCACACAGTGGATAGCAGGTAATGAAGTTTCTAGAATGCTTCTAACTGTTAAAAAGCCGCCAGATTTTCCTTACAGCAACCCTTTCAGATAAATTATTATTCCACAACACAGATCTTAGGTGGAGCCCCAATGTGTCATTCTCTTGTTACATATTCTATTGTCCCAAGTTGCAATTATAAACATGTTGTATACAGAACTATCAGCAATTACAGGCAGTCTCTGGTTATCTAATGATAGGTTCTTTATGTTTGTTCTTAAGTTGAATTTGTATGTAAATTGAAACAGTTACATTTTAAGTGCAACTCCAGCCAATTTTTAAAGCTTTGGATAGCACAGGGAAGGGTTAACACTCTTGTAATTTATTTATTTTTTGCTGTCTGTGCCTCTGTTCAGAAGATTTCACCTCACTTTCTGTCCATGTTACAATTGGATTTTGAAAATTTGGGCTTGTCATGGAAAGGACTGATGATAAAGATTCAGTGGAGACACCTTTTCCCCATGATAACTCTTCCAGGAGTTAATTCCCCTTCCGAGGGGTAGATTTCCTCTCACTTCCTGTTGTCTCACCCTCATTTGTAATTAAGAGTCATATGTAAGTCAAATATTTGTAACTCAGGGACTACCCATGGTCAGGCCTGACACCTTGCATTACATTTGACTTCTTGTTCCTAGAAGATCTCTCTCTCTAGTTTGGCGCCCTCCTGTTTCTCTGCTGCCCTTTTTTACCTCATCCCAATGTTTCTCAACAACAAACAGAACAATATCTCCCAAATTTGTTAGTTCAACTCACAGTTTCATCATGGCAAATATAAACAGATTCTGGAACACAACTGGATCTGTGAACATATTTCTAAAATGGTTGTTTTCTGCATAACATGATGTACCTGTTCGCTCATTGCTTCTCTGTCACTGGGTTCATGCTCTACCAAAGCAAGGCCATCCAGTTCAAGTATCTGCAGGCACAGACTGTCCATCAGGTGCTGGTTAAACTGGTAGCTGTGCACCAAAAAGGAAAAAAAATGTATCAAAACTTTCGTTAAGATATCAAAATCAGCAAAGGGTACGATATCTTAACCGACCATTGTTGCCAACAGATTTGTGTAAACTGGTAGCATCCAGAAACCTTTTACTCTTCTTAATTTTTCTGAGACCCCAACATTGAGCTAAGGGGACCCCACAGTTTAACAAGCAGTGCTCTACAGTATAAGGAGCAGACTAAGTAAGGACTACGGTAAAAATCTTTGCTAACCTTCCTGCGCTGAGGATGAAGTCCCTGAAGAACTGTTGGCATCCAGGAAAGGAAGGAGGTGGGCAAGGCCCGCTGATGTTCTGGGGAACAAGGAATCTCTCTTGCAACCTCTTCAATCGGCTCAGGTTATCCGGCCCCAACATGTTAAGGACATCTTGGTCTGGCGTATCTCCCCAACTTGTGCCACCACCAACTGGACCTTTACACATCTTTTGACAGGAAATTATGTAAAGCATGAAAGTGTTTTTCGTCTTGTAGGACCATAAAAATCTACAACTCTCTGCAACATTTTATTTTAGCGAGCTATTAGTTTACAGCTTATTCACAAAGTACACTAAGTTAACTCTAAGGTAAATAAGTTTCCCCTGACATTAAGTCAAGTCGTGTCTGACTCTGGGGGCTGGTGCTAATCTCCATTTCTAAGCCAAAGAGCTGGCGTTGTCCATAGACACCTCCAAGGTCATGTGGCCAGCATGCATGCCATTAGCTTTCTGCAGGAGTGGTACCTATTGATCTACTCACATTTACATATTTTCGAACTGCTAGGTTGGCAGAAGCTGGGCCTAACAGCGTGAGGTCACCCTGCTTCCTGGATTCAATCCGCCAACCTTTCAGTCAGCAAGTTCAGCAGCTCAGTGGTTTAACCCACTAAGCCAGCACAGGGGGCCCTTAAGTTAACTCACAACTATTTTTTAGCTTACCATGCTACACATATTTACATCTTTGAAACTACAAGACTGCAAAACAAAAAACTGCTTGCAAGATACAAATAATGAAAATTAGATTTAAGATTAATAATATATATTATGGAGTATGATTTTTTTAAAAAGGTTCGCCATCATGTAGATTTATGTATACTATTTTGCTTATGTGAAATTCTTTACCTGAAGAAGTTGTTTCAAGAACAGCCTGGCAAAGTGGCTGTAGTTAGAAGCTGCTGAAAGATGAGCCATCATAACCCTGGAAAATAAGAAGAAAAAACTATAAATAAATCAAGGTAGCATCAGGAATTAACACTGAACATATATATTATTGCTATTTAGAAAAAAATGGCTCACTATTCAAAACTACAAAATTATTTTTATTCTACGTGACATGAAAAATACATTTAAATGTATTCAACATATTTACATTATTTCTATGTATATATGGGCTGAATATCAGGAAGAATTTCCTGATGGCAAGAACTGTTTGACAATGCAGTGGTACAGATACAAGCTAACAGTTGTTCTCAATTACACTAGAATCAGATGTGGACAAAGAAAAACAAATTAAGCCTGGAATGAAAACTGGATAGTAATGGCTTTGCAACAAAAAAGATGGATTACTGACATATTGGAGGGGGGACGACGACTATATTGCCTTTCAAATTTGCAAGAATTCTTCAGTTATTTGTTTGCATCTCCCATATTTCTATCTGACTAACAATATATAAGACTAAAGTGATAACATCTCGCCATACAATTGTTTTAAAGGATGGCAATGACTTGGAGAAGTTATGCTTTTGACTTCAATAGAGAGGCCACCAAAAACTGAAGTTTGTGAAACTTTACACACCCTCTTTTGAGGTCACAACCAAATTTTTCCTAAACCACTAAGACATCAAAAGATAATTTAACTGTCCTAGTTTGTCAAGGAGCTGCACCCATTAAAATGACATATTTGTTTGCCAGCATACATCTGCAAGTTTTTGAGGGAACTGTGAGTTTGAGTAGCATATTGGAACATGTTGCAGCTCCATTCTGTAACATGTCCTGACAGGCTACTAGACCTCATCCTTAATATGGAGACAAATATATAAACTCGGATCATCCTTAAGTGTCACAATTCTTGACTTCTTGAAGAAACATAGCAAGTAGCTGCTTAGTGGATCACTCTAGGAAATAGCTAAGAAAATGAATCAGAACAGTGATTTATTTTGCTCTCTAGAAAGCAAAGAGTGCTCTGCAAATTCTTGTGCAAATTCTTACCTGATCCTTTCTCCCAGACGTTTCTCAAAATCCCAGCCTGGTTTCTCGGAGTTATCTTCCCATTCACGCAACAACTCATAGAAAATATCTCTATTGCAAAAGACATACAAAATCCAACATCGTGAGAATTGGATGCATCAATAAATTCCATAAATAACACCATGGTATTCTTTTTAGGTACAAGCTCTATGACCACGGTTTATGAAAATAAGAATGAATATCAGAGGTTTTGTGCTTCTTCTTTTCTGTCTGGTTTCCAACCTCATAAAGCTATAGTTTATAAAACTAGGAACAAACAGTTCAGGCCCAGACTATTTGAAAGACTGCATCTCTGTATACAAACCAACACGAGGGCTCCAGTTGGCGGAGGGGGCCCTCCTCTCAGTCCCACCCCCGTCCCAAGCATGGCTGGTGATTGCTCGCCACCTCTGAAAGTCCCTCTTTAAAGAGTTAAGAATGGCACCCTCCCTCCTGCCCTTCAAAAAGCTATTAAAAGCACATCTGTGCAATTTAGCTTACAGAGAAGAGGAGGATAAAGTACATCTGTTTGCACCTTACCTAGCCGATAGCAACCACCCTAGTAACCTGAAGTTTTCCATATATCCCCAAATTTTAGACTAATTTTAGAGTTTTTAAATGATTAAGGATTTAATATGTTAGAAATTATGTGGATTATGTTGTGTCTTGTTAATTTATGTTGGTTTATAATTTATTGAGTTGTTCTTGATTTGTTTATTGATTTACTTATATATTACTGTCAGCACTGAATGTTTGCCATTGTGTATTTTGTTGTGAGCTATAAATAAAGTTTCCTTTCATATAAATAAAGTTTCATACATCCAAAGGAAGACTACGGGTTTGGAGAACATAATCTAAATAACTCTTCTGTTATCTGATGCATGCTTAGCAAACTAAAGCAAGAAATGAATAATACTTTGTTGTAAAATCCCATGATGGAAAACAGTACTCACCTTTGCTTCTTAAATATGTGAAATGCTTTATCACTGGAAAAGTTAGACCGATTGTCAGTTTCTGGCTGGAAGGAAACTGACTGTACGCATGAAGGTAGTAATAGGGAAACCTGTTTAATAAAAAAAAATATCAGCATAATGTTCTTCTGATTCAACATGGAGTCCTTCCAACCTATGTAAATATACCAGAGCTTTATTATAGTTTGTTCACGTGAATTATGTGCATTTATTGTGTTGTGGCTGTAATTTTATGTTGTCCTTGTTTTTATGCTTATGTATTGTCTATTTTGGTCACTTCTGTTTTTTTTAGTGCAATGCAACTATTTTGGTTTGCTCCTGACACGATAAATAAATATTGTCTATTTTATGTGCGGCCCTCTGGAGTGCTTTTGTACCACGCAGAGTCCCCTCAGAGTATAAATAAAGTTTATTATTATTATTAACTCTTTGGTGCAAGTTTTTGGCTTGTCGGCTTTAACAGCACAACATACACTGACCAGCCAATTTCTAGAAAGTCAATCTTTTATAACCAATAAAATGTTAGTTCATATCATTACTTCATGTGCTGTCTTTAAAAAAAAAAATAGAATGGTATTATCAATTATTGACAGCTATCATTAAGGCTTCAGAGAAAAGGTTTGATGCATACTCTATTCCAAAAAGAAATGTCCACTTCTCCCAGTTCCTATTGCTAGAAGGAAGGTGCATACACAAAGCCATCATAAATAACAATTAAAATATTAAATAAAAATGGTTTGAATTTCCAAACAGTGAGCATACTATGACTTTACAGTGTATCAGGCATGGGCTTAAGTGGCTGAGGGGGAAAAGGAAAGGGTCTAAGGCTGTTAGGAATTGTAGAAGTCCAAAACACCTGAAGGGCCCAAGTTTTCCCATGCCTGCAGTAGATGCTTTGTTTTTACCTTTGCTGTGCTGTGTTCATAGGCTGTCATCAGCCTTTCATGCAAACCAGGAGAAAAAGATGCAATCCTGTCATTCTCAGCCAAGAGCTTCAGCGTCCCTTTTTCCAAGTGAGCTACAATTCTGCCAGGACGAGCAGCAAGGGAGAGAAACACAATAATCAAACCACTGAAAAGACCAAATTCCACTGTGTTCCTGCACTTCAATAGAATGGCATATTCTCAGTTAATAACTAGATGAGAGGAAGAACTCTATAGACTTTTTTTCATTCAAATGGAACATAATACTAGTTACCAAAGACAATGGAGTAAGAAAGGAAAGCATCAGAAGTATTTCTCCATTCAAACTTCCTATCAATGACAAAGTGACAGAATCCATGTTTTGGAATTTGAAAGTTACTACATTTAAATTTACTAACAATTTATAAGTAAGCTGTTTACCGCATAAATTGAACATAAGCAAACAAGCACTAGATGAAAGCAAAAGGTTAGTAGACTCTTACAACAATCACTTTCCACAAAAAGGGCCACTTACTCAAACTGATAATCCAAGACCTGAACAGCAAAATAAACACAGTTCTGTATACTGCGAAAATGCTGTTTTGCAACTGCATCTGAAAAGAAAATACAACAGTTGGTTTTGGTAGAATTTAACACAGATATGGGCAAACTTCAGCCTTCCAGGTGTTTTGGACTTCAACTCCCAGAAAACTCAGCCAACTTGCAAGCTGTTAGGAACTGTGGGAACTGAAGTCCAAACACCTAGAAGGCTGAAGTTTGCCAATGCGTGATTTAACTGGACAGAAAGCTATGGGTATTCTCTGAAGAGAGAGAGAAATAATAATCTCTTTAAGAATGACACATTATGAAATGCAGGCAATCAGCCACTGATCAGAAATGAATAGCACAATCCTTCACTTCATTACTTTTCATTTGATGCAGGGAACTAAAGAATATCATACACTCAAAGAGTCATGCCAATTTATCAAGGAGTTTCCATAAGCAAGAAAATAAGGAAAGACAAATTCTATAATCCAGATGATTTTTAAAAATTAGTACTTTTCAATTATGTACTGGTTGTTTTACTATGTATTGAGTGTATATGTTCTCTTATACTGATGCGTTAATGTGTTTTAACTGTTTGTATACGTTGTATTTTAATGTGTTGTTGCTCCCAGAAGGCTGAGAGGAGACATTATGGCCATGTATAAATATGTGAGGGGAACTCATAGGGAGGATGGAGCAAGCTTGTTTTCAGCTGCTCTGGAGACTAGTACACAGAACAATAGGTTCAAATTACAGGAAAGGAGATTTCACCTGGACATGAGGAAGAACTTCCTGACTGTGAGAGTTGTTCAGCAGTGGAACTCTCTGCCCGTTATGTGTTATGGAAGCTCCTTCTTTGGAAACTTTTAAGCAGAGGCTGGATGGCCATCTGCCAAGTGTGGTTTGAATGCAATTTTCCTGCTTCTTGGCAGGAGGTTGGACTGGATGGCCCATGAGGTCTCTTCCAACTCTATTATTATCAAAACAGATAATCCACATTATCTGCTTTGAACTGGATTATATGAGTCTACACTGCCATATAATCTAGTCCAAAGCAAATAATCTGGATTTTATATGGCAGTGTAGAAGAGGCCATAAGTAAAATGCAGTCTATTTTCTTCAGACATTGACAGATAAGTAAGGCTTTTCATTATATTCACACTAGATGTGATATTAATGGTTTTCCGGAATATGAAGCTGTAATGTAAATTCAGTTTCTGAACTGTTTGTGTTGTGAGTCAGCATTCTGACACCATACCTACTACTAGTAGTAGGAGGAGGAGAAGGAGTGATGCAGAAACAGAGGAGAATCAGCGCCAGCTGAAATGCATTTGTGACATCTTTCTGGCTTCCAGTGATGAAGAAGACTTTGCAGGATTCAGGCCAGAGGAGGCTATGGAAGCAGATTACAGGGGAGTGAAGAGAGTGGCTAGTGATTCTGGCAGTGAGAGTGACACTATGTCTAAGAGGCTTAGAGACACAGCAGATAACTCCAGTGATAGTGAGGATGAGATGGAGGAGGCTGTAGACTGGACTCTGGTTCAGAACATTAGAGACATTTGCAATCAGGCAACATCAAGTGATGATTTTGAAGGTTTTAAGGATAATGGGAATGAGAGTACTGATTGGCAGGATCAGGCACTAGAGCAAAGGTGGCAGGCTTGGCGTGGTGTAGATGCTTCAGCTGCGGGAGCAGAATCAGATGCAAGCAATGAATCTCATTCTTCTGATAGTGAATAAAATGAGCACTCTGGGACCTATTCCTTTGCAGACGACAAAGTGTTGTTTTGTGTTGTACTCTGCCTAATCTTGTTTTGGATTCCCAGTATCCTGTTTCCCTGCTGTGCTTCGGACCTTGGAACCTTCGCTCATGAGTGTACATCTGGCTTCTTGACCCTTGGAACTGACTGACTACGTGTTTGCCTACCGGACTTTGCTTCATGCCTTGCAACTCTTAAAGACTGTTTTGTTTTGTATTTTGCTCCTAGTTCATCGTATCTCCTGTTATTTCTTGGCTGCAATTCAAGCCTGCTTATCTAGTGTTTTGTGTTCCTGATTGAAAACATCCTTTGAACTGTTTGCACTGACTTTTAAGTGCCTCATTAAGTTAGTTTTGCATTAAAATACTATTTCTTTGCACCTCAACTGCTGTTTAAGACAATCTGTGTTCTGTGGGTCACGACAGTTTGGAAACCATGGACCATGATTCTCCATGCGCCTGCAAACAGAAATTATGTTTAACAACAACCTGATTTCTTTTTCCACTCAAAAAGTGGGCTGGCCGAAAATGCACAAAACTGGCCCATATCCTGTCTTATAAACCAGGACTTGACTGCATGAATGCAATTAGAATAGTGCTGTCCAGCACTTTGTTATATGAGAAAATTATAAGATGATCAATTTTAAGATAAATATCACCTTTAAAACTCACTGATTTTTTTCAGTATGTGTTATGATCTATATCACACTTATTAGACCAAGATCCATTTGCAGTGCAATTTCTGACCTTTGTATTCTCCACTGAAATCTAGGTCACTTTCCCTGTCCTCCACAGAGGAGGTTCCCTTGGCTGTTAGCAGCTGCAACACAAAGAAAAACTCCAGAAATATACTTGGCACCAGGTTTTCTGTAAAGAAAGTAAAGAAACAAAGAAAATATTCCAAATGACCTTTGATTTTTATCTCAAAAAAATCTAGCATTACTAGCCCACGCTTACAAAAGATGTGGACTTTTTAGAAAATTATAATAAGAGAGATAAATGCATCTAGAACTAAAAATAACCCTCAAGAAAGTTTTGCTTCATCCTGCTATTTGCTTACAATCCTCTGTACAGCCTTATAGATGGGAGTTTGAAGTGGGAGTTTACTGGTACCAGAAAAATCAGGTAACACCTCTTCCCCCAGCCGCCAATTTAGAGAATTTGTGCAGAAATTGAATAGTCTTGACTCTGAATTCTGAACTTTTATTATCATTCAGAACAGAATAAGATGTGCTCCTGATTAGGCTTTTAATTTAAATTGCCACTTAGTATAGTCTGGGTACTCTCAAGGCACCACACTGATCTAGTTAAGTAAGAGAAAACAAATGTCTTAGTCTTTTGTTTTCAGGATATTTCTTAAGGCTGCTATAAATAGCATCCTTCCAAATCAATATAAACTCAAAAACCTCAGTGTCATCTTTCTTTACCTGCTATGCACAGTGAATACACCTGAGCCAACTGTTCAATTTGTTTCTTGCAAGAAACGTGGGTGACATCTGCAGAAGTTAATAACTGGTTTTCAGCAAAAAGATTTGCATTCAGACCAAGACTGGGTTTGACCGATGTCCCAGAATCCAGAGATGATCCTGCTGAGAAAGATGTGTGATGTGACAACTTGGACCTGTAAATCAGAAAACATCAAGTAAGGAAAAGCTGCTATAAATTAAGAACAGCAAATATGTATGGTTCCATACTTTATAATACCAACCAAGCATTCTATCATAAAAAATATGGGAAAAGTTTATTAAACTGCAAAAACAAGGACATCCTGCAGCACATTTTGCTATATTTTTCCAATGAATATCTTGAGTCTCAATAAATTCAACATAGTTTGTGGCAGCCACAAAACCAAGTTTCCGGAACTACTTTCAAAGTAAGTGCCACACAATTAAGCAGGAAATAACTTTCATACCAGGAACAGATTTTTTTTCAAATTTTGTTACATAGTGTAATTCACTATTCATAATTCCTCCAATGCTAACGCAGAAAGAAAAATTCTAGCTAGACAAAGGAAAAGGAAAGGCTGGACAGACATAAAAATACTTTGTAAAGAAAATCCTTCTTTATCGGAAGCTTTGTTAAATGAACTGCAGATTTTAATGGTTAGACTGAGGACTTAATAACTGCTTCAGACTGTCAATTGAAAACAGCCAATTTAACACACCGGCATGACTGCGTTTTATCAATTTTAATATTTTATTATGTGGTATTTCGTGTGTGTTCACAGTTGTAATCTTATGTTGTTATCTTTTTTATGTTCATGTATTGTTTATTTTATGTGCGGCACTTCAGAGTGCTATTGTGAGCCACCCCAAGTCCCTTCGGTGAGATGGTGGCAGGGTATAAATAAAGATTATTATTATTATTATTATTATTATTATTACTATTATTTGTCCAAATTCCTTAGCATTATGGACCAAATTCTATTTGTACCACAGCTACTTGTAAGGTTAAGGCCACCAATAGTTAGCTCACTTTCAGAAGTACTGCCAATAATGCTTTCAGTATAGGATTTTCAAATATGTAATAATTTAACTCAGAGAATGTCCCTGGACATTCAGAACTATGTCTCTATGGGCATGGATGAAATATGATTCCTGAGCCATGACAGATCTTCCATTCTCCTAAGTGCACCATTCCACATTTCATAATGTACCTTTCCTTCTTCAGCATCTCTCTTTCCTCCTGAAGGCTTCCAGGACCAGGAGTCAGGTTTACTTCCTGAAAGGCAGCAAAACCCTCAGGACTTGTTTCAGACTGAAACTGAAGCGCCTTAGATTGCCCAACAGGCGTGGAAGTGAAGCACATCTTTGGCTTGGAGAGGGTTCGGTCTGTACTCACTGGAGTAGGGTTGATTCTTCTTGATGGCTTGCTTTTGCTGAAATGGAAAATAACACCAAACTTACTGTGAGTTTTCCGGGCTGTATGTTCCCGAAGCATTCTTTCCTGCCCTAGATGTTGGCGAAACGTCAGGAGAAAATGTTTCTCGAACATGGCCATACAGACCAGAAAACTCACACCAACCCAAACCATATCCTGTTAATCAACTGGTAATTGAATCAGAACTGATTTCCCCACTGAACACATGAGACAAGTTTACCAGGCTCTGGTCCCTATTTCCCCTTCCCCATCATGATATGCAGTTCCTACCTATGAAATCACTTTGTTGTTCACAAGGAATTGAGAAAACTTCAAACGAAAACTTACTTTATCACCCCAGCAGCACTCATGGGTGGAAACTCCTCCAAGTCATTTAAGTTAAGCTGGTCAGATGGGGAAGTGGAAGAGGCAGGACTCAGTTCACCCTGCTTCCTTTGCCTTGGTGAATCCTGAAAGGAACTGTCTTGTTTTCCTTCCTCATTCAGTCGCCTTTCCAGATCTTGCGCCACCGGCCGGCCAGAGCCATTTGCAGAACTGTTGCCTTTTCTTCTGCCTCGCCTCACTGGAGCAGAAACAAGAAAACTCCCCAGGCTTGTTTTCTGTGCCGAGCGCCTTTCATGGCGAGTAAAACTGGGGCTTGAAGTAAAACTTGTAGCAGTGCTGGGATCGGAACGGAGGGAATCGCTGCAAGAACCTATTATGCTTGATCCATTTAGGATGGAAAACTCATGGGACTCAGAAAGAGAGGTACTACTATTGGAGGTGCACAAGCTAGTGGGAGTTGCATCACAAAAAAGCTGTACTTTACTGCTGCTAAAGCCTTCTGTGCTCTGTGTTCTCCTTTCGGATCCTGTCCTTTGCCTCCTATAGCTGGCAGAGCTCCCAAGGTGCTTGGAGTTTGGAGTTTTAGCAGGGGTAGACGGTCCATTTGTCAGTATCTGACTGGTCTGTTCTCTTAAATAATTCAGCAAAAAAGGCACAAAGTCTTTCTGAAGTGAATTCAGCAGGGCTAACTTGGGATGGACTTCACTTTCCTGCACAAAATACACACGAAGCAAGAATCTCAGTTATTTTTACATTAGATGTATGTAGAAAATAATAATTTCCAATTTCTGTAAGAAATGCAAAATGAAACCATTTCAGAGAGCTTTTCAAAAGACCTAAAACCTGAGATCAAACACTTAGGCATTTGTTTTTTCTAGAACAGGAACCTTCCTTTTCTCTCACCTAAGTTATCACAAAATTATGTTTAAGAATCTCAAAGATAAGAAGAAACTGCTGGGATGAAAAGCATTTTAATGCTGAACAGAGTAAAGTTTGGAAATTTTGATATTATAATGTGACAAACAGTGATTTAAACTGGGCGAGACAGGAAAATAAGGATCAGGCTGCCTCCATACTCCACAGTGTGAAAGTCCAAGGTAGACAAATGTATTCACTGATTCAATGTACAAATGAGTAAAAACCCAATATGAATGCTATAAATACACATATAGTAATCAATTATTTTGATTTTTAGTATTTATACTTCATCCTATAGTACAAGGTCATAGGGGACCATGCAGACAAAAAGTGATTTAGAACACCCCAAAACACTGTCTGAATTCATATATTTCTACAGATTCCACACAGAATTCCGGTATCCTTTGGAGTCCATACATTTCTGCAAGCAATCCCATAGGTACCATCACATCATGCTTCACAACATTTGATCACAGGGTTGGAGAGAATCTTTTTTCCATCCTATGACTATACAACAGCAAAAGCCAGGTCCAGGATATGCCTACCATTTGTTTTGGGCCAATGCTATATTAAGGCAGCCCACTGTTGCTGCTCTTGTAATGAAGGACCAAAAGGAGTCTTGAAACAATATTGAAGTGCCACAAAACCAAATTCACAGAGTTTTAAAGCACTATTTCTAATAGCAACACCTTGTCCAGGGAAAATGCTGGACAGCAGAGTGGGTATGAATTGCAAACAGCTAAAAATAATGCCAGAGTGGGATTCCTCATGAGGAAAATGACATGTTTACACAAGATGGCAACTAGCTTGCTGCTGTACCAAATATCTGAGTGAACAAAGTGGGGACAGGTTTGTCCTATTCGATTCAACCATCTAGGTTTCCTCAAAATACAACAGGGCCAGTGCTCCAACCACAACTAAAGGTACCTCAACCTGTAGAATGCAATTTGACAGCACTTTAACTATTTTGGCTCAAAGGACTGGAATCCTGGGAGTTGTAGTTTGACAAAGCATCAGTACTCTTTGATATAGAAGGCTAAAGATCTTGTAAAACTACAACTCCCAGGATTCCAATCCATTGAGCCATGGCAATTAAATGCAGTGCAAAATGAAATACTTCCACAGTATAGATGCACCCTAAGTCATGGACAGTGGTTGTTTTTTTGCAGAGCAATTTGGCATCCAAGTGAAGCACCAACCTATTAGAGGGCAGGCTGAAACTACTCTTTCTGAAGCACTCTCTTCCAGAAGTCTAAAGGTTAAGAGTTCAAAACCAGCAATGTGGAAAGATAGTACCCATAAGCAACTTATGCTTTCTCCACAAATACAGAGGCTACCTTTTCATATGTTCCTATGAGTTCCCACAAGGAACTCAGTGATACTGAACTCTTTACTATGGGACATAGACTGTAGGTTAAAGTGAGAGATGACACAAGAGACACAGTGCTCTCTAGTGTTCCTTATTCATTACTACAATACTGAAACAAAAACTAATCAGGGCCAGCTAACACCTCCCAACAAAGGATTCCACCAGGCAGGATGCAGCCAGGCTTTGAAACTGCAAGGCCATTGAGTGCTAATCAAGGTAGCCAATTGCAACATTCCCACTTGCCTCAAGCAGACAAAAGTTCTTTCTCCCACCCGGGACATTCCACAGATATATAAACCCCACTTGCCTAGTTTTCAACAGACCTCACAACCTCTGAGGTCGCCTGCCATAGATGTGAGTGAAACATCAGGAGAGAATGCTTCTGGAGCATGGCCATACAGCCCGGAAAACTCACAGCAACCCACAGTTTGCTATAGTTTTTCAATGAATATCTCACAGAGTCTCAACCAATTCAACAGTTTGTAGCAGCCACAAAAGCAAAGTTTCTGGAGATTAATGATGACTTTCAAAATAAGAATCACACAATGAAACAGTAAATAGCACTTTCCAACCAGGAAAGATTTTTTTTTCAATTTTGTTACATAATTACTAGGCTTCAATTCCCTGCATAGCCATGGAAACCCACTTCAATTCCCAGAAAGGGCTATTGTAGGGTTGCCATAAGTTGGAAACAACCTCAGGGACTGATAACTTTTTTGTCATCCAAAATTTGCAATTCTTTTTGTTTTTATTCCAACAATAGAAGACTTCATTGTGCAATTTATATTCCCAACAGACCCTATCTAAAACCAAACACCAACAAACTAACACCCACCCACTGCCCACTTAAAAACTCTATAAGTAAAGATGGAAGAAACGTGACACCTCTCAACAAAGGATTCCCCCAGGCAAGAATTAGCCAGGTCATAAAGCTGCAGGGCTTTGCAATGCTAATCACCGGGTGTCTGAGTGTCAGCTGCATTAAGATCACTTCTGACCATAAGGTCATGAGTTTGAAGCCAGCTCAGGTCGGAGTGAGCTTCCGACCAATTGTGTAGCTTGTTGTCGACCTTTGCAACCCGAGAGAGAACTGCATCTGTCAAGTAGGAAAATCAGGTACCACCTATGTGTGGGGAGGCTAATTTTACAAAAATTACGAGGCCATAAAAAAGAGTCTAGCAAAGCACTCCAGCAAAAGCATGCGGGGAATGCGGAAGTGCTTCATCAGTGTCGCAGATGGACGATGAAAGCGACAGCTCCCCTGGCGGCCAGAGAAAGTTAAATAGCCTCCGACTGTCTATATCTGTTGTGTGTCTTGGCATTGAATGTTTGCCATATATGTGTACATTGTAATCTGCCCTGAGTCCCCTGCAGGGTGAGAAGGGCGGAATAGAAATACTGTAACTAAATAAATAATCAAGGTGATTAATTGAAACATTCACACCTGCCTCCAACAGACAAAGAGTTATTTCTCCCACCCTGGACATTCCTCAGATTTATAAACTCCCTTTTTCCTAGTTTCCAACAGACCTCACAACCTCTGAGGATGCCTGTCATAGATGCAGGAGAAACATCAGGAGAGAATGCTTCTGGAACATGGCCATACAGCCCGGAAAACTCACAGCAAGCCAGTGATTCCGGCCATAAAAGCCTTCGACAACACATCTTCATTTTTTTTTGTTGTGTCAGGAGTGACTCCTGGTGTGAGAGAATTGGCCGTCTGCAAGGGGATGCCTGGATGATTTGATGGTTTTTATCATCCTTGTGGGAGGCTTCTCTCATGTCCCCGCATGGGGAGCTGGAGCTGATAGAGGGAGCTCATCCGCCTCTCCCCGGATTTGAATCTGCGACCTGTCGGTCTTCAGTCCTGCCAGCACAGGGCTTTAACCCACTGTGCCACCGGGGGCTCCATTGGATGGAACACATCTTCATAACACAATTTATATTCTCAATAGAGTTCAGTGGTTCTCAACCTGTGGGTCTTCAGGTATTTTGGCTTATAACTCCCAGAAATCCCAGCCAGTTTACCAGCTGTTAGGATTTCTGGATGCTGAAACCAAACCTATCTAAACCAAACACAAAAAAACTAACACCCACCCACTGCCATTTAAGTTCCATCTTTTCTCCTGCATATGTCATCAGTTGGGGACCCCTCCCTTCAGCACCAACTGCTGCTCTGGGCCAGAGTGAAGAGAGGAGGGCAGAAGACAGTTCCACCTTGTCTCCTGTGCTATGTTAATAATATAATATAATGTAATATATTGTATATACATACAATATCCATAATATTATAATGTAATGCAATATAATACTAATAATAATATATTATAATTATATATTTATATTACATGTAATATTACTAATAATATTACAATATAATGGTAGAATACAATATAGTAATATTTAATACTGATATTGTACTATGATAACAATATAGTATATTGTATGTATATATATCTTGTAAGCCGCTCTGAGTCCCCTTCGGGGTGAGAAGGGCGGCATATAAATGTTGTAAATAAATAAATAAATAAATATTATTATTATTTATTTGACTAGTCATGTGACCATTTCAAAATACAACACGAATATAATACAAGGCAAAAAAGGAGAGGACAGCGGCTGACCTTCTATTTACATTATTATTACAATGCATTATTACATTACAATATTATTATTTTTTATTATTATTGTAATTTTTATTATACATTTATCAAACAAAATGTATAAGCATACATTCTTCCCTCTTTTTACAACACCTTAGATAGAAGAGTATGTCATATTATATACAATCTAACAGTAAAAATATTACAATATTATTAATAATAATGATAACTCTATAAGGAAATATGGGGGGAAAGTTGCTAAAACAAATGGCAAATAAAAATAAATCTGCCTGTTTACACACACACACAGCTCTGGCAACAGGCAGTTTGAATAGCCCCAAATGTGTTTCCACCAAGGGCACAAAACAACAGAGGAGATTTAAAGTGATTGTTGCATAAATATATTTGGAAGCTAAGTCCCAATGAACATATTTGGCATCATCTGAGTACAGGTCCGGCATTGGGGTGCATCTTTCAACTATAGCATCAATGCAGTTTGACAGTCAACACATGAACTGCAATGCTCAATGTTTTATACTCCTGGGAGCTGTAGTTTTGCATGGTCAAAAGAGTGCAAAGAGTGTTGGTGCCTCATGAAACTACAACTACCATTATTATTATGTTTATTCATACCCTGCTTTTTCTCTCCACAGCACTGAGGAATGTCCAACTGGTGTCCAACTGTAGATCAAGCCTGGGCAAACTTGGGCCTTGTAGGAGTTTGGGACTTGAAGTCCCACCATTCCTAACAGCCTCAGGCCCCTTCCTCTTCCCCCTCAGCCGCTTAAGCGGCTGAGAGGGAAGAGGAAGGGGCCTGAGGCTGTTAGGAATGGTGAAACTTCAAGTCCCAAACTCCTACAAGGCCCAAGTTTGCCCAGGCCTAGCGTAGATGCGCCCTAAAGTCCCCTTAGAGGCCCCAGTCCACTCCCGCCAGGCCCAGCAGCTGGGCAGCTTCCCGCCCCTTCTGTTACGGCCTCCGCGGGCCTATTTGCTTTACCTCGGCGCCGCGAGGGCCCTGGCTGGCCTTCAGCCACCGCACCACAGCCGAGGACGCCACCTCGTCCCGTAGAAGCAGCTCCAAAACAGCCGCCATGCCATCCGCACGCGCCTTCCTTCCTCCTTCCTTTCCTCTCCTCTGTGGGAAATGCTCCGAAGGCCGCCAAGCGCTGAGGAGGGGGGACAGAGGAATTTTCCCGCCTGACACGTGGGAGAAAAGAGAGACAGAGAGACTGAGGGGGAAAAGAACCGCGCAATACTGTAAGCGAGAAAGCGCGCGCGACGGAGGAAGAGAGAGGGGGGAAGAGAATCGCTGAAGCCCCGCCCCCAAAGAAGGCGTGGTCAGAACCCTGAGGGGGGAGGGTTCACCCAGCGCGAGGCCTCGCACAGCGCGCGGGGGCGGGGGCGGGTTTGGGAGGCGGGAGTTTTACTTCAATGTCTTTTTTTCTTTTTCTACTTCCTTCAAAGTGATGACTAGGGGCGTGGTCAGAACGCCAGGGGCGCGGCTTAGGACACCGGCGCGCGCAATTGGAATCTTTTTTCTTTTTTTCTTCACGGGCATGGATTGACGTGCTCAAAGGAGGCGGTGTAATGATTGCCATTGGAGCAGTGGGGTGCCTTTCCTGTGATGGGATTGGGCGCCACGTTGAGAATGGGCACCTTAAAGAAAGAAAAGGCGGTCCCTCACTGGATGCAGTGTCTTGTCTCGTTCTTTTTCTCCCCGAGAAAAGGGGCGTGGCTTAGAACCTAAGGCAGAGTGGAAGGGATCCTATTGGGGCGTGGCTTAAACTGGTGCCGGCCGCGTTGAAGATGGGCGGGTCCAGAGGAGGAGGAGGGTGCAGTTTCCAAGGGAAGGGGCGTGGCTTAGGTTGAAGAGGAGATGGGGAGTGGTTGAGCGCAACGTCGAAGATGGGCCAAGAGAAGGCGTGGCTTACGCTAGCGCGTGGAGTATCCCGGCAAGAGGTCCTATTGGTGAGGTGGGAAGGCTTACGTGGGATGGGATTGGGCGCAACGTTAAGGGTGGGCGGTCCTTCAGTGGATGCGGTGTCCCTCTTCTCTCCAGGAAAGGGGCCAGGGTTCCTATTGGGAAGGTGGGAAAGCTTTTGCGGGATGGGATTGGGCGCCGCGTTGAGGATGGGCGGGCCCAGAGGAGGTGGAGGCGGCACCTCAGTGGATGCAGTTCCCAAGGAAAGGGGCGTGGCTTAGAGTGAAGGGGAGGTGGGAAGGACCTGAGTGCTTCGTCGAAGATGGGCCAAGAGAAGGGGCGTGGCTTAGGCTGGTGTTCCTATTAAAGAAGCAGGAAAGGCCTTTCGTGGGATGGGATTGGGCACCGCGTTGCGGATGGGCGGGCCCAGAGGAGAAGAATGCAGTCCGCAAGGGGAGGGGCGTGGCATAGGGTAAAAGGGAGGTGGGGAGGGATTGAGCGCAACATCAAGGACGGGCCAAGAGAAGGGGCGTGGCTTAGGCTGGCGCGCGGAGTGTCCCAGCAAGCGTTCCTATTGGAGAGGTGGGAAGTGCCTTTCGTGGGATCGGATTGGTCGGTGGGCGGGCCCAAAAGAACTAAGAGGCATCCCGTCAGTGGATGCAGCGTTCCTCTCCAAGACAAGGGGTGTGGCTTAGTCCGGGCGCGCGGAGTAGATCGGCAAGCGTTCCTATTGGAGAGGTGGGACGGCTTTCGAGGGGTCGGATTGGGCGCCGCGTTGGGGATGGGCGGGCCCAAGGGAAACGAGGAGCCCCCTCTCAGTGGGTGCAGTGTCCCCCTCTTCGCCAAGAAAAGAGGCGTGGCTTAGGCTGAGTGCCCCGGAACACGTGCCTATTGGAGAGGTGGGAAAAGGCCTTTCGTGGAATGGGATTGGGCGCCACGTTGAAGATGGGCGGGCCCAGAGGAGGAGAAGGCAGTCCCCAAGAGAAGGGGCGTGGCTTAGGGTATTTATTTATCGTGTCATCAGCAACCATTGTATTACCAATTCTAACAGAGCAAAACAAACACAGAGATTAAAAAGAAAAAGAAAAAAAGGGAAAAAAACCACACAGATTTTGCAAATTTGGTATTTGGTTAAATGTGCTTTGACCAGTATCTGGCCACTTGGAGTGCCTCTGGGGTTGCCGCAAGAAGGTCCTCCATGGTGCATGTGGCAGGGCTCAGGTTGCATTGCAGCAGGTGGTTTGTGGTTTGTTCTTCTCCGCACTCGCATGCCGAGGATTCCACCCTGTAGCCCCATTTCTTAAGGTTGGCTCTGCATCTCGTGGTGCCAGAGCGCAGTCTGTTCAGCGCCTTCCAAATCGCCCAGTCTTCTGAGTACCCAGGGGGGAGTCTCTCATCTGGTTTCACCCACGGATTGAGGTGCTGGGTTTGAGCCTGCCACTTTTGGACTCTCGCTTGCTGAGGTGTTCCAGCGAGTGTCTCTGTAGATCTAAGAAAACTATGTCTTGATTTAAGTCGTTGTACCCAAACAGGGGATGAGCTGGAGATGTCTCTGCCTTGGTCCTTTCACTATTGGCTGCTACTTCCCGGCGGATGTCAGGTGGTGCAATACCGGCTAAGCAGTGTAATTTCTCCAGTGTTGTAGGGCGCAGACACCCCGTGATAATGCGGCATGTCTCATTAAGAGCCACATCCACTGTTTTAGCGTGGTGAGATGTGTTCCACACTGGGCATGCGTACTCAGCAGCAGAGTAGCACAGCGCAAGGGCAGATGTCTTCATTGTATCTGGTTGTGATCCCCAGGTTGTGCCAGGGTTGTTGTTCATTCGTTCAGTCGTCTCCGACTCTTCGTGACCTCATGGACCAGCCCACGCCAGAGCTCCCTGTCGGCCGTTACCACCCCCAGCTCCCTCAAGGTCAGTCCAGTCACTTCAAGGATGCCATCCATCCATCTTGCCCTTGGTCGGCCCCTCTTCCTTTTGCCTTCCACTTTCCCCAGCATAATTGTCTTCTCTAAGCTTTCCTGTCTCCTCATGATGTGGCCAAAGTACTTCAACTTTGTCTCTAGTATCTTTCCCTCCAGTGAGCAGTCAGGCTTTATTTCCTGGAGGATGGACTGGTTGGATCTTCTCGCAGTCCAAGGCACTCTCAGAACTTTCCTCCAACACCACAGCTCAAAAGCATCGATCTTCCTTCGCTCAGCCTTCCCTAAGGTCCAGCTCTCACATCCGTAGGTTACTACAGGGAATACCATGGCTTTGACTAGGCGGATCTTTGTTGCCAGTCTGATGTCTCTACTCTTCACTATTTTATCGAGACTGGACATTGCTCTCCTCCCAAGAAGTAAGCGTCTTCTGATTTCCTGGCCACAGTCTGCATCTGCAGTAATCTTTGCACCTAGAAATACAAAGTCTGTCACGGCCTCCACGGTTTCTCCCTCTATTTTCCAGTTGTCAATCATTCTTGTTGCCATAATCTTGGTTTTTTTGACGTTTAGCTGCAACCCGGCTTTTACGCTTTCTTCTTTCACCTTGATTAAAAGGCTCCTCAGCTCCTCCTCGCTTTCGGCCATCAGAGTGGTGTCATCTGCATATCTGAGGTTGTTAATGTTTCTTCCAGCAATTTTCACCCCAGCTTTGCATTCATCCAGCCCCGCACATTGCATGATGTGTTCTGCATACAAGTTAAAAAGGTTGGGTGAGAGTATGCAGCCTTGCCGTACGCCTTTCCCAATCTTGAACCAGTCTGTTGTTGTTGTTGTGCCAGGGTGCTTAGGGTGAAAGGGAGATGGTTGGGTCAAGAGAAGGGGCGTGGCTTAGGTTGGCGCGCGGAGTGTCCCGGCAAGCGTTCCTATTGGAGAGGTGGGAAGGCTTTTTGTGAGATGGGATTGGGCGCCGCGTTGAGGATGGGCGGGCCCAAAAGAAAGAAGAGTGAACGCAGTGTCCCCCTCCTCTCCAAGAAAAGGGGCGTGGCTTAAAGGAGGCGCGCGGAGTGTTGCGGCGAGGGTTCCCTCTGGGATGGGATTGGGCGCCGCGTGGAGGAGGGGCGGGCCCGAAGCTGGAGGAGGCGGCTGCTCATTGGGCGCCCGCTCCCTCCTCCTCCTGCCCCCTCCTCATGTCAACAACCGGGGCGCCTGCGCGTCTTTTCCCGGCTCGGTTGCGGGATGGCGGAGGACTCCCCGAAGCGCCGCAAGGCCAACTTCAACGAGGCGGAGACGGAGGTGCTGGTGGAGCAGGTGCTGCGGCACGAGCAGGTGCTCTTCGCGGCCGGGCCCGGGCGGGCCTCCCCGGGGCAGAAGCGCAAGGTCTGGGAGCTCATCCGACACAAGGTGAACCCGGTGGCCGCCTGCCCGCGGGAGGTGGAGGACCTCAAGAAGCGCTGGAGGGACCTCAAGCGCCGGGACCGGAGTAAGCTATGTCGCTCCGGGGGCTCCCACACGGGGGCCGCCGCGCTGGGTCTGCTGGTGGCCGCGGAAGAGGCCTCCCCTCCGCCCGAAAGCAGCAGCAGCAGCAGCCCGCTCCTCCTCCGGCCCTTCGCCCCCAGCGGCGCCCTGCCCATCGCCGGAGGCATCGACACCCTCGACCTGCCCGGAGGAGGGGCCTCCCAAGCAGCTGGGATCGGTGAGCTTATCCCGGAGACACACGCCGGCCCTCCAGGTGTTTTGGACTTCAGCTCCCAGAAGCCTCCGCGGCCGTCAAGGCCGCGGAGGCTTCTGGGAACTGAAGTCCAAAACACCTGGAGGACCAGAGCTGTAGTTTGCATAGAAGCCTATGGATACTGGATAGTGTTCAAGCACTGCATAGCATTGAGCCATGGCAATTGAATTAGAGCGAATGTCACTCAAATAGGAGCTCCAGGTGCTCCTGAAGTAGCTTCCTCTTTGGCTCAGCACTCTGATTACCATATTACACACATCTAATGTGCACTCTAGTTTTGGGAAGGAAAGTTAGCCCAAAAAGGTGAGCATTAGATTAGAGTAAATATGGTATTTTTAGCATCACTGTATTTATTTATTATTTCACATATCTGTATCCCATCCTTCTCGCCCCCTGAAAAAGGACTCAGGGCGGCTTCACAACAGGCAATTCAAACAAAGCCAAGAGCAATAATACAGATCACCAAGATGTGACAGTGTGAGCAGCTATAGAGATAATATTAAATAGAGAACAGACTCCCGACCTAGTGTATACTAACAATTCAAAAGAGACCCTAAGGTAGCTCTAGTGCACAAAAGCTACTTGTAAGTGGGTTGTTATAGGTTTTTTTGGGCTATATGGCCATGTTCTAGAGGCATTCTCTCCTGACGTTTCGCCTGCATCTACGGCAAGCATCCTCAGAGGTTGTGAGGTCAGAATGCGTGCCATAGATGCAGGCGAAACGTCAGGAGAGAATGTCTGTAGAACAGTGGTTCTCAACCTGTGGGTCCCCAGATGTTTTGGCCTTCAACTCCCAGAAATCCTAACAGCTGATAAACTGGCTAGGATCTTTGGGAGTTGTAGGCCAAAGCATCTGGAGGCCCACAGGTTGAGAACCACTGCTCTTGAACATGGCCATATAGCCCAAAAAACCTACAACAACCCAGTGATTCCAGCCATGAAAGCCTTCGACAATACTTGTAAGTGCTCTCCTCTTTTCCGATCTTTTGTTGTCAGTATTATTAGTCTTCTGGATACATGGGGAAAAGCGAGAACCTGGAATGCCCTTTATTTGTCTTTTTCTGTCCTTTTGTTGGTAGTGTTTATTTTTTTGTTTGTGTTGACTTAGCCATGTTCTGTATCTTGAAAACGCTGGTTAAGGAGTTACGACTTTCCTTCACTCTCACTGCTCTGAGTTCCTTCAGGGAGATATGGCGGGTTATAAAGTATGTCCCTTCCAATGTTCCTTCGAATAATGGTTCACCTTCTGATCAAGTCTGCTTAGGCCTCATCTTTTGGTAGGCTCTCCGGCACTTGTTTCCCAGCCCCCGGCCTTACAGTTTATGTTGCACTAGGCCTGTCCTGCCCTATTCATCTCAATTTTTTTTTATTTACAGTATTTCTATCCCACCTTTCTCAGCCTGAAGGCGACTCAAGGCAGCGTACAAATTGGCAGCAATTTGATGCCACCACATACATAAATACCAGTTAAAAACATTTAACATAGCATAATAAAAATCCATATAAAACCATTAAATCTGCACATGCTCACTTTTCTCGGCCATTGGTTGTTGTTTGGTTATGTTTTATGATGTTTTAGATTTTATTGGTTTAATTGTTTTAATATTGTTGGTTGTTACATGTTTTTAATTGTGTTACTTTGCAACCTTGTTTATATTGGGCTTGGTTCCCATATAAGCTGCCCCAAGTCCGGGGAGATGGAGGCGGGATATAAGAATAAAATTATTATAACTCAATGCTTAGTTTAAGATTTATCTTCACATTAGTCATCATACCATGCTCTGAATTGTAAGAAGCACTGCTTGACTATAATGCAAAAAGTGGGGGCTAGAAATAATATCATACGAAATTGCTGACTGGCACAACTTGGGGATCACAACCAGATACAGTGAAGGCATCGGCCCTTGCACTTTGATACTTTGCTACTGAGTATGCATGTCCAGTATGGAACACACCACACCATGTTAAAACAGTGTATGTGGCTTTTAATGAGACATGCCGCATTATCACAGGATGTCTATGCCCTACATCCTGGAGAAATTATACTGTTTAGCCAATATTGCACCACCTGACATCTGCCGGTAAGTAGCAGCTAATAATGAAAGGACCAAGGCAGTGACATCGCCGGCCCATACCCTGTTCAGATATCAGCCAGCAAGCCAATTAAGAAATAGCTTTCTAAGATCAACAGAGATTCTCGCAGGAACACCTCAGCAAGAGTTCAAAAGTGGCAGCCTAAAACTCGGAACCTCAATCCATGGCTGATACCAAACGAGAGACTTCTTCCTGGGCACACAGTAGACGGGCAACTTGGAAGGCACTGAACAGACTGCACTCTGGCACCACAAGATGCAGAGCCAACCTTAAGAAATGGGGCCACAAAGTAGAGCGGACGACATGTGAGTGTGGAGAAGAGCAAACTGCAGATCATCTACTACAATGCAGCCTGAGCTCTGCCATGTGCACAATGGAGGACCTTCTCACAGCAATACCAGAGGCACTTCAAGTGTCCAGTTTCTGGTCAAAGAAAATTTAGTATAATGTCAAGTTTTAAACTTTGTGTTTTTAAATGCATTATAACTGTACCCTCAATTTGCTTTTGACACGATAAATGAATAAATATTTGATATGTATTTACCCACCAAACTGAAGTTGGTGAAACTTAGTAAAACTGTGTAGACTAGTAAGAAATATAGGTATCTGTGATAGCCAACTGTTGACTATGTTAAAAAAGAAAACGTAATCTCTTTTCTTCCCTCCATTCCCATCTTAGGTTTTGCAGATGACCCTGGCCCATCCCACCAGCCATGTGTGGAGAAGATCAACTTAAAAGAAGAGATAGTGGTAAAAGTAGTGGAGCCTGAGGAAAGCTCAGAAGACATCGCTATCGTTCCTCCCAGCCAGGAACAACTCCCTTTCCTGGGGTTACAGAATGGACGTCCTTGTGGGAAAGTAAAAGCCAAAACAAAGACTCAGCCCCAGACAGACCCCATTGAAATTACAGAAGAGGATCTGTTGAACGTTCAGCAGAACCAGCTTCACGTCATCCAGTCAGGCTTTGAGAGTATCAACCATAACCTTCGGCTTCTGCAGCAGGGCATGCAAGATCTCAACAACAGCCTTAATGTCATGGCGCACACCTTAGTAGCTATTAAGAATGTATATGTAAAGAACAATGCTGGTCCCTCCACCTTTGCGACTGTCACGACTCAGACCACTGCAGGATATCTAAGCCCCGGGTCCCCACTGGATGAGGACAGAGTTGGGCTCCCCATGGCTGGAAGTAATAGCAGAAGCAGCAGCTGCAGTTCCAGCTCCATGTCACAAGATCCAGGTCCTTCGGAATTCCCAAGATCCTCCCACAGACCTATTAAAAAGGAGCATCCAAATGGCTGTTACTATTTCTGTTTTGCAGATGTGTAAAGCCTGAACTACAAGGTTTGCAAGGAGCAGGTTTGTACCCAGCTCCAATGCAGTATCATGATGGAGCAGCTGGGCCTAGCTGTCCACTGATAAATGCTCAGTATGTCAGATCTCTACCATCCTCCAGCTGCAGAAACCTTAGCATCATAGGAGGCGTAACACTAATGACAAACTCACTCTAGAACCAATTTTGGTGAAAAACAGTGTAGAAATACCATCAGTGGATAAATGCAGGTTTTAGAACTATTTAGAAAACAGTCTTGCTGCATTCAGCAAGATTTGCTCATAAGCAAAAGTGCACTGAATTACAACATTGGTAGTTTATTCAACAGCTTCTGGAGTTAGTTATGCCTCTTATATAGTGTTGCCCTGACACTCTTTCACTGTGGAGGTGGAGAGCAAAAAACTTGATTCATCTGATCTTCCTGGTATTGATTTGCATTTTGAAGCAAAGCAGTATGAAAAAAATAGCAGAAATTGTACTTATTACTTGGTGCGCAATCAGTCACACAAGCTGTTTTATTTTTGTAGCAACCCAAACTGAAGATTAGGAAGAATTGAGTACTTGATTGTACTTTGCTTTTTAAAAAGAAAAAAAAAGCTGTCTATTGCAACTTCTGTACTAGAGTGTGAGCCCATCTCCTTGAGGACTGGGAATGAATCCAGGTACTGAGCCACAAGCAAAGTGCTTGTAAGTTTTCTTAAACAACTCCTGTTTGTTGTTGCTCGTGTATAGTTCTTAGAAGTACCTATTCCCTGTAAAAGTGCTCTGCTCGAAACTTGCGGGAGTTGGGAGGCTGCCTTTTATTGCATAATTAAAGAAGACCCCCCCCCCTGCAAAATGGTGGCAAGTGTCTGTGTTCTAGAAAGTAATCTCTTGCATGAACAATCTTACTACAAGGATATGTCTGATTTGTACATTTCTGAAAACACTGGATTTCTGGCTTCAATGTAGTACTGAATTTTGACTTGGCGTGATCACTCCAGGTGATTTTGACTGCAGCCATTAAAGAGACAGTGCAGAGTTAGGGTTGGATGGGGTGGGTTTGGCAGATCTCTTCCAGTATGAAACTGAACTGGGTGATCTTGGCTCAGTTATTGTCTTCCGGCCTGGTCTACCTCACACATTGATTTGTAATAGGAAGATCCATGAATGCTGACTCAAACGCTTTGGAAGAAGAGTGGGGAAATAAAGGAAATAAACCATAAAATATCCCTGACTAGTGGCTATACTAGCTGTTGCAGATGATAGATCAAAACATATGGAGGAATTTATGTTAAGGCAGGCTTGACACCTGAATAAGCAACAGATTAAGCAATACTGTCATATGGAGATCATTGAATGGTAAAAGTGTGAGGCAAGAAACATCTAGGCAGTGTCTTTCAACCTGTGGGTCCCCAGATGGCCTCAACTCCCAGAAATCCTAGCAGCTGGTAAACTGGCTCGGATTTCTGGGAGTTGTAGGCCAACACCTGGGGCTCCACAGGCTGAGAAACACTGATCTAGGGCTTGTTTCTGGTGGCTGAAGGCAGCATGTTTTGTTAATACTGTCATATGGAGATCATTGAATGCCCACAATACACTTAATACCATTATAGATAAGTTGTTAAAACACTAATAACAATCCCTGGGAGTATTATACTTGACCACCATGTGGCCTTAAAGCGCTCTGCTAGGTATTTTTCAACAAACAGCAAACAGTTCAAGTGTTTCTAAGCTCTAAAGGACTGCCCATGGTTCTTTAGAAGTAATAGTAACAGGGAGAAAATTTAGGTAAAAGCAAGAAAGTGTTCTGATATCAAAGAAAGCAAACTGAAAAAAAGCCCCTCTGCCATGAAAACTGAATCTTACCTTCTACTTGAAGTTCTCCAAACAGGCCATTCTCTTCCACCATCAAATAGTTGAAATCCTTAGATTCTAAACTTAATTTAAAAAACATAAAACTACCTAAATGTTGAAGTCATGGCATATTACATGATCAGCAGAATTTGGCATTGTAAAAGAAATATACTTGGCTCTCAGTTCTGTTTTTGTATTTCTTTTCAGTGCCGATTGTTTTTACTTTTCTAAAATGTGAAAGAGCTCAATTTGTGAGTTCTGGATGACATCTAAAAGGAATCGATGTATACATAAAAGGTTTGCCAGCCAGTGTTTCACTTCTTAGTAAAATAATAAATTAGATGTCAGTTCTTGTGGGTTTTTTTCGGGCTATATGGCCATGTTCTAGAGGCATTTCTCCTGACATTTCGCCTGCATCTATGGCAAGCATCCTCAGAGATGAGGTGAATATGACCTCACCTCTGAGGATGCTTGCCATAGATGCAGGCGAAACGTCAGGAGAAATGCCTCTAGAACATGGCCATATAGCCCGAAAAAACCCACAAGAACTGAGTGATTCCAGCCATGAAAGCCTTCGACAATAAATTAGATGTCCTTTGGATCCCTTCAGACCTGATAGGAGTCTTGTTCTTCACAGTCATTGCTGACAGCAAGTCTTACCCTGCACACAAAGTAAACCCATATAGCAATGGATCCCAATATAATTTAGACTATTACTTTCAGTCCCATCTGGTTCCACTACATATTATGAAGTACTGTTTTATTGTCAATTACCTTAAGTATGCTTTGGTGTCAAAAGACAGGGTGGAGATTACTGGAATAAAGAGCAGCAAAACATCCACCACAAATTATGCCTTGTTAAGACTAACTTTGGTGCTTGATGTAATTTCATAAATATGGACAGTGGTTCTACATTTAATTACTGGTGAAATTTTGTTTGCACAAATGCAAGAGTGACTGCCTTGGAATGGCATGGATATTGATGCACAACTTTTACACTGTGCCTTTACGTTCAAATCCCAAATCTTTCACAATGAGACTTCAAATTGTATAAAGTTGGTCTTGAACAAAGAGAGCAAAGCGGAACTGGGAGCTTCATATGGGACCTTGAGAGGGGAGGCAGAGTGATGTGACATGAATAGAATGTCTGAATGTATAATGAAGGGACTGCAGCAATACTCTGCAACATTTGTGATATTTTTGTTGTTTTGCCTGAGAATATTGAAAGCTTGGCCATTTTCCCTGCTAGAACAGAAAAAGCAACAGCTTGGAGACCAACTTATCTTCACTGAAAATTATCTGGGAGAATAAAAGCTTTTTTGAACAAAATAGAGCCAACTCTCTGGAAGGCCAATATGCCACGTAGAGGAAGCATACACTTGGAAGAATGCGACACCAGAAATACAGCTACTAAGAAATCATGCTGTGAACTTTAGACTTATACAACTGATTCTGAGCTCCTTCTTTAATAGTTATGAGACACAGAACAGGAAAAAACACTTATCAGTCTTCAGAGACCATGGCAGGTCTATGGCTGGAAGGGCTCCTTCCTGGCAGTTCCTAGAAACAAACACGTGGTGGTGGCATTAGGTGATTCTCTACTGATAATAATAGCAGTGGCATGTGGACTTGGTATGCAATGTTGTGAAGTGGGTTGTATGTTGCAGAAACAACCCATGTCATAAAGCTGAAAAGACCCATTAAATCCACCAATAATTACAAATGCCTTTTAATTTATGGAAGGGAAGAGAGTGATACTGCAAGATACATCTTTCATTATATTGCAAGACACTATAAGGTTCCCTGGGGATAGTTCATTATTTAGGCATGCCTTCCTTTTGTAGAGTATGTTCCAGGAAGAGACAGCAGAATACTAGAAGTAAACAATGGCTCTCTAGATAATGCTGTTGGAAAGATTTACATGTGCTTTCAATGAAGACAGACTTCTTGCAAGTGATAGGTTGCCCCTCACAGTAGCCGGTAAGAACATTTTCTAAGAGAGTCTCATGCCTCATAAGGAAGGCTTTAAACTGGATTATGCAATTCAGGAAGACACCAAATACTTCAGAATACCTTTAATTATACTGGGGAATCCATCAATTGTCAGAAACGAACAATAAGCAGCTGAACAGTGAAGTCTTAGATGTCTGTATCTATGCAAAGAGCATGTTATATAAACAAGACGAAGTAATATTCTTAACACAGAAAAGCAACTATTTTGTAGACCTCACTGAAGCCTGCTGGAACGAGTCTAATGATTAGAATGCAGTAATAGAGAGGTATAACCTATTCCAAATAAAAGAAGTAGCATATGTCAAGAATATTATACTTGTGAAGAGATCCATAACTTAAAAGCATGGAAACAGGTTTGGGAGCATTTGTGTGAAACTTAAGAGGCTGGGAAATAATAATGGCATCACTGGGGGATGCCTACTATACACCTCCAAAGCAGACTGAATGTTTGGAAAATGCCTTTCTAGAATAGATTACCAAAAATGAAAGATATTGTAATGGGAGACTTCCGTTATCCTGATAGTTGCTGAAGCCAAACTCAGCCAGGATTGTAAGGTTCAAGTTTCTCAAAAGGGAGCTGCAGAAGGCACCACTACTTGAATTAGATGTTGCCTGAAAAATCGTGCCCACTACATTTCAAGACATTGACAATAAGTCTAGAAGAGGACTACCTGTCAAAAGGCTAACCACCAAGCCCCACAAGGAATAACAGAGGTAACAGGGAATGTTTACCTTGAAAAGAAGAATGAAATATGATAAAACAATCAATAACAATCTGAAGAGATGACATACAGGAGGTGAAGTTTTCCCCTGCTCTAAATTCTAGAACATAAACCAATGGATTCAAACGGTGACAGGAGATTCTACCTAAATATTAGGAAGAACTTCAAGTGCTAAGAGCTTTTTGACAATGGGATAGATTACCTCAGAAGGTGGTGTGTCCACTTCCTCTGGAGATCTTGAGCTTGGGTGGCCATCTCTCACTAGTTCCTTAGCTGTCTTTTATTGCATGGCAGGAGGTTGGAGTAGATAATCCTTGGGATTCCTTCAACCCCTATGATCTCCTGCAAAATACTCTGCTTGGATTCTTGGCATTGTGAGAAAACACCCCCAGTACCATTAGAAACTGATGCACCACTATCAACAATGAGTAGCCTTTAGTGCAACTCATGCAGCACTTTAGACATAGTTGAATAAAATAATTTACCAAAATGGCTGATATAAACAATTGCGTATGGTTCAAAGCAGTCTGGAATACCTGAAAAGCAAATGGTTTGACATGCCTCATTATTAAACGTCTATATCAATATTTGAGTTAATGTTGTATAGTAGCTTGAGTGTTGGTCTATAACTATGGAAACCTGGCTTTGAATCTCCATTTGGCCATAGAAACTAATTGGGACAGGCACACTCACTCATTCTTGTTCTCTGGACTCTTCAGCAATGTTTAAATAGCACCAAAACAATTCCTACTGATAAGAAACTTTAATTCAGTTCCAATATAACAATATCTGGTTAAATATAATAGCAGCGAATAAAATACGCAAAAACAAAATTCCACCTTTATTCACCACTGTAAAAAAGTTTATTAAAATGCTATAGTAATTGTTTCGAAACTGATCATTGATAGATCAGCACCAAACTTCCATTTTTCAGGAAACAGATTCGATTGCTTTCCATGGTCTACACTTAGTTACAGTATTTCCAAAACTATTTTTGGTAAAGTTCTATATAGAATAAACTGACAAATCTAGTCAAAGTTATTGTTGCATGCTGAATGAGTTTTATTTAGAACCAGTTTATAAAAATAAAATACAAAATAATTTCAAAAACAGAACTTAAAACATTTACAAAGCTTTGATATGATACAAATGGGACAAAATAAATAACTACATCTTTATGTACACATGACCATTACAAAGACACTATGTCAATACTTTCTATTCTCAAATGACTTAGCAAAATTATAAATAGAAATCTAATTTTAATTTTGGGAACATTAAGAAGAAAAGAAAAGGACTGGAGTCTATGACTTTACTAACGTACCACTCTAGAATATCTTTCTGCCTAAATTCAACATCAGAAGTTTTATTTTTGAGAGGCTAAATGTTTTCTGGAATAAATAATGGGTTTTTTTTCCTATCTGTTGAAATGTGCTACAATAATATAATACTTCAATTAGTTACAGCTTGCTGCTTTACTACTTATTCTGAACTTCAAAGCTTTTATTTCCTTCACCTTATTTCCTTCACATTTTTATTGTGGGGCAGCGTGATTATATATGAACCATTCAGCAAGAAAACAGGCATTTTAGCAGGAGGGAGCTTTTACAAATACATTATCATCACTGAGGAAAAGAGGTTAGGGGGCACTTCTACGCAGAATGCTGTATTTCAAAAGCACAGGTGAAGAATCCCAGGTGCTGCTGGATTACAGTTACCACAATCCTCCACAAGCAATGCTCCATAAGGCTCATGGAAGATATAGTCCACATACTTGCCAACCATGTTCAGGAAAATATGAAAGTCAGTCCAATCCCTCTTTTTATATAGGTAAGGGCAGCTTTTCATCTAGGAAATCAACACTTATTTTACTCTGCAAGGTTTGAGTCAGGACAGCTGAAGTGTCTCCAGTTTCACTGATCTAAGATCTCAGTTGTCACTTTGCATCGTTGAGAGAAATCAAACCAGCCTTAAGGGCTCCTAACATATAAAGGTGTTGACAGAGTTGAGATAAGATAACGCTCACCTACAGTAAATTTAATTAACTCACTTCCCATGAAACCTTAAAATCTTCCCATTTGCACTGATACATGTATCCATCCACCTATCCTTTATAGGGATATTCTGCCTGCATAAAAACCGAGACAGCACAATATACTGAATTCCCCCCAATGCCTCTCAACATAAGGAATAATAATTCCCTCATCTGGAGCCCTTCCAATACAACCTACTGCTCCTAAGAAACAAGTTAATCTTTCTACAACAGTTCTTGTGGTACTGTAAAACTATTCAGAGTAGTCTGACGCTTTGGGCTGAGGGAGAGAAGATGCAGAGGCAAATCACCTCGCCAGCTCCTCTCACCAGCCCATGAAATCTAACCAGAGCTCTTTATGCCAACAGAACGAAACTTTCTAGAGTATAAACACATTCTAAGGAGAAACTGCCCAGAGGAAAACAAAGATGGGAAACATTACAGTTTTAAAAAATTCCCTTTCCTCTCCGTATAATGTCACTATGTTTTCTAAGCAAAGACATTTCTGACAGGTTACTGCAGAAGGAAAGAATTCTATACCTTTGTGCTATCTATAAGCAAGCTGAATTGAGTTTATAAAAAGCAAGCTGATAGTTTATAACTGCATAAGTTAAACTAAAATACTTTCTAGCACTAGGGGTTTGGCCATTATTGTTAATAGACTCTTGATTACTAAAGAGGAAACAAAAGACTAAAACCACTTTTTAAAGAAAAGCAAAGGCATAATCACCAAGTTAAAAGAAACAAACAAGATTAATACACAATACGATTCAATATATATATATACATACATATACAAACACACAGAGAGAGTCTGCTATGATTCTATAAATGCATATAGTACAGACAATACACTTGCCTATGATCGTGTAATCTGAGTGGTTACCACTCAGCGTCATTCAATTTGTTTTCAGGAGTTTTGAGAATTACAAATTTTCTCTGAAGTGGAATGCTAAAAATTATAGAAAGCTATCTTATACACACATACCTATTCATATGTACACTTATCAGTCAAATTATCACAAACGTACATGCACACAGATACACTATTACACATCAGATTTAAGGCCTGTGCTCACTCACCTCACTAATCTGTTCTTAGTGATGGGTTTTCTTGTCAAGAAGAGCAGGTTATACAAGCAAGAACCAAAGTAACAAAACTCCCCTTCTTTGCCTTTTCAGACATAAAAAGGGATCAGGCACTATCCTAAAATGTTAGACTCTTGGACAGTTCTCAAGACACGAATTGCTCACTGAATTGACCAGCTATTATACCCCAATCTCCCAAAATAGCAGGAAGAACACAATAAACAGAGAGGAGGCATCTCATTTCATTCAGTGAGCTCTAAATGTGCTGATGAATCTTCAGTTGTATTGCAACCCCCACACCCAATTGACCCACACAGAAATATAAAATAATGACTTATCTCAGGTAACAGTATATATTTTACACTAATATGGGGGTAGCAAGCAGCAGTCATTGTACTGAATCCTCTCACCACTTCCCCAATTTAGGAGCTTTTAGTTGCCTTATAATAACTGATCCTGAGACACAAGGAGGTGGCACGATGATGCATTCTCTGTGCAATCCTGATATAAAAAAGATCTGTATCAACTAGCCTGAATAACTCAGTTGCTCTCATGTGATTCCAAAAATAAAATGGTAATGACTACAGGCTATAGTATAGCAGCACATTGTTCTGGGGATAGTAGCCTATTTGATGGCTCAAACTAGCAAAATGCTCATTGCCTCAACTTCTCATTAGTATCAATGCATATGGAGCAAAGGAAATTTGCTCTACAACCTGCATCATCGAGCCTAAACAAGCAGCAAAGTAGACTTCTTCCTCTTAGGTATAAAACCAGCTCTCCTGTGACTATTACTTTTACCATCTTTAAGAGGTTCAATCTGAGAAAACAGAAATGTGCAAATAAAATTTCAGTTAAGTTAAAGGGACATATATTAAAATGTAGGCACAGTTATTCTTTCACACTCTTAAGGGATTTAAATGTCTCATTGGCATATGGTGTTTTCAGTATTTGTTCTCTACAAACAGATCTGTAATTGTTTTCTAGGATTATAACTTTAGACAAATCAGATATTGCTTATATTTATTTCAGGAGGAGCTGAATTTGATTTCTTCAGAGATCGATAAAACATTTCCAAATTAGGGGATAAGGAAACATCACAAGAATTAGAGTGGATATCTGAATACCAGGGGTTCCCTTTCAATTGGACCTAATTTTTTTAAAATAAAAAAAAACGGTCAGTCAGTCACACCACTACGATCAAGAGATACACACATGAGATTTTCCATAATCCAGTTTTGGAATGCCCAGTTAAAATAAAAGGGAACAAGAATTCAAAAGCCTAAATTAAGAGCTCTATAATTCCTTGTTAGTATCACAAGTTAAGAAACAGATAATTTCCTATCAAATCTTCTCAGTTTCCTTTTCTAGAAAAAGTGTATGGGTATATTTTAGGAATACGTTAATTTTATTACACTACAAAGATGCTCTTGATACTACTGTTCCTAGTTGCTTCACCTTCTCTGTGGAAACCAAGTTAAAAGAGCTACCATTCTGGCCAACATTTTGTTTGCTTATAACACATCTTTAATTTCATCAATGTAATTTTGCAAAATATGAATTACATGCCATAATATAGCAGCCCTAAACGGATACATCATAAATTGTGCAAAAAATGCTATAAAGAATTTTTTTTGGCAAGGATCAATAGCTGATTCTCACCCAAGTCATCAGAATTTTATGGTCCCTCCAAAACCAGAGAAACCATTTTTTCAGCACAACGGCAACAATTCAGAGCCTCTACAGGTGGTAACTATTACCTGTGTCATAGGGTATAAGGTAGCATTCTCCACAAAAATGAAGAAAAGGCTTGAGAAGGTAGCAGAGGCTGCCATCAGGTTTCATTAGTTTTCTGGAGAAATGATCAGAGCCTTTACAGAAAGAACTGTGCAACTATTCTTAACTATGGCTCAAGCCAATAATTTCGTCTAATTCATTCTGATCCAGCACCAACCACCCGTATTAATTTTGTCTTTCCCTTATTTTACCTATTTTGAGTTTTATTCTTCAAGACAAAAGAGATGAATTTCATGAAGTAATAAACGCAATGATTACAATACAGTTGAAGCTGTAGCAATCTAGATTCATTCATAATGTCTTTTTGGTTCCAGAAGTGGAAAACACTGTGGGAAAACAAATGTAGGAGATGCAAAATGAAACTCGCTGGCTAATACAGAGAAATTTGTTTATAGTAGTTCACTATGCTTACTTATTAGTACACCGTTGGCTCACATCTTTTGTACAGTGATATCTTCAGAAAATGAACTGTTCTGTCACTGAATGAAAAACACACCTATATCAACCTATACTTTGAATAAATACTGCCTAGTCTCCAGCTGGTGTCTTTTTGCATTAGTACAAAATGGAAAGGAATACAAATGTATACCAACAGAAAAGAGTTTGAATATTAGTTTCAGAATACATATTCCATTCATAATAGGAATGTATAAAATATGTCTACAACATTCTTTTTAACTTAATGCATAGGACACATATGATTTCATCCCTGACAGAACATGAAAATCACTCTTTGGGATATGCATCTCCCGACATGCAAGGGGAACTATCTGTACCATACTAAATGGTCTGGACATATTTATGAAGGAATTCCTCTAGAAACACAACAATGCCTTTGGATGTAGTGTAAGATATGGACATCACAGACACTGCAAATAGTTGAAGCAGGTTGTAAGAAGAGAAGGAAAGCTTTTTATTAGACTTTAGAAACCAAATGAACTGATTCGATTAAATACTACAGGACAATGTGGATAATTAATACAGCTTTGTAGTTTCAGGGCAAGTTACTCTTAGGTAATATACCTCTACCATTCATCTGATTCAACTAGAATTATTTAGCTTCACAATAAATTGGTCCTTGGAAGTACTTCTGTGTCATCTCAAAAAGGGACAGATCACAGAGAGTTTCAAACATGCTCTGCCAGGACAATATGCTCAATTGGATGTACTTCTGTAAATCTGATAATGCAAAGGTCATCATGCTTGGACTGCAGCCTAAGGAGAGGTGCAGGTTCCCAGAAGGATCTTGTCATCATCAGATGAATAAGATAGAGACTTTACAAAACAACAATGAAGAGGAGATCTGGATTTCTTCATGTTATATGGATCTACCTGTCTCTACACACTGTACAGCAAAGCTCTCATGATGGGATGGAAAAATGTAGTGGCAAGACGAAAAGACACAATAATGAACATACATTCTATTTGGCCAAAAATTACAAAATTTTTCTGATTCTTTCCATTTCACCCAAAAATTTTAAAATAAAGTGACATAACTGATATCAAACACGGAGTTGCTGAGCAATCACCAACCCTTCAAGTCCTGAACTGAGGCAAGAAGAATATCCAGCTTTGTGCATGCCAGGAAGTGGGATCAGCAAGGCCAAGGGTATTGAATTCAGGCACGCAACTGAAAGAGTACTGCATTGTTTGTGGCCCATAAGGTTACAAATGGAAATGGAAGAATCAAGGAAGTATACAGAAGCATATGTATGTATGTATATATATATTTATAAATATTTATAATATATAATTTACCAATGAGAACATGCAATTATTAAGTATAGCACCTATTATACAGTATAATACATCAAAATAGTTTTTTAAAATCATACAGTTTTTCAAGAAACAGCAGGTATGCTCCCTCTATTGCATTCTTCTGTAGTGCTTGAAACCTGAATGAGACTATGGTTCAACACTGTGCTACATCACTTACAAGAAACAATATACACATTTAAGAAATAAAAAACAAACACATTCTGACAGAACAAGAGAAATTCAGTGCAGCTTCAATGCAGCATTAAAAATGAATCAAAGAGGAAATATTCTCTTGTCCATCCAAGTATACTATTTTGGCAGTAAATGAAGACAAAATTACATTAAAAAGAATTTATGCTGACTACAGGCAAAAGACTACAGCAAGCAGATCAGTAATTGTCAATGTATACAGAGTTTGCATTCATTTAATTTTAAAACAGATACCCATTCAGAAAGCTAATTATATCTATTTTAAAATATTCATGAGTTTTTTTAAATCGACCACTGACTTGAATCTAGCAGAATTAAGCAAAATATCAGAAAATGAGGAGCCAATGGTTTTATTCAGAGCATAACATTTCTGGGAAGTGGAAGACAGTTCTCAAACATTAGTTTTCTGTGTACTGTTTTCCATTTTCCAATTAATTTCAAGTATCTGTTTAAGTAGGAAAATATGTACACTTGTATAGTATGGAAGCCACAAAAGGGGTGATATTCTACTCAATAGAGAAACATTTAGAATGCCTAGCAAGATGGTGGGAATTTATGTACATATTTGCAAAAACTGAGATACAATATGCATTTAGGAATACTGAAATCTAAGAAACTACCCCTGTGATCTTGCTCTGCAGGCTTTACTATCAAGGACTCTGGCCCAGGTTCTATAGGAGAAAAATCGAACTGCATGAATAGGCCCGGCAGTTACATTTAAGAAGATTAAAGCTTTATTTTGTTTTAAATTAATTAAATTTTCAAGTAAAAGGTTTAAGTGTGGAAATATTTCTCTTCAACAGTATGTTTTTGCTGGGGAAAGATTATGTATAAGGTTAACAGGAAGAAATATTTCACATATACACCCAGATATATTCTGCTCAACTTTAACAGTGACTTCCCTTTGAAACTTTATTGCACTCAAATAAATATCAAAACTACAGGATCTAATCTCAGTCTTCCTCTCTACCTCAAGCTGTGGCGATTATTTCCTATTATTTATTTATTTATTTATTACATGATGGGAACCTGGTGCAAAGGTTTATGGCTCCAGAAACATACAAAGAGGTTACTGCGTTGTCCAAGGATCAAGATATGAGCAGCAGTTAAAAGAATTTTCAGGATCTGGAAATAAAAGTATATAAACATTTATTCCCCCAACTTCTTCAGATTTATGTTTGTAATCCTATGCATAGTTACATAATTATTATGAGATACTGGTTTCAATTAATTTGTCTTCACTTATTATATCTAAGGATGCAGCTCTTACTGAATATATATTGGTACAGGATGTGTGTTTATTTTTGCATTTTGTTTTGTTTTTAAAAGGACAGAAGCACAAATCATGAAAGAGCATGGGAAGCAAACAAATTCGAATGATGCTGAAGCCAATACTAGAGGAAAAACCTGCAGGAATATTGCTGTTCCAAATTATTTGTTTTCCCAAAAATATGCCTAGAAACACAAAGTATTGAGCTCAAGTGTCATGGTGTAATGGTGAAACCTGTTAGTTTCTAACCTTTCCTTGAGAGAAAAGCTAAAATAAGCCATGTGTTCTCAGTAAATAAAAAGTAAACGAAAATCTTACTAAAACACTCACCTCCAAGAGCATGATCTGAATGTTTCACACATCTTGAACTTCCTGTAGTTCTATCCCTTCCCTCTAGCTTCCCTGATCTGCTTGCTGCCTGTTTTTAGGCAATGCCTAGCCACTCATGTACAAATAGTATTTATCTTACAAGTTGCTTTTCTTTGAAAGTCAGTATGAACACTGATCTTTGAAGACTTTCTTTTTTAAAATACACAGTACACAGACACAACATGCATCAGATTAAGGAGTGGGTGTTTGACACCTGACAAGACTCTGTTCCTATCTGCTAAGTTTACTGGCCGATTTGCTTTTTCCTGTGGGAGGTTTAACATTAGAGGAGTGGTGACAGGAGCTACTAGACCCCTTGAGGCCATTCTTGTTCGACTTGTTGTAGCAGTGCTCTTGTTGGCAGGATCTCCTTGAAGAAGAGGAACCTGAAAGACTAGGAGGCGATTTGCTCCTTCCAAGATGGGGGGATGAACTTCTCTGGTCGTGGTGCGGTCGGCCACTGCGGGACGATGATGAACTGGCAGTACGGGGTAAAGAGGAGCTCCTTGGTGAGGCACTGGGACTGCGCCTGGGAATGACCGGGCTCTTGGGTGGCGTTTTAGGGCTATGTGGAGATCCTGGGCTCTTACACTGAGAAGAACTCCGTGGTTTCTGAGATCCATTCTGAAGGATTTGAGCCAGACGGGAGATCAGTTCTGAATCAGAGTTGCTGCTTCCTAGCACTTTATACCTGCGCAACCTTGAAAAGAAACAGAGCATTATTCCTCTCCACATGATTTTCTCAAATCCTATGTCAAACTACAGAACCTGGCAGCTGTACCATTCTTTCCAGGGTCAACATGGAAAGTCTCTGTTCCATCATTATACGACTCAGTGAACAACACAATTTTGGTGGAAGCACTATTTGGAAATGTCTTCCTGCTGAGACACAACAGTCTCTTTCTTCTTGCATTCAGACAGGCTTTAAAAGCAGAACTACTCAAAGCAAGTTTTCACATGTAATTATCTACTATTTTTAAGACAGTATCATTTTGATGCTGCTACTTAACATTGGTTCTAGTTGTATTTTTGATGTTTGCGTTGGTTTTAAGTGACTATTGATTTAGATTTCTTGTTACGCTTCCGTAATCTGCTTTAAGGAATAATTTCTCACAGAAAAGCATAATACCATGAATTAGAAAATAATGTACAGTTATGCTATTATATAATGGCGGAGGGATGCACTGTACTCATGATAAGTCATTCATTTTGGCATTCTAAAAATAGCTTATTACCTCTATTAATGTTTAGAGACAAAATATTTGAATAAGATTCTAGGACAGAACATCTAGAATGGTAAGCTATTATTTTCTGCAGTTAATTTTGAGAAGTTTAAATGCAGGATTTTATTACTAATTGTTCCTACAAAATTACAGGAAGCATTATGAATGTGAGTAGCCCATGCAGTAAAAAAAACCTCTATCACAGTGTTTAAGTCTTTGAACTATTATTATATATTATTCAGTCATGATTTTTTATTTCATGTTAAATTTAAAAGTCAATTCTTTCTGCCTGCCCCATGGCATAATGACATTTAAGTAATATAAAAGTTCGAGGTTCAAAGGCGTGTACATTCTGCTGTAGATTTTGTTCTATTTTATTTATTTAGGTGATACGTGCAAGGTATGCAAACCTGAAAAGTCTTTATCTAATGTGTTTGCCAAAATATTCATTACAGAAGGAGTTTATAATGGAGCTATAGATTTTTCTGGCTATCTAGCTCTATTTTGACAAGTAATACATTTCTATTTTTGGCAACCACTGCAAAATTCCTGCCTATTTTAATATATGCGGGTGATGTACTATATAAAATAAGATGGGGGGACTATGACTATGGACCAAAGTTGGATTGCAAGGCCAGCCCTTTTAGCCCAAGCTATTAGCTACAGGAGCTGGACATTTGGGAGACCAACGGAGGGAATGACAAATACCACTTCTTACTCCAAAAGGTCCCTCAATTTCATCATAAATGTTGAATTTATATTAAACAACTGCCAGCAAACAGATTTTTAAAATTACCTTCTATAATAATTATATCTGTTCCAAGTTTACACTTTAAAATAGAAACAAAATGATTTTAAAACATAGAACAAATGTCACCATCACACACAGATACTACTTATGCAGACAAATAGATCTGCATAGTGAGGAGTATCCCCATGTGTACATATTCACCTGCTTAATTCCAGAAAACAAAGAGAATGCATTACAATTTACATAGTGGCAAAGACTGTAGTAATAGTCTTCCTAAAATTGCTGAAATTGATTTTAGTAAAGCTATTGTTTATTCTTACCTAGCTTCTACACCAGGCCTTGTTGGTGGCCTTCCTGGTGGTGGTCGAGGAAAAAACTGAGCAGTGTTAGAACTGTTAACAGGATCCATGGTAGTCCAAGATACAGGTCTTGGAATTTTGCTTTTTCTGATTAAAGGATTGTTTGTTGACAAATAGTTCTCCTCTACTTGGTTGTGTAAATGAGTGTCCAATGTCAGTTTAGAAATAGAGGACAACACATCTTCAGAAAGTGGAATGGGACCAGTAACTCCTTTTTCCTTCAGTGACTTTTCAGAGGCACTTGAGAGGTCACCAAAAAAAGATCTGAGGTGTTTCCTTCCTACCAGTAGTTTAACCAAGTCTGTTTGATGAGCCTTTTTCAAAAGAAGTTTTTCCTTTGCTGAAACAGGAGAAGACTCTGATGAGGAATCTATATCTTGCGCTAATACAGGAATGCGACTCTGCCTTGCTGCAAATGGTGATCTTACCAACTCCTTCTTGGACTGATGAGAAGTTTCATTTTCTGAAATGGAGTGAAAGACATCTCCATTTTTTTGGACATTTTGCTCCTCTTTCTGTGTAAAGTTGTCAGGATTCAACTGTTGGCCACCACGATCTCCATCATCCTGGAAACCATTTTCTTGTACTGGCACTTGACTTTCCAGTCTATGAGCATATTGATCAGTACTTCTTGATAAAGAAACATCTGATGTTTCAGCAGCCGATTGCTTCAATAACTCTTGTTTTGCATCCTGATTTGGCAATGGACAGGAAGTGAATGGTCTCAGTTCCTCAAATTCTGTAGACATCTGAGGTTCATCAAACAAAGGCTCAGAGTTGCCTAGGACTGTCAGGCATGGCCCTTTAGTTTGTAGTTCAAACGCATCTCCACAAACCACAGGCATCTGTTTGTCTTCTTCAAAGAGACCTGCACGTTCTCTTTCCTCTTGCCTCTTCATGAATTGTTCAAGTAGATTGGTTTGGCTACAATCATGAATTACAACACCTTCTCCAGCATGTCCTCCTTTATCATGTGCCTCTAAATCATGGTCTAACTTGAGAACTACATCTGTTTTACTGCCACTGAAAGTTAATGCATCATTTGCCACCATTGAGACAGCTATGTTCTCTCTAGGAGACAGAAGTTCAACATTCTGTTCCAAAAGCCGAGTGTCCCGCTCCTTCTTGTCCATTTGCTGACCATAATGAAAGCTCTCAGAGGCAGACTGTGTGGATGCCATTGATGGTTTGGGTATTGTCACCTATACAGAGAAGAGAGTTTTAAATGATTCACAGAAATTGCTTTTCTTCGCCTTGAAATGCTCACACAAACCACATACTCATATAATCAAATCATAATATAAGATTAAATGTGAAAATTAACAACTAATTTGCTTTTGTAGGGTTAGACAACATTAAGTGTAACTTTGTTAAAAAATCAAGTCTTCTCAAAGCCACTTTTAAAATCCTCTGCTCTGTCCCATCCATCTTAATCTCTCCATTGCTTTTAATTTCAACAATCCCCTTACCTTAGTCCATAAATATGGTTTTATTCTCACCAACTTGATTTTATTGTTCATCATCTTCAAAAGACGGTCCTTTTCATAGCCTCCCCCCTTACACTCTTTCTTTTAGTAGGCTCCTCAAATCTCCTACATTTTTTATCAAAGAGAAACTAAAGATACTCAGTGATGCCCTTTTTCTACACTCAAACCTTTTCCATCTTCCAGTCTATATATAGACTCGTTATTCAAACATTCAAGTATCCGAATTTTAATTAACATGACACCCTGCTCAAATACCTCCATTGTTTCCCATATCGTTTTGCAACCATCACAAAATTTCTGTGAAGAACAAGGAATATTATGAGACTAACATGTTTTATGTAGCACATTTTCTCATCAACACCAAATCACTTTAATCAATAGCCTGGAGTCCTCAAATGTTAATGCCAAACAAAATTTGTGAGCATTTATGGTGCCTTTAATAATAATAATAAAACTTTATTTATATACCGCCCTATCTCCTGTAGGAGATTTAGAGCGGTTTCCACGTATGCAAAATAATACAAAAACGTACCATATAAAGCAAAAACATAGGCATAAACTGTTAACACAGCATATACATTAAAATCAATTTAAAACCAGTTCCGCTCTCTTCTTCATACAAGGTAAGCTGCCAGGGGCAAAGATTTCAATAAGAGGCTGGACTATTTGGAACAGGCTGGGCCAAGGCTAGTGCAAGGAGAAGGGAAAATGGGGCTGGCTGAATGCTACAGTACAAGGATCGGTCTCAGCAATGGCCCTACTAGGAGACCGGAGCCACTCAACTCCAGGACCAATTAAAGGACTATAAAAAAGGTCTGGGCCTTTTCTGATAAAGGCACAATAAATCATACACACTAAAATACAAATAAATCATATAGTAAATTAAATTAAAAATACTACTAATAAACAGAAATTAAAATACCACTTTGCCACAACAAAACGTTTTATATTTACACAATTTTTCAGTAAATGACTGCTACAACAGGTTTTTTTTTTAATGGGGATCTTGGAATTCTTAATATTTTGATTGCCATTTATCAAAAGTTTGGGGTTTTAATTTGTGTTTTAATATATATTGTGTAGTCTTTTGATTAGAATCTCTTTTTATTTATGTTTGGAAGCTGCTGCTGCCTTGCATCTCAGGCAAGAAAGTAAGATATTAATCAAATAAATCTAATGAAATTAATGTTTGGGTAGCAGCATTACTACTTTTGAATTTTCTAGGCTTAATCCAAGACCAAAAGGGCATTCAGGAGAATAAATGAGCATTGCAGAGATATAAGACTGAGGAGAAAGAGTGGGTGATGGGTACAGCATAGTTCTAGAAGCTATCATTATAAAGGTATGGCAGAAACAATGGGAATGACCACATAGTCTCAATTTCTAATTTTATACTGCTTTCATTTATGTAGCATATTGTCCGGGAAAGACTGTTTCTATTAATATCTATCTATCTATCTATCTATCTATCTATCTAGCCTTACAATTCAGTGATTCGTGATGCTAATAATGAAAGAATGTTTACTGATTCTCTGTAGCAGAAAGATCAAATAGTACTTATGATACTGAAGCAGGACAAGCTAACAGTGTTTGTAAAATGGCAAAAGAGGGATTCTTACAGAAATAAAAAAATACAAAACCTATTCCTTGTGAACCTTATCAATCAAATCTAGCAAAGGTCATTTTAGGGAACATTGTAAGAGCCCATATAGTGTACTGGTTACAATGTTGGATTGGAACGTATGAGTCATTCAACAATATATGAAAAGTGTGTAATAGTAAACAGAAACTGATACCAGGAACAAACATAATAGCAAAAATAATAATGCGTGTATAAACCTAAACGTTTACTTTGTTTTAAAAATTATTAAAGATTTAAAAGAAAGCTGATGGTTTGAGCAAGAAGTTGATATGCAACATGTTTATACTTTTATGCAATCTTTCTAAGCTCTGATGTGTGCATGTGTGTCACTTTTCAAGCCTAGATGTTTCTTCTGTAGCTCCAGAAAAATGCATTTATTATAACTAAACAAACAAACAAACAAATGGTGCACATGTGGTCCACAGTCTTCACTAACAAATCTACTTTGGTGGAAACAGCTAACATTTTATTTTCTTTATTATTCCTTTTTTTTTACTTTTAAGACACAAGCTATACAGAATTCAAGACATACAGAAACTGCTTTCAAAAAGTTAACAGCACTCCAGGGAGCCTGTGCGAAGTGCCAAAACCTTTCCTTCAAGGTGATGAATCATTCTTCAAACAAATTATCCCACTCTGTTCTAAGCAGTTATGAAAAATGGATTCGGTCCATTTGGCGCATAAATATTGCAAACTAATATTTTTTGGTTTTTAATTTTGATGTTGACTCCTAATATTCTTCCCTCCTCATCTTACACTCCTAAAGCCATTTTACTTTCTCTGTGGTCCAACTGGTGGGTGGCAATCTGTTTTGTAGTAATAATTATTGTTCTTCACTCTATCTCTGAAGGAGCACCTGCCAGTGTTGTCTCTTAGTTTCCCATCAACTTGTGAGCCTCCACAGCATGAGTGAGCAAATTACAGAAAAATATAATGAAATTATTTTTGGAAATTAACATTATTAAGGCTTCATTGTTCAGAGAGGCACTACCTTGGAGGTAATGATGTCAGTTGTACCAAGTTATTTCCAAATTCTGCAGACTGCTAACTAAGCTGATGAAAGAAGCATCACATATATTGATAAAAAGATTCCCCAATGGTTTCTAAGATTTTTTAATGTATAATTTATTTTCTAACCTTAAAAACAGTCTGGTCATATGTCCTAATTTACATATCCTATTTCTCCAAAATACAAATGAAAGCAAAGGATGAATTAAAAAATGGAGAGCAAAGGCCTTGAAGTTCTCCTTCAACAGCATCTATTCAGGAAATCTAACATATACACAGGTCATCTGATTGAAATCTTCTCCATTAGGCTGAAATGCACCATATTTCTATTTAAATTGTAACATCTTTAATTTGTATCTAAATACAAAAGTTACACTATGAGCAAGTTGAATTCAAATATGTATCATCTTTTGCTCACTACTTTCATGATGCATTTATTCATTTCTATTTATGTGAAAATAGCCAATCTGTTTTCAAAAATCAATGTGAAGGAAAGACAATTGCAATAATTAAACAAAAATCAGTGGCATAGGTCTATTTTGCTTCACATTCTTTGAGAAATTGGGTTGTTTAAATAAATCTGTATACTCTCGGGAGGGGAAGGGATGGAAATTTTGCTTCTTGTTACAGTGTGGTACAGTCATTTTTTTGAAAGACAGAGAAAACACAGAGCTACATTCTTGCCACAGAACACAAAATAAAATACATAGAGCTTATTTGGTTTCAAATGAAGGATTTTTAAAAACAATAAATCCATGATCTAGTTCCTGACTTTCTTTCAAAGAATTCAATACAATTTCCCATCCACACACTGAGCAGACTCAGAACAACTCATGGCCGGTATCACTCTAGAGTTTAAAGAGTAGCCAATGAGTATGTACCCCGTCAGAAGTCCTATGGCTGCCTCCTGCAGAATTCTGGGGCTTGTAGTTTAGGGGAGGGGGCTTTAAAATGTTCAGCCAGAAAGGTCCTGGCTCTCACTAAACTACAAGCCTCATACTTCTGCAGGAGGCAGCCACATGATTTCAGATGGGATTCATACTCTTTGCTTACTCTTTAAGATCTAGTGTGATAAAGCAGTGTATCAGCAAAGTGGCTGCCTCATATGCCATCAGATAACGCAATTATGTCTCTTATCTTTTTGGCAGTAAAGTCATTTCAAACATGACTGTCGTTTAAGCATGAAAAAGATCAGAATCGAAAAAACAAACTAGAAATCACTGAAATCCGAATAAGAAAATGTATGCCCTGCTATTAAGAAATCATTGATTATTTAATTCACTGATAGAAACAAATGTTATATTTCAGAGGAAGTATCTGGCAAATCCACCTCTGAATATTCCTCATCTAAAAAAATCCTCTGACATTCATGGTGTCACCATAAGTCAACTTGAAGGCATTAACATACTCACACACGCACATGCATATAATTGAAACATTATTTTCTTCAACCAGTAATACACATTTCTACTGAAAGAAAAGGAGCGAGACAGGGAGAAAAATCTATCCACAGACTATGTTATCACATAATATAGTCTGCAAATAAGCAAAATAATGGGCTGTGCAGAAATGTTCTTTAACATGACAATACTAGTGGTAGAATGGGCTATGATGAAAGGCTAAGCCATGCTGTTGAACAGTCATTGCAAGTTTAAGTTCCTCTGCTACCTCTCTCAGTTATAAGACCACAGTGAGTATGAATACTAATGACTTCCCAGAAAGAAATCTAATTGAATAATGTCTTCCCAATATTTTCTTGAATAATCTTCATTCCATATTACTTTCTTCAATATTATGTATTTATATGTAATTGTAGTTCTATTTGTTGTAGAAACACTTAATCCCCCTCAGTCAGGAAATGAGGCATAAGTGTCTGTAATATATCCCATACAGTCTTCCTCTGCCATACACAGAAAAATATAATGAAATTATTTTTGGAAATTAACATTATTAAGGCTTCTATGATTTCTATCTCCTATTTAATGACAGTATTTGCCAATGTACCTTATTTTTCTACAACAGTTTAGTATATAATGAGCATTCAGTAATATTTACCACTGTTTCAGATTTTCAGCCTTTTAAGTCATGATTGCCTACCAGGAAGAATGTTTTCCACCCCAAATATATATTTAAAGAAACTTGAATTTACTTCTGACCAATGCAAAGTAGCTGGGAACAACAAAACTTCACAAATGACTGCCACAGTGTAGTTGCTTTGATGAAGATGAAGATGTATTCACCTGCTGAAGTTGGGCTTTTGAGATGCGAATGACAGGGGGAAACCTGTTTCCACTGGGAATGACAGGAAGTAGTCTACGGGAAGCTGATAAAGAAGAGGAAGATTGGCTCTCTGCTGATTGACTCCTTGGAAAGCCAGTCTCTTTCTTAGGGTCCAGGTGGGTGGTAAGATGGGCTATAGGGTTCAGGGTACGGAGGATGGGGCTTGAAATTCTTGGGATGGAGTAATGCAGCATGTGAAGTGAGCTGAGCTGTTAGAACAACATGGCAAGGAAAAGAGAAAATGTTTCAAATATGTATTAGGAAAGACCATATTTTGGTTGGTTCTATCATAGCCTTATAGTCTGCTTTTTCAAATAATTGTGTGCAAAAGATAAACATTGGCCACTATAAATATTTGTAATATATCAAAATATGGAAGGTCTAATTCCTACTTGGTTTAGCAATGACATTCCATAATTCATTTAATTTTTCTAAAGATGTAAATACAGAAGTCTGTTCACAAAAGATACTGCTTTCAAAAATTATTTACTAGATGATACACAATGGGCATTGGGGACAACAATATTTGTAGATACTCTAGTCCCTTTAGATACAGTGGCATAGTACAATGGTCTCTCTTATATAAAACAGAACAATCAATGTTTGCTTTTTGGATTTCTTTTTGAATATTTTCAAATTGTGGATGGTCAAATCTGTGGACACGGATATGGAGAGCTGTGTATTCTTTATCCATACTTACATTATAAGCAATCATACAAGTATACTAGTACCTAATATAAACCATTAATGCAAACCAGGGGCACAATTAATCAAAATTTCTAATCCACTTCAAATTCTGATCAAAATCAATCCCTAATGGTAGCGTTTGGATATGGTTTAACATTACAGGAATAGGCATGGCCATTCTTATTTGCTACTCCCTACCCCATCATGACTGTGTGACAGGAGAAATTACATCTTTGGTACTAGATTAGCATATCTTTCAAATCCTATGCTACAGTTAATCTCACTGGTTCTGTTTTCTGAAGAAAACATGTTGTTAATTTTAGCTATAAGAAGTGTGAACAAATCAACTTCACATTATATTTGACGCATAGTATTCATGGATTCTGCCTCTACAGATTCAACCATCCATGGTTTGAAAATCCGTATGTGCTGCCTTAAATAGGGATAGACCAAGGATTGTCTATACCAGTCCTCATTCTCGACAACACTATACTGTAATTCTTTACTCATATTCATTTTTAAGCTTAGGTCTACCTGATAAATTTCCTTTTTCTAAAGTTAGGTTTAAAAATGAGTTATTAACACATACTTCTTTGGAAGAACAGGCTGACTTGAATAGAAGAAAAATCTATAGGCTGTAGGAAAAGTAGTGACTATTTGTCGATATAATGTCTGCAGAAATGACACGACTATTTTTTTGTTGTAATAAGATGGTAAAAGTAAAGGGAAGAATAGAAGACACGATTAGCCAAGAAGACTACAAGTAGGGAAGGGGAGGAGGGCTCATATTTTTGTAGTTGAAAGTAATATCCTTCAAACCCTTTTAGAATAGCTTGTAATAGCTTATAAGAGCTTATGATAGCTTATATCTGGCCTCTCACAATAAAAATGAATTAATGTAACTTTGTACCATATTAAATATGACATGCACAATCCCAATGATTTTTTATACTTCAAAAGAAGTCTTTAAAACTAAATAAGCTGTCTATTTTTGGATGAAAGGAACATATTATGGCCACTGCAAAAGCGAACCTTCACTTTCCATTACTAAACAATGCACAAGCACTAAAAGGACAGGATAGAAATGGTTTTATGCTAGATTCCTACCAAAAATTAAGTTATATCTGACAGTTGGCAGGATAATCATTACTATGGAGTAGTACTATATATATTTGTGTAAAAATCAACCTCATGGTATAAGTTGAGGCTTATTATGAGTTTTCCTACAATCCACAGATATGTGTAGGGTAAAACTAAAAGCATGTAACAAACACATATTTTCATCTCCTTTTAAAAATGCATAGAAGGAACATACTGAAGTAGAACTAAAGAGAAGGAGAGGATGTGTTTATTTGATTGGTTACAATGGGAGACGGGTATAAATCGCACTGTCAATCTTCAAATGTCTACTACATATATACAGATACAGAATATAAATGAGGAAAAATAATAAGAATTCAGTATGGGAAGGAAAATGGCAGGGAAAGAACAACAGGGAAAACAACTTACTGCTATCAGGGACCCTGTGCAAAGGCAGACAAGAGGCAGAAACAGGACGCTCTCACCCATTAACCTTTTTTTTGCCCAAACCTGAGGGGGAAAAGGTAGACCTTCCCATCTTCCTTACTTTTTTTCATCTTGAGAGAGATTCGGTAGCAACATAGTGGTGGCTGCCATTTTTATAAGGCTTTACGGCTTAATTCTCTCTGAAGATATACTGTGGCTGTCATTTTTCATAGGGGCAGGTTTTTACAGTATGCTCCTATTAAAAATGACCACTACAATCTCTCTGCAGAGGCTTATGCAGTGAGCCCTATTTTAAAAGGCAATTGCCATTCTGTTCCAAGTGCACATTACATTCTTCAGCTTCCTCACGTTGCTGTTGAATACCACTCAGACTCAAAAATGATGAAGAAGGATGGAAAGAGATTAAATGTTTAAATTGGAAGAAAACTCTGTTCAGGGGTAGGGTTAAAAGCAAAAGTGAGATAGCCCATTGTTTGGTTAAAAGAGAGGTTATAAGGTGAGAGCTGTTCCATTATTGGTCTGTGTATAAATTGACCCAGGTTTTTGTGAGTCAATTGTTTGTCAATTTATTTTGACTTATACACAAGTGGTATTTTGATTATGCTTCAGATACATTTTCAATTGGTAGTGTCTTGGATTTTGTGAATAAAATGAAGTTGAGCAACAGCAATTAATAATAATAATAATAATAATAATAATAATAATAATAATAATATATAAGGATTTAAAGATCGAACTGCAAAGACTTGGCACAAGCCAGTCACGGTGGCCCCAGTGGTGATCGGCACACTGTGTGCAATGCCTAAAGACCTTGGCCTGCACTTAAACACAATCAGCGCTGACAAAATTACCATCTGCCAACTGCAGAAGGCCACCTTACTGGGATCTGCACGCATTATTCACTGATACATTACACAGTCCTAGACACTTGTGAAGTGTCTGACGTGTGATCCAATACAATAGCCAGCAGAGTGATCTTATCTGCTGTGGACTCATCTTGTTGTGTTTCAAATAATAATAATAATAATAATAATAATAATAATAATAATACTAATAATAATAATACTAATAATAATAAATCAATAATAATAATGACAACTTTATTTGTATAGTGCTCTACCTCTCCAAAGGTACTCAGGGCAGTATCCAACATCTAAGGCAAATATTCAGTTGCCGGAAAGAAACCATACAGACAATTACATCAAGATAAACACATCTTACAATATAACACAACCTAATTAAACTTAACAGACAAATAAAACAACTGAAAAACTGTTCACTTACTGGAGTAAAAGCGCCTTCTGCTTGGGCTTCCATCAAGCTTGAAGGCGTGACAGCAAGAACATGACCTGGAGTTCCAACTGGAAATTCTAGTTGATCTGTAAACTGTTCAGAAGCTGCAGTACCACCGCATTCAACACCTAGTTCCAAAGGTGTTCCCATGGGTGTATTCTTAGTGTTAGCTCCAGGTTTATCATCCTGTGGGGACTCCTCCAACACTTGAAGCACCTCAGGCTCCTCATCAGAAGGACTTCCAGTTGTTTTATGCCCCACAACTCCATTAGTCCTGAAATCCTGCAGGTCTCGTTCTTTGTCCACAATCACCCACTCCTTGGAGTCACACTCTTGCTGGCAGGAGCTCAAATTGACAGCTACATAACCATTGCTAACACCACCATCACCCTGTTCTGGAGAGCCACCTGAACCAGGCTTCGAAACCTCAGGTAAGTATTCTTCATCATAGTGCCAAACATGCTCAGGACCAGATGAAGCTGCAGGCTTGGATGCGTTCTGAGAAGTTGCAACAGCAGATTCCTTTCCAGCATTCAGTTCTCTTTTCTTCTTCTCCATGCTTGGGAATATTGAGAGAAATTAGTGTGAAATATGAGACAGCAGGTTAATGTTAGCATTTGGAAAGAGATATAAAGTCTGGTCAACAAAGTAGAATGTAGGGCACATACATTGTCTGGTAGTTTTGCTATTTTAAAAAATTTCAAAAGCATTTCATTTATATTTCTTGGGATTTCAGAACTGGAATCTTCAAACTACATTATAAAAATGACTTCCGATTCGCTTTACTTAAAACTGATCTTCCATCCCAGAATTTTTTGGGTAAGACACATGGCATGAATGGAACCATGTGGCAATACTGAAATCTGCACCAAAAAGCTGAACAACACAAGTTACCATAAATCAACCAACAGTAAAAAAAGCTCAGCACAATGGAAACCATTACATACCAAATTTCCAGAAATTTATCTGTGTCTGGTTTTGATTCCAAGGTCAAACGCTTCTCCAGTTCAAAACTATGGATTGTTCGTAACTTCCGGACCAGAGGAACATCCCGATCTGGCTGTGTGGTCTCTGAGCGGACTCTAATTGGAGAACCAAGGCTTGGTGCATTAAGCATTCCATTAATTGGCCCATGACTGTTCTCCTCTTCTGTAGCAGCCTATGATAAAACACCAGTGAACAATTAAACAATAGGTAATTCAAACATAACTTAGAAAGACGCATTCACTTCTTTTTTTTATTAAATGTAGCTTGCAGCTCCATCTGAACCTGGAAAAACACTGGCTAATCTAAATTACAGCTAAACAAACAACAAGATTTGTTACGATCCATAGACCCATCAGTAAAACCAACAGTTATTATAAATCCTCCCATCTCAGGAGGAGTCCACTGTAGACTACAGTTAGTAAAAACAAGCCAAATGTATGTAACAGAAGAAAACGAATACAAGATGCTGGAGATAAAGGGACTTTCTCTGTCTCCTCCAGATACTGTTTATTCATTCTTTCAATAAAAGTTAATTTTAGATTGAAGAAACAAGAAACAATTTAATACTCTTCCTTACTCAACTATAATACTTACTTTTTGAACAGCCATTTTTATCCTATTCCTGTTTGCATCCATTTCCTCCCATACATCCTTTTCTTGAACACGATGTCCTGGAAATTCTGGTAACTTCTCTGGAGAGATTCCAATAGGGATGCCATTCTCACCATCACTGAGCTGTTCATCTGGAAACACTTCATCCGTATTCTCTCGCATCAGATCTCCTGGTATTGGTGTGGCATTGGCAATTCTATAAAGAAGTGGAAAAGCAACTGTATATTTACCAGTACCAGTAAAAGAAAGACTGCTACATTACTTAAGCCAATAAATAATAAACTTCTTAAACAATTGAAAACGTGCCTCTATCTTTTCCTGTACATTCCTCAACACAATATACAAGACCAAGATTAAAAGGTTGTTACAATCCTGTGTCTTCTATGAAGTAGCACAGAGGAAAAGATATATCTACGAGGGTTGGAACTTTAATAGTGGCAACACTGCTGTAAAGACGCCACGCAATGAAATCAAAGAATGTTGTGTATACCACCCGTTAGTTACATACCTATGTTAACTCTGAGCAAAAAGACTCGCCTTTCCTACATCACGTTCATGCAGAGTGATGCGAAGAACTTAGCCTCGTATTAGCTTGCGCTCTAAAGTAAATGTTGTCACGATGTTTTCAAAACAAGAACAACGGAGTTGGATAAAGACTGAATGTTACAGAGGTTGTACAGCATGACAGTATCATCAAGGTCTTCAAAAGGCTTGTGGGGAATCTGTATTGCTTTACAGAACAGTGACAAGGTGGGTAAAAGCCTTCAACAAAGGATGCCAAAATGTGGCAGACATGCATCAGCCAGGTCGTCCTAGTGTCAGCAAAGCAGAAGTGAATGCTGTTGCCGCACTCGTAGACAGTGATCAACGCCATACGATTCGTGAGCTGGCCCAAAACACAGGATTTGCGCATACGACTGTGCTCCACATTCTGAAGGAATGCTTGGGCATGAGAAAAATTGCTTCATGATGAGGTTCCACATCATTTGATGGAAATGCAGAAATGGCTATGATATGATGCTGCTTGTACCCACTTGGAGAGCTATGAGTGTGAAGGAGAGGTTTTCTTACGCCGTATCATTACGCTGGATGAGATTTGGGCCAGATCATACCAGCCAGAAATGAAACGGCAATTGAACAAATGGCGTCATTACGGGTCACCACAAAGTTCAAAATTTCATCAGAACCCTAGCAATGTGAAAGTTATGGTGATTCTTATGTATGACTGTGATGGTGTCATCCTAACGTATACCGTTCCCCCACATCAGACAGTCAATGCACAGTATTACTGCTCACTTTTGGAACACCATCTCAGACCAGCTTTGAGAAAAAAACAGTGACACTTTCTGCAGAACACCCCTATCATTTTGCATGACAATGCTTGGACACATGCAGCGCAAGCTGTGGCTGATTTGCTTGACCAATGGGGCTGGGAAGTGCTATACCATCCACCATACTCCCCAGACTTAAGCCCTTGTGACTTTGACTTAATTCCTAAGAGGAAGGAACCACTTTATGGCATTCGATTCAGAACTTTTCCAGATATCCTTGCGGCAGTAGACCACTCCATTTGAGCTATCAACAGAACAGGCACTGCAACAGGTATCCACAATGCTAGCGACTATATTGAAGGACTGTAAAACTTGGTAGCATGTGTCACTTTTGTATTATATGTAAATAAATAGTTGCCACTATTAAAGTTCCAACCCTTGTAATTAATATTCATGGCCAAGCAATCTGGTCTTTCAACCGTAACCAAAAGTACTGAGAAAGGATTGGAGATGCCAAGATCTGAAAATGTATTTTCAAACAATATACTTAAGAATGGTACTTTGGTGATGGTAAAGGACGATATAATGAGAATCCTGACATAATCCTGTATACACTGGTAAATCCATTCACCACAGAAAAACGGAGAATGGCAGAACAAATGAAAGATTTCCCCAACAAATCTACAATGCTTTCATCAACATCATGTTACAAAGTAGCACACCTAGTTTCCTCAACATTGCAATGATAGTAAGTGCAAAAACAAAACTTCCTATAGAGTTAAAAAACTAGAGGCCCATTCCTTAATTCAATATTTGGCAACCTTTAGAAAAACAAATATATACATAATTGCTAATTTCAAATGCTCTATTAGATAATGTCAAATGAAATAGTACAAAATACCCCATGGCTGGTGTCAAACGAGTGTGTATTTGAGGAGTAGTTGAATTGGTGACTGTAATTAGAGAACCATCAATTCCAGTCTTTTCCCAGTCAAATAAGTCACTCTCGGCCACTCCAAAAATCTTCATGCTGTTGTCAAAGACGGACATGAGAAGCTATAAAAACAAAGAAAAGAGCAATAGAGCATTCAATTTACTATCAGACTAGAGATTTCCAATTTTATAAGCATCAATTCTTATAAAATTGTACTTTGAAGTCATCTGAAAATAGACCTAAATTCAATGTCTAATTCAGGTTGAACACCCCCCCCTTATTTGCAAATCCAAAATACTGTATTTCTTCCATTCTAAGACACATTTCCCCCATATAAATGTCTCTAAAAATGAGTGCATCTTAGAATTGCAGGTGCTTTCATATATATATGAATAAAGCTTTCTTTCTGATGGTGGTACTAAAATTAGTGTGCATCTTACAGTCAATGGTGTCTTAGAATCAAAGAAATACGATTCTCCAAAATCCATAGTTGCCCATATTGGTGACATCTTTGCTTTCTGATGATTCAGTATACACAAACCTTATTTCATACACAAAATTATTAAACATTGTATAAAATTATATCCTGGATAACCAGCAGTTGATAGAATTTCTGTTCTGTTCTTTTTCATGGTCTCTGTGACTCATACAAATGGGTTAGCTGTGACTGTGTAGTGTATCTTTCAAAATCTTCTAGAGATATTACATACTGTATAAGTTGACCTCATGTATAAGTCAAGGGCAAGTTTTGGGAGCCAACATTATGTATTTTTATATGAACCACAGATAAGTTGAGGGTCATGCAGCAGCGAGGGTAAAAATATCAGCGTTGCTTCAGAGCGTCAGCCATGCTTGGCCACTACAACCACCATTTTCCTGTCCAGGCATTCAAAGGGGCCAAAAGCACAATTGCAGTGGAGAGCATGGAATCTTTTAGGTTCTTCTAGAATGGACTGAAGTTTTACCTTTCATCACTCTACTTACTCAAAGAAGGGGACAGTACCTTTTATTATGAAGAGTTAATGTCTAGTTTTATGTTAACTCATGGATAAGTTGACTCAGTTTTTTTGGACAGTTTTTGACTCAACTTTCTAGACTTATAGACACAAAATGTTTATTGTATACATTCAGGTATAAGTCTAGAAAGTTGAGTCAAAAACTAGCCAAAAAAACCTGAGTTTCTGCTGCATGACCCTCAACTTATTCATATCAAAATACATAATTCTGGCTCACAAACTTGCCCTTGACTTATACATGAGGTCAACTTATACAGTATATAATATCTCTAGAAGATTTTGAAAGATACATTACACAGTCACAGCTAACCCATTTGTGTGAGTCATAGAGACCATGAACAAGAACAGAACAGAAATTGATAGAACTGCTGGCTATCCAGGAAGAACTGGAAACGTATGGAAATATTTCTTAGGAAAAATACTAAAAATGCTACAATATCAGTCAGAAAATATTTTAGAATAATGTTTTCAATAAAACTAGAAGGTGCAAGAATATATAGTAGTATAATCAAGAGAATGAGGAAGAAACAAGATTTATAAAATGTAAAGTTAAAAAATCATACCTGATAATCAGGTTTAGTAAAATAATCTAGAGAAGAAATATGATCTAGAAAAGTATTAAATTCTTGAGGGAGATGTTTTAGCATCAGGCGATGGTCATATCTTTCCTTTATCGAGCCTACTTGCTCCTACAAGAAACAAAATGAAATATAAATAATACTTTATAATCAACAAATAGCTACACTGAATTTAACTCTCAGGCATATACTTGGAACCCAGATCTGATTTCCTAATTTTTAATTTAGGTACATATCAATAATTCTGAATTGAAGACTACTAGTAAATTCAGTAACAAGAGTGCATGAGCTCCAATTTGGCACAAATAATACAGCATAATAAACAGAGGTTCTTGGAGATACCTATCTGCTAAGTGAATTTTTTAAATGGTATGAAACCCACATTTCTAAAAAATGAGTTTTTGCCACATATCAGAATCCCAGACTTGTTCAATGATATAGTCAATGTGTTTTGCTATTGATTGATTGACTGACTGAATGAATGAATGAATATCCCACCCCAAGATTGGATTAAGGTTTATAGTATGCTGTACTAACTATCTACTTCATCACACTAGAGAATACATCCACTTAAAATCCGGTTTCTGCCTCCTGCAGAATTCTGGGGTTTGTAGTTTAGTGAGGCTGTTAAAGGCTCTTCCCTAAACAACAAACCCCAGAATTCTGCAGGAGGCAGAAACCAGATTTCAAGTGGATTTATTCTCATGTGTGATGACCTAACTAGTCAAGGATTTAATTCAAAAGGTTAAAGCACATAGAATTAACTATTTCTAACAACCCAGGGCTAGTATGCTCTTCAATAGCTTACACTGTGTGAGAAAATATCAGGCTCAGTAAATGAGAATCAGGCCTCCAAGAGCTATAACTCTTGATTTAATACCTGTATTTAGGGAGGCATGATGTTCCGGACTTCTGTTTTGAAATGTTGTGTTTACTAGAATAATTAAGATAAAGTAGGGTTATGTATATAATGTATAGACAATGCAATATGGTAAGTGATCTTTTGGGAGGGGATGAGAGCATGGAAAGTTGTGGGGGGAGGTGACTGATGAATGGCTCAATGATTGAAGTTATGTTAAAATGGCTAGAATGGAGAATGTTAAAATGGATAGGCTGGAGAGATATTAGTATCAAATGTTGGAACATTAATTACAAAGAAAAGTTAGTAAGGGTGATACAGAAATAAAACTCAGGTTAGTTATTAGGAGTGAGGAACAGAAGTTACGATTATGAGTGAGAGGTATGTTAGTTGCTAGTGTCAGCATTTAGATGTGTTAGGTAAAGGTTTTCCCCTGGCATTAAGTCCAGTCATGTCCGACTCTGGGGGTTGGTGCTCATCTCCATTTCGAAGCTGAAGAGCCGGCGTTGTCTGTAGACACCTCTAAGGCCATGTGGCCGGCATGACTGCATGAAGTACCGTTAACAATAGGTACTGCAACAGCAGGAAGGTAATCAAGTAATTTGGAACTTTTTGTTAAACTTCTATTCAAGCATAATTTTTGAATTACACATTTGTGCCTCTAAGAATGCTACGTAAGGGTGATTGGAATGTTGAAATTTAAGCACACACTGTCTATCATTACAGTCGTTATTTAAGGGTGATAGTCCAGTGATGGGATTAGATGAATAGTCCCTAAGGGCATTTAGAAAGTGCTCACATTTGGAACCCTAAGGGCATTTAGAAAGTGCTCACATTTGATGCTATAGCAGTGGGATAGGAGGAGGGCCTCATATTTGGCAACAGTGGTACGAGTAAGTACGTTAGAAGCATCACAGGGATCACCAAAAATAGATCTGAACAAGTGAAAAATAGAAATCAGAAGTGGCTGGAAGATGGTGAGTAGTTTGTGGCAGATTGGCCAGGTGTGGCTCTTAGCCTTTCTAAAGCTGTTCAGTCTTGGTTTATTCCCCTACTTCTTCAGTGTCAACATTGACAAATATTTTTAACATTAGCCAGAAATTTCCATTGCAATAATTAAACCTTTTCCCCTACAGCTGATTGTAGCATGCTGAAGTGAGACGAAAATAATTATAGAACAGATGCATATCCTACTGTGATCACAAAGAAAATCATTTACTTCATGCCTACTATTAAATTCCTGATATGGTTCCAACTAGTTTGTTCCTTGATTTATCTTGATTGGTAGATTTTTAAACAAACCTTGTCTTTAATTTTCCTCCACGGCAGTTGCCCCACCACAAACTCTACTAACATGTAAAAGAGAGACCAGAGGTCATCATGACGTCCCATCTCCTATGGAGAGAGAAAGGTTACATGTTTTCTGGTTCATAGCTAGAACTACGATGTTATGGAAGAAGAATGTGTTTATCTCAAGACATTAATGTGACACACAATGTGAGACCTCTAATCTTAACATAATTGCAATCCTCAATCCTTATACAACATAAATGGCATGATCCATGCACAAAAAGAAGTAAATCAATAAGCTTGAAAAAACTTCAAAGTCTGCAGAAGTGCTGAATATCTTTTAAGAATTGAACAGATCAATGAATACTCATCAAGGGAGGGGAGCACATCTCTCCTTACCCATCTGCAGATAGGGGGATGGGTGGGAGGGGAGGCAAAATTGAATAAAGTGACCTCAGAAAGATTTAACTGGCTAAAATGTGTTGCATTGCAAACTGTCAAAATTATTTGGAAAGGCTAAACTCTTCTCTATCTTCACAAAACATCTACATACATGCTCATTTTGAAAGACCCAGTTCTAGAAGCAATTCTTCCATTCACTGAAATGAATGAGACTTGTTAATTTCAACTAACTACTGTCCCACATATTCCAATGGGCCTGTCCTAGATAATATAATAACAACAACAACAACTTTATTTTTATACCCCATCTCCATCTCCCCGAAGAGACTCGGGGTAGCTTACATAGGGACGAGCCCAAAACAAACATGGGTAAAAACACACACTTGAATATAAAATAAAACAACATAAAACAGAATAAAATAACAATATTATATATATAAGCAACCATCAAACCAAAAACCAATGATAGGATTAACATTAAGCTTAGCTTAAATCAAATTTTATAGATCTGACATACTATAGATTCAAGTAAAATCAATTGCCAGAACATTTATTTCAACTAAAGAATGTAATAAGCAGACTTTTGATTTCATCAATAATTTCAGTATTTCAATCAAAATTATTTCCAATGATAGATCATATAGGGGAAAAAGCGAAAACAAAAATTATAAGTACACTCACTAAAAAACTCTCAATAACTAAACATTTGCAAGAAATTGCTAATACTCACTCTATTCCTGTGGGCATTGACTGATGCATACCGCACTGTCCCTCTAAAACCAGCAACTGCTCGGGGCTGTAAACAGAGGGGGAAGGGGATTAAAATATCACAGATAATTCCAATATCAGTTTCAGCAATATATAAAAGAAGAAGTATAAAAAATAATGCTGGCACTCTGCTTTGGAATCTGTTCCTATCTGTCCTGGATATGGAAACAGGCAAGCATAATATTTTTTTATCATGCTTTCAGTTGTTCAAAACCAATTCTTTATTTGTGCTAATACTCTAATAATCCCCAGAAAGCACCCATATCCCATATCTCAGCAGCCATAACCGAATATTTTAGGCATTTAACTTCAGCACCTTGAGATTAGTAAAATTTAAGTGAGAGGTTTTGGTAAATCTAAGGAAATAATTAACTGTGCATGTCTTGAATAACCGAGAGCTTCGTTCAGAATTAACAACTAATCGTATAAAGTAATTTAAGATCTACAAAGCAAAGACTAATATCACCTATCAACAGAAGAAAGACAGTTCCAAGAGAGGCTATTTATTATATTGCTTTCTAATTTTTAACACATCTTCCTTTTGAGTACTGAAAAGGGGAAGTAAGGAGTTAGACTGCAGATGTATTTATCCTCAGCAATATGAAATACAGGGCAGATTAATAATAGTAAATGAATTTAAAATCAAACAATATTTTGTAGGCATTTACTTTGAGAATGAAGAAAAAATGTTACCTAGTAAAGAAATATGATTCTCTGTATGGATCGAAACTGTCCCCTTTCAACATTTACAACAGAAGAGGGAAAAGTAAAGCTCTTCAAATGTTGTGAGACTGCAACTCACAGCATTAATCATGAGATATGATTGCTAGGGTTAACAAGAGTTGCAGTTCAACAACTGAATGGTGCATCATTCTCACCCCTGACCTACAAAGGCAGCCCCTTCAAACTTTCTCTGCTTGAAAACTAGACATGTGTGTGCTCACTGTAGAAGCAGAGATATAGTGTAGAATATGGACTTCTGAATACAGCTACCTTTTCCCATAAAGACTGCTGATACATTCTCATATAGACTTGTTAATACACAGTTCCTAATGACGTAAGCAGGAGTAGAATAAGGTTTCATAATCATTGCATCCAGTTTCCTAGATAGAATCACTACTAGTAGCATGTGGGAATCCTACAGTACTGGGAGCGGGAAGACACCCTCCTCCTTGTCTTGTCCAATTCACACAATGTTTAGAGGAGGCATGAAAGTACAAACCCCCAGGACTACTCTTGTGGTCCCTAGCTCCTCAAAAAATTTAGTCTCAAGTGGCACCAATGCCCTCTCGAGGGTGTTAGGAGCAATTTGAACAAAAGTGTGTGTTTGGGGGAAGGGGGCATCTTTTTTATTATCGTTCTTATCCTGCTTTTTCTCACTTACAAAAACTCAAAGCAGCTAGAAACAGAATATGTGGTCCCTAGCTCCTCAAAAAATTTAGTCTCAATTTAGTCTCAAGTGGCACCAATGCCCTCTCGGGGGTGTTAGGAGCAATTTGAACAAAAGTGTGTGTTTGGGGGAAGGGGGCATCTTTTTTATTATCATTCTTATCCTGCTTTTTCTCACTTACAAAAACTCAAAGCAGCTAGAAACAGAATATGTTTTTTTTTTCAACATGAAATAGTTGGAAATTGAGTTACCTGTCACTAGGGACATTGGAGAGTATCTTGATGTAAAATATGTCTTTTTTAGGGGCAGGGACACATGACAAAATCAATGCTTGACAGAATAATGTTCTAAGTGCAATTTGTGCTTTATCAGACTATAACTTTTAGTCTTCATTCTTATTTTTTTTAGTCCTCTCTTATTGTGTTCTCTTCCTTCAGCTTTTGTTCAATCTGAGAAAGAGTTGCTTAGCCTTAGGTTTCTTGAAAGAATTCCATTTCAAAGACAATCTCAGTGTATATGAGATCTCAGACTTCTTCAATATCATGCTGAACTCAAAAGTTATCAGTGCTAACACTTTTGAACATTTCTAAGCAAGTGTCAACTGCACTTGCTTAGGAGCCAATATTTGTTCAATCAAGGAAAGTATCAAACAGATACTTGAAATGCCTACATAAGCAATATATAGCTAGGTATATTATTTGCAGTAAGCTCAGTGGCTTTGTTGACATTTCCCCACTGAAGTGCCTTCTGCCAGAAATTGTGTTTGGTGAACTGGGAAGTGGGGAGAGGTAAACTGTATACAGTGCCTGCAGGAATCAATACTGCACTCCTCTCCCAGGCATAGAAGGGACAGCAGGTGCCCATCTGTTTGTGGACTGATAAAAGAGATTTTTCAACAACGCTCACATCTGGCACTTAGGAGAACCACAATCCTATCAATACAACTGCTGCAGGGGACAAAAAGGAACTGAGGGAGTGTGAACCATACAGAGACACGTGCATTTGGGTGGGCAGAATTCTACCAAACTGATCACTCGGCTCAAAAAGTAACCTCTATTTGGGATTCACAAAGACCAGTTAAAAATAGCAGTAGATGTATTTGTGATTTTTCAAGTATATCCTTTAACTTTAAATTTATTGTGAAACTATGAACCATGAGGAAATGAGTTAGGGAAACGGAATAGGGATTGTCCCCCTTTACTCGCATGGCCCTGTTGTTATCTTATTCTAACATCCATTTTGCATGGGACAGAGGAAATGTGACCAGAGTAAAGACACCATCTAGATGAATACTGGGTATCTCTAATCAATAATAACTTTACAATATTCCCCGATATATACAGATAGATTTCCACATAATTTTTTTGCAAACAAATCACATACACTGTCATATTCTTCTACAGAGGTTTTTTAGAAATGTATTCTCAAATTTGTTATACCCATATCATTTGATATAACAAAAAGATTTGTCATTTCTGTACATGTTCATGTATTAAAAGCACCCATCTGGATGTTAATATGAATATTACGCCTGGCTTTTTACTGTTACTTAGCTAAATAAGCCAGCAGAAGTATTCAATACTGCTCAAGGTCACAATATATGGCAATAGATTAGGACAAAATTATAACACAACTGTATTCAATGCTGACTTCTTTACATTAGCATCACACAAACATCTCAATTTCTAAAGCAGATAGATAAAACTGTTCTGCCTAAACGCTTCAGCAATTCATTTTATATTTTTTTAAAAATTAAATTAAAATTACTGACTGGTCTGACATCTCCACATGAATTGGTAAACTGACGTGCCAGCCCAAAATCCAGCATGAAACACTTTCTGCAAGTGCTAGAAAAACGGCCCATAGCAAAGTTGGACTAGAGGAAACAAAAAGAAGAAAATGCAAGGTTATCTCTTGTAGTACACTATAGTACATGTTATTTTGCTGATCACAGGAGATATAACAGATTATTAATTAAATTCTAGATTTGTCAACCTTAAGATGACAGCAAAATATGAAACTGTCAGAATTTGTGCCTAATCACTCCTTGCATTAATATGAGTCTCAAGTGACATTCAGTATATCTATAGTACAATACAATCGACAAATAAAAGTACTAGTATTTAAACGTATGGTTTGAAAAAATAGTAATAGAGAAACTCACTGGTTTAATATCTCTGTGTAAAAACCCCACAGAATGAATGCTCTCAATAGACTCCAAAATTTGTTTGCCAAGTCGCAAGGTAGTACTAACACTGAATGTTCCTTTGCTTTGGCTTCGACGTAGATCTGCCAAGTTCCGACCCTGAAAAAAAGGAAGTATTTTCACTGGAGCTTCTTCCCTTACTCCTCCAAAGATAGAAGTCAATATGTTTCATTTATTTTTCTTCATCAGCTTATAATAAATAAACTCTAATTAAGCTTTTTTTCTGGCAAACTAATTAAGAATAACATTAAAAGTGATATCTGAATGGTTTATTTTTCAAGAACAGAAAAACAATTTAAAAACACATTGGTAGTTCAACATTTTAAATTGAAATTTACAATAGAATTAGGAACTATCTCTAGTTTCATGTACACTGACTTTGATCTTAAATAGATATTTTAGAATTAATTTCAAAATCCTAGCATTCACTTGAACCATCACATTTAAAAGGACTAGGCTGCTGAAACAAAACATGTAGTTATCCCTCACCCTGTAGGGGTTATGAGTGCAATTCCCATCACCACCACAGAAATGGAAAAACAATGAAGCCCTTTGGCGGCAACGGGGGGGGGGGGGGGGGGAAATGGAGAGTCATTGTTGTGGTTCCAGGAGAGATACTTGCCATGGCCCCTCAGGTGTTTGGGACTCCCAACTCCCAGAAGCCCTAGCCAGCTTCTCCAGTGGTCAGGATAGTCTGGGAATTAAACTCCAAAAGACCTGGAGGGCCACAGGCTGTGCAGTCCTGTGTAGATCCTGGCTCCTTCCTGGATGCTGTGAGTGCCTGCTTTGCAAAGAAGGGAGGTACTGGGGGGAGGGAGGGGGAGAGAAACACACAGCAGACAGAAGTAGGAGGAAGCCAGGAGCTGAATGCACGGAGATCCTTCGAATTCCCCCATCTCCTGAAAACTGGTTTGCTGTATGAATGCTCACATAGCATCCCCAAGGAGGCAGTGGTACTACAAACTCACAAATAATCAAAACTGTGAATATGAAACCTGTGGAAGTGGAGCAATGGCTGTATTTTATTCTCTACTAGCTGTACTCACCACGTGTTGCTGTGGCCAACCTTCCCTCCCTCTTTCTCCCCTTCTTTCCCTCCTTACCTTCTCTCCTTCTTTCTTTCCTCCCTTTTTCTTTTTCTTCCCTTTCTCTTTCTTCCTCTTTTCTGCCTCTTTCCTTCCTTCCTTTGCTTTTTGCTTCCATCCTTCCTTTTGTCTTTCCTTCCTTCCTTCCTTCCCTCTTACTCTTTCTTTCTCTTCTTCCTTCGCTACCTCTTTCCTTCCTTTTTCTTCTTTCCTTTTCTCCTTCCTTCTTTCTCTACCCATTTCTTTCCATCTCTCTTCTTTTCCTCTTTCTCTCCTTTCTTCCTTCTCTACTTCTTTCCGTCCTTCCTTCGCTCTCTGCTTCCATGCTTCCTTCTCTCTTTCTTTCCTTCCCTCCCTCTTCTGTCCCTTTTTTTTGTATGTCATTTATCTTTTCGTCATTTATCTTTTGGGGGGTTTTAAGTCCTTTCCACTGTTTTTTTTTGGGGGGGGGGTTATGAGTGATGGACTCATTGGTCTGTTAGCGTTGCTGTGGCCAACCTTCCCTCCCTTTTTCTCTCTCTCCTTCCTTCCCTCCCTCTTTCCTTCGTTCCTTCCTTTTTTTTCTTTCCTTCTCTTTCCTCCCTCCTCCCTTTTCTTTACCTTCTTTCTCTCCTTCCTTCCTTCTCCACCTCTTTCTTTCCTTACTTTGCTCTTTGCTTCCATTTTTCCTTCTCGCTTTCCTTCTTTCTTTCCCGCTCTCTTTCAATCCTTTCTTCTCTCCCTCTTTCCTTCCTTCCCTTCTCTACCTCTTGCCTGGGCACCTGCAGGAAGGGATCCTTGCTATAGCCCTCAGCCTTGCTGGGATGGACATAGGGCAGGTGGGAGGTGCTTTTTGAGGCAGGTCTCGCTCACCCAGTGCCGCCCCTTCTTCTTTCTGTCATGGCTGCGGGGCACCTTCCCTGTTTGGCAGGTGGGCATGCAGGCAGGGTTATATGGAAGGCGCCCTGCGGCTGAGGCAGAAAGGGGCCAATGTGGGTGAGCAAGGCCCACCTCGAAAAATGCCTCTCGCCCCCGCTGGGCCCTGCAAGGCTGAGGGCTGCAGAACTCCCTTCTCGTCGGCGCCCAGGCAATAGAAGGTGAAGCCTGGCGAGCAGCATCCACACGGAGCAGCCGCCCACCCGCCTCTCCAGGGGGAAAAGAAGGAGGAGAGGTCTGTGTTTGGTGGGGCCAACAAAGAGAGGAAGGAGACTGGGAGGGAAGGAAGGAAGGAAGGCCCATGCATGGAAAGGGACTCCATGGCGAGGTTTCTCTTCCCTCACAACGGTTCCCTCATTCTTCTCGCGCTATGGGGAGAGGGGCTTTTGTGCATGCTCTGTAAGGCATTTTTCTTTTGGGGGAGTTTTCAGTTATTTCCCCTTCATTTTTTACGGATTTTTTGTTTGAAAGACACAGATCGGATTAGAATGTGTTTTACTGTCATTTTGTTTGGTGTCATTTTGGCCAGTGGTTTTTGAGTTCTGTTAATCCCACAAACGAACATTACATTTTGATTTATATAGATTTACAAAAACTATTGAGAAAATTAAAGAGCTACTTAATTTTCAAGTTATATTAGCCAAAACAAAGTCTGATATACTTTCAGTTAAAATTCTTCTTCTCACAAAGCAATAATTTTGAATGTGCAAGGCAACTACTACAGGACATAAGAGCAAGGAATCCCAAATGACTTTCCCAATGTACGTAATGGCAAATCCTGAAAGTAAACATATCCCCGCATTCTGATGATCCATCAAAACCTATAGAACTTAAGAAAAAGTGATGCTTGGAATTAACTCACAAATCAACTTTTTATCAATTTGCTAGATTTGTCTATGAATTTAAACAATCTCACTAGTTTTTCCCCTCATTAAAAACAAAATATATGGTTTAGCCGCATTCAGTAAAGCACAAAGGCCTTCTGCCTCAACATAAGAAATATTAGAATTGGAGGAATTCCTTGACATGTCTATGTTGTTAGGCAGGCCAATAGGTGTGATTTCTTTAGGAAGACAAGTGGAGGTGGGGTGGGAGAGGAGTGTGTGAAAGAGGGAACTTTCTGATGCCCACCCAGGTCAGAGCAGAAGAGCTAAGTCTGAGAAAGAAAGGTTAAAGAAGAATGACAAATAAGACCTGAAATGGAATGTAAAGGAGTGTTTACTTAGCAACAAGAGCAAGACTCTCCAGCAACAAGAGTTCCTTCAGAATATTAGGCCTGAAATGTTGGATAACCCCATTGGCCTGAGTGAAAGGAAAGTGTTTGAAGTCTTTTAAGGGAGGTGTCATTGAAACTTTCTCTTCAGTAACTTATTCCTTCTCTACTGATTATATTCTGAACTAGTTTTGATAGTCTATTACTGTATATTTTATCTACTGTATAGTAATAGACTATCAAAACTAGTTCAGAATATAATCAAAATATAATTAATAGTCTATTACTGTATATTTTATCTAGTGTATGTGGCAGATACAAACCTGGAACCTCAAAAGATGGCTAATAACTGATGAGAGACTCCTTTCTGGGCACATAGAAGATTGGGCAACTTGGAAGGCGCTCAACAGACTGCGCTCAGGCACCACGAGAGGCAGTCAACCTTAAGAAATGGGGCCACAAAGTGGTGTGCACGACATACCCGTGTGGAGAAGAGAAAATCACAGACCACCTACTACAATGCAGTCTGAGCTCTGCCACATGCACAATGGAGGACCTCCTTATAGTAACACCAGAGGCACTCCAAATGGCCAGCTACTAGTCAAAGGACGCTTAATATAATGCCAAGTTTTTAAATGTTGTGTTTTTAAATACATTACAACTATACACTTGGTTTACTTCTGATACGATAAATAAATAAATCTACTGTAAAATACACAATTATTGAGTTATTGAGGTAAACTATAATGAATGCATATTGCTCACACAGCAATATGCATTTGGATAATTAAATGAATTCTCTTTCTTAAACTGATCCCATATTTCCTTCTCTCTTGGTTTCTCCCTCTTTCTGCCCCCTTCTCATTCTGTTTTTTTACTGGCCTGCTGTTGCTTAGACACTCGATCTTATTACAAAATTAAAGTAAGTGTAGCATTATAATTGGATAATGGCTCTGGAGACTAGGGTTCAAACCCAAAATAGCCATACAAATTCACTGGGTAACATTGGGTAAGTTACATTATTTCAGCTCCAAAGAAAGACAAAGGCAAAACCTCTCTGAACAAATCTTGCCAAGAAAACCTTATGATAGGTTCCCCTTAGGGCCATCATAAGTTGAAACTGACATGAAGGAACATGACAACAACAATAAAATGGATACAGTAAAAAGTGGTCTTGTTGGCGACCTGATTAAAAAAAACATAGATGTCACAGAGTGAATCTGGGATCTCTTACTCTTGAATGCAGTATATGTCTTCTACCAGTGATCTTTGTAAACCACGCTGAATTACAGTGGGAAAGCAGAAATGTTGCAGTGCAGGGAAATGTTCTGCATATACTCAGAGACTAAAAAATAATCAGATTAAGAATTCTCTGCTTTTGATTCAGTGAACAACCTTTGTGGCTATCAATTTGGTCTACTTCTGATGCACCAGTGCCCTCCAAATGAATAAATAATTCCTTAATAATCTTGAATAAATAAGGTATTTGAAGAGTGACTGAAGCATAAACATTGGTGGGTGGAAAGAAAGGAAGCAAGAAATGCACAGAATGACAAACTTTGCAAGATAATATCCTATGCTGTTTAGCAAAGCCCTTCCCAACTTGACAGCTTCCAGACATTTGATTTGTACAATTTCCAGGCTACAATCATGTCATGTGTTTTTAAGTTCTTGTGGGAAAATATTCTAGTCTGAAATAACACAATTTTAAAAGAACAAAAACAACTGTTTTGAGGAACTAATAATACAATTTGTGGCCCTAAGGTCAAAAGTAACGCCTCCCTGCCATTCTCTATAAGATTCAGTACAACATTATTTAAACAATGAGTTAAGTAAGGATAACTGCCCAACAAAATAAGTTCAAGCATTAGTGTTTATAGTAGTAAAACTATTTCCTAGTTTATATTTACATTATTGAATTCATTTTCAAACATAACCTTCCAAGGTCTTGGAACTGCTTGGAGTGCTTGTAAATTGTTACGGGAAACAAAATTGTTTTTGGGAACAAGATTATTTTTTTTTACTTTCCCTGAAAACATTTTATGCAGCTTCCCTCCTATCCTTTTCTCCTATTCCTAGATATGTAACATAGTTACATTTAGAATGACAAAAATATTTTTGCTCTCTTCAAACTTTTAAACTAAACATACCACGCAATTACTAGAAAAAATGCAGGGCATACGAGGCCAATTTAATAAAAGATGTCCAGAGTAGATGCAACATTCTGCTTCTTTTTGATTTTCAAACCTATAACATTTTGTCCAAAGAGACAAACTATTTATCACAAATCACATCTTGTTTCTCCATTTGCAGACTATAGGTCCCTAGTTAGGAAAATATTTATTTCTTTTTAAATGGCAATATAAATGTCAAGAGAAGTCAAGACATTATAAATACAATGGAAGATCTAGGAAAACTGTACTTCAATTTACAAATGTATGAGTTAAAAAACATACACATGATATACGTTCAGCTAAAAAGCATGATTTGGAGAAAATTGACATACATCTGAGAAAACATTCAAAGGGTATTTTCATTGAATTTTGTTTTAAAGTATAAACAGTTATTTTTTTTCAAAAAGACAGATGGCAGCATGACATTAAACAATGATATATGAAGAATCCTTAAAGTTTAAACAACAAAAATACAAATATAGCAAACTCACCTGCAACTGCATGACCACATAGTTAAATCTGTCATTCCTCCCACAGCCAACAAATTTACAGATATGATCTTTCCCTGAAGAGAAAAGTTGCATATTTCATTTTGTATTTGTTTAGCATTTTTTCCATAGGTTCAGAATTGGGAAGAAAGCAGCTTAATATTTCAAATTAATCCATTTTCCTCCACAATAGTAACAGTATAAAATTACATTACATTACAACTATAGCACAAGAAGGGGTAACCATGCTCCCTTTGTTGTTACTGCTGTTTTTTGTTGTTGTTGTGTGCATTCAAATCCTTTCCAATTTATGGCAACCCTATCATGGGGGCTTCTTGATAAGATTTATCCAAAGGGGGACTGCCATTGCCCTTGCTCTGCGGCTGAGAATGTAACTTGTCCAAGGTCACCTAGAAGGTTTCTGTAGCTGAGCAGGGATTCAAATCCTGGTATCCCAGAGTCCTAGACCATCACTCAAATCACAATGCCACACTGACTCTTACATTCCCTTTGTAGGGTAACTCTAACATTTTACAGCTAGGGTGTTCCACCTAATTTAAATGGTATATAGTTCAAGTGCTGTGTCACACTTGCCTTCATTCTCTGTTGTAGATCTTTAGATTACTGAGATAAAGAGTTTGTTTTGCATTACAGACTGCTGTCCAAGTGTTATTTTCTGGGGTCATTTTCTACACCCTGGTGTACTGTGAACAAGGAAAAGACTATTTAATGTTTCAACAGCAAGCAAGTCGAAACTCTGATGTTCAAAAGCTATATAATTGTGTATGAAATAATAAGAGACAGATGTATCCTTGAGAATGTAACATGTGGAACAAAAATGGAGTGACACTGGAGTATGAAATAGCCCTCTTCTCCCAACTTTAAAAAGATCCTTAAAAATGAGAACTTACCTCTGAACTGCTTGGCTATGAAGCTACACGAAAAAAGCAAGCTTGTCAAAAAATATTTTTAAATGCTTTTGCTTAAAATTTTTTTGTTTCTCATTGTTTTCTTCATAGCTGTTTTCACGCAACATTGTTTAGTTCCTATGCTGCTTTAATTACTACGCAACATAGTTCCTATGCCGCTTTCAGAATATATAAGGAGTCACCCAGACACTAAAGAACCTGACAGCTGTTTCTTTTGAATCTATTTTAGCTTATCTGATTTTTGAACTTGGCCAAATGGCATTTATATTTCTGGTTAGATTACTATTCTTTATTTCTAAAGAAAAAATCCACACAAACACGCTTCCTATTAATGGCTGAATGCTAAATTTATGGTAATCAACAGAATTAGTCTTTTCACTTGGTAGCAAGGTTGAAATGAGGTAGGAGGGAGGTACCAAAAAATATGACTTGAATTTTGGTAAGTACACTTGGAAGGTGCAATTAATAAAAGAAAAAGAAAGAGCTATTAGTGCATCCATGTATCAATACATACAGGACTGGTCTTTGAGATAAATTCCTAACAATGCCAATAAAGGGAAGGAAACATAACTGAGGAGAAAGGTTGAAATGCTCAAAGGCTGTACATATTGGGAAAGAATCCAAAAAGGGATATGCTTCTTCTGCTTTTTTAAAATCTTAATTCTTTAGCCTTCATTCCTGATTTTCATCAGGATAATCTTTCTGTAAATGTGTAGGGACAAAGTAAAATAATGAGAATAAAGAGCCCATCCTTTATAAGCCTGTTGCATTTATATTTTTCTTTAAAAAACAAAGAGTAAAACATGAAAGTAATTAAGAAAGACAGAGTAGGTAGGGAGATATAGCTTAACTTGGAAGGAAGTAAGCCAGGATGGGATGAGCTAATGTGAACTCAAATTCAAAAGACTCAAAAGAAATAGTTGAACTGTGTTGGTTAGAAGCAGGATGGCTTGTGGGGTTAGTATCATAGTCCCAGTGTGGGAGACCACTATTTGAATCCCCGCTCAGTCACGGAAACCCACTGGATTCCCTTGGCTAAGTTACACTTTTGCAACCTAAGAGGAAGGCAATGTCAAATGTCCTTTAAACAAATCTTGCTAAGAAAACTCAGTGATTGGGTCATCATAAGTTGGAAACAACTTGAACACATACAACAGCAGCAACACTAAATAATAATCTGAAATGTAGAAAGTGTCCATCCTAATAGATATGGTTTACATGTATAAGGATCTACTTTCTAATATCACCTTAATGTTTTATTGTTTTTAAGGCACAATGCCAAATCTGACTTAGGATTTATCCACTAACTAACCAAGGTATAGTATAGAGTAGCATGACAATTCTGCATGGGTATGTTAAAATAAAACAAATGTAAATTTGAATATAGATTAATTTAAAACAAGATATTTTTAGGAAAATACTGTTAAATCTGATTAGTACTTTTCTAAGAATATATCATGTTAAATTAGTTAATTTAATTGAAAAAGTTATGTTTGTTCTTGCCTTGATTTTGGCTGAAGCTTGGTTTTCCAACCCATGAATAACTATGTTACCTTACTTCTCAGTACAAGCAGCTGGGCAAGCAGCTAAATTACAGAGGTAATAGAATAGTCTAGTGCAGGCAGGTGAGAAAATAACGTTAATTGCTTACTGGTGACAACATTGAGAAACAAAGTAGTAGTGGCTGGACAAAATAAGTTCTTCCCACACTCTCGAGAGTAAGTTATTTTGCAGTGGGGAAGAGTATGGGGAAGAACCTACTTTGCCCAGCCACTACTACTTTGTTTCTCAATGTTGTCACCAGTAATCAATTAGCATTATTTTCTCAGTCTATGCCATACCTATCCCTGAACCCCCTCCACATCCAAGCCTGCTCACAAAGCCTCAACACTTGCAGGCTAGGAACTCTCAATCAATATTCAGGCAAACCAGCAAAAAATCTTGAAGTACACTGAGCTAGATAGTTTTGGCAAGTATTTGTAGGCATTTGTTGAGAGCTCTTAACTTCTCCTGAGCAGAAAAGGTAGCAAGGGACATAACTAGATGACTTTCCAAAGCACCAAATGAACAACTTCTACCCAATGCTAATACATTTACATGGAGGACCTTCTTGCAGCAACACCAGAAGCACTCCAAGTGGCCAGATACTGGTCAAAGGACATTTAATCAACTACCAAACTCACACATTTTGTATTTTCTCTGTTTGTTTGTTTGCTTTGTTCTGTTAGAAATATAATATAACTGACTGGCTGCCCTGACACGAGAAATAAAGAAATCATATAAATGGGGGGGGGGGGGGTGTTATCCAGTCTTCTATTCAGACAACTTGCTGCTGTAGACATTACTATCTTATATTTATCTATGGGCCATTGAAGACCATCTCTGCCGAATGTATTTCTCCACTGAAGTATAATTTATTCTGATTAATATTTACTTCAGATTATCTTTCTTTTTAACACATCACAAGCCTCATTCCTAAGATATACCAATGTGCCATTCTGATTCATTAACACAAATATTTATAATATGTTTTATGGATGCAGCAACATTATAAAATAACATACTTCTCTCTTCATACATATGTTCCTTCATATGTCGTGTAATAAAGGTGCCCAAAATTACAGCTGCCTTGGAAAGCAACATTTAAATGACACAATAATTTTCAAATAAAGCTAAGATCCAACTTCTCATTGAAGTTTAAAAGAACAAAAAAATGAAACTGCAATCACACTGTTAAATTCTCTTGTGGATGAATTTTAAAAAGTCACACGCAGTGTTTATCAAAGCATACATTATATTTATATTATTGCAGCTTTCATTAATGCAATCTATTTTAAAGGCCAGGATAAATGTTAAATATGTTAATAAATGTTCATATTTGACCATATATCTCCCACACAAGTAACAAAAGTTTTCTTTGATGATGTAAGGATCCATCTTATGCTGGAAATAAAATGAATGAATTGCAAGGATGGGGAATAATCCTACTTTTGTAAGAGCAATATAATTCCAAATAATCACATTCTGAGATTTAACATGCTGGACAGAGTAAAAAAGACATACACACACAAAAAAAATGGAAGACCACACTAAACAAAAGACCCAAGCACATTCTTCGTAAATCAACAATATTAAAAAGCAGCATTGGAATAAATGCTGCTATTTATCTCCCTCCATGCTTTCATTGCTTTCATTATCAAGGCAAAATACTTTGCTTCCTCTCTGAAGAAGCAATGCCTTATTACAGCTTAATCCTTCAAGTCCTCCCTCCACCAATTTCAGAGAAAGCATGTGATACAGATCCAAGTCAGAATCATTCTTCAGCATGAAAGGTTTCGACAGACAAGGAGTTGTAAATATGCGAGAGCATTCAGGCATGTCATTCACCAACCTCTTCAAAATGTTATTATATCAATCTCTTCACTTCTTTCCCATGCTTAACTTGGGATTTTTGTTCTACTGATCAGATTCATGGTATCATGTCTATTTATGTTAGGAACATCCCATGTGTTTATACCCAGTTCTGAAGATGAAAATGATCTGAGTGGCTTACAAATCTACCAACGAAGACAGTCTCTAGTAGATTTCTCTCACTTCCTATTGTCTCGTTTCCAGAATGCTTGGAAAACATGCTCCCTTTTCCTTACAAGCCATTGAGATTTATTTCTATGTATAGGCGGTCCTGAAGTTACAAACATCTGACTTACAAACTACTCGTATTTAAGAACAGGGATGAGACAACAGGAAGTAAGATAAATCTACCCCTCGGAAGGGAAATTCACTCCTGAAAGAGTTATGGAGGAAAGGTGTCTCCACTTAAGCTTTTTTCACCTATCCTTCTATCAGAGCAAGCCAGGTTTTTCAAAATCCAGTTCTCACAGGGACAGAAAGTGAGGTGAAATCTTCATAGAGAGTGTTAAACCTTCCTATGCTATCCAAAGCATGTGTGTGTGGGTATGACTAGAGTAACACTTAAAAATTGTACCTATTCCAACTTACAGACAAATTCAACTTAAGAACAAACTTGAATTACCTATCTTGTTTGTAATTTGGAGACTGCCTGTATAAATATATTTAAATAGCAGATCCCGTAATCATAGTCACAATGTCTTGAAATGTTTTTTTTATAAATACCCTCAATTGAAAAATACTAACAGATGCCAAATAAGAGGCAATGTGTTCAATGTCAGCAATTGCAGACACACCAAACTATTCAGAATACTCAAAAACTAATAAAATGAACAGCCCGCTGCAAAAAATGGAAAAGGAAAAAGGAGTAAAAATTATTCTGGTCCCCAAATCCTGCTGAAATGGAGTGGACTTTATAAGATGGAGTCAAACATGGACAAGGAGATCAATAACCCAGATCAATAACCCAGAATCTGGAATGTAAAAGACCCTGCTCAGTACTCCCACACCACAATTTGACTGGTGGCCTAGACCAAACAGACCTCTACTGATGATTTAAATGATGGGGGGATTACAAGGAAGAAGGCCATCCTTTAAATATCCTAATGCAAGATAGTATTTTAAAAAATCCTAAACTCAATTCGTGTAAACAACTTATTGAGTGTTTCTGTCTCTATTAGCATGGAGCAGTAGTTCGTGTTATAATATTGTTCTATAATCTTACAATCAGTGCTTCCAACATGTACTAAATGCATCTGGCCAATCGACTTTAAAAGAGACAGTGCTGCACGGCTTTATTGATTTTATCTGGATTCTCCCTGATCAAATGTCTGATCAGATACTACAAGGACAATGGAAAATTCTGTTGTATAACTTAATAGAAACAGCATGGGAAACCATGTGCTCTGCCTCTGATGTAGTCACATGTACATTTTCCTTTCTGCTTTAGATAAGACTTGTAAAATATAGCTCTAAAGTGAGCAAACAAGCAAGCAAAGAACATGCCTGTAAGAAAATATCACTGCCAGGAATAGAGTATATATTTAGAGGGCAAGTGACAGTCCAACTAAACAATACTTTCTTACTGCAGATAAATATCTAGTGAACTTCAAATAATTTATTCCAGCTATGGAATACCTTAAGGCTAACCTTGGGACTATGATATAGTTGAGAGAATGCAGGGAGTATGCATATACTATAATGTCTCCAAAGATCCACATTTTTCATACTGAAATGCTGTAGATTGTCATTAGTATTTCTACTATCCATTGTTTATGTCCATTTCTTTTTCTTTCATGATGTTATATATGTAATATACCCGTCTTCAAATTTCTTTAATGAAACATAGAGTATAAATGTGGCAAATAAACAAGAAACCTCTGATTCTAAGCATCAACTACAATACTTCAATATTCCATCCACTGCTTATTATCTTCATTCTTTCTTTGTCTTGCGCCAAAGGATTCCTAATTTAAATAGGTGTTTTAACATAAAGTGGGGACAAGGTTGAAATTCCAGGTAGTATTTCAAAACCTCACGAGCTATTGTGGTGTTTCTCATGTCCATGCCTTCAAATGGGTAATGTAAATTAATTAGTAATAAACAAATGATTGAGGTAGGAAACAAAACAATAAAACAGGGAAGTTTGCAATTACTGTCTGAAAAGACAAATCCTGATGCAGTGATTGACCTTAAAAAATATAATGCAAATCTATCCTACAGAGGCACATTTTATCACCTTACTCTCTCACATACTTATACTTTTGGTTCCATCTGTCATATGTAAGCACACTTTCACTTGTAAAATTACTTTCCTTTGTTCTCCTTCTGTATAAATGCACACACCCCTAACATGCTGTGGAGAGTCCACCAACCTTCCAAATCAGGAATGGAGAAAGCTATAGGAGAATCATTTTTATAACATAGATAGATGGCTCAATTACACAGATAGAGGATATTGGATATACAGTCCCATCTGCCCTTTTTCTTATGCCAAAGGAAGATAGTTACAAGATTTGGCCAGTCTTGAAAGTCAACACTGAATAAAATTGAGCAGAGGAACTCATTTGAGAAAAACAAGGAAAGAGTATGAAAAAGACAGATCCTTAGGTACGAATGACTATTAAGAAAGAATAAAATCTACATGGAAAGCAAAAATCTTTAAGTAGATTTATGATTCCGTTTTTAAGTAATGACTTTTCCTACCTGTGAACATTAGAGAACAAACTAAAAAGGGCTAGATAAAAATATCCAGAGAACACATTAAAAAGCATCAAACAAATGTTCTAGAATAGCACAGACCCACACTACTCTGAGAAAATAGGAGCCAGAACTCTGTGCTGGGGGTTCTCTTGTCAGAGTTATGTTGGCTGAGCTCTGAATTAGAAGGTAAGGTTAGACATTACCTACCAACTCCCTTGCCTTGCAACCAAGAGTGAAAATATTTAAGGCAGTGGTCACAGGCCATGTGCTGCTTTGATTATGAACTTTGAGACCAGAAATGTAAATATGACATTTATAGAACTTATAAGGCCAAAAATATATAACAGAAATCACTTGTGTGTTGTAGAATGTGTGTACTGCCAAGGGCATAGACATAAATTAGGCTGGATCTATAAAGCCACATAATGCAGTTTGACCTCCATTACATGGGTATATCGCATTATATGGTAGTATAGATTCAGCCTCTTTTCTAGGCTGGGTCAACACTAGAACACCAGCATAACTATCAACATTGATATGCTCATAGGAACATGTAACTTGATCAATAATGAACTTTAAAACAGATGCAATGTAAAGAGTATTGTCTGATGTAATCTGATGTAAGGCAGTTAATTAAGATCTAACTATACCTGTTGTTATATCAACTCTAGGAAGGAGAATAATTATCTATATAAATAAAAAGCAGTCAGAGTCTCTAGTTTCGATTTGACAAGATCTATCAGCTGATTAGCCAAATGCACTGGTATAGGATGAGGAATACATGGATAAGCAGTAGTACCAGATCATTATAAGTTGAACATGAATCAGCAATGTGATGCTGCAGGAAAGAAAGTGAATGCTATTACCCTACCTATCCCCACACATCCCCACACGCCCCTTCCCCATTCTGAATGAATGTTGTGACTAGACACAAGATGTTAGAGTGAGTGAATATACACCAAGGGCCCCCTTTCCCCCGTGTAGCTGGAATATCTTGCCTTTCCCCCCCCCCCTTGCCCACTTCTTCCCCTTTCCCTCTTTCACCCCCCCCCCCAATTTTTATATGTATATTTAAAAGCTTAATAAAAATACTTTCTAAAAAAAAATAAAAAAGAAAGTGAATGCTGTTTTAGCCTTTATTAATAAAAGGATTATTTCTTAAATCCTTAGTGGATATATGGGATTGAGTTACATGATTTAATTTATTATTTATTTATTTGCTGCATTTATATCCCACTCTCCTCACCCAAAGGGGACTCAGGGCAGCTCACAAGATGGTAATGTTCCTCTATGTGTTAACCTGCTAAAGGCAGAAGGACAGTATATGTCTTTTTAGAAGTGCAAAAACTTGCCTTCCATATACTATAATGTAACAAATGTCATATATGAAAGACACTGCAATGAAAACAAATGCCCAGAGATGACTCTCCCTATGGGTAGTGTGTATGTATCTAGGAATATCTATGACTGCCCATAATAAAAAGCCAAAAAGACTAGCCAACTCATGGCTAGCCTGCTTGTTCTTCCATATAAATATCCCGATATTCCAATAGAGTTTGAGTATCCCATACCCAAAATGTTTGGGACTAGAAATGTTTTGGATTTTGGAATATACAGGCCATAAATCTGAAGATGTTGAAGGGATATTCTGAAAAGTTTGCAGCAACTGTGCTTGTGCAATATTCAGGACAGAACTGTATGAGAAGGCAACTCACCCTACCCACTGGCCATGGATACAAAATTTGGTCTATTCATTTATTCACTAGAAATTTAAAAAAATTCTAGAACACATCCATATAAATTCAGACCCCAATTTTTAGGCATTAAGATCATCACCAACATGTAATCAGTGAAATTTCCTTCAGATTTATCAAGGAAATAATCACTTTCAAGAAAGTTTTACAATGATTTAGAAAAATGTAGAGACATGAAGGTGCAAAAAAACAAACCCAAAAAGAACATTTAAGGAAGAAGTTTTTTTTCCCCTAAGCCCCCTACCCTCAAAAGAAAATGTGCATACACACACTCTCACACACACAGTGAGCCCTCAGTATCCACAGGGATTGCTTCCAGAACTCTTCATGGATATAGAAAAAGTGCACTGTCAAGTTCCTCTTTAAAATAGTGTAAGGCATCTGCAGATGTGTATGCATTCGGTCTCCCTACAAGCCTTAAAGAGTAAATGTGTGCTCTCAAGAGGCCTGAAGAAAGATGAATGCATTCACAATCCTTCTGCCAGCCTCGTAGAGAGAATGCATGTGCTCACAAGGTGAATGTGAATGCATTCATGCTCTCTACATGCCTTGCAAAGTGAATACATTCACACAAAAGGCTGGCAGAGACACCACCAATGTATTCATGTTTGCCTCTTCACCCCATCCTTCCCATGCATCCCAAAAGTTGCTGCTGACATCACATATACACAAGTTCTACATATACATACACAGGCTCTCCGCCCTACCCTGACACTCACTTCCTTCTTTGGCCAATGCAGCACCACTAGGAGTATCAAAACCTGTTCTCCCCTAATTTCCTGTAGGATTCTGGGGATGATGTGGTTGATTTCCCGGTTGAGGAGTTTGGTTGACCCTCTATTTTGAGAACATAGATCTTGCTCGTGCAGGCTTAACAGCTCTGAAGTCTCTAGGATGGCTAAGAGAGCAAGCAAAAAATGAAACGGCTAAGAAGATTGCTTAAACTGTTGTTTGGCCCCCTTCTTTTACAAAGAAAGCATTACTTTCTTTTTATTTTTGGTCTCTATGAGGATGTCTTAAAGAGTATCTTCACTAAAAAGCAAATGACCAATGAAGGGAACGAAGGTTAAATTTGTTCTTGATTATGTGTCAGCATTTCAGTGTTTGTACTGGATTCAGTGTTTGTACTGGATTCAGTGTTTGTACTGGATTGTACAGTGTTTGTACACCTTTTGAATAGACTAGATAGGCTTTAGTCTGATCCATTTTGCCATATATTCTCTTCTATTCAAATCACTTTAGTTATTTTTCTATTAACTAGATAGGAGTGCTTGACCAGGAAATTCAGGCTTTTTTTCCTTCCACCAAATGTTACTAAAATACTAGGATATGTACACAATTGACTGCAGCATATTCACTTATCTCAACTGACACATTGTCAAATGAGCAAAAAAAAAATAGCTAGAATATTGCACAGACTTTGTGAGGACCAAAACATTTCCTCAATCAGAAAGTATAACTGTTACTAAAATGTGGCTTAAGTTCAGAAGACACAAGTTCACATTTGAAAGTTCTAAAGAAATGATACTTTCTTTGGGAACTGAAAGGCATTATTAATTCTAGAAGCAATTTTTTTTTCAATCATGACCTCAATGCATCACCAAGACTACAATCCTACAACTGCCTGTGAAGCCCTTAGTGAGACCAATAGGATTTACTTTTGAGCAGATATGCAACAGAATATTAGAAATTACCCTATATTTCTCTATGTACACTTATCGTTTTATATACTTGTGCATTTTTATTGCTTTTGCTCAGGCGAAAGACAAAAAAAACAGTGAGATAACTTAACATCTCATTAGGAATGTGTGTCTAATGCTTAGAAACCTACTATACAGGAATCTTTGTCTAGCTTACCTTGCAGTTTTTTCAACACAGCTACTTCCATTTTCAGAACTTGCTTTGGTTGCAGAGCAGACTCAACCTTCAGAGCAACATTCTCTCGGGTAAGCAAGTCCATTGCATCGTAAATTTCTCCAAATCCTCCACCTCCTATCTTTTTCGACTGTAATAAATAACATGTTTCATTGTGTAATGTGCAAAAACTATACACATTTTGAATTTACTAGCATATACTCTGAAGATTACCTAGTTGTTTAAATAATAAGTTGTACAATTTTGTAAATACTGTTACATTTTAATCTATTATTATTGTTAATACGAGTAGGACATTAGACAAAGCAAATTCAACCAGCATGAACCTTAATCAGACATTGTAGCCAATATCTCAGCAATGCTTATTGAAATCTACAAAGCCAGATGGATGGCTAGCTAAGATGTTTACTAATTAGAAGCTTGTTGTCAATATTTTATAAAGCTCTTTTCCCATTCAGAATACCAATCCCAATCCCCTATTCATTTCATAAGAGTACTGGGCTTGCTAAGTGGAGCTGGAAGGTCATATTAACAAACCCCTTCCATCAGTGCTTCTCACTACACAGGTGATTTTAAGCAAGCAAGCAAACCTAAATTCTAATTCTTTCAGAATGACCTATGTGAACCCATGAACACAAAATAGCTGTATGTCTGGCCATTTATAACAAATCAAAATCTACTTTGGAGAAATGTCATCAGAATAACTCTTGTAAACTAACAATTCTTCCTTTATTTCTCTGAGGTGATCTGTGTGTCGGAGAAACCATTACTAAATAATAGACACATCTTTCCCCCATTCCTTTTCCTACAAACTAAATGCAGTCTGTATACATGTCCTCTCTATTTAGTTACTTGGAATTTTACATTTTTATTTTTGTTTATATGGTTGAGTGCTTTTATATTCACATGTTTGGTATGGAGAGGAGTAAAAAGGATTCAGTAAACTCACCACTTTCCATCTTTCTTTGACCAGTACTCCCACACTAAGGATATCTGGCTGTTCCCCTCCTCCACTCATTGCAATCTCCTGAGGTAGTACAGCTGCTATGCAAAGCCTACGTCAGTAGAGGCCATCCAGCTCCCAGAGGCGGCTTCCATTTAAGCAGAGGCTATAGAAACAAACAGCAGTATATGAGATTTAGCTAATTAAAACATGTGCAAAACAAGTTTCCCTAAATCCACTGTAACTGAAATATTTCCAGTTTCACAATGCTGAACTGAAAGATAATCACGGTCTTCACAGAGCAAATATTCAATATATATATATTGAACATTTATTTGAACATTTATGTGTATATATATGTTTGAGATGTGGAGTCTGTAGTTTTTTGTTTTTTATTTTATTTTATTACTTTTAAGTATTTTTATTGAATACTAGCTGTATCTGCCATGCATTGCTGTGGCCAACCTTAAGCAATAACATTCATTTATAAAACACCATTCAACATGTTTATATTTTACCTGGTTTTAATTAACTTCAAATGGTTCAAAATGCTATAGCAAATTCATTACAAATGGTTTTGTAAAATATACATTTTAATGACAACTTTATATTTATTTTGAAATCAAAGAGCTGGTTGTTGGTTTTTTTTGGTTTTTAGGGGTTTTTTGCTCAAGAGTCCTTTTGTCCAATAATTTTTACATGACCCTCGTTATATTATATATGTATATAAAATAGGTATATTAATCAAACATTTACTGATAATCATAAATTCTTTAGTATACATATAATTGTACCATTTATTTAAGATGAAAGCCAATTTGCATACTAATGAGATGGGTATGTGTGTTTATTTATACACAAAGAATTAAATCTTATCTAAATATTTGATATTGTAGGACACAGAGCAACATTTTTTCATACCAAGCTGGAATGCTTTGTTTGCAGCCTCAAGGGTCAGAATATAGTTGGTTCTCTTGAATTGGTAGACCACAATGGTCCACACCTCCAATTTAAAAGGTCCCAGATTGCAGAGTGGGCCATGTGCTCGATTAATTTTTTCTAAGAAGACATGTATAGGATTATACAAAAAAAGGTTGCAACTCTCTACTCACAATGAAATCTGCACGGAAATCAGTAGTATTTCTGAGCAGATATATATTAGATTCTACTCAGGCATGTAGCCGGGGGGGGGGGGGGCGTGGGGGGCTTCAGCCTCCCTCGAAATTCTCATGGTGGTCCGCGAGAAGGCCTTACTGGTACATTATTTAAACTGCTATGTTTATTCATATCATGATCTGATCAACTGCTCAATATATCCCATATGCATGGGGGTATTGGGGTAACGATACAAAAGGTTTGCTAGGGTAGACCCTCTTTCACTCAGACTCAGCCCCCCCAAACCAAACTCAGCCCCCCCCCCCCCCGAAACAAAATCCTGGCTACGGGCCTGATTCCACTATTAATAAACATGTATTTGAGTATTGTTTTTCATAGTCTAGAAGAAAATGGAAGAACGATTGCTATGGTGAATGGGAAGCAAGCAGACAACTCTTCAATCCTGGTGCATTACTATGGTTATAAGGGTTGAAGTCAGTTTTGGCTCCCTCTGCAACAGAAATTTCTAAGTGGTATACAGGACATGGATGCACATACATATTATAGAAACATAATCTGAATTGTTAACAATATAGTGTAGGAATGTTTTGTCAGTTATATCTCCCCACACCATCATTTTCTTAAATTACAGCTAGTTTTGACCTTGTACCTGGAAAAGCATTAAATTACTACTGCATTAGCTTGGCACAGCACTGCCACAGCAAAATTGTTGCACTGGTTTCTATCACTCAGGATTTATCTCATTTGATCCTTTGCAGTTATGAGCAACTTTTCTATAAGAAGCTACTGTTTTCTCCATAATTAAAAAAAAGCAGGGAGGGTGTCAATTTAACCTCATTAGGGAGAGAGTTCTAGAGCTTGGTGGCAACCCTGAGATGTCTCTCTCCCATATTCCCTACAGGTGTCATCAATGAAGATGGTGAGAAGGGCCTTCACAGAAGAAACACAGGCAGGCTCATAAAGAAGAATATGATCTTTCAGATAACCTGGACCCAAGATGTGTAGAGTTTTATAGGTTATACCAAACACTTTGTATTATGCCTGGTGTTTTATCAGTGTTACCACTGATAGGTTTATTTTACATGAAACTTGCTTATCAATATTACTATGTTTGCTTTAATTTAACTTGCTTATCAATATTACTATGTTTGCTTTAATTTAAAATAGTATCAATATGAACAGAAAACATTGATAATCCAAAACACACCATACCGATATTACAACTAACACAAAATTGGGAATCATGCAACTCTTCAGATATGGTTCAATTGCAATTCCCAGCATTTATCACCATTAACTGATTAGATCAGTTATACAACATTGGGAGGACTACATAATTCCCAACATGATCAAGCCACCAGCACAGCACAACTAATACAGCTGCTTTATCAAAGATTTTGTGATTTTGAATTTTATATTTAATAGTACACCATTCATGGAAGTTCAATTGTTGGGCAGTTAATAGTATATTGTACATTGAGATGTACTGGGTTTGCTTTATTATTTTACAAAAATAAGATTTCCACATTGCTTTGCTTTAGAGTCAATATCTTCTTAATGGTTTTTGCTTGCCCATAAATGAGAAACACAAGAAATTCATTACTGCATTACTGTATTACTGAAGACATAGATAGAAGATAATGCAAAACTGCAAGAGCCACAATAATAATTTTTCATCTCAGATTCTACTGACTTTGCTTGACCTCCACATAGATGAGTGTGAAAGAGCTATAGATACTATTTATAGCCATGCTTTCAGAAATCTGTAGTATCTACTGCATTTATGGATGACTACTCAATTTAAACGTCTGATCTACTATCAGGTCTTTGTGTAGCATTCTTTTAGTATTCTCAACATTCAATAACAGCTGGTGGATAAAGATGTCCTATTATTCTATGAAGAGCAAAGCAAAAAACCTAAAACTAGGATCTAAAGACTATTATCAGTCCTGACTATATGAAGGTAAATCAATGGGATTAAGCATTCAACAATTGGCACAATGGGTTTACTCTATTTGGTACTAACAGGATATCGAGCTAATTAATTTCAAAATCTACTAAAAAGGGGAAATGATTAATTCTATTCTATTAGGAAAGAAAATTTAATTTCCTTCAGAAAAAAACAACATGACAAGTACATTATATAGCAAATAATTCAACTATTCGAGATCTATAGAATCTAGCCTTTGTATCTGATACTAGTGTAATATTTAAAAATAACACCACTCTTGAGGGGTCTTTAGTTCTATAGAATTCATTTTTCTTAGCATAATTTGTTACTACCTTAACTACTGTATAGATTTTCCTTTGTTTCATCACCATATCACATAACATATTGTATTTACTTGAGTATAGGCTGACATGAAAATAAGCCAAGACACCCAATTTTACCACCAAAAAACCAAACAAACAAACAAAAAACAACGGGAAAATGTCTTGACTCGATTATAAGCCAAGAGTGGTAAATGCAACAGCTACTGGTAAATTTCAAAATAAAAATACAAATAAAATTACATTAATTGAGGCATCAGAAGGTTAATTTTTAAAAAATATTTACATAAAACTGCAGCTGGGAAAGACTGGGATGGGGAAAGGAAGACTGCAAAATGAGTAAGACTGGGGTGCAAAATCGGGGACTGGAAAGATGGAAAGATTGGAGTGGGAAGGGGAAAGTGAAGACATTGGAAAGATTGAGGTAGGAAAGAGGGCTGGGAACATGGGAAAGGCTGGGGTGAGAAAGAGGGACTGTGAAAGTGGAAATTGCAGTGGGAAAAAGGGCAATACTGAAATGGGAAAGAAAAGCTGGAATCTGGGAAAGGCTAGGATGGAAAGGAAGCTGGAAAAGTGGGCAAGAGGAGCCGAAGATAGTGAAGACTGGGGTAGGAAGAGGGAAACTAGAAAAAGGGAAGACTGGGGTGGGAAAGGAGTGCTGAAAAAATGGGGAAAAAACAGAGGTGGGAAGGGAGGAAGTGGGAAGAACTGAGGAAAGAAAGGTGTGCATCCTCTCCTCCCTTCTTGGCATAGCGAGAGGAAAGGAAGGCGCACGAGAGAGGACAGGAAGATGTACAGCCTCTCCTCTCTCGGCACAGCAACCCAGCTGGATTAGTGTGCAGGGAGGTGAGGGTCCTGGAAGATGTGGAGCTGAAAGAAGGGCTTCTTTCAGCCCCACGCCTTCCTGCCAGGACCCTCACTCGAGTATAACCCAAGGGGGGCTTTTTCAGCCTAAAAAAAAGGCTGAAAAACTAGGCTTATACTCTGGTATATGCAGTACGTTGGAATAAGCCTCTTTCCAATCTGTGTTTAACAAGCGTATCATTTTAAATCTAAAATTACAGCATTGGGGAGTACCATCAGAGCCAAACTTTTCGATTCTGCCATGCAGGAATACACAATGAAACTATTTGCGAAAGATGGCTATTAAATTTCTGAAAGCTCCCCAAAAAGGAAAGTCAGGCATCAGTCAAGACTATTCTACTGTTAAATAGCTCTTAAAGACATTTCCTCTAGTGTTAAGGTGATTTTCTTTTCTTTTCATATCTTAAGCAAGTTACAGCAGGTCAGTGCAAAATTCATGCATCTGACTAAAGCCCTACCTCTAACTTCCTTGCTAATGACAAGAACCATGCCATATGCAAAATTTCTGATGTTACAGGTAAACAGACTGTGATCCAAGTATGACCTTTTATGCAGTAAAAACTCCCACTAGGAGATGGTGTAGAAAGGATTTGCTAAAAGAAGGGAGGTCTGGGAATACCAAACTTAAAACTATACTATATAACAAACCAGTTAAGATATGTTGTTGAAGGGATTATTGGTCAAAAGGATTTAGAATGGTTAGAAGAAGAGAGTGAAGACATAGACATGAAACTAGAATATATTTTCTTTATAGGGAAAACTAGGAATCTAGACAAGAAATGGTATAACAAAATAGAGAACCCTTTTCTAAAAAACATATTGGGAATATGGTCTAAATATGAAGAAAAATTAATACCCTCGATATCCCCATTACAAATAATTTCCCCATAAATCTCAAAAAGGAGTTGGAAAGTGAATTCAAGCAAAAAGGAATAACGAAATTAAAAGATTGGGAATCAAAGATGAAAAATATAGATGAGATAAAGGTCCAGTTAGGAGGGAACATTGGATGGTTTAAAGTACTACAACTTGAAAGATGGTTAAGGGAAATAAGAAAGAAATATAAAGGAGAGAGAGAATTTACCAAATTTGAAGAAATGATTAGCCAAAGAGGGAGTAAGGAAGGAAAAGAAAGAACAAAAGGTATAACAAGTGATATCTACAAAATGTTGTTGGAAGGGGTCCAGGAGGAGGACCACCTTAAAAGAATGTGGGAGTTAGATTGTAATAAAGTAATACACCCACAAAACTGGAAAGGAATGTGGAATATGCGTATATTAAAAAATATGTCAATAAGAATAAAAGAGAACTATTACAAAGTGTATTGTCGAAGGCTTTCATGGCTGGAATCACTAGGTTCTTGTGGGTTTTTTCGGGCTATAGAGCCATGGTCTAGAGGCATTTCTCCTGATGTTTCGCCTGCATCTATGGCAAGCATCCTCAGAGGTTGAGAAGGTCAACCTCTGAGGTCAACCTATTACAAAGTGGTGTGGAGATGGTACCTCACACCAATCAGATTAAATCAAATTGACAAGAAACATTCTAAGCAGTGCTGGAGGGGCTGTCAAGAAACTGGCACATATATACACATGTGGTGGTCTTGCAAATATGTTCAAAAATTTTGGGAAAATGTATTTCAAGAAATAAGAAGAATCACCCAAATAGAGATAACAGGAACACCAGAGATAGCACTGCTGTCATTTATTGACAATGTTAAAATACCAAAAGAACTAAAAGAATTAATTGCCAATCTGGTAACAGCAGCAAGATTATTAATAGCTAAAAAATGGAAAGAAGGAGGGGAGTGCCAATTGGAAGAGTAGTATAGGGAGATTTGGGACATCGCAATAAACGATAAACTGACAGGAAACATTAAGGTTAAAAGAGGATTATCAAAAAAAGATGATTTTGGGAAGATTTGGGGGAAATTGATAGAATATGTATATATAGAAGGTAAGGGGACCAAACCTGTAATAGAAACAACTGATTTTTGGAAATAAGTATTGTAATTGGCTGGTCGGGGGTGAAGGGTTAGCACTGGGTGATTGGATGTAATGAAGCAGGAGAATGAAATATTATAGGTATCAAGACATACATGTTCTGTACAATTGTTAATGGAAAGTGATAAGTATAAGAATGTTTAAATACCGAATATGTTAAAGCTACAATAAATAAAATTAAAAAAAAGAAAAAAGAAAGGATTTGCTAATTTGTCTTCTACATCATGTCTCATGCTATCTTAGAGACCACCCATGTTGCAGAATTTTAACAGCTTGGCACCACTTTAATAGCCATAACTCCATCCCGTGGAATTCTGCGGTTTATAGTTTTTTGTGGCAAAAGAGCTCTCCAAGAGAAGGATAAGTATCTCACAAAACTACAAATCCCAGTATTTCAAAGCACAACGGAAGTCAGTTGGTGTCAAACTACTATAATCCTGCAGTACTAAAATGACAACATAAACTTCCCAACCCTCCAGATCAGATTTTTGAAGAGTGCAGGATGAATCAGTGAAAAATCAGTCTGCCTTCCGCTAGTGAGACATTCTATTCTATTCACAGGATCCAAAATACAGGATTTAAATTGAGCAGGGATACTCTTAGTGAATAATACTGACCTTTACTTCTTAATATTTTTTTTGCTTAGATCAATCCACCAACATTAGAAAAAAGTTTACAAGACAGATTTCTGAACAATAAATCTAAATAATATATGTGTAAGGTTTCCCAAATGCTGGATATAAAATAATTTTCCCAAATTAAACTCAATTACATGGCACAATTATTTTAATTCTAATTAAAAATCACTAATAGAAAAACACTGAATTTTTTAAATAAACATTTGAGGTTGACTCTGACTAAAAGGTTTTGGATAAAGCTTTCCATCGGAAAAACAAAGAATAAATCCATAAAATGCATAGTTTATATACTGTCACTGTAAGAAGCAAAGCTTTCTGTTTGCAACTGTTAATGATTTTCCTCATAAATTTTAACTTCTGACAAAAATTTTAGTAAGATTTAAATTATTAGGAGATTATAGTCAATTTGAGTGAGCAAATGTTAGCTAATGCAAGGAGGCTTCCCTTCCCTCTCCATTACCCTAAGTACACACACCTCAGGCCTGCTACAGAGGGTCCCTCAGGCCTCGAAGTGCACATATGGGGAGCAGAAGAAAGGAGGACTTGTTATGACACTATCAGCTACAACCACGTATTTGTGGAACAAAAAGGCAACAATAAACCATAGAAAATATTACATTTAGTTTTGAGACATAAATATGAGCAGCCAGAATTAGACAACTGGAATATATCAGTCATTCTGAACAGGCTAGAAGAAACCAAGATTTAATTAATCAGATGAATAGGTCTACTAACCACCAAATATATATTCTTCATATGTTGTTACTTTAGGTTTTGTTTTTTCCCATTTTGATACTAAATTGGAATGCAATTACATTTTCTTACTTTAATAGTTCAGAAGTGTGAGGAGGGTATTCGAGAAGAAGCATCAACATATGGGTGCAAACTCAATTTTAACCTTTGTGCTGTTTTGTGACATTGTTATATTCAATGGATTAGATCTGGATAAGAACTTTTCATGCTCCACACAGCCGGACACCAGAATAAACCACCCAATGGATTTGTCTTGCGATTTGGCTTTGTTTTCATTATTGTTATATGCCTTTAAATCACTTCTCAGTTACGGTGATATAAGGCAGACCCAGCGCTGTGTTTTCATTCAGAGGAAGTCTGTCTCTGAATATCTGAGTCTGAGAGGGTGAGGTGTCCAAGATCACCCAGTGGCTCATTAGGGATTTGAATACTAGTCTCTCAAAGACCCTAGTCCAACATTCAAACTGCTACACCATACTAGCTCTCTGGGCTTAGTACTACAAGCATTTAACATTAAACATTAAACAAAGGACATTTAATCAACTACAAAGCTTGCAAACTTTGTGTTTTGTATGTTTGTTTGTTTGTTTTGTTAAAAATGTAATACATGATAAATAAATAAAATAAATAACATTAAACGGCCTCCGTTTTTGGCCCTGCGGCCTTCCGTTGGCGGCTTGCCGGGTCATTTTGCCGCTACTGCTGTTTCCTGTGGCTGCTGGGAGGAGGCCTATCCGGAGCCGGCTGCCGACTGCGGAGCGACCCCTGCGGCCTTTGCTGACTGCTTTGCGGCCTTTGCGGCCTTGCTTTTCGACCTTGGCGGCCTTCCTGGCGGCTCGCCAGGCTGTTGCGCCGCTACTGTTGGTTCTCCGCGGCTGCGGGGAGGAGGACTGTCCGGAGCCGAGAGGGAACGTTGCTGCTCCAGTTGACTGGCCCCTTGGGTTTCTGGGCCTCCGTTGTCCTGGCTGCCTTCGCTCTGGCTTTCGGTCAGCTCACAATTTGTTCCCTCCCTATTCCTTGATCAGCCTTCCAACGCACCATCTTGAGGGCTGGCTGTTGGCCAGCTTTCCAACGCGCTGGCCTCATCGCCCTCCAACGCGCTACCGCCATCTTGAGGCTTGGTCTGCTTGTCCAGGACTTGGTCAGCCCTCTTAACATCTAAGTATATGACCTTTAGCAGGCCTGGAAGTGTTTTACCCTGCAGGACAATTAGAAAACAGAACCAACACTAGCCGCTGGCTACGACTATCTTTCCACCACCTTATTGAAAACTGCCGCCATCGCATGTGATCTCTAACATCTCACTTGCCAACCATCAATTTCCGGAGTATTGTGTTGACCATCTTCTGGCCCCAGCATTTTGGCATTTGGGCATCTCGTTGCTTCCAATTTCAGATAGAATCTTAGATAGACTGTGTTGACCATCGTTTTTAATTCCGTCTGTTTGACTTTTGATTGTGTGGACCATCCTTGTTTATTGCTAATTGCTAATTAATTCAACTCCATGACCAGTTGGTTACCTTGTGCACTTTACTAATTGTTGATCTTGCACTTTATGCCACTAGCACTTTAAACGACTTTTCGGTGCATTTAGCCAACTACAGCACTTTAATCTTGATTGTATAGCTAGTACCGATGCAGGCCTCCATGACGCATTTTAATTAACACCTTGGGTTATTAAGCCATCGCATTTATATTGTTGTTCTATTATATTGTGTTAAAACACCATCAGTAATTTAACAGCGTAATCCCTGCTCTAACTGTGTGTAACTTCTACCACCCATGTTTCCATCTGCTCCTTGGCAGCTGTTGACTTGGTTGCTAATTTTATATGTGGGTAAGGATAAATGGAATAATGCGAGGGATCTTGAATATAGCTTAACGGGACTGAAGTACACCTGGAAGGATAAGCTATGGCAAAATGCAATTATAACATCGTATGTAAACCATAACGATCCCTGGTTTATTAGTATAAGCACCAAATGCGTCATGGAGGAGGGAGAGGCTTCCGTTAACCGAGGAGCCCCCATAGAAGTCGTGGTGGGGAAGGGGAGATACGGGAAAAGGAGACCTTTAATTCGGCCTAGGGAACGTGGAACAACTTTAGTAATCCCAAATCGGTCTCCTGATACGGTAAGCAGGTGTAACCAGGATGGCGGTCCCTCGGGATTGAAAGTGGTGCTGTTGAACGCCAGATCTGTCAACGGCAAAACAACTGTCATCCAGGATTTAATCTTGGATGAGCGGGCAGATCTGGCGTGCATCACGGAAACCTGGCTGGACGAAGCTGGAGGTGTAAATCTGACCCAGCTTTGTCCACCCGGGTTCTCTGTGCAGCATCAACCGAGATCCGGAGGGCGGGGAGGCGGGGTTGCAGTAGTCTATAGAGATTCTATTTCTCTGACCAGGACCCCCATCCCGCAGTCAACAAATTTTGAATGCGTCCACCTGAGGGTGGGTGACCGGGACAGATTAGGGATTCTGTTAGTGTACCGTCCACCTCGCTGCACTACAGTCTCCCTACCTGAGCTAGCGGGGGTAGTCTCGGACCTGGCATTGGAGTCCCAGCGGCTGCTTGTGCTGGGGGACTTCAATGTCCATGCTGAGGCTGCCCTAACGGGAGCGGCTCAGGACTTCATGTCTACCATGGCGACCATGGGTCTGTCCCAACAAGTATCTGGCCCCACCCACAGTGCTGGACATACATTGGACTTGGTTTTCTGTCAGGGATGGGAGGAAGGTGGCGGTGTTGAGGAGTTATCCATCTCTCCGTTGCCATGGACCGACCACTTCCTGGTCAGCTTTAGACTTACTGCGCCCCTTAACCTCCGCAGAGGTGGAGGACCTATTAAATTGGTCCGCCCCAGGAGGCTTATGGATCCGGAAGGATTCCTGATGGCTCTTGGGGATTTTCCCGCCACCGCGGTTGGTGATCCTGTTGATGCCCTGGTCGCTCTCTGGAATGGGGAGATGACCAGGGCAATAGACACGATCGCTCCAGAACGTCCCCTCTCAAGTAGCCGATCTAAACCGGCCCCTTGGTTTACTGAGGAGCTGGCGGTGTTGAAGCGAAAGAAGAGGGAACTAGAGAGCGTGTGGCGTTCGGATCCGAGCGAGTCAAACCGAACACGGTTTGTGGCCTTTTTAAGGTCATATGCCGCGGCAATAAGAGCCGCTAAGAAAACTTTCTTCACGGCCACTATTGCGTCTGCAAAGAACCGTCCGGCTGAACTGTTCCGAGTTGTCAGAGGCCTTTTAAAACCCACCATTCAGGATGGGTGCCCTGATGACTCGGCTGCTCGCTGTGAAGCTTTTGCTCGGTTCTTTGCAGACAAAGTCGCTTTGATCCGCTCTGGACTGGACGCCGCATTAACGGCAGTCTCTGAGGATGTAACACGAGCATCTGCTTGTCCGATTTTGATGGATTCATTTCAATTGGTTCAAACCGAGGATGTGGACAAGGTGCTTGGAGGGATGAGAGCCACCACATGCATCCTAGACCCCTGCCCATCCTGGCTTCTAAAGGAGGCCAGAGGGGGATTGGCCGAGTGGGTTAAGGTGGTGGTTAATGCCTCCCTTCGGGAAGGCATTTTTCCAGCCAGCTTAAAGCAAGCTGTGATAAAACCGCTGTTGAAGAAGCCATCACTGGACCCCACTCAATTGGTAAACTATCGGCCTGTTTCCAATCTTCCCTTTTTGGGCAAAGTCATGGAACGTGTGGTGGCCTCACAACTCCAGGCATTCTTGGTAGACACGGATTATCTAGATCCGGCACAGTCTGGCTTTAGGCCGGGACATGGTACCGAGACAGCCTTGGTCGCCTTAGTGGATAATCTCCGTCGGGAGCTCGACAGGGGGAGTGTGTCCCTGTTGGTGCTACTCGACCTCTCAGCGGCCTTCGATACCGTCGACCACGGTATCCTTCTGGGACGCCTCGCGGGAATGGGTCTCGGAGGTACTGTTTTGCAGTGGCTCCGGTCATTCCTCGAGGGTCGGTCTCAGAAGGTGTCACTGGGGGACTCCTGCTCTACCCCACAACCTTTGTCTTGTGGGGTTCCTCAGGGTTCAATACTGTCCCCCATGTTGTTTAACATCTACATGAAGCCGCTGGGTGAGATCATCCGGAGTTTCGGAGTGCGGTGTCATCTGTACGCAGATGATGTCCAACTCTGTCACTCCTTCCCACCTGCTACTAAGGAGGCTGTCGAAGTCCTGAACCGGTGCTTGGCCGCTGTGACGGTCTGGATGGGGGCGAACAAATTGAAATTGAATCCAGACAAGACAGAGGTGCTCCTGGTCAGTCGCAAGGCCGAACAGGGTATAGGGTTACAGCCTGTGTTAGACGGGGTCGCACTCCCCCTGAAGACACAGGTTCGCAGTTTGGGTGTGATCCTGGACTCATCGCTGAGCCTGGAGCCCCAGGTTTCGGCGGTGACCAGGGGAGCATTCGCACAGTTAAGACTCGTGCGCCAACTGCGACCGTACCTTGGGAAGTCTGACTTGGCCACGGTAGTCCACGCTCTGGTTACATCCCGTCTTGATTACTGCAACGCTCTCTACGTGGGGTTGCCTTTGAAGACGGCCCGGAAGCTCCAACTAGTCCAACGGGCGGCAGCCATGGTATTAACAGGGGCTGGACGCAGGGAGCACACAACTCCTCTGCTGTACCAGCTTCACTGGCTACCGATTAGCTACCGAGCCCAATTCAAAGTGCTGGTTTTGACCTTTAAAGCCCTAAACGGTTCTGGCCCTACATACCTATCCGAACGTATCTCGGCCTATCAGCCCACCAGGACCCTTAGATCTTCAGGAGAAGCCCTTCTCTCTATCCCACCTGCTTCACAGGTGCGGCTCGTGGGAACGAGAGATAGGGCCTTTTCTGTGGTGGCCCCCCGGCTTTGGAATGCCCTCCCTACTGAATTAAGATCAGCCACCTCGCTAATGGCATTTAGGAAAAAACTAAAAACCTGGATGTTTGAGCAAGTCTTCAATTGACCTTCGATGTGATGTTTTATCTGACCATGGATTAGCAATCAAGATAACGAATTGGATGATGATTTTAACTATGAGATGTCCCGATCTGTATTGGTGGCCCAATACTGTGTATGTTTTTTGTATGTATTTTTATTTTAATTTTATATGCTTAAATGAATTGTATATTTTAACATGTTGTAAACCGCAATGAGTCGCCGCACAGGCTGAGATATTAGCGGTATACAAGCATACCAAATAAATAAATAAATAAATAAATAAACTTTAAAATATCTCACTGAAAAATACTCAGAAACAGCCACAGCAATCACGAACTGCAGCCAAACATAGATAAACATATTTAAAGAAAATGTTTCCTGATTTGCACACATGAACACCAATTTGCAGATTAGCTAGCTATCTCAAAGTATCAAATATCTTTGCAAAGGTGATTAACATACTGTACCAAGTATAGGGTGTTTCAAAAAGATGGGCCTGATTTGAAATCACTGCATCTCTGAAACTCTTACCACAAGAAAGTGTTGGCCATAGAGTTTCAAATGATTCTCAGTAGATACCTCTCCCAAAGTACAAACAGCTCCTAGCCTCCGTCATTTGCAAGATAGTGACCCTACAACAGAATGCCAAATGTTATATACTCCAATTTTAGGTTATGTTTTAGATTTGTTTCTAGTTCAAAATGGTTTGTAAAACTTGATAACTCATTAAACCACATGTAAATTTTTGTATGATTGTAATATGTTTCTACAGTGAAATATACTGCTTTGAAATTGGGTCCATTATTTGAAACACCCTCTACAGTGGACCCTTGGTATCTGCTCGAGTTTGGATCCAAGCCCTTCTGTGGGTACCAAAATCCGAGGATGCTCAAATCTTTTACTGCTCAGTGACACAGTAAAATATCCATTATATAAAATGGCAAAATCAAGATTTGCTTTTCAGATTTCTCTTTTTTTGAGAAGGGGGGGGGGGGTGTTAAAGTAATGAATAGTTTAATCTGTGGATATGGAGAGGCAAAATATATTGTATCATAGAATCATGGAGTTGAAAGCAAACAACAAAGACCATTCCGTCCATCCCCATACTGCCATGCAAGAACACACAATCAAAGCACTACCAACAGACGGTCATCCAGCCTCTACTTAAAAGCCTCCAGAGAACAAGACTCTACCATGCTCAGAGGCAGTATATTCCACTACCAAACAGTTCTTACCATTAGGAACTCTTTCCTAATGTTTAGGTGGAATCTCTTCTCCTGCCATTTGGATCCACAGCTCCATGCCCTAGCCTCTTCAGCAGCAGAAAACAAGCTTGCCCACTCCCCAATGTGACATACTTTCAAATTTTTAAACACAGCTATCATGCCCTCTCAGCCTTTCCCTACTGGAATTGAGAAGTTATGTACAGTCACACAATTCCTCACATCTGCTATACATTGAAATAGCACAACATAAGCACAGACTAAGTGCTGTATTGGTTGGTAGCTGAGTTTGATTACGTTCTCCAAGCACGCACATGAACTCCTTTCAGAAATGTTCCAAATACATCATAATAACAGAAAGCTTAGGAAACCATGTTCCAGAATATTCAGCTTTGATTAAAAAGGGTTAACTGAATATTCCCTTAATCCCCTAATATTTACCCTGATTTTAAGATTATCTACATATATCTTTCTGAACATCCAGAAGCCCTTCTGTGAGTACCACTTCCATATGAAGCAAAATGTTTTGCAACTGTGATATGCTAATGAACCACAAATATGTTTACCTGGTGCCTATGGTATGGTCATTTAATTGCTAGGTTAATACCTTCTAAACTAAGCACACTTGACAATTAAACCTTCCATGACATGTTCTATACGTAACTCATCCCTTTCGTATCTTTATTTACAGCCTTGTGGCTCATTCTACACTCCTTTCAACATATATTGAAAGGATAAATCTAAATATGTTACTTATTTATTTGGTTTTAATCCTTTCTTCCAGACTCAGATGATAAACAAATACAAATAAAACCATACATGTTAATATCCAAACAGCATCAAACAGTTATAATACTAAAACAAATTTAAAATGGGAGTTTAAAAAGTAATTGAGTATTAGGAAATGTATCTATTCAGTAAACCCCTTTCCTTAGGAACCAATCAACTGCCAATAGGACACTGAATAGGAAATGTCTCTGTCTAAAGAGACAACATGGAGGAGGCTTCACTGGTCTCTCCAGGATGAGAAGTCTTGAGCCTAAAAGTAATCTCAAAAAAGATCCTCTCTTATATCCCCATCAAACATGCCTCTGAGTATGTGACGGCTCTATAGATTTCAAAGCCCAGACAGGCTTGTAAGGGAGAATGTGGCTCTTTTAGATAACCTGCCCTCGGACCCTCCAATTGGGTTTCATAGGTCATACCTGTGATTTGAATTGAACTCAGAACTTTATTTTGTACCATCATCCAGTCTGATTGGCCTCAAAAGCCTAAACAATGCTTTATATCATTTTATGTCATTTTAAGGTACAACCCCATGCCATCCAGGAGTAACTATAATGGAACTGATTTCTACATGCACATTAAAAGTCAAAAGCATAATAAATATGGGGAGGGAAGATGTTAAATATTTAGGTTGGATGCAATCATACCCATCCACCAACACTGTTAGGGGCAGGACAGATACACAACCAGGGGACCCATCCAAACAGTGTGACAAGCTAAAGCCAGTGGAGGATTCATTGTTCCTCACAAGCCACACCCCTATAATCAATAAAGCTATAATCTGGTTTCTGTACTGATGAATGGCCGCATCAGAACAAATTTGCTCCCTTTCTCAAACAAAATTGTTTTAAAATAAACTTATGGTATTCCTCTTGAAATGGCTCATTTTATACATGAGGTTTTTTATTGTTTTCAACAGAAAATACTCATCTCCATACAGGAATCTGAAACACAGTTCTAATCTACTGTTAATACTTGGCGCTACTGTGTACTTACTTACAGTAAGGAATGATGAATTATCCTCTTGCTGTCAAAAAGAACATACCATATTTTAAAATAACTTTAAATAAATAGCCATCCCCTCTAGCAGATTTCTTTTAACCCTCAATGCTGGCAGATATTAAATACGCCTGGCACTGAACCATACCTGTGCTTTTAAAAGTGCTGTAAGTCTATGTGTCTGTATTTATATCTTCATGTAACTGCTAATGGCAACAGCAATGTTTAGCCACAATCTCCATCTGTCTCCATGCTAGAGCATATTCGCATGAATAAAAGAAACACAGGCATATCAACATTAACAGTTTTATGACTCAAACTGGCTGAATATCCCTTGTTTGAAATGTTTCATATATGCCTTCTAAACATAGGCTGAAAGTAATTTCATATAATTTTTAAAATAATTTTGGTGCCGGGAACAATGTTTATGTACATTTAATCAACAGAAAAGAAAAAGTGGTACTATCAAATAAATAAATCTCATGACAAATACTCAAAAACTAGGGAATTCCAGACAATAAACAATCAGGGCCAGCTAATCACTTCCCAACAAAGGATTCCTTCAGGCAGGAGCAGCCAAGTTTTGAAGCTGCAAGGCTATTCAATACTAATCAAAGTGATCAATTGCAGCATTCGCACTTGCCTTAACAAATAAGAGTTCTTTCTCCCACCCTGGGCATTTCACATATATATAAACTCCGCTTGCCTATTCTCCAACAAACCTCACAACCTCTGAGGATGGCTGTAATAGATGCAGGTGAAATGTCAAGCGAGATTGCTTCTGGAACATGGCCATACAGCCCGGAAATCTAACAGCAACCCAATTCTGGAGTACTTTTTATTTAGAAATTCCGGTTAAGGGATGCTCAATTTGATTACTTTGGATTTCAGACTCCCAGTTACAGGATTGCTAGTTCTGGATTGTTTGGGATTTCTGGTTCGGGGCTGGTAAATTCTGGAGTATTTGGTATTGCAAAGTATTCCTGAATTTGTTTTGAAAAAAATCTGCGTTTGTATTGCAAAATCTGGGTTAAGGGATGCTCAACCTGCCATTGCCCTTCCTCTAAGTTCTTGCCAATAGTCTGTCCCTGCAATGACCTTAGGAGAAGGAAGAAGCAAACCCAGCTTTCATGGCCGAAATCACTGGGTTGCTATAAGTTTTCGGAGCTGTACGGCTGTGTTCCAGAAGCATTCTCTCCTGACGTTTCGCCTGCATCTATGGCAGGCATCCTCAGAGGTTGTGAGGTCTCCTGGGAACTAGGAAAATGGGGTTTATATATCTGTGTAATGTCCAGGATGGGAGAAAGAACTCTTGTCTGTTTGAGGTAGGTGCTAGTTAATCTCCTCCCAGCAAAGAATTCCCCCAGGCTGTAAGAAGCCAGGCCTTGAAACTGCTTGACCATTTAATGCTAATCAAGGTGGCCAATTGAAACATTCCCATCTACAGGTTGTTGTAGGTTTTTTTGGACTATATGGCCATGTTCTAGAAAATGGCCATATAGCCCAAAAAAACCTACAACAACCCAGTGATTCCGGCCATGGAAGCCATCGACAACACATTCACACCTACCTCGAACAGACAAGAGTCCTTTCTCCCACCTTGGATATTCCACAAATATATAAACCTCACTTGCTTCGTTTCCAACAGCCTTCACAACCTCTGAGGATGCCTGCCACAGATGCAGGCGAAACGTCAGGATAGAATGCTTCTGGAACATGGCCATATAGCCCGAAAAAACCTACAACAACCCAGTGATTCTGGCCATGAAGGCCTTCGACAATACATTCACACCTACCTCAAACAGATAAGAGTTCTTTCTCTCACTTTGGATATTCTACAGATATATAAACCTCAGTTTCTAACAGCCCTCACAACCTGTGAGTATGCTTGCCACAGATGCAGGCCAAACGTCAGGAGAGAATGCTTCTGGAACATGGCCATATAGCCCAAAATAACCTACAACAACCCAGTGATTCCGGCCATGACGATACTTTCACACCTACCTCGAACAGACAAGAGTTCTTTCTCCCACCTTGGATATTCCACAGATATACAAACCTCACTTGCCTAAGTTTCCAATAGCCCTCACAATCTGTGAGGATGCCTGCCACAGATGCAGGCAAAACGTCAGGAGAGAATGCTTCTGGAACATGGCCATATAGCCCGAAAAAACCTACAACAACCCAGTGATTCTGGCCATGAAAGCCTTCAACAATACATTCACACCTACCTCGAACAGGCAAGAGTTCTTTCTCCCACCTTGGATATTCCACAGATATATAAACCTCACTTGCTTAGTTTCCAACAGCCTTCACAACCTCTGACGATGCCTGCCATAGATGCAGGCGAAACGTCAGGAGAGAATGCTTCTGGAACATGGCCATACAGCCTGGAAAATTCACAGCAACCCACTATCTTTTTCTCAAGACAACACCATCCCATCTTCTGCCTCCTTGGGATGGGTCCGCCAAGAACAAACAAAAACACCCTGTATCTATCAGGAACCTCAACAACAATACAGAAGGAGGAGATGATTTGGGATGGTTTTTGTGGGGGTTTTTAAAATGCCGCATCCCCGCCCCCTTCAGTAAAGCCAGAATAATAGCCGGGTGCGGAGACAAGAGGATGGTGATGATGAGGCGAGGCTGAAGGTGATCCTTCGCTCTCTCTCCCTCCGCCTCTTCCTCCTCTTCCTCCTCCCCCGAAACGCAGCATCCCCCCAAAGCCTTCTCGAGCTAGGCCCACTCCTCCATCTCTTCTCACCTGGAACGCGGCCGTTCCTCTGAGGCGATGAGGGGGAATCAAAGCGAGGGAGAGAGAAAGGAAGGTAGGGAGGAAGGTGGGGCGTCTTAGCCCTGCGGCGCCGGGCTCCTGTGGGCCATGGCTTCGGAGGAAGCCGTCATCGCCGCCGTCTCTATGGCGACTGCGGGGCCTGGCCTGACTCCGAGGCCTGGAAGAGCCAACGGGCGGAGAAAGAAGGCAGGCAGGCGGGCAGGCAGGGAGTCCGTCAGCGGCGCTCCTCCTCCTCCTCCCGCTGCTGCTGCTGCCCCGGCCTCGGCCTCCTCCTCCCCCGGCAGCCTCCCTCCCGCAGCCGCAGCTCCGCCGCCAGCCCCCGCCTTCCCCCCTCGCCCTCCATCCAAGCGCCTTCCCCTCTCGCGCTCCAACAGCCTTCTCCCGCCCGCCCTCCTTTCGTCCTGCGACGGGATTGGCTTGGAGGCGAGGCTCTCACTAACGGATTGGAGGAAGGCCCCTGCCAATCATTCTGGCGCGCGGCCGTAGCTTAGAAACGCCGCCGTTGCTTATGAGGCTGCTGAGGGGAGAAGCGGGGGGGGGGGGGGGGAGAGACACACAGAGAGAAAGGCATTCTGGGAATTGTTGTTTTGCCTCAGAATCTTGTCAGAATGGTTGTATTTATTTTTCTCCAAAAGGGATTCAGACCCAGTTTTCTGCGTCACGGGTCCTGACGTGCTTGGTCTTCTGATTCAAAGCGGTCTTATTCTTTTTGAACATTGAAGTCTCCTTCCAGTTTAAAAGGGTGACACTCCTCCTCACAAAATAATCCTCTTCTCCAGGGATCCAAATGGTGAAGGTGTCATCCACATTTCTGAACCATAGAGTGGGCTTTTTTGTTGCTGTTTCCAGGGCTTGTTTTTCAAAGTGTGCCATGTAGAAATTAGCTATGATCAGACTGAGAGGGCTCCCCATAGCTACTCCATTTGGAACCATGGAGAAGAAGAACTGAAAGGTTCCTGGACCATCTTAACAACATCCACCCAAACATCCAGTTCACCATGGAAAAAGAAAATTAAGGAAGACTGCCTTTTCTAGATGTCCTAGTCATCCGCCAACCAGATCAGCAGAACAGCATCCACCCAAACATCCAATTCACCATGATACCAAAGGAGAGACTCCCCCCTGGGCACACAGAAAACTGGGCAACTTGGAAGGCGCTGAACAGATTGCGCTCTGGCACCACGAGATGCAGAGCTAACCTTCAGAAATGGGGCTACAAAGTGGGATCCTCGACATGCGAGTGTGGAGAAGAGCAAACCACTGACCACCTGCTGCAATGCAACCTGAGCTCTGCTACATGCACAATGGAGGACCTTCTTGCAGCAACACCAGAGGCACTCCAAGTGGCCAGATACTGGTCAAAGGACATTTAACCAACTACCAAACTCACAAATTTTGTATTTTGTCTGTTTGTTTGCTTTGTTCTGTTAGAAATGTAATATAAATGACTGGTTGCCCTAACACGACAAATAAATAACCATGGAGAAAGAAAATGAAGGAAGACTGCCTTTTCTAGATGTCCTAGTCATCCGCAAACCAGATCAACAATGAGGTCACACCGTTTACAGAAAACCCACACACACAGATAGATATCTACATAAAAACGCCAACCATCACCCGAGTCAAAAAAGAAGCACCATTAAAGCCTTGAACTGAACCACCTCAACTGGGCTCTACAGGCCAATGGATACTCCACCTCAGACATCAGAAGAGCTGCAAGACCGAGAACAAGCCACAAGAGTAAATACGAAGATCCTCCTGAGCGCCTGGGCCAATCACTGGGCTTCTGCCTCAGGAGAGAGGGAGGCGGGATGAGAGGGAAACAATGGATTCTTGAGATGATTATGGAGGTAGGAAATGTCCAAGCGGCCAGCGAGTCCTGGGACCTGTGAGCCAGCCATTCCTATTGTCATTGAGTGGCTGCAATAAACGTAATCCGGATTTTTCCATTACTGAGAGACAGGAACAATGAGGTGGCTGTGGTTTCAGTGGATAAAAATTGAATCAGTAACAGATTAGGACAAGGTGTGGCTTTCCGAAGGCTTCCTTTGTCCTATTGAGATATGATCATAAATGCCAAGTGACCACTTCCTCTGGGGGGCCAACTCCGAGGCCAGAGGTCATGATCCTTTGTTATTGTCCATGCAAAAAGTGTCTTTTGATAAGAGTCTTTTTCAACTGGAGATTTCCTTCTTTCCAGGGTCACGCAGGGGCGGCTGCCTTGTATTTTTATACATTTTTCAATAAAGGGGAATTGGGAAAAAGGGTCAGGAAAAGGTCATATACACAGGGAGGAATATAGAAATATAGAAATCACGATATAGAAAACATACCCACTTATCCTTCCCACTAGAGTCCCATAGAAGTTCAAGGGAGCACATAAGTATAAAGGGAGGTGGTTTCTCAGTAATAAATGTGCTACCTTCTGCTATATATGAAACATAGGGCATAAAACCTTGGTTAAATGTACACACTATCTAACATGGGAAGGGTCCTTGTTGTTGTTAGTGTCTTGGCAAATTGACCAAGGCTTAAACCTTATTATCTAGTCTGGTGTCCTTGTCCTTAGCAAAACTATAAGTTACTATCTTTGGGGGGGGGGGGTCATGTTCGACTTCACGTGGACACAGCATATTATTTGAGAACACAGAAATGCTGGACCACTCTTAACAACCACCATGTCAGACTACACAGAGAAGCCATTGAAATCCACAAGCATGTGGACAATTTCAACAGAAAGGGGGAAACCATAAAAATGAACAAAATCTGGCTACCAGTATTAAAAAAAGCTCTAAACTTACAACAGCAAAACAACAGAGGGGAAACAATCAGGCACATCTAATCACCTCTCAACAAAAGATTGCCCCAGGCACTGCCAGGCCATCAGATGCTAATCAAGGTGGTCAGTTGAAACATTCACACCTAGCTCCAACAGACAAGAGTCCTTTGCCCCACCCTGGTCATTCCACAGATATATAAACCCACTTTCCTAGTTCCAATAGACCTCACTACCTCTTAGGATGCTTGCCATAGATGCAGGCGAAACATCAGGAGAAAATGCCTCTACAACATGGCCATATAGCCCGAAAAAACCTACAACAACCCATTCAAGTTTCCTTCCTGTTTAAAAGGGTCGCACTCCTCTCTTCCCCCTCACAAAATAATTCCATCTTTTGTAGATGGGGGCAAAGGAAAACATCACGTTCAGGTATGTAACAGCTGAGGGAAACAGGTTTGGAATAAAAAGGGTAACCAGCAAATCGCCTGGGATCACAATGATAGGGAAATCTGTAGTCCTTCAAAAGACACATCAAGTGATAGGAATTATTGGGGTTAAAAATAGAAATGCTACATCTTCCCCTGTATTTTTAGAGGGGAAATTATGTAACTGAATAAATCTCAACAACCGTGCCTTTTCATAGAATTTTATACACAAAAGAAGGCTTTTAAGCAAAATAAAAGTAATTAGTTGTGTTACAAAAAGAAAGCAGGGTTACTGTCAGTTTTTTGGGCTGTATGGCCATGTTCCAGAAAGCATTCTCTCCTGACATTTCACCTGCATCTATGGCAGGCACCCTCAAAGGTTGTGAGGTTTGTTGGAGACTTTGTTGTTGTTGTTCATTCATTCAGTCGCTTCCGACTCTTCATGACCTCATGGACAAGCCCACGCCAGAGCTCCCTGTCGGCCGTCACCACCCCCAGCTCCTTCAAGGTCAAGCCAGTCACTTCAAGGCTACCATCCATCCATCTTGCCCTTGGTCGGCCCCTCTTCCTTTTTTCTTCCATTTCCCCCAGCATAATTGTCTTCTCTAAGCTTTGCTGTCTCCTCATTTTGTGGCTAAAATACTTCAACTTTGTCTCTAATATCCTTCCCTCCAGTGAGCAGTTGGGCTTTATTTCCTGGAGGATGGACTGGTTGGATCTTCTCGTGGTCCAAGGCACTCCCAGAACTTTCCTCCAACACCACAGTTCAAAAGCATCTATCTTCCTTCGCTCAGCCTTCTCTATGTTCCAGCTCTCACTACGGGGAATACCATTGCTTGTTGGAGTGACTACGGGGAATACCATTGCTTGTTGGAGACTAGGCAAGCGGTATTTATGCATCTCTGAAATGTCCAAGGTGGGAGAAAGAACTCTTGTCTGTTAAAGGCAAGTTTGAATGCTGTAATTGATCACCTTGATTAGCAATTAATAGCCTTGCAGCTTCAAAGCTTGGCTGCTTCCTGCCTATCTTCTGAGGATGCCTGCCAATAAATGCACGAGAAATGTCAGTAGAGAATGCTTTCTGGAATGTGGTCATACAGCCTGGAAAACTTACAGCAACCCGGTGATTCGGGCCATGAAAGCCTTGAACAACAAAAAGAGAGCTGTTCAGCAGTGAAACTCTCTGCCTCAGAGTGCAGTGGAGGCTCTTTCTTTGGGATAATTGGAAATGTAGTTTTGCAAAGTTTTTAGTCTTTGCTGCCAAAGAGTGTTGATGCCTTACCAAACTACAAATCCCATGATTCATTACAGTTAGTTATGGCAGTTAAAGTGTCAATTGCATTAGTTTTACAGTGCAGATCCACCTTAAAGGGATCACAAAGACCATCCAGTCCAGCCCCCTGCCATGCAAGACCCACAACCAAAGCAGCCCACAAAGGTGCCCATCCAATCCCTATTTAAAGACTTATGAAGATGGAGAGTCTGTCATCCTCCAAGGCAGGCCCGTAGCCAGGATTTTGATTCGGGGGGTGCTGAGTTTGATTCGGGGGGGGGGCTGAGTTTGATTCAAAGGGGGGGGGCTGAGGATCTAGCCTAGCAAACCTTTTGTATCGTTATCCCAATAGCCCCATGCATATGGGATATATTGAGCATGGTGATCAGATCATGATATGAATAAATATAACAGTTTAAATAATGTACCAGTAAGGCCTTTTCGCGGACCACCCTGAGAATTTTTTGGGGGGGCTGAAGCTCCTCAAGCCCCCCCACCCCACCCCCCGGCTACATGCCTGTTCCAAGGCAATCTCTTCCACTGTCCAATCTGTCTTAAAGTAAGAAAGTTTTCCCTGTTGTTTAGGTGGGATGTCCTTTTTTGAAAACACAATAAGGGGGGGAAACAACCAAAATTTGTTTGTGTTTAATTATGCTTAGTTATGCCGTGACTATAATCTTATTGTGTTTTTAGTCATTTAATGGTTGGTCAATCAAGATATTAATCAGGAGCCCAATGTACCCATGCTGTGAATAGTGGAATTCAGGATCCCTTAAAAATGCTTACATAAAATCAAACATCCTCAGCCGACATCATTATTATTATAAATGCAATTTGAACTGGGATCACATCGCAGATATACCATTTTGTCCAAAGCCTAGAAATGCTGTGTGTGCATGTATCCGGATATTCTAGTGGTGCATAACTACTCCCCAACAACGAGAACAAAATACTATATATGACTATATCTATATACTTTATGAATTCTATGCTGACTGATGCATCTGGTGAGGAAGACTACAGTCCGGTAAAGCTCTTGCTATAATAAAATTATTATTGAAAAATGTCACTAGAGTCATGGCTCTTTGTTGCATTAGATTAAAGCTTTGGAAATTTTGAAACAGTATGCTGTCTCCATCTAATGATCGTTTATTGACACAATTTGTCCTTAGACTGTTTCCTGACCTCTAAAATTACTAGCAAAGCTTTTTGACCTCAAAGAGCAGAATGTACAAAGTATCATTTTACAGGAAGCAGTGAGCAATGACACAGAATTCCAATGAGACTTTCACTTGTTCAGAAATCTATGCAGATATAATGCATTACGATTCTGTCTGGCAAAAAACAACAACACTCAGAGCTTCCATAATGTTGGACAAGTGAGCTTTCAAATGGGGAAGATAATGGTGATGCCTCAGTGCTCATCTGATAATGCACCCTAATATCTCTAATTGAGATCGCCTGCATTGATGTCTAATTTCTCAACACTGTAGCAGATATTGGCCACTAAAGGGGTGATGGATGAAGAACAAAGAGATCTAGATTAAATATATACTACAGCAATTACTGAAACTTAAGTGCTTCATTGTCTTCTTTAGCTTCCATATATAGCAAGGAGTTTGCTCATTTAGCACTGAAAATGCTGAAAAATATTCTGGATCCCATTTACAAACACTGATACATTTTATGAATCCAAACCATATTATTCATCTTTATTCTTTCAACATTATTATAAAACCTCTGGATTTGTAGAAATGTGCCTGGAAGCTTTTATGTCTGCCCACAATGCGATGCCGTCAGGCAGACTGAGACAGCTGTCGTAGGCAGCTGGTGGATGTGTGTGCATATATTTGTGTGTGTATATATATACACATGCACACGCACATATATATGATCAGCTCTGGTAATTACCCTACCAGTATATTTTTACTTGCTGTCTGCTTGCTGCACCACCAACTTTGCCTATCTGCTGTTTCTCATATGGAAATTTTGTTGAATGGACGATAGAAACCTCTTGCTTTCCAAGATAGTCTGGTCCTGAATGGTACATGTTGTTTAACAAATACTGCCATGCAGCAAATCCCTTCATATCCATTTCCTAACTTCTTCAGCAGAATATAGATCATTTAGTGTGGCCAAACATATCGGAACATGGTAGTTTTCATGGCTGTATTTACTAGGCTTGTTCGATCAAAAAAAAAAAAAGGTTCAAAACTCATTTCAGATGTAGGGGGTGCTGGTGGTTCGATTCTAAAGTCAATTCCGATTTTCACAGGAAAAAAAATGTTTAAAACTTTTAGAAACTCCTGAGACTTCCAAATCCTTCCTTAATGGTTTGAAAGTGTGCCAGTTTACAGTTGATCCTACATTATGGCTCCTTCTTCCACACTGAACAATATCTGAAATCCAAGCACAAGCCATATATGTATCAATTTACTATCCTGTCATCTGCAGGCATAGATTGTGTGACACCAGGAGATGAGAACATATTTCACACTTCATTGGTGTCTAGCCCTTTTATCCATTTAACTAAAGTTAAAGTACTAATGCCCACTTACAACACAGGAATATCCATTTTTATGTCCACCTTATTATTAAGGTTATTAAGTGTCATCACAGATATATTTTCAGTGAGAGCTAAATGTCTCTAAGCTTTTAAAACTTAAAAGGATTCTTTACATTATACCTGTGTTTGATCTCATTTTTGTAAGTCACCCTTGGAAGTTCTTCTGTAGGGTGGTATAGTAGAAACATTTTAAATAATGATTAATTTAATTTGAAAAATTGTAAGTTAATGTAACACAAAACCACTCTACACATCTGTACCCATTCATAAATACCATCTAGCTCAGTTCAAAATAACATTAATGTCCATTTGGGAATGCTTTCTTAATTAATGTTTGAAAGACAGAACACCCTGTATGCATTAGCTGAGGACTAATAAATGTCTCAAGTGGCCCAAAAGGGCATGTAAACCAATGAAATAGATCCTGCCATGTATTAATGTCATAGTACTGAATGCATATGTCTCCAGACTGAAAGGACAAGACAAATAAGTGCTCCTGATGAGGGCCGGGGAGGCAGAAAACAACAAAGTGGTACCATTAATTATGGTGAGCTTTAAAGTCTCTTCCATTAAATGACAATATTGCTTTTCAGAGACACTGCTTGGAGGAGTGGAGCATTTTTAAAAAAATCATATATGCAAATACAATGAAAGGAAAGGGATAATATGGCTTCTGAATTTAGATTATGGCATTTATTTACCAGGAGGTATATAACGTTATACTTCTAAAGATTTATAGATTGAGTGAGTCCTCAAAATTTGATATAGATAGATAGATAGATAGATAGATGATAGATAGATAGATAGATATTGTAAGTGTGTCTGCAATAATAAATTATATTTGTAACTCTCCGCATGGCTCAAGGCAGAGTACAACACAGTTAAAATCCCTAGATAAAACATATTACCATAAAATACATATATTAAAATACATACTAGAACATAGCATAAGCTGCTGAAGGCCCATACAGAAGGTTTTTGGCAAAGATATAAGGATCAAGATATGTTCATATGTCATTTTCCAGGGAAAGCAAACAAACAAACAAACCAGTTAAGAGTGTCAGGCCTATAATGTTGCTCCATCAGCCTTCCATCACAAGAAGAAACCAGTGTTTGATTTAATCTTTACCACAATTTATCTGCATGTAGTTTTTCTCTAACATGCTTCAGAAATAGCCAGGGAAGTAAGCACTGTAATGGTTAATTATTGTGTAACTTATTTTTATTTTTCTGCCTTCTTATTCACAAGCTAGAATGTGTCCAGAGCAGGGCAATCAAAATCATGAGAGGTCTAGAAGCCAAACCCTATGAAGAACAGCATAGGGAGCTGGCCCATTAAAAAAAACTTTCTGAAAAGTTTCTGCTGCATCAAATACTGTATCAAACTTGCAGACCAGCAGTATTACACTCAGATTTAAATTACTTACTGATGTCCCGGAATGCCAGCTCCAGTTGATTCCAATAAAGACATGCAAAGTCAGAGATTGCTTTAGTGCTCCAGTTGGCCAAGGAAGGATGCCAGGGGAATTCTCCCAGATCTGGCATGCTCTTCAGTTATAGGTATTGACATTTTATAGACATTTGAAAATAGCAGACATTGCTCTGATTGGTATAAAGTATGATCTTTGATCTTATTGGTTCATAGTATATTAATTGTTGTCATGTTTTAATTGGTGTAAAGCAGTGGTTCCCAACCTTTTTTGAGCAGGGAACACTTGAACAGGGACCACTTTGACCAGGTACCACTTGGCCAGGCTGGAAAGAGGAGATTTCATTAATCAGACAATAAATAGTAACCCCAGGATCATGGGCTTGGGAGAGAATTCACTGTGTTTCCATGGGATCAGTACCCTTTCTGATTGAATCTGCATTCCAATTTCTGCTCTGAGTCCAGGGGCTTTGCTAAGAGGGCATTCTGGTATTTTGAGCCCATTATGGGAAAAGGAGAAGTTGGCAGCACTGCTCAGCAGGAGACATCTTCCTATTTTTGAAGGTGAGTGGCATTACTAAATGTTATTTACCTGAACCCTGGCCTTTTGGGGTCCCATTTTTGGACAGTGCTACATCAAACACATGTCAGTGACATGTTTGTGCAATTTATGCCCATATGTAACAATCCTGATCAGTGATCCTTTTGTTCTGGACTTTTCCTGCAGAAATTATTTCTATTATCGAACACTAAACATTTTCTTCTGGGTTTTTTGTCTCTATTTTCTGAAAATAATGGATTTCTCTTACACAAGAAATAGGTTGTTCTTTTCTATTTAGCAGACAGATTGCAGATTATTCAAGACTGGGAGAAAGATAATGAACTATTGTTATCCCACTGGAAGGACAGATCTTGGTCATTACTATTAATGGAAACATTGACTACGCAAATTTTCAAAGCAAGGAACATTTAGTCAGAGTGATTTTAGTGAAGTATGGTTTCACTTTATTGAGCACACTGATAATAGCAGCACCATTTATTGCCTGCTAACTTTATACATCAATTTGTGGAAATCATTCTAACCTAGATTATCACAGTTTTGTTCATTACACTAATGGCTTAATTTTAATTCTTAAATGAAGCATTGTGCCTTTTTAAATTTCTGATCGGCAATCTGCTATATTAATATTATTTCTTTTGATCTTTTAAAAAAAGTTATAGGGGAACTTACGCATCATCAGTAATAGCCAAAGCGTTTATTCTAAAATTACATGGTACAAAAGGAAAGAAGTATGGAGTAGAAATATGAGGGAAAGTAAGTAGTCATTCCTCAGTTCTGGGCTTCTGGTGGAATGGTCCAACTTCTCAACAAATCTCCCTCTGCTGTCTTCTATCCCTGTGTGGGATACAAGTACGTGACAAAATCCATTGGACAAAGAGTCTACTTGCCTGCCAGCAGGGATCCATCCTCTTGTCACCCCAGACTTCCCCTTTGGGGATCTCTGCTATTCTCTGAACAAAGACTCATGAAGAAACTCTGATGGAAATCTCATCTCCAGTAGACATTTCTACAGCATGAGAAGATGCCTGGGGAACTCAACACTCGTTGTCCTCGCATCCAGGACCTGGCATCTGCATAATCTCATTTTTTGTGTTTTAATAGTTGATTTTATATTGTTGTGTCATTTATTATATTGGTTTTCTATTTTATGTATTTTATTTTCTGGTTTTGTTATGCTTTTGTGTTAGATTGTGTGTATTGTACTGATGGGCGTGGCCTCATGTAAGCCACACTGAGTCCACCTGGGGGAGATGGAGCGGGGTATAAATAAAGTATTATTATTATTATTATTATTATTATTATTATTATTATTATTATTATTCTTTCTGAATTCTCATTGTCTCCAGCATTCCATTGCCACATACCCAGTGTGGATACAACCCCCTGGAGACCTCTCCACCCCAGAAACCACTTCCATTGGCTCATTGGAAGCCCCTGGGCTTCCCTGCCTAGCTGGGAGGGGATCCCTGGCTACGTCACCATCACTTCCACCAATCAGGGCATGCACTGGCCTGACTAATCAAAGGCCTGAGAAATGCCAGCTGGCATTCTGATGCTGGCCAATCAGGGAAATGGAATTTCGAACCATAGTAATGTTAATGCATGGAAAATCTTACATATAAAGATGCCTGCAGTTTTTCAATTCTCTCACACCAGAAGCCACTTGCAGTTTTTCAAGTTGCAGGGACATGAGAGAAGTCTCCCACAGGATGGCAAAACATCCAGGGATCCCCTGGGCAACGTCCTTACAGACGGCCAATTCTCTCACACCAGAAGCCACTTGCAGTTTTTCAAGTCGCTCCTGACACAAAAAATGTGTGTCTTTGAGGTGAGAGATAGGAAGTCCATTTTAACCTTTTAATTTTATTATTTTGAAAATTGTTTCTAATGGGGAGGATGGGGGAAGCTAGTTTTAACTGGTATATATAGTTATATGTATAAGTCATATACAAGAACATTGCTCTCTTTACAAATCATATAACAATACTTACATTGCAGAGATAGATAGATAGATAGATAGATAGATAGATAGATAGATAGATTTGATTTAAAAAATCACTCCACCTTTCGGTTCTTGTATTTTTTAAATTTTAGCACATTTGCACAATTTCAACATTAAAAACAAAAAAAGACAAAGAAAAAATAAAGGAAAACAGTCAGCTTGGGAATAGCAAGAAGGAAGAGGAAAAGCAGAAGAGGAGATTACGGCCCCTGACATCCCCTCATTGCTAGCATGTCATTACAGAAGCAGAAGAGATATATCATATTACGGTATGTAGCAGGAATATAGTGGAATAGGGAGCTATTGACATATTTTATCAATCAATAGCTAGGGGCAGGAGATTTATGGAGGGGACAAAACGATAGCAGGATTCACATCTTGTGATACGGGCCAGGTGGATTGCCAGTTTGCCTGCCTAGTGTGATAAAGTCCTCATTCTTACTGTTTCATATTGGAAACTATACCAGTTTGCTATGCCTTGAAAGATGACTAAGAAATCAATGAAACTACAATCATGATGCCCTCTCTAAGATAAAATACTAAATGCTGGATTTCAAGGAAATAATATGTTTAAAATATTGCCTCCTTCACTTGAGCTGCAACATCATGGTATAGATTGTTAGATGCAGAATTAATGGAGTTTGACACCACTTTAATGGCCATGGCTCAATAGTATGGAATTCTGAGATTTGTAGTTTAGTGAGGCATCAGCTCTCTTTGGTAGAGATGGTTAAAAACCTTTGAAAACTACAATTCTCATTATTTTACAGACGCATCCATAGTTTAGTTTATGTATGGGAAAATAGTAGTGATAGTCTGGAACAATATCTAGAAGGCAATATGTTTCCCGTTCTTGAATTAATATGAGTCACGGACAAACTCCTAGAGATGCAAAAAGGAACCAGAGTAAAAGAAAAGCACAAAAAGTGGTGGGGATGGAAAATGAACCACTGGATATAGTATGGGAGCCAATAGAGACATATCTGAGATGACAGAACCAAAGAACATGAGAAATAGCAAGTCTATCAGGAGAGAGGTTGGGGCCTGCAAATGGATTAGTAAATATAGCACACATTTCAATGTAAATGCCAATACTGCCATCTTCTGTTTGTAGTCTTGCACTGCAAGCAAGAACTGGAGTAAATAATTTTGTTTTTGTTAGCATAGGATATTTGAAGTTGTTTCAGGTTTTGATCACAGGTTAGGAAGACCATTACAAACCCACTCAAAACAAATCTTGCCAAGAAAACCCTATGGACTCCAAGGATTGTCAAATCTTACGACGACTTGAAAGCACACCCGGTGTGGGAGAACACTTGCCTCAAACAGACAAGTGTTCTTTCCCCCACCCTGGACCTTTCACAGATATATAAACCTCACTTGCCTAGTTTCCAACAGACCTCACAACCTCTGAGGATGCCTATAAAGAATCAGAGGGTCATCGAGGCAGGGGGGAACAACCAATCCCACCGCTGCCACCAATATAAAGGAACTTAAAGGGTCAACCCTGGGCAGGGCGGTCAAACTACCAACACACCTTTGCCCCAATAGGATAAAAATCACCAAAAAGGCTGACCCTACGTTGGTCTAAGGGATTGACCTACTGATCTTGATAGTAGTAGCCGCCACCACCTCAGTAATATGGCCTGAGGAACCAAACAGGGTGTGAATGTATACGAGGTAAATTTGGCTTGAGTATGTTATAACTATGATGAGAGAATTAATTCTAAAAGAGGCGAAAGGATTGAGGTCCACTCTAATTAACGATGAAACAATTAAGAGTTTATTTTGTATTAAAAATGAACAACTACTCGATGTGATGAGTGGTACAGTATCTTGAAGTAATCATAAAACTTTGGTTGCTGGAATCAAACACTTCACTCTGACATAATAACTTTTATAACTGAGAATCCCTTTAAACCACTGTTCTACTAATAGACACAGTATTCTCTGGGATACAGACCCAAGAAAAATGGCAATAAGGTATCTGTGAAACCTTTACAAGGCTCACTAAAGCACAGCCCTCCTTTACTAGTTCTCTCTAACTCAGTAAAGCTCTGGCTTCCTGCCTTCCCCTTATTCCAAAACCTTAGAGATCTCCCTCAAAGTTCTCTCACTTCTCTCAGTTCCCTGCTCTCCAAAAATCCAACTCTCTCTCTCTCTGTCTCTCAGACTCCCCTCTCAAAAATCCAACTCTCTCTCTCTGTCTCTCAGACTCTTCTCCCGGTCAGATAAGACAGCTCCCTTTCCCTCCATTAGCTGACTCCACCCCTGATTGTAACACCCAATCAGGAGTCAGCCTGACTCCTCCTCCTTCTTTGCTCAACAACCAGGAGGCCAAACACTGCCAAGCAGGCTTCGGCCTAGCCAGCTAACAGGTAGATTCATTACATACCTCCCCACCTTAAGTTCTTTCTGGAAGATCTTCAATTTCTAATTGAAATCTGTAAGAAAGGGTTTCTCATGAAGAGAGCTCTTTCTTACCTAACTAACCTTCCTAAGCTAACTATCTATTCTAACCCAATCTAACTTAAGGCAAAGGCATTCTACCTATCCTCCTAACCTGCATGTTATCTAAACTATCTAAACATCCTAACTAACATACCTAAACATTTCTATCTAACAGGTTCACATTCCTAGCTAACATTGCATATCCTAAACAGCAATTGCAAACAATACAATTATACTATGCATGTTATACAAGCAATCCTGTAATGCAAAATAAAACAGTCAATACACTATACAAACCTGCAAAGGAAAACCATGTTAGATAAAATACATCATACAATAAATTACCTTATTAAATGCATTCTACCAAGCAATTAACTATACAGCAAAGAAACTTTCTAAAGTTACCCTGGGGTTTTATTTAAGTTAGCTGGTACACTCAATTACTAACCTGGGAACCAACTTTGGCATGGCAAATATAAAGGGGCTTAACCTTGTTCTATTTCAACCAATGCCACAAATTCTCCCTTTGGCTCTTAACTTGGCACTACCAACGGCTAACTGGAACCCCATATTACCATCTTCAGATGTTTTCTTCCAGGATGGAGCTGAGACAGTGTCATCTCCGTATAACACTCTCTGGACTGTGCGCTCTAGCTCCACCTGCTGTTCTTGTTCGACATTGTAATCTTTAAATTCTCCCTCCAAATTTGTCTTAACTGAGTACACTCTACCTCCCCTACACAGAGTCACTTTCTCCTCAGTTTCTGGCAAAATTTTTACCACAAAGTTAGCCTTAGGAAAATAAGGCTTCCTGAGCAATGTCCAATGGTCTGAGGACACTGTCCCACAGTCCAATCTTAGTCCTGCTGGTACTGGACCAAAGGTATCAAACATTGTCCCTCTTTGCTGTCGTGAGGGCCTCTCCTCCGCTGTCCTCCGACTTGGATGGATGACTCGCTGGTCTCCTCGAGGGACGACCTCCCTCCTCTCCAGATGACCACGAGACTGCTCCGCCTCGCTCTCGCTCTCCAGCCGTTGCTTCTTTTCGAACACTGAGGCGATCTCCGACCTCTCCGGGCTGTTGACCATCGCCTTTCTTCTCCTCTCTCCCTCCTGCACCGTCTGCTTCGATGTTGAGGCAGTCTCAGACCTCTCTGGTTCGCTGACCGCTGCCTCTCTCCTCCTCTCTCCCTCCTGCACCGTCTGCTTTGATGTTGAGGCAGTCTCAGACCTCGCTGGGCTGCTGTCCACCAGCTTTCTCCTTCTCCCTCTCTCCTGCACCATCTTCTGTAACGTTGAGGTAGCTTTCGATGTTTTTGGGCCGCTGACCGTTCCCTTTCCGGCTTTGATGGAACACACGATCGGCTTCTCGGAGACTAACTCAACCGTGTTTCTGGTTGCTGGCTTTTCGGCTTCCCTGGCCACCATGACGGGCCCCTTGGTAACTTTCTGTACCACTCCTTTAGCCACGCCATCCAGCCCAGAGTCAGCTCTGTCACTGTTGTCCCCCTCATCTTCCTGGACCACCTTCCCGGCTACCACGGCTAGCCTTGTGGCTCCTTCGATGACAGACAAACAGCTTGGAGTCCCTGGCTGAACTTTCTGGTGCCAGTCTGCTGCCTTTGCCACAACCTCCTTGGCACAGCCGATGTCTCTTTTATGCCTTAAATGTGTCTTCACTGCCGAAACTGGGTCTGAGCCACACTCCAGACCTCCTGCGCTTTTTACGGTCATATCTGCTTCAGTGACAAGACCCTGATCTACTGTCTGTCTTGTCACAGGCCCCTTTTCTTCACCAAGCTGTTCTTTTACTGCCTCATTCAGGGCTTCTCTTGATCTCACTACTTTCACTAGTTTAATCCCCCTGGTGTTATAGATGGCAGGTTTTTTCTCTGTGGGTCTGGCATTTTGGGACTCAGCCATTTCCCACAGGGTCTTTAAATTTTCAGCCTGTCGCTGTTCCTTTATGAACTCAGCTGGCTGACTAGCTGGCAACATTACAGGGAACTCTCCTGGGTTGTTACATTGGGAGCCTGAAGCCATTTCTGAGGTGAATTTGTTTTCCTCAGAAGTTCCCGCTCTTTTCGTTTGGCTCCTGGTTACAGCCTTGATCTTCAGAGTGTGCTCTGATAGATCGTTTCCTATTAACACAGGGACCTCCAGGTCTGCTAGGATTCCTACACTCCATTTACCACAAAAATCTCTGTATTTGACAGGGATTTCTGCCACATCCACTTCAAAGCTGGGACCAGTTATTCCCTTCAGTGTCCATTTCTTCCCTGGCACTATCTGGTCCTTCTCAACTATATGAGGGCGCACTAGAGACACGTCAGCGCCCGTGTCCCTCAGTCCCATTAGCGTTTGGCCATTTACTTTGACCTCTTCTAAGTATTCCTTATTTACCCGACGCTCTATGTTCCAAACCCTCATTATTCTGATGGGCTCTCCCTCAGGAGTAGGCTCTACATCTTGTGGTTCCGTCTTCTTGACCACTTTAACAAATTTTGGTGGGCTTCCAGCTCTCTCCTTAGTTAGCTTTGGGCATGAGGCTTTAACATGTCCTTCTTGGTTGCAGAAGTAACATACAATCCTACGTGGCACAACCTTAGAGATGGCATCCCCTTGCTTGGCTCCCTGACTCTCCTTGTCAGTTCTACCCTTCGGGACCCACTCTTTCTGCTTTTTGAACATGGGGGGGACCAACTCAAAATCTCCCTCCATCCCGTCCAAAATCGTCGCACACTCGGCCACCGTCCGGATCTTTTTGTCTTTAATGAACCAACGCCACTGTACTGGAATCAATTTATAAAACTGCTCCAGACAGATCAGATCCCTTAAAGCCTCAAAGGTGTTCACCTTACTTCCCTCCAGCCATCTTACTAGAGCTTTTTCAATCCTAGCCCCCACTTGGGAAAATGTCTCCCCAGGCTTCCTCTTAATTTCTCTGAAGGTCTTTCGGCTTTGCTCAGGGGTTAGCCCAAACCGAACCTTCACTCTTTCTTTGAAGACAGAGTAGTTAGACCATTCTGCAGTTGTCATGTTGGCATAAACCTCACTCAGTTCGCCACAGATTAATGGTCTCAAGTGTGCCATTCTTTTTTCCTCTGGCACCCCAAAATCTGCACACGCACGTTCAAAACTAGAGAGGAAACTCTCGGCACAATCCCCCTTTGTGTATTTAGGAAAGTGTTTTAGATAGGGAGCTACAGGTTCAGCAGGGATGGCACTTGGGTTGGATGTGGGTTGCCTATCTCTCATTTGTAACTCCATCATCCTCTCCTCATGTTTCATTCTCTCTCTTTCTACCTCAACTTCACGTTGTCTTTCCCTAGCCTCAAACTCCATTCTCTCTCTTTCAGCCTCACGTTGTCTTTCTTTCTCTCTTTCCTCAGCCTCACGTTGTCTCTCATTCTCTCTGGCTTGAAACTCCATCTTTCTCAACTCCATCTCAAGCCTTAACTTTTCGATTTCTAAAGAGGTTGCCACTGTCTCTGGGCTTTCTCCTCTTTCTACAATCTCAGCCTCCATTTCGGCTCCCTGTTCCTCTGATTGTGTGTGAACCTCAGGAGCTTTTTTCTGCTTTGGAGGTGCCATACTGCTGTACAATGGTGTATTTAGGCAGTTTCTGAGGTAAAACTTCCTCAGAAACGCTTTGGCTCAAACTTTTACCTCACAAAATCACACCACCCCACTGGATTTAGGCTTTTAGTCACGAATCCCACCGCTGGTCACCAATATAAAGAATCAGAGGGTCATCGAGGCAGGGGGGAACAACCAATCCCACCGCTGCCACCAATATAAAGGAACTTAAAGGGTCAACCCTGGGCAGGGCGGTCAAACTACCAACACACCTTTGCCCCAATAGGATAAAAATCACCAAAAAGGCTGACCCTACGTTGGTCTAAGGGATTGACCTACTGATCTTGATAGTAGTAGCCGCCACCACCTCAGTAATATGGCCTGAGGAACCAAACAGGGTGTGAATGTATACGAGGTAAATTTGGCTTGAGTATGTTATAACTATGATGAGAGAATTAATTCTAAAAGAGGCGAAAGGATTGAGGTCCACTCTAATTAACGATGAAACAATTAAGAGTTTATTTTGTATTAAAAATGAACAACTACTCGATGTGATGAGTGGTACAGTATCTTGAAGTAATCATAAAACTTTGGTTGCTGGAATCAAACACTTCACTCTGACATAATAACTTTTATAACTGAGAATCCCTTTAAACCACTGTTCTACTAATAGACACAGTATTCTCTGGGATACAGACCCAAGAAAAATGGCAATAAGGTATCTGTGAAACCTTTACAAGGCTCACTAAAGCACAGCCCTCCTTTACTAGTTCTCTCTAACTCAGTAAAGCTCTGGCTTCCTGCCTTCCCCTTATTCCAAAACCTTAGAGATCTCCCTCAAAGTTCTCTCACTTCTCTCAGTTCCCTGCTCTCCAAAAATCCAACTCTCTCTCTCTCTGTCTCTCAGACTCCCCTCTCAAAAATCCAACTCTCTCTCTCTGTCTCTCAGACTCTTCTCCCTGTCAGATAAGACAGCTCCCTTTCCCTCCATTAGCTGACTCCACCCCTGATTGTAACACCCAATCAGGAGTCAGCCTGACTCCTCCTCCTTCTTTGCTCAACAACCAGGAGGCCAAACACTGCCAAGCAGGCTTCGGCCTAGCCAGCTAACAGGTAGATTCATTACATAGCCTGCCATAGATGTGGGCAAAATGTCAGGAGATAATGCTTCTGGAACATGGCCATACAGAGTTGTCTGTGCTCTGGAACCAGGAGATGCAGAGTTAACCTTAACTCTGTGGAGTCCACGACATACAAGAGTGGAGCAGAGCAAACCACAGACCACCTATTACAATGCAGTATGAGCCCTGCCACATGCACAATGGAGGACCTTCTTACAGCGACACCAAAGGCACTCAAAGTGGCCAGCTTCTGGTCAAAGGGAATTTAGTATCATGCCAAGTTTTTAACTTTGTTTGTGGTTTTTCTATACATTATAACTGTACTCTCAATTTGGGTCTGACACAATAAATAAAGAAGTTGAGACATGACCACCAGAACAAGGCTCTAATTCTAATATGAATTAAAATTCTATTATGATAAAATCATATGCTATTTTGGAGAATCTACATAGACCAATCTCGATAAAATAGTGAAGAATAGAGACATCACACTGGCAACTATAGTTAAAGCAATGGTATTCCCCATAGTCACCTACAGATGCAAGAGCTGGACCATAGGGAAGGCTGAGCAAAGAAAGATAGATGCTTTTGAATTGTGGTGTTGGAGGAAAGTTCTGAGAGTGCCTTGGACCGCAAGAAGATCCAACCAGTCCATACTTCCGGAAATAAAGCCTGACTGCTCATTGGAGGGAAGGATATTAGTGGCAAAAATGAAGTACTTGGGCCACATCATGAGAAGACAGGAAAGCTTAGAGAAGACAATGATGCTGGGAGAAATGGAAGGAAAAAGAAAGAGGGGCCGACCAAGGGATGGTATACTTGAAGTGACTGGCTTGACTCTGAAGGAGCTAGGGATGGTGATGACCAACAGGGAGCTCTGGCATGGGCTGGTCCATGAGGTCACAAAGAGTCGGAAGTGACTGAACAAATAAACAACAACAAACATAGTCCAGCCTAGGGAAGATCTGATCCAGGGAAGAGGAAGCATTGCCCTGTGCAGGGATAAAAATCTGTAGCTATAAATTAACGCAAGTGATTCCTCCTTCCCACTTACAGTAGCCTTACATTTTCAATTAATGAAGATGTAAGACCCCATCTTCAAGGAATGCAGATGTAAGGCCACTGGTAAAAAATCCTTTTCCCTTTTAAAAATGGGTGAAAGTTCTGAGAGCAGGTCCATAACAGGGATTTCAAGTTATATTGAGTTAAGTGGCATGTTTTGCAGGATTTAACCTGGAGACATAAGGCTCCTACAAGTAATCTCTTAGCCATGATTAGGGATGTTGTGGAGATTAGCAAAGCTGGTGTCCAGAAGTGGCCATTTTCTCTGGGTAACCGAAATGACAGCAGCCTTTTCCCGGAGAGTGTAGGATTCAGCCTCCCCTTGGCCTGGCTATACCTCTTCTTTTAAGAAGATGCCCCAAACTCCAAAACAGGTTAGTGGCTTTATTATCAATTCACTGGGACTTGAAAGAAAAATATACATTGGGAAAGGGAACAAGAAACTCTCTTCTCTTACTTAACCTCAACCGTGTCACATTTCTAATATTTTTAAACAACCTTTTCATCTCCTGTGGGCAAATTTGTGCAGTATAATTCTAAGATGGGAAATTACACAAACCTTCAGATTTTGCAAAGTGTTGCACTTGGTATAGTTTTTTAAAGTGTACATTTAACACAATCCTATACATGTCTATTCAAAACCAAACCCCACTGAGATCAATAGGTCTTATTTTATGGTACATCACACTGAAATGAGGAAAAGGTAAATGAAGTTGTGCAATAATTGTTCCTTTCCTTTTACTGGGGGAAAAACATTTTTTCACCATTTATACAGAACAGAGAGAGAAAAACAAAATGTGTAATATGGGGCAATAATAATGAAACATAGTTGTGAATGCTCACTAAGATTAAAAATAGGTCTTATCTCCATATTCAATAGGTATATAAAAAGCTCTACAATTGCTTCACATTTTTAATAAACATATGCAGTGATATTTATAAATATCTTATTAGAAGTAAGGCTTGCATAGGATTGCATTTTTCAATTAAAATATTATATATAGAGTTGTTGTAGGTTTTTCAGGCTATATGGCCATGTTCTAGAAGCATTCCCTCCTGACATTTCGCCTGCATCTATGGCAGGCATCCTCAGAGGTTGTGAGGTCCGGAGAGAATGCTTCTAGAACATGGCCATATAGCCCGAAAAACCTACAACAACCCAGTGATTCCGGCCATGAAAGCCTTCGACAATACATTATATACAGATATTACACATAGAGAACGTCACTGTAATTTTGTTAATGCTTTAATGATATTTAAGTAGTTTTACTTTTGATACATGAGCCCCCGGTGGCGCAATGGGTTAAACCCTTGTGCCGGAAGGACTGAAGACCGACAGGTGAGAGGTTCGAATCCGGGGAGAGTGCGGATGAGCTCCCTCTGTCAGCTCCTGCTCCCCAAGCTGGGACATGAGAGAAGCCTCCCACAAGGATGGTAAAACATCAAAACATCCGGGTGCCCTCTGAGCAACGTCCTTGGAGACGGCCAATTCTCTCACATCAGAAGCCACTTGCAGTTTCTCAAGTCGCTCCTGACATGAAAAAAAAGTTGTGATACAATAATGGACTGCATTAACAATGCAATCTATCAGTTTATCTAGAATAAAGGAAAGGTTAACCTTTCAAAACAATTTTTTAAAGAACTATTAATAAAAATGACCTGGTGGTATTTAGTCTTATCCATGTCCTCTCACACAGCACTTATTTCTAATGGGTAAACCACTTAATGTACTGAGGTCCTGAGTTACTTAATTCATCATACTGTAGCAAGTCAGCCTTGACTAGCAAATTTCCAGGGTCAAGGAGTTTTCATAACTGGCTTATTGTACACATTGTTCGAATAGTACCAAGACATTCATTTAAACCAGTTGTTTCTAAGTGATACCTTCATTATTATGAAAATGCTGACATTTCCAAAAGTATCATTCATGTTCTCTATAAGTACGAGAGGAAAATGTGAATATCCAGTTGGAAAATTGCTTGAGATAGCATGTGAATAAAATAATTTGCCTCATATATGGATATTGACATAAGTATTCTAAAGAACCCAGATTCTATCTGATTTTGGAAGCGAAGCAGGATTAGCCCCACTTTAGTGGGAGACTGCCAATGAATACCACGTGTCATAGGCTATATTTTAGAGGCAAGCATGGGCAAAACTCTCTCTTGAGTATTCCTTGCCTAAGAAAACCCTATGAACTTAATGGGGTTGTCCTACATAGTCAAGCTATGATGTGAATGTTGGCAGATCTCATGGCTTGGCTCTGAGGCTCATTTTTGTCTCCCAAAGGGAGACAAGGGTTCAAATTCTCAAGTTTTGTGGGTTCAGCTCCAGGCAAGAGTAAAAGTTGTGGTGCAAATCTTCATCTCAGTTATGAGATCACCAGCATCCTACAATTTGAAAGGCTGAACCAATTTATTGTCAAAAGTTTCATGGCTGGAATCACTGAGTTGCTGTGAGAACAACACTCAAAAACAGGGAATTCCAGACAAGAAACAATCAGGGCCAGCTAATCACCTCCCAACAATGGATTCCCCCAGGCAGAAAGCAGCCAAGCTTTGAAGCTTCAAGGCTATTCAGTGCTAATCAATGTGATTAATTGCAGCATTCACACTTGCCTCAAACAGACAAGAGTTCTTTCTCCCACCCTGGACATGCCACAGATATATAAACCTCACTTGCCTTGGTTCCAACAAACCTCATAACCATAGATGTGGGCGAAATGTCAGGAGAGAAGGCTTCTGAAACATGGGCATACAGCCCAGAAAATTCACAGCAACCAGTTGAACCAATTCATTACCACAACTTGCAAAGACTCTTGAAGGGATCTACATGCTTTCCTTGATCATTAGCTTTCTCCTTCCCTCCAGCCATTAGTGAAGCAGGGATCACTTGCTGGCCAGAAATAAGTAGCCTAGGTCATTGTTGTTGTGTGCCTTGAAGTAATTTCCTACTTATGGTGAGCCTATCACGGGTTTTTCTGAGGCTGAATGTATGACTTACCCTGTTCCTTATCCTTTCTTGCTATGTACATGAGACAAAATAATCCTCTCGTTTCACCTTTATATTAGGTTCTGTCCTAGTCTCCAAACAGGTATTGATTTCTTTGCATATTTATGTATGTGTTTGAATGACAGATTGTGAGGACCTATGTTTGGTACAGTATGCATGCTTAAATACATCACCAGGGGAAGTCCTCAGGTCTCAGGATTTTGGCCTGGAAACTTCAGAGCTTGGGCGATTTTCAACTGGAAAGCCTAAAATGGATATTTTCTTGCCAAAGAGCCATGGGATTGATTGTGTTTGGTTGGGGAACAGAAGGTATAATCTTCACTTTCCAAGTTTTCTGTGTTTTCCCACCACTTCTGTGATTTTTCTTCACATCACTGAAAACAAACTCTCCATGGTTTTTCTGTGTCTCTCCAAATCTGCCTATTTCTTTTCGATTTCCCAGGCTTCCTGGAAATCTTAGCTGGGATGTAGATGCCTCTGGGAAACTGAATGTTCTTGGACCACTGGCATGTGGTAAAAGCAGTGCTCTTTCAAGATTAAAAATGCAATGCAGTAATGAAAGCAAAGAACTTGGAAATAGGGCTATGCTGTCTGGGGAATTTTGCCAGCCCAAAAACCTTACTTGTCTAAGGTCTGTGAAAACCTTACAGGATTAAAAACGGCAAGGCCTTCTTGCTGAAATACATCCTAGATCAGGCATGGGCAAACGTCGGCCCTCCTGGTGTTTTGGACTTCAACTCCCAGAATTCCTAACAGCCTCAGGCTGTTAGGAATTCTAGGAGTTGAAGTCCAAAACACCTGGAGGACCCAAGTTTGCCCATGCCTGTTCTAGATCATGCTGGTGTCTCATTCTGGAAAATAAGATTAGGTTTACAGTAAAATATTATGAATATACAAAATGATTAAGGGTTGTCTACCCACAAAAATATTTCTTTTTCTCCAGAATGAATAATCAATTACACTGTTGCCAAAACACAATATTTTATCTAGACGAAACTATGAAACAATTCCCACCCAGGTGATATTTCCTATTGGCCAAAATAAAAGTGCCATAACAGCTAAACAACAGAGAGGAAAAAACCAGGCACAGATTAACACCTCCCAGCAACAGATTTTCCCAGGCTCAGGCAGGCCTTCAAATGCTAATGAAGGTGATCAGCTAAACATTCACACCTAACTGCAGCAGGGAAGAGCTCCTTGCCCCACCCCAGCCATTCCACAGATATATAAACCCATTTTTCCTACTTCCAACAGACCTCACTACCTCTGAGGATGCTTGCCATAGATGCAGGCGAAACGTCAGGAGAAATGCCTCTAGAACATGGCTCTATAGCCCGAAAAAACCCACAAGAACCTAGTGATTCCTGCCATGAAAGCCTTCGACAATACATTAAAAGTGCAATGTTTGTCCCAATCTTAGGTAGCTTTTCATTTTGTAACATCTCTAACTTCAATGTAAAAAAACCCCCAAAAACTACAATTTCCTTAAACTTAGCCTTCCCCAATCTACCATCACTTGGACAAATAAACATCAACTTAAGTCAAACTACCATGGACAATTGTTTCTCCGTCAATGTTATCCAAACTAAACCTCACATTTCTTTCCCTGCTGCTGTCCGTCTGTTTACCTTGTTCACTATTATGCTTCATACGTTTTGGCCTGAGGCCATGCTTCCTACTGAATGTGTGGTGAAATAAATAAGATAGAATCGTAGAATCATAGAGTTGGAAGAGACCTCGTGGGTCATCCAGTCCAACCCCCTGCCAAGAAGCAGGAAAATTTCATTCAAAGCACCCTCGACAGATGGCCATCTAGCCTCTCTTTAAAAACCTCCAAAGAAGGAGATTCCAGCACACTCCAGAGCAGAGAGTTCCACTGCTGAACAGCTCTCACAGTTAGGAAGTTCATCCTAATATTCAGGAGGAATCTTTTTTCCTGTAGTTTGAAGCCATTGTTCCACGTCCTAGTCTCCAGAGCAGCAGAAAACAAGCTTGCTCCTTCCTCCTTATGGTGTCCCCTCACATATTTATTTATACATGGCCATCATGTCTTCTCTCAGCCTTCTCTTCTGCAGATTAAACATGCCCAGCTCTTGTCCATACTCTGTAAGAATATTTGCTACCACAGAAGTCTCTTAGATAAGGCTCCATTCTTCTCCTTCCCATGCTTGGACCTTTTTCAGGAGCACTATTTTTATTCTATTTCTTATTTTATTTAATTAATTGATATTATATCCTAACATGGGACCCATGGCAGTTTTGATTAATTCCATTGTTAATTTTGCATTAGTTCATTCAGGAAAATACTATCTTGCTGCTACTACCAATGTGACTAGATGGCCCTTGCAAGTCTATGATTTTACATCAAATCAATAAATGATCAAATCTGGACAGGTCAAAACTGCAAATATGGAGGGACTCCTACTTGCTTATTCCCAAAACAGTGTCTAGCTGTTCCCATTAAGTTTGATAAATGGCCTGGTCATGCTTACTACATAGAACCCAAAGAACATCACATCTGCTGGTCCACATAGAGCACACCTTGAAGTCCTGGTGCCCAATCTTGGGAGGGATTAAAAGGGTCAAGGGGTCAAGGTAAATGACAGGCGACCAACTGTTGGAACTGTAGGGCCAGCCTTGAAAGGAGATTCATCATAAGTGGATGTGCAGGTGTAATAGGGATGACCTGAGGTATTTTCCACCCTGAGGAGGAGCAGAAAATACAGCTACCTTTGTTCATCCAAGTCAGCTGAATGATTTTGACCCTTGAGTTCAAAAATCCCACAAATAGGACAGGTACATGCATTACATTCATGCTGTGCTCTATCTTATCTATTGTTTATTTATTTTGTTTCAAAAGCATTGCATATGTAAGTATAAAACAGATAAAAATAGAAGGAGCACAAGTGGCTAAATAAGTTTTTATCAAAACCAGGCAACAGCAACCACATTGTCTGTAGGTTTAATCAATTCTTCCTCTGTATATGAAGCAGGGCATTGTGGACAAGCATACAGGTGCAGAGTTGTCTCTTCTCCACAGCTGCACAAGGTGGAGGATTCTTTTAGGTAGTGCCATTTTGCCAGGTTGGGTTTTAGTCTGCCCACTCCACTCCTGAGTCTGTTCAGGGACTTCCAAGTTGCCCATTCTTGGTTTGCCCCTGGAGGAAGACCCTTGTGGGGTGGGGTGGGGGGCATCCATTTGAGATTTCCTGGTTTAGCTGCCCAGGAGACATTAAGAGGATTGGTGGTTTTCATGAAGCTTTCCCTTGATTTGAATCCACTGAGAGGAGGCTGATAGCAATGCAGGGGATGGCTTTCACAGTGCTCAATCTTATTTCTCTTCCAGTTAGCAGCAACTTTTCATCGCATGTTGCGGGGAGGGGGAAATGCTAGCTAAAATGACCAAAGGTCTGGAACATCTTAAAGAGCTGGGTATGTTTAGCCTGCAGAAGAGAAGATTGAGAGGAGACATGATAGCCATGTATAAATATGTGAAAGGATGTCACAAAGAAGAGGAAGCAGGTTTATTTTCTGCTGTCCTGGAAACTAGGAGTTGGAGCAATGGATTCAAATTACATGAAAGGAGATTGCACCTGAACATTAGGAAGAACTTCCTCATTGTATGAGCTGTTCAACAGTGGAACTTTCTGCCTCAGAGTGGAAGTGCCTTCCTTGGCAGCTTTTAAACAGAGGCTGGATGGCCATCTGTCAGGGGTGCTTTGATTGTGTTTTTCCGGTATGGCAGGGGGTTGGATTAGATGGCCCATGTGGTCTCTTCCAACTCTATTATTCTATTATTATAATTTCATTACTAATTTTTAAAACTTTTTTCGACGGTGCCCTGAGTTCCAATATTGGGGAAACGTTATAATTGAAATAATAGTACTATAGACCCTGTATACCCATGGATTCATACACTGCTTGACAATATGAAACCAACCTTCAGTGGATACTAAAGTCCTGTTCAAGACTACTCTGGCACACGCCTAATTAAACACAAGACTACTTGCGTTCACTAGAAATTACTTCCAATGGAAATGTAAATAAAATCACAGTGTAAGTCTACAGGAAATGCATTAATGATAATACATTTTTAAAAACTATTTTGTATCCAACTGCAATTTTTAGAAAATGTAGAATGTGAACCAGCATCCTTTCTTATTTGTGCCTTTTGTTGCAGAGTTCAAATAGTTGCTAGACCGCAAGTAGCATGATAGCGAAGGGTTTTTCTTCTAATTTAATGTGGGCATTGAATTAATATGGGCTAAACTGAAATAGCAGCACAAAAGGCAATGACCAGAAAGCTTATCTGGAGCTGCTGCGCATTTCTACAGTGATTTATGACATGAGTCACTGAGTATATGAGAGAGAAAAACTCCTGTTCTCCCAGCAGTGAATATGGCCTGAAAGAAAGATATATTTATCCTCAGAAGCTTCCATTGCCCATTTAAAACTCTGCTGCCCATTACTTAACATTTGTAATTCAACATCTCTGTGTGAAGTCAAAGGAAACTGCAGCTTCAGAGCATCTCGAAATATTAATAGATGTTAGTGTGCTTAAAATCTCATTCAGGGCTGGTGTATCTTTACTGAAGAGGAGTAGGAATAAATGCTTCCTAGCTAGGACTAAATTAATGCAAAGCACTAAACTACGCATTGATTCAGCTTACATGCACGCAACGTCTGGTGAAACTGTATAGTATTATTTTTCATTATGATTTGCCTGGTCTGTTTGTGAGTCCCATTGATTTTTTTTAAAAAAGATCTTATTATGGGGCACTTCAGACATAATTCTTCCTCTAGAGATACAGTTAATAGATGAACAGCTTGCATTCAGGGCTTAAATCCATTAAAAAACCCTATGGATAGAGATGAAAGAAACAGTTTTTGTTCATTCTCCTTTTCTCCTTCACCCTCCAATATCGCCCTCTGCACTGCTCCAAATCATTCCTCAATCCCACAGCAGAGTTTTAGAAGGACAGAAGAGAAATAAGGCAGCCCCATTGAACTCTGTTTCCAATTCATTGCTTTCAGTTATTTAGGTCAGCTTTTATCACCTGCAGGCTTCTGGATGCACTGGATTGTAATTCTTAAAATCTCATTTATCTGGAGGGCATCAGTATGAGTTAGATTTTTCAATTGTTCCATGTGTTCTAGTGACAATTATACATTGAACTAAGGTATTATGGCCTCAGTTTTAAAAATTGTATTTTGTATGCGTCACTTGGCCCTATTTAGCGCAATTGTTTTTATGTGACTTCAAATTGCACGTCACAGGGAGTTCTTGGCGAGCTTGATTCAAAGGAGGTTTGACATTGCCTTCTTCTAAAGCTGAGACTCAATGCATTTCTATGGCAGGGCTGAGATTTGAATCCTTGTCTCCCAGGGCCCTTCCACACAGCCACATAACCCAGAATATCAAGGCAGAAAATCCCACAATATCTGCTTTGAACTGGGTTATCTGAGTCCACACTGCCATATATTCCAGTTCAAAGCAGGAAATGTGGGATTTTATTCAGCAGTGTGGAAAGAGGCCCCAGAGTCCTAGTCCTACATCTCATTGGGGTTTAAATGCCCCCTTTTGCCTCTTTTCGACGGGACCTGCCGAGCACCATCAGATGACGCTTCCCCCATTCTTCCCAAAGTGAAGGGAAAGCACCCCAAGATACTTCCTCTGCCACCATGAAGAGGACAGTGTATTTTGGGCAGCTCCAATGGAACTTCCTGCATTTTATTTAATAATAATATAATAATACTTTATTTATAGGCCTGCAGGGGCAAACCAAGAATGGGCAACTTGGAAGTCCCTGAACAGACTCAGAAGTGGAGTGGGCAGATCAAGAGACAACCTGGCAAAACGGCACTACCTAAAAGAATCCCTTACCTTGTGTGACTGTGGAGCAGAACAGACAACTCCGCACCTGTATGCTTGTCACTATGCCCTACCTCATGTACAGAGGAAGAATTGTTGGAGGCTACAGACAATGCTGTTACTCTTGCCCATTTTTGGTCAAAAGATATTTAGCCACCTGAGCTCCTTCTATTTTTATCGGTTTTATACTAATTTATGCAATGCTTTTGATACGAAATTTAAAAAAATTATAGGCTGCCCTATCTCCCCAAGGGGACTGATGGGGGGAAAGGGCAACACGGCAATGTTTCACCCATATGATGGGGACAGGTACAGGGTGTCTTGTCCTGCCCCAACAATGTGATGGGGGAAGGAGGGAGGGCATAGGGGGTGCCACAAGGTGTCCTGCACACCTGCCCTTTTGCTGGGGACTGTTGGTGAAACAGTATGTCCCCAGGGGCCATGTTAAGAGATCCCCATACTCAAGGGACAACCTCTATTTTTTATCATTTATCTCAGGCTAATAGTTGTCACAACAGTATGGTTTAGTTCCCTCCCCAGTACCATCACAGATTAATGTATTTCTATAAAAGCCTCCTTACTCAGAAATAACTATGTCTAGCATTGCAGTCAATTGCCAAATTTCTACATCTGGTATCGTAGCCATTTGCATATAAAAGAATGCATACTGTTCAGGGCTTGGCCTACCATGTCAGACACATTACAGCTGCTGAGATATACTTTCCATTTATGTCTGTCACCAAATACTAAACACTTCCTCTGGTTTCAAAATTAATGGGGGCAAAGACTATTGCAAAATGGATAAACGCGGTGTCTGGCACTTGGAGAAATGTCTTCCGTTTTGTCTGTGTTATGAAAACTGGACTGGTATAAGCACATCCCTATTTTCATCTACTAAATGTCCTTAGGTCTATTGTTCCCAATGTAGATGAAATTCTAGTTTTACAAAGAATGTTTTATCTTTGGGATGGATGGGATGAACAGGGTTCATTGACACTTGGAGCACTCTCACTCTCACTAATCGCTGGTGTTATGTTCCAGGACCACCCGCAAAAAGTGAAAATCCGCAAAGTAAGGACAATATACATGTATATCGCGTTACAAGGGTGAGGCAGAAGCAAAGAGAGATTTAAAGGCACCATGCACTTTTTTTTTTGGCTAGGTATCTCTGCTTTGCTTTGCAATCTCCCTTGATTGGCTGCCTCTCTCCTGATGGAGGCAGGATTAGAATGCCACTCTGGGCAATGGCAACCATTCATAAACTGGGAGGAAAACCCCGCAAAACAGCGAGTCCACGAAAAGCGAACCACAAAGTATTAAGGCAACACTATATACAGAATAGCAGTATTCTTCCATTTACATAACATGACTGCATTCAGTGGAAGCGAAGCCAGATGTTTGTAATTTGGGGATATACTAGAGTTCTTTGGCTGAGTATTCTAAATAGCCCTTCCCAAACTGTAAATCCCAGGATACTGTTGTGGCCATTAAAATAAGCCCCAGCTAATTTTAATTTTAAAGCATCACATAAATGTTGATGTTCTATTGGTAGCTGGCAATATTCTCATTATGGATGTCTTAGACATTTCACCCCCCATTTGAAGTACTGACAAAGGACAGTTATCACAACAGTGTTATTTCAATGGATATCTGAAAACTGGATTAACAGGAAGCCTCATAATTCTGGGGTAGAGCAAATGACTTCCATGCAAAAGGTCCCAGGTTCAAACTGTGGCAATCTTCAGATTGGAATGAACACTGTCTTACCTGAAACGCTACCTGGGGAGTTGTTTCCCAAAGTGTACCCTTTTTGACGTTACTGGATTGCAGCCCCCAGCAGTGCTTACCAGCATAGCCAATAGCAAAGGATACTAGGAGATGCAGTTCAATAACATCTAGCACAGTGGTTCTCAAGTGGTGGGTCCCCAGATGTTTTGGCCTTCAACTCCCAGAAATCCTAACAGCTGGTAAACTGGCTGGGATTTCTGAGAGTTGTGGACCAAAACACTTGGGGACCCACAGGTTGAGAACCACTGATCTAGCAGGTTGCAATTTCTTCAACTTGTTCTCTATGATTGTGGCACTTGAAGAAGATAAAGTTTTTAATTCCTGGCCACATTGCAACACTCGACACTATATGCAATCTATTTTTTTAGATTTTTAGTATTGAGAACTGAAGTACAAAAAGATCTGGGGATGCAAGTACAATATACTGACATTTTGACCAGGTATTTGGAACACTGCTTTAGGAGTTACCTGGAAACAACCTGGGCACCAAGGTATGGTCTGAGAATACAGGATGCAGATGTGAAGCAGTTTTTGATCTTTGCCTGAATGGGAGATTGCCTTTATAGAAACAAGCAGTATTTAAACACACACGCACACAATAATTATACCTGTTCCTTCAGAGGTACCAGAGCTGGTAAACAAACCAAGTTGTGGACTTGGGAACTGTCTGCCCACAAAACCTCTGTGCTGTCAAGACGAAGCCAATTAATCCATGCTAATCCCATCCGCCATTGTATCAGTATACCAAAGTGTGCACAGCTTCTCTCTACGCAATCATTACAGAGAAATTCATTCAACACCCAAGTCTCAGGATCAGTGATTGCATTGGATTTGGAATTTCGAGATTGGATTTGGAATGGATTCTGAATCTCTTCTTTAATCAGAATCACTGGACTATAAGTAATCCGCAAAAGGTCATTTGGACTAACCACAAGTCCAGTGAATTTCCTCAGGACTGGACACAGAATAGTAACTTATTTTAATAAACTAATTTTAATAATAAATTTTAACGCTCTTGTCAGTGCTGTCTCCAGAGTTTGTCTTGGGGTTTGTTTGTTTTTTTGTATCATTACACACAACTGTTTACAGTTCTAAATGTTTTGGGGTGTTTATTGGTCAAATGTGGAGGTTATCTTATGAAGACTGTGAATTTTTGGCATAAATATTTGGAAGCGAGGCACATTAAACTCAGTGTAATTTATTTTCCAGCAAGGCATGGAAACCACTGAATCTGTGTAGAACTGTCCCAATTGTGAGGCTGACGTGACAACTCAGTAGTTCTTTTAGGTGTTTGATAACAGGTTAAGAGGCTATGCAGGACGCATGTGATATAAATACACAGCTGCAAAGGCACTAATCTCTCTTGCTCTCTCTCTCTCTCTCTGTTTCACAGGCTTCTGCCGTACGGCTTGGTCACTTTGGATACACTCTGATAATCTGATTAGGAGATTTCCCTGAACAACATTTCTTAGTGCTGTAGTGACCATGGCTGTCCTTAAAGTAAAATTCACCAAAACAAAGAGAGACAAGTTGGCTCAGATCTTGTGGATCTTGAACTGGGTTTCTGTGGTGTCCGGTGCAATTCTCTTCAGCCTAGGACTCTTTCTCAAAATAGAAATCAGGAAGCGCAGTGAAGTGATGGCCAAAGGAGACGTCAACTCTGTCCCCAATATGCTAATCTCTGTAGGAGTCATTGCCTGCATTATCAACTTCCTTGGAGGGAAAATCTGCTATGACTGCACAGACATCAACAAGTTTAACCGATGGAAGCTGGTCATGCTCCCATACATTGTATGCACATTCTGTTTCACCTTTTGCATCTTGGTGGGTGGCATTATGTGTTACACCATGAGAAATGAGCTGGAGGAATCTCTATACCTGGGACTGAGAGATGCTATCAAGTTCTACAAGGATACCGATATCCCCGGGAGGTGCTTTTTAAAGAAAACTATAGATGCATTACAGATTAGATTCCAGTGCTGTGGAAACAATGGCTTCAGGGACTGGTTCGAAGTTCAGTGGGTCTCGGTTCGCTATCTGGATATGGCTTCAAGGGATGTTCTAGAGTAAGTATTACCTTGAAATATTATTTTAGAACTCTGTTACCCAAAACAATGGTCTTTTCTTAAGCAAATATATCAGAGAAGGTAATCACAAAACATCGTACTTACTCTTGACCAGAAAGTGCCTCCTGAGTGTCAAATGCAACATCCTAAGTCTCCACCTAGAGCCCTTGGTGGCACAAGGGATTAAACCTCTGAACTGCTGAACTTGCTGATCAAAAGGTCGGCGGTTCAAATCTAGGGAGTGAGGTGAGCTCTTGCTGTTAGCCCCAGCTTCAGCCAACCTAGCAGTTTGAAAACATGTAAGTGTGAGTAGATCAATAGGTACTGCTTCTACAGGAAGGTAATGACGCTCTGTGCAGTCATACTGGCCACAAGACCTTGGAGATGTCTACAAACAATGCAGGCTCTTCGGCTTATAAATGGAGAGGAGCACCACCCCCCAGAGTTGGACACGACTGGATTTAATGTCAAGGGGAAACCTTTATTTTTACCTAAGTCTCCACCAAGAAAATTTCCCCAAATTAAAAATAGTCAACAATTTTTTTGCTCAACATCAACACAAAATCTCCAAAACCATGATAGTATGTGTACTCTTGTTTCCTCAGAAAACCATTCTCCATCCCAGAAGCATTATAAAATATCTCCAACTTTGGGTTTTGGCTGAAATGGAAAACCAATTATGAAGGCAATTCCAGTTGAGCCAAGAGAAAAACTATGGCCCATCAAGGGGGGGGGGGGGTGTGTGGGAAGAACATGCACCCCCCACTCAATTGTCCATCTTTATACAGATTCTAATTAGTTCAAGAAACTACATTTTCAAAAGGAGACTAATATTAAGATCCACAGATGGGGAAACCAAAATAGTACCCAGCCTTGAAACAGCTGAAGGACGCTCAAATTAGAAAAGGGCAAATTGGAACAAGTCATGTCACCTGTCTTCAAATATCTGAATGACTGTTGGGTGTTTCATCCCTGGACTGCACAAGTCTCTTGTGTCATCAAGTCTCCAGTCCTCAATAAGTAGCTAGACTAAAGACAGGACTAGAGTGAGGTATTCCTCCCCCCACGTTCCTATGCATGCTTCTCCCAGAAGGGGTTTGTTTTTGCCACTATCTCCTCCCCCTTTGAAGATGTAGCAATGGAATCTCTGTGAGGTCACTTCCTTTTTAAAGGTATTTTTATTGCCCTGGGCTTAGCCATGCGGCCATCCTCCATTGACCCTTCCTTCTGTCTTTAACTTCCATCCAGTGAAGATGCAATTTGCCTCTCTCTCTAGGCAAAATGTAACTGCATGGATATTTTGACTTCTTATCCTTTTACCTTTCTTAGAATATGAGATTTAGTAAGCTAGTTAGCTCCAAGACCTTTTTCTATGTAGAATGTATTTAAATATTTTGAACCTAAAGTTCTAACTCTACAATCCTGGGCCATCCTGATGAATGGAAGCTTATCCTAGCTCACCACATGTAAGTTTTTGCTGGTTATGAAGTTTACTTCTAGTACTCTGCTACATTTATGGTAGAATCACCCCAACTGAGAGGTATTTTGAGCCGAACAGCTCAGATTCCCCAACAATAACTTATGCTGACGATAAAGCAGACACATGCTTTAATTTCTCATGATTTGTAGAAATGACTGAGATTTTTATATATTTTTTCTGCACCTTGCGTCTATTCTGGAAAACTTCATTTCTTTGTAATACTAAATTATGGTACAATCCTACTTTACCAGGCTGATATAAGGATTACCGAAATATTGTCGGTAACGTACATCAGAGGTATTACGTATAGATCATAGGTATATAGCAGGCATGGGCAAATTTGGGCCCTCCAGGTGTTTTGGACCAACTCCCACAATTCCTAACAGCCTCAGGCTTTCCCCCCTCAGTCGCTTAAGCAGACTCTCCAACCTCTGAGGATGCCTGCCATAGATGTGGGCGAAATGTCAGAAGAGACTGCTTCTGGAACATGGCCATACAGCCCAGAAAACTCACAGCAACCTATTATTAATGTTGCCCATTATTAGCAAAGTATCACATTACTAATATTTTACTTTTTATAGGATTTGAGTTTACATTATTTTTAAAAAACACAGCTAGAAATGCTTAAATCACCACAAATTTCTGAAATCTACATTTTATGAGTAAACATTTCTTGACACACTGTAACAGTCGTAATGCTACCAGCTGTAACGTTTGGGAATTATTTTTTTCTTTAACTTTGAAAAGTGCCAAAATTGATGCAAACACTGACTAAAGCATCACAGAGAATGGGTTGCTGTGAGTTTTCTGGGCTATATGGCCATGTTCCAGAAGCATTCTCTCCTGACATTACGCCTACATCTATGGCAGGCATCCTCAGAGGTTATGAGGTCTGCCATAGATGTGGGTGAAACGTCAGGAGAGAATGCTTCTGGAACATGGCCATATAGCCCAGAAAACTCACAGCAACCCAGTGATTCCGATCATGAAAACCTTTGACAACAGATCATCACAGGGAATGTTGTTTGAACCAGGACATTCAAAATTATCAGAGCCTTATTTGAATTCCAATGATCAACTAATTGCATTTCTTTTGTTACAATAACCATTCCTAAATCCAAAATCCTCTATTATTTAAAATCTTAGGTAAAATCATAAGCCTAGGCATTTTAAAAATATCTGTTTATTTAAAGCTATAAATTCTGACCATGTCATTTAAGTTATCACAGAATCATACAATCCTAAAGTTGGAAGAGACCTTGTGGACTATCCAGTCCAGCCCCCTGGCAAGAAGCAGGAAAATTGCATTCAAAGCACCACGGAAAGATAGCCACACAGCCTCTGCTTAAAAGCCTCCAAAGAAGGAGCCTCCACCACACTCCAGAGCAGAAAGTTCCACTGCTGAACTGCTCTCACAATCAGGAAGTTCTTTCTAATGTTCAGGTGGAATCTCCTCTCTTGTAGTTTGAAGCCATTGCTCCGCGTCCTGGTCTCCAGGGCAGCAGAATACAAGCTTGCTCCCTCCTCCCTATGACTTCATCTCACATATTTATACATGACCATCATGTCTCCTCTCAGCCTTATCTTTTGCAGGCAAAACATGGCCAGCTCTTTAAGCTGCTCCTCATAGGGCTTGTTCTCCAGACACTTGATAATTTCACCCTCTTCTGGAAATATTCCAGCTTTTCAACATCTCCCTTCAATTTCGGTGCCCAGAACTGGACACAGTATTCCAGATGTGGTCTAACCAAGGCAGAATAGAGGGGATACATGACTTCCCTGGATCTAGACAGTATACTCCTATTTATGCAGACCAAAATCCCATTGGCTTTTTTAGCCGTACCATCTACTTTGACTATTAATGCTGTTCGAGGCTAGCTTCAAACTGCGGCAGCCAGACAACAAACTTCTGCAAATGCTCCCTGAAGAAAGCCCTTAACGTGCACCAAGGCTCTGTGGTTTGTGTAATCACCACCCAGGCCTCACACTGGTTCCAGAATTGGGTTTTTGTAGTTTTTTCAGGCTATATGGTCATGTTCTATAAGCATTCTCTCCTGACGTTTCACCTGCATCTATAGCAAGCATCCTCAGAGGTTGTAAGATCTGGTTCCAGAATTTCCTATATAATCATTTGCCCAGCGAAACCAGTTTCTTCAATACCGTTTTGAAGCTACATCAAATGGTCAACGTAGATGTGCAAATGTAGAAGTATTTTTTCCCCTTTTAACGTAGGTGCTTTAAAATAATTCAAATGCTTATTTCTCTTCTTCCAACTTTTCTGTTAAGGCAAAAAAGAAATGGTTGCTTTTAGAAAACTTGATCTGAGGAATTTTCCCAACACACAATTACAGCACAGAAGATTGGGTTCATGGCACCTGCTGGCTCTGCTAGGCAAAATAGATTATTTTGTTGTTCTTGTGTGTCTTCAAGTTATGTCCAACTTATGGTACCCTATCAAGATTTGTTCAGGAGGGATTTCCATTGCCTTCCTCTAAGGCTGAGAGAGTGTGACCTGCCCAAGTGCTGTAACTACAACTGTAAAAAAGAACTCTGAGCCATGAATCTCTTTTACGAAAACCTATTTTCTCCCCTTTATTGCAGCCGCCTGAAGAGTAACGTGGATGGGAAGTTCTTGGTGGATGGTGTCCCCTTCAGCTGTTGCAACCCAAACTCCCCCAGGCCCTGCATTCAGTATCAGCTCACAAACAACTCCGCTCACTACAATTATGACTTCCTGACAGAAGAACTTAACATTTGGATCAAAGGATGCAGGGAAGCCCTACTGGATTATTATACTGACATCATGAGATCCATTGGCATCACTGTGCTCATCATCTGGTGTTTTGAGGTAAAGTATGAAGCGCACATTTTCAGCATTCCCTCATTCACAACTCTGTGATTTGTCAGAAGGATACAGAGGATGAATGGTCAAAAGTGATTGCATTGGCCCAACGCTTACGCACTTTATCCTCAACTGATGTTCTTGCCGAATGAACATAGCCTCCCACAAACCAATTTGCAATTATTGAAAGTTAAAAGTGTGAAAGATTATGGAGAATAACATGGTGTAAGGGATATTATTAGAATAGAATCATAGAGTTGGAAGAGACCTCGTGGGCTACCTAGTCCAACCCCCTGCCAAGTAGCAGGAAAATTGCATTCAAAGCACCCCCAACAGATGGCCATCCAGCCTCTGCTTAAAAGCCTCCAAAGAAGGAGCCCCCACCACACTCCGGGGCAGAGAGTTCCACTGCTGAACAGCTCTCACAGTAAGGAAGTTCTTCCTAATGTTCAGGTGGAATCTCCTTTTTTGTAGTTTGAAGCCATTGCTCCGCATCCTAGTCTCCAGGGCAGCTGGAAACAAGCTTGCTCTCTCCTCCCTTTGACTTCCTCTCACATACTTATACAAGGCTATCATGTCTCCTCTCAGCCTTCTCTTCTGAAGGCTAAACATGCCCAGTTCTTTAAGCTGCTCCTCATAGGGCTTGGGCTCCAGACCCTTGATCATTTTAGTCACCCTCCTCTGGGTGTCAATATCTATCTTCAATTGTCGTACCCAGAATTGGACACAGTATTCCAGGTGTGGTCTAACCAAGGCAAAATAGAGGGGTAGCATGAAACTACATGCATGCACATACACAGAGAAACACTAAGAAGTTATTAATGACTTAGATGAAGGGTTAGAAGGCATGATCATCAAGTTTGCAGATGGCACCAAATTGGGAGGGATAGCTAATACCCCAGAAGACAGGAGCAGAATTCAAAACGATCTGAACAGATTAGAGAGATGGGCCAAAACTTGGATGGGCTTCCAACAAATACCAGAGTGGTTGAAGTCTTCCATTACAGTGCAGTATATGTCGCCTTTTTGAAGGTTTGGTTATTCGTTTTTAGAAGGCATCATCCAAATCTTCAGCCTGGTTGGGAAGAACATAGCAGACACCCCCAATGATGTTGTTGTGTGGAGATGCTGATCTCCAAGAATACACCACACAACTGGAGAACGGTGTAATGGAATCCCAAGGGTTAGCCTTTCACTATTACAGATACTGTAGGAAAGGGGGAAAACAATATAAATACTGTCCTTTGCAAAAGGAAAGCCTGATGGCCGGCTATTCCTTTTCATCACCTTCGATAATGTAGGACAAATGATAAGACTGTGATAAATGAAAGCTTCTTATGCCCACAGGTGCCAACAAGTAACTGTGACCTTTTCAGTCTGGGGCATCCAAAAATACCTGCAAATGTATCCTTCATTATCCTTCTCCGTCAGACAAGGGAAATTTCAAAGTAAAGAATAAAGGCATGATTCTTGCAAACTGCATGACCACTGGATAATTTATAAGTTTTTCAGTTGGCATAGGACAACTCCCTCCCCACTTTCAAGAAACGGCTGAAGACATACCTTTGCTGATTAATAGATGCCATCAGTATCTGTGCCCTGCTCACCCCACCAGTTCAATAGATATCTTGAGCAACAATTAATCAGTTTGCCCCAAGGAAATGGGAAATTTTTGTTTCCATTCTATGTTTGATGTTTTATCTTATGTCTGTTATAACAGGCTGTGTTTTTTATTTAATTTTAGTTGTTAAGTTATAATTCATGTTTATATGTTGGGTTGTTTAAATTTTCTTATCATGGATGTATTGTTGTGGTATTTAGGCATTGAATGTTTGCCTTTTATATTTGGAATGTGCCTTGAGTCTCTTCAGGTAGATAGAGCGGAATATAAATAATAATAATAATAATAATAATAATAATAATAATAATATAATTATTAGGACAGACTGCATTGCTAAACTTATTGAAACCTCAACACTTTTTAGTGAGCAAATAAGCTACAATATTGTAATGTATACCCAATGACTTAGGAGTAAGCCACATGGATCTCAAAATAATAATAATACTTTATTTATACCCCACCACCATCTCCCCAAGGGGACTCGGGGCAGCTGGAGTGCATGCAGAGTGCATACAGACAGCAGAATCAAGGGAAATGTGTGCTATTTGGGTAGATTAAAATGGAAGCATTTCAGAATTAACATTTTACATGTTTCCCCAGTAATAATATTCCTTAGAAAACAGTGGTGGAATCTGGTTTTTAAAAAAGATAGAGAACTACACAAAAAAAGAGGACAGAAGAAATTGGAAATGCTAATGTGAAAATCATGGGAGTGGGAGAGCTTGAACCTTTGAGGGTGAAACCACCTAACTGCAATCTCTGCCTAATGCAGTGGTTCCCAGCTTGTGGTCCGTGGACCACCAGTGGTTCGCAAGAACGAAAATATGGTCCATGGCCTCACCGTTACTATACTGTTGCCTTGAAACCACATGGCAACGAAGGCAACTGCTCTCGCAAAACCTTCTTATAGTACCAAGGCAACAGAGATGTTGGGAAGGGAGGGGCTGACTACCCACTAAAGGTTACTATGACCACATCAGCTGTAGATTACTAAATATAGTTTTCTGTGGGCGAGCATATGTTTTGTATCAGAAATTAGAGCTGATGTGGTCTCTCCAATGAAGTTTTCTGAATCTGCACCCCAAATAACCAAACCAAATCTAAAGTTGATCAAAAAATGATTCATAACCCTTTTGGTACTAATGTTAGAGAGTGGTCCCTGGTCAAGTGGTCCCTGGTTAAGAGGTCCCTGTTCAAAGTGGTCCCTGGTCAAAGTGGTCCCTGGTCAAGTGGTCCCTGGTCAAAGTGGTCCCTGGTCAAAGTGGTCCATGGTCAAAGTGGTCCCTGGTCAAAGTGGTCCCCGGTCAAAGTGGTCCATGGTCAAAGTGGTCCCTGGTCAAAGTGGTCCCTGGTCAAAGTGGTCCCTGGTCAAGTGGTCCGTGGTCAAAGTGGTCCCTGGTCAAGTGGTCCCTGTTCAAAAAGAGGCTGGGAACCACTGATCTAATGCATCTGTGTTTGTTTAAAATTTCAGAGACAGAGTAAATGATAAAATATTACCTTAAGAGATAGGTTAGCTAAGTATTAATATCAAATAATTCAAATGCTATAATTAAATGGAATGGGGAAAAACAAGCACAAATTGGTGTCACTGCAGTATTCCTTTTCCTCCTCCTCCATCATGACAGAAAATAATTTTTAATAGTATTACTTTGTTGATCTGTTGTGATACTAACAAAATTGCTTTATGTTCCCTTTTTCCTCCAGCTGTCTGTGTTGACTGGGGTCCGTTACCTTCAAACAGCAATGAGTAACGTCCTCCTCCTGGGTGATCCACAGAGTGATTCGGAAGGCTGGCTGCTTGAGAACAGCTTTGTAGAAACTGCTAAATACAACATCAGCGTAATTAAAAATCTTGGAAAAGCAAATCAGATATCTTCGGTTTCAGGAATCAACGACCCCAACATGAATGTTCAAACTGTAAACTATGGTCAAGAGACTGTTCCCACAAAAAGCATCCCCACAACTTAACTGGATGGAGCACAGGAGACTTTTATATGCAGTTTGATACCACAATCACAGCTGTGCATTTTGCTGTTTTTTTTCCTTTCCATGTGTGAGAATAAAACAAAAATCCCAACAGCGAACAACAACAACAACAACAATAAATAAATGACTGCCTGCAAATGGTATCCAATGATGAAGACTTCTAGAACGAGGCAAAACATCAACCTACTATCCATCTTTTCTGAATGTACTGGGTTATCTAGACTTGCTTCCGTTCTCATATATATGCACATATTCACACCACAAATTGTTTCCATAAATTGATTAAATGGCCAGGAGGATGGCTGGACTATTACAGAAGTAAAGATCAGAACTTCAAATATGATGGCATTATGAAAAAATGTCATTCAATCTGATTGTACGTCAAGCATATTTACCCTCTTTTGATGTGACCATGTTTGCATAGACAGAGCTCTGTAGAAGTGATCACTTCTGCTAGGAATCATGGTGGCGCAATGGGTGAAACCCTTGTGCCGGCTGAACTGCTGACCTGAAGGTCAGCAGTTCGAATTTGAGAGACAGGGCAAGCTCCCATTGGTCAGCCCCAGGTTCCCATGCAGGGACATGAGAGAAGCCTCCCACAGGATGGTAACACATCCGAGCATCCCCTGAGCAATGTCCTTGCAGACAGCCAATTCTCTCACACCAGAAACAACTTGCAGTTTCTCAAGTCACTTCCAACATTATAAATAAAAAAATCACTTCTGCTGTTGGCCTTCTTATCATTTGAACAGGGAGGCCTTGCTCTTGATTTGACAGATTTACCCATATTTACCCTGCTAATTGATGTAAAGCTGGTATGAATGTATTATATTATCAGTTCATGACCAGTTTCTCAGGAAAGGAAAATCTGTTCAGGAGAATACGTTTTTAATGTGAAGAAAATGCTCCTTTTAAAAAGGTACGAAAACATTGGCAACTTGTCTTGCAGTGCTTCAGGAGAATTGTACCAGCTAACAAACTGTAGCGTACAGATGGAAATACTGTAATAGAAAACTGGTTAACTGTTAATTCATATTTGAAAGGGTAGACTTCTGTGGATTGCTACTATTCAGTGTCACAGCGAAGGACATATTATCAGGCCTTTATCTAGAAGAAGACTGTCAGTAAAAGGAAATAATAAGAAAGAAAACGGACACACTCTGCACCTTACAAAATAGAATTTAGCATACGCTGAATTATATATACTGTAGGTGGTTTGTGGGAAATAACTAGAAGGTAGTAATGTCAGTGTGTAATTCAGAACTAGGTACTGAAATAGGAAAAAAAATCAAAGTCTGTATAATATATTAATAACCATTATTTGGACAGAGAGAAAGAGATTACCCAGTGCTTGTTTTTATGTGTTTCTATATACTGACAAAGTCACCTGCAAAATAAATTGGGAGCATGTGAAAGCCCACAATAATATTAATATTTCCTTCTGTTCCTTCAAACTCCCACACTCCACATACATAAGCTATGAAAAGAATTATAGCCATAAAGCAATTCACCTTTGAAGATATTTGGTTGTAGAGTTGAGTAAAACATGCCAGTGTACTATCTTTACTCTTTCAGCTAATTCTGGGAGAAGAAATGTCATTAAGAATAGCTGTTTGGGGAATATTTTTGGGAATATTTTTGAACAATTAGTTACAACTTTGAAACTACTCACAATTAAGCTGACCTTTTAGTTGGTGTGGGCCTCCTGGTGGTGCAGCAAGTTAAACCACTGGGCTGCTGAACTTGCTGACCAAAAGGTTGGCAGTTCGAATCCAGGGACCGGGGTGAGCTCCCACTGGTAGGCCCAGCTTCTGTCAATCTAGCAGTTTGAAAATATGCAAATATGATATCAATAGGTACTGCTTCTACAGGAAGATAACGGCGCTCCATGCAGTCATGCTGGCCGCATTACCTTGGAGGTGTCTATGGACAACACCAGCTCGTTGGCTTAGAAATGGAGTTGAGCACCACCGCCCAGAGTCAGACACAACTAGACTTAATGTCAAGGGGAAACCTTTACCTTTACTTAAATTTGCAGTGACTGAATGTAGGATTTGATCCAGCACATTACATTGTGTTCTGTTGCTAGATAGTTAAACTAATGTTTGCTTGTGTTTAACAAATCCCCTCGGCAAAAAAGAATGATGTACTGATATGACATTTCTTCTGTCACATAAGCATATATTGTCAGTAACATGCGTAGAGGCTAAGGACATCATCTTCCGGTTTTGAAACAAATTACAATAAATGGGTATATTTTCAGGGCTGTATTGGTTATTGTCAACACGGCGATTCTAAACTTACCTGCATACCCGTTAGCATTTTTTTTCTATGAATGTGGTCTGCTTCAACAATGTTACTGCACACTTGTAGAAGTGTTTTGGGTCTTTTTTTAACTGCACAAGACTTTAGGATGCCAAGAACAGCTGCCCTTTCCCCTACCTCTCCATCTTTTGGAGGTAAAGCACAGGAGGGCAAATACATGGAGATTTTAGGAAGCAGCAGCATGTAGGCTGGGAGTTGGCAAAGCATAGCCTTCGGGCTACATCCCCCACCAAATTGTTTGTGATCTGCAAGACTTTGTGACTATTTCTAGCCAAAAGAAAAAAAAGGGGGGGGGGGTTCTCATTGAAACATCCAAACGTAATTCCAAGCTTGGTTGGAAATTCACTGCACATTGTAGCACTTGGTTTAGTCATTCTACCTTGTATACAAAGTGCAGCAAGTTGCACAGGCAACTAATAGGATTTCTATCTGACAGGCGCTTTCCATGTAGTCTCATCTTTTCTCTGGAGCTGGGCCCATGCAAACTGGAGGTGACCCACCAAAACTGGACACCCTGAATAGCACCTGGGAACTGGTTTTAAATAGGTTGCAGGGCAGGACCTAATTTTTTTAGACTGGAGCTGGGCTCCGATTTCTACTTCTTATTTTGGTTCCTTTTTTTGCATTTTTGAGAGACCGTGACCTTCTAGAGCAGTGGTTCTCAACCTGTGGGTCCCCAGATGTTTTGGTCTTCAACTCCCAGAAATCCTAACAGCTGGTAAACCAGCTGTGATTTCTGGGAGTTGTAAGCCAAAACACCTGAGGACGCACAGGTTGAGAAACACTGTTCTAGAGGTTATAAAGACCTCTAGAACAGTGTTCTCCAGTCCTCACCCCTTGTGATATATACCAAATTTGGCCAGTCTTGTGCTTTCCAAATGTGGTAGACTACAGCTTCTTCATTCCCAGCCAGCATGGCTAGGGTTGATGGGGGAGTCAGCACGTTAGACATAATGTAGGTCACTGCTTCTTAAACTGAAGAATCCCGGTCCAAAATGGGGTCTACCTCATCTCAATGTCCTGAAAAATTTGGCAACAGTAAAAGGTTTTGGAACACTACCTAGACATTTACACAAATCTGTTAGTATCAATGTGCCATGTTTATGGTGGATTCGACAGAAAATGCTTCAGCTCGACTCCACAAAAAGGAAAATCAGCCTGTTTAACAAGTCTGGCAAATAGTAAATGTTTGATTTTTACATCTATTCTATATACCTATATACCCAGGGTCACATAAACATCTCAGCCGGAAAGGGGTTATGAGTGGAAAAAGTTTAAGAACCCCTGATCAAGAGCATAATGCACTATACATGTGATTGCCAGATTTTAGGGTTTAGCTCCGAGTCTCTAGTCTTCATGGGTCATCTCCAGATAAGACACAGGGGTTTAAATTCTCAATTTTTGGTGGGTTTTATCGTGTCAGAAGCGACTTGAGAAACTGCAAGTCACTTCTGGTGTGGGAGAATTGGCTGTCTGCAGTGACATTGCCCAGGGGACGCCCAGATGTGTTACAATTCTGTGGGAGGCTTCTCTCATGTCCCCGCATGGGGAGCTGGAGTTGACAGACGGGAGCTCACCCTATCTCATGGATTCGAACCGTCCACCTTCAGCCGGCACAAGGGTTTAACCCATTGTGCCACCGTAGCTCCTGTGTGTGCAAAACTCCAGCAAAGCTAAGATAGCAGCAGCTTTCAACAATATGCAAGGGTTAATTTATTGATTACTGCAACTTGAAAACTGGTTTTCTTTCCAGGAATCTATGTATTTGTGCTTACTTAATTCCCCCCTCACACATTGCTTAGAATCATACAAGTAAGGTTTATCTAACTAAACCTCCATCTGATACATCCTTTTTGCTTAAAGAGCACAGAATTAGAATCAACAAACACTTGATTGTGGTTTTAACTGTCACACAATCCTGTATAAGCCGTCTCTGTGTTAAAATCAGCCACCAGCCCTTTACTCCTCTCACCTGAGATCCCGAAAAATGGTTTCCCAGGATGTAACAAAATGCCTATTGCAAGATCCTGTTCGAAGGAAAACATGCTCAAATTGCTACACAGATCTTGCTTTAATTCTCATTAATATGAGAAGGCACAGATGGCATTAACAAGGCAAGTCTGTAAGCTGCAGCATCTGCTCGGCTACAGAAATAAATACGATTTGCTGGAGACTTCTGATCCTATTTATCAACAACATGTAAGCCAATCAGAATTAGCAACAGCAAAACACTTTTTCTCCCACTTACCACATAAGAAAACTTAATGAATACACCATGATTATTTACAATGAAGGAGAAATAGTTCCCAATTTTGATGGAGGGGAACAAAATATCAAGATTGCATTCTATTATTGAAACTCTTAAGAAAATTCATATGACATCCACATGCCAGTTCATAGTTTTTGTGTAGTCCCAACATTGTGTCAACGTATGAACTGTGACTATTGAAAATACAGTAGCCTTTCTTCTAGTGTGTGTTCTATTGTAGCAACTAGAAGGCCACTGTATTTTTAATAGTGTGTGTTCTATTGTGTCAAAGTGGATTAAACTCTTGTGTCGGCACAACTGAAAACCAACAGGTTGGAGGTTCAAATCCTGGAAGAACGCTGAGCTCCCTTTTGTCAGCTCCAGCTCCCCATGCAGGGACATGAGATAAGCCTCCCACAAGGATGCTAAACATCAACAAATCTGGGCATTCCCTGGGCAGTGTCCTTGCAGATGACCAATTCTTACACCAGAAGCGACTTGCAGTTTCTCAAGTCGCTCCTGACACACACACACACACAAAAATTGTAGTAACTTCAGAATCATAACAAGCAGCTATTCCTTCCTTCTATCCCTACAGCCTGCTAAAGTGGTACAGAGGTGCTCCATAAAAGGTTTGCCTGTTTCTTTTCTGTTAAATCTTTTGGGAAAATAATTTTGTGAAATTATGTTGCAGACCTGTTGTTAAAAATAGTATTTGTCATGGCATTGTACTTGTATTGTCCTCACACTTCAAAGTTACTAGTGTTTCCAGACAAGCCTTAGTGTGTAATCCCTATCAATTCATGACATTTCACAGGCACTCTGCACATTGTTTCATTTTTAACTCTCTGGCATTTTCTTACCAGCTAGATGTTGGCCCTATTTGCATAAAATGCAAAACTAGAGATTTTAGAGAATACTGGTTTATATATTATGTATTATTATTTGTTGAGTGTATTATACTCACTCTTCAGCCACAAAGGCTCTCAGAGCGTCTTACAAATTGTTAATTTGCCCCGAGCTTATAATTTAAACAAGATACTTCAGAGAAGGAAAAGGGAATGGCAGTTAGGAAGGGGATTAAGTCCAGCAGAAGCTGCTGCTTTGGTTTCTCCTTTCAAGGCCAAAGCAATGGCAGTTGAGATGGAACAAGGATCTTCCTGGACTGGTGCCTGGCAGCTGTCATGGACTGGATGTGGGCCAACAAGCTGAGGCTTAATCCAGACAAGACAGAGATCCTCCTGAACAGTCGTGAGGCCAACTAGGGTATAGGATTGCAACTTGTGCTTGGTGGGGTTACACTCCCCCTGAGGACACAAGTCCACAACCTGGGGGTTCTCCTGGACTCAGCGTTGACACTTGAAGCTCAGGCGGTGGCTGGGAGGGCCTTTGCAGTTAAAACTGGTGCACCAGCTCTGACCGGTACCTTGAAAAGCCTTACTTGGCCATGGTAGTCCTCACCTTGGTTGCATCCAAAATGGACTACTGTAACACACTCTACGTGGGCTGCCTTTGAAGACAGCTTGGAAGCTGCAGTTAGTGCAAAGATCAGCAGCTAGATTACTAACTGGGGCTAGCAATAGGGAGCACGCCATGCCCCTATTAAAGCAGCTCCACTTGCTTCCGATAAGTTTCTGGGCCCAATTCAAAGTGCAGGCTATCACCTATAAAGCCCTATATGCTTCCGATCTAACTTATCTTTGAGACCGCATCTCCTATGATCGGCACGGGCTTTGAGATCTGCTGGGGAGGCCTTTCTCTCAGTCCCACCTCCGCCACAAGCATGGTTGGTGGGGACGAGAGGGCCTTCTCGGTGTTGGCCCCCTGGCTCTGGAATGCTCTCCCTAGAGAGATTAGGTTAGCCCCCACTCTCCAAGCCTTTTGGGCTAGTTTAAAAACAGTCAATCTGCACCCACTTGCCTCCTCTTGCATGACCAGGTGAAATTGACAAGGAATGTCAAGCCTGTCCTATTATTCAAAGCTAGGGTATTTACTGCTTCCTCTATGAACTATGGTGATAAATCAGTTTGTTGGCTGCTTAGAAATCCCGGCTTGTAAGAAGAGTAGCAACCAGGAGCCTCTGGTGGCACAGCGGATTAAACCACTGAGCTGCTGAACTTGCTGACTAAAAGGTCAGTGGTTTGAATCCAGGGAGCAGGGTGAGCGCCCGCTGTTAGCTCCAACCTCTGCCAACCTAGCAGTTCGAAAACATGAGAATGTGAGATTAATAGGTACCGCTTCCGCAGGAAGGTAATGCAGTCATGCCGGGCACATGACCTTGGAGGTGCCTACAGTCAATGCCAGATCTTTGGCATAGAAATGGAGATGAGCATCACTCCCCAAAGTCAGACATGACTAGACTTAATGTCAAGGGGAAACCTTAACCTTTACTAAGAATAGTAACAAGGAAGTACCTTGCTTTTAGATGTCACGGTAATCTTTTAATTTCTGGTTTACTGATTACAGTGAAAATTGAAGCAGATATTATATGGCTGCATGAAGAAGCATGCTGGTGATTTTATAAAACACTCCAGGATTCACCAAAATCCCGTTTTATTATTCCATGTAAATATGGGCAGTTAGTAACATGTGAAAAAATTGCAGATTTTATGGTTAAAAAAAGGTTATATTCTAATGGTGACTGTACAATTAGGAAATTAATCTACTGACCAAGACTTAAATATTTTAATAAAAGATTGTATTTTGGAATAGGATCAAAATATATTACAATCTAATAAAGACTGTAGCAAAATCAATAACCTGCTCTAAATGAACATTTAGTTTTATACTGTGAGAATATAGCAGATGCACTGAAAATAGAGGGGAGGCTCAAGAATGAAGAACATCAGTACTGTGTTAAAAGGTGATTAGCTGATTTAGGATACGTACCGGCTAGCATCATACATTTGCAAGAATTTTCTTCATTTGTCCTACTAGTTGTTATTCTCTTGGCCTGGAAATGTGACAATTCCTTTGCAATGAAAGCACACAACGTACGAGAAGGTACTTTATTTCCTTTTTAAATATACATAAAGGTATTTTAAAAGGACGAGAACATCATACAAGGCTCAAATTTACATTTTTGCAATTAAAGGATACCAATTTATGCATGTATGTAAATAAAACTCCATTCATCTTCCTCACAATTCGAATCTGTGGCATTAGCACTGTGTGTTCACGGAATGCAGATTATACTCACAGTGAGTTAAACTGCATATAAATGAAAAAGAAAACTATAATTCGTCTTCATCTTGTGCCTGAATGTTGCCAGAAAAGTCCAAAGCATAGCCATAAGCACATAAATCATTTCCACTCGAGTCTTGAACAGATTCCCCCTCCCCCCCCCCCCCCCCCCCCAATGAATAGAGTTTGTACATGAATCCAAACATTGGGTACAAGCATCCAATCCTGCTAGGCTACTGTGAGCCTAATTCCCTGTCCCGGTGAAGCAATTGGGCTTGGCTGCACACAGAAAGAAACTGGGATCGTCTTCCTGGGATGTCTAATCCAAAGGTGTCACAAGGACATGAATATGGCTAAGACAACCACGCTGAAGGATTCAGCATTGCTTAATCTGTTTAACAAGCAGTATTTCTGGCACACATTTTACTCACCTTTGTTTCTATAACAACTGGTTTATGTAGCCAGATGAAATTTCTGTTTGGAAGTTGTTGGAATAATGGGCTGTTGTAAGTTTTTTCAGGCTGTATGACCATGTTCCAGAAGCATTCTCTCCTAGCGTTTTGCCTGCATCTGCAAAGACCTCTCAGTCTCTGAGGATGCCTGCTATAGATGCAAGCAAAACGTCAGGACAGAATGCTTCTGGAACATGGCCATACAGCCCGAAACGCCAAGAGCAACTCAGTGATTCCAGCCATGAAAGCCTTCAGCAATATGTTGGAATAATGTTTCGTTGCAAATTACTCCAATGGCATTCACCATTTTGGAGGGTATTATTTAGGACAGGCATGGGCCAACTTGGCCCCTCCAGGTGTTTTGACTTCAACTCCCATCATTTCTAACAGCCTCAGGGCCCTTCCTTTCCCCCCTCAGCCGCTTAAACAGCTGAGGGGGAAAAGGAAAGGGCCTGAGACTGTTAGGAATGATGGCAGTTGAAGTCCAAAACACCTAAAAGGCCCAAGTTGGCCCATGCCTGCTGTACGGCAATGCTTTGAAGACAGGCACATCTTCAGTGGATAAGTGGATAAATAAGCAAACATTTTAGATGGATTTCTCTAAATACCAAAACACAAGTAACTCAGACTAATCCTATACACAGTAATAATGCCTGCTCAGTACACTGATGTAGGTGATATTAGTAAATGTGAAATCATGGTTGTTTTTCCTTTGCCAATTGGTTTAAAAATAAACATTTATTTTCTCCCACACAAACTTTATCTTAAAAAAAAAAAGAAATAAACGTGAGGGATTCTGAAAAAATAATAAAGAGGAAGGCTAGAAGACACACATTTAAAAATGCATTGCCAGGATGGTTTAACTTTTAAGACGGAAACACGGGATTATTCCTCTTAGGAGTTTTCCCTCTTTCTTGTTTGCAACCTCCTTCTGACACGATTATGGCTATAATGATCACAGGAGGAAAAATGACGCAAAACACTTCAGTGCTACCTTTTCTAAATAGAGCCAGCCTACAAAACAAAATGTCACAAACAAAATAACATGTTTGTGTAGTCAGCATGAACACAAGACAACATGCAGTCACTGACATTTCCACAGCAGCAAAACATAAGATTGAACAAAAAGCCCTTTGCACAAATATTTAATTCCCAACTTTATTTAGCTGTTGGGACCTCTGCTAGCCTCTAGATGATCCTGGATGCTGGAAAGTGGGTGCATATTTAAATGGCTCTATGGTAGACTGTGGTCTATGCTGGTCTACGGAAAGAAAGATATAAGCGGCTGAAGGTAACATCAGTCAGTCTCCCATGGCAGTGCATAGACAAATTCCCGAGCTTTGCTTATTGGGATATATAAATATAAAGTATGGGAACAATATGTTACAATATTGTGATCATCTGGTTATACGGAAAGCAGAGTGTTTAATTTTTGATGCCTCAAAGCCAAGTGTAAGGCTCTATATTGATTTAAGTAGTGATCTGGCACTCACATGTTCCTTCTCGAAGCATTCTCAGTAAATTCCAAAATCCTCCTTATTTGCACTGCTTTGTCCTCAGATGGTGAGTATGGAGGCCTGGCATTAAAGCTCCACTGAAGTCACAGACTAAGGCTGCTTCACTAGAGGAAGAAACAGATATAGAGTACAGTACGGAGGGATTAAATAAGCCTATTTAAATATTGCTGTTATATCCAGATGCACATGTCCATTCTGAACTGTTGTTGATGTACATGAAGGGAAGTATTCTCTGTTATTTCATTTGAATTATGACTGGATCTAAATGGGATGGATGGCAGCTGGGAACATCTGTATAAGTGATACAAGCAACAAGTTCAAGTGGAAATAGCAGAGTCACCAAGAAGATCGCCAACTCTCCCACTTGTGCCAAAACCATCCATTTCTAGCTCCAATTGCTCAGTTATCACACTTGGGAGGCTGTGTGAATGTGTGTTTCTTTACACATGCTTCAGTAAACTGTTACTTTTTAATACATGGATATGGGATATTTGTTCCTTCTTAAAGGAAGGATCTTATTACTCTTTGTCTGGACTTGTTAGGAGACTTGATGGAAGCAGTTTGATACTCAGAGCAGATGCCAATTAAATCCAAAGAAGATCTGATTTGTTTCTTGGCTTCGAGCAATCTCTTCTATGATGCAGTGCTGTTGCCATAACAGGTGGAGTTTCCGGTACCGCTCATGACATAAATGCAAAGGATTGCCTCGCCTTCAAAGATTAAAAGAGAAGAAGAGAGTGAGAGATATATTTGGGTTCTTATTTATTTTTTTACATTTCTTTTCTAATACAGGATGTATGTGTTTATTTGTTACTTCAAATACAACCACATTAATACAAAGCAATATGTAGCGGAGTACATATATGGTGTAGCGGAGGGGGCAGAAGAGGAGGTGGCCCGGAGCCTGTGATTGATAGTGTGGTGGGGAGGGGGGAGGAGGGGGAGGGGGGATGCTGGCTAGTATCAATAAACCTAACAACAAGCGTAGGAGAAAGTAATCTTATGGCTCATAACTGCGGCATGGAGGGGGGGAGGTGTTCCACTAGCCGAGGGGCCCCCATAGAGGTCGTGGTGGGAAGGAGGAGATGCGGGAGAAGGAGACCTCGAATTCGGCCTAATTCGGACCGCTTTTCCAAATTAACTATTCCCAATAGGTCTCCTAAGGTAATTCGGTGTAACCAGGTGAGCGGGCCCTCTGGCTTGAAGGTGGTATTGTTGAACGCCAGGTCTGTCAACGGAAAAACAACTTGGATTCAGGACTTAATCCTGGAGGAGCGGGCAGATCTGGCGTGCATCACGGAGACCTGGTTGGATGAAGCGGGGGGCGTAAATCTCTCCCAGCTTTGTCCGCCAGGGTTCTCCGTGCAACACCAACCAAGAGCCGGGGGACGGGGAGGCGGAGTCGCAGTGGTCTATAGAGATACCATCCATCTAACCAAGAGCCCCATCCCGCAGACCACAAATTTTGAATGCGTTCACCTGAGGGTGGGTGACCGGGACAGAATAGGGATTCTGCTAGTGTACCGTCCACCTCGCTGCACTACAGTCTCCCTACCTGAGCTAGCGGGGGTGGTCTCGAGCCTGGCGGTGGAGTCCCAACGGCTTCTTGTGCTGGGGGACTTCAACATCCACGCCGAGGCAACCCTCACAGGTGCGGCTCAGGACTTCATGTCCGCCATGGCAACCATGGGGCTGTCCCAACAAATAACTGGCCCCACCCACTGTGCTGGACACACATTGGACTTGGTTTTCTGCCAGGGATGGGAGCAGGGTGGCGGTGTGGAGGAGTTGTCCATCTCTCCGTTGCCGTGGACCGACCACTTCCTGATTAGATTTAGACTCACTGCGCCCCCTAACCTCCGCAAGGGTGGAGGACCGATTAAGATGGTCCGCCCCAGGAGGCTAATGGATCCGAATGGTTTCCTGACGGCTCTTGGGGAGTTTCCCGCCACCGCGGTAGGTGATCATGTCGAGGCCTTGGTCGCTCTCTGGAATGGGGAGATGACCAGGGCTATTGACAAGATCGCTCCGGAACGTCCCCTCTCAAGTAACCGAGCTAAACCAGCCCCTTGGTTTACTGAGGAGCTGGCAGCGATGAAGCGAAGGAAGAGGGTTCTAGAGAGCGTGTGGCGCTCGGACCCAAGCGAGTCAAACCGAACACGGTTTGTGTCCTTTTTAAGGGCATATGCCGCGGCAATAAAAGCCGCAAAGAAAACTTTCTTTGCGGCCACTATTGCGTCTGCAAAAAACCGTCCGGCGGAGTTGTTCCGGGTTGTCAGAGGTCTTTTAACTCCCCCTATCTCAGGTGGGAGCCCTGACAACTCGGCAGCGCGCTGTGAAGCATTTGCTCGGTTCTTTGCAGACAAAGTCGCTTTGATCCGTTCTGGGCTGGACGCCACATTAGATGCAGTCTCCGTGGATGTGACTCAAGCACCTGCTTGTCCGATTTTGTTGGATTCTTTTCAGTTTGTGAAACCCGAGGATGTGGACAAGATACTTGGAGGAATGAGACCCACCACGTCCATCCTAGACCCCTGCCCATCCTGGCTTCTGAAGGAGGCCAGAGGGGGATTGGCCGAGTGGGTAACGGTGGTGGTTAATGCCTCCCTTCGGGAAGGCAAGATTCCAGCGAGCCTAAAACAGGCTGTTATAAAGCCGCTGTTGAAGAAACCATCACTTGACCCCACTAAATTGGACAACTTTCGGCCTGTTTCCAATCTTCCCTACTTGGGCAAAGTCATGGAAAGCGTGGTGGCCTCACAACTCCAGGTATTCTTGAGAGACACGGATTATCTGGATCCGGCACAGTCTGGTTTCAGACCGGGACATGGTACCGAGACAGTCTTGGTCGCCTTAGTGGATGATCTGCGCCGGGAGCTAGACAGGGGGAGTGTGTCCCTGTTGGTGCTCCTGGACCTCTCAGCGGCCTTCGATACCGTCGACCACGGTATTCTTCTGGGGCGCCTTGCAGAGATGGGTCTTGGGGGCACTGCTTTGCAGTGGTTCCGGTCATTTCTGGAGGGTCGTACTCAGAAGGTGTTACTGGGGGACTCCTGTTCAACGCCACAGCCGTTGACCTGTGGCGTTCCCCAGGGTTCCATCTTGTCCCCCTTGCTGTTTAACATCTACATGAAGCCGCTGGGTGAGATCATCCGGAGTTTCGGGGTGCGGTGTCACCTGTACGCAGATGACGTCCAACTCTGTCACTCCTTCCCACCTGCTACTAAGGAGGCCGTCGAAGTCCTGAACCGGTGCCTGGCCGCTGTAATGGTCTGGATGAGGGCGAACAAACTGAAACTAAATCCAGACAAGACAGAGGTACTCCTGGTCAGTCGCAAGGCCGAACAGGGTATAGGGTTACAGCCTGTGCTGGACGGGGTCGCACTCCCCTTGAAGGCGCAGGTTCGCAGCTTGGGTGTGACCCTGGACTCATCGCTGAGCCTGGAGCCTCAGGTTTCAGCGGTGACCAGGGGAGCATTTGCACAGCTTAGGCTTGTGCGCCAGCTGCGCCCGTATCTTGGGAAGTCTGACTTGGCCACGGTGGTACACGCTTTGGTCACATCCCGCCTCGACTACTGCAACGCTCTCTACGTGGGGCTGCCCTTGAAGACGGCCCGGAAGCTTCAGCTAGTCCAACGCGCGGCAGCCATGTTGTTAACGGGAGCAGGACGCAGAGAGCATACAACGCCCCTGCTGTCCCAGCTCCACTGGCTGCCGATTTGCTACCGGGCCCAATTTAAGGTGCTGGTGTTATCCTACAAAGCCCTAAACGGTTCCGGCCCAAAATACCTTGCAGACCGCATCTCGGCCTACGAGCCCACGAGGGCCTTGAGATCATCTGGGGAGGCCCTTCTCTCGGTCCCGCCTGCCTCACAGGCGCGTCTGGCGGGGACGAGGGAGCGGGCCTTCTCGGTGGTGGCCCCCCGGCTGTGGAACACCCTCCCTGCTGAAGTTAGACAGGCGCCCACCTTGATGGCCTTTCGTAGGGGCCTGAAAACATGGCTCTTCGAGCAGGCCTTCAACTGAGTGTATCTTGGAATGACACTGGAATGAACTAGGACTACGAAATTCGGCTATGACCCTAGGACTTGACGAAGCGGATTTTTAGTATAAGTACATGTTATGTTGTATTTGTCTGGTTTGTATTGTCGGAATTCACTGTACACTGTCTTTCTTTGTTGCTGTTCACCGCCCCGAGTCGCCCTCGGGCTGAGAGGGGCGGTCAATAAATGCAAGAAATAAATAAATAAATAAATAAAAATATCTAATGACCCTCCTAGAAGGATCTAACCTTTAAAGCACTTCATTCTGACTTTAAATTATGATCCCTGTGTCAGCAGGACTGGTTTAATTTACCCACTTCTGAGAAAACAAGGGTCCTCTAGGAATATCCTAGGTTATTCATGGCTCTACGAAATTTTGGGGCTGGAAGTCCTTCATTACAATAGGTTTAGCTATTAACCATAATTTCACATATATACATGAAGTCTAAGAAGGATACAGGTGTTGTACTATATATTGCAAATTGCTTCTAGTGTGAACGAATCAGCTGTCTACAAAGACATTGCTCAGGGACGCCCAGATGTGTTATGATCCTGCGGGGAGGCTTCTCTCATGTCCCCACTCACAGGAACAGATACTTGCTGGAACATTTCAGCAAGCAAGAGACCAAAAGTGGCAGGCTAAAATCCAGAACCTCAAGCCAGGGCTGATACCAAATGAGAGACTCCGTCCTGGGCACACAGAAGAATAGGCGACTTGGAAGATGCTGAACAGACTCTGGCATGAGATGCAGAGCCAACCTTAAGAAATGGGGCTACAAAGTGGAGTCAATGATATGTGAGTGTGGAGAAAAGCAAACCACAGACCACCTATTATAATGCAATCTGGACCCTGCCAGATGCACAACTGAGGTCCTTCTTATAGCAACAACAGAGGCACTCCAAGTGGCCAGCTTCTGGTTAAAAGACATTTAGTGTAATACTAAGTTTTAAACTTTGTTTGCATTTTTAAACACATTACAACTGTACCCTCAATTCACAATAAATAAATAAATAAAACAAATAACAAAAGCTAGCAAACAAGGATGAATAGTTGTCCTAAGAAAGAATTTTTCTAGGCAAAAGGCCAGTCACTAGTCTGATCATAATATAAAGCAAGCAAGAATGTTACTGGCACTGTTATGGCAAACAAATATTTCACCTCAAAAAGTTAACAACAATCTGAAAAATATCTAAAAATGCTAATAAATGAAGAGCATCTGTGAGATCACTGTAGCATGAAGCAACAGTACTATGGGAAAACCCAGGAAAAAACACTTAGATGATTAAAAAACAGAATATCTACTTACGCAAGATTGGGATCTGTTTCTCCATATTCATCTAGGTATGGTGCTGTATAGAAAGAACCTCTCGTTTTGCCCCCTATCAGGACAACTTTGCAGTCTCTGATTCTGAAGGAGGGAACAGAAAAATTAAAGAGGAAGCACCAAAGGGGAATGCAATCTGCTAGCAGACCAGGTAAGCACAAAGGCATCCACTTTTCCTCTTCTTGCTAGTCCCAAGAGAGGATATATACATCTAGTTTTCGAATATTGCCCCTTTCTCTTCCATTCATCCCCCTCCACCATTCAGCAGGGTCTCCTCAATCCTGTCAAAGGATATTTGAGGAGGTGCTGGGAGGGAGGGAATCATAGTCCATCTGGTACTTTTTATATAGCCTTTTCTTTTGGTCCACCTTATTGCAGTTCAGGTGTTAGTTAGGCAATACTGGTTACTATTCTCAGCATCATTTGGATACAGACTTTGAGGGATGAACGGGGGATAAAAAACAAACTGTTTTGCCACTCCTGTACACCAGATTATTTATGTTAATAATAATAATAATTTTATTTCTTACTCGCCTCTTCTTGTGACTTGAGGCAGGTTTCAACATAGCTATAGTAGGGTGGCCCGCACTTAAATACAATTGGAGCTGACAAAATTACCATCTGTCAGCTGCAAAAAGACACCCTACTGGAATCTGCATGCATTATTCGTGGATACATCACACAGTCCTAGACACTTGGAAAGTGTCCAACGTATGATCCAATACAACAGCCAGCAGAGTGGCCTTGTTTGCTGTGGACTCATCTTTTTGTGTTTCAAATAATAATAATAATAATAATAATAATAATAATAATAATAATAAATTTCTAACCTGTTCCTCTCTCCCCAAAGGGACTCTGGGCGGCTAATGATTTTACATAATCATTATATAAAATACACATAATAAAACTTATTTCGACAAAATACACATATTAAAATACACAAAACAATTATTAAACTATAATGGACACAAGACACAAATTTAAAATTGGTGATTAAAACTGGCTGGGTAGGCCTGCCAGAAGATATAGGTCTTCAAATACAGTATGTTTTAAATTATGACAGCTCATTTAGCTGTCGAAATTTAAAACACATTTGAAGATCTCTCTCTTCCAGCAGGTCATTCCACATTCGTAGTGAAAAATACATCATAACAAAATATATAAAATAAACAATATAAAACAACGTAATAAAATCAAGCACAGAGGGCTGGCCAGATGTAGGAGAGAAAATGTTAAAAGCTTAAAACCCTGGGTGAGTTAGGGATAAAAAATGCATTTGTGAGAGAGGAGCCCGAGAGGGAGGAGCAATGGAGTTTGACCTTTATAGGGAGCAGGGGAAGGTACATTATCGGGGGGGGGGGGGGCACAAAGTAGATGGAAATAGAGAAATGGGTTGAGTGGTCACTCTCCGAAGGCACATCGGAAAAGCCAAGTTTTTAAAGCCTTCTTAAAGGCTGCTAGGGTAGGGGCTTGTCTAGTCTCCCCAACTAACGAGTTCCAAAGGCGGAGGGGGCCACAGTGGAGAAGGCCCTCTCCCTCGTACCCACAAGTCGAGCTTGTGTTAGTGGAGGGGGCGAGAGGAGGGCCTCTCCAGAAGATCGAAGAAATCATGTAGGTTTGTGGCGCGCACCTCTGTTTTGACCAGATTCAGTTTCAATTTGTTTTTCCTCATCCAGCCCTTTACCTCCATCAGGCATTCAGCTGTTTTGGAAGGCACTGAGAAATATATTTGGGTGTAAACATTTAAGATAACTGTGCTAATGTCACCATATTGTGGTTCAAATGAGTACAACACTGAGTGAACTTCCTCCCTAAATGAGTAGCTCTGTATTTGACTCTAGGTTATAAGATGATAAGTTGAAAAGAAACCGGCCTCTGTGGCCAGCACAGAAGTTCATTTTTTAGAATAGGGTAATCTGTAAAGTTTCCCTCCAGATATTATTAATTTTAACATCACTGGAAATGGACACCCAAAATGAATGTTAGATCTCTTTGTTATCTGGACATCTTCTTTTCTTCCCTACTCAATACCTTTTTTGCCATTGGTGAATGAGCTCTACATTGTAGCCTGCAACTTACTTAAGAAAAATGCAGACTCCTGCACCACAGTGGATGGCATGTGATGTGCAAGCTCCCAGCTCTTCCCCATTCACTACTTCCTGACAGCAGGTGTTTTGTGAGCAGAGCAAAGCGCCACAGAACAAGCACAAGGCTGGGTGCTTGGTTTCATCATCAGACGATCGAGGGCATCTGAAAAGGAAGGTGAACAAGAAAGGGAGGTCTGTAACAAACACTAGAGTTTAAACGCAGTGTGGGAAGAATATTGCTACACAAGAGGACAATTTAATCATATAATCAGGGCATCTTTAGAACAAAGGAGGTAAGGAAAAAACTTCAGTGCCTCCCTGTTCAACAATGGAAATGGTATTGACAGGCAATTAAAATAGTAATACTTGCAAATAATCACATTGTATATCCCCAAAACATTCTGCTTCTCACCTAAACTGAGAGCACTGATTCAAAAGGCAACTGTAGTCATCTGGAAGCTCTATCAACTTATTTCTTTTCCTTGGGTAGCTATGGAGGTAAGCACAAAAGAAATACCATATTTTAGGATACACAAAAGCAGTATCTATGGAAATACTCTTCTCTTGAACAATGAACATTTTACACTTTGACTTGCACATGTGGATGAATAGAAGACAAGGTAGTTATAGTGTCTACAGCAGGAATGTAAGCATTAAAATCATGCCAATGTGTAATGATATGCACTTGAACCAAAGAACATAAACTAGCAGAATCCTTTCCTTGCACTGTTTCTAGTTAATGAGTCCAATTTATAGACACATACAATTAGCACAATGTGCAATTTACACATCAAGATAAGTATAAAGAAAACAACCTCGGGGAAGATTCTCGTTACATTTATGTTTACTTTAAAACAACAATGAAGAAGTCTGAAGTTGAATACAGATACTGGGAGAAGAGACACCTATAGTTTAGATGGCCTCTTTTTGCCAACCCCAAAAACACTGTTTGTGAAGGGAGAGAGGATGTAAAGCCACACATCTCTGTGCTCTTCCCACTAACTTCAGAGTTCCTATACAGACGCTTTTAAGTAATTATAAATGTGTTGGAATATCTGTTCTATCACATGCCAATTGTTCATCTGTGATTCTTAAAGAGTAGACCTGGTTCAGGGAAGTTTCAAAACTGGCTTGTAAAAGTATTTTGTACTCATAAATTAAATGCTTCAGTCAACGTGACTAAAGGATTAGGGAGGACAGAAATTTCCTATCCTTTCTTGAAAACCGAGATGAGAAACTGTGCAGAGGGTAAGCACAGTTATAGCACAACTTTCAGCCAATTTCCAGACTTCCCGAAGGTGGGCAAACTGCTGACTATGCATAGTTTCAAAATGTTTGATAGTGTCAGAAAACTTTTTCGGGGGGGGGGGGGGGAGGAGTATTGGAGTTTCATGAGACTGTTAGGAAGTCTCAAGGACACAGAAGGACTGCAAGAAGATTGTGGGCCACCATTTTCCCAATTCTAATTTAAGAAACGTATTATCTGGGTTTGGGAAAGGGTTATGACCTAATTAAGCACATAGCCAATTACTTACTTTAGGTAAAATAAATATTCTGAATGACTGCTTTGACAAACTGGAATTTGATAAGGAAAGGCTATCACTTAGCAATGCTAAATGAATGGTGTAGTCTACTCTAAATACAAGATGCTCTTTTCAAAGGGTTACTGAAAGCATTTTAGCAAACCTTCTTGTCAAGAACCCTAAGGTGATGCCCATTACACATGTCTAAAGCAGCCAATAGAAGGGTGAACATAATCTGGATCTGATTATTCCAACATGTAAGACAAGGATCCCCAAACTAAGGCCCATGGGCTGGATGCAGCCCTCCATTAACCCCCCCCCCCCCCAACAATCCTAAACTTTAGACTTAGGGTTGCTCTAAGTCTGAGATGATGAGAAGGTACATAAAAACAACAATTCTAATTAAATTTACCATCTCATCAGTCAAAAGCAGTCCCACACTTCCCATTGAAATGCTGCATAAAGTTTATGTTGCTTAAAATTGTCCTTCATTTTAAATATTGTAATTTTTTCCCCACAGGTGTAAGATATTTGCAGTGTGCATAGGAATTTGTTCATTTTTTCCCCAAACTATAGTCCCCCCCCCCCCCCCCAATGCTCTGATGGACCATGAACTGGCCCTGTGCTTAAAATGTTTGAGGGCCCCTGATGTAAGAAGCAGAAAAAATAAAACCAACCTCACTGCAGTACTTTTCCCCTTCAGAAAGCTGAGGACAGCAGGATCAGCACACCATCTGTGTAAAAAAAGATCTCTGTAAAATCAAGAATGCCACAGCCTACTACTACTTATTCCCAACCACAAATTTATTTGATTTTAAATGGTTATTTATAAGTACAATCACCTCCTGTACTGGTAAAATGAACAGTGAAAATTCAGACATACTGATGACAAACTGAAGGAGACACAGAACAGGAATATGCCTCTACAGATGAACAGAATAAGAAACCCCCTCCCCACACCACAAAATATGCAGGCAAGTATTTGTAAAGGTTTAGTTGAACAAGGATATGTCCTCCCATGTTAATTCTCTTGTCATAATTCAAACACAAATACTTAAAAGTACATAAAATCACATTTCATCATAAATAGTACCTTTGGAGTAAAGGCTCTACAGTATCCCAGTAATCTTGGAAAAGCAGGAATAGATTGGTGGGTAAAGACAAATAGCCGCAAAGTGCTCTGAACTGATTCTCCTCTGAAACTGTAAATGAAGAAAGTATCAGTTGTATCACTAACTACAGCAACTACAGAACCCTCAGCTAAAAAAAGTGCAGCTTTCCTCAACAAATAGCACTGCCCGACAAAAAAAAATCTTGCTGTCTTGGTTTTTGGCCTGTTCCTGGGGTGTGTTGGGGGCACTGATCCAGAAAATTGCATTTTCTTAGACATGGTTATCATGATTTTCTATGGGTGAGTAGATGAAGAGTGGGCATGTTCTGTATCTCAAAGCCTAGAGCTGCTAGCGCAAACTGGCACCATTTTTGGAAGCAGCAGGCCAAAATATACCCAGAAACAGGCCTAACATTTGAGGCATATTTGTGTTTATTTATTTATTTATTTCTATACCGCATTTTTGAGCCCAAAAAGTGTATCTTTTTGCTTGTGTCAAGTAAGATGTGGGTGGCACCAGAAGAAACAGAAAAAGAGTGTAGGATTACTACATGTACACATGGGCATTGATGTCAATGTTTTTGGAAAATGAGCTAATAGGAAGTCACTGGTGATTATATGTTCTTAATGATATTTATTTATTTATTTATTTCGTGCATTTCTACCCTGCCCTTCTCCCCATAAGGGGGCTCTGGGCGGCCTCACATAATGTACGTTAAATGTTTTAAATTCTGTTTTATGAGTATTGTGGCATCGAATTGTGCCAGTTGTAAGCTGCCTTGAGTCGCCTCTGGGCTGAGAAAGGCAGCATAGAAATACAGTAAATAAATAAATAAATACTTTTTATTTGTACAGTTTTAATAACTTGTACACTGCCTTGCTTTCCACTGTTGGGGAAAAGGTGGCATGCAAATAAACAATATGTCTGCCCCTCTGCTCAATTCTGTGCCTTTGAAGCATAACATCAGAGGCCTTTGTTATTAAAAGATATATATCTTTGTGAAAGAACAGTAGCTCTACTCAGGCAAGAATGACAATCCATGACGTCTCCGCATTATACAACTCTCATCCTTACAGCATATACAATTCTTAGTGTAAGAATGTGTTTTGGGACCACATGCTTAAGACTACAGAAAACAAAGAGCACTTCATTAAAAATACTGACAGAATAGATTGAGACCCATTGTGAGTGTGGCTAAAAGAAGCCCCCAGCAAGGGGTTCTGATGCTATATTGCAAATATACTTGTTTGAATTGTGTCTGTTTAAATTCAGATTGTGTGTATTTAAATGACTGATGTATTCATAACACAATATTGTCTTTTAAACTGGGTTACAAAAGAATTACATGCAATATTCCACTAATATAATATCTTCTTGATGCCTAAATGAATATTCATTTCCTTAATAAGCTAATGAATAATGCAGTCACCAACAAAACAGTCAAGTGACATTCTCTATTTAGGAGAACTGGGGAAGAATTAACAAAGTAGACATATTAACATGGAACAATTGTTTTTAATATTAAGAAGCCTTTTGCAACCTATTGCAGAACGTAGTTTATTTCTCTCAACAGATTTCTGTTTTGATTTTGCACTAAGGTTACCTGACTCTGCTTGCTTACCTATTGAAAGTTCTTCAGGTGGAGGCACTCCCAGCAAAAAATGGAAAAAGAGGGCAGCACAACGAAGATAGGATGTAATGCCGCTCTTAATACAATCCCACAAATACCAGCCTGGAACTCTTTGGCTATAGCAACTGCAACACATATCAAATACATGGGTTTAATATCTCTGTATTCTCAACAGGTTGCACAGACATGACACAAGTCCCTTGCTGACCAAAAGGAAATGACTATGTGAACGAAAAGTTTAAAGGGTTCTTCTCTCAAGGAGAATTTGCTTATTCTCTGGAAGCATTCCTCAACCCACTGTGCAGCAAAACTTAAATCTCTTTCTGACATATTCTCTTGGGAGCTTTGCCAAGAAGTCAGATTAACCTACCAAGAATAGACATGCTGGATCTCTCCCTTTTCCAGTGTGCAGAAGGGGTAAGACCATAATGAAGTTCACAAAACCAAAAGGTGCCTTGCTGAATATTATTCAGACAAAGGTAACTCAGCCTTCTAAAAAGAACTATTCAGGGATTTGACAGAAAAAGGACAGAGTTCTGTCTGCATATGACCCCCTTCCCCCGTTATTATTTCACTGCACACTGTTAAAATAATAATAATAATGACTTTATTTTTGTACCCCACCTCAATCTCTCCAAAGGGACTCAAGACAGCGTACATAGGGACAAGCCCGATCAATATAATTACAATAAAACACATTAAAATTCTCCCAGAGGGGGCTCAGGATGGCTTACACCTGGCAACTATTTGATGTCACAACATATAAACAAATACAACAATATAACAACAATTTAAAACAATAGATAAAACATTAATTAAAACAATTAACGCATAAGTATAAAACTGATAAAACAGGGAATACAAGCGGCTAAATAAATTTTGACCAAAAACAGGCAACAGTTCCCGCATTGTCTGTAGCTTTAAACAATTCTTCCTCTGTGCATGAGGCAGAACATTGTAGGCAAGCATACAGATGCGGAGTGGTTTGTTCTGTTCCACAGTCACACACTGCTGAAGCATTTTCTGTAGAGTCCACAACAAACAACATTGTTGCTAACAGATTTGTGTAAATGGATGGCCTGACCCCAACATTTAGCTATGGGGGTCTATTTGGGGACAGGGCCCAAAGCTTAAGAAGCAGTGGTATAGACAATGCTTATAAGTTTAAAGGCATTAAAAAGCAGTAGACAATACTTCTTACTATGTATTTCAAGTTAGCCAGACTAAGATTTTACTTTCAAGCTTTCCTTCCTGCCCTTGGAATGAAAAATATCAATATAAAATACTCCTCATCTACCACATGATGCTGCAGGAAGCTACTTACCCATTTGTAATTCTACAAATTTCTTTACAAAAAGACTCAGCAGCTTGTGCTTCTTCGCTATCATTCTGTATCTGAGCAGAGGGATGTTCTGCAAAAAGGGGACAAAACAAAAACAAATACAAGGTTGAAATATTAAGTCAAAGCTACTGAAAAATGTCCCTTTATTTTTTTCACTTGTATGAAGATCCACTTAAAAAAAACCCAATCCCAAACATATATCTAATACCATCAGAAACAACCTGCCCAGTTAACTTCTAAAGTGAAGGCAAACATGAATGTTGTATATATTTTGCTTCAGTGCAACATGCACAGATATCTATAACAATTACAAAAACTGTAGATTGCAAATCACAATTTCTATGTTCCCAGAATTTCTACATTGAATGTAACATGAGAACATTCACATGATTAATTAAAGACTGTTTATAAATAGAAGATAATTTTTCAATACTTTGTCAATACAGTGAAACTAGAGCTTCCAAAATAACAGTTAAACAATATCAGGCACAGTGCCACAAAATAACACTTTCTATGTTGTCGAAAGATCTTCTTCCATAAACAACATCAGTGACAGTGACACACAACAACAGTGCGAAACAAGGGAAACAACCCGGGAGACCTTGTTGTGTGTCACTTCCAAAATTGTTTCACTGTGTTGACAAAGTATTGAAAAATTATCTTCTATTTATAAACAGTCTTTCATTAATCATGTGAATGTTCTCATGTTACATTCAATGTAGAAATTCTGGGAACATAGAAATTGTGATTTGCAATCTACAGTTTTTGTAATTATATTTTGCTTCAGGCAAGAGCAGTATTAGGTAGAAGACTAGACATGCAATTTTTAAATTGAAAACGAATTACTATTCCTAAATATATCCCATTGAAAAATATGTCAATAATGTCTTTACTATATACAAATACACACTGAGAACATAACATAGTGCTTCCCTCTATTCTCCTCCATTAGACCCATAATTTGTCAGCATGCTGTTCTCAGACCTGTTCTGGGGCCCTAGCCAATGAGTAACAATTGTTATTTTTCAAGCAGAGATGTCAAAATGCAAATAATGTAGATCTGCTTGTACCTAGCAAAAAGTGAATTTTCAGACAGTTGTGACAACCTTCCCAGAGTTATCCTGCTTGAAAAATCTTTTTGTTGGCTGAATGCCAACAAATCTTGCCCAGGCTCCAGATGAGAAACCATTACTTGAACAAGCAAAGTATGTACACTCAACCAATATACTTTGCTTGTTAAGGGAAAGGCACCAACTACTATGGAAGCCAGTAACTTAATAACTTAATACACTGGTTCTCAACCTGTGAGTCCCCAGGTGTTTTGGCCTACAACTCCCAGAAATCCCCGCCAGTTTACCATCTGGGGGACCCACAGGTAGTGATTTATATCTGGGGACCCACAGGTAGTGATTCACTGACTTAATGCTAGAGATTTTGCATAGTTGTTTCCTTCCTAGATTTTCATTTTTGGAATGAAAATCCACTGTTTGGAGCTGGGTTTTGTTTTGTTTATTTTACAACTAAAAGGCATTGAAATGTCCTTCCAAGCATGTGAACGTCACAAACTTTATTTGAGAAAATTCTCATAAAGTAAAGCTGTGCCTACCTGTTGTAGTAGTAAGAATAATTTGTGTTATGTGTGCCATAGTGATCAAATGGAAGAGGTAGAGATGATTACAGGCAGAGCTAATACACGAAGGTTGCAATTCTACAGAATCTTCCCAATACAAGGATGGAAATGATAACACAGCACCAACCTATCAAAATAATAAATAGTATTCAGAATTGTTGCATTCAGACCAAATTTAAAAACAACCAAACTAAAATACAAAAAAGCTTAAATTGTTTTATGAGTTCCTTTACACCATGCAAAGTCTTTAGATATGAAATCATGTTTTCAGAAAACTCTAGGTCAGGAATGGAGAAAACATCCCCCTCCCCCCAAGATGCTGTTAGATTGCAAAAGTCATGAAAGAGCAAAGCCAATGGCAAGCTGCAATGCAATAGAATCTAAACTTCCCTGTTCAGGTCTAACAAAACATGTAACACAATCTCAAAGTAACCGAAGTTATTTTCAGAATATTCTAATGACAACTTTGCTAGAGGTATGACTACAGACTTGGATTAGCCTAAGGGTGATGTATTATTATTATTATTATTATTATTATTATTATTATTATTATATTTATATTATTTATACCCTGCTTTATCTCCCCCAAGGGGGACTCAAAACGACTTAACATCAAAACATCATCATAACAATTTAAAATATACAAATATACAAAGATTAAAACAGGAGTAAATATAGACAGTACTAACAAATTCCCAGTTAAAAACCTTTAAAACAAAAGCAAAGTTAAAAACCTCAGCATCCCCTGAATTGATCTTAAACACCTTTAACTTTAAACGCCCTCCTAAATAAAAAGGTTTTAGCCTGCCACTGGAAGAACAGCAGGGAGGGGGTAATTCTGACTTCCCTGGACAGGGAGTTCCAGAGTCGAGGGGCCGCCACCGAAAAGGCCCGCTCCCTCGTTCCCACCAACCAAGTTTGAGCTGGAGGTGGGAACGAGAGAAGGGCCTCTCCTGAAGGTCTCAGGGCCCGGGCAGGTTCGTACACACAGTACATCTAAAAACTTACCAAAACATGGAACAGATCTACATCTAGAATGGATGGTGTGCTTTCCACTTTTAAACTGGGGAGAAGAACTACAAAAACAAAACAAAGGTATTTTAAAAGATATTTAGATTCCTTTTTTTCCAGTAAAGCTACAACAGATTGAAAAGGACAAATCTACAATTATCAGTGAAAGATTTCACACGCATAAACCCCTGAACTTGTGACGAGGGATAGCTGTCTTACCTCCAAGGAGTCGTACAAGATGTCGTTGAATTAGGCTTTGTGGCAAAGTGATCCTCTGAGCAGCTGCAAACTGTACCAGTGCTTTAAGACCACTGTGCTAGAATGCAAGAGGAAGCAGAATGTTGCATTAAGGAGGCTGAATCCTTTTTTTAAAACCCCATACCTTTTAATGGCTAGCAATAGCAATAAGGAAACAGGGTAAAAGGAAAGATCTAATAGAGCAGAATGGATTGCTAACTCCCATACCCCTAGGCTGCAAAATTAGTTATTTTATTGAAGTAGGTCATAATAGTGGCAATGAGGTACTGAGATAGTCAAAGTCTTGTTGAACACATGTAGCTATCAGCCAATCTTGGGTGGGAATCTAGGCCGGTTTTTATGTTATTTGAGGGCAAACATGTTTAATGCATAATACTAAATGATAACACAAAGAAGCAGGGCATTTTGAGTTGTGAAGTGTCCTGAGAAATACTGCATAATCCAGAGAAATACTGAGAACAAGCCCTGGCCTACAGACGCAAACTTTTGAGTAGCACTGAAGTAGACTAACATGATGCTAGGTGTAGGGTCTACAATGCAGGTGCAAATACAGCAGCCTGAACAGATGGTCATATAGATTTTGTTTATAGAAGGTAACAGCTTCATGAAAAAAGCTTTAACAAAATGCAGTAATTGACATACTAGCGGAAGCTATACAAGAAAGAATAGAGAAAATCATCATCTGAATTTTCGACTCAACAATTAACTTAGTGGACAGTTTCTTAGCCCATCAATGTAAACTACATAGTGACTTCCAGAATGTTGTGACTGTTACATTTATCTGCAAGTCTGCTGTAATACATGTATCCACTGTTCCCATTTTCAGTTATAATGATTTTGTCAGAACCTTTGTGTGTAACATAGAGGGAAGAGAGTTCTATGAGAGTGTATTTGGAATTACTATGGCAGTTGTTTAATAATAATAACTACATTTTAAAAATCATACATACCTGTCTGTTTTGAAGAGAACCAAATAAAGGCTTGTCTTCATCTTCTAGAAGATTCTCTTGAAAATAAATGAAGAATGTCTGTGATGACTAGTGTACAGCAAAAGCCAGAACAGCTTGTACAGTACTTTAATTTCCATAGATGCTAATGAACATTTTATGAAAATTACAGAAGCACATTACTACAACACTAGTTAGTACAGTACAAAAGTTTTCTTAGTTTTGATGCAGTGGGGTGCCCCACAGGCAACTTATTATATAAATGAAATTACACTTGGATGGAATTTTCTTACTTGAATGAAAGTTGATCATGAAATATTCAAGCTATTCTATGGGTTTTCAAAATACACTTAGTAGTTCGGGACCAATGATTCAGTTATCCTTATTGCAAAATTTATGTCACACAGAAAGCTAGGCTAGATCCTGTTTTTAGCGAGATTGCAAGAGTTTCATTATGTGAATTCCTCCCCCATCCACATTGTATGTCAAACAAAACAAAGGAAGCTATTCTTCCCTGACACTACAACAAGGCATTTTATTACCTCTTTTAAGTGGGATAACCCAACAAAGCACCTGAGGTTCTGCTTTTATTAAGTATTTACCTATGTTGTCCATAACTGTTCCACATGTTAGTGTTTCACAAATTAGATTTAGGTAGTATTCTTATGCTGGGTTGTGGTGGCACAGCGGGTTAAACTGCTAAGCTGTGGAACTTGCTGACCAAAAGGTCAGTGGTTGAATCCACTGAGAAGGGTGAGCTCCCGTTGTTGGCCCCAGCTTCTGCCAACCTAGCAGTTTGAAAACATGCAAATGTGACTAGATCAATAAGTACCGCTATGGCAGGAAGGTAAAAGCGCTCCATGCAGTCATGCCCACTACATGACCTAGGAGAAGTACAGACAATGCCGGCTCTTCGGCTTAGAAATGGAGATAAGCACCAACCCCCAGAGTTGGCCTTTACCTTTACTAGAATTCCTATATTCCAAAATGTAAAACTCCACCTACTCTTATATATATTAAAAAGAAGTTCTATGTTTGATTTACCTAAACACTGGATAGTAAAAGCACATGTGCTCCAAGTCATCACAGGAATGCGTGGATCAGATTCATTGGGAGCAACTTTTAATCCAATTCTATAAATTGCAGAGGCAAAGAGAACCACCATCTCCTTGATACTATTAGAATACTTGACTCTGTGAAGACAATCAATAAACCATCAGATGATAAATACAAGGTTCATTTACAAATTATGACTCAGCCATTTTTAGTAATACATTAAAATCTTAACTGTATTTCAGCCACTGGCTTACTGTTACAGTACGCAATTTTAAGGTTTCTGTGTCTGTAAATGTATATATCTGAATCAAATAAAACAAAGGTAGTCAATAACTAGAAAGATCTCAAGCAGAAGTTCTGCTTTTTCTTTTTCTTTTGCTTGATAAACAGACAGATAAAATCTGGAGCCATATGTGAATTCTAGCATGGATTCGGTAAAAAAAAACAAATTACAACATAAGAAGAAATGATAATACATCTGAAATTACAACAAAAGAAGCAAACATTAAACACACTAACAAGAAAATAGTCTGTCTAGACCAGTCCTGGGCAAACTTGAACCCTCCAGATGTTTTGGACTTCAACTCCCACAATTCCTTAACAGCCTCAGGCCCCTTCATTTTCCGCCTAAGAAATGGCCTGAGGCTGTTAAGAATTGTGGGAGTTGAAATCCAAAACATCTGGAAGGCCCAGGTTTGCCCACACCTGGTCTACACCACTCATACTTTCACTGTACAAGACAAGCAAAGTCAAGGACGAATGAATCATTCCCAATGCATCAAAGAGAATAAGAAAAATGACACTCACAAAGGCTGAACTCCAAAGCTAAGAATAGAATGGAAATCAGTTGACGTATCTTCCATTTCTTTATTGAGCAAAGATGGAGCAATTGGCTGTGTTTCTTATAAAAAAAACAAACCATTGATGTATTTGAATTAACTGAATTAAAATTATTCATTTTACTGTAAACAACTTAGAACATAAAATCAGACTATTTGGTCACAATAACTATCATAAAGCAATCTGTATTGTAATGCTTAGCTGACTGGTTATTTAGCTGAAATCTGTGAACCTTAAGCAATCATAAAACTATTTCAATGAATACGAAACATCCTACAACAGTTTCAAGTGTGTTAGAGTCAAATTCACATACAGAGAAAACATTAGACTCTTTCTTCTCCTTCCTTGTAGCCTATTTCACCTCTCCCCCCTCCAAAATTAACTGTTCCAGATTGCCTCCTTTCTAGAAAAGATTTTAAGAACATGCTGGGGTGTCAGGACTCGGTTTCCTGGCCTTGGATGTTGGCGCAAAAAAACGGATTCCTGACGTGGAGAACTGATAAGGAATTGCAGCTGGTGGCCTTGGGAGGGGCCGTTGGTGGTTTGGCGGGGAATATTGCGCGGGATCTTTGGTCGGCGGGAAGAGGGGATTCGAATGTGGGGGAGGGTATATAAGGGTTGACTTGCGTCTGTGTGCCAATCCTGGCTTTCGTTGTGTATGCATTTCCAGTAGTAAAAGTTCCTGATTGATTACGGATTGGCGTCCTGTGTCTTTTCTGGGAGCGGCTGCTGTGAGCTTACATTAAGCCAGGATTCTTCGGTGCCATCCCACGGCTGTGGTGAGGTACCCCTATGCAACGGGAGGAAGATCCAACGGAGGAGGGAGAACCAGCCTCCCCTTTCGAGAATGCGGAAGAGGAGCTGGAGAGAGTGAATGCCTTGGCTTCATCGACTGCATACGCCCAGCCCAACGGAGTCACACAGAGGCGAGTGAAGGGGGCAGGGGCAGCAACGAGAGAAAGCAGCGGGCTAGAGTTTCCCTCCCCGCAAAGATTGGATTTCCTGGAGGAAAAGATGGCATCAATGGAGACCACCCTCGCAATGATGTCAAAGGTGATGGAGCGGCTGACCCCCCTGTTAGAGGAACCACCACCCCGAGGGGAATCGATGTGGAGCGCGGGGGAGAGGAGTGACCGGGGACCCGGGGCACGTCCTAAAACACAGACGAGTTGGAGGGCTGCTGCGGAGAGCAATGAGGAGGAGGAACGACCCCGGGGACTGGCGTCCCAGCAGACGTTCCTGGTGCCCCCGGCCGGAACCGGGCGCGGCACAGGGCGTCAGGAATTGCCCCCGGAGCAGCGAGGGCTCCAGGGAGGGCCACCGCGAGCGGAGAACCCGGAGAGGCAGCCCCTTCTCTACCAACCTAGAAGGGAGGAGCTGAGGATCGAATTCGGAGGAGAAGCCGGGAACCTCGCATACTTCTTGACTATGGTGAGGGGATATCTACAAGATAACGCCCTTACCTTCGGGTCAGAGGCAAGCAGGGTGCGAGCAGTGGGCGCAGCACTGAGAGGGGGAGCAGCGGAGTGGTACGTCCAGCTCCACGCCAGGCACGACCCATGTTTGGGATCTACGAGGCGATTCCTGGCTGCGATGGAGGCACGCTTCAGGGATCCGCTCGAGAGGGTCCGGGCGAGGGAAAAGCTGCAGACGATAACCCAAGGACATCGCTCCGTGTCCGAGTACGTGGAGGAATTCCGGTTGAGGGCGGAGAAGGTGCCAGAGTGGTCCAATACCACCAAGGTCCAGATATTCAAAGAGGGCCTGCGGAAAGAAATCTTGACCTGGGCGCTTCATCGTGACGATCCGGAGGAGATAGGCGCATGGATTGAGCTGGCCGGCCGCATCGAGACAACCTTGGCACAGGTCAAGAGGCATCAAGGAGCGGCGCCGCAGCAGACGAGAGCAAAAGAGGAGAGTCGGAGGACGGAGAGAGGCACGGTCGGGAAAGCCCCAACCGGAGGGCCCAAGGAGCAGAGGAGCGGCTGTTATGTATGCGGTCGCCTTGGCCATCGGGCTGCCGAATGTCGACAAAGGAAAGGGGGAGAGCCCCATTTCCCAAAATTCAAACCGGCTGCAGGGAAGAGAGCGGAGGAGAGCCCCCCTTCTAGGGCCCCAGTGGGAGATCTGGTGAGTCACAGCCCAGGAATGCTGGTATTCCCGATCAGGCTAGAAGGGGAGGGGAAGTGGGCCAGCTGGAAAGCCCTCATGGATTGCGGCTGCTCAAGAAACATTATGACCCCAGAATTGGCGAACGAACTGAGATGTGAGAAAACCCCCTTGCAGAGCCCCATAGCATTCTCGCAACTAGATGGATCAGTGGCGGCTGGAGCCCCGGCGAGGTTTGAAGTGGGAGAAGTGAGATGTAAAGTGGGGAGCTGGGAAGGCAGCATAACCTTTGTAGTATCCCCTATGGCTACTTACAATGTAATACTGGGGATGCCATGGTTAAAAGAAGCTAACCCACAAATCAATTGGAGGGAAGGTAGCATAGCTTTCCAGAGCGAAGAAGGGGGGAAGTGTTGCAAGGGGGAAGAGGCCACGGCAGGCGGAGTGCAGGAAATTCCTCCTGAATACAGAGACTTCGAGGATGTATTTGACGAAAAGGAAGCAGATCAGCTTCCCCCTCCTAGGAGGGTCGAAGTAAAGATTGAACTCAATGAGGATGCCAAGTTGCCTAGGAGTAAATTGTACCCCATGTCGGTCAAGGAGATGGAGGAACTGAGAAAATATATTGAAAAAAACTTGGCCCGAGGGTTTATAAGGCCATCCGAATCACCCTTGGGAGCCCCAGTGCTATTTAGGCACAAAAAGGACGGTTCGTTGAGACTGTGCGTGGATTATAGGGGGCTGAATGCAGTGAGCACCACCAACAACTACCCCATGCCACTAACCAAGGACTTGCTATCGAGATTGTCAGAAGCAAGGGTGTTCACGAAAATTGACTTGATCGAGGCCTATCACAAATTGCGCATAAGGCCTGAGGACAGGTGGAAAACGGCGTTCGCCTGTGCGCTCGGCCATTTTGAATATTTAATTTGCCCATTCGGGCTCAAAGGCTCTGGATCAGCATTTATGCAGATGATTAATGAGGTGTTACACCCATTATTGTATCACGGGGTGTTTTGCTTTGTGGATGATGTAATCGTATTTACCCGGGATAGGCGATCCCATGTCAAATTGGTGAGGGAGGTGCTCCAGAAATTGAGGGAGGCAAAATTGTTTGCAAAGCTACCAAAATGTGAGTTCAATAAGGAACAGATAGATTTCCTGGGATACCGGATCTCCAAGGGAGGGATAGCAATGGATCCGGCAAAGGTGGAGGATGTCAGGGGGTGGAGCCCTCCCCAAACGCGCAAACAGTTGCAATCATTCCTCGGATTTGCAAATTTCTACCGGGGGTTCATAGAGGACTTTGCGCAGATAACATTGCCCCTAACGGAGTTGCTCAAAACGAAGGGAAAGGGGGAAACGGTGAAGGTGCGGTCCCCAGGAGCAAAGCTAAATTGGTCAACAGGGTGCCAAAAGGCTTTTGAAGAACTGAAACGCAGGTTCACTGAGGAACCAGTATTAATCCACCCCGATTTGACCAAACCATTCGTAATCCATTGTGACGCATCAGATTGGGCTTACGGGGCGGCTCTGATGCAAAGGGACCCAGAAGGGAGGTTGAAACCCTGCGGGTTCATCTCAAAAAAGTTCAGCGAAACTGAACGGAACTGGCCAGTGTGGGAGAAGGAGGCCCTGGCAGTAGTGAGGGCTCTAGAAACGTGGAGGCACCTATTAGAGGGGAGCGGCATCCCCTTTGAAGTGTGGACCGACCATAAAAACTTACAATACCTCACTTCACCCAGGCAATTGTCAGCAAAGCAAATAAGATGGGCCCAGTATTTCAGCAGATTTGATTTTAAGCTGCGGTTCCAAAAGGGGAAGCAAAATGTAATCGCAGACACGTTGTCAAGGATGCCGGAGGATGGAGGGAGGGGGCAAGGCCCAAAGGGGAGCGTATTCTCAGAACGGCAGTGGGGCATGGCAGTGCAAACCAGAGCACAAACGGAGCGCAGCCAAAGGCTGGTGGGGGTTGAGAGCAAAGACGGGGGATGGGAGGAGGAGATAAGGCAGGCATGCAAGGAGGATGAGTGGCTGGAAAGAAATAAGGAAAAGGTGGAATGGAAGGATGGGTTGGGATTTGTACATAGGAAATTATACATCCCAGGCAACCTGAGGGAAAAAATGATGGTCAGATGCCACGGCAACAAGGGAGCGGGACACTGGGGAGTAACAAAAACCCTGAAAATGTTGGCACGTCAGTGTTGGTGGCCCGGGATGAGGGGTGACACCAAAATGTATGTATCCCGATGCAATGCGTGTGCACAAAGTAAGGCAACCACACAGAAGCCAACGGGGCTATTGCAAAAGGTGGCAGAACCATCACAACCGTGGAGGGTAATTGCTATGGACTTTGTGGGCGAACTCCCAATTAGCCGAGGTCAACGTTACATATGGACGGTGATGGATCTGTTCTCAAAGCAAGCGCATTTCATAGCGCTGCCTAAATTACCATCTGCAGAGAAATTGGCTGAGCTGTTTATCAAACATATCTATCGGTTACATGGTTGTCCCGACCAGGTGATTAGCGACCGAGGGGTGCAATTCACGGCCCGGTTCTGGGAAGGATTCATGCAGTTGATGGGGGTGGAAAGGACCCTGAGTTCAGCGTTCCATCCCATGACCAATGGGGGGGTCGAGCGCACGCAACAGACCTTGGGGCTGTTCCTAAGAACGTACACAAACCAATGCCAAACCGATTGGGCCGATTTACTCCCATTTGCAGAAATCGCATACAATGGAGCCTGTCACGCATCCACAGGGAAATCCCCCTTTGAAGTAGTATACGGCATGGAAGTAACACCGTTACCCAAATTACCGAGTTGGGGGGAAGAACTGGAGGGAAAGGAGGGATGGCCAGGCAAAATGAAAGCGAACTGGGAGGAAGTGGCAAAATCACCACGAGAGGCCCAACGAAAATATAAATTGTTTGCAGATCGGAAAAGGAGGGAAGGTGACAGGTTGGAAGAAGGGGATTTAGTGTGGCTGAGTACCAAAAACCTCAAGCTAAATACCCCCTCTCGGAAATTGTCTCCCAAATACATTGGTCCCTTCAGGATTTCTGACAAAATAAATGAAGTGACATATACTTTGAAACTACCTAAGGTATTGGGGAAGGTACACCCAACATTCCATTGTAATTTGTTAAAAAAGTACCAAGGCCCGCTAGACAAAGAAGGGACATGATGGTGACATGTGTTTCCCTTCCAGGAAGAAGAGGAGGTGGAGGGGGACGTTATGTCAGGACTCGGTTTCCTGGCCTTGGATGTTGGCGCAAAAAACCGGATTCCTGACGTGGAGAACTGATAAGGAATTGCAGCTGGTGGCCTTGGGAGGGGCCGTTGGTGGTTTGGCGGGGAATATTGCGCGGGATCTTTGGTCGGCGGGAAGAGGGGATTCGAATGTGGGGGAGGGTATATAAGGGTTGACTTGCGTCTGTGTGCCAATCCTGGCTTTCGTTGTGTATGCATTTCCAGTAGTAAAAGTTCCTGATTGATTACGGATTGGCGTCCTGTGTCTTTTCTGGGAGCGGCTGCTGTGAGCTTACACTGGGGGCTACAAATGGGAGAGGGGGAAATTACCTCCTTCCCATTCTACAGACTGAAGGAATTCCCTCACCAGGAAGACATAAGAACACAACAAACTACATGTTAAAAGTTTCAGCAATCTGATAAAGAATAATTATGAAAAAAGATGGGCAGAAATTAAAACAAAAATGAAGAAGTGGGAACATCTAAACTTGTCACTGCTGGGGAGAATATCTGTCGTAAAGATGAATATACTACCAGAAGTCCTGTTCCTATTCCAAACCCTACCAATAGTAAAATCAAAAACAATGATAAAAAAATGGCACAAAGACATAGGAAAGTTCATTTGGCAGGGAAAAAAACATAGGATAAGCTTTGTTAACCTAACGGACGACAGAATTAGAGGGGGACTTGCCCTGCCCAACTTCCAACTCTATTATGAGTCGGCCGCTCTGGACTGGATAAAAGAATGGACAACACTGGAGAAGAAAAAATTATTAACCCTGGAAGGGTTTGATTTAGTCCAAGGGTGGCATGGATACCTTTGGAGGGGCAAGGCAGAAAAGGAAAGAAATTTTAAGAACCATGTGATAAGATCTGGATTAATACAAGTATGGAATAGGTACAAGGATAGATTATATATAAGAACACCGCTATGGTTCTCACCCAATGAAGCTAACCACATTAAAGAAATACCCCGAGATAAATGGTTAGTATACAAACAACTACTGAAAATAAACACACAAGGAGTGACACTTAAATCATTGGAAGAACTAAGGATACTGGACCCAACTATCTCATGGTATCATTACTTCCAAATTAGGGAAAACTTCAACATAGACAAAAAAACAGGTTTTGAAACAAAGGAGGGATTCTGGGACAAGATGATAAAAACAGACACAAAAATGATAAGTAGAATTTACAAACAACTACTAATATGGAATACGGAAACAGAACAGGTAAAAAGAAACATGATACAGTGGGCTAGAGATGTAGAGAGATCAATATCCATGGCAGAGTGGGAAGAAATATGGCGGAAGAAACTGAAATACTTGTATGCAGCAGAAATAAAGGAAAATTGGTACAAGTTATTCTATAGATGGCACTTAACACCAGAAATATTAGCAAAGATCAACAAAGAGAAAACAGGAGAAAAATGTTGGAAGTGTGGGAAAAAAACTGGGAATTTCATCCACATGTGGTAGAAGTGCAAAAAAGTTAAAGAATACTGGCGCCAAATAGGGAAACAAACTGAGACCGTCCTACGGACAAAAATTGAACTAAAACCAGAGACCTTCCTATTAGGTATAACAGACAGCAAGATGGAGAAAAATGCAGATAAACTTTTTTTTTACATGACAACAGCGGCAAGAATCATTCTGGCCAGGGTATGGAAAACGAAAGAGATACCCACCAAGGAAGAATGGCAACTGAAAGTCATGGATATTCTGAATATGGACAGGCTCACTGAAAGACTGACACAAAATGATAAGAACTATCAAAAAACGGACTGGACAAAATTTATAGATTATATCAAAGAAGAAAATAAAGAGATCTATATTAGTGACCTTTAAGAGATTCTCAAAGGTAAATTCAAGAAGAAAACGGAGACTTAAGAGGATAAGAAGGAAGAAAGGAGAAAAAATAAAATAAAAGAAAGAAAGAAAGAGAAAAAAGAAAACAACCAATTGAATGAAAAGAAAAATATTTATAAAGAACATCAAAATCAACAATCATAAAAGAGAGGTTATTCAACCTGGGGGGATCTGGAAGTCTATATTTGTTAATGTTGTTTCATGTTTCATGTTCTTTGTCGGTGTGAAGTCGGGGGTGGCCGGGGTCTGTTGGATTATTTATTGTCTACTTTTCTGTTTGATGGTTTGTTTGTTTTTCTTTCTTTCTTTCTTTCCTTTCTTTCTTTCTTCTGTGTCTATTTGGATACACTGTATATTGTTTAATGTTCCATAGATGTATGTACGTAATTGTCCTTTTTTTAAAAGAAACATCAATAAAAAATTTATAAAAAAAAAAAAAGTTTCAGCAATCTGTTTAAACTATTTCTAAGAGGAACAGTTCTGAAATAAATTATACAAACCTTCAGTGTTTTTCTTGTTGTAACCAGATATCCGGGCCATAACAATCTCTATCCACTTTGAGAGAGAAAGAAGCTGAGCCACCACCAATGCATCCTCACTGGCAATGAAAAAGTTTAATTACAAACTTTACAAACATAACCTGAAATTTAGTCAAAAGAGACTAATCTTTGAAATGTTAATGCTAAGTAGTCAAATAATAATAAATACTTTTATTGCATATCAAAACAGCTATCTATTTGCTTCCCAATCTTTTTATGGCCAGGGACCACTTGACCAAGGACCACTTGACCAGGGACCATTTTGATCAGGGACCACTCTCCAACATTAGTACCAAAAGGATTACGAATCTGTTTTTGGTCGACTTTAGATTTGGTTTGGTTATTTGGGGTGCTAATTCAGAAAATTGCATCGTATAGACCACATCAATTCTGGTTTCTGAAACAGAACATATACCACCCAGTGGTGGCCATTTGCTCACCCACAGAAAACCATAATTTAGTAATCTACAGTAATCATTTTTTTTTTGTCCACGGACCATATTTACATTCTTGGGGCCCACTGGTGGTCCACAGACCGCAGGTTGGGAACTACTGATTTACCCGATGTGATTATTCAGGTACATAATTCAAATATAAATAGATCAAATTTGTTCAAGCTGTACATACCTGGCATTTCCTATCAAGAGAAAGTCTTTGAACTGGCACATTTATATCAAGGAGGACATGAATGAGGACCTTTCCTGAAATGCTGCCCTGTTTACATAATACCTTCCTTCATGAAAGCCCAGTTGGTGCCAATGCTGGCGTTTTTCCAGCACCAAGAAAAACATGACTTTTTCCCTTAAAGCCTTCGGGGCCATAGAATATCATCCACATCTGTACACATATGTGGTTTTAAATTGTCTTAACTGTTTTAACTAAATTTAAACACGTGTTGGTTTTGATCTACTAAATTGTTTAAGGATTGTAGTCCATTGAAATGCACTGTTTTAAATTGCTTTAAAATGTTCAAATTGATGTTGTATAATGCTCTGCTATCTTTGATATGCATACTTTAATAACTTAATATTTATAAATGACATGAAACTCTAGTACAAAACAGAAAAGAACAATTTTCTTCAGTAACACACACAAAAACATCACTTGGAGAAATGAAATAGCATTGCATACCTATTTATCTTCTGAGATTCCAAAGGGATAATTGGTATCACAGTGTTGCACAGGGATTTACAAAGTGGGCAGAGGTACTCTCCACTCTCCAAGTCAAAGACCTGTTCAACATGATGACGTTGCCGAGAATTTAGCTGAATGGCTTCAAAGTATCTGTAATATTTCAATAGACAACAAAAAGAAAGGCTTCTAGAACATTATGTAAAAGCAAAATTTGATTTAGTACTTTTTGTGTCAAGAATATTTTGCTAGTACTCTTGGATTTTATTGCAATTTTGATCTTACACATAAGGTGAAAGGAGAGGCAAAGGAAAACCAACCTTTTTACCAAACCTTGCAAATGAGAATCTTGTTGTTAGTAAATGTTTGATTTTTATGCCTATTTTACATACCAACATATCTGGGATCATGCAAAAATTTCTCAGGCCAAAATGGCCCCAAGTGAAAAAGTTTAAGAAGTCCTGGGCTAGAAAATTTACAGCTATTGACCTGACTCTAGTGCTCCCTAGCCTTCCTTGTGTGGGGAGGGCACAGTATTGAACTCATTCAACTGGTACTTCCAATAGCCAGCTAAGTCCCACTTCAGGATTCAGATGGTTCCCCTAAGTGAATGTTTGTTTGGATTTGCATAGCATGTGAAGTTCTAACTGGAATGGGAAATGGTGTGCAAGAGGGCCTTCTGCTATTATCTGCACTCACTATAGAGGCAAATACAGTTTCCATAGCCATAGAGAGGGACTTTAAGAAGAAAAGGTCCCATACTTGATCTCAAGAGTGAGAGCAATTATTTCTCATTGTCCTGATTGCAGCGTCTTTCTTTCCTCATTCCATACAAATGGAATAAAAACCCCTCTGTTCACAACATTTCATTTAAATAGATGAGAAACTATAATTAGAAATCTGCCCAGCATTAGCACAGAACAGTCTGGAGAGGAAAGGGGATAAATTAATTTTAATAAACACTAACAAAAGACTGTAACCCAGCCCTAATGCACATAAAAATGGACAGATTATTTAAACATCAGGTCATGTGGACATAAGCCCAGATCAAAAGAAATGACTTTGGAGCATCAATTTATCTCTAGAGATACTGATTTTAAGTGAATGAGTCCTGTTTGAAGACAGTTTTCAGTCCTATATCAGTTACTGGCTGTAATATACCCCAGGACACCATTTTTATATATATATATATATATATATATATATATATATATATATATATAGAGGCTTTAAAGACATCCAATCACATGGAGGGCACACTGATTTAAAATAGTCAAATCAATTATGCACAGTGAAAATGTGCATAAATATATTTTCTACTGCAAAGCAAAACACAAAAATCACCACACTGGAACTCACTACAATATACAATAATACAATAAATATTAATATTTCTAAATACGTTTTTGCCTGTACTTGACCTTTCAGTTCTGTGAATGTATTGCTAGTCCTCTAGATCCCTAGAGTCTATATCCATGGATTTCAAAATCCACAGCTTGGAAATATTTTTTAAAAATCCAAAAAAGGCAGCCTTGATTTTTGCATTTTATATAAGATACATCATTTTATTACATCACTGCAGTATATAATGAGAATTGAATATTATTGGATTTTGGTATCCATGGTGTGTTCTAGAACCAAACCCCAGTGGGTGCATTTTTATTTACTGTATTTCAATCAGTTGAATATATGCATATTTTGATTATGTTTCTTTCTCTGAAATACCTTTGATTACAGAGGTAGATAAAACTATGAGATCAACTTTGTTTTTGGAAATAGAACTCTGTTATCCATGAAGCAGAGCACAGTGCGTAAGGCATACACTGGGATTAAAGAATTTCAAGCGCTTTTCTGAATATGACAGCTAAGGGCTCATTTGGGCATCTAAATCCAGAGTTGTTCTGAAGCACTGTCTCTACTAAAGTAGATACACTAAGGCAAAGGAATTAATAAAACTCACAAAATTTTCATTGATTCCATAAATCTAAATCAAATAATTGGATTTAGGGCATGATCCTCACTGATTACACCAAACTGTTTTAATATGAATGGTATAAACTCAAAAGAGGAGTCATTTTGCTTCAGGAGCTACTGTTAAAACAGTTGAGAATCAGAAATCCTTTTCCACCTACAAAAGATTGCCAAGATCCAGATGTACTTTCTGCTAAATCCCTGCCTCAATATGCTTAAGAAGTCTGGAAGAAACTGTTGGAAACACATTATAGATAAAACAAATGATAATTACTAACTGTTAACTGCTTACTTCTGCCAGCAGGCAGCATGCATCACATGACCACAACTGCCAGTATGAGTTCCACATGACAAATCAGGATTCATGAAGAGAGGATCTATTTTATCTATTTAGGGAAAAACAGAAGTAGTTAGGTACACCATTTCATCAAGTGTGAATGAACATTTGGCAAGATCTTTTCTAACAAGATTAAGACAGCTAATCCTGCTAAATATGGATTGTTTTACAGAGCTAGAAAGATATCTCAACATTATGTCTCTAACACAGGCATGGACAAACTTTGGCCCTCCATGTGTTTTGGAAGAGACTTCATGGGCCATCCAGTCCAACCCCCTGCCAATATTCCTGCTCCTTGGCAGGGGTTGGACTGGATGGCCCATGAGGTCTCTTCCAACTCTATGATTCTATGACTTCAACTCCCACAATTCCTAACAGCCTCAGGCCCCTTCTTTTTTGCTAAGCAGCTGAGGGGGGAAAGAAGGGGCCTGAGGCTGTTAGGAATTGTGGGAGCTGAAGTCCAAAACATCTGGAGGGCCAAAGTTTGCCCATGCCTGCTCTAACATATAGCATACTCTATCAAATATAGAGTATATCAGCTGTTGTATTTCATGATATTTAGGTTCAGCAGGCCAAAGACAGACCTGAGAAAAGTTGCAAGGGAATCATAAAAACAGAGTTGGCTGAGGCTGCAAAGGCTATACAGTCCAATCTCATTCTTCCATGCAGAAATACACAGTCAAAGCACTCCCGACAGATATCCATCCAGCCTCTGCTTAAAAACCTCAAGAGGCAGCATCATATTCCACAGCCAAACAGCTCTTACTGCTGGGAAGTTCTTCCTAATATTTAGATGGAATCTCTTTTCCTTTAGTTTGAATCCACTGCTCCATGTCTTTGCCCCTTCTCAATGATTGTGGCATCCTTTCAATGCCCCAGTTTCTCTAAACGTATATTCTAATATTTATTGTCTAAAATAAAATTCAGGCAAGAAAAATTATCTTTTCTCATTCTGATGTCATGAAAATCACAAAAAGAATCAGAATGAAAAGCAAATTAGAGGTATTTTGCTCTTCTTGTTGCAAGGGCAACATTCCAACTTGTTTCTGTTCACAAACAAAAAGCTGACATAATATCTAAAATGATATACAGGATGTACAATTTTCAGCTATGCCCTGTCTGCTGTCCTCAATCTGCCCTAAAAGATTATGGACAGATTAGTTCTGGAGGAAGGGGAATTGAGAGGAAATCAATGAAATAATAATAATAAACTTTATTTTTACCCCGCCACCATCTTCCCAAAGGGGACTCGGGGCGGCTAAAATCATCCATCTTTCTGTTCTTCTCTTCACACTGTTTATAATTAGTCAGAGTTTGCAATATAGATTTCCTTCAAGATGACTAAGCCAATATAAATGTCTATGGTAGCTTGGGAAATGAGACATACCTCCTGAAAGTTCTAACATCTTCCCCATATGTTGGGTTAAGGCAGTGGATTTCTGGACACAGGCAGATAAAACCATGGCAGCACATTCTAGCTTCACTTCCTGTTCCTCCTGGCATAAGATACATGTCAAGACTTCTTTTTCTATGACAGATGGCCCTCTCTTAGGCCCCAAGGCAATTCTGGTATAACTTATAATTGGCGGGCTGCTACAAAGATACAAAAGGATTTTAAATAGCAAATTTGCAGTCCATGGTTACGTTCAATCCACAAGCATTGCTGTTTATAAAATTAAGCCATGCTTTAAAATTATGTTTGTCTTGCTTTAATTCCCAGCTAAATTTCAATAAAAGGGTAATTTCTTTTTTTAAAAAAGAGACTAAAAAAGAAAGTTGGGAATCAATGAAACACCAATGAAGTAATGAAACCTAAAATACATCTGAACAGAATTTTTTTTTCTGAGCTCTGGATAGAACATGTAAATTAATATACAATTTGAAAATAAATGTATTTATTATTCATTTATTTAATATATTTATATACCACCTTTTTCACCCCTGGGGGGACTCAAGGTCGTTTGCAACATATTAATGGTAAGGATTCAATGCCAACATCATACAAAATAATAAAATCACAATAACTAAATACTGACATGTAAGTATGAATTAAAAATCTTTAAAACCATTAAACATAGGCATATACAAATATGAAGACACTATGACAAAGCATTAAAAACATCCTAATATAAATAGTAAAATCACATGATCCAAAAATCCCAAACTTTAATGTCCCTAGGTTTTTAGCACTACCTTTCCTAGTCATTTTATCTGATTGGAGCAACCTTGAGATCACATTCTTCGGTTATTGCTCCATTAACTATAATGAGAAGTGGATAATGGAACCAAGATCATTCTTGGCCTTGTGAGATATAATTCCATATTCCAGTTCACCTATGATCTCGCTTTATACTCGGTAACCTGGTCTTCATGACATTGATAAACTGCAATTCCCAGTATTCCTCACCACTGACTAGGCTGATGAAAGTTGCAGTTTACTAACATTCCCCACTCAGGTTTTGATAAATTTGACTTGGACCTGCAAAATATATGGGAAAACCGAATATATTGGGCTGTCTTCCCTTATATATTTCTACAGCAGTAACAAAGGAAAGTGCTGGAGGATCACATTCCCTCTCTGCACTGCAGTCTCCCAGATCTGCTCCAGAGGATTGAGGAACCCTGCAGAGATGAGGAGGGGCTTCAGCAAACCCTTGCTGGGTGTGGAAAAGTCTATATGTATACTGCTGGATTCAGCCCACTGAATATTTCTTCAGAAGCTATGGTTTTTGCCAGCACACTTTATAAAAAGCAAAGACAAATGGAAAATCACTTATCAAATTCATATTTACCATGTTCTATTTTTACCTATGTGTTGAAAAATTGGCCAAGAGAATTATGTTCATCAGGGAAAGAGACAGTATCTTGGAACCATGGGAATCTATAAAATTGTCCATCAACCAGCCAATTTAATGACTTTGCATTATTTTATTTCGTCAAAGCTTAGGTACCGATTTATTACGGAATACTCTTTTCTTACCTCTCCTCTTCCATAGCATCTCTTCCCTGTGTGTCTTGTGTATTTTCATATAAGAGTCTGTGTGTTTCAATGAAATTCTTCTGTAAAGCAGACATTTGGGCCATTATCTTCTGCCGATGAAGTCTGGCTGCCTCTGCTTTCCTCTTCCTCTCTGCCTTCTCTTTGTCCTGGATTCTTTGCATCTTATTTTGCAGCAAAAACAAAAAAACAAAAAAACAAAACAAAAAACAACCAAATAAAAGCAAGAAATAGTATCTTTCAACAATAGTTTGTATATGTCACTTTAATAATTGTAGGCATAACAAGGTATGTTCAATGGATGGGGAGCAACTGTAGACTTGCCAAAATAAGGTAGGTGGATATTGCTGTTCCATCAGGACCCAAATCTAACCCACAAGCACTATCCTTAGCTGCTGATGGCTCTTTAAAAGCAGAGTGAAACATAGATCTTAAAGTTAGAAGACTAACTGAACAAGGAAGATCCATTTTTCTCTAAACACAATTGATACATTCTATCGTATATACTCTAGTATAAGCCAAGTTTTTCAGTCCTTTTTAAGGGCTGAACCCCCCCCCCCCCCTCGGCTTATACTCGAGTGAGGGTCCTGGTCGGCTTATATTCAAGTCGGCTTATATTTCGGTTGGTTTATACTTGAGTATATAAGTAGCCAGAGTTGGACAGTCTTATCTTATATTACAGTTTTAAGATTCAAAATATTAAGTATTCAAAAACATTTCACCTACTGATTCCTCAATTAATGTAATTTTATTGGTATCTATTTTTATTTTTGAAATTTGCCAGTAGCTTCTGCATTTCCTACCCTTGTCTTATATTCAGTAAGTTTTCCCAGGTTTTTGGGGCAAAATTAGGTGCCTTGGCTTATATTCAGGTTGGCTTATACTCGAGTATATACAGTAACTGGTGGAATGATAAGCATGCTGAAAATGATACAACAAATGCAACACTTTATAGAATAATAATAATAAGGCTGATCATATATTTTCAGTCTGTAAACTATATATAACAGAACACCGCTCCTTCAGCTTAACATTAGGAAGAACTCATCTGAACATTAGGAAGAACTTCCTGACTGTGAGAGCCGTTCAGCAGTGGAACTCTCTGCCCCGGAGTGTGGTGGAGGCTCCTTCTTTGGAAGCTTTTAAGCAGAGGCTGGATGGCCATTTGTCAGGGGTGGTTTGAATGCAATATTCCTGCTTCTTGGCAGGGGGTTGGACTGGATGGCCCATGAGGTCTCTTCCAACTCTTTGATTCTATGATTCTATGATTCTATGAAAATGAACCCACCTCTTTTTGGAAGGGGAAAAACACAAGTAATTTGTAGGACAAGAATATTCACACCAGTATCTGGTATAATCTATTTCTACGCAAACTAGTTACAGTAGAATTAGTTAGAAGAACAATTGAGACATTTCTTATTAGCTACATTAGATCCCCATTGGGAAAGTATCCAGTTCTTTTCACTACACAAAAACATTACTCATACAAATACACTATCTCCAAGGCTTAGACTTTAGAAGGGAGATCAATCCAGTTGTTTTATGCATTATCTATTTCCTGTTTTATGGTTACCTCATTGCTTTTTGTAGTCTCCAACTTAGAAGCTGCAGCAGCTACTGGGGGAAGATAGGACTTCTCTCTTAGACGTTTTACTGTTTCAAACATCTAGGAAAATAGATTTAATGGTTAAAACATTTCTTGTTCAATAAATGAGGAAAAAAATCTGCACAAGTTAGCTTGTGGAGCAATTACTTTATGCATAAACAATATTCTGCAGAATTTCAACAAGTTCCTTAAAAAGTTCCTATTGGCTTTTAACATTTGGAAAGTTTGTCTTTTTATTTCTTACCTGTAGGACCCAGTTTATCATATCTTTTTGTGATTCCAACTGCTGAATTCCTTTCAGTTTTTCCAAAATCATTAGTATGTTCATTGCATTCAAAGCAGAGCTTCCTATCCCTTTGTAAAAAGACAATAGAAATTCAAATCAGAAAAAAGTAATACATACATGCTCACAAAAAGACCTGTATGTTTTCCTTCTTCTAATAGATGCTATGACTTTATGTTGGGGCCGTTTATTTATGTCAGCATACAATGCCCACAATCCCTTATTATTCACTATAGTTCCTGGAGCATCTGAGAACTGAAGATAAAACACCTGGAGCCCTTTTGCTATGCATAGTTAAAATACTGTGATTCTATGTTAATTACTACGGCTCTGTTGATTAATAGGATTTGTAATTTGTAGAACTCTCTGGCTGAGAATTCTAAGCAGCTCTCCCTAATCTACAAATCACAGCATTTTACAAAATATTGTTAACAGTTAAAGCTGAATTATAGCATTATAACTGTGTAAAGGCCCCTGGAAGGCTGACATTGAATTTTCCTGTGTTTACACTTAAGCTTATGCAACTAAAATTACAGCATCCACAAACAAAACAAAAAAGGTGCTGGGTGGCCTATTCCAATATTACATTAGTGCTATAAAGTGGGTGCCCTCGCTGTCCTGTCATCTGGCTGCTTCCTGCTGAATTCTGGGATATGTAGTATAGGACAGAGCCTTTGGAATGCTCAGCTAGAGAGGTCCCAGGCTTTCCTAAACTACATTTCCCAGAATTCTGCAGGAGACAGTCAGACAGGGTGGCTCCACTTTATAGCTCTAATGTGATACTGCCCCTAGTTAATCACCTAGAGGCTTTGCACCTGACATACACTGAGCATAAAATAGGTTGCCATGAAAGGAAGAAGACGTTCTCATCTTTTCAAGACTGCACACTTACTGGATGCCTTGTGATAGAAATCAAATGTTACTTCTTCCTCTGGAACTTTTTCTAACTGCTGCTTCTCTTCCAATAAACCCAAAGCCAGGAGATGAAGAACCTATACAGAAGAAAACAGCTATTATCGCTATTAGATCTGCATGTGCATTTGTCACTCGGGCTGCTACAACACTTCAGCAGGCATCGCACAGCACTTTATGATTAGGAGAGTATGACTGCAATTAACAAGTAATTTAGGAAGAGTATGATGAAACATGCTCCCTTTTCTGTTATTGCCCAAGCAAACTAGTAGCATTCCACAGCGTCATTTGTATAATATAAAACAGTGAGAGATGTAATCATGTATCTCTTATTTCATATGTAGTCTTCCCCTGACATATGAGCACATATTAATCATTCACTGTTTACATGATAATAAAGTTATAATTTGAGATCATATAACTACTCTGACACATATCCATGAACTTTTCAGTTTAGCAGCAACCCAAAATTACTACTCCGACACATACAACAAGAAATTAAGTCCTATGAGAAACCCACATTTGCTAAGGGTTGTGCATATTTAGTACTTAATCACACAAATATCTTCCTGATAATTATTTGAAGAACAGGTTATATATGTATGCGTGCATGTGTGTGTGTGTGTGTGTGTGTGTGTGTGTGTGTGTGTGTAGTAGGGGGAAAAAAAGCTCTCAAGACACCAAAGATAAAAGCATTGTTTAAAAAACCACCACAAAGCCAGAAATCCCCCCCCCCCCCCCAAATAGGCTTAGCAAATGTACCATTTGGATCATCGCTTCTGTCCATAAGTGGCTTTCCAACTCTAGTGCTCTTTGCAAAACAGTCCTAAGAATGTGCATCATGATATCACAGTTGAGAATTTTTGCCACATTTCTAAAAGCAGCACTAAATTCAGGAGGCGGTGGAGGTGGCAATGCTGAAAAAAAGAGAAACATATTAACGTATTACAAATTTCCTAATTGTTTTAACAATGCCATGAAAGCCACTCTGCACTTGACATTACAAAAGCTCACATTTGGCTGAAAGCCACTACATAATGTATAGGTAAAAACAAATTAGATCACATTTTACCGTGTCATAATTAATTGAACTTAACTTGATATACCTCTCCTGTAAAGTGTTCTGAGGGTTATAATCATACATAAATAATATAATCCTACTTCACTTATCTATTCTTCTTAAAAGACTAACTGATGATCCACTATACTGATATCTTATATATGCAACAACAGGCTGCTAGTCCTGCTTATATTTCTCTGTTGTGTTATCCTTATCAGGCTTGTCAGTTTAGTCATTTAACACGCCAATACATAGTAATCATTATGAAAATTACTATAGAGCAGATATATTATTAATTGCCCTGCTATTATTTCATCTTGACTGTCATTTTGTGGGAGAAAAATACAGAGTGCAAATCTAATAATTAGTAATTTCATCACAACGTTTTACCTTCATCTTTGTTTTCTTGAGCCCGTCTTTTCTTTTCCATGTGTTCAGCCTGTAGGACGAGTTAACCAATTTACTCTCGGAATACCAGTAACAAAAAGTTTGGGAAAGGGAATAATGGAGAGTGTGGCCTGAATGGTGACAGTGATGGGGGGACACGGTAAAGGCTGTAATAGAAATGCATGCCCAATCTTTTACAATACGGGATATATGGCTTTACCTTGCTATGTTGTGTCTTGGTATAATGGTAAAAAAATAAATTGTATTCCTTGAGGCACTCTTCTTTTAATTCATACACTCCATGGCTTGATACACCTGGTTTTCTTTGTTTAAACAAAAAAAGGTAATTAGCAGATCAGACTAACACATTAGCTGACTGGCTGACATGCAATGATACATTATTTCTTTAAAATACCACATTAAGCAAAAATGAATTTTTACTACATAGAAGAATTTAAGCAAGGGCTTATTCAGTCCTGTATCTCGTTCCTCACCTTTTTACAAACTTTGTTGTTGTTGTGTGCGTTCAAGTTGTTCCTGACCTATTGCAAGCATACAATAACCCAATCATGGTGATTTCTTTGCAACATTTGTTCAGCTGTGGATGTCACTATCTTCTTCTGGGGCTAAGCGCATCCCACCTCACCTAGTAGGTTTCTGTGGCTGAGCAGGGATTTGAATCCTAGTCCACTCAAGTCACTATTACATATTGACTCCTTCCCCCCCAAACTGTCAGATCATGTGCCCTCAAGTCATTTCAGACACTAAGGCTATCATAGGGTTAAAACTTTAAAAAGAGGCTAAAAAAAGAGGCCAAATGTCAATTCCCACATCTTTTCTAGTCCTATAATATTCAAATACAACATGAAGCCTACACCAAGTATGGCAAAGGATTGTACATGACACAGTGGAGCTAATCACAGGTATATCATACACAGGTATATCATCCTGCTGTAATATATCGGACCTAGCTTCTATTCCCAATGAAAAGTGCTATGGGACTTTTTTACTTGCCATGTACAGTCTATACATTATCTCCCGTAAATAATTATTAAGTAATTATTGATAAAAGTAAATTTCTGAAGGTGCAAGATTGGCTTAGAATGCTAAAATATCATAAGATATTACACTTGTAATATTAATTTCATTAAAGCCTGTCCTTTTAAAAAAATGAATTCAGCACATTAATTACTATTGAAATGACACTCCAAGGAAACTCTTCAAAATTTTATTAGGTGTCCATATATTATGAAGATGAATGATAATACACTATCTTCCTCAAAAAAAAAAAACAAAAAAAAAACAACCCATCCCTATTGAACTGTCTTAACAATTCACAGGTGCAAGATGTGCTATATAGTTCACATACAGCAGTGTTTCTCAAATTCTGCCCCTCCAAGTGTTTTAGACTTCAGCTCTCAAAAATACCAGCCAGCACACCAGTTGTTGGGAACAGAAGTCCAAAACATCTGGAGGAGCATAGTTTAAGAAATCTTGACATAGAGAAACAAAAGATCCAACAAGGTTAAATTAGTATATGCTTTAGGACAGTGGTTCTCAATCTGTGAGTTCCAGATGTTTTGCCCTTCAACTCCCAGAAATCCTAACAACTGGTAAACTGGTTGGAATTTCAGGGCGTTGAAGGCCAAAATACCTGGGGACCTACTGCTTTAGGATATGTCACAAAACAGGAGTTTTTGGGTCAACACGGTTACTCAGCAAACAATCCTCCTCATGGTTAAACAAATAAAAATAAAACAATAAAACCACTACAAATTACTTTGGTATCTAACTGAATGGTAGATACCATTACAAACAATTTGTAAGTCACTATTTACTAATAAACTTTAAAGGCAAACACACTTCAAGTGTCATATTTGTTACAGAGGGACAAACATGCCTATCACTACGGTCAATTATGGATTTTAAAAAGAGCAATCACTTACTTGAATGTGGCTACCTTGTGTATGACCTTCTCCAAACCAGTTTCATTGTTTTCCTGTTAAAGATATTTAAATATTTCAACCAAAGCTTCAGTAAAGTAGTGTACACTAAAAAAAAGAACAGATTGCTTACTTCTAACTGTGGCTCTTTGAGTGGTCACTTGTGAACTCACACAGCCACATCCTCCACCCCATTATTATTTTTTAATATAGGGTTGTCATGACATTGCTGTTGTGTATGGAAGTGGGGGGAAAGGATGTGAAAAGCATTGGATATGCACATAGATCAGGACAGGTATACTGCCAAAAATGCTGTAAAACGTTTTATGGGTTCTGAATGTTTGCTGCATAGAAATGATCCATTTGAGTGAATTCACAGATGACCATTCAAAAAATCCACTGTAGGCAAGCAACCTGTTCTTCTTTATGGTCCCTATGACTCACACAAATGTTAATTAAAAGGTTTGTCCATTGGCAATGGGAAAATATCAGAAGCAACGAAAAGGTAAAAACAATGAAAGCAATCACTTACATCCTTGGGTAAAGATTTCACAATCACACTGTGTGCCATTGGTTCAATGCAGAGCAAGTGGATAATTTCTCGCATAGTAACTTCATCTTTTGTCACATGACTGAGGCCTGGAACGTATCTTTCTCCTGATGAGGAAAACACAATGTTAATGGTTGTGGATGTTTGAATATATTTATCACACCTTCATGAGAGACCATCATGCTTCATTTATAGTTTACTGGACAAACAGTTCTGCAAAGATGGTTTGGAATACTGAATGATGAATAAGCAGATCTTTGACAGTCCTAGATATATCTTTGGAAAAGTTACTTTGGAATCCAGCACCTAGGACCCTTCAAAGTAATCTTTCCAAAGGTGGGTCATGTCATAGATAAGAATGTTAAGAGTACCCGAATAATTTTCCCAAATGATTATGTCCTCTCTTATTGACTGCTCACAACAGGAGCAACTCCTGACACGACAAAAAAAAGAAAAAAGAAAAAAAAAAAGACTGGTGATAAGCCAAATGGTTTATTTTTATTTTAATTGATCAGACTTTCAATATGTATGGAAAGAGGATTTAAAAAAAAAAACCCTCTTTTTTCCACAAAACTTTTTCTTTCTTACCTACAATGTAGATAATAACTTGAAGCATCTCTTCTATTAAAGTGTTGCATTGTTTGTTCAAATCCTGCAAGATTTAAAGGAAAATCAAATCACATTCCTGGATATAATATTCAAGTTAACTCTGATATGCTTTGAAATTTTGAAAGATACAAGTAGTTTAATTAAAGCCTCGTGAGCATGATATTTATTTCTGCCCAAATTTTATAAACTAATCGACACATATTAGCAATTTAACTAAAGTCATCAGGTTTCTACCTTAAGAATTCAACAGTGGAAATGAATAGTATAGATCTGTTTACCTGGTCTTTGGTTGGTATAATCCTCTTGAAGGAATCAAGCAGCTCATACCTTTGCAGTACCAGCAAGAGAAAACTGTTTGGATCCATATATGCTGCCCCAATCTACCAGACACATGCAAATGAAATTATTTTAAAAGAGAAAAACAATATACAAAGCAGAATAACTGTATTACAAAAGAAACAGAAAACATCCTTACCTGAAGGAGGATTATATCTTTATCATACATTTCTTCTCTACATTTTACATCCTGATAATAAAACATCTAAAAGACAAGGAATACAAATTACACTCAATTCTTTTTAACTGGTTACTCTACAAACCACACGAGTCTTTGCACTGAGTGGTTTAAAAATCCAAAATTATAAATATTACAATTCCAGAATACAGCAAAATAACTAGGTATTTTGTGTGACATTTTCTCAGCATTTGAAAAAACAACTTCCAGCCATAAAACTCAGTACTACTATTTGTATATCATCAATTACTAAAATCTAGCTATGTGTGTTGGCTTGCATTTGTATCTTTTGCACTGCAATTGTTAAAAATAAGAAGTATAAGTGTTTGTGCATATAAGAACTGAAGCAGTTCCTAACTTGTTTTTCAGATAACAGAAGCCTAGAACAACTTTGCAAAGATCTGTAACATAAATAAAATGACCTCTGCCCTCAAGCATGCAACATAAAAGATATATAGATGGCTCTCCATATTTGTGTATTTTACACTCACAGTTTTGATTATTTGTGAGCCTGTATCACAGCTGCTCCCCCACCTCACTTCCTAAGAAAGCAGCTGCCTTGTGAATGTTTACACAATAGGAGCTGAGAGCAATGGGAACCATTATTCCATGCATCCTGTCTGGCTCCTGAAGATGGGGACCCGTAGTACCAGCATGCACACACTTGTGTGCGTGCACACATACACCCCCCCCCCCCGCCCTGAGATATTTACTGTTTGGAAAGGGGTGATGGTAGCAAACTCAGATATTGTTAGTTACATTTCTTAACACAATAAACTGGAATAACCAACTTTCAGAGAAGGAGTTCAATACTGTTGGTCTTTCAAGACCCACAAATATAAATGTTCATTTCTATTTATTCAGTTTTACTGTGCTTCTTCCAGTCTGAGAAAAGCACATACAGACCTTCACTTTTACCCTCACAACACACCTACCAAGGTAGTCTAGGCTGAGTCAAAAAACGTATGGTTGCTAATTCAGCTTTATGTATACTTTTACTTCATTGATTGGGCTGCACCAACTATACAGGCATTTAATAGTACAATCATATAAATTCTCCATTTCAGAAGAAATTATTACTGACTTTACGGGGCTTAATCCAATGCAAGCAGGTACAGAATTGCAGCTTAAGTTCTATAGGAACTGTAAGTTCAAACATAAACATATCTTGTAATTTGGAATTTACCTGGCTGATCAGAGACAGTCCATTCCTTCGCCACATTTCTGCAGCAACCTGAGCAACCAGTGCTAGACAACGCAAAGGATATTCTATTAACACCTGCACTTGGAATTCTTCCTAAATTCAAGTGGAAAAAAATGATTGTTTCAAAATAACTGACAACTTGTATAATGAAAGTAATCAATAGAAAGTGCCATCAAAATTAAGTTTCTACTATCCAAACTTATTGGACAGAGGAAGTGTTTGATTCTACCCTATCAGCTTGTGACTTTACTATTTCGGTTTGAGTACAGTCAATATGATTATGAGGGCCAGAAAATTGCAGACCAGGATTTAGATCTTTCCTGTTTAAAGAGAATAAGTATGCTCAATGTTGCCTATTACTGACAGGAAACATGTTTTAAAGACACAGATGAGAACAGTGGCTAAATATTCACTTTCATCTTCAAGCACCAAGGTAACAAATTATCTAATAAAAAACTCTGATTTTCCTGAAACTTCCATCTGCAACTAAGTAAGAAAATATATTTTCTACAAAACCATATGAATAAGAATGTATCTAAAAGTTCAGTAAAGAAAGCAAGTACAAAACAGTGCTTTCTAAATTTGTGCCAAAATGGTGTTCACCTTTTTGTTTTGTTTTGCTAGGGCCAACTAAAATCTTGATGTGCCATACAAACATCAAATCCTGATTTTATTTGTTCTTTTCTTTTGATGTCACTTTGCAGTATGTTAGAGCCTGACCTGAATGAATGAAAAACATTAAACACTATAGTGTTTTCAACTGATCAATCAATCTATATATATAAAAACGTCTCACTACACAAGGAGTAACCATCACTCAAAAATTTATGATTTTGTCTTTTGGGAGTTGTAGTTGCTGGGATTTATAGTCCACCTATAATATAAGAGCGTTCTGAAATCCACCAACGATGGAATTGAACCAAACTTGGCACACAGGCCTCCCATGGCCAACAGAAAATACTAGCAGCGTTTGGTGGGCATTGACCTTGAGTTTGGGAGTTGTAGTTCATCTACATCCAGAGAGCACTGTGGACTCAAACAATGATGGATCTGGACCAAACTTGGCACGAATATTCCATATGCCCAAATATGAACACAGATGGAGTTTGGAGGAAATAGACCTTGGAATTTGGGAGTTGTGGTTCCTGGGATTTATAATTCACCTACAATCAAAGACCATTCTGAATCCCATCAACGACAGAATTGGGAAAACTTCCCACACAGAACCCCCATGACCAACAGAAAATACTTAAGGCCATCCAGTCCAACTCCCTTCACCAGGGCAAGAAAAAGTAATCAAAGCCCTCCTGACAAAGAGCCATCCAGCCATAGATATAGGTAGATTGATATGATTCACACACACACAGATAAAGTATTAGAGATTTGAAAGGGACTCCTAAAGATGGACAATTATATGTTGCACGTTCCAGAGCAGGAAAACCAAATAATCTCTACGTCAACACTGTCAAAGAAACATCAAGAGATTCCGTTTACCCACAAGCATAAAGACATCACATATATTAGAAACCAACACTTTCTAATTACTTTCTTTTCCATATCACCAGACTGGGCCACAGCAACGTGTGGCAGGGGACCACTAGTATTTTTTAATAAAACTGATGTGTGAATATCATTTCCACTAGTGCTTCAAACTATATTTGATATATCAGGGACCAGAACTAAATTTGTGCCTAAAAACCAGGAGCACAACTTTGAGAAGCACTAAACCTAAAACCTCTTCTCAGCTACATCAGGGTTGGCTCACTGCCATCTGAGAAGAATTTATAGAATTCGTGGAAGGAATACTGAATTGAGTGGACCATGGAGTAATAGAAAAAGTCACTTGTGTTCTAAAGAAGACTAATAAAGCATCCACAGAAGATACTTACAGATTTAAGAAATTCTAGAAGTCTGTCAATTACTCCAGTTTTGCTCAACTGTATGTGCAGACCTAGAAAATAAATGAATTACAAAATCTGAATTAATCAAGATAGATAAGTAACATGCGATCTGTACTCTCTTCACTTATTTCCACCATTGCTTGTCTTGGAAACCCCAAATGTCTAAAGCAGTGGTTTCCAACTTTTGGTCCTCCAGTTGTTTTGGACTTTAACTCCCAGAAATCCCAGCTAACTTACCAGCTGTTAGGAATTGTGGGAGTTGAAGTCCAAAACACCTGTAGGACCAAACATTGGGAACCACTGGCCTAAAGGATTATATTATGAAAATTTATGCTTTCATTTAGGTAAGTAAGCAAGCAAAAATGCATGGGTCATCATGTCAAGTAAGTAATTCCAACCAAATAATAGATAATTAAGCACCTGCCAGATGAAAAAAAGGCTAACAGATGATACAATCACCGGGAAAGGGGGCCCATGGACCATCAAGTCCAACCCCCTTGCCCAATGGAGGATCTCAAGCTAGAGAACTCCCATCAGGTAGCTATCCAACCTCTTTTTGAATATATCAAGAGGTGACCCCATTACCTCTCTATTGTTGTGACAATGACAACAATATTTATTAATATCCCACCCTGGGACTCGAGACAAAATATAAAAGTTAAAAGTGGTAAAATCAGAAAATTCACATCATACTGTAGTTAAAATCCTCAACAGAATTAGAAGCAGTTAAAAGTGTGACAATTAGAAAGAAAATAACAACAAATATAGACAATACAGCACATCATGAACTATCTTTTCCTCCCGAATCCTTAAAGGTCTGCTCAAATTAAAAAATCTTCCAAAAGAGAAGCAGGGAGGGTTCCAGTCTTGAGAAGGAACTCCAGAACCTGGGAACAGCCACCGAGAAGGCCCTCTACCATTTTCCCACCAGATGCACCTATAAGAGCAGTGAGACAGAGAGAAGGGCCTCTGCAGAGAATATTAAACATTTGCAGCTTAGTATGGGAGAAGGTCCTTCACATAATCTGGATCTAGGCAGTATAGGGTTTCATCACCAACACTTTGAATTGTGTCCAGAAATAGACCTGCAACTAGTAGAGCTCTTGCAACAAGAGAGTTGTCTTCTCACTGCAATCAGCCCTAGATAATGATCTTGCAACTCTTTGGCACAGCTGAACTTTCTGAACACTCTTCAGAGGTAGCCCTGCATAGAATGCACTACAGTAATTCAAACAGGAAGCAACAAAGGCATGTGTCATCATAGCTAGCTACAAGTTCTCTAAGGCATGGCTGGGTGTAGAAGACTTAACTCTGCAAATGCATTCCTAATCACCACTGAAACCTGAGTTTTCGGTCTCAGAGTCAAATACAGACGTACGCACAATATGCAGATCTGTGTCTTCAGAAAAGTATAATCGCATTCAGCATAGGCAGAGTCCCTATTTCCTGAGCTCCCATTTACCTGAACAGGAGCACTTCTGTCTTGTCTGTACTTAGCTTCAATTGTTTTGCCCTCATTCAACCCATTACAGGCACATGTTTAGGATGGAATAGCTACTTGACTGCTACATGCTTCAGTGCATGTCTAAAAACGGAATCTTGGAAACTGATTCTAGTTGTCCAATCAGGTAGGATCCAACAATAGCCTTATAACTGTCTCATTTAGGCATTCTTCTTTGTTTTAGTGAAATATTGCCCATCTTTTCTACCCATTTAGCCAGATATTAATAATCCAGGAAGGCCAAGGGTCTAATATTCAGGTAGTGGCATTTTCTTCTTTAAGAACTCTCTCCACAGGCAAAGTGGAAAGTATTTATTATTACTGAACAAACAGGGCCAAAGTTCATCCATTTTTGAAAGATAATTAGGAGTGTGGAAGAATGACATCCCAAAAGTATTATTCAGAAATAACGAAATTAACCTAAAGAACTAACTGTCACATGATGTGCTGGTTGCTATTTGCTGGGCTTAAAATGGTATTAGGCAAATTCATGGAGGATGGGTTCAACAACAGATATTAGCCATTGCAGTTAAATAGAATATCCAAGTTCAGCAATCTTAAGTATCATTTTTCTCAAAATGCAAGCAGAAGCTGACAAATTTTTAAAAGAAAACAATATTCTGAGAAATTGCAAGCATTCAGGCAAACACTCACCAGCAAGCATTCTGGATAATGGTAGATGTATACTAACAGGATCTGCAGACACCTTGAAGCGCTTGCTTTCCAGAGTATGGCCGCATAAATGAATTACTGTTTTATCCCATGAATAGTTATTTGAACTACATCTCATTACTGCTGCGTAGCATTCTTTATAAGCTGTCACCAACAGCTCTTCCTAGAATGGACAACATTTTTTGTAATAGCTGTTTTACAATTGTGAAAGCACTGCATTTCCCTCCCTCCAAGGTAGTAAAATTCAGCTGTTGGGGCATTAAAAAAACAACAGCAAGGAGGTAAATGCACCTTGAAAGGCTAACAGGTTTTATTTAACACAAGTATTTGTGAACTGCACCCACTTCAGATGATTTATGAACTGTTTGTCTCAGTTGGAAAATGTATAAATCCAAGATTGAGTGAGAGAAAGATATGGGAAAATTGAAATACAAAATGGACAATTAATTGTTAATATCTTAAAATGGCATTTTGAACAAGCCATTACTGAAAGGTAACACTGACATTCTCAGATAAATAAAGTAACACATGCATGGTGATGGTCTGTCTGCTCAATCCAGGTTACAAAGCTGACTTTGATTATTACAAAATAAGTGAATTAATTTATATTCTTAAATAGGAGTCATGCATTCACAACTGATTAGAGGCAAGAGAGGCGAGCATTTAACTGCTAAACCAAGAGAAACTATCATTTACTATTCCACTTTATCCTGATATGGGCTGCAAGGCAACACACAGACTAAAATATAATACAACTGAAGCAAATCATAATAGCTAAAAAAGTGCAAAATTATCAACTATCCTAATTTGAATACTACGAAACGGCATGAAAACACTTACAATGTAACAGACTCCCTGGGAACCAAAATCTGTGGATGATCAATTCTGATTATATACAATAGTGGTTTGCTTTTTGGACTCTTGGGGGAGAGATGGTATTTTCAAGCTATGGATAATTCAATCTGTGGGTATGGGTATGAAGGGGCTGACAATATATCTATTCCGATTTGTTTTCTAGATGACTTTTTGAAAATAAAATTTGCTTCTTAACCATAGTACTTCAACAGAAATAATTATGAAATGCATCAATAAATTGAGCAAGAAGCCATTTTCAGGATTGTCTAGTAGAATCATGAAGACAAAATTCTACTAAGACAATATATCATAGACAACCTTGACAGACAGGTTAAAAAACAAGTCAGATTAGTAGATAAATCTGTAAATTTTAAAGTAACTGTAATTATTTTGTCCTTTCCTATAGCTTCCAAACATATTAGTGATTTTATGAAGGAGAGTGTTGCTGAAAACAAACGAACCCCAACAGAACTACATGAGCCCTGGGAGTAGGGAAGCAGGGTTAAAGGGGTGAACTCACAAGAAACCTTCAAAGGCGTTTGATCATTTCCATAAATCCTATAATAAAAGTTCATTTTAAAGAAAAACAACTTACATCGCAGGCACACCACTCCTGAAACATGAAGAGAATATTCTTGAGCTGCATTTGGATGGCAATGGCTGCTTCCCAATCAGGATCCACCTCAATGTGCTGACCAATTTGTCTCTTTATTTCCTCCATTCCCTGTGATGACAGTACCAGAAGAACAGTATTCAAATATTTGTCCAAAACTTAGGCTTACTTTGTGAAATGGTAGAACAATAAGCCAAAGAAACTTTGAAAATAAACTTCAAATGGGTCAAAGCAATCTATATGAACAATTGATTTAAATGTACTTATATGTCAGGAGGTACTCTTACTTGAATCAAATACTCACCTCTTGGTCTGAATTACCTTGCCGAATCTAGGGCACACATTAGATTTGTATCATATGGTCATCTTAGTGCTGACCCAAAGCAAAAGTGGAAGCTGCTTCAGGAACATCTAGTGCTCCTATTTGAGGGATTTTGTTGCTAATTTAATGGACAGGGCTCAATGCTATGCAATTCTTTGGCAGAGAAGGCTCAAGACCCTATAAAACTACAGCTCCCAGGATTCCATGGCACTGAAGCAAGGCAGTTAAAGTGCATTCATTCTACAGCATAGAAGCATCCCAAGGTTTTCTTTTCCATTGCTAGAAGCTTTAGTTCTCTTTAAAACACTTATTTTTAAAGAAGGAATTCTAAGCAGACAGCACCTTTTTTGGACAAATTACGAAGAGTCCACTTTTTGCCGCTGTGCATTACATTTGGCAACAAATACTTTTTTTTTGTTTCAGGGTTTTGAAAATTTAGGTGCACATTGGATTCGATGGCGCATTAGACTTGAGTAAATACGGGTATATTTTAAGTCAAATTAAAACATGTAGTATTCATGCCAAATTGCTTACTGTACTAAATAACGTTTATATAACTCTTGGAGAGAAACAAATGTTTTAAAAATCTTAGAAATATATTGTGTTGTAATACTATTTTTACAAACTGATAAGGTATATGGGTACAGGCAGTCCTCAAGTTACGAACAAGACAGAGTCTGTAGGTTTGTTCTTAACTTGAATATGTATGTAAGCCGGACCAGGTACTTTTTGAATTACAACTCCAGCCAAAAATATATATTCTTTAGCTTTAGATAGCACAGGGAAGGATTAACACTCTGTGGTTCTTGTTTTGCTGGCTGTGCTCCTCATCAGAAGATTTCCCCTCACTTTCTGTCCCTGTGATAATTGGATTTTGGCTTGTTGTGGAAACAAAGATTAGTAAGAAAGCTTCAGTGAAGATAGCTTTTCCCCACAACTTTTCCAAGGAATGAATTTCCCTTCCTAGGGGTAGATTTCTCTCACTTCCTGTTGTCTCACCCCTGTTCTTAACTAGGAGTTGTTTGTAAAGTCAGATGTTTGTAACTCAGGAACTGCCAGTATATTGATAGTACCCCAGCATAGTAATTCTTCCAGTTATTCTTTGATTGCAAGTTATTATTTTTTTGTTATTTAAGGGTATGCAGAAATTAAATAATGTACCTGCATGTAAGTAAGTATATTCAGAAAAGATCGGAATCCTTCCAAAAACTGATCTCTTAGTTTGTCCGTCCAAACAGTAGGTTTACTGATTAAAATATACCTGTTGTAAAAAAAGGGGGTTACAATTTCCAAAAGTTTTTTTTAGCTATACAGAACAGGGAAGTATTGTGACACTGTTGAGGAAACACCCACTGATTAGGATGACTACCAACTAACAGCTGAAATCCTGCAAAGCAGATAAATCTGAACAATTAATATGTATTCAAACAACTCTCTGCATAGATTTCACCCAGCTCAGTACTAACTGAAAATACACCCTGGTCAAATCTCACTAATGGAAAAAGTGGCCTTAGCATTTGATGGATGTTCTCTCATTAGAAATGTTAAAACAGAGATTAGATGGTCATTTATTTGGGATGCTGTGGCTGTGTATTGCCTGCACTGATGGGGTCTTCATAGGTGAGACTTGGGATCTCTTCCAACCTACAGTTCTATGTCTACATGATACCCACAAAAAAGAAGACTCACCTGAGGTCATATATAATTGCAGACACTCGGCCTAATAACTCTTGGCTGTAGCCCTGAAAATTGAATTTTCCATTTCTATCTAAACATTTTGGTAACTCTTCAAGTAGTGTCTCTGTTATGACCTTGATTACGTTTTGCTCTTCTATGAGGTGGCGGGCCTGAAAAGAAAAATGCATTTAGAACAGTAACAAATTCAGAGCATGGGAAAACAGATACGTTACCCTTGTTTTAGTTACTATTTTATATTTAAAAGTTTATGGCACTTATGGGTATCAAAAAGTGCCTAGATAAGCTTGCTAAAAACCCCAAACTGCTCTAAACCACCTATGTAACATTAGTAAGCATTCATTTCTTGTAAAACAGGCCTAAATGTTTTGAACGTCTCAGAAAGTGCTATAATCTAGGTATTCGAAGAATTCTTATTGGATTCGGAAAGAGGACAAGATATAATAGAAGAGGAAGAAGAAAGACCAGAAGATTAGTAAAATCCCAAAGATAGGAAGATATACTACCAGAAGCCGTGGAGAAGAATGGGAAGTCAGGAAAATTCCCTACACAACCTATACCTCCCTCCCTATTCCTTTCCCAGATTCCCCTGCTATTCCCAAGACCCATCCATACCTCTCCCAAAACCACCACTATTCCCCAATCCCAATTCCCCAATCCCAATCCCCTACCTCTACCCCACCATATTTACCCCTATTCTACCCTATGTTATCCTTCGAACCCCCCCTTTTTTATTTTAATTATGCAATGTAAGAAAATTCTTTAATAAAAAATATTTTTTTAAAAAAAATCTAGGTATTGTTATTGCCAAAATGATTAGGTTTACTGCACAAAATGTTTTAAAGCACCAGAGTCTGATGAACGGTTTTTTATTTCTATTATTTCCAAGTGACTTTTTAGGTCAAGGCAACACAATGTGATTTACAATTCATGTAAAAACAAATTAAATATTTCAGGAACTGAAAAACAGAGTGCATAGTGTCCCTTTAATATAAAACATAATATCATGTAAGAATTTTACTGCAGATTAAAACACCTGCAGATCTATCAGATATAATGATTTGTGTCCAGTTTTCATACCAGTATCTTCCAAATGACAAAGGTGTTTGTGAATCAGGAATTCCTGCAATGTCAACATTTATCCTGGGAAAGTTACCTTCCCAGACAAAATCAGCCTCATTCCTTTCCACCCCTAGGTTTTTTTCTCCGTACAAACATCTATCAACGACATACAAGGACATCTTCCTCCACTCAATACAAACCAATGTCTCAGCAGAGAAAGCATTTGGAAGAAATTACCTTAGCCAATTGCTTTTCAAACACAAGCCAGACAGACAGATACATAAACTTTAAAACACTCTTCAGTCCACCTTTTCACATTTCATATTTTCCTTGCATAAGGTCAGAACAAATTAGATAGGGGTTGTAAATACTGTTGAATCAAGAATCTGCCACCTCAGATAGAAAGACTCCTTCTATTCCTGGGATACTGCTGATCGAATGGAAAAATCCCACTGGCTGAAAGAGGCAAAACAAACTTGGGACCACCCCCCCCCCCCACCTTATAAAGATGTGGTAGAGAAATGGTTCTCAACCTATGGGTCCCCAGATATTTTGGCTTTCAACTCCCAGAAATCCTAACAGCTGGAATTTCTGGGAGTTGTAGATCTAAACACTTGGAGACCCACGGATTAAGAACCAGTGTGGTAGAGAGTTGCTTGAGAATGCTGAATGAAAGGATATCAGTAGAGATATCCCCTCCCTTAAATCCAGAAAAATATTTCGAGACTGAATAGTGCTTGGGGAATGTCCCCATTTTGGGGGGGGGGGGATCTAGAATCAATGCAGTGCAGTTATGAATTTTTTTTAAGTTGGGGATGTAAACATATAATTGGGGAAAGCATTCACCTCTTATACGATTTCTTCCATTCTCTTTGTGAGAAAGCTAAAGACTTTCTAAATGACAACTCGAACGATTCAATAGTATTGAGCCATGACAGCTCAAGTAGTATCAAACTGCATGAATTCTACAGAGTAGTTGCACCCTCAGTGACCCTAACTTTCCAGGACTCTAATGTCATATGGAAAGACTTCACATATAGTAGAAAACCTGCTCTTCAGAAAGTAAACTTTTAGCTAGAACGTTTACTTTTCTCATATGTCTAGCTGATTTTTAAAATTCAAAAAAACTGACTTATGCAGATGGAAGTAATTTTTTTTTCATTAGGAAATTCTTACAGTGTCACCTTCAGCTATTCCAATAAAAAGTAAGAAATTATTTCTATCCCTGAATGATTAGCCATACCTACCAGTGTCGGAACAGTGAATATCTGAACTGAAAGTGCTGTCACAGAAATCTGCTTTTCGTGATCATCACCAATATATTCTCTCTGTAGTGCTTTGTAATGCTGTGAAAACAAGAATTAAGAAAAAAGGTGAGTAGGTAAATGTACATGAGATCAGAAACCAGTATTATAAAAAGGAGACACGTTCTTTTTGCATCATTTTTGGTCAAATCATGCTTGTTTTTATTAATCAAAATCATATGTCTCCCTAGTCACTTTTCTCCAAAGTAATATACTTTTATGTGCAGTCTCAGAATAGATGTGTGTATTGGCCAACTGTATATATTCGGGTTACTAAAATGTGTTAGTCTTGGAACAATTGCCAAAGATGGTACTCTCTGAAGATGCTTCCCACAGTATAAGGTAAAATAAAAATAAAAATAAACTGAAAGGATACACTTTCACTGTGTACAGCCTTAGGAATATTCTTACCATTCTCTGAGATTTTATATATTTTTTTAAAATATATTTTTATTAAATCATTTTCAATAACAGATAAAATATACATCCATTTGGGGAATTTTTAAGCAAAGGAAAGTGGAGAGGTAAGGCTGTAACTGGGGGGTGGGTGGGTTAGGGGTTCACCCTCCCCCCCCCTCAAATTTTTCAGGTTAAAAAAAATCATGGTTTACTCATGAATTTTAACTGGTTAACCAAATCCCCAAGCTAAGTCTATGAGACGCAAACATTAAATTGATTTAATTAACGCTATATAAAATACAGAATGAACCATAATATTTAAATTATTTTGTGTTATGGAACTATTCTTCATGATTTGCTATTTTTTTCTTTAAAAAATCTGATTTTTTTTCTGGCTATGGCACTGAGGGTAGGGGAAAGGGGATGTGGAGGGTGGGGAAAAACAAGGAAAGGTAATAGAGGAAAAGGGGGGATGCTAGTAGGCATGTATTCAAAAGTCTGTTTCTATTTTACTTCTCGGTTTCGAGCTCATCTCCTTTTTATATCCCCACTGGTATTGTTTATTTTCACTGTGCTATCATAACATTATCTTCATTTTTTCCTGTTTAATGTAATTGATCAGTAAAGACCAGTCTATGCCTTTTTTATAATTGCCTTGCCAATATGCTATTCGATGTGTTAGTTTTTCCATGTTCATAACTATAACTATTCATTTATTGTGGAAATTTCATTTACTCTCCAGTATTGTGCATACACTATTCTGGCAGCTGATATTAAGTAGCTGAAAAGGATGTCTTTGTTTCTCTCCAGTTTTATATCTATGAAGACCAACAGGAAGAATTCTGGCTTGAATTATTTTTTATCTTTAAAATCTTCTAAATTGTTCTGTGTATTTCTCTCCAAAAGTTCCTTGCCTTCTTACAGCTCCACCACACATGGAAAAGAGTACCTCTATCCGTTTCACACTTCCAGCATTTGCACTGAAGTTTTAATAGGATTTGGCCATTCTGTCTGGCATGATATACCATTGGTGCATCATTTTATACTAGTCTGCCTTTATATCATATGAATATGTAAATTTAAGCTTGCTGTTCCGCATTGCTTCCCATCCTTCCAATTGGATCGCATGACCCACATTTGCTGCCCATTTCACCATACATTCCTTAACTGACTTATCTTCCGTTGACCATTCCAGTAATTTCTATATTATTTTTGAAGAATTATTACATAAAGAATTAACAAGATGTATAATTCTAAATGGTACGTATTGTACAGGCAGTCCCTGAATTGCAAACATCCAACTTAGACACAACTCCTAATGACAAATGGGGTGAGAGAAGAGAAAGTGAAAGGAAATCTAGCCCTAGGAAAGAAAATTCACTCCTATAAGTGTTATAAAGAAAAGGTGTCTCCAATGAAGCTTGATTTCCCCATCTGTGTTTCAACGACAACTCATTTTTTCAAAAATCTAATTGTCACAAGGACGGAAAATTAGGTGAAATCTACCGAATAAAGACACAGACAGCAAAAGAAACACCACAGGGGTATTCACCCTTTCTTCTGCTATCCAAAACTTTTATATATATATGGTTGGAGTTACACTTAAAATGGTACCTGTTCTGACTTGCATACAAATTCAAGTTAAGAGTAAACATTGTTTGAAACCTGGGCCTGTACTCTCTGGAATTGACTGATCTAGCCACTTGAAGAAAAGACTAGTAATTTATAATATTTATGAATGTTTCAATGAAATTGAAGTGTATTGCTCTCAGAGGGCATTTCAGTGGCCTTTTAAATCACTATTTAAAAACATTAAAATGAATCATAGAAGATGAATGTTAAGTTGTTACCTTAACAAATTCCATGGCAAAAAGTTTTTTGTATTCCATTTCCATAAAAAAACTGCTGAAGATCAATTCATGTAAGATTTTTCTTGCCCCTGCATAAGAAAAAAATATTTTCATCACAAAACTCCCCTCTTTGTTCCTAAAAAGCATCAAGTGAAAAAAATCCAGTAAGTATAAACATTGTAATGTATGATGTTGAGATATTATACATTACAATATAAAGGGTTTACATTAATAACAACTAGAAATGAAAAACTATAAAGCTGCTAGACATACACAAGTGTGACCCAATCTCTGGGCCGATCTTAGGATAAAATGCAGTACATCAATCATTTAAATGATTTAACAAGTAATGTCCAATTCATTTCCAGGTATGATAGCATTATCCAAACTAGGTCAAAAGTGCAGTATTTCACTGTGCTGATCTGGTGAATTAGAAATATTAGAAGGAGAGTACATGGGAAGGAAGGAAGAGTGAAATGGGGAGGTTAGAATTAAGCTCACATTAATGAAGCAGTTCAGGACTTTTACACTGATCCATTGCTAAAGTCACTATAAGCAATAAGGTAAGGATTTTGTATTGCTTTCCTTTGTGAAGCCCTCCTATCCATAGCAGTCTCACTCCACTACCTCTTTCTGTCATTACCTTCTATCCATACGAGGAAGAATTCTGACAGATGACAAGTCTATCTAATCAATATCAGACTAATCTAGTCAGTGAATGTTATCATCCAAGGGAGTGATAGCAAAAATGACTGGTACTGCTGCAACCTTCCCATCCTTTTGCCCAGGCCACATCCCATCTCATCCCTTGCTGCTGCACCAATGCCCAGCACTTCTTTTTGGTTCCTTTTTCAGCTCTACCAGCAGCTCACTCTTCGCAAACTCCTGGACAAGATAGTCATGACTGGCAGTGGCCATGTATTGTAGCAGCAATGGCGGTTCCAGAGCAGCCCTACAACATCACTGCCAGATACAGTGGAGCATGTCAACACTACCAGAGGCAGGCAAGGAGTATAAGCCAAGGAGGGGACCGCAGGAGCAACAGCAATAAAAAAGACTTGGGGGGGGGGGTGATTTTGTCCACTTGTTTACCCCTGAGTAAGCCCTCCCCCCACTGTGAGTGGCCAAGAAGATAAGACTCAGGACAGGGATAAGGTCTATGGGGCTAACACCAATTGGATTGACATCACTGCCTTTTGCTACTCTGTTAATATTGTATCTTAACTTTTATCCAAAAAGGAACCATCCCTCTCTCTGAGTAGAGTGGTAAAAGGTAAGAGCTTAGTCTGTCCCAAGAAAACCTGGGGGGAGGAGCAGGGGGATCGACCCACCAACCACTGCAGGGAAATACTGAAAAGTCTTTCGTTTTCCCACCCAGGTTAATACTATACCTTACACTGACTCGTGGATAAGTCAACTCAGGTTTTTGCTGGATTTTTTTGTCTAAAATGTTATATAAATATCAAATATACCTATGTATAAGTTAATTGCATGTATAAATCAAGGACAAGATTTTGGGGCCAAAATAATGGATTTTGATATGATCCATGGATATCTTGAGGAAAAAAACAGTGTTACCTTGCGGAGCCAACTGCCAATGGCTGCCACCACCATTTTACTGCCTGGCATTAAAAAAAACCCTTTGCCATGCTACTTTTCTTATATAGTAGAGCAGAATATTAACTTTTATTAAATAAAGGACCATCCCCTCTCGGTGTAGAGTGATGCAAGGTGATAATTTAGCCTATCCCAGGATAACCTAAAAGAAGCACCAACCCTCTCCATTCTCCCAGCGCTCAGTTGAGAAGTGCCAAAAGTGCCAAAAGAGCTGCCTCCACCATCCTTTGCCTAGTAATAGGCATGGAATTCATCATATAAATATTGCAACAATGAAGTAACTGAAACAGCAAAAAGCTTAACATTGATTTAGTTTACCTTTATAAAGTTTTGCATCCCAAAGCATCAGTCTACTTATCAGACAAGGTTTCCCAGAATCGGTTTCTTCTTTTAGACAGATCTGACAGAAGATCTGACGAAAGTCACCTTAGAAGGGCACAATATAAAGGGAATGACCCAGTTAGATTTGTGCATTTTTATCCAATAAACATTCAGTCATAACAGATGTATCTTTCTGCTGAAAAAATATTTACTCATGCACGGATACAAAAAATCCAAGTACCAAAAAAATACCTGCCTCATATACCTTGTGAAAATGTTCTGAAGCAGTTCTCAGTAAATAATATTAAAAGTATCTCATATCAAGGCTAGGGATGAAAGTGCTTAAAATTTGTTTGAACTGTGACCTCACTGAAATGAAAAGGTGTTCATTTCCAAGAGCCCCCTCCCCCCCATTCAGAGCTTTCAAAAATGCTGTTTGCTATGAAAAGCACCTGCAACACAAAGGAATTCTGGATAGAACAGTAACCTTCAGAAGGAAACAGGGTGAAGCCCCAATTTGGACTGGAAGCACTTCTACCTAAACTATTGCTTGCTTTGCCAATCCACAACACACAGAAATAAAAGACAATTACTTCCACACCTTTCGGCTTTAATTTAGAGCTGCTTTTCACTCCAGGCATGAAAAAAAATACAGGCAAAAGAATTTGAGCTGCAGCTGGTATTTTGGTATACGTGCATGGGGCATCACAGTTTAATACACCTACTTGAATAACTCATAAGCTTGTTTAACCAGGATCCAAGACGTAAAGCAAATTTCTGGTGAGCCATAATATCAGCATGAAGAACTTTCACATTCAAAGGACCTTGGGAAACATTGCTTGAATGTTTCTAGAAGATAAAAACAGTCCGCATTTCAGTGAGAGAATGTGTAACTTTTTTTACTTACTGTTATATTCCATAGCTCACCATTTTCCCTCCAAAAGAGAAATGCAAGACAACTTGTATCTAAGGTCAAGATATATCAGTTAAATACATCAAAGGAAAAATCTGAATGAATCAAGATTTCCAACAATAAACAATAGTATAATTTTGACTTTTAAATAGTTCAACATGATACCTTGATATCTTCCTTTGCTTCTTGGCAAACAATGTACGGCCCTTTCTTAACTGCCTTTCGGCCCTACATAAGAAAGACAATATATATTTACGTTAAATGGTGATAGTATTTGATATATTGTAATATATAAACAAAGGGGGGATGAAATGTGAAATAGTTAAGGGGACTTTAGGTTCTAACAGAAGTCATATTGAGAAAAGTACTGCAATTCAGTATTACAAATTTAATAATACTTATGACCACACACATTTCTGGTTCCATAATATGCTTACTCTTCATTCATGACTGGGGGATATTTATTTATTTACAGTATTTCTATTCCGCCCTTCTCAACCTGCAGGGGACTCAGGGCAGATTACAATGTACATATACATGGCAAACATTCAATGCCATAGACACACAACATATATAGACAGACAGTCAGAGGCTATTTAACATTCCAACTTTTTCTGGCCACCAGGGGAGCTGTTGCTTTCATCATCCATACAACTCTTGGACTAATAGATCTGCACTGACAGTTAGCTATTAGGTCAGGTTCAAGTTCAGGACATTTTTGCTTTATAGAATGCGGAACAGCTCAGAACAGTTTATGCGAGGGAATGCTTTCTTCTGTACAGTTTGTCCTAATCTTTAGACTGTGCCATGATTCTGCACACTAGACCATAGCCTAGTGAGGACTCTTTCCTTACAGTGAGAAAGAGAGCTTTCCTCCCTGCATTGCTTACTACATGGAATCAGCTCTTCATTCAACTAACCTCTTTATCTATAGCAGTAGTATATAACTGAGCCTCTCCAAGCTCACAGCCAAGAGTTCTCTGTAGACTATAGATAACATGGTCGTAAGAATGATGCTCATCATTGAAAACAACACAATAGTATTTGTCTGTCTTCTCCCTGCAAGGAAAAAAACAAGACACTGGTGGTAATCAAAGAGCAAACTAAAATGAATTCCCATATAAATATTTATAACAAAACGAAAAACAATATAAAATTAGAAATAGGTCTTCCTATTCTATCCAAGGGATGCTTTCAATAAAAGTCATATATTTGGGCAAAACCATTCTTGGCATACCAATCACCACTTGCAGAACTATGCTGATTCTGACAGTCATACCTGGCCTCTAAAAGTGGCAAAATATCAGAGACATCTATAGGGTGAAAATGATAGGAAGCACAGGAATTGGAATTATCCAACACTTCAGTGAGGGTAAAGGAAAATGAATATACTATAGTAGATTCAGGTTTACTGTCTCTACTTTCCAAATTTCTATTTAACTACAATATATCATAAAAGGATACTCCTCTGCACTATGCAAAGAATAGCCTTCTAGCAGGTTTTACTTCCTGGAAAAAGTCATTATTTTGTAGAAGCCAATACAACTAAATGCTCTTGATAAATAGCAATAAAAAATCCAAAAATCTTGAAGGGAGAGTTGAGAGAATGGATCTTGCTACCTGTATCCTGGTGTTCTTTAGGCAAATGGGTAGTAAGAGCCTTTTTGAAATTTTTCTTGAGAGATGATGTTATGGTCTTCAAAGGAATGGCACTGAAATAGTGTAGGTCACTTAAGACTTCTGGGCAAACCATGAATAATCTCAAGTTGTATCATGTATCATGTTTATACCTGAAGTATTTTATAAGATTAAAGTTTTGTAGATAGCTTCCTAACTATTCTAACATGCTGTCTGGTTGTTGTCTTTCATTTCCTTGATGCAATAAACCTCTTAGCAGATTTGAGAATTAGCTGATAACTAAATAAACATTCAATATGCATATTGTTGCCAATTCAGATTGTACTGTGTATAAATCCTCTAAACAATTAAATGCTATAGGATTGTCACTCTATATTTTATCATTCATTGTTGTTTTCTTTACAAAGTATTATGGATTTTTATTTATTGTGTCAGAAGTGAATTGAGGTTACAGTTGTAATGCATTTAAGAACACAAACAAAGTTAAAGACTTGGCATTATACTAAATGTCCTTTGACCAGTAGCTGGCCACAATGCTCAGGTTGCATTGTATTAGGTGGTCTGTGGTTTGCTCTTTCCTACACTTGCATGTCGTGGACTCCACTTTGTAGCCCAATTTCTTAAGGATGGCTATGCAACTTGTGGTGCCAAAACACAGTCTGTTCACACCTTCGAGGTCGTCTTATGTGTGCCAAGGACGAAATCTCTCATTCAGTATCAGCCTTAATGGTTCCAAGTTTTGGCCTGCCACTTTTGGACTCTTGCTTGTGGAGGTGTTCCTTTGAGTATCTCAAAGGAACACCTCAGCAAGCAAGAAAGCAATTTGATTTAAGACGTTGGCGTGCTGGCTGATATCCGAACAGGGGATGGGCCAGAGGTGTCACTGCCTTGGTCCTTTCATTACTGGCTGCTACTTCCCGGCGAATGTCAGGTGATGCAATACTGGCTAAACAGTATAATTTGCAGCATGGATTTTTATTAATGTTAACAGAACATTGTATACATGTCAGTGCTTATTCTCTCATTTATGAATTTGTGAAGAGAGCAAACAAAACACCAGGCAGTTTTTCCAACACATCACTTACCTGGTCATAAGTTCTAGTGGCAGTTCCTTCTCTTCTTCCCAAACAGTCATATCCACAATATATTTTATTACTGAAGGGAAGATTTTTCTAGCTTGTGCTATGAGCTCTTCATTTAACTGGCATTCCAAGTTCTAAAGAAATAAATTAACAATGCTAAATGCACCTATATTAAACTAAGACCTAACAATGCTACAGATAATATAATTCATCTAGAAAAGGAAATGACATGTAATATTTATCAGCAGAACATAAAGACTGTAATATAAATTTTGATCCAAAAGATATGTGTTAGAATAACCATGAATGAATTAGGATTTACACTAAGATCTCCTCAGCACAATTAATTCAGAATTTAATGGCTGGAATAATAATCAGAGTGTTCATCACAAAATGCCAGATGTGAAATACCCTGAGGGTACTGTGTGTTACTTAGTCAAAAGCTTGCTACCAGCCATTGGAGAAACACAGTTGTAGCTTTAAGGTAGTCATTCCAAGAAATATTTTGATCTAAAGATTTGAGGGGATGATCCTAAATTTTTAGATTTTGCCAATTTTTTGGCCAAGTTGATGGCACAGTCGGTTAAACCGCTGAGCTGCTGAACTTGCTGACTGAAATGTTGGCAGTTCAAATTCGGGGAGCAGGGTGAGCTCCCTCTGTTAGCCCCAGATTCTGTCAACCCAACAGTTCGAAAACATGCAAATGTGAGTAGCTCAATATGTACCGCTTCTGTGGGAAGGTAATAGCGCTCCATTCAGTCATGCTGGCCACATGACCTTGGAGGTGTCTACGGGCAATGCCGGCTCTTTGGCTTAGAAACGGAGATGAGCACCACCCCCCAGAGTCGGACACGACTAAACTTAATGTCTGGCTGGATGTCTCAAATGTTACCACAATCATTCTGGTTGTCACTAAGTATTTATTTGCTGGTGCAAAAATAGCAGAATACCAACCCACTATTGAAGATATTCTTACTTACTGTTATTGACCAAGAAGTCATTAAAAAGATCTTGTTCAAACTCCAGACTAGAAACTAGTAAGGATTAATGTTCTGTGGCATTTACTTTCCTTCCTGCCTACAGGTATTTTACCTTTTCTTCACTGTCTGCTGTTCCAGGTTCATGATTTGTACAAAATGGCCCAGTCTTCCATGCTTCTGTGTCCCCACAGTCACAAAATCCTCCTCCAGTTGAAGTGTGCATCTGAAACAATAACACATATAAAAGGTCACAACCAACAGTCCTTTTAAAAAGTAGCACTGAACTGTGTTTCAATTAAAACTACTACAACAACAGAATTGTTCATTGACTCCTTCATGAAATAACATTTTAGATAAAGTAAGCAATACAAACACCCACATCAAAATACAGAGAATGAGAATCCTTGGACTGAGCATATCAACAAATTGAAATTAGGATTAGATGAACAAAATGATTTCTTACAATGAAATATAATACAATTCAAATCAGGCACTTATATCATCCAATCTTTCTGATTTAAGGTAGAAATAATTTTAACAATGTAGAACGCCTTTTCCATACTTTACTTGAAATGTCGATAAAGCATTTGCATACGGTATTTGAATGCTTAAAATGACTTCAATTTATAAACATGTTAAGGAGAAAAACCTTTATTTTAGGAACCCTGTAATTGCTAGTATAGTACATCAATAGCTATGACTGTGATGCACACATTTTCTTACTTTATAACGATGGTTTTTGTGAATGCTGTTCTGGAAACAATCCATGCAAAGGACACAAGTTGGATCGATTGCACACTCTCTGCAATAAAGATTTTTTTTTAAATCACTGCTATGATATAAGTACTCAGTCATCCAAGTAGCCATTCCTCCAAAGCTATAACAATCTCAAAAGTCTTACTAGCAAATAAGTCTTTCAGCCAGTGTTCCCACTTAATGCTACTGCTGAGTGAACAGACATACTGGTTAAAGCTATCATATGCTCCAGCTTTTATCTTTTTTTCTTGTGAATGAATAGAACAAGCCAGAAACGGAAGGTTTTACATGATGCTTTGAAGTTGGGGGTCACACATGATACAAGGCTTCCCATTTCTTGTTCTACTCATTCCTGCAAAAAATAAATTAGTAAACTGTGTTCATCAGCTGCTTGTTATTCAAAGTAAACTATGATAAGCCAGTAATCCTGACTTGTGATGTGTAAATATTGAAACAGTATTCACTTACTGTAATCCATAAGATATCTCAATTACACATTTATGATTAGCATTTGTAGGTCTCAGTATTAGGTTCTGCTGACTATGATTTTAAAATGTTAGTACACTATAGAATAGCATGGAATATTCTAAACTGTTATTCATACAACCAGGAGTGAGGTGCAGTGAGCTCTGGGCTCATACAACACCTTATCTACTCAAAACACAAGATGAAAAGAGACAAGCCTTCTGCTTTCAGAAAATGCACAGTAAATGCTAATACTCCAGGATTATCACATTTTAATCTGATAAAGGCAGTCCCAAAGTTACAAACATCCAACTTGCAAACTACTCATAGTTAAGAATGGGGGTGAGACTAAACAGAACAAACTGCAGCCTTCCAGGTGTTGCTGTATCACAACCCTCAGCTCTAGTCCTGATGTGTAAGTTTAATTAATATCACTGTTTAATTGTTATGTAATAAGATTTTATATTGTTGGCTTATATTGTTGGCATTGAATTGTTGCCTGTGTTAGCCACCCTGAGTCCCTCCTCGGGGGTGAGAAGGGCGGGGTAGAAATTGTGCAAATAAATAAATAATGAGGAACACAGGAGTTGTAGACTGGCATCTGGAGGGGGGGGGGCACATAAAATACATAGCAGCAGGATATTGCCCATGGGTTGAGTTTGACACATGTGATCTAAATCATTGCCTACTGCCTGAACTGTTGAGAGATCCAACAATTCCATACAACCTCTCTTTCAGAAACTCCTCTTAATAATGAAGATGTAGGAATACGGTCATAAACCCCCCAGTATTTAGACCTATGTTAAAGTTATTTCTGTGAAGATTTTTGGCTAAATCCACAAAAGCGATTGACTAGCCAATTAGAATTTCCTGTCATGTGTTTTCTTCAATAACAAAAAAGTGTTTGGAAATAAACTGCCTTTGTTTGAATGTGGAGAGCGAGAAGAAATGACCAGCTTCAAGGTGCAGTACATAAGCTTAGATGTTTTTGCTGCTTTGATGGGTAGCTCTTTGGATCTTAATAGGTTTTATTAACCAATGGTCTGCCTACTCATTTTACTTTAAAATCAAATGATTGTTTGATATTGGTTCTTTAACAATACAACTAAAACTATTATTTTCTCTGCTGATTCTTTAATAATTCAGTCAAATTAGAAATTGCACTCCATTTAATTTTTCTGCCTAGTATGCAGTTTGGCCAAAACAACTTTAAAGGCATTAGAGCTACTTCTCCCTGGTTTCCAATATATCCAAGATATATAACTATGGGTCGTGATGGTATTTGTCTCTGAAGAACAAATAGCATCCTAATACTTGTCCTACCTCCCAAGACTGTAAATGCAGACACAATCCAGCTTGTTATATCATCTTATAATAGGTTAGAAACAATGCAGCTTATTTTTTTTAATTAAAGTACCTATTCATAAGTTGATTTTATTTTTGTCTACTGTGTATCTACTAACTTTTCCACTAAACTTTTATGTAACTATTATTTTAAGAAGGGTCTCAGAAAAAACAGACTTTTTTGAAAAATGCATGCACCACCAGAACTACTTTTACTTATACATACTTCTGTGTCACATAGGACAAATGTTAAAAGATATGACAACTATTACTTACCTGCAGGAATACGTTGTTTCCCCACCTTTAAACACCTTGCCACAAAGCTGAGGGGTGCTACTCTGTCTTAGCTTTTCCAAACAGACATCTGGATCTTCCCCAAACAGATACCATTCCAGAGGGTAAAGTATAGTCTTTTGAATTATTTCTTCCTCTTTCTCTGGCAAAGAATCCATTTCATCAGAATATATATCTGGAATAACTTTTGACAAATGCTGAAGAAAGGCAGTGTAGAAATCCAATTTTTCATCCCACCACTGCAAGGAAGAAGAAGAGTATACAACAGACATTAAAACAGAAAAGAAACAGCACAAGAACTCAAGAGTACCAACATTTTGCATAACAGAAAACTATGACTGAAATCCTATTTTCTCTAGAATAGACCTGTTGAATCAGTGGGATTTAACTGTGTACAGACTAACCAGTCAACAATTAATTGAATAGGGCTACTTTGAGATCAACCAATAAGATATCAGTAGTTGTTTCTACAAGGGTGAGAAAAAAATTATTTGCACAATAATTATATTAAAATTTTTGTTGGTTGAATTATTTTATCAGTGCTTTCCATGTAAGGAGTTACTGCTGCACACTTTTTAAACTGTTATGTCTGCTTATTTGCAGCTGCGATGAAAGAAAAGTTTCTTTTTAATGGGAACTTTTCAGACTGCTGCAGCTGACAAGGCCCCAAAATCAAAGTGGTTTCATAAGAAAAGACACAAAATGATATTTTCCAAACGTTTGACATCTGTCTCCCAGCCTTCCATTGTTTTCTACCTATTATTATTATTATTATTATTTCATGCATTTCTACCCCGCCCTTCTCCCCCCAAAGGGGGACTAATTTCTCATTTACTAAATGTTCTCATTTAATAAACCTGCTTACTTAATACATACTAATCTCCACAACTCTATCATTTCTTCATGTTAAAACCCTAAAATAAAGATTGCCTTCACAAAATTTATTATCATGGAGCAAGCTGCAATATACCATCTGCTGAACGCTCAGTCACAGATTTATTTCCTTGAATCAGAAACATCAATCTCTTCAGTTGTCAAGAAAAACATCCCAGGAACCTGTTCCTTTTGTATCAAATAATCCCTGCACAAACGGTAATTAACATTTTAATTTCTTCAGATCCTCTAGCATGTAGATGCATCAGAAGATACAAACTGAGCCTAACAACCCTCAAAACAACTTCTAATATAATGGTGCACAATGGGATCTCGTTGCCTGGACATTTGCAACTTAGAAGAAGACAACTTTTATGTGAACGAAGTGTCTTAAACATAATGAAACCAAAATCAGGTGTCTGTGCTAATTTTCCCCAAGAGGTAACAATTAGCTGCTTTAAACTATTTGTTCTATGTTAGGAAGACCGTGGCCACAATCCTTTTGAGTAACATATCTATGCCATTATAGGAGGCAGCATATTGTGGGAAGGAGAGAACAGAAAAAGCCTTCTTTGTAAAGGAGAGAAAGCTGCCCTGCCAGCTCCCAAACTGATGGAGATTATCTTAGGTTCTATGTCACCAATTCTGACCCCAGAAGTAGTTTATATTAGCATAAAGAACAACTAGTACAAATTGGGCATCCCACATACAAAATGCTTGGGACCAGACATTTCCCAAATTATTATTTTTCCCCAGATTTTGGAATACTTGCATATGCATAGTGAGATATCTTGGAGATGAAACTCTAATTTAATCACAAAAATAATTTATGTTTCATATACACATCAAACACATAACTTGAAAGTAATGTTATGCATAATATTTTTAAGAATTTTGAGCATAAAACAAAATCTGTATATACTGAACTATCAGAAAGCAAAGGTGTCACTATCTCAGCCATGCATGTGGACAGCTTTGGGTTTGGTGTGTTTTAGATTTTGGAATTCCAGATAATGAGGATGCTCAGCCTGTATCAGATATAATCAGAATTCTGGCCTCTCACTACAACCCTTTGATCTGTTGCCTGAGAGGACATTCGTGTATTTAATAAGTATTTCCACATTGCCTCCTAGCCTCCAAGGGCTCCTGTGGTTATGAACAAATGAGACCTAATTAAAACAATATAAAGTTAAAAACATTTTTAAACACATAAAATACACTTTAATATTGCTTCCATTTGTCTATTCTGCATCTACTGCTGTTCAGTTTCATTTGGGGATCCGAAGGTCTAGAATTTAAGTTTCTATGACATATTCAGAAACAACATAGTTTCCCATTTTATCCTAATACAAGAAACTACCATTAGGACTTCATAATGGAACAAATCAGATCAGGATCTGTTGTGGTAATGGGAGAGGTGTGAAAGGACACAAACTATTGAAAAGTAAAAGTTATGGGAAAGCTCCCTAACACCATTGCTTAATTGGCAGTGGTTAAGTTCAAGAAAGAAAGAAAGAACTTGTTTTGCTTAAACCAAAAATGAAACAATTTTTGCTTCTGGAAATCCCCAGTGTTAAAGTCCTTGGCTAAACAAACACTGCCCTACATCAGATAATAATGATCGGGTTCAGATGAAGGCTCTTTATATTACTTACAAGTACCTAGCCATTAGGTTTACGTTTAAAGCTTTGCAACTGTACTCTACAGAATATGGTTCTGCGCAATTTCATGATAGTTTTTCCATTTCTTGCTATCATATTTCTCTTTCTACAATGGAAAAAATCTTATTAATTTTATAGTGTAAAGAGTTTTGTAGAAATACAGTTCTAGCCTTTAGTGTATTAAAAATAACTTTTAAAATTCATAACACAGGTAAATTACTAAAAATTCTTAGTCCAGTTTTTTTTGGGGGGGGGGGGAGAAACACCTCCTTTCAATAGAAAGTTATTTTCAAGACTACTTGAACATTAGTTTGCTTTTGAAACACAGTCTGAGTCTAAACCAACCACTGGGTAGAGCAATGAACACCTACAAACATCTTACGTAAAACCAAACTTCAATCCCCCAGCCCTTCTAAGATTGGGAAAACAAGTCCCATGATGCTTCGCTGGAAGTTTAAAGCAAGCACCCATGGCATACACATAGCCAAAGGACATAAGATGCAACTGGTTCTTTCAGCTCTTCTCTGCAATCTATCTTCAGTCTAAGTAACTCTACCAATTTCAACTTTGACAGAAGAAATAAATTACTTGGTACTTTGTGCTTTTCCTGCATGGCAGAGGGTTGGACTAGATGGCCCATGCAATCTCTACCAACTTTATTATTCTATGATACTATGACTCAAAACTTAAGGGTTGGGGTGGGCACCTTCTTTCAACACCAATTTCTTTTCAAGGCTACTTGAGAATTAGTTGGCTCACCAAATGTAGTCTCTAATCATCTGTTTGGTAGGGATATAGCTTCATCTGAAACAAAATTCCATTCCTCGAGCCCTCCTAAGATGTGGAAAACATGTTCCATTGTGCCTTGCTGCATGTTTGAAGTAGGCACCAACAGCATGCACACAGCCAAAGGACATAAGATACGATTGGCTCTTTCAAGCTCTCCTCAACTTATCTTCAATCTAAGTAACTCTAGACATTTGTATATTACAACTATAACTTTAAAATTCACAGCACAGGTAAATGACTTAAAACTTTTATTCCTGCTTAGGGGGACACCTCCTCCCAGTATAAAATTATTTGCAAGGTTACTTGAGGCTCACTGCCCTTCCAGACAAGCCCTATATCCCAGGAGCTGATCCCAGGTTTTCTGCTTTAAACTGGATTTTATGAGTCCGCACTGCCAGATAATCTGGGATAAACAGAAAACCTGGGATCAGCTCCTGGGATATAGGGGCTGTCTGGAAGGGCTCTTAGTTTGCTTTCCAAACACAGTCTCTAACCCACTCATTGGGTAATAATTGCAATAATAAAACTTTATTTATAAACTACCCTATCTCCTCGAAGGGACTCAAAGTGGTTTCCAACAAATACGGCAAACTTTCAATGCCAAAAGAAAAACCATACCAACGGTTTACATAGGACAAGATACATTAGACACTATAAAACATAACTATAATTTAATAATCAAAATAGTGAGAAACACAAACAAGAAATAAAATAAGAATGTAAAAATATCATAAAATACAAATAACCCTGATAAAACAAAATAAAAATAAAATATAAAACCAAATACATTTGGGTACTAAGGATATTTACATTTAACAAAATAGCTTCACCTGAAACCAAATCCCATTCCTCTAGCCTTCCTAAGATGCGGAAAACATGCCCTATGATGCTTTGCTGGAAGTTTAAAGCAGACACCTATGGCAGGCATATAATAATAATAATAATAATAATATACCCCGCCACCATCTCCCCAAGGGACTCTGAGCCGCTTACATTAAGCCAAGCCCAACAACAAAAACACATCAATAAAAACAGGGAATAAGCAAAATAAGCAATACAATTAATATAACTCACACATAGACAATAACACACAAGGATTTAAAAACCTATGGTCGGGCTAAATAGTTTAAACCTTAAAATAAATGCTGGACATGAACAGAGGATGTATCTAGTACAGTGGTTCTCAACCTGGGGTCCCCCAGATGTTTTGGGCCTACAACTCCCAGAAATCCTAACATATGATAAACTGGCTGGGATTTCTGGGAGTTGTAGGCCCAAAACATCTGGGGACCCCAGGTTGAGAACCACTGATCTAGTAGGAGGGTTTTAAACAAAATGTAAACAAGTAATTAAAGTGCTTCTCGGGATATTTGCAGGGAATTGTTTCCTTTATTCAGGGAAGGCACACTGGAACAGCCACATTTTCAGGCTTCAGGCGGCTGAGGGGGAAAATGAAAGGGCCTGAGGCTGTTAGGAATGATGGGAGTTGAAGTCCAAAACACCTGGAGGGCCCAAGTTTGCTCATGCCTGCTATATAGGCATTAATCCCTTCAGACTGCATATACACTATGGCATAGGCATCCACATAATCCTCGGAAAACGAATATTGTATTCAACAGACACTACTAAATCCTCAGAACAGTTTCCCCTCCCTATGACTGGCGTTTATAAGGGCTAGAAAGCGGCGAGGAGCGGCCTTCCCTGCGGCCGGGCGGGACCTGAAGCCCTCATTCGAGTTGCCCTCCTTCCGTGGCGGAACCTCACCCGGGCCAGCTCCGAGGGCTTGGCAGGGGCCGCTCCTCCTCCACCGCCGCCGTCGCCTCCGTCCGCCATCTTGGCAGTGCTGACACTCGACAGGCTCAGCCGCGAGGGACGGAAGCCGACTTATTCCTCCGCCGTCCGCTTTTTAAATGGGCCCTACGTCGCGTCATTGAGCATGCGCGGCGGCTCGGTGGCGCATGCGCAAAATAAGGAATCTCTACGGAACGTTAGTCGGCCGCTCGTTCTTGACTTCTTAAAGGGGCGGGTCCTGCTTAAAGGGGTGGGATTGCCCTCCAATGATCCCTTCTGCGTGCTTTGCGTCAGAATGTGTGGGATAAGGGTGCAGGTGCAGTTTGATAAGGCCTTTCGCCTACTTTAGTACTGGTGCCTCACCAAACTACAGCTTCCAGGATTTGCATTTATTTATTTATAGTGTTAGGGGCAGACCAAACAGTTGTATTGCATTTTTAACAAAACAAACAAACAATCAAAACACAAAGTTTGCAAGCTTGGTAGTTGATTAATCCATTTGCATTGAAGGTGGCAGTTCAAGTGTTGTCAAAACTGCATTCATTCTACGGTGTACATCAGGCAAGGAAACTAGAAGTAGTTTTCTAAGATCTACAGAGACACTCGCTGGAACACCTCAGCAAGCGAGAGTCCAAAAGTGGCAGGCTCAAACCCAGAACCTCAACCAATGGCTGATACCAAATGAGAGACTTTCCCATGGTTACACAGAGGACTGGGCAACTTGGAAGGCACTGAACAGACTGCGCTCTGGCACCACGAGATGCAGAGCCAACCTTCAGAAATGGGGCTACAAAGTGGAGTCCACGACATGCGAGTGTGGAGAAGAGCAAACCACAGACCACCTGCTGCAATGCAACCTGAGCCCTGCCACATGCGCAATGGAGGACCTTCTTGCAGCAACACCAGAAGCACTCCAAGTGGCCAGATACTGGTCAAAGGACATTTAATCAACTACCAAACTCACAAATTTTGTATTTTGTCTGTACGTTTGCTTTGTTCTGTTAGAAATGTAATATAATTTGACTGGTTGTCCTGACACAACAAATAAATCGGGCAAGGGCAAACTTCAGGCCTCCGGGGGTTTTGGACTTCGACTCCCACAGTTCCCAACAACCTGGTGAATTTTGCCCATGCCTGGTGTGGATGTATCCAAGTCTTCAAATTCTTTCATTCTGGTTAATGACTTGAGCCAAGATATGGAAAATCTTGCGCTATTTCAGTGTCTTCAACACCTACTTTTAAGATATGTAATCCATCTGTGGTCATTTTTATTCTCTGGATGGCATCCTTGAAGTAACTGGACTGACCTTGAAGGAGCTGGGGGTGGTGACGGCCGACAGGGAGCTCTGGTGTGGGCTGGCCCATGAGGTCACGAAGAGTCGGAGACGACTGAACGAATGAACAACAACAAATGTTCTAATTTGAGTCTCTTTTGTGGAGAGAAAAGTGGGGCGTAAACCAACATCTTCTATCTTCTATATAAATAAAAATGTAATGTTTGTGGGATTAACATAACTCAAGAACCACTGGACGAATTGACACGAAATTGGACACAATACACCTAACACCTGATCTGGCCACGGTGCTCCACGCTCTTGTCACATCTCGAATAGATAACTGCAACATGCTCTACGTGGGGTTGCCTTTGAAGACTCTTTGGAAACTGCAATTAGTCCAACGGGCAGCAGCTGCAATTAGTCACTGGAGTGTCATACAGGGAGCATACCACCCCCCTGTTGTGTCAGTTCCACTGGCTGCCGATTCAATTCTGAGCACAATTCAGAGTGCTGGTTTCGACCTATAAAACCCTATACGGCTCCGGTCCAGCGTACCTGTCCGAACGTATCTCCTTCTACGTCTCACCTCGGAGTTTAAGATCTTCTGGGGAGGCCCTGCTCTCAGCCCCACCTCTGTCTCAAACATGTTTGGCAGGGATGAGGGACAGGGCCTTCTCAGTGGTGCCCCCCCCCCCCCCCCCGCCTGTAGAATTCGCTCCCCGGGGAAATTAGGTCATATCATCCCTCCCCACCTTTAGAAAGAAGGTAAAAATGTGGATATGGGACCTGGCCTTCGGGCAATTAGGTTAAAGGGCAATTGATAATGTTGACTATGGCTTGGAAGTGGATTTCGATAAGTTAAGCGGAGTACTCAATAGTATATGGCTAGATAAATAGCCACCAGACTGGTAATAGCTCAATGGACTGTAAGTATACTGTTCTAATCTTTATGTGTTAATGTTTATGCTTTTAACTGTTATAATTGCTGTTTTGTATTTTATTATGCGGCATCGAATTGTTGCCAATTGGAAGCTGCCCTGAGTCCCCCAAGGGGTTGAGAAGGGCAGAGTAAAAATGCTTGAAATAAATAAATAAACAGTCCAACGAGTGTCCACACAACTCCAGCGAAACAGATTTTAAATCCCAAAAAATACACCATATATACATATACAAATACACTCATATACATATACATATGCACACATTCATACACACACACACGTATATATGTGCACAAACACACACAAATACACACACATATACATATGCACATGCACACATACATATATACATATACACATGCATTCACATATACACATACATTCACACACACATATATACACACAAATATGCATATAGACAAGCACACACATATACACAATATGCATGTACACATCTAAACACAAATACACAAATATATACACACACTTATATACACACAAATATATACACCCACATGCAAAACACATATACACAGACTGGGCCACAGCAATGCATGGCAGGGGATGGCTAGTTACTCATAGAAACACTAAAAAACACAGCAGAAGAGACTTTAAAAGCCAAAAAACCAAAAAATGCATTACAACATATGCACAAAACCACATATATACACAACCACACATATATACACATATACACACACAAAACACAAATATGCAGACTGTGTCACAGCAATGCATGGCAGGCTAATAAAATAAATAAATAAATAACCTGTATTTATTTATTTGAGAGGAGCCTCCGGTGATGCAGTGGGCTAAACCACTGAGCTGCTGAGCTTGTTGGTCACAGGTTCGAATCCGGGGAGCGACATGAGTGTCTGCTGTCAGCCCCAGCTTCTGCCAATCTAGCAGTTTGAAAACACGCAAATGTGAGTACATCAATAGGTACCGCTCTGGCAGGAACATGACCTTGGAGGTGTCTATGGACAACACTGGCTCTTCGGTTTAGAAATGGAGATGAGCACCAACCCCCAGAATAGGACATTACCAGACTTAATGTCAGGGGAATATCTTTACCTTTACTATTTATTTGAGAAATGTATATTCCACCTTTCTCTGAGCACAGACCCAAGGCGGCTACAACAGAACAAAAACAATACAGTACAAAAGTTAAAATAACCCATAAAATCATAAATATTTGAAACAGGTAACACAGTTAGCATCATATCAACATTTTTTGTAAATCAACTTCTTTCCTCGGCTTTCTGCAAAAATTGTTCTATATCTTAAACTTTTAAATTAAGCATTAAGGGTATAGGGTTACAGCCTGTGTTGGACGGGGTTACACTCTCTCTGAATGAGGCCATGTACTATTATAATGAGTTGAGTGCATGTACGTCTACAAGGAAATAAGCTATCTCCAAATTGACTCAAGATACCAACTTACTTTCCCTTTCCCAGAAGTGGGCAGGGTTTGGCTGAAGGAAGCATAGGCAACACATCAGATGTCCACATTTATGTAACAGAAGTCCTGTGCTGCCAGTAAGATGGGTTATTCAGTTTTGATACCCCGCTTTTTCTCTTCCCATGAAGGAGACTTAAAGTGACTTACAGTAAAAGCATTTCTATACAATTTTAAATATACAGATATATGAACACTAAAGCCTTCTGGATATTGAAAACATAATAAAAAATAAAGTAACATTGAAACCAGAAAGTTTTTATTGGGACTATTAGACAAGCAAATACTGAAACATCAGGACAGAATCTTCCTGTACATGACTACAGCAGCAAGAATTGATTATGCAAAACTATGGAAGCAGGAAAGAACACCAACACCAGATAGGTAACAATATTTTTTGAAATGGCTGAAATTGACAAATTAGCATTAATTCTACAACAAGACAATACACAAAAACTGCAAGAAGTCTTCCTGGCTCCCCTTTTTCACTGTGGCCCCAGAGCAACATAGTTTTCTGTGGGCAAGCAGATGGCGATTACTAGATGGCATATGTTCTATATTAGAAACTAGAGCTGATGTGGATTATCCAATGACATTTTCTGAATCAGCACCCGGAATAACCAAACCAAATCTAAAGTTGACCAAAAACTGATTCGTAACACTTTTGGTACTAATGTTGGAGAGTGATCCCTGGTCAAGTGGCCTCTGGTCAAAGTGGTCTGTAGTCAAGTGGTCTGTAGTCATGTGGCTCCTGTACAAGTGGTCCCTAGATAAGTGGTCCCTGGTCAAGTGTTGCGGGTCAAGTGGTTGCTGGTCAAGTTGCCCCTAGACAAGTGGTTCCTGGTCAAGTGGTCCTAGGTCAAAGTGGTCCCTGGTCAAAAACAGGGGCCACTTGACTACGGACCACAAAAAACATAAATGATAGATAATTATAATATTTATTTATTTATTTATTTATTTACGACATTTATATCCCACCCTTCTCATCCCAAAGGGACTCTGAGTGGCTTGCAAGTTATATGTACATACAACATATTATATTATTAGCATAGCACAGTATTAATATTATATATTACTACATTGTACTATACCACTATACTGCAATATTATTAGTAATATTAGCCGTCCCCTGCCATGCCCAGTCTGTGGTCCAGTCTGTGTATATATGCATATATGTGTGTGTATGTATTTGTGTATATGTGTATATATGTGGTTTTGTGCATGCGTTGTAACTTTTTTTGGTTTTGTTTTGCTTTTTTTCTGCTGTGTTTTTCAATGTTTTTATGAGTGATGGCCACTTGTTGGCCTGATAGGTGTATTGTGTTCAAATTTGGTGTCAATTCGTCCAGTGGTTTTTGAGTTATGTTAATCCTACAAACGATCATTACATTTTTATTTCTATAGATATTTTTTATGTTTGTATCTATTTACGACATTTATATGCCGCCCTTCTCAACCCAAAAGGGACTCTGAGTGGCTTACAAGTTATTTGTACATACATATTATATTATTAGCATAGCACAGTATTAGTATTGTATATTACTATATTGTACTATACCACTATACTGCAATATTATTAGTGATTCATATAAATAAAAATGCAATGTTCGTTTGTGGGATTTACATAACTCAAAAACCACTGCACGAATTGCCGCCAAATTTGGCTACAAGACACCTACTAACCCAAGGAGTGACCATCACTCAAAAAAATTGGTTTTGTCATTTGGAAGTTGTAGTTGCTGGGATTTATAGTTAACTTACAATCAAAGAGCATTCTGAACTTCACCAATGATGGAACTGAACGCAATGTGGCACAAAGGACTCCCATGACCAACATAAAACACTAGAAGGGTTTGAGGGCATTGACCTTGAGTTTGGGAATTGTAGTTCACCTACATCCAGAGAGCACTGGACTCAAACAATGATGGATTTGGACCAAACTTGGCACAAATACTCAATAATGCTCAAATATGAACACAGGTGGAGTTTGGGGGAAATAGACCTTGACATTTGGGAGTTGTAGTTACTGGGATTTATAGTTCACCTACAGAGAGCATTCTGAACCCCACCAATGACAGAATTGGGGCAAACTTCCCACACAGAACCTCCATGACCAACTGAAAATACTTAAGGCCATCCAGTCCAACTCCCTTCACCAGGGCAAGAAAACGTAATCAAAGCCCTCCTGACAAAGAGACATCCAGCCATAGATATAGATAGATAGATAGATAGATAGATAGATATATAATTCACACAGAAAGAGAGAGATATAGTATAGATTTGAAAGGGACCCCTAAAGAAGGACCATTATATGTTGCATGTTCCAGGGTAAGCAAACCAGACAATCTTCACATCAACACTGACAAAGAAACAGCAAAAATACTGTTTACCCACAAGCATAAAGAAATTACATATATTAGAAACCAACACTTTCTCCTTACTTTATTTTCCAGATCACTAGACTGGGCCACAGCAACACCTGGCAGGGAGCAGCTAGTATTACATCTATATAAATAAAAATGTAATGTTTGTTTGTGGGATTAACAGAACTCAAAAACCGCTGGGAGAATTGACACCAAATTTGGACACAAGACATCTAACAACCCAATGTATGTCCTTCACTCAAAAAAAATATGATTTTGTCATTTGGGAGTTGTAGTTGCTGGGATTTATAGTTAACCTACAATCAGAGAGCATGATGGAATTGAACCAAGTTTGGCACACATTTCTCCCATGACCAACAGAAAATACTGGAAGGTTTTGGTGGGCAGTGTCCTTTGGTTTTGGAGTTGTAGTTCACCTACATCCAGAGATCACTGTGGACTCAAACAATGATGGATTTCCACAAGAAATGGACCAAACTATACACGAATACTCAATATGCAAAAATGTGAAAACTGGTAGAGTTTGGGGGAAATAGAATCTTGACATTCGGGAGTTGTAGTTGCTGGGATTTATAGTTTACCTACAATCAAAGGGCATTCTGAACCCCACCAATGATGGAATTGAACCAAACTTGGCACATGGTTTTCCCGTGACCAACAGAAAATACTGGAAGGGTTTGGTGGGCAGTGTCCTTTGGTTTTGGAGTTGTCGTTCACCTACATCCAGAGATCACTGTGGACTCAAACAATGATGGATTTCAACAAGAAATGGACCAAACTCTACACGAATACTCAATATGCCCAAATGTGAACACTGGTAGAGTTTGGGGGAAATAGAATCTTGACATTCGGGAGTTGTAGTTGCTGGGATTTGTAGTTCAGCTACAATCACAGAACATTCTGAATCCCACCAAGGATAGAATTGAGGCAAACCCCCCACACAGAACCCCCATGTGGGCCACAGCAACGCGTGGCAGGGGACGGCTAGTGTAATATATAATTTACCTGATATTACTAATCTGCTAAAAAAGATATAAATTTTAAGATATGTATATAGCTGACTGTCAACAAGAGTAGAAAAAAATAAGAGGTTGGGGGCGGGGGAGGGAAGGGCCTGAGGCTGTTAGGAATTGTGGGAGTTGAAGTCCAAAACACCTGGAAGGAGGGCCCATGTTTGCCCAGGTGGAGTCAAACTGCCAGCCTTCTCTGCCAAAGAGAGCGAATGCCTCACCAAATCATAACTTATAGGCCTCTTTGGTGTCAAGCTGCCTTCATCCTACAATGCAGACGGGTCAGGAAAGGCCTTGATTTCGCTCAGGCGGAGTGTGGGGACAGTTAATCCTTCCTTAAAGGCGAGGAGCCACAGAGCCCTGCCTGCCTGCCTGCTGCCTCCTCCCTCCCTTCCTTCCTCTAACGGAAGCGGGCGGGGAATCCTTCGCGGCCGGTGCGGCCCATGCCCTGCTGGCGGGCGAGGAGGAGGAGGAGGAGGAGGAGGATGCTCCGCCTGGCTGTGGGGCTGCTGGCGGCCTCCCTCCTGGCCGTCATGGTGGGCCGCTACGGGCCTCCGGGGAAGCAGGACCCGGCGCCCCGGAGGCGGCCCTTCTCCCCCGAGCCTGCGCCGGGCGCCCAGCCCAACAACCTCTTCTGGGCCGTGCAGGCGAGTCAGGAAGCGGCGGGCGGGCGGACAGACCTCTATTTGCAGCCAGGGGTGGTGGGCCCAGTTCGGCTGGCGCTCTGCAGCAGGCATTGGGCCTTCCAGGTGTTTGGGACTTCAACTCCCATCATTCCTGACAGCCTCAGGCCCTTTCCTTTCCCCCCTCAGCCGCTTAATGATGGGAGTTGAAGTCCCAAACACCTGGAAGGCCCAAGTTGGCCCATGACTGGAGACTGATGTTTAAAGCTCTTTAAATATTTGCATATTTTCATTGGTATGCTGATGTTTTTATACTAAGTCACTTTGAGTCTCCTGTGGAAGAGAGAAAGCAGGGTATAAATAAATATAATAATAGTATATGGATAGATAGATTGACAGATAGCTAGACAGACACAGCCATATAACCCAGAATATCAAGGCAGAAAATCCCACAATCCCTGCTTTGAACTGGAATATATGGCCATGTGGATTCGGGGTCTTTCGACACAGCCATATAACTCAGAATATCAAGGAATAGTAACCCACAATATTTGCTTTGAACTGCTTTATCTGAGTCCACACCTCCATTTATTCCAGTTCCAAGCAGAAAATGTGGGACTTTATTCAGCTGCGTGGAAAGCGCTTTAGATAGGCAGACTTTGATTGATTGATTGATAGGTAGGTAGGTAGGTAAATGGTTAAGTTATAGTAATATTTGGATTGACCAACAGACAGTTAGAGTAAAATATAGATAGCTAAATAGACTTAGATAGGTAGGTAAGTAGATGGATAAATTATATTTATTTTTGGATTGACTGGTAGATAGATAAATAGATAGATAGATAGATAGACAGACTGTGCTCCCTCAACTCACCATATTTGCTTAGAACTGTTATGAGTCCGCACTTCCATTTATTCCAGTTCCAAGCAGAAAATGTGGGACTTTATTCAGCTGTGTGGAAGGCACTTTAGATAGGCAGACTTAGACTGATTGATTTATTGATTGATAGGTAGGTAGATGGTTAAATTATAGTAATATTTGGATTGACAGACAGACAGATTAAAATATAGATAGCTAAATAGACTTAGGTAGGTAGGTAGATGGATAAATTATATTTATTTTTTGATTGACTGATAGATAGACTGATAGATAGACAGACAGACAGACTCATTTCTCTCCGAAAAATCCTATCCTAGTTATATTATAATTTGTTCACATCAGCATATTTTCAATTTTAATCTATTACATTTGGCCCGGCCATTTTTAAAATTGTTTATGTCACTATTGATTGTTTTTTGTTTATGTGATTTATATGATTTGTATTTTATTGGTTGTTTATTGATGTTGTGTTTATTGATGTTTTGTTTGATGTACTTTGGGCTTGGCCTCATGTAAGCCGCACCGAGTCCCCTTGGGGAGATGGTAGCGGGGTACAAATAAAGTTTATTATTATTATTATTATTATTATTAGATAAATAGATAGACTTAGATAAATAGACAGATGAACAGATAGATGGATAGGTAGGTAGATGGATAAGATATTTATCTTTGTATTGACAAATAGATGAATAGATAGATAAATAGATAGACTTAGACGGATGGATAGACTGGAAGGTAGGTAGGTCGATAAGTTATATTTATCTTTGGATGACAGATAGATAGATAGACAGACAGACATAAATGAATGGATAGACAGACAGATAGATGGATATGTAGGTACGTAGATGGATAAGTTATTTCAATATCAAATGTTCATATGTCATTTGAAAATAATATAAAATAAAAACATAAATAAATAAACAAACCTGGTAATAATTCAATATGGATGGATGGGTATGTGCCCTCAGGTCTCCTGTAGACTTACGTTGATCCATGAATTTCACATGAGTTTCTTAGGGTGTATCTACACTGCAGAATTAATGCAGTTTGATACTCCTTTTAATTACTATGGTTTGAAGCCATAGTGCTATGGGGGTTGGAGTTTTACAAGGTCTTTAGCCTTTTCTGCCGAATAGTACTTGGTTCCATAGCACAGAGGCAAGGAATATTTAGAATATCCATTGGCTGCAGGCCCTGAGATTTTTGTGGGTGAGCAGGTATTTGAACACTTGTCCCCAAAGTCATAGTCTAGTATTCAACTGTCTACACAATTCCCTATTTATGTGGAAATAATTAAGGAAGAGTTCCACTAAGTGTGATAAGGAAGTTATAATAATGGCCCAATGGGTCATATTTGGCTTGCCCTGGCTGTGTTTGCAACAGGTGCTGAATGTGTCTCACCAGTACTGTACGATATTGCCCAATATGGGTTTGATGGCAGATTTGCATGGGTGTGTCTTACGATGATGTTGAATTTATCTAATAGATTGCAGCGATGTGAACAAGTGATGGTAGGGTTGTACTAGCCCAAGGCCATTACAAAAAGCTATAAAATGTAGAGAACACTGTTCAGAGTAAATATAGAATACAAGCATATGAAATACAAGTATACATGAATTTAAAGATACTACCCTTTGGTATTTTTGGGTTTGTAAGATATGTACCTGCACTATTACATTAAGCTCTTGGAGGATCAAGTTGTGGACAACATTTTCTGTGTTTAGAGAGTTTTTATAGAAAAGTACACGTCACTTGATTCAACATTTCTTTGAGGTAGGAGATGATAAAACTATTTTATTTTTATTTATATCCCCCCTTTTCTCTTCACAAAGGAGACTGGAAGCAGCTTACAATAAAAGCATTTCAATACAAGTTAAAATCCAAAAAAAATACAAATACTAAAAATTAAACATCAATGGTTTTAATTAAAAATTAACAGTTAAAATACTTATACTACACCCTCGTTACTTTTTAGTTACGATATCTCCTATTTCCATTTTTTCTTATAGGTAACAGATGTGCACATCAGTAAGTTTCACAGTCCTTCCCGAGCACCTGATTTTGAAAGATTCTGTAGGGAAACAATTCCTGTAATTCAGCCTGCCCTTACTTTAGCAACAGGTAAGATGTTTCCCTTATTCCCATTTCTCACTCCAGTTTCTTTGGTTATTATGATACTCAATAATTGAGATACTGAGACAGAGAATAACTATATGTAATACAGATTTGCTGGACGTAGGATCCCTATGAAAGCGAAAAACTACAAATAAAGAAATTGCTAAAAGATTTTGCCAGAAAGAAAAGCTCCCTTGGTATTTCTAGGTCCTCCAACAGAAGTTGAACATAGAATCACACTGGAGGACTTTGAGAGAACATTAAAATTCATGAAAACTCACATTCGCAAAACTTAAGCTCACAAATGTGGAGGGACGACTGTAAAAATTGAAGTCTAGTCACCAAATGAATGACTGGAATGAATCCAGGGGGGCTGGAGCTGAACTCTGTTATCAGTCACCATTCCTGCCCTCCTTGTTTTGCCACAGCTTGATTAGTTACGGCTTTACCTCATACTGATTTCATGTGGTATTTGGCTTTTAGCACATGGTTGTTGGGAAAGGAAGTCTCTTGCTTCAGGCACTCAAAAGTCGAGAAGGAAGAAAGCTCTTGCACATGGAAATTAGAATTGGGTCCCAGTTTAACCTCTTTGTTTTGATCCTAAAAACTCACAACAAAAAAATTACAATTGAGCCCAACTTATAGTTACGACACAAATCTGTACAGTCCCAGACTGAGATTTCTTTCTTTGTTGCACTAAACTGTGTTCAATTCTGGGCACTGCAATTTAAGGGAGAGGTTGACAAGCTAGAATGTGTCCAGAGGAGGGCAACTAAAATGATCAAGGGTCAGGAGAACTAAGAGGAGCAGCTTAAAGAGCTGGGCATGTTTAGCCTGCAGATGAGAAGGCTGAGAGGAGACATGATGGCCATGTATAAATATGTGAGGGGAAGTCATAGGGAGAAGGGAGCAGGCTTGTTTTCTGCTGCCCTGGAGACTTGTACATGGAACAATGGCTTCAAACTACAGGAAAGGCGTGTCTTTGCAGCTCAGGAGCAGAGTAAAAATTCTCTAAATAAATAAACTAAATTGTTGCCTTCAAGGGGCCATTGAATCCATGGATGAAGATACAGAGGACCAGCCATAAAGTTTTTACATAGTGGCCAGTACTTTTTTTTAGTTTTTACGCAGTTTGCATCCCCAGAAGTTATCAAATGACAACTCCCAACATTTTTTATTATTTGCCCTGTGGATTGGGATAATAGGAGTTGCAACCCAACTGCAGTTGTAGCTCTGAGGTTGGGGAAAGGTTAAAGGACATTTTAAAGTCAGAAATCATATCCACGAGCCTTGTATCTAAATTCAAACCCCCAAATCCTTACTAAATAGAACAGACTGCAGGCTTCCAGATGTTACTGTATTATAACTCCCATCAGCTCTAGTCAAGATATCTAATGATGAATAGAAGAGTTGTAGTCTGGCAGCTGGTGGACCACATAAAATGACATGACAGGTAAGATTCGACCTGTGAGCTTTAAGTTTGACACTTGTGCACTAAAGTCTGAGAAAATAGTGAAGTGAAAGTCCTCTCCTTTTGCATATTTTGTTGAAAAGAAATGCAGGGTTATAATAATTTAATCAGGATCAGCAATTCTTAAGTTCAGTATTCAAATGTCCAGTTGTTAGAACTTTTATTTTGTTTCAGTTCCCTTTTCTAATGTACAATGACTGTATTCTGTATTTTCTGCAGCATATGTTCTGTGGCTCTGCTCTGTTAATTCACAGGTGACTTAACTGATTCCAAAACGAAGAATACACTTGGGTCTGATCAGTTTGAAGAAGAATGGCAGACATACCAGACTGTCTTAAAGAGATCGAGGGTCATGGAAAAAACTAAGTGGATAGACATAAAAGGGAATCATGGTAAGGAGAAAATACCTTGAAGATTTTTATTCTGTTTCTTCTCCAACAGTGAAAGTGGGGGGACCGCAAATAGTTGTATTTTTCTGTATATCTTAACTTTAAACTATTTTCAAAAAACATTTTTGACTGAAAATAAAATGAACATAATCTTTTAACTCTTACTATCTAATAATCTATTGCCCCATGAAGCACAATAATAAACTGTTGCTGTGAGTTTTCTGGGCTGTAATTCCATTTTCTAGAAGCATTTTGTACTCACGTTTTGCTGATATCTATGGCAGGCATCCTCAGAGGTTTTGTGGTCTGTTGGAAACTAGGCAAATGAGGTTTATATATCTGTAGAATGTCCAGGGTGGGAGAAAGAACTCTTATCTGTTTGAGGCAAGTGTCAATGTTGCAATTGGCCACCTTAATTAGCATTGAATGGCCTTGCAGCTTCAACGCCTGGCTGCTTCCTGCCTGGGGGAATCCTTTGTTGGGAAGTGTTAGCTGGTCCTGCTTGCTTCATGTCAGGAATTCCCCTGTTGTTTGAGTGTTTTTCTTTATTTACGGAGTTTTTAAATACTGGTAGCCAGATTTCATTCATTTTCATGGTTTCCTCCATTCTGTTGAAATGGTCCACATGTGTTTGTGTATTTCAGTGGCTTCTCTGTGTAGTCTGACATGGTGGTTGTTAGAGTGGTCCAGCATTTCTGTGTTCTCAAATAATATGTTCGGTTTTTTTTTTGTTTTTTTTTTTTCAAGATGGCGCTGTGAACACACACAGCGTTGCTAGCTCCTGGGGCGAGATCCAATTGCCCCCTATTTTTCCCCGCACGACCCTCCCTTCCCAGTCGATCTCAGGGAAGGCCCCCCCGGGGGACGCCGAGGAGGCGACGAAAGGGTAAGAGGCCCCTTTGAAGGCCGGAATAGCCGCGCGCCGCCGCCACTCAACCGCGGCTGGCTGCGCAACGCTGCCATTTCTCGCGGCCTGTCCCCTTCTTCGCCGCCAGCCATCGCGGCCTACTCCCGGCTGACTTGGAGCCGCGACCATCCACCGTCGCGCCCCCCACCCCCCCGCCGTCCTGGGGGAGGTGGGAGTGAGAGAGACCCATTCACCTGCCGCAGGGCCTCCATTACCATCTAGGAGGAGGTGAGTGAAGGCCCGCTCAGCCGTCTGCTCTGCCCCCCCCCCCACGCCATCGAGAGGGGTGAAGAGGAGGGAGCCAGCTGCTGCCTGCCACATCCATCCACCGGCCCTTTCGCCGCACCGGGAAAGGGCCGGTTGAGCAGTTGAGTGCTGGGCCGCGCCATTCCTGCCCCCCCCCCACGCCATCGGGAGGAGCGAAGAAGAGAGAACCAGCAGCTGCCATCCCATCCATCCACCGGCCCTTTCGCCGCACCGGGAAAGGGCCGGCTGAGCAGCTGAGCGCTAGGCCGCGCCATTCTGCCCCCCCCACGCCATCGGGAGGGGCGAAGGAGAGAGAGCCAGCAGCTGCTGTTCCATCCATCCACCGGCCCTTCGCCGCACCGGGAAAGGGCCGGCTGAGCAGCTGAGCGCTAGGCCGCGCCATTCTGCCCCCCCCACGCCATCGGGAGGGGCGAAGGAGAGAGAGCCAGCAGCTGCTGTTCCATCCATCCACCGGCCCTTTCGCCGCACCGGGAAAGGGCCGGCTGAGCAGCTGAGCGCTAGGCCGCGCCATTCTGCCCCCCCCCCACGCCATCGGGAGGGGCGAAGGAGAGAAAGCCAGCTGCTGCCGCCCCATCCATCCACCGACTGAGCGCCAGGCCGCGCCATTTTGCCCCACACCATCGGGAGGGGTGAAGAAGAGGGAACCAGCTGTTGCTGCCCATCCAGCCACCGCCCTCTCGCCATACCGTGCCATTTCTGCCCCCACGTCATCGGGAGAGGTGAAGAAGAGGGAGCTAGCGGATCGCCGCCCATCCATCCACCAACATTGGAAGGAGCCGAAGAATTCATCAGGCCTCGCCTGTAGCAGGAATTTGCAGTCGCCATCTGACTCTTTTTTCTCACTATTTTTATTTTCTTTTCCTACTTTTCCTTTGGCTAGTTGTATTTTATTTTTTAGTTAGCTGTATGTTATATGTTTTAACTGCTGATTATATTAGGAGGGCGAGGAGCAATTAGGAGTATTGATAGAGAGGACTGGATTGCCTGAGATGGTGTGAGTGAAGAAGTCCAGGAGAGTGCATGAGTTGTCCGTGATAGTAGCGAATTTATAGGAAGGTGTGGATGATAGCTGTGTATGTGAGAGTGTATAAGTTGGTTCAGTGAGCTGAGAGAAATGTGGGAGGACGTGAAGAGTATGGGAGTTGTGGAATGCCTGGAGGATTGACTGATTGTGTTGTAAGTGGGAGGTGAGTGAGTTCTGATAAGAGTGCTTGGTGTTGTGGCGAGAGAGTGAATTATCCGACATAGGAATGGCTACAGCGGACCCTTATGCCAAAAATGACATTTTGCACTTTTACGACCTCCTGAGGGACTCGTTCAACCACGTGTTGTTTCAACTCAGGTTTTTGAACGAGAAAATGGACCATCTCCTTAGAGGCTTTGCCTCTTTCTCAGGAATTACTGTGCAATCTAATCCTCCAAAGATTGAAGACCCTCTCTGTGCAGACTTAGCTAAGGACCTGTGTCGAAATGGGGAGGAAAGCACCTTAGAGCATTCGGAACATAGGGTGGAAGGAGGGAGGGAGGGAGGGTTTAATGATGAGACATCTGAGGGAAAAGGAGAACCTCTGGGCATACATAGAAATAGGAACATCTGGGAGTGGCAGCGGTCTGTGTTGGCTACCCAGAGAACGGCCAATAATACAACATCTGGCCTTACGGATCAGCCTACTGCACTTTACGATCGGAATCAACATCTTCCCACTGACAATTTTGCTGTGGACATTGCCGATCTAATGATAAACAGAGGCAGATGGACCTCCAAGAGGGCGGTTTGTAATTCCTTGGCCCAAATCCTGGGAAAAAGATCACAGGATATAAGATTAAAAGCCATAGTGTGGTTGTGGAGGGATTATCAATCCTCTGACCGCTCCACCCGTCTTCAAATCTCACCTGAAGACAACACTTGGCTTGGTGACCTAATGGCCAAACAACCTGGCCTGAAGAAATGGGGCATCACCATTAGGAGGGTAGTTGTGGACCCCCACATTCGCCCCTTGTTTGATCCCGGGTTTTCACCCCACCATGCTCCATCTGGCCCCCGGGCAAACTCCACAACTAGTTCACCAGTTAGGGCCCCCCCTCCTGGTTCGTATAATTTTGAGACCCCATCTGCCCCGGCTGTTCCTACTCAGCTAGCCACACTCCCCCGCTCGAGAATGCTCCCTTTATTCAGCCCACTCAGCTCCCTCGATGTCTCTTTATCTACCTCAACATCGGATTCATCCCTACCAAATGCCCAAGGGAGATTATTCCCCAGCCCGACTTCCTCCGCTGAGAGCTGACTAGATCCTGGCCGGGCGGGGGGGGGGGGGATGGTTCCAGAGAAGGGGGGTGCTATTCGAGTCGTATGGGGAAGGAGATTTGCGGTCCATAAACATCCCAGGGAGAAGCGCAACAGAGTATTTGCGACCCTGGAAAAGGTGGGTAGTGGTAGGCTCCTTGGCAGCCCCCTTGGTCTCAAGGTCCTCTTGATCAATGCCAGATCCGTCAATGGCAAGACCGCAGCCATCCAGGACTTGATCCTGGATGAGAGGGCGGACCTGGCATGCATTACCGAGACCTGGTTGGACGAGGTGGGGGGTGTAAACCTCTCCCAGCTATGCCCACCAGGTTTTGGAGTGCATCAACAGGCCAGACAAGGGGGGCGGGGAGGAGGGGTCGCAGTGGTCTTTAGGCAATCCATCGCCGTGACCAGATGCGTTGTCCCGCAGACTTCTGGGTTTGAATGTGTCCACTTGAAGGTGGGGAGCCGTGACAGTGTGGGGTTCCTGCTGGTGTATCGCCCACCCCGAGATCCAGTAGCTTCCCTGTCTGAGCTAGCGGAGGTGATCTCCAATTCGGCCTTGGTCTCCCAGCGCCTGGTGGTGTTGGGAGACTTTAACATCCACGCCGAGACCACTCTATCTGGCGCAGCTCAGGACTTTATGGCCACCATGACGACCATAGGTCTGTCACAGATAATATCTGGCCCCACTCATCAAGCTGGACATACTCTTGACCTTGTTTTTGTGGCGGACAACGAAATGATCAGAGTGGAAGAGCAAAACATCCTTCCAGTGTCATGGTCTGACCATCATCTGATCACCTTTAGACTTACTGCGACCCTAAACCTTCGCAGGGGTGGAGGACAAATTAAGATGGTCCGCCCTAGGAGACTGATGGATCCGGATGGATTCCTGAGGAATCTTAGGGTTCTTCCTGCCTTGGAGCCTGGTGATTCTATCGACGCCTTGGTAACTCTCTATAATGGGGAGATGACCAGGGCGTTAGATACGATCGCACCTGAACGCCCCATCTCGCTGCGTCGTGACAGGCCATCTCCTTGGTTTACCGAGGAGTTGGCGGTGATGAAGCATATGAGAAGGGGGCTAGAGCGCAAATGGAGGAAATCTCGAGATGTGTCTGATCGAGCACGGGCTAGAGCCTCTCTTAAGGCATATTCCGTGGCTATACGAGCGGCCAGGAAATCATTCACGACCGCCCGTATAGCGTCTGCAGCAAATAGATCATCGGAACTGTTCCAGGTCGTGGGAGAGCTCCTCCACCCACCAGCGGTGGAGGAGGTCCCTGACGACCCTGTAACTCGGTGTCGCGATTTCGCACACCATTTTGCAGACAAAGTCGCCCAGATACGTCTCGAGCTCGACTCCAATTCCATCGCAGTGCCAGAAGAGGTGACGGAGGTACCTGCTTGTCCAATTTTGTGGGATTCTTTTAGGCTTGTTCTTCTTGAAACCGTGGAGGAGATTCTTGGGGCTGTGAGAGCGACCACCTCATCTCTTGACCCATGCCCATCTTGGCTCATTAAATCAGCCAGAGGGGGGTTACTTGATTGGTTTGTACCGATTATCAATGCATCGTTGGAGCAAGGAATTTTTCCATCTAATTTGAAGCAGGCTGTGGTTCGTCCACTTATTAAAAAAGCTTCTCTTGACTCCACGGTGCTGAATAATTACAGGCCAATCTCCAACCTCCCCTTTTTGGGTAAGGTGCTGGAGAGGGTGGTCGCCTCCCAGCTCCAGGGTTTCTTAGATGACATCAATTACCTAGATCAGTCACAGTCTGGTTTCAGGCCTGGTCATGGCACCGAGACAGCCTTGGTCGCCTTGGTGGATGACCTCCGCAGAGAGCTGGACAGGGGGAGTGTGACTCTGTTGGTTCTCTTGGACATCTCAGCGGCTTTCGATACCATCGACCATGGTATCCTTCTGGGTCGTCTCTCTGGGATGGGCCTTGGGGGCACGGTTCTGTCGTGGCTCCAGTCCTTCCTGGAGGGACGAACTCAGATGGTGAAGCTAGGTGACGCCTGCTCGGACCCCTGGCCTTTGACCTGTGGGGTCCCGCAAGGCTCTATTCTGTCTCCCATGCTCATCAACATCTACATGAAACCGCTGGGAGAGGTCATCCGGGGTTTTGGAGTTGGGTGCCATCTCTACGCAGATGACACACAACTCTACTACTCCTTTCCACCTAACTCCAAGGAGGCTTCTCAGGTGCTAGACAAGTGCCTGGCCGCTGTGTCGACCTGGATGAGGAGGAACAAGCTGAAGATCAATCCCGACAAGACAGAGGTCCTCTTGGTCGATCGTAAGCCGGATCGGGGTATAGGGTGGTTACCTGTGTTGGACGGGGTTACACTCCCCCTGAAACCTCAGGTCCGCAGTTTGGGTGTCCTCCTGGATTCTTCGCTTACACTTGAGGCTCAGGTGTCGGCGGTATCCGGGAGGGCTTTTGCGCAACTGAGACTCGTGCGCCAACTGCGACCATACCTCGTGAAGGCTGATCTGGCCGGGGTGGTCCATGCCTTGGTCACCTCTAGAATGGACTACTGTAATGCGCTCTACGTGGGGCTACCCTTGAAGACGGCTCGGAAACTGCAGCTGGTCCAACGTGCAGCAGCCAGAATGCTAACTGGAGCTCATTATCAAGAGAGGTCTACCCCTCTGTTTAAGGAGCTCCACTGGCTGCCTTTCATCTTCCGAGCCCAATTCAAGGTGCAGGTGCTCACCTATAAAGCCCTAAACGGTTTGGGACCACCCTACCTGCGTGACCGTATCTCCATCTACGAACCTATACGCTCGCTTCGATCATCTGGGGAGGCCCTGCTCGTGATCCCGCCTACGTCGCAAGCGCGTTTGGTGGGGACGCGGGACAGGGCCTTCTCCGTAGCGGCCCCCCGACTCTGGAACGCCCTCCCAAAAGATCTCCGACAGGCCCCCACACTAGCAGTTTTCAGAAGGAATCTGAAAACTTGGCTGTTCCGTTGTGCCTTCCCGGATTAGGAACCACCATCCCAAGTCCTAATAGCACTTTAGCACAGTTAATATTGCTGCACACCGTACTTTAATTCCCGACGCCCCTCCTACCATTTCAGCACTTTTAACCTTGTACCTCTCACCGGCCGAACCAGTTTTTTAATATGTCCTGTTGTATAGTTGCTGTTGTATTGCTAATTTTGATTTGATTTGTTTTTGCTTTTTAATTTGCTTGTTTATTGTTTGTTATGTTTTCCATTGTATTGTGTTTATGGCTTCGGCCTGTGTAAGCCGCATCGAGTCCTCCGGGAGATGCTCGCGGGGTACAAATAAAGTTAATAATAATAATAAATAATGCTCTGCTATGGCTGACACCTGTGGTTGAATTAGTCTGCAGTGCCTTTCGTGTTCCTTGATTCATATTTGGGCAATGCTGCGTTTGGTGGTCCCTATGTAGACTTGTCCACAGCTGCATGGTATCCGGTAGACTCCTGCAGAGGTGAGAGGATCCCTCTTGTCCTTTGCTGAATGTAGCATTTGTTGGATTTTCCTAGTGGGTCTGTAGATAGTTTGTAGGCTGCGTTTCTTCATCAGCTTCCCTATGCACAATTATTGGCACTCTAAATCAGATTTCAGGCAGATATCGCAACATAACACTATTCAACTTGTTTCTTTCCTCATATCTGTCTGGAATTCCACAGAGCTACAAATGCAGTTGTATCGATAGTGCTTCACATCTCAGCATTCCAGAGTAAAACAAGGACATCCACGTGTTTGCCAACTCTATACTTCAGAAAATCTCTTAGCACATTTGAGAATCCATCAGATTCCATTAGTATCTGGTTCTCCCCTGTCCCCAGAGGCTGAGATTGGCATCCTGAGTCATCCTGCATCAGGAAATGGACTATTTGTGGCTATGACACTGTTTGGACAGCCTTCTCTCCAGCTCTTCCATCTTACAAGTGGGGGCAAAAAAAAATCTCTGATAAGACCTGCATTCTGAGTGGAGCTGAAGGAGATTGCAGATCATGGAGTCCTTTAAGTTGTAAGATGATCCACTAGAGGCCGCTTGAGTATGAATAATACACATTTTTCCCAGGACTGCTATTCTGGGTTCCTCTAATAGTTTGACTGAGGATCACATGTGACAGTTCAGTTAAGAAAATACTGAAATCCCAATGTAGTCTGGTCCAGTGGAGTAAAAGAGGCTTTTTGAAAGACGACATGGATCTCCATCATGGCAACCCCACTGCTTGCTTCTTTCCAGCATGTACTGATCCAATGACAAATAACCTACCAGTCAAAAACATGATGAGATCAATTCCCCTTAGCTTATATATCCATGTGCAAGGACCAGTGTACAACTTCCACTTGAAGCTGACCATAATGGCACTTAAGGAGTTAAGTGTTTCTTACAGTTGTTTTCTCTTTAGAAATCGCTATGTCCTCCAGCATGACCAGAGGAAGTTGCTGAAGTACCAAGATTCCTAGAGAGTACATTTTAACCAAATCCACAAATAATCAAATTCCAAAAAGGCAGAACTGCAAATGTGGAGGGACAGCTCTGTTCCCCACAAAGCCTTTCTTTCTCCCTTGACATATCTCCCTTTACCACTGACCACTTCTGTAGAGCCACTGCCTTCTCACTGTTGTTGTACCTAAAACATATCCTTATGCCTTACCCCTTTATCTATTTAATATATCCTCTTTTTCTTCACATGGTATTCAAGGCAGCTTTCAAACACACATTCCATGACTCTGAAGAGTCCATCCATCCAACATGCAGTGATCAAACAAAGATCCAAATACCCTGGCCCCCACTTTGACTAATATCAAGGAAGTGGCTCCTCAGAAGACTTCCAGACAAGGAAGTAGACAGAGTTGGCGAAACCCTCAGCTTTTCTATTTGTCAGTAGTCTCCTGCTTCAAACCTTTTGGGAAATGGCATTCATAATCCTTTGGGAAAAACAGCAATCTCCACAGGCTTTTGGAAGTGTGATCCTTTTGGAGATTAATAGGCATTCACACTATTTGTAATAATCATAACCTTTTGGAAAGTCATGACCTTGTTAGAGAGCGTAACTTTGTAAAGTATTATCTTCCCAAGAACAGTTAAACTGGCTTGAGTAAACCTTCTCCTTTGTGGTAAATATCCACTAATATTCATGCAAGACATGAATACTAGACTGATACACCTATATATCTCCTTGGACTGTTAGGGACAATGATATGCCAATGCAAAAAAGCAGAGATTCAGAAGGGATCTTTTCAATTGCTCAAAAACATCTACTCTCCCTTAAAACATCTTAATTTAATTCATGCTCTCAAGAGACAAAAATAAGTATTCTTCATTAAAAGTAACATATCTGGTTTACTCACAAACCTCATGTATTCAGCATACAGGTACATTTCTTATCAATCCAGTTACATATAGGATTTGAAGTGGTTTCTCTGTGCAGATAACACCAGGCATCTGTGTTATCAGCAGAGCATCTCCAAAGCATCTCTCTGTTCTGAGGGTTCTGAAAGTCTAATGGCATCTGAGATCTGAGGAAGTCCCAGATCTGATCACATGGTCCGTAGTCCCTCCCACAACATAAGAGTTAAGGAAAACTGTATACCAATACACACAGACACAAAACAGTAAGCAATCTGAATTATATATATAAAACAAAGAACTAGTATAGGAGGTTTGTAGAAGGTTGCTGTAAAGGTAACGGTTTCCCCTTGACATTAAGTTTAGTTGAGTCCGACTCTAGGGGTGATGCTCATCTACATTTCTAAGCCGAAGAGCCAGTATTGTCTGCAGATGCCTCCTAAGTCTTGTGTTGGAGCGCATTCCCTTCCTGCCCAAGCAGTATCTGTTGATCTATGTACTCATATTTGCATGTTTTCGAACTGCTAGGTTGGCAGAAGCTGGGGTTAACAATTGGAGGTTCACCCCGTCCCATTCCAAAATTACACATTTACTAAAAAAATCTCCATCTGAATAGGTTGCAAAAATCCCTTGGCGGAAAATGCATTGATTGTTCTGTAGATCTGTTGACTATTTATCCTACTCATTTATTTGAGTAGGATAGTTTTTCTGTGATTTCACAGTTTCCTACTTGAAATGTAAGTATTCTGTTGCTTGTTCTATATTCCCATATTGTGGTATCTAGAACATCTCATTCCATGTTGTGACTAATTGCAGAGCAGGCAGCAAGCTTTGTATCCTCATTCCTAGCAAATGAAATTATTTCTGAACATTAATTTTGCACAGTCTTGCTGCCCAGATCAGGCTAAAACAAACACTGATCCTCCTGTCTTAAGTTTATACTACATTGCATATTGATTAATTTAGCTCCCCCCCCCCCCATTTCTGAATTTATCCTGACTTTGATTTGAAATATTATTTGTCATTTTACTTGCAGATACCTTCAACATTCCTCATCTAAAGAGTGTCAAGAATTACTACAGGTATGTCAGTATTCCTTGCTGCATTCAGAGGGCCAGAAGGAGGCTCGGTTGTATGGTGGACAGAAAGATTCTGTTCAGACAAGGTAGATATGTATTATGAAAAATAATTTTTATTAAAATAGCTTAGCAAATAAGCATGTAGGACGCAGTTAACCATCCTAGCCTTTGACTTGCCTATAGTGTTTCTCCTTCTTTTCAGTCACTCCAAATGCAATTTCTACCTCACTTTTTATGTTAGCCTTTTTGAGCAAAGAGAGAAACAGCATCCAATTATTGTATTTTTGCATTGGATAAACTAGTGCAAAATTGAGGATAAATGCAGTTCCATTTCCAGCACCTTTACCCATAGAGAAATCATAATAAAAAGAGGTACATATAATTGTCTGTTACATTTTCTTTGCTCCAGATATTTCTTACCTATATATTCCCTTCTTGTTTTTGGCAGGAAATATTCCGGTTGGCAGAAAGATGGCTCCTTTCATTACCTCCACAGCACACCTTTTGGCAACTATTCTTTCATTTGTGTGGATGCAACTCTCAATCCAGGCCCCAAGAGGCCCTACAATTTCTTTGGGATATTAAATGCGGTAAGATAGTTCGCCACTCAGGTGCATTAAAATGAAATGGCAGGTCCAGTATCGAGAGGCTAATTCCTAAACTGCACATAGTGATCATTCGCAAATCTGTGCTAGGCAAATATGAATTCTATCACTTTGTCTTCAATCTTACTACTTTTTACCCCATTCTTTACATTTTAATCCATTGATATATTCCGACATGTTCTGTGATGTGAAACAGAAGCCTATAAATAACCAGGACCTGAAGACCTGGTTATTTAAACAGGCTTTTGACAGTGATTAGTCCCTAGAATATGAATCTATCTCAATGGCAATACTCTCTTAGCTCATAGGAATTATTATGTTTTAATCTATTGCTTATATTTTAATTGCTGATTTTGTTATTTAGTTATGCTGTATTTCATGTGTTATATTGATTGGATGTATTGTTAATTGTTTATTTCATTTAGTGTATTTTACTCTACTGCACTTTGTATTATCTGTGTTGTAAGTCAGCCCGAGTCCCCTGGGGAGATAGGGCGGGATAGAAATAAACTATTATTATTATTATTATTATTATTATCATCATCATCATCATCATCATCATCATCATCAGACAAAGACTTCTTTATTCAACTGGACTTTTTCCACACTAGAAGTGTTTCTAGGATTATAGACTGTGACCTGTAACTTACTGCTAGTCCTAATGGAAATAGACAAATTTAATAATCATCATCATCATCACACTGGGTGCAGTGCCTAAAGACCTTGGTCTGGACACTTAAACACAATCGGTGCTGACAAAATTACTATCTGTCATCTGCAAAAGGCCACCCTACTCAGATCTGCACGCATTATTCACCAATACATCACACAGTCCTAGACCCCTGGGAAGTGTCCATTTTGTAATCCAATACAACAGCCAGCATAGTGATCTTGTTTGCTGTGTACTAATCTTGTTGTGTTTCAAATAATAATAATAATAATAATAATAATAATAATAATAATAATAATAATAAATTTCTTACCCACCACTCCTCTTGGATTGATTTAATGGCTGTATGATGAGTTAACACTTATGTAAACAGGATTGCTATAGTTGGGATTAACGAAAGGACAGACATATATCTGACTGTATGAATGATTATGCAGCTTCAGTGTTTGAAAGAGCTGTTGTTTGAAAGTGTTTGAAAGGGTTTTGAGATCAACAGGGGAGGCCCTTCTCAATGTGATGTAGCGGCAAAAAAAGCCAATGGGATTTTGGCCTGCATCAATAGGAGCATAGTGTCTCGATCTAGGGAAGTAATGCTCCCCCTCTATTCCGCTTTGGTTAGACCACACCTGGAATATTGTGTCCAATTCTGGACACCACAATTCAAGAGAGATATTGACAAGCTGGAATGTGTCCAGAGGAGGGCGACTAAAATGATCAAAGGTCTGGAGAACAAGCCCTATGAGGAGCGGCTTAAGGAGCTGGGCATGTTTAGCCTGAAGAAGAGAAGGCTGAGAGGAGATATGATAGCCATGTATAAATATGTGAGAGGAAGCCACAGGGAGGAGGGAGCAAGCTTGTTTTCTGCTTCCTTGGAGACTAGGACGCGGAACAATGGCTTCAAACTACAAGAGAGGAGATTCCATCTGAACATGAGGAAGAACTTCCTGACTGTGAGAGCCGTTCAGCAGTGGAACTCTCTGCCCCGGAGTGTGGTGGAGGCTCCTTCTTTGGAAGCTTTTAAACAGGCTGGATGGCCATCTGTCAGGGATGATTTGAATGCAACATTCCTGCTTCTTGGCAGGGAGTTGGACTGGATGGCCCATGAGGTCTCTTCCAACTGTTTGATTCTATGATTCTCTTGGTTCCACCACTATATCAAGCGCATTTGGTGGAGACAAGGGAGAGGGCCTTCTCTGTAGTGGCTCCCTGGCTCTGGAATACCCTCCTAAAAGAGATTAGGTAAACCCCCACCCTTGAATCCTTCCGATCCAAAATTGATTTTTAAGCAGGCTTTTGGCCTCGAGTAGGCTGAAATTAACCCATATGAGGTAGATACTCTGGCACTTTAGTTGTGAATTGATGGCATCTAGTTTTAGTTTGATCTGCATTTTTAAGTTGTGTTATTTTATTTTATGTCAATAGTGGTTGTTTTATAACTTTTATGTGATATTGTTTTATACTCATGTACCGTTTATGTTATATTGCGCCTGCAGTGTCTTGTAAGCCGCCCCAAGTCTCTTTTGAGAGATAGTGGCAGAACATAAATAAAGTTTATTATTATTATTATTATTATTATTATTATTGTTTTATTTCATTTTTAGTTTATTCTTTTCATACTTCAGGCCAAAGGTGCATTAGAATTGATAACGCAATTATAGTTGAGAACTGCCCATATGGTAATATCTACTAGCACTTCAGAATATGGCTGTAAAAAAGGGGTGATGTGAATATAATTTTTTTGTGGAAAAATACTACAAAAATATTCTGATATCCTTCAGAATTATATTTTATAATGCTGAGGAAGATTAGTCATTATCACTTGTGGGAGGGTGCAGTTCAAGGCATAAATCCAGTGTATGTCATATGGAAACCAGTCAAAGATCTATGAAGAAACATTGTGTCCCTTTTTAGATAGAGATTCAAAGCTGCTAAATCTTAGTGCATACCATGCCACTAAAGCTCTTTGAATTAATCCTTATTTCAGGCTCAAATGCAAGAGTTATCTTTATTGGTTGCAGAAAGTCATAGCAGCAACCACACCATCTGGTTTGGTCACTATCCCACCTCATCAATTATCTCTGCTTCTCCAGGAATACGGATGGCAATGAGGTAAGAATCTTTTTTTGTTCCTCTGGTGATAATGTTTTAATTTTTCCACCTGCTGCTTTTAGTTTTTAACTGACTGTCCATTCATTTTTTTCTTTAAAATCACTAATATTTATACTATTTTGCTTAGCTCTGCTACAGCTTATTTCTGTGGGCACTTTCATACGGTGGGCGGTCTGTTGCCAGTCCTACACACTCGTCACCATCATGGTACTTTAGAACTGGAACTTGGAGACTGGAAGGATAATAGGAAGTAAGTACATTAACAATAGAAAGGTAATACAAAGTGTGGGTGTCAGTGTTTATAGTTCCATTTCCATAGTAATGTGATATTAATAGGAGGATCATTTTTACTTGAACGTTCGTTTATCATCTAATTAAATCAGAGAACAGTATACAAGGAGAGTCTTACATATGTTTATGAAAGAGAAGGAATTGCGATATATGTAATCCCTGACCTACCAAGCAGCTGATTAGGACCATTCCTGTACAAACCAAGTTTTTTTATATATGTAGTCACACTTGGCCATCGTAGTCCATGCTCTTGTTACACTCCAAATAGACTACTGCAACATGCTCTTAATGGTGTTGCCTTTGAAGACTGTTCAGAAGCTTCAAGTGGTCCAGTGGGCGGCAGCCAGATTCCTCCCTGGGACAGCGTATAGGGAGCATACATCTCTCCTGTTACATCAGCTCCACTGGCTGCCAATCTGCTACTGAGCACAATTCAAAGTGCTGACTTTAGCCTATAAAGCCCTAAATGGTTCCTGCTCAGCTTACCTGTCTGAACATATCTCCCTCTATGATCTACCTCAGAGGTTAAGATCTTCTGGGAAGGCCCTGCTCTCAGTCCCACCTCTCTCGCAAGTGAGGCTGGTGGGAATGAGAGACAAGGCCTTCTCAGTGATGGCCCCTCAGCTATGGAACACCCTCCCCATCGAAATTAGAAATTAGCCCCCTCCCTCCTGACCTTCAGGAAGAAAGTAAAAACATAGTTATGGGACCAAGCTTTTGGCTAGTAAGTCAGCGCAATACGAGAATATGGAATAGTGAAATGACTAATAGAACGGCCTTGGATCATAATTTTGGACGACAAAATTTAATAATTGATTTTAATATTTGATTTTAATAATTGAGTTTAATAATTGTTTAATAATTGATTTTAATAGTGATTTTTTTTGTTTTAATGTATTTGTTCATTTTATTGTATGTATGTTTATGGCATCAAATTAATGCCTTTCTGTAAGGCCGCTCCGAGTCCCCTTCGAGGTGAGAAGGGCAGAATATAAATGTAGCAAATAAATAAATAGTAAATAAATAAATAGTGTTATCACAGCTACCCAACCATAAATGATATTTATAGTACTCAAACAGAAAGATCACTGTCAACTTGCATATCTTTAGGAATGTGGTTGTGCTTCTGCATGGGGGGAGATTGAACTGGATGGCCCTTGTGGTCTCTTCCAATTCTATGATTCTATATATAAAATATATTCCATTTCTGTGTCTATTTTCCATACACACACACACACACACAAACACACTTTTATACAAACGTTTCTATTTTACATAAATATACGAAATATGAGATATTTTAACAAGAGTGTCTGGTAAACAGCACAGCTTAAGTTTTCCATTATGCTGACGTCAAGTTAATTTGCTCAGTGAACAATCTTAGTTGAGCAGTTTTCTAGAAAACTGAGGAAATGGAGGTGCCTCAGAAAGTAAGTATACAACTTTCCTTATTGAGAACATTGCTTACAGAAATTATTTTAATTATTGAATATAGGTATCGGATCTTTGCATTTGATCATGATCTCTTCAGCTTTGTTGATGTGACATTTGATGAATGGCCTGTAGTTCTTATCACCAATCCCAAGCCGTATCTTTATAGTAGTTCTGCTCACGAACCACTACAGAGAATACTTCATTCTACACACATCAGGTCGGTGCTTTGAATTATTTTAAGATATTATTTTGTGTATATGTGATTCTATATTTGCATATTTACATAGTAATATTCTGTAATAAGGCTTTTGAATTTGAATATGCTATGAAAGGAAAAGTAATTATGGCTCCTTTGTTAATCTTTATTAGGATAATTATTTTATTTGAAACTTGGAAAAAGAAGTATCAAATTCTACAGTAAAGCAAGCTTTTGTGTCTTCTTCAGAAACTGTATTTTTTTCCCAAAACCATCTCTGTTCCTCTCTGCTGGTCAGAATTATGTAAAAATATGCACTATGTTACACTTCAACGCCAATATTTTACAGTCTTATATGAGGGGAAATAATGTAATTTATTTTATTGGGGTTGTGATAGTGTTATCTTAATAACACCCACAATGTATTGGTTTATTTCTTTTACTAGGATTTTGGCCTTTTCTCCCTCGTACATCAATTCTGTCAAAGTCAGTATTGATGGTGTTAATCTGGGAAATGCTGTTCAGGTATCCGGACAACTCTATGTACTGAAGTGGACTCCCCAGAATTACAGTCTAGGCTTTCATCAGATAGAAGTGGTAGTTCAGGTGAGCTCCCTGCTGCTTTTATCCTTTTATCATATGTTTAATAACCTTAATTGAAATATTATTATTTTTATTAATTTTATTTATACCCTGCCTTTCTCCCAGTGGGGACTCAAGGCGGCTAACAATCCCGCACTTTAGTCGAGTTTAAAAAGCACAATACAAAAGTTTAAAAACAATTACATAATACAGTGTGGGGAAAATAGATTAAAATATAATAAAACTATTGAAATTGCCTTTAAAACTCACAGTCCCCCTCCTCCCAGCATTTTAAGAGCTGGAAAAAGTAGCCCGATTCCATGACATTCAGTGAGTCACTTTAAACAAATAATGAAACTCAGGATGCAGCTGTACAAATAGAAGTAGGCTTAAATCTAATACAAAACTCCAAAAATATTTTTGGGGAGTGGACTGCAACTAGTCAGTCCCCCAGCTTATCTGACAATTGACCATAATGGTTAAGGGGCTTTGGGACTGTTAGTCCAAAAAAAGTAATTATTTCAAACTCCAGTCAAGTGTTTCTCAAACTTTTTGATTCTTTTTAGAATCAGTTTCTATGTACGCGACAGGCCAGCACCCCATTCATCCTTGTCATCTGTCCATCTTGCACTACAATAATTTTGAAGCTAGTGGTAGCAGAATGACCAAGCGTCCTCTGCTAGAGGAGGCACAAAATTCAACTTGGCAAATTTCTGTTCAGAATATAATTTCTAGTTTTCTTAGTTTGATACTATTTTTATATCTTGTTCTTTAATTTAATTCAATTTTTATTTATTTTGTTTTCCTAGAGCAGCTCTGGAATCTCTGGAATGTGTATGCGGAGCCCTTAGAGCTCTGCAGAGCACAGGGTGGAAACTAGTCCAATGGTTCTCAACCTGTGGGTCCCCAGGTGTTTTGGCCTACAATTCCCAGAAATTCCAGCCAATTTACCAGCTGTTAGGATTTCTGGGAGCTGAAAGCCAAAACATCTGGGGACCCACAGATTGAGAACCACTGCTCTAATCTAAAGATGGGAATCAATAGCAACACATGCAGTTCTCGCTAACAGTATCTTTGAATCAGAGCAAATTTGTGGTTTGCAGAAAATCAAGACAATGTGCAGTGGCGACTCACACTAGTGGTGGAAACTCTAGTGCTGAGGGTGAGGTAAATATTGGTGACAAGATCCATTGGGGGCTATCATTCAGAGTGGCAGTAACTGTTGGCAACAACACCTAATATTAAAAAGCAAGCACTCTTGTCAAACAAAATGCCTCTTGATCCCCTGTAGCATCACAGGAGGCTCATCTGTACCTACACTAGAATCCAGGACCAGTCCAGAGTAGCAACATTCTGGCCCAGAGTAGCAACATCACACTGTGGTAATGGCATGAAGTCCAGATGGTCTAGTGTGGACACCCTCAAACTGCAGTCCTCCTGCTATTTGGGCTTCCAACACCCAAACTTCCTGACCATTGACCAAGCTGGCTAGGGCTTCTGGGAGTTGGGTGCCAAAATAGTTGGAGGGCCGCAATTTGAGGATGCCTGGTCTAGTGGGACTGAAACTGGTTCTGCCCCACTAGACCATTACCTCACATTTATTGCTATTCTCAAAGCTCCATGGCCATCTGCCACAGCAGAGTTGGGGGAATACAGGTCTGATCCATCCTCTTTTCCTTGCACTATGAAGTGCAGGGAAAAAGAGTTGGTGGTGTCAGCCCACGTGGACAGTGGATTGGAACCAGTGGTTTGGATTGGAATTATTCATACTGTTACACTCACCCCAAGTGTGGAGCATTCCCCAACCTCGCTTAATGCAGGGTTAAATTGAGTCAACTCATTTTACCCTGTTAACTTTGGTCCACTTTGGCTTCTATGGCCAGAGTGGCACTACATCAGAGCCAAGGCCCAGAGCCATTGTGGGAGATGACTGTGGCACCTTCTATCCTAAGGCCCAGTGTTTCATTCAGTGTTAAAGGATAAAGCTAGTGAGATAAGCAGAGCTAGTGTGCTTTGTGGGGAGCATTTGAGAGTCCTTGATCTCAGCATTTGTCTAAAAATGCCAGTGATGATGCTGTTGCAGAAATATCTCAGGTTTATTCCAGGAGGATATGGCTTTTATTTTTGCACCTGGGAACACTATTACAATGGGGATAAACGGATAGTCCACCCTGAAGTAAGTGTCCAAGCCTTTGATGTCAGGCATCCTATGATCAGGAGCCCCTGGTGGCACAATGGGTTAAATCCTTGTGCTGGCCGGACTGCTGACCAAAAGTTCGGTGGTTCAAATCCGGGGAGTGGGGTGAGCTCCCGTTTGTCAGTTCTAGCTTCTCCTGCAAGGACATGAGAGAAGCCTCCCACAGGATGGTAAAACATCAAACAACTGGGCATCCCCTGGGCACCATCCTTGCAGACGACCAATTCTCTCACACCAGAAGCAACTTGCAGTTTCTCAAGTCGCTCCTGACACAAAATGTCTATGATCATTCCAATAGACAAGTCTATCCATATGTAACTACTTAATGATGACATATATTTTGCCTTTTTTGTTCCTATTTTTAGGATGCCAGCGGTAGAAATACTACTCAGGTTCATACATTTGCTATGGAAGAAAACCTGTCTCTCAGTTTTGGCCTGGTTGCTTCTTGGCTTCTTCTTACTGACCATTATATATGGGTGAGTATTCCCATTAAAGATGAGGCCACATGATATATTCTTTAGAAACCCTTTTAAGAGGACTTTGTACCTTTTTACATGTTTATGAAACTTTTTTTATTAGACTTCATCTGTAAAACTAAGTTGACTGCATATACAAACACTTATTTTTTATTTAAACATAACATTTTTCCTTTGTTCAACTTCATATAAATAAATAATCTAATCTATCCTAGAATTTAAATGGAGGTTACATTATTTGAAAGCAAGTAATAGCATAGGATACAAAATATGAATTATAGATCTTATATTTGGCTGGGTTTTTGACAGTTCACCATGTGCAGGGCTTGATGAATGCAAGGCTGGGGTGAAAATTGCTGGAAGAAACATTAACAACCTTAGATATGCAGATGATACCACTTTGATGGCCAAAAGCGAGGAGGAGCTGAGGAGCCTTCTAATCAAGGTGAAAGAAGAAAGTGCAAAAGCTGGGTTGCAGTTAAACATCAAAAAAACCAAGATTCTGGCAACAAGAATGACTGGCAAATAGAGGGAGAAAACGTGGAGGCAGTGACAGACTTTGTATTTCTAGGTGCAAAGATTAGTGCAGACGCAGACTGCAGCCAGGAAATCAGAAGATGTTTACTTCTCAGGAGGAGAGCAATGACCAATCTCGATAAAATAGTGAAGAGTAGAGACATCACACTGGCAATGAAGGTCCGCATAGTTAAAGCATTGGTATTCCCTGTAGTAACCAATGGATGTGAGAGCTGGACCATAAGGAAGACTGAGCAAAGGAAAATATACCCTTTTGAACTGTGGTGCTGGAGGAAAATTCTGAGAGTGCCTTGGACCACGAGAAGATCCAACCAGTCCATACTTCAAGAAATAAGCCTGACTGCTCATTGGAGGGAAGGATATTAGAAGCAAAGATGAAGTACTTTGGCCACATTATGAGAAGACAGGAAAGCTTAGAGAAGACAATTATGCTGGGGAAAATAGAAGGAAAAAGGAAGAGGGGCCGACCAAGGGCAAGATGGATGGATGGGATCCTTGAAGTGACTGGCTTGACCTTGAAGGAGCTGGGGGTGGGGACAGCCAACAGGGAGCTCTGGCATGGGCTGGTCCATGAGGTCATGAAGAATTGGAAGTGACTGAACGAATAAACAGCAACAATGACCTTGGACATGTCTACAGACAACGTCGGCTCTTTGGCTTAGAAATGAAGATGAGCACCACCCCCCAGAGTTGGACATGACTAGACTTAATGTCAAGGGGAAACCTTTACTTTTACTTTTAGTATTTCACTATGCAATGGTATATAATGGGACTTCACCATCCACAGATTTTGGTATTTGTGGGGGGTTCCTGGAACCAAATCCCAGGAGATACAAGGGTCCCCTATATTCTCTTCAAATTTCTCCATTACAGTTTAAATGGGAGATTCTTACATGTACTATGAATGACATAACTACATTGTGAGTCTAGAGTTTAGATTCTACCCCATCTTACCTGGTAGTAAAATGACATTAAATGTAATAATATTTACTTCTGAGCAGGCATCCATGAACATAGCATGCATTGAAAAAACTGACATACACTCTTGTTCAGAATCAAGTGTCCTGAAATGGTGAAAAATGCTTGGTCTAGATTTAAAATGCTATGCAGTAAAAGCAGCTTTCTCATTTTTATTGAAATAACTTTCTTTAAACCAGTGGTTCTCAACTTGTGGGTCCCCAGGTATTTTTGGCCTACAACTCCCAGAAATTCCAGCCAGTTTACTAGATGTTAGGATTTCTGGCAGTTGAAGGCCAAAACACCTGGGTATCCACAGGTTGAGAACAACTGCTTTAAACTGTACTTTATATTTTAAAAATATAAAACTACTGTCATCATATATGTGTGTGTGTGTGTGTGTGTGTGTGTGTGTAATGGAACAGTCACAGGAGGCATAACTTCCCAGAAAACTGCTGGAGAAAAAACATTTCAATTGTTTCCAGAACTCTTGCCATTATTAAGAATAATAATTAAAACAGATGGAAAACATGGCGTTGGATGTGCGGAGGCATATCTGTTGAATTCTAGCCATTTTGCAGATCTGTTGTCTTTAGTAATCCTGAAATACTGATAAAAGCTCTTTTTTCTGCAACTTTTTGTCTGGTGTATTTGGCAATCCAATCCCTTCACATATTTTCTGTTTCAGGTTCGAACACTGTTCATTTTAGCAGCTGTAACTCAAATTCTCTTGCTGATTATTTTCCGATATCGAAGACCACCAATATTAAAACGTAAGAGATTTGGTTTTCTAATTGGGGAGGGAGGATGTAAAGCTTACCTTTTGGGTCCCTAATCATTATCCCAAGTTTACTGCAGCTCCAGTTACATTTATATTGAATTGGACTGTATTGTATTAGTGCAGCTATAACAGGCTTGGACAAACTCCAGCCCTCCAGGTGTTTTGGACTTTAACTCCCACAATTCCTAACAGCCTACTGGCTGTTAGGAATTGTGGGAGTTGCAGCCCAAAACACCTGGAGGGTCGAATTTTGCCCAAGCCTGTTCTATAATGCACCTTTTCTCCAAAGCTAAGGCTAAAGGTTACTTATTATAGTGATTCAGGCAACACTGGCATTGCTAGAAGTACTTCCTCCACACCCTATCAACGCCAGCTTTACTATAACTAAGCAGTAAAGTAGATTTGAGCAACATTCTTATCTTCACAATTATTGCTAAGGGAGAGAAAATGCCATGATTGCTATTTTTTTTCTGCAACAGAAATATCAAGAAAGCATGCGGGCTGCTATTTGTGAATTTGTAATTTACTAACTTTGATGGCACTTTTCAGCTTGTGAACAGGTCCTCAGTGTGTGTTTTTCAATTGTCTTTGCATTTTAGAACCTCTGGGCAAAGCAGTGCGGATCTCTTTTTCTCTTCACGTCCTGACTAAAATAAATTTATTTTATTACTCATTTCTGTGGCTGAGTTTGTATACTGTCATAGGTAAGGAATAAATAGCCCTCAAACTCCTTCATAACTCCTTTATAGTGTTTAGTGTCTTTTAAAAAAACAACTTTATATTTTTCATCTGAAAATATGTAAAATGTGTAATATTTTGTAAATATGTAAAATGTGTAATATTCCGTGGCCATACAGTCCGGAAAACTAACAACAACCCAGTGATTTTGGCCATGAAAGCACTCGACAATACATTGAAGATCTCTATGGGGAGAAAGAAACTGTTCAAAGACACATGGAAATTGGAAAAATATAAAAATCAATGCAAAGCTTATGTAGTACTCTGATACCACTTTATCCTCTATGACGCCATTCTGTGAAATCCCGAGACTTAATAGTTTCTTAGGTTATTTTAGATTTCCTCCCAGTGCCTTACCAAAGTACAAATAAGGTGCAGGACGCAGTCATGGCACTAACAACTTTATGGCCCAAAACTACTATCCCCTAGATTACATAGGCCTGCCAATTTACCAGGACGATCTCTCCTGGAATTGCACATCTTTTGGTTATGTAATAGTAACGCCTCACTTCTCCATGGTCCCGAATCCATATTTCCTGTCGAGGGTAACTCCAGCCACCTGCAGTTCCCCTCCTTCGTAATTTTGTATTTCAGTTATTGTTTGCAAAGCAATATGTGTGTTTCAGCATTAAGAAAAACCTTTATTCTGTAATTACTGGGAAAGTGGGAGGAGAGCATGCTAGCATAGAGGCGACTGGGGATCATTGTATCAGGTAATTTTGTGGCACGATTGGAGTTTTGTCATCAACAGAAGCGATGGTCCTGCTTTTATGCCAGTTTGCCACCTTGATACAATACAATCATTAAAGTGGTATCAAAGTGCTATAATTGTGTATGGTGCATGCTGTTCAAAATCCTACATATGGAATAGGATGCCACTTATCAGATGACATCATTACAAAAGTGTCTTATCCAATTAGCTATTTTAAAGTACTGTTGTAAATGTATGCAAGTGAGACTGGAATAAATAATTGTTAAAGCTCATTGAGGCCAACATGAAATTACAGTCAGTATAACCTTCTCTCCCCTCAGGGCCCTGGTTTATTGGTGAGATTATAGATGGTCATATAGGCGCCTGTTTTTCCTTTGGAGTATTTGTTGGTGGTCATTTCTTTGAAGGCAGCATCACATTCCTCATTGGACTTGCACAGGTAGGATTTCAAGTATGACTTCTGGCTTTAAAAAATTCTCAAGATTTAGGCATCTGACAGATAATGCAGTCATGGTGGTAAAAATATTTGTTTTGTTGATATCTAGTGTAATATGCATTGAATAATGGATTTAGTAGGCAGTAGGGCTTTGGACAGCTTGTTTGTAACAAATTCCATTCCCTAGATGGCCAGGAGAAGCAATGCACTACTACTGGGTTTCACCCCCGCACCCAATATCAGATCATAGGAATAAGGGAGAAGTATTTATTTGAAATATGTATAGCCTGCATTTTGGCTACATATAACTTTAATAGGATGGGGAATGTGGTGGCGCAGTGGGTTCAACCACTAAGCTGCAGAACTTGCTGACTGGAAAGTTGGCGGTTCAAATCCACGGAATGGGGTGAGTTCCCATTGTTAGCCCCAGCTTCTGCCAACCTAGAAGATTGAAAACATGCAAATGTGAGTAGATCAATAGGTACCAATTCTGCGGGAAGGTAACGGCTCTCCATGCAGTCATGCTGGCCACATGACCTTGGAGACATCTAAGGACAATGCTCTTCAGCTTAGAAATGGAGATGAGCACCACCCCAGAGCTGGATTCAACTAGGCTTAATGTCAAGGGGGAAACCTTTACCTTTACTTATATCCTAAATAAATATAAATAAAATATAATAAAAGTATGCTAAAATCATAGCAAAAAAACCCGAAGCAAATAATTAAAAACAAGAACAGAAGTGAACTGATAGTTGCAAGATCTGAACTTGAAACCATTCATGGCATTGATCAGAGAGTGCTCCTTCTGAAAAAACTCTCTCCAAGTCAGTTTTCTGAATGCAACTAGACTTTGATCAAAGCCTCTTGTGATGATTATAAAAATTTGGAAGAATTCTGAAATATAATTGTGCCCTAAACATTAGAGTCAGAGATGGCTTTTACCCCTTCAGTTTCCCAAAGCTAAAAACGGAACAACTATTTACATTGTAGACCCGGCATGGGCAAACTTCAGCCCTCTTGGTGTTTTGGACTTCCAACTTGCACAATTCCTATTAGCCTACTGGCTGTTGGGAATTGTGGGAGGGTTTTTTTTATCATGTCAGAATTGACTTGAGAAACTGCAAGTCACTTCTGGTGTGAGAAAATTGGCCGTCTGCAGAGACGTTGCCCAGGGTATGCCCAGATGTGTTACTATCCTGTGGGAGGCTACTCTCATGTTCCCGCATGGGAAGCTGGAGCTGACAGATAGGAGCTCACCCTGTCTTCCGGATTCGAACAGCCGACTTTCAGGTCAGCAGTTCAGCCGGCACAAGGGTTTAATTGTGGGAGTTGAAGTCCAAAACATCTGGAGGGCTGAACTTTGCCCATGCCTGTTGTAGAAATATTGCAAGGTATAATCATTTTTTGAAAATATCTTATTGAAAATCTGAAGTGGACCTCTTACCAGTTGAAATTTTGTTTTGGATTTTTTTTTTTTTGGCATTTTTTGGCCATCTATATGGCCTTATAAGGCCTTAGAAGCAGAAAACTGCAACTAGCCTGAAAACAGTTGCCCACTCTTGTTGATTGCAAGGCATTGCTTCTTTTTCCCCATAGGCAAAGACCTGCCAGAATCGTACAAGGAAATAAATAGTGTGTGGTATAAAAATTAAGTAGGCAACTATGGGAGAACACCGAGTGCTTTGAATTACCCTGAGGACCAAACCATTTTCTCTCTGGCACCAGGTTTTCCTGCCCTTCCAGTTTTCCTTAGTCACCAGTGATCTCTATATAAGACCTACTTACAGAACCTGAAACTTGCTGACTCATGATTTTAGGTATTGCTGCTTGAACACTTTTGCAGACATAGTTTGTCCACATTCTCACTTAGACTATTTTCTCAGTAAGTTGTATATAGACTAACAACTTTTTTGTTTCTTTCTTTGGCAGATGCTGTTTTTTAACCTACCACTGATGGCATATACGTGTTGGTGTCTCTTTTTACGTTGCCAAGGGCATTGCTTTAGCTCCCACCTACGTCAAGTCAGATTGTGTTGGGTTGTGCCCATCCACTTCTGCATGTCAATCTTATTTTTCTGGCAGGTCTATTCCTGCTATTTCCTGCTGATGACATATGGAACTATGTCTTTTTTCCTCTCTCCCCTGAGAACTTGGGCAGTGACTCTAACCTTCTTCCTGTTCTACAGAACCTGGAGACTGCAGTCTTCCATGCTTAGAACTTTCATTTTGGAAATGAAAAACTACCAAACTTCATAATAGCAACTCTTCAGGCAACTGAAGAGCACTTTCTTTTAAAAGATTGTCACATGATGAAGCTGTGAATGATAGGTTTGTATGACCACTGTCCCCTCTACTGCTGTCCTGAAAATATGTCTGTGCTGTGAAATAAGGCTTTCAGAAGGTCAAGGCTGTAAGGAATCTACAGCATTCTGGAGCTACTAACTGCATTTGTTGACAGAAAGTTAGTTTGACTTGCTCTCATTTTAATACTAAACAAAGTTCACCAGTGGACTACTGTAATGAATTGTAACTGCTCTTCCTTTTCAATGTTTACACGTGTTGCACCATACCTAAACGTGGAACTACTTATTGCTTTGTCACTGATAACTGATACAGCTCTAGGACAAAGCTAAATAGCAAACAACGTATCTTCTCCCTGCTTTAGGCAGGCAAATCTATCACCATCATCACTTCATTTAAGGAGATACTTTTGAAATGGCCCAAGGAGTCCAAACTAGTTACTGTGAAGCCTTTTTTTTTTCTAAAAATTGAATATTTATTGCCCTTCAGCCACCTATTGTGTTTCACAACAGAGCAACATAAAATCAAAATGAAACGTAATAACTTTACCATCGTTTAAAAGCAATAGATTTATAAGGAAACAGAACATCTGCATATAATATAATTTAGTGCGGATATTAAACTTGTTGGACAAAACTTCCATTCTCCACCTCTGACTGAAAGAGGTTGTAGTCCCACAACATCTTTAAGGCCAGAAGGCCTATCTTTGGGCTACTCTTCTAATAGGAAAACGTAACAACAGTCAGACCACATGTGCAAAGGACTTGGCAGTAACTGGGGTGAAGGGGGGGGGGACGGACATTTTTTAATTGAAAATAATGTAATAGCTGCTGACTTTTCAGTGTGAGATGTAACGTTTGCTCTTAATTTTTAAACATGATGGGGGCCATTTGCTCTTTTATTTGTTTACATAATAGAAATTTTAAAAATATACTGCCAACAACTAAAAAGAAATGGTTTATTTTTGTTTCTTTAAGTACTGGTCATGCATGAGATTTTTCAATGCATTTCCAAGCTCTCACTGTACAAGTGCATCTTGAATATTTTATAGACGTGTCTTGTGACCATTAACTATGCTGGTTAGGGCTGCGCAAGGAGTTTTGCTCAAATGTCAAAAGGGTGCAGGTTGAGAGACATGAATATAGGAAATGCAGAATTTTCACTGAATAGTGCAGCCCCATCTCAACTGCTCTCTTTCTAACATCTGAACTACTTTGTTCTGGTGACCTGGCAGCTCTTTCAGCAGGAGACAATGAAGTGAGATGGAAAAATGCAGTGTCTTTCATATTAGCATGTGTACTTCCAAGTTGCCTGCCACTGTATGGCAACCTCATGAATTTCACCAAGTTTTCATAGCCAAGGAATGCTCAGCAGTTATTTACCATTGCTTTTGTATGAAGCACAGAGGCGGGGAAGTTTGAATTTGCATCTGCCTTTTTCAACAGCAACCTTATGTTTCTTATAATAAACATCATTCTGCCTTTAATACCCATTTTGTAAGGACTTTCCTTCACCTTTACATTATTTCTTCTCCCTTATCCAATAAAGTTTACACCGTAAATAATTTGTGAGAAACATTTCACATATATATTTTGGAGTAACATAGCTTTTAATAGATCAGCATAGTTAAAGCAATTGTATTTCCCGTAGTAACCAATGGATGTGAGAACTGGACCATAAGGAAGGCTGAGCAAAGAAAGATAGATGCTTTTGAACTGTGGAGTTGAAGAAAAATTCTGAGAGTGCCTTGGACCACAAGAAGATCAAACCTGTTCATACTCCAGGAAATAAAGCCTGACTGCTCACTGGAGGGAAGGACATTAGAGGTAAAGATGAAGTACTTTGGTCACATAATGAGAAGACAGGATACCTTGGAGAAGATAATGATGCTGGGGAAAACGGAAGGAAAAAGGAAGAGGGGCTGACCAAAGGCAAGATGGATGGATGTTATCCTTGAAGTGACTGGCTTGACCTTGAAGGAGCTGGGGTGGCAACGGCCGACAAGGAACTCTGGCATGGGCTCGTCCATGAGGTCATGAAGAGTCGGAAGTGACTGAATGAATAAACAACAAGCTTTGAATATACACCACAGAGTTATAAGGACCAAGTTACATGCTGCTCCCATTGTATAACATGTCCAGTGAAGTGTAGGAGAGAATAAGAGTCCTCCTACATGGTTTATGTAACTGGCCATGTATGTATGAACTGAAAAAGGGTATATCCTACTTGGCTGGTGTCTCCTCCCACCCACCTCTGCAATGCATGAGTGTGTGGGATGGAGGATATGTTTCTGTGCTGTCAGTATATATTTCTGTATAGTATGTATGTAAAATGAAGTGTGTTCCTGCAACAATCGGTTAACAGAGCTTAAAGGCTTGGCCTGCAATGTTTCCTTTTTAGCAGTATCTCTTGAAATTATAGCATAATGGAAACTATAGCATAATGGAAACAACCCAATTTAAATACAGTTTTCCCTCTATATTCAGGATCCCCCAGGGATTCCAAAATCTGTGGATGCTCCATTCCTATGATATACAATGGTGTAGTAAAATGGTATCCCTTATATAAAATGACAAAACCAAGGTTTGCTTTTTGGACTGTACAGGGGCTCCTTGGAATACACTTTGAGAACCTCTGGTATAAAGAATCAGTTTGCTAATGGTGGCCCTGAAAGGAACAGTGTCACATAAATTAAAAGAAATAAAGATTTCTTTGTCATCTCAGTTTTAATTGTAACTACAATATTTTTGCAAATTATTTATTGAGTTTTAAAATTAATGAACCGATTCACAATAAGTAATATATTTTAAGGAAAAAAGACAGAAAGAAAAAAAAGGGGGAAAGGCATATAATTAAAACATGATAGAACTGTAATCACCCCAATACTAATTACATTATCAACATTTTGAAAAAGTATTGTTCTACCATTACAGACCCAACTAACTACACAGTCATACTAGAATTACAACTAAGCATAATCACATATTATTACATTGTTATATTTGTTGCTCAAAAATCCTTAAACGGTTTTCAGTCTTTCAGTGCGTTTTCAATTGGCTTATTCTTCAGAACCTACATTAATTTTGGCAATTTAGGTTATACTGCAACTATATTCTGTTACAACAGCGTGGCACATACTGTGTTATTGAATGATGTTTTCTATTTTATTAAAAAGTATATAGAACAAGGCCGTTACCTGAATTTTCCAAGCTCAATATTCAAATGCAGAGATGTATTCATTAATACAATGATACAAAAGAGAAGATTGTGGAAGTAAAAGATGTGTTTTCCATCATAGTTTACACTTGTTTTACTTTGAAACAAGGACGATCTGTTTTCCAGTGTTCCCCCCTGACATCATCGACTGGAAAGCAACTATGAGAGAACAAAAAGAACAGCAAAAGGTACTTGTAATGCTTTTTCAAATGAAAGTATCCATAATGGACTGAAATGTACAGGGTTCTGGTACCAAAAAGAATCAGTATACATTCAGCCTTTCACATTCACTGGGTTTAGGCACAGGGCCCCTGAAAAAGTGTGAATAAAGAAACGCCTCTCCAGGAATCTTGGGAGTATCTTGCAGGTTGTCCTCAACTTCTGCACTGAAGGATCTAGAAATTCCTAGAATTATTCTTTCTAGGAATCACTAGGTGTTTCAGCACAACTGTATGGTCAACTTCCTAGAAAACATATTAAGCAAATCAGTGAATGACTAAATTTGTAAAAGTCACACTTGCAAATGTGAAGGGCCAACTGTACATTTCATGTTTTCATAGAATCATAGAATCATTAAATAATAATTAATAAATAAGAGTTGGAAGAGACCACATGGGCCATCAAGTCCAACCCCCTGCCGTGCAGGAAAAGCACAATCAAATTATCCCTGACAGATGGCCATCCAGCCTCTGTTTAAAAGTTTCCAAGGAAGGAGCTTCTACCACACTCTGAGGCAGACAGTTCCACTGTTGAACAGCTCGTATGGTCAGGAAGTTATTCCTAATGTTCAGGTGAAATTTCCTTTCCTGTAATTTGAACCCATTGCTCCTAGTCCTAGTTTCAAGGGCAGAAGAAAACAAGTCTGCTCCATCTTCCTTATGATACCCTTTCACATATTTATACATGGCTATCATGTCTCCTCTCAACCTACTCTTTTGCAGGCTACACATCCCCAGTTCTTTTAAGATGCTCCTCATAGGGCATGGTCTTTAGACCCTTGATAATTTTAGTCACCCTCCCCTAGACACCTTCCAGCTGGTCAATATTTATTTTAAACTCTGGTGCCCAGAATTGGACACAGTATTCCCGGTGAGGTCAAAGCAAAGCAGAATACAAAGGCACAATGACTTGCATCAATCTAGACACTATACTCCTTTTGATGCAGCCCAAAATCCCATTGACTTTTTTAGCTGCTACATCACACTGTTGGCTCATGTTCAACTTGTTGTCTACGAAGACTCTTTCTCACATGGACTGTTGTCGAGCCAGGCACCACCCATTTTGCATCTTTGTGTTTCTTTTTTTTCTGTCTAAGTGAAGTATTTTACATTTGTCCTTGTTGAAATTCATTTTGTTAGTTTTGGCCCACCTCTCTAATCTGTTACGGTCCTTTTGAATTCTAATTGAGTTTTGATCCTGTCCTCTGGAGTATTAGCTATCCCTCCTAATTTGATGCCGTCTGCAAACTTGATGAGCATGCCCTCTAAAGTTTGATCCAAGTCATTAATAAAGATGTTGGACAGAACTGGGCCCAGGACTGAACCCTGCAGCACTCCACTTGTCACTTCTTTCCAGGATGAAGAGGAACCATTGGTGAGCACCCTTTGTTTAACCAATTACAGATTCACCTAATAGTAGTTTCCTTTGGGGGGAGAAGGGCAGGGTATAAATATAGGAAATAAATAAATAAATAAATAAAATTAAAAAGAACATCTTCAGATTTTGGAAAAGCCGGGCATGATTGCCTTTTATCAGCTATCCTGTGCTTCAGGTTCCAGTCCTCTTTAGAGAAGATTTTATTATGTTTTATTTGAGCCTGTTCTTTGTAATCATGAGGGCTAACTGCAATCATGTAGGCTACTTGAAAGAGGCAGCAAGAGGAAAAAATGCAGATCACTGGTAAAAACATCAAACAGTTCTGTGTCCACCTGCACTTCTCCAGATTCAAGCTACTGCTACATATCTTCAATGCCTGGGACTCAGAATCAGCCATGCAGGTTCATTAGAGAATAGCAATCTAATGTTTAAACTGTCCCTCCCGAAGTAGACCCCTAGGTTAGCAATAATCTCTTCATCAGGTAAAAGCCACAGGCTGAAACCAGGACTTTGTGCATACTTGTCCTAAGGCTTTGTAGCACCCTCTTCTATGGAAGTCATGACTCCCTTACCTTCTGGGCTTGCAAAGGACCTATAAAGGTCACCTGTTTTTGGTGGTTTTAAAGGCCAACTTCGGAGTAGTCTGATGTGTGTTTAGTTTAGCACCGTGGTTCTCAACCTATGGGTCCTCAGGTGTTTTGGGCTACAACTCCCAGAAATCCCAGCCAGTTTACCAGCTGTTAGGATTTCTGGGAGTTGAAGGCCAAAACATCTGGGGACCCACCACTTGAGAACCAATATATAGGTTTACATATTTTATTTCTGCATGGATTGGATGGCCTTGGGGTCTCTTCCAACTCTATGATTCTATCATTCTACATAAGATGCTCTGATCACGTGGAAAGTGCTATAAATATTACAATCATGTATATTAGTATACAATCATTAGTATATAATTGCCCAGTTAAAAATTCTGTGTAATAAAAATTCGAAATTTCTCTTTTGTCATTTTGAGTGCTTTAAGTGAGTTATAAATTTTATAACACAAATGTGTCTATTTCCATGTGATAAAAGGACATCACCTTCTAAAACAAAAGGGACCAAATGGGCACATAGACAAATAAAACCAATCCCCACCAACCAAATAGCAATAGTACTTGCTAATAATTCAGAATATATCAAAACAGGATCTCTAGTCTCTAAACAAGGGCTTTACCCAATATATATCCCTTCAGATGTATATGATTACAACTCCAAGAATCCCCTCAGTCAATAAGGGTATCAGGACTCAGGAAAGTTGACAAACAGGTTCTGCTAATATAGATGGAGCCCCTGGTGGTGCAATGTGTTAAACTCTTGTGCCAGCAGGACTGCTAGCGGGGAATGGGGTGAGCTCCTGTCTGTCAGCTCCAGCTTCTCATGTGGGGACATGAGAGTAGCGATTCGAATCCGGGGTGAGCTTCTGTCAGCTCCAGCTTCTCATGTGGGGACATGAGAGTAGCCTCCCACAGGATGGTAAAACATTCAGTTGTCCCCTGGGCAACATCCTTGCAAACGGCCACTTCTCTGACACCAGAAGCGAATTGCAGTTTCTCTAGTAGCTCCTGACACGAAAAAAAGCCATTCAGTTCAGGGGCTTACTTATGCAATTAGACCTCTGGTGGAGTAGCAGGTCAAACCGCTGAGCTGCTGAACTTGATGACCGAAAGGTCGGCAGTTTGAATGAGTAGTGGGGTGAGTTCCCACTGTTAGTGCCAGCTTCTGACAACCTAGCACTTCGAAAACATGCAATTGTGAGTAGATCAATAGATACTACTTTGGCGGGAAGGTAATGGCACACCATGCAGTCATGCTGGCCACATGACCTTGGAAGTGTTTACAGACAATGCCGGCTCTTCAGCTTAGAAATGGAGATGAGCACCAACTCCCAGAGTTGGACATAGCTAGACCTAATATCACCTTTACTTTATGCTCATCAAACCTGTCCAGAAGAAAATAGTTTTAATGAACCTAGAAATTCTGCCATAATTTGCTGAAGTGTTGTTTATTTATTTATGTATTTATTTCTGGGCACTGGGCTTTTCTTCTAAAATATAAAGTGAAGGTGAATAGCTTATTGGAAATGTCTAATAGCTAATTCCTACTTTTAAAAATGTATATTTTGATCAGAGGTGGAAAGCAGACAACTAAAACTACTAAGCTTCTTCGTCATCAGCTATATTAGTTAAAGCTGCTGGAAACCAGTCCAGAGGATTACAATTTAGAATTTAAGATGGATATGCTGATGTTTAACTAACTTTACATTATCACTTGCAATGGCTCCCTGGTACCTTAGATTTTTCCACATGCCCCCAATGTATTTGCCTACTGCAAAATGGTCTCTTGAAAAATCACTCTGAGAAAGAAGTAATACCTTACCTCCAATGTTTTCCAAGCCTTCCACCACTGTCTCTTTAACCTGTTAAGAAGAAATAACAGATTATAGCATACTGCCTTTTGCCTGTTTCCTAAATGCAACCAGTTTTCAATATCATGGAGGGTTACATATCCTAATATATGTTCTCAGGTTCATTAATTTTCTAGTTCAAAGAGTTATTAAACTGTCTGATCAGAAAGTTCTAACAATATTGCAGATAGAATAATAATAATATGGATGGCAAAATATTTTTCTAAAAGAAAGTAATTACTAAAGCTCATAAGTGAAATCTTCTAAGACAACATTTTTCAACCTAGGGGTTGGGATCTCTGGGGGGGGGGGGTCGCGAGGGGGTGTCAGAGGGGTCATCAAAGATCATCAGAAAACACAGTATTCTCTGTCAGTTATGGGGATCTGTGTGGGGAGTTTGGCCCAATTCTATCGTTGATGGGGTTAAGAATGCTCTTTGGTTGTAGGTGAACTATAAATCCCAGCAACTACAACCCCCAAATGTCAAGGTCTATTTTCCTCAAACTCCACCAGAACTCAAACTTGGGTGTATTGGGTATTTGTGCCAAATTTGGTCCAGTGAATGAAAATAAATCCTGCATATCAGATATTTACATTACAATTCATAACAGTAGCAAAATTGCAGTTATGGAATTGCAACAAAAATAATTTTATGGTTGGGAGTCACCACAACATGAGCAACTGTGTTAAGGGGTCGCGGCATTAGGAAGGTTGAGAAATATGGTCTAAGACATACCTTCAGTTTCCCTTCTTTGATCCATTGACATAGCTGCATAGTACTAGCTGCATACTTGTCCATATAGTTCAAAACTAAAAATCTCTCTCTGTAAATAGAATGCACATTACATCTTTTATGATCACGGCATTCACAAAAGTCCTCAATGCTATTTAGAGAAAATTAAAATAAAATAGCTACACCAATAAACATAAAACATCAAAAATGAATTTGTTTCAACATTAAAAACACTAAAAACAATTTAATGCTTTTTAAAAACTCCTAAAATATTTTTGACAAGACAGAAAGAAAATTGGGAATGGAGAGGAATCATAAAGGTGAATGGACAGCATTCCACAGTTCTGAAGTGAACATCCCAAGAGAAAGTGCTTTCACGTAGGTCCAACACATACATTTCTGTGTTATCATCTTTAAAAAGGGCTTTTACACCAGATCTTAATACCCATTTTGAACTAGGTTCACAGTAAGTCAAGTAGTCCCTTAAGCAAGCCCTGAGGTAGTTAGCTTTAACTTATAACCACTCTGAGTAAGATAAGAAAGCAAAAAGCAGCAAGCCCAGATCTTTTGTTAGTGTCCACATAATATGGTCTCAGTTCCAACTAGAAGCCTAACAAATGTATTTTGCATCAATGAATTTCTCAGATACTCTTCAAGTATAGCTTACATAGCTTGATAGTGATTTTCGAAAACTATTAAATTGTGTGCTTAATGGAAATATCCTGAAAGTTTATTTTATATTCACTATTGTTTTCAAAGTGGTATTGTGGTATAGTTACAAATTGTGGATAGTACTTTGATTTTGTAGTTGAATGCATTCAAACTTTAAACAACCTCAGGTATGCCTGTTCAGGTGAAATCTTCAGAACGGGGCAGAGACAGCAAAACAAAACACCCCTGGAGTGTTAACTCTTCCTTACCACTGTGCTATCCAAAACTTGTGTGTGTGTGTGGCTGGAGTTACACTTACAAAATGTACTTGTTCTGACTTACATACAAATTCAACTTAATAATAAACCTACAGAGCCTATCTTGTTCATAACTTGGTGACTGCCCGTATTGTAAATATTTAGACCTTGTTCCATAAAGATGCTGCATCATGAAGTTTTAGAAAGTATTTTCTTTGAACAACAACAATAAAATCAATGCTAACATATCCCATCAGATGTAATATTTGTATTCAATTCCATTAATGAGAAATACCTTGTGATATTCTTTGCTTTCCTTATCTCTTCTATTGCTGGAGGCAAAGGAGGGGGATAAGGCACATTCTTATTATATTGGGAGATCTGGCCACATAAAATGATATGGCTATTAGGATTCATCTGTAGGAAACAAAATTGAGTGAGATATGTTACTTTTTTGCCTCTCTACAAGCATGAAAGTTCAAACGTAACTTGAAGCTGCAACCCAATATATATGAGTGTGGGTAAAAAGGTTTTGCCTCCTGTGTTATAAAAACCATGGGTTGCAAAACAAAATCCTGGATTTTTCCAAAATGGTTTTGATTCCTGGATTAAACACTGGCGCAGATACATACAAATTGAAGGTGACTATGTTGAATGGTGGTTTTGCGTAGAGGGCAGTTCAGGCAATGATCTGTCGCAACTTCTGTTGTTACATGTTCATTCGTAATGTTTTTATGACATAGGAGGCAAAACCTTTTGACCCACCCTTGTACATACTCATAGTTATACACACACTGAACTGCACAGAGCTTACTTCTGAGGAGACATGCTTAATTTACTTTGAAAAGCACCGATCATTCCTAGAAATGGGTTATCAGTGTAATTTTCTTAAAAACCGTAGAGAACAAGGACATGACTTGGGAAATGAACATGAGATAGGATGATTGAAGACCATACATATTTCATGTATGAAGTTTTTAGTGCACTCCATATTCTCAGGAAATTCTTTCTGCAGGGTCTTTTATTCCAAGAAACACAGTTAAACTCTCACTTTTTGGACTATCACTGGGGGGGGAAACACTTCCAGACTATAAGGCATGTAACCTTTAAAATGTTTTAAAGTCGGCATGGGCAAACTTGAGCCCTTTGGGTGTTTTGGACTTCAACTCCCACCATTCCTAACAGCCTCAGGTCCCTTCCATTTCCCCCTCAGCCGCTTAAGCATATGCCTGCTTTAAAGGGAACTTTTCTGAGCACAACTGGGGCAGAGAATTCTGGTAGGCTTCTCTATGACCCAACATGATGTCCTTGCAGTTAAGCTCTACAGGTAAACACCAGAAATACAATCATCCCTCCCTCCCTCCCTCCCTCCCTTTTAACCAGTTTTTTGGGAATTCTACCATTTCTTATTTAAGTATGCAAATTCACAGTGTTTCAATCCTTTCAAGCTAACTTGAAAAGAAGATGGGGAGGAGATCTGATTTGTGGCATTTTTTTCTGAATTTCAACACAACAGCTGATGGTTCTAACGAGGCAGCTATTGTGTTGAAATTCATGGATGGAGCTGTTGCAACAATGGAGTCGTGTGCTCCTGTAACCAGTGAGCAATACAGCTGTAGTGATGTGTTGTGCAGCTTCAAAATTTCCTCCCACCTTTGAGCTCATCGACAACTGACTGTCCTTTCAGCTTGGGTTCAGTTGCATCATTAGCTTCCGTGCTATTCATTGTTGCCTCTGCTCTAGTAGCTCACAGAGTACCTTCCAACCTGGAAGTCTCATCTTCTGGCACTATTTCTTATTTCATTTTGAATTCCCTTGTCATAGTATTTTTGTGATAAAAGAAAGTCTATGCAGTACGAAAAATGTGGGCTGTGGAGTCACAGTCATTGATCTCTAAAGATCCCTCACCAGTGTTGCCCTTCACTACTACTGCAACGTAGTAGCTGTTTGGCACAGGTACTCTGGATCCTCAACAGAAGCCTGTCTGACACAGGGGACATCACTAGTAGCACTGCTAACCACAGCATTGCAGATTTCCTCACAGAAGCACGTGTATCCACTACAACAGGTAGATTACAGCCTGTGTTGGATGAGGTCACACTCCCTCTGAAGACACAAGTCCGTAGTCTGGGGGTGGTCCTGGACTAATCGCTGACCCAGGTGTCGGCAGTGGCCAGGAGCGCCTTCACACAGTTAAAACTTGTGAGCCAGCTGTGCCCATACCATGAGACACCAGACTTTGCTGTGGTAGTCCACGCCTCAGCCACATCCCGTTTGGACTAGTGCAATGCTCTCTATGTGGGGATGCCTTTGAAGATAGTTCGGAAGCTATAATTAGTCCAAAGGTCAGCAGCCAGGTTACTAACTGGGACCCCATACATGGAGAGAACCACTCCAATGTTATGGCAGCTCCACTGGTTGCCAGTCTGCTTCCGGGCTAAATATAAAAGTGCTGGTTGTTACCTATAAAGCCCTAAATGGTTTGGATCCAGACTATTTGTCTGATCTCTTCTCTCTGCACTGCAATCAGTGGAGGAGGCCCTGCTCTCTGTCCCACCCCCATCTCAAATGCAGCTGGTGGGAATGAGTGAATGAGTGATCACCTCCCATCTCTGGAACTCCCTCCCTTAAGAAATAAAAATGGCCCCCGCCCTCCTCTCCTTTAAAAACTCTTGAAAATGCACTTACGCACTTTTAGTGTATGGAGAGGAGGAGGACTAGGACACTTTAAATTAATTCCATCAGATCGCTGGCTAACTTACTTCTACCTCATGGCAGCTATGATACTTTTTAGTGAAAACCTGTGATAGCCATTTCCAATGTATTTTAACTGTCTTACAGGGTATATACCTTAATGTTAATTCATGTTATTAGTATTATGTCCTACTGGATTATTTTTATTGTGTTTTCATTTTGATGCTTAATTCTTTTGTTATAAGTTTACTGTTATTATTATGCATTCCTTTGGATTTTTTTATGTGTTTGTATTTATTTTGAGCATTAAATGTTTGCCTTTTTTCTGTGTGTAAGCTGCCCTGAGTCCCTTCGAGGAGAAAGGGCAGTCTAGAAATAAATAATTATTACTATTATTGCATAAAAACAAAGTAGTACAGCAAACAAGATATATATGATGGATTTCATATCACAAAATCACAAGTTGAACACTTGTCAAGCATTTAGAACTGTGTGATATTATTATTATTATTATTATTATTATTATTGTGTTATAGTAAGAAAACCCATATGTACATTCTCCTTAGTTCCATTGTACCACATCAGCATTAGCACTGAGTAATTTTTCCGTTCATAATCCTCTTATTAGTTGGCATCCTTTGTATGCCTAGACTAATTAATTACTAGTTTGCATGTTGCTCTACAGGTGTTAAGACACAACATCTTTCCCCACACCTGCTCTCTTCCTGCATCATTGCAACCTGCAGCCATTTATGTCTTCTTCTTTTTTCCATAAGACCATGTGTTTGATTATAACCAAGTATTTTGTTAGTAAAGCTAATTTTATATTCTTTTTAAAAATAAGACTCCATTTATTTCTTCTCTCTGCCAGATCTTGGGGGGAAGGGGGGTGAGACTGGTTGTTGTTCAGCTTCTGCTTTGCCAACTTGATTATTCTCCCTCCGAAAGTTAATACTCTTTCTGATATTTTTCAAAAACCTGTTCCACAATAATGGAAACTACATAACTCTCTATTAACCAGTGTATGAAACTGCAGTTACAACACTGCTTGCAATTGTTAACTAAAGAGTTATGCTTACATGGAAGCAATCTGATGTACAAAGGAATATGCCTACCTTGTCTAATAGGCTTCCAAGAACACAGTCTGAAAAGCCTTATAACAGAATGCTAAATAGTTAACCATGCCAATTAAGAGAACAGTCAAGGGGAACACTGTGTGTTTATCATGTGTTACAAAACAGATCTGTAGAACATTCAGTTCATCTGTCCCACATTCTGTTACAACAAACAGAAATACATACTTTCCATTTATTCGACAAAATAAAATACAAGTCCCCCAACACACCCTTGCCTTTTTTTTGTCACTAGGTCAAACAACAGCTCGAGAATGAAAACCTGCTTCTTTCTAATTAGATAAAAGTATATTTCAAGAACACATTAAGTTGTTTCAGTGCACTTCTGCAGGCAGCCTCCTTTATAACAGGGAAAATTACACTAAAATTAGAAAACAGATTAGACAGGTCGATTTCATTATAATGAAATTGGTGTTTTACTAGCTATCTCTTGTGATAGTCACCACTAAAAGAGTAAAGCTAGACAGTTTTGGAATGTTTTTATGCAACTTGTCCTGCACTCAGAAACAGCTCACATATGAAAAAAAAATCACAACATCACTCCTCAAAAAATCTAGCATATGACAGAATCTAATTTTAAGCAGTCAGAGCTCCAGATTGACACCTTCATCTTATGTATTCACTCAAACGTTGATCTTATATTTCATTCTCAAAGTGCACTGAAGACTAAGCTATCAACCATTATAAGAATTCCAGACAAAATTTGGAAGGTCAGCAAGACTAAAAAAACCTCCCTGAACAAGGCAGACTTAACAAGATGGATCATCATCATAGGTTATCATTTATGGCCAGGTATGATAACACAGTGGCGCAGTAGGTTAAAGCGCTGAGTTGCTGAATTTGCTGACTGGAAGGTTGGCGGTTCGAATCTGGAGAGGGGTGCGATTGCCCGTTGCTAGCCCCAGCTTCTGCCAACCTAGCAGTTTGAAAACATGCAAATGTACGTAAATCAATAGGTATCGCTTTAGGGGGAAGGTAACAGTGCGCCATGCAGTCATGCCAGCCACATGACCTTGGAGGTGACTATGGACAATGTCGGCTCTTCAGCATAGAAATGGAGATGAGCATCACCCCCCAGAGTCACACATGACTAGACTTAATGTCAAGGAGAAACCTTTAACTTTACCTTATAATTGTCTTTCTGGGTGGAGGGTCTGTAATTGACTCTAGGGACCTATTCTGGATCTGCACAGTCTTTCCTGTCAAAGGCAAGATGGTTGGGCAGCCATCTGAGGCTCCAACTTGTTGCAAACTTCCTCTTTACTCCATAATTTTATTTATTTATTTATTTAAAACATTTATATTCCGCCCTTCTCACCCCGAAGAGGACTCAGGGCGGAGCACAGCATATATATGGCAAACATTCAATGCCAGGACAATAATTCATTATATGCATACATAAACATTAAAAACATTTATCTCAGCATTAAAATACACTGTTTAAAACCGTCTCAATCATCCGCAGGAAATCTAATTGGCCTGGTAAGGTTTCTTGCTACCATCAAGCTTATCATAGACTGGAATCATACGTGGCACTAGGTCCTTGGTAAAAATGCAAATAGCTAGAGAGGGACATATGTCAATAAGAGATTCCACAACCCCAAATCTTCACTCAGCCATGGATATCTAGAGGGTGACCCTGAGCAAGTCACTCTCTCTCTCAGCCTCAAAGGAAGAAAAATTCCCTGTGAATAAATCATGTCAAGACAACCCCATGATAGGTTTGCCTTAGGATTGGCATAGATATGAAATGACTTTGTTCTCGTGTGCCCTCACGTTGTTTGAGCCCTGTTCTCCAAAGATGTAGTCCGCCCAACACTCAAACTGCAGCATTATGCTGGCTCTTCTGAAGGTAATGTGCTTATTTCCTCCAACATCATTTGATGCCATTTTGTGGCACTTTCCTAGAAGCAGTAGGGAGCATGCTGTTTTCATTACAACACGCTTTGTCCTCTTCTCCCCTGCCTTTCCCTTTGGTGTTTTCCACCCGGTGGCAGCAGAAGGCAGAACGAAGCAAGAAGAGCAGGAGGAAGGGAGAGGGCAGGAAAGGAAGCCTGCAGTGCTGTTGGCACCGCAACCTCATGGTAGTGAAAGACCAAATACCTTTACAAACCTTTGTTATTCTGCATATGGTTAGATTATGATAGTTCATCATTTTGGAAATGAACTGGTTTATATTTAAAAGAATAAGGACCTAATCTGCCTTCATTCAAGTGCTGATGTTTATGTGACTCTTCCTGCTAATCCAGACATCAAAGGAGAATACAAAGAGTCAGAAGAGCCATCAATATTCACTCCTGGCTTGAATAATGAAGTACACACTGATCTGAAACAGCTGTAACCATTGAGAGCAGTAAGAAAAATTTAAAAACCTTGTTGTGTAGTACAACTGTTGTGTAGTACAACAGTGAAAACCACAGCTTCAGTGACAACCTCTGCATCAGGTTGCTGTGAGTTTTCCGGGCCGTATGGCCATTTTCCAGAAGCATTATCTCTTGATGATTTGCCCACATCTATGGCAGGTATCCTCAGAGGTTGAGAGGGTCTGTTGAAAACTAGGCAAGTGAGGTTTATACATCTGTGGAATGTCCAAAATGGGAGGAAAAACTCTTGCTTGCTTGAGGCAAGTGCGAATGATGCAATTGGCCACCTTGATTAGCATTTAATGGTACTGCAGTTTCAAAGCTTGGCTGATTGCTGCCTGGAGAAATCCTTTGTTGGGAGGTGTTAGCTGCCCTTGATTGATTCTTGTCTGGAATTACAATTTTCTGAGTGTTGTTCTTTCTTTCCTAATTTTAGAGGGGTTTTTTTAAATACTGGTAGCCAGATTTTGTTCATTTTCATTGTTTCCTTCTTTCTGTTGAAATTCTCATGCTTTTGGATTTCAATGGCTTATCTGTGTAGTCTGACATGGTAGTTGTTAAAAGTGGTTCATCATTTCTGTGTTCTCAAATAATATGTTGTATCCAGATTAGTTCATTAGGTGATCTGTTATGGCTGACTTCTCTGGCCATTAAATTCTAATCAAGGTAGCCAACTGTAATATTCACACTTACCTCAGGCACACAAGAGTTCTTTCTCCCACCTTGGACATTTCATAGATATATAAACTCAATTTGTCCAGTTTCCAACAGACCTTACAACCTCTGAGGATGTCTGCCATAGATGTGGGTGAAACATCAGGAGAGAATGCGTCTGTTAAAAGGCAATATAATCTGGAAAACTCACAGCAATCTGGCCATGAAAGCCTTCGACAACATAACTTCAGCATCTATGTTGAAGCAACATTGTAAGCAGCATTCAGAGAGGAGGTCTTGCTAAGCTGTTACCTTGCACATCACAGTGTGTTTGGTGCACCAAATGTGTTGAGACTGTGAGCCTTTCTTTCAAACAATATTTTAGAGTTTCTTTCTTTAAGCCTTTCAGAATGCTAGAAATAATTGGAGGAGGAGGAGAAAGAAAATGAAAAGTATGAGGAGATGAACATGGAGAGAGAGATTTCCCTTCACCCCAAGTAAAACAATGAGTAGCGTTAAAGAGCTGGATATCAGGGCAACTAACCACTGAATGTTTCCATTTTTAAAAATAATTTTGAGAATTCATCTTTGTTGAGTATACTTGATAGATTTAGCAATCTGCTCTGAAAAGGATTTAAACTTACAGACTGGATTTTTGGTTTCCTGCATTTCTCCTAACTATGTAGCCATCTGTTCTTAATTTCATTTATTCCTTTTCAGATATATGGATACCCGGATGCAAACAACAAAACGACTGAGCGCAAAAATCCAAGGAAGGTTTTTAATATAATAATGTGAGTATATTTAAACACTGTTTCAAAATTAAGCATGATAAAGCGTCACCTTTTCATATTTATTTATCGTGTTAGAAGTGAATTAAGGGTACAGTTGTAATGTGTTTAAAATACAAACAAGGTTAAAAACTTGGCTTAATGTCCTTTGACTAGAAGCGGGCCACTTGGAGTGCCTCTGGTGTTACTATAAGGAGGCCCTCCATTGTGCATCTGGCAGGGCTCAAACTGCATTGTAATAGGTGGTCTGTGGTTTCTCTTCTCCCCACTTACATGTTGTGGACTCCACTTTGGAGCCCCATTTCTTAAGGTTGGCTCTGCATCTTGTTGTGCCAGAGCGCAGACTGTTCAGCGCCTTCCAAGTCGCCCAGTCTTCTGTGTGCCCAGAAGGGAGTCTCTCATTTGGTATCAGCCATGGCTTGAGGTCCCGGGTTTTAGCCTGCCACTTTTGGACTCTTGCTTGCTGAGATGTTCCTGTGAGTATCTCTGTAGATCTTAGAAAGCTATTTCTTGATTTAAGGCAATAGTGTGCTGGCTGATATCCGAACAGAGGATGGGCCAGAGATGCCATTGCCTTGATCCTTTCATTACAGACTACTACTTCCCGATGGATGTCAGGTGGTGCAATACCGGCTAAACAGTATAATTTCTCCAGTGGTGTGGGGCACAGACATCCTGTGATAATGTGGCATGTCTCATTAAGAGCCACATCTACTGTTTTAACATGGTGAGATGTGTTCCACACTGGGCAGGCAAATTCAGCAGCAGAGTAACAAAGTGCAAGGTCAACTGTCTTCATTGTGTTTGGTTGTGTTCCCTGGGTAGTGCCAGTCAGCTTCCGTATGATATTATTTCGAGCACCCACTTTTTGCAGTGCTTCTCGTAAGTCAGAGCATGGTCCAGGGTAACTCCCAAGTATTTTGGTGTGTTGCAATGCTCCAGAGGGATTCCTTCCCAGGTAATCCTCAGAGCTCAAGATGCTTGTCTGTTCTTTTCATAGAAATATAATTACCAAAAGTGTTTTATAAGATTGTTTTTGATCAGTAAAGAGTGAATTAAAATTTCTCTATCTCAGTAAGACTATTGTTTTGAATTCTAATAGAACAGAACATCCCCAAAGAAAAAAGAAAAGCTATATATTGATGACAGATACAACCACTTAGAGAATAATACAGACTTGCTGCATAAATGAGCAGTTTGGTTAAAGGTCTTTAAGAACTGCTCTGAAAAACAAATGTGTAAGGAATGTTTTTCAAATTATTGTCGAAGGGTTTCATGGCCGGAATCACTGGGTTGTTGTAGGTTTTTTTCAGTCTATATGGCCATGTTCTAGAGGCATTCTCTCCTGATGTTTCGCCTGCATCTATGGCAAGCATCCTCAGAAGTACTGAGGTTTTTCAAATTGTTAGGAAGGACCCATTTGAGTGGTGTATCAGGGTGGTATGCTGGGATATTATGTAAAACATTTGAGGAAGGGGATACAGACCCTGAAACTGTTTTTCTTCCCTCCAGAAACACAGTCAAGTTGAGTACCTTGTAGCAGATGATCCTCACTCACCATAGTGAATCTGTGTCTGGCAAAATGATAATTGTAGATTAATGGCTACCTACGTTAATGAATAAAAACATAACATGAGCCCCATTGCATCAGTTCAAAGACCTGTTTAAGCCTAGTTAGTCTGTTCCAAAATCAACCAAACAGCTGCCTTTGGGAGAGCCACAGCAGGATAGAAATACAGCAGAAATCTTCTGCATGGGTTTCCTAGCAACTGGAACTAGGAGAGATATTTCCTTTGATGTTAGAGCATTGTATAGCATCGTGACAGTAGCCAGTGATAGATATCGTCCATGAACTAGTCCAGATTGAAGGTGGACAGCCATCACCATATCTTGTATAAACAAAATTCATTAACCATGCAATGTATGAAAAAGTACCCCCTATGTGATTTTCAAAGTAGTTAGAAATTGACTTAGAATCATAGAGTTGGAAGAGACCTTGTGGTCCATCCAGTCCAACCCCTTGCCAAGAAGCAGGAAAATTGCATTCAAAGCACCCCCAACAGATACCCATCCAGCCCTTGCTTAAAAGCCTCCAAAGAAGGAGCCTCCATCACACTCTGGGTCAGAGAGTTCCATTGCTGAACAGCTCTCACGTTTAGGAAGTTCTTCCTAATGTTCAGGTGGAATCTCCTTTCCTGTCGTTTGACGCCATTGTTCCACGTCGTAGTCTACAGGGCAGCCGCAGAAAACAAGCCTGCTCCCTCCTCCCTATGACTTCCTGCCATGTATTTATACATGGTCATCATGTCTCCTCTCAGCCTTCTCTTCTGCAGGCTAAACATGCCCAGCTCTTTAAGCCACTCCTCATAGGGATTGTTCTCCAGACCCTTGATCATTTTAGTTGCCCTTCTCTGGACATATTCCAGCTTGTCAACATCTCCCTTCAATTGCGGTAACCAGAAGTGGACACAGTGTGATTCTAGGTGTGGTCTAACCAAGTCAGAATAGAGGGGTTGCATGACTTCCCTGGATCTAGACACTAGACTCCTATTTATGCAGGCCAAAATCCAATTGGCTTTTTTAGCTGCCTCATCACATTGTTGGCTCATGTTTAGCTTGTTCTCCATGGCTTTATCAGATACAGAGCTTCCAACACTAATGTGGGCATCATTCTTCCATTCCACAGTCACAGATGGCTTCAGCATGTCATTACATTCAGTCATCTTCAAGGTAATTTCCCATGCTTCAGCTCATGAATGCTGACACGTACAGGTGATTGTCAATAAAAATGTTGCATATTCACCTCTGCAAGGAAATCTGCATAATCATGCCAGCAGAGGCAGCTGGGAGTGTCCATATAAACAGGGCTGTGAATATACTTCAGGTTTTATTCTTAACTTTGAAGAAAATGTCCTAGATCAGGAGTTGGGCTCCTATGTGTTTTGGACTGCAACTCCCACAATTCCTAACAGCCTCAGGCCCTTTCCTTTTCCCCCTCAGCCACTTAAGCAGCTGAGGTGGTAAAGGAAGGGGCCTGAGGCTGTTAGGAATTGTGGGAGTTGAAGTCCAAAACACCTGGGGGCTGAAGTTTGCCCTAGATGCTGAGCCACCCCCCCCCCCAATCCAGAATTTTGGATAGCTCCTTTAACATCTGGATTAAAGATTGGAGCAGATTCACTGTTCCACTGAAATGGAGCTACTAGTTGCTACAAGAGATTGGGTAAGGAAGTCTGGAAGGTAAGACTGTTGAGAAAAGAGGCCCAGATCTGCAAAATTTATGGTCAGAAAATTTGTGATCAGGTCACAGAACATTTGCTTGGACAGTAAGATTTCACAGGAGTGATGCAAGACTAGCTTCTATTTTTCTGCAGTTTAAAAAGTTGAAGTGAAACTGAAGCTCTTCACTAGATCAATTTTTGCTTTTGATAAACACATAGTTTCCATAGTGGCTTATCACTGGTATGTGTTGTAGCTCAGCAGCCAAGGGCTGACGGGTTCACTGGTGGCTTATAGTCCGATAGGATTGTGGGCTTTCCTGGGATTCATTCTGATATAGGCCAAGAAAGTGAAACCGTTTCAGATAGGGATGCAGGCACAGATGCAGGGTCTGAGAATTGCCTCTGATCCTTAAGGCCAGTCACAGGAGTTGGATGGAGTCATCCTTTCTAGATATGGAGTCTAGCAAAGATGAATTGAAGAGAAACTCTCATGGGAAAGCACCTGTGGATACTGACCTAAGCAAGGAAGTACGCTTGCAGATTAGAGCAGATATCCAGTTCCATAGGCCAACACTGCTTCGTGGGGAGCAGAAATATCAGGGCAGATGTAATGCTTTCATGTCTGTCTATTAGGAGCTAATGGGCTCTCTGTCTTCAGTTCAGGCAACATGGCTTTCAAGTACAGCTAGGCCTGGGTTCTATGGTTCTTGTTTCAAATCGTGGTTTTGGATTCAATTTTTCTCTTGGGAGTTTTCCATTTTCTTGTTTTGTACTCTTGTTCAAGTTTTGTTTATGGACTTAAGCTACCTTTGCATTTTGGGAATTTTCTGGACTGTATTGCTTTTGGATTTATAAGAGATAATTGATTGCTGACTTTTTGTATTCTACACCTTATTTCCTCATCACTGTTTTTTTTAACCATATATTTTTTTGTGTGTTTTGAAATAAACTGTTTGCTTCTACTCTGGACTCTGGTGTGATGCTATGATCATAGGTGGCTTCAGGCCTGGGATATGACAGTATGATTCAAAGAACCCGAAGAGATAATCAGAAATAGTCATGCAACTGACCTCATCTCTACAGGAAGAGTTTTTTATCCCACATATGTTCCCAAGGAAAGATCCTACACAAGTACATTGTCTTAACAAGGATACTGAGAAGAGTGGAACATGAAACTACACATCTGCAAGAAATTTCTTGGAGTCTTAAGAAATGGGTGCTTTGTAGCCTGCTGGAAAAAACTGCATGTCTGATTTGCACTCTCAGTGCAGGAGTGCCATTTTCCATTTCTGGCAGGTGCTCTTTGATTACTTCCACCCAAACTGTCCCTTTTTCTCCTGTAACCTATGGTTTTTCCAGAGCTCAGGAAAAAATACGTTTTCAGACATCAACTCCCAGCATGTCCCTGCCAATCATCGTCACTGGTGTGAGGATCTTTTACAAACAAGGAAAATTCGGTTTGTAAACTGACTGACTGGAGAGGAAAAATCAGAATATTTTCAAATTTCCCCTTTACTTCCTTCTGCTTCTCTTAATTCCTCAACACAATGCACAGCTGTTTTTTCTTTCACTTCTTCTTTTCATATGTTTCCTTTGCTTTGTCTTCTTAGGTTGACTAAAATAATAGAATACCATCAGCCAAACCAGGCTAGGTTGTGAAGGGGAATTATTTCATGGGAGGAAGAAAAAACTGGAGCAAACTCCCTTAGAAGAAAGAAACTCTCTGTTCAACCCAGCGGTTCGCCAGCTTTAGTCCTGCCAACGTTTCGGAGTTTAACTCCCAGAACTCCTGATATTGGCCAATCTGGCTGGGGCTTCTGGATTTGGTCTTAAAACTTGGAAGAAAAAAGTTTTGGAATTACTATTTCATTGTGTTGTCGAAAGCTTTCATGGCTGGAATCACTGGGTTGCTGTGAGTTTTCTGGGCTGTACTGCCATGTTCCAGAAGCATTCTCTCCTGACATTTCACCCACATCTATGGCAGGCATCCTTACAGGTTGTGAAGTCTGTTGGAAACGAGGCAAGTGAGGTTATTAAGGTGGCCAATTCCAACATTCGCACTTGCCTCAAACAGACAAGAGTTCTTTCTCTCACCCTGGACATTCCACAGATAGGAAATAAACCCCACTTGCCTAGTTTCCAACAGACCTCACAACCTCCGAAAATGCCTGCCATAGATGTGGACAAAATGTCAGAAGAGACTACTTCTGGAACATGGCCATACAACCCTGAAAACTAATAGCAATCTACTATTTCATCAATTTTCCAGACTGAGTTTGAAATGAGGTGGTTGTTGAATGGCCTCAGTCGCAAAGGGGGCAATAGTCAGTTGTCGGAGTGAGGGTAGTGGTGATATGGTACACAGACTAATGGTAACAATGCCAATTTCATTATTAGCTCCTCTCCTTAATCATATGCAATACACAAGCTGCCATTTACAGATTGGAAGGAGAAAGTCACTCAACAGTCACTCAACATTCTTGCTGGCTTTTTGAACGGGTAGCTATTAAACCCAGGTGAATTGATAGTAATATTCCAGTAAGAAATGGATACTGATAAAAGCCCCCTGGTGGCACAGCAGGTTAAACCGCTGAGCTGCTGAACTTGCTGACCGAAAGGTTGGCAGTTCGAATCCAGGGAGCGGGATGAGCTCCCACTGTTAGGCCCAGCTACCTAGCAGTTTGAAAACATGCAAATGTGAGTAGATCAATAGGTACTGCTCTAACAAGAAGGTAACGGCGCTCTATGCAGTCATGGCGGCCACATGACTTTGGAGGTGTCTACGGACAACGCCGGCTTTTTGGCTTAGAAATGGAGATGAGCACCATCTCCCAGAGTTGAACACGACTACACTTAATGGCAAGGGGAAACCTTTACCTTTACTGATAAAGTAGATTATATGCATACTCACTTGACCGATAACTGCATCACTGATGTCTCCACCGACATTGTCAAAGTACACATCCACTCCAGCTGGACAAAGTTCATGCAGCCGTTGTGCCACATTCTCTTTCTTATAGTTGATAGCAGCAGTGAACTTCATTTCTGAGACCAAAATGCTGCATTTCTCATCTGTGCCACAAATACCAACCACTTTGGAACAGCCCTCCAGGAAACCTATCTTTGGAATAATACAGCCATTTTACTTTTAGCTGCATGCAATAACTTACAATACAATCTTTTTTTTAAAAAAAATTAAAATCCGAACTACCCTTACTATACATCTAAAGCTAAGGGTCCTTAATCTCAGGTGCCAAACTTAAAAAAGAAAGTGTTTATAGCAAGTGATATGTCATATGTTTCCACTAAAGTAAAAACAGGCAACTGTAGGGCTTCAGATGTTGGACTCCAATTATCACTACCTCTCATCATTGTCTAGGTTGGTGAGGGCTAATGGGAATTGCAGTTCAACAACATACGAAGCGCCATGTACTACCCAAATGATCTGGGGCCCATCTACACTGCCAAATAAAATCCGGAGTATCTGCTTTGATTTGGATTATATTCATCTACTAATATAATCCAGTTCAAACTGGATTATATTAGTCTAGACTGCCACATAATCCAGTTCAAAGCAGATAATCTGGATTTTAAATGGCAATGTAGATAGGGCCTAAGTTTGGATAAGGTTATTCCCCTTCTCCTCAGACCCCAAGTTGAAAGGAAACATGGTTTCTATTTTGGTCCCATGATTACTGGATATTTAGAATACCAGAAAGGTACAGAACGGAGTCCAGTACAACCAGGTAGTCCAAATAACTGCATTTCCAAGCCGTGGTGCAGAGCCAAGTCATGACTATGTCTCCCATCACCAAGATAAAAGGGAGAGGCAGGGATGCACAGAACAGACAAAGCTAGGGAAAAAGAATTAAGCATCACTTCAACTTTTGTTTCAGAGGAACAGCATGAGGTTAGGTGCAGGTTCAGTTGAGTGGCATAGTCCTGGTGACCATACCATTCAGATTAACCATTCACGATGCACTAGATCCATGTTATCTTGCTTATAACAATAATCTATTTTGATGAAATGTTTAAAAAGTTGAAGAGATAAGGCCAAACCTCAGGCATTTTACACTTCTCCGGTGCTAAGAAGGCCACTGTACACTATTCTGTCTTGCACCAAGCTGAAACCACACAGGAAGAGCTCCTCCCACAGCTGTTCCCCACCACTAATATCAAATCGGTTTGCCAAGAGTTGACAGTGACATGGGATAAAAATACTTCTGAAAAGCTCAGGAATTTCTCACATTATCTCAATGATACAGGAAGAAGTTGCAGAGTAGTGGTTCTATGTCTCTCGGGCAACATAGACTGAGATCCAGGGAGAACCAGCACCAGAAAGAGGAGTAAAAGGCCCTCAGCAGGCAGACTAGTCATTGTCTAGAGAAAAGGATGTTGGTTCCAAACAAGCTTTCCCCAGTGGTATTTTATTTATTTTTTATTTATTTATTTAAAACATTTATATTCTGCCGTTCTCACCCTGCAGGGGACTCAGGGCGGATTACAATGTACATATACATGGGAAACATTCAATGCCATAGACACACCACATATTGACAGACACACAGAGGCTATTTAACATTCCACCTTTTTCATGAGGGGATTCTGGCCACCAGGGGAGCTGTCACTTCACTGATGAAGTACTTCCTCATTCTTTGCATGCTTGCTGGAGAAGTTTATGGTGTCGTAAAAAGTTAAATTAGCCTCCCCGCATAAGCGCTACCTAAATTTCCTACTTGACAGATGCAACTGTCTTTCGAGTTACAAAGGTTGACAACAAGCTACACAAATTGTTCAAAAGCTCACTCCAACCCAGGCTGGCTTCAAACTCATGACTTTTGGTTCAGTAGTGATCTTAATGCAGCTGACTCCCAGCTAGCTGCGCCACAGTCCTGGTGCTATATATACAACAAACATTCAATGCCGGGACATTAAACCATAAATATATACAGACATTAAAATCACTTATTTTCACAGTTCTTGGAAGGCTGGCCCTTGAAACAAAAAACATTTTAGGGACACTGGGTTGCAACATCGCCTGCTCCATGACACAGGCAATTTTACAAGCCAGGCTTTCCAAAACATCTTTTTATTTCTGAGGATACACATGCCAGAAACTGCCATTGGACAAAACAAGTTGCTTGGAGCTGGCAATTTTCTCCTTCCAGCAATGACCATGATAAACCAACCTTCCTTCCCTCCGATTCAAGTAAATGTGTACTGTCTTAGCACACATTTATTAGAATTCTAGCTAAAAAGAATTCTAGCCAATTACAATTATACCTTCACCTCATTGTAAAATAATAAAATTCTTAAGACATAAAGACTGGCCTTAAAAGCCAGCTTACCTGCCCAGCGATTGAGCCACAAGCTCCAGCAGCCCCACTGACCACCATGGTCTGATTAGCACCAGGGGACACCTGTCCTGCCTCTCTTATCCCAAGCAGAGATGTCAGCCCAGTCAAGCCTGCTGCACCCAGAAAATAGGAAAGGTGTCCATCTACAAGCTGTGGATCAATCTGAACAGAGACGTGTTGTTCAAAAAGCCACCAAGGTACACTTTCACCCTGGAAACACTTTCGCCTATTTAGTTTTAGATTTCTTTGTGGTATGACTGAAAAACTAACCCATTTCCTCTAAACCGCTTCTATTTCCACCCTCCCTGTAGCACTTTGGGTCCTGCGTGGGAGAAAAGCAAGATATAAACAAACAAAAAAAATAGCCTTTTTTCATTCCCAGTGGTAAAGTTGTTTCAGTCTGAAAATTCTGCATGATGTATACTTTTTAGTTGATCAGTATTTATTGTCAGTAACAGGAATGACCTCAAACATTTGTCTGAGTGAAAGAGAGCAGAAAAGAGTAGAACTTCTTTCAAGTCAAGTGGCACAAACCCAGTAAATGTCGGGTATAGCAACCTTCTCAAGCCTCCTCTATTTAATGTTTTATCTGTTTATAAGGTGTCAGTTTATTTCCTGAAGTGTATGTCTTATATGGTTTGCAGTTTTCTTAGCTCTATGTACTTGAGGCAGTGGGAGGGGCTGCAGACCATGTGACTGGTTCAGTGACTGCTTAGAATGCAGTTTAAGGAATGACATTGGGGCCAGAAGTCTGTTTGAGTACAGAAGCCAGTGTTAGAAGTCAGTTGAAGCTTTAAATGCTTAGGGTAACTTTTTTCACAATTTGCACACACAGAGTAGTACACAGAATTACTCAACTGGAATCAGGTTTCGTTACGTTTTGTCTACAACCATCCCCAAGTTTACCACCCTTCCACTAATTGCTAGAAAAGTTCAGAGGCTTGTTCAGAGGAGTATAGCAGAAAAAGCATGCAAACACATTAAAACCATGGCGGGGGAATCAGTGCTAGAGTACATACTCTCCATATAAAAAGTCCCAGATTATCTTTGGAGTCTTCAGACAGAGGAAGGACAGATTCCTGTTTGAAACACTGGACAGTTACTGCAAACTAGGGTGGGAGGAATCTGTAGCCCTCCATTATTTTAAATTGCAGTTCCCATAACAGCTCGTGATTGTCTAGGTCTGAAAACAGCTGTAGGCTGAAAACATCTGGAGCAGTGGTTCTCAACCTGTGGGTCACCAGGTGTTTCGGCCTACAACCCATAAATTCTAGCCAGTTTACCAGCTGTTAGGATTTCTGGGAGTTGAAGGCAAAACATCTGGGGACCCACAAGTTGAGAACCACTGATCTGGAGGGTCAGATCTACTGACTCACAGTCCTTGGTAACAGACATACTAGCTGGGGATTCTAGAAATTATAGTCCAAAAAAATGTCCATGCCTGAAGTAAACAATATCAAGTTAGATGTACCACCAAACAGACTTCGTAGAAGACAACTTCCTATCTTACTACAAACAATATTATTCATCTCCAGTATAAAAACAGGACTTCCTTTCATACCTTTTCAAGCTGCTTTCCATCTAGAATGGCCTTCGTTTGCCAGGGCCAGTTGAAGGAAGTTACAAAGTCTCCCACAGCAAAATTCACGTCTTTACTTTCCTCCACAGACCCAATTCCTCCACCATCAGCAACTTCAGATAGCTTCCAGGACTGGAGGTACGCGGCACCAGATTCTTCGTTCATGCGACATCGCTGAAAGATCAAAATGTTAACATGAGGTAACCCAGACATGGGCAAACTTGGGCCCTCCAGGTGTTTTGGACTTCAGCTCCCACAATTCCTAGCAGCCTCAAGCCCTTTCCTTTCTCCCCTCAGTCGATTAAGTGACTGAAAGGAAAAAAGAAGGAGCCTGAGGCTGTTAGGAATGGTAGGAGTTGAGGTCCAAAACAGTTGGAGGGCCCAAGTTTGCCCATGCCTGAGATAACCCCTTAAAACACAACAATATCTGCTCAAAACAAAATATTTCATTTCATTTCCAGACATTTTTGTTACTCTCACAGTTCATTTCATTGCTTTGATTTTTCTGCATTAGCAATATAAAGGGTACATACTGTATGTACTTTCCAGGTTTCACATCATAGTACTCAAGAAAAACCTATACCAGTGGTCTGAAAACTATGCCCCTCAAAACATTGTTAAGCTACAACTCCCATCTGCCCCAGTCACCATGGCCAAAGAAAAATCAGGGATTATGGTATATAATACAACACTATATAGAGGGAACAGGGAACCTCTAGAATAAAAAGTTCGTCCCTTAATAAATCATTTGTAAACTTAACATTGCTTTTGCTGTTTTGATAAGCTATCCTTTGCTGAGGCACTATTAACAGAGCAGAACACAGAATTCAATTGTCAGTAAAGTACAGGTAAAGATTTCCCCTTGACATGAAGTCTAGTTGTGTCCAACTATGGGGGGTGGTGCTCATCTCCATTTCTAAGCCAAAGAGCTGGCATTATCCATAGACACCTCCAAGGCCATGTAGTTGGCATGACTGCAAGGAGCGCCAATACCTTCCCATTGGAGCAGTACCTATTTATCTACTCACATTTGCATGTTTTCAATCTGCTAGGTTGGCAGAAGCTGGGGCTTACAGTGAGAGCTCATCCCGTTCCCTGGAATCAAACCACCAACCTTTCAATCAGCAAGTTCAGCAGCTCAGTGGTTTCACCCGCTGGGCTGCCAGGGGCTCCGATAGGCAATTATCTGATAGGCAATATATAATTTTGTATTTTGTTTGTGCATTGTCTTTACAAAATTTGTCATTCTGGACAATCTTAGGCCTCTCTTAATGAAACAGAAGTTAAAATGTGGTACAAAAGGCAGAAATAACATGGACCATTTGACAGTTCCTTCCAAAATGCATTCACTTTTTTCCCACAGGCCTCCACTTTACCCATGATATCCATATTGGTAGCTAGACATATAGATCTTTTTTTTAATGGGAGGAGCTGGCAACAAAAGCTTTTGTCTCTGTTTTGCTATTCATGCAGGTTCAGTTAGGGACTTTGGACGTAGCTTCATTTTGCCAAGCTGCGGTACAATTGGCTGGAACTGAATCCCATTCGTTCCCAGTTAAAGTTTTATTGCATTGTTTATTGTAGATATGCTGCTATAAACTGACTAAAAGCCTGTGCTTCTCCAGCCTGCTTTGAAAATAGGAGTCAGAATGAAGAAACTGAAGAGAAAAACCTCCAAATACGTGCATAAATGTCATGCATATTCAGGGTAAGGAGTTCAGTTCTCAATTGGTGAACCAGAGACAGCGTTAACCAAAATACCTGCATGTAAATACTCTACAAAAGCCCTAAGTCAATATCCAACATGAATATATATTATTCAAATCATATTTTAAAACCATGGTTGCGAATTGCTCTCCAAAGATTTTATTACTAGTGTGTCAAAACCTCTTACCATATAAGGATCCACAGACAAATAAAGTGTACGAACTCTGACTTGGCCTTCAGCAATATTATCTGGGAGGGTGGCCTCCTCCATACGGAAGTTGTCTGCAACTGGCACTCCATTGATGCCTAGAGTTAGCGAGAGGACAGGTTGAGCTGCAACAGTTTCTCTCTTAACCCCAAATTGCAGTAGCCAAACAAGAACATTGAGCTCTGATGACTCACAACACACTAATACTCAAATGAACTCCTGCAAAAGTAAAAGGTTGCTTCACTATCACCATTGTGGAAGTGATATGTCCTGCAGCCTACTCCACCTAACTTCCAACCAGCCCCTCCTTGTGTTTCATTTCCTTGTCCTTCTCTTCGCCCCAGTATGTTCCTTTGTCTCACTACCATTCCTGCCTAGCCTGTTGTTTGCCTTAATCACATGCTGATTTTTTCCCCTTATTTAATCATCTACATGTGGAAATAATCTAAAATTCATTTCTGACAGATGGTCTTTCATCTATTTACAGTGAAATGGGACTGTGGGCCTACATTAAGGAGTATCTGTTAGACTAGGGGTCCATCTACAGTACAAAATTAATGCAGTTTGATACTACCTTAAGTACCATGGCTGAATGCTATGGAATCCCGGGATTCATAGATTCCATGAGGAAGAGAAGGCTAAAGAATTGTAAAAATACAGCTCCAGGCATTCCACAGCATTAGAGATCACAGTTACAAGTGGTATCAAAATGCATTAATTCTACAATGTAGATGCATCCGAGGATGTCTTTTATCCTTCTCACATAAAAAGGTGCCTTTCTGGTTGTAATCTTTATTTCTGAAGCCACTCCTAGATCCAGAAACAGCACATATCTCTGCCACTGCTAGCAATGTGGACAATAAGTCTGTACACCAAAAGATAACTTTCTCCCTGTATACTGTAGAGATAAAAAAAAAGATAGGGAGGGGACCTTATCACCACAATGTTTATTTCCAAGAATGCCTTTGGGTTATAAAGCACTAGAAGGTGGAACAAAGTGACTATAGTCACCCAGAGGGAATTTCTGAACTCAGAACAAGGCTCTGTAGTGTTCGTGCATCATTAATGATGGGTCTTGCTGTGTCCCAGTATGTGTCTTATCATATTAGTGCCAAGCCTGGCAAACCCAACTTCACATGTTTACATTACAAAACTATTATTACATGAAAATGAGTCTTTTAAAACCCTCAAGATATCTACATGTAATATAACTTAGAATCTCACTAGGGCCCCAACTACACTGCCATATACAGGTAGTGCCTATGTTATGAAAAAGATCAATACTGTAGGTTTGTTCTTAAGTTTAATCTGCATGAAAGTCAGAAAATGTACATTTTTCGGTGTAACTCCAGCCACATATAAACATTTCTTAGCTTTGGACAGCACAGGAGAGGGTTAACATGCCTATGCTGTTAGTTTTGCTGTCTGTTCTCCTGTTCTGAATATTCCACATCACTTTCTGTCCCCATGAAAATTGGATTTTGAAAAAATTGGCTTCTTGTGGAAACAAGCATTGGTAAGAAAGTTTCAGTGGAGTTCTCTTTTCCCCATGATAACTCTTTCAGGAGTGAACTTCCCTTTCAAGGGGTAGATTTCTCTCACTTCCTGTTGTTCAACATTCATTTTTGACTATGAGTAGTTTGTAAGTTGGATGTTTATAACTCAGGGACTGTCTGAATAGTGCAATTTGAAACTGTATTATATGGTAAGTGCAGGCTCATATAATGCAGTTCAATGCAGTTAAACTGCAGTATATGAGTCTATACTGACCATATAACATAGTATACATTATGTATAATGTAATAGAGGCTAGCATAGAGTTGCTGTGAGTTTTCCAGGCTGTATGGCCATGTTCGAGAAACATTATCTCCCGGCATTCTGCCCACATCTATGGCAGGCAACTTCAGAGGTTGTGAGGTCTGTTGGAAACTAGGCAAGTGAGGTTTATATATCTTTGGAATGTCTAGAGTGGGAGAAAGAAATCTTGTCTGCTTGAGGAAAGTGTGAATGTTGCAATTGGCCAGTTTGATTAGCACTGAATAGCCTTGAAGCTTCAAACCTGGCTGCTTCCTGCCTGGGGGAATCCTTTCTTGGGATGTGTTAGCATACTTATTTACTGTTATGTTCTGAAATTAGCTCCAAAAAGGGTAAGTCAATGTTAGAGATCTAGTTGCTTTACAAATTTGAGAGAACACAAAGAAATTAACAATACAAGGAAATATACCATCACCTTGTAGCACATAATTCTATGTTAATAACTAGTTCTTGCTACTAAGTCATTATCTCTAGTCATCACTATGACTCACAGATGTAGGTACAGATCATGCGACTTACAACATCAGCACCTACTTTCAACAGTTTCCTTCTGCTTACTAAGACATCACTTTTAGTAAGGTTACTTCTTGCACAGTTCTGCTCTCATACAACTTGGATAAATTCTCACCAACGAATCTGGCACGACAGCAGGGCCTGCTGTGTCTATCTTGCTAAAAACGTGCACCATGGCCTTCCTGCAAGCGCTTCTCATATTAACTGTGAACAACTCTATCCTGCTGCAGCAATCTGGCTCCTTTCTGTGCTTTCCATTACCATCTTCCATATTGTGCAAACATATCAAACTCATTACTGTTCTTGACAAGTAGAAACATACCAGGGCGTGAATTCAGCACCACTCTTTGTATAATCATCAGCCCTGCAGCTGAAATCCTGCACGGTAAGAAGTCAGTTTCCCTGTAAAGCAGAAGGTTTTGAGCATGAGAGAAGATATAAGCTTTCTGTTTGTTAGCATAATCATAAAATCACTGGAACTCAGTGCAAGAAGTCAAAACAAGAGAAATTAAGGCCCCAAAACTATTTCTAGTTCTTACTACATGGAATCAGTTGCTGGATGATAAATCACCACTTACGTACATTCCTTTGATTTAATAGATCTCTTCTAATTGGCACTAAAAATAGACCTGGAATGCATCTACACTGAAAAATTAATGTAGTTTGGCTCCACTTTAATTGTTTTGGACCAATGCTAAGGAGTCTTGGAAGACATAATTTGCTGAGGCACCAGTGCTTTTTGGAAGAGAGGGCTAAAGGCTGTAAAACCACAACATTCATGATTCCATCACATTGAGCCATTGTAGTTAAAGTGATATAAAATGCATTAGTGTTACAGTGTAGATGCTCCCTTAGTTTAACTGCTGGACATTTACAAAATTCTCAGTGGCTTCAGGCTACATAAAAATACAAATAGCTGAACATCTTCCTATCCAAGCATTCTTTCATTTTCATTTCAAACTGTCTTTGAGCTTCAGATAGGATTTTTTATCTACCACTAATATTTGCAAATATATTGCTGGGAAACAAGGCAGCAGGCACAGAAGTTAAAGAACAGATTGGAAAAGCACAGAGTGTAGAAGAAAGGGAGGTAAATAAAGTGCTAAAATATGTAAGAATTGTGTGAACAAAAGAGTCTTGTTAAAAATAACTCTAATAAGAACATTAGCTCAGTGTCATTAACTGTTGAGGTGATGGATGCAGGCCAGGGCTCAACTTTCCTTCCCTTTGAAAGCAGTTACTTGGCATAAACCAGCCTTCCCCAAGCTACCATCCTCCAGGTGACACAGACTACAACTCCCATTGCCACTATTGCCCTGTGAGCTCAAAGTACCAGGGTGTAAGCTACAGCTTACACAATTTTTTTTTGGTATAGAAGATTTGTTTTCTAATAGCAATGTCAGCAGTAAGACTAGGCTGTCCATAGACACCTCCTGGTCGAGTTTTGCCAACATGGCTAAATGGGAACGTTTTACCTTCCTGCCAAGGTGGTACCTATTGAAATACTCACACTGCATGTTTTCGAACAGCTAGGTTGGCAGAAGCTAGGGCTAAGTATGGGAGCTCACCCCAACCTGCAGCTTTGAACTGCCAATCTTCCAGTCAGCAAGTTTTCTGCAGCTAGCGGTGTAACCCAGTGTGCTACCGTGGCCCCATATTATTGCAGTGTGACATTATGTCATAACTCAGCCAGCTGAAGATGAAGATGAGGGGTTTGGTGTAGTTCAGCCAGCTGAGGATGATGATGAGGGGTTTGGGAGTGCAGGGCCTGCAAGGTCTGATGCTCAGACAGAGGGGATGTGAGTCCCCGGTTGGGAGAACGGAGTGGGATTTGGGTGATTCTCTGTGTGAAAATGAAATTGCTTTAGAAGCTGACAGGCAGGAAGGGAGGTTAGAGAGAGAATCAAGGCTGCTTCTGCAAGGGAAGAATTCCAGGTGCAAGCTAGGCTATGGGAAAGTGAGACCGAGAGGGACTACTCAAGGTGGAAGGAATGCTTTCATGCTTTGCTGTCTTTAATTAGGGAAAGAATAGCTTTTGGTTTTCAGATCAAGCAACATAGCAGATAGAGCAAGGAACTCTTGCCTTGGTTCTCTCTTCAAGCCATGTCCTGGTCAAGTTTTGCTTTAAGTCTTGGGGATTTTACTATGAACTCAAGCTCATGTAATGTTCTTTGATTCTTGGATTACTCAAACTGATGTTTTATTCCTTGTCTTTTGGACTGTTCAAGCTCATGATTTTACCCTGCTCCTTGGATTTATGTTCATGCTTTAATCTTTACATTGAAGATTTATCTCTGGCTTTTGAGACTCCTTTTATCTTACCTATTTGGATTTTTACTCTTTTACTGTGTGTGCTTTTTCAATAAACTGTTTATTCCTACGTTTGGCTTCCTGGTGAGTGCTTGAGCAAGGTGAACCCTAGCTGAAGTGCAACACATTGTTTTAACTGCCTTGAATCAATGCTATGAGATCCTGGAATTTGTAGTTTAGTGCTGCACTAGCACTTTTTGGTAAAAAAAAAAAGGCTACAGACCTTGTAAAACTACAACTCACATGATAGCATTTAACTATCAACTCACATAATGGCATTTAACTATATTTAACTGTGGTGAACAGTGTAGGTGCATTCTGTTTGGACAAAAATATTAGCTTTGGTGCTGCATAGTGAAAACTAACAAATTTTAATTCATATAAGCTTTCAGCAATGTGCAGTCTACCACATCAAACACAATTGTGTAACTGAATCTAGTCTTTTAAAAAGAAGCTTGAAACTTGAGCAGAGGTGACTGGAAAGCCGATCCATGGTACATTAGTATTACAAAGTGTCATGAAGCATTTGACCATGCAACCTTTGAAAGCAATATGTTGTTACATAAGGATTAGGCAGCACTCACCTTTGGATTATGCAAACTCTATTTTTGCATAGATACGATACTAAAATTAGAGCAACACAGCTTGGACATAGCATTACATTCATGTGCATGACAGTTCTAATAGTTTTCACTGGTTTTTCAAAATAAGTGTAACATTTAAATAGGCTGAGTTTCAGCCACCAACTCAATATATAAGAGCTGCATAGAGTACACATCAACATGAAATGCAGAAGTTATCTTGTTCTATGACAGGATGCCTCGAACATTTGAGTTTTATAACAACAACAACAACAACAACAACAACAACAACGGGTGCCATGCCAAAAGATCTCAGCCGGCATTTTGTGCCAATGAGCTGTCAGGGGCCAAAATTCTGGAAATGGCCTAGGCAAGTTCAGAGGGTTGGGCCGGGCTAGTGCAAAGAAAAAGACATGGGGACCAGGGGGAATGAGTAAAGTGCAATGACCAGGTCCCAGCAGTGGCCATAGTAAAGGCCTGGGGCTACTCATTTCCAGAGCCTATTTAGAGAACTGTAAAAAAGTCTTAGTCAGGGCAAATACCCTGGAATGGCGGAGGTCTGGGGTAATGGGGTGGTGGGTGGAGTACAGGTCAAGTTTTAACTACTGTCTGAGAGTTGGGACTAATAACTAGTCGTTCTTAAAGGCCTGATGAAACCACAAAGTCTTCAAGTTCTTACAAAAAGAGGAGAGAGATGGAGCCTGTCTAGGGAGGACATCCCAGAGGCGGGGGGCCACCACCGAGAAGGCCCTCTCTCTCATCCCCACCAACTGTACTTGAGACAGAGGTGGAAGCGAGAGAAGGACCTCCCTGGTGGATCTTAAGAGTTTGCGCTGGTATATAGAACGAGATGCAATTGCGGATACAGGCGGGGCCCGAACTGTTTAGGACTTTATAGGTCATAACCTGCACCTTGAATTTGGCTTGGCAACTTATCGACAGCCAGTGCCAATAAATTGATGTTATTTTCATTCTGTGAGCAATTACAGCAAATAAGTATCACACCAATGAAAGAGAATGTGATATGTTTGATATGATTTTAACATGGCATATTAATTAACAATGTCCCATCACTTTCAAATAAATGTACCCTAGTTTCAGAATGGGAGCAAAACAAGATGATTCATCACATCTCTAAAAACATTATGATGCAACTTGGGAGTAAGATGCGATACAGATGGACTAGCATTTGGATCATAGAATCTTAGAATCATAGAGTTGGAAGAGACCTCATGAGCCATCCAGTCCAACCCCCTGCCAAGAAGTAGGAAAATTGCATTAAAAGCACCCCAGACAGATGGCCATCCAGCCTCTGTTTAAAAGCGTCCAAAGAAGGAGCCTCCACCACACTCCGTTCAGCAGTTCCACTGCTGAACGGTTCTCATGGTTAGGAAGTTCTTCCTAATGTTCAGGTGGAATCTCCTTTCCTGTAGTTTGAAGCCATTGTTCTGCGTCCTAGTATCCAGGATAGCAGAAAACAAGCTTGCTCCCTCCTCCCTATGACTTCCTGTCATGTATCTATACATGGCCATCATGTCTCTTCTCAGCCTTCTCTTCTTCAGGTTAAACATGCCCAGCTCTTTCAGCCACTTTTCATAGGGCTTGTTCTCCAGACCCTTGATCATTTAAGTCACCTTGAGGAAGGACACATTCCAGCTTGTCAATATGTCTCTTCAATTGCGGTGCCCAGAATTGGACACAATATTCCAGGTGTGGTCTAATTAAGGGAGAATAGAGGGGTAGCATTACTTCCCTGGATCTAGACACTACACTCCTATTGGTGCAGGGCAAAATCGCATTGGCTTTTTTTGCTGCCGCATCACATTATTGGCTCATGTTTAACTTGTTGTCCACTCTAAGGCCTCCAAGATCTTTTTCACACAAACTGTTTTCGAGCCAGGCGTCCCCCATTCTGTATCTTTGCATTTCGTTTTTCCTGCCAAAGTGGAGTATCTTGCATTTGTCCCTGTTGAACTTCATTTTGTTAGTTTTGGCCCATCTCTCTAATCTGTCAAGATCGTTTTGAATCCTGCTCCTGTCTTCTGAAGTATTGGCTATCCCTCCTAATTTGGTGTCATCTGCAAACTTGATGATCCTGCCTTCTAACCCTTCATCTAAGTCATTAATAAAGATGTTGAACAGGACCGAGCCCAGGACGGAGCCCTGCGGCACTCCGCTCGTCACTTCTTTCCAGGAGGAAGAGGAAGCATTGGTGAGCACCCTCTGGGTTCGTCCATTTAACCAATTACTGATCCACCTCACAGTTGTTTTGCCTAGCCCACATTGGACTAGTTTCCTTGCCAGAAGGTCATGGGGGAAGGCCTTGTCGAAGGCCTTACTGAAATCCAGGTACGCTACATCCATGACATTCCCCGTAACTACCCAGTTTGTAACTCTATCGAAAAAAAGAGATCAGATTAGTTGGGCATGACTTGTTTTTGATAAATCCGTGTTGACTATTAGCTAAGACAGCATTTGTTTCTAAGTGCTTGCAGACAACTTAACAATATTTTCCAGAATCTTGCCTGGTATCGACATGAGACTGACTGGACGGTAATTGTTTGGGTCATCCTTTTTTCCCTTCTTGAAGATTGGGACCACATTGACCCTCCTCCAATCTGAGAGTCTCAATAGGGCTTGAGTTGCAGACCAAGAAAAACTGGTAATTCATCAGAGCCTGCTTGAAAGTTTGTAACACTGAAGCCTGATGGGCATCAAATACTGCTGTTGTTCTGTGCCACTCTTTCCAGTTATGATAACCTTAAGATAAACCTTTGTTTGGGACCAAGAGCCCATCTACATCTGATCATTCAATTAAGTTTAAAACTGTGCAGATGATAACATAGAAAATCCTGGAACCGAACAGTGATTACATTAGCCACAGGGCACTGATATACATTAAGGACTTTCTTTTGTGGACTTTTGTAGGAGTTTGTTATCTAGCCACCACAGTTTGAAGCTAGCCTGAAAGTGCAGAGGGATGATGCTGTCCAAAATTGATTAGAGCGGGCATGGGCAAACATCAGCCCTCCGGGTGTTTTGGACTGCAACTCCCACAATTCCTAACAGCGTTGGGACCCTTCCTTTTCCTGAAACTGGACTGAAAAGTTTTGTACATGTGTATGCTGAACACATGAAGGTTGTGAGTAAATCTAAAATGTTATTTTTGTCCAAGTCTAGTTCATTTTTGTCTCTTGAGTGCATGAAATAAAAAAAATTATTCGAGAGTATATATATACTTGGGAACTGAAAAACACTTCTGAAGCACTGCTGTTTTTTATGCACTGGCAAAATCTTTGTTTTCCTAACAGATCGGATAGAACAGGTTATTCAGTCTAACAACTGAAACCATTGCCTTGCATAATTATTTCTGGTTGCATACCACAAGAGAAGATTATACTCTAAAGGGGTTTTGGCTCTTCTTTGAAAGGTCATGCTTTTCTAAAAAGTTATAATCTCCAAAAGGTTTTTTCCAAAAGATTATGAATGCCATTTCCCAAAAATTCCCACAATTTCCAACACCTGTAAAACCCAAGTTTGCCCATGCTTGATCCCCCAAGCAGTAAGAAGCCAGACCTTGAAGCTGCAAGGCCATTAAATGTTAATCAAGGTGGCCAACTGAAACATTCACACCTGGCTCCAACAGACAAGAGTTCTTTCTCCCACCCTGGACATTCCACAGATATATATACCCACTTAGACTGCCATAATTGAGTGCTATGGAATCATGGCAGATGTCGTTTGACAAGGTCTTTAGCCTTCTTTGCCAAGGAACTTTGGTCCCTCGCCAAACTATAACAACTAGGTTGCTAACTGAATAGTTAAAGTGGTATCGAACTGCATTAATTCCACAGTGTCGATGCACGTGATGAAACTGTTCTCCTTGAAAAAACTTTCCTTGTTGACTTTCCACCTATCACTCACTTCAATGCATTCCTTGCCTCTCGCAGCTGTTGTTAAAGAGGCAGGAGCCCCACTTTTGGGGAAGGAGAGGTGGGGTTAGCAGTTTGCACGTTTCCGTTACAACTTTGCAAGGTTAGACGCACAGTTACCTCGGTACTACTCACTGCGGAGTTTCTTTGGCCGTTAAGGAATCCCGGAGAAGGAACCCTTCTCAGGAGGACCCCACAATTCAATATGCCTCCCCCATCCTGCCTCTTAAAAGGGTAATACAAACATCCACTTAAAAGGGCAACGGAGGGGATGGATTCCTGCCCTGTGTCCTGGGAATGGAGAGCTGTTGCGTTTAAAAGAAGCTTCCTCTCAAGTAAAAAGGGAGGATTGGTATAAATCGGATTGGTGAGCGTGTTAACTGAAAAATGCAAGGCAAGAAGCTGATTGGTTGGGCCAAGGGTCCACTGAATGTGCCTTCAAGGCGATCCCATGAATTTTATAGGGTTTGCTTAAAACTGCACATGACAAACATTGCCAAATCTGGATGTGCGGTAGCACAGCGAGTTAAACTGCTGAGTTGCTGAACTTGCTGACCAGAAGGTCGGCAGTTCGAATCTGCTGGGCGAGGTGAGCTTCTGCTGTTAGCTCCAGCTTCTGCCAACCTAGCAAATGTGAGTAGATCAATAGGTACCGCCTTAGCAGGAAGGTAAATGGTATTCCATGCAGTCATGCCGGCCACATGACCTTGGAGGTGTCGACGGACAAAGCAGGCTCTTCAGCTTAGAAATGGAAATAAGCCCCCCCCCCCCCCCCCAAACTGGAGATGAAAAGGGAAGCCTTCGCCTTTATCTGTGTATCAGTGTTTCGCTGTTTCTAGGCATTGAATGCTTGCCTTTGTGACTGTGTATGCTGGAATCCGCCCTGACTCCCCAGGAGATAGGGCAGTATACAAATAAATTATTATTATTATTATTATTATTATTATTATCTTCATCATCTTGTGGTCCTGGTGACACAGCGGGTTAGACCACAGTGCTGCTGAACTTTCTGACCGAAAGGTTGGTGGTTCGAATCCAGGGAGCAGGGTGAGCACTTGCTGTTAGGCCCAGCTTCTGCTCACTCTACTTGGCTTGCAAGAGCAGACAGGATCTGGTGCCTTTGGGTTTTTTAAGCATCTTTTCAGCTGTGGAACACATTTCACCATGCTTAAACAGTGGATTTGGCTCTTAATGAGACATGCCACATTATCACAAGATGTCTATGCCCTACACCACTGGAGAAATTATACTGTTTAGCTGGTATTGCAGCACCTGAGATCCACCTGGAAGTAGCAGCCATAATGAAAGGACCAAGGCAGTGACATCTCTGGCCCATCCCCTGTTTGGATATCAGCCAGCATGCTAACACCTTAAATCAAGAAATAGCTTTCTAAGCTCTACAGAAATATTTGCAGGAACACCTCAGCAAGTGAGAGTCCAAAAGTGGCAGGCTAAAACCCAGAACCTCAAGCCATGGCTGATACCGAATAAGAGACTCCCTCCTGGGTGTGCCTCTGGTGTTGCTATATAAAGGTCTTCCATTGTGCATATGGCAGGGCTTCAGACTGCATTGCAATAGGTGATCTGTGGTTTGCTCTTCTCCACACTCACATATTGTCGACTCTACTTTGTAGCCCCATTTATTAAGGTTGGCTCAGCATCTCGTGGTGCCAGAGCACAGTCTGTTCAGCGCCTTCGAAGTCGCCCAGTCTTCATTGAAACAAACTGTAGCGGAAGAGAAGGGAAATCTAAATATTCATTTCTGAGCCTATCATGGAGTTTTCTTGGCAAGATTTGCCATTGCCTTAGTGAATGTGACATATTGAAGGTCACCAGTGGATTAGAGTCCTCAGTGGTGCAACAGGTTGAACCCCTGTGCCAGCAGGACTGAAGGCCGACAGGAGAGAGGTCAGATGAGCTCCCTCTTTCAGCTCCAGCTCCTCATATGGAGACATGAGAGAAGCCTCCCAAAGGATGGTAAAGCATCAAAACATCCGGGCATTTATTTATTTATTTACTTACTGTATTTGTATACCGCCTTTCTCAGCCAATCGGCGACTCAAGGCAGTTTCCAACAAATCAGTATACATAAAAACATATTACCAATTAAAACAATAAACAGTATAAAACATCACAACAGCAATAAAAACAGCATCTTTAGCATCTTGTAACCCAGGGAACATCTTTAGCGTTCCCTGGGTAACGTCCTTGCAGACGGCCAGTTCTCTCACACCAGAAGTGGCTTCTCAAGTCGCTCCTAACAAAAAAAAAACATACCTGTGGATTGCCATGCCGAAGCATGGATTTGAACCCTGTTCTCCTACCTCATCGCCCAACACTCTAGTTCTCTATTTATATTAATCCGTATGTTAAACAATCATAGTCACAATATGTGTCTTAAAATAGTACACATACTCAGTCAATGTATCACCGCTAATATCTGACTTGTCCTTATCCACTCTTCCATTAATCAGAGTCAATGATGCTCTTCCATTAATCAAAGTTGAAGATACTTCATTCCATTCTATCTGGGGCACATTGTTGCCATCACTGACCCAAGAAACATTTCACAATTGTTTTGGCCCAGCATGTTTTAGGTCTCCCATACAACACCGTTGTACATATGAAGTGTAGATCCCACCATGACATGTCTTTGAAATGGGATGGGTGACATCATTACGCCAAATGGACAGTTGTGCAGGTAACAGGCCTCAGATGGGTGGAGTGCAGTGCTGACCTTTAAGCAGCACAGTTTCATACAGATCCGTTATTTTACACTTGTAAAACTTGCTGACTGACATGTTGGCAGTTCGAATCCGGGTAGCAGGGTGAGCTCCCACTGTTAGCCCCAGCTTCTGCCAACTTAGCAGTTGGAAAACATGCACATTTGAGTAGATCAATAGGTGGGAAGGTAACAGCACTCCATGCAGTCATGCTGCCCACATAACCTAGGAGGTGTTTACAGACAACACCAGCTCTTCAGCTTAGAAATTGAGATGAGCACCAACCCCCAGAGTCGGACACAACTACACTTAATGTCAAGGAGAAACCTTTACATGACTGAAGGAGCTGATCTGCGCTCTCCCCGGATTCGAACCTCCGACCTGTGGTCTTCAGTCCTGCTGGCACAAGAGTTTAACCCATTGTGCCACAGGATCTGGTGCCATTAGGATATTGGATTCTCAGCATTACCTATGCCTGTCTGAAACAAGTTTAAACAGCTAAAATGTTTTAAATCTGCATTGTGCTTTCATTCCCCATCTGCTGCAGAAAGGTACAATTTCCTCATTTAGCTGTAAGGTTACATGAGGTAACACTATAGCATAATAAGCCACTTTTCCTTGTGTTTGCTCGGTTGCTTTTACAACAGAATATTTTGTGTTTTCAAAGGAACCATCCCAAAACTTATATTGTTTATTTGGAAAATGAAAGATATTATCTGTGGGAGAGGTACTTGTAGAATGAACATCATTACTGTTCATATGGCAGAATCATAGCCTGGCAAATACACAAACCCTGCAAATCATAGCAACAGAATGGAGAGCATGGCAACAACAGCTGCTGCAGCACTGAGAAAAGGAAAAAAAACACACTAAAATATGAGTTTAGAGGAGAAGAATTGGAAAGGAAGGGAGCCACACAATCATCCATGTCACAAAATAATTTGTGGTAAGTAACAGAGTACTCCATTTACCACTTAATGTTACAAATATAAATGTTACAGTAGGGATAACAGTGTTGTGGTTATGGGTGCATCGTCACTGTAGAACTCATGCAGTTCGATACCACTTTAACTGCCATGGCTCTATGCTATGTACTCCTGGAATTTGGAGTTTGGCAGAGCAGAGAAGGCTAAAGACCTTGCAAAACTGCATTTCCCATTATTCCATAACATTAAGCCATGGCAGTGAAAAGGGTCTCTGTAAAGAAGCACTAATCCCACTAGATGCCACCAAAAATGTAAAAGAACGTATCAATGCCACCAAAAATGTAAAGACGTGGTGTTAATCCCACCAAATGGGATTACCAAAAATGTAAGGAAGTTCCTAGACTGCTATTAAATTAAACTGCCACCAATATGTTTAGAGACGCTGGTCTTAAAGTCTCTGTTTATCCCTATTTGCGTTGTCAGGTAACTTTGGTAGAGTGGAATGCACCAAACGTAAAATTAATGGAGGAGGCAGGTTTAAAATACAAAGAGAACAAGTTTATTGTTAAACAAAGCGTAATTGTTGCAATATTGAGATGTAGAGCTTGGCATATGCTTGGTGGTTACAATATGGCTTGGTCGAGATACATTCAGGCTTTAGATGTTACAATCTTATAAACTCCTTCTTCAGTGAAGTACTTTATTATTTCAGTGTTCCTTGTTGTGAATATTCACACTGTTTGTCCTATACAGGATCAAACCACTGATCTCCAGTCTTACACTACTGGCGATCCTAAAACCTCCTCTGTTAGATTCTTTTTCCTCAAAGTAATCTAACGAGGTTTTCCCTTCAGCTCCCTTGCTGAAGAAATATTCACAAACACTAAAACTAACTGAATCTATACTGCTTCACACCACAGAGCCCTAACTGACTCTGCCCTCTTCTCAGGGTCTCATCCTCCTGACTCAAACTACTTTTCCAGAGTCCTATCTTGACTCTGCTACTTTCCCAGAGTCCTTTCTTGACTCTGCTACTCTCCCAGAGTCCTATCTGACTCTGCTCCTCCTCTCAGGGTCTCATCCTCCTGACTGAAAATTAACTGTCACTTTCAAACCTTTTTCTCCTTAAGCTCCGCCCACCTCCTCTGCCTTGTCTTGTCACCATGGCAACCTATCCCTCACAGCTAGGCCATGGCAACAAATGTAAACCACAAATACAGTTTAAACACAGTATAATAAACACTTTATAATAAACATATCTCTACAGTCTCAAACTGCATTACTTCTGCAGTGTAGATGCTTCCTATGTTCTCTACAGTTCTTCATCGGTAGCCAGTGGAGTACCTTGGCAGCCACCTCTCCATAAAAGTCAACATTGACACTGAAATACAACACATCCTGAGATACTGTATTTTCTGGCATATAAGATGACTGGGAGTATAAGACGATCCTCAACTTTTCCAGTTAAACTATAGAGTTTGGAATATAGGACCGAGTTGTGGCACAGCTGGTTGGGAGTCAGCTGCATTAAAATCACTACTGACCAAAAGGTCATTAGTTCGAAGCCAGCCGGGTCGAAGTAAGCTCCCAACCATTTGTCTAGCTTGCTGTCAACCTTTGCAGCCTGAAAGACAATTGCATCTGTCAAGTAGGAAATTTAGGTACCGCTTATGAGGGGAGGCTAATTTAACTAATTTACAACGCCATAAAAATCTCCAGCAGCATGCAAAAGAATTAGGAAGTACTCCATCAGTGTCACAAGTGGACAGTGAAGTGACAGCTTCACACCCTCATGAAGCTGGAAGTTAAATAGCCTCTGTGTGTCTATCTACATATGTTGTGTGTCTATGGCACTGAATGTGTGCCATATATATGTGCATTGTGATCCACCCTGAGTCTCCTGCAGGGTGAGAAGGGCAGAATATAAATACTGTAAATAAATAAATAAATAAATAAATAAATTACTCGCTGTATAAGACTACCCCTCTTCCAATGCACACCAAATAAAATTTTTAAAAACATCAGATTTGATTTCAATATGGTAATTTTCCTATTGCCATACCTCCTTCTCTGCCTCTTAGATCTCAAACAAGCATGCCTGTGGTACTTCACTGTAGTCCTCAGGAGCAAGATCTGAAAGGCAGAGAAGGAGGTACGATAATAGGATACAAGGGCAGGCCAGATGGGTGAAAGAGGAGTGTTTTTCTGGGCACAGCACCACTTTATCTCTTTTTTCCATACCTCGGACATCCCAGATGCCTGAAGTTTGCTTCCCCCTTCACTTACACCTTCCCGGTGAGGTGCCCCCTCATCTCATCATCAGGACCTCGTCAAGTCGCTTCTTTACATGAATCTTGGTGAGTGGATTTTCTTCTACCGTACTTGTATAGCGCCCCTCTTGCTGCTTTTAGACAGTCACTGCATATGGTGGTGATGCAGCCATGGCCGTTTTTGAGCTCCCCCCAAACATATGCGACGACCGCAGATTTTCCAGTCCAGCTTGGAAGTTTCTGCACCCACCCCATAAGACTACACCCGGCATATAAGACGACCCCCGACTTTTGAGAAGATTTTCCTGGGTTAAAAAGTAGTCTTATACACCAGAAAATACAGCAGATATTTATCTGCCCCCTAGGAGTGATATCTTTATATTCTACATTTAGTAAATCTTTCTTTACAGGAGCAACTTGAGAAACTGCAAGTAGCTTTTGGTGTAAGAGAATTGGCCATCTGCAAGGACATTGCCCAAGGGGCACCCGATGTTTTGATGTTTTAATGTTTTACCATCCTTGTGGGAAGCTTCTCTCATGTCCCTGCATGGGAAGCTGGAGCTGACAGAGGGAGCTCATCTGCTCTCTCAGATTTGAACTGGCAACCTTCAGGTCAACAACTCAACATTCAGGTCAGCAGTTCTGCTGGCACAAGGGTTTAACGCATTGCACCACTGGGGCACTTCTACATTTAGTAATGTGATGCGGTAACAACATGAAGGTTGAAATATTCTGCTCTTGTTTTGCTTATTTCAAATCCTGTGAGGACTAGAACATATTTATTGTGCACGTTCTTCCAGAGCCTTGCAACAAAAGCCATTTCATCCTTATCAGAGCCAATACTGAAATGTTTAAATATACCTCTGACTCACATTTACCTACACTTCAAAAGATTTGGGAGCACAAGTAGTCACCTGTCAGTAAAAGGAACATTTTGTGTTGGCAGCTGACAGAGTGACACATTTTAACTCCATATGCAACAGCAATAATGTGTGCTGTTAGAAATCAACAGGGCTTCCAGGGCAATATTTAAAAAAAACAAAAAACCTAAGATGAACATATGCAAAGAAGAGTTAGGCGTCAAAAATAAATGAGAGAGCGTGAGCAGCAACTGCAACTCACTCACACATTATTGCAAGATTAAAAGTGCATTGGCACCTGGAACAGGAATGCAATTAACAACAACGAGTTGATGGCAACTAAACCAAGTCTAAAGCAATGTACTTACTTACTTAGGCAATCCCTCGTTGTCCGAGTAGGATTGTCTTCCGAGACTGCTGTACTGGCGGCGGGTCCGTAGGTGAGTGTGGAGCCCTATTCTTGATCTGCATCTTCTCCCGCAGTGAGGGCATTGGTTTCCAGGTGGAAGGTGGTCCTGGTCGGGGTTGGCTTGACACGCCTTCCTTTTGGCACGTTTTTCTCTTTTGCCCTCCATTCGTGCCTCTTCAAATTCTACAACACTGCTGGTCACAGCTGACCTCCAGCTGGAGCGTTCAAGGGCCAGGGCTTCCCAGTTCTAAGTATCTATGCCAGAGATTTTTAAGGCTGGCATTGAGCCCATATTTAAATCTCTTTTCCTGCCCACCAAGATTTCGTTTTCCGTTCTTGAGTTTGGAGTAGAGCAACTGCTTTGGGAGACAGTGGTCGGGCATCCGGACAACGTGGCCAATCCAGCAAAGTTGATGGCGGAGGACCATCGCTTCAATGCTGGTGGTCTTTGCTTCTTCCAGCACGCTGACATTTGTCCGCTTATCTTCCCAAGAGATTTGCAAGATTTTCTGGAGGCAGTGCTGATAGAATTGTTCCAGGAGTTGCATATGACATCTGTAGACAGTCCACGTCTTGCAGGCGTATAGCAGAGTTGGGAGGACAATAGCTTTATAAACAAGCACCTTGGCATCCCTACGGATGTCCCTGTTCCCAAACACTCTCTGCTTCATTCAGAAGAATGCTGTACTCGCAGAGCTCAGGTGGTGTTGTATTTCAGTGTCAATGTTGACTTTTGTGGAGAGGTGGCTGCCAAGGTAGTGGAAATGGTCAACATTTTCTAATGTTACACCATTAAGCTGTATTTCTGCCATTAAGCTGTATTTTTGACTCATATAATGCATTTAATTCTGCATTACATAGAGCTCCACTGCCCATATGATGCACTGACCATATGCAGATATTGCAGATACAGCCACAGCAGAAGTCACTAGGCGGGTGAGGTGGGGAGGGTGGGCAGACGGGGCGGGGCTTGAGAGGGCCTCTCGGGGAGCCCAGCCCCCAAACCTCTGCCCCAGGGCTGCTCTAGGAAGTGACGCCTCCCCAGCAGCAGCAGCAGCACTAGCAGGAGGCAACGGAGGGCCTCAAATTTGGCTCCTGGGGCGACTCAGGAGCAGCAGATCAAGGTAAGCGACCCTTCGGGGTGGGGAGGGGATCCTGGGGTCATGGCTTTCCCAGTTTGGGCAGATGTCCTGCTTTCTCTCTCCGGGGTAAAAGTTGAGAAGCAAGCCTGCATGCAGCTGAGCCTGCGCTTATGTAAACAGACAAGGGAAAACTTTTGAAAAGGAGGAAGAGGAGCAGGAACAGGTTTGCAGTGAGTGGCGTTCGGGGCGGAAGGCTTTGCACTGTGATCGCACTATTATTCCGCTTTAAAACACTCCCGGGGATGAAGATACAGAAAGGCTGACACTCCAGCTGCTTTGCTTTGTCCCCCCCCCCCCCCCCCTCTTGGGTGCATCTTCACACTGTAGAATGAATGCAGTTTGACACGACTCGGAAATGCCATGGTTCAATACTATGGAATCCTGGGAGCTTTAGTTCTGCAAGGTTCTGCAAGGTCTTTAGCCTTCCATGCCAAATGGCTCAATGCTATGGAATCCTGGGAGCTGTAGTTCTGCAGGGTCTTTAGCCTTCCCTGCCAAAAGGCTCAGTGAGATGGAATCCTGGGAGCTATAGTTCTGCAAGGTCCTTAGCCTTCCATGCTAAATGGCTCGATGCGATGGAATCCTAGGAGCTGTAGTTCTGCAAGTTCTGCAAGGTCCTTAGGCTTCCCTGCCAAATGATTCAATGCAATGGCATCCTGTGAGCTGTAGTTCTACAAGGTCTTTGGCTTTCCCTGCCAAATGGTTCAATGCTATGGAAACTTGGGAGCTGTATTTCTGCAAAGTCTTTAGCTTTCCCTGCAAAATGGCTCAATGCGATGGAATCCTGGGAGCTGTAGTTCTGCAAGGTCTTTAGCCTTTCCTGGGGAGTCACTAAACTCCCAAGATTCCATAGCATTGAGCCTTGGCAGTAAAAGTGGTACCACTGCATTCATTCCACAGTGTAGATGCACCAAGTGAGACTGGAAGTTGTTTTATTTCATCTTCCCAATTGGGAATAGATCTACATTGCCTTGAACTGCATTATATGGATTTATTACACTGACTATATAATATATAGTCTGAGGGGGAAAAGGAAGGGGCCTGAGGCTGTTAGGAATAGTGGGAGTCGAAGTCCAAAACACCTGGAGGACCAATGTTTGCCCATACCTATTGTAGATGCACCTTCAGCGAATCAAATTTTGGTGCAGACCCAAAATTAATAAGAACATAATCCTTGGCCTTGTCTTACTCAACTGCCGAATATGCCTGTCCTGTTTGGCATAAGTCTGCCCATGAAAACAGGTGAACGTAGCATTGAACTAAACATGCAGAATAATCACAGAATGTCTTAAACCTACACCTGTTGATAAACTCTATAAGCTAGTTGGCAGTGCCCCCCTCCCCCTCGATGTGAGAGAAATAAGGTTGAACACTGTAAAAGCCATCTACTACATGGCTACCAGTCTCCTCCCAACAGACTCAAATCAAGGAAAAGCTTTATGAGAACTACCACTCCTCTTGGCATCCCTCTAGCAACAGCAAGGGTATCCCTCAGGGCAGCTAACCAGGAATGAACATCTTGGAAGTCCCTGAACAGACTCAGAAGTGGAGTGGGCAGATCAAAAGACAATCTGGCAAAATGGCATTACCTAAAAGAAGCCCAAACCTTGTGTGACTGTGGAGCAGAACAGACAGCTCCACATTTGTATGCTTGTCCATTGTGCCCTGCCTCATGTACAGAGGAGGAATTGTTGGAGGCTACAGACAATGCCATTGCTGTTGCCTGTTTTTGGTCAAAAGATATTTAGCCGCCTGCACGCCTTCTATTTTTATCAGATTTATACTAATTTATGCAATGCTTTTGTTACGAAATCAATAAAGCAAATAAAATAAACTAGGTAGCTTGTTGCGGTTGGAACACCCTCCCCTTTTTATCCACAGTGGTTTCTGCTCTTTCCACCCACAAGTGTGGAAAAAGGCTGCTTCCATTGCAGGGGGAGGGAGGACGGAAAGTGTCAAAGTAGGTCTTCCAAATATGGGACACGTTTGCAGGAAGGAGACAGAAGGCGCTGCCTTGAGACAAATCATCTCCAGTCTGTAGGGATCAGACGTCTCCTCTGAGACTTAAATAGGCTTGCTTCCCCCCCCCCTCCCCGCTCCCCGCTCCCCGAATGCTTTTTTTTTTAAAGACCCAGTGGGACAAAAGCTTTCTGCGTGGCTCCTGACAGATGTTCATTGGAGCATATTTCTCAAGTTTGTAGCAGGAAACGAAAGAGGAGGGGTTTCTTTTGGCACATGATTGACTAAGCTGGCCAAAACACTCACTGGCGCCTGCAACCTTACATAAGGTTTGCAAGCTTTCTAACAAGCCTGTGCAAAGGACTGGGTGCTTTAAAGCCTTGTGAAGCCCACGGGACATTTTTTTTCCCTCCCTTGCGCTGAAGTCTCACATGGTGCTTTTGGTTTTGCAAAGGAAGCTTGTGGCACAGAGCTTTCCAAACTGTGTGTCATGACACAGGAGTGCCCGGTGGTGCAATGGGTTAAACCCTTGTGAGGGCATGACTGAAGACCAACAAGGTCAGAGGTTCAAATCTGGGGAGAGCATGGATGAGCTCCCTCTGTCAGCTCCAGCTCCCCATGTGGGGGCATGAGAGAAACCTCCCACAAGGATGGTAAAACATCAAAAAGCATCCGGGCATCCCCTGGGCAACGTCCTTGCAGACTGCCAATTCTCTCACAGCAGAAGCGACTTGCAGTTTCTCAAGTCATTCGTGACATGTGTAGGTGTGTCACGCAAACATCACGAGAAATGACCCAAATCTTGGAAACGTGTATTATCGTACAAATAATATATATTTAAAAAAACATAAATGAAAGGTGTTAATGAGATACTGTTATATTGCGTCCTCATACATTTCGTTTTTACAGATAATGTATGTGTCTGCATCTCGTATAAGGGTTTGGTTTAACTTCCAGTTTACCAGTGAAACTCAATTCCTGTGTTGTAAATGATGCAATGGTGTGTCACCAACACAAAATACTTGCAAAGCTCTTCAGCCACATCTATACTGAATGTTTAATGCAGTTTCAGGCCAATATTGAAGAAAGTGGCTTCATTATGCAGATGATTGTACTGGCAGTCCCCGAGTTACAAATATCCAACATAGTTAAGAACGAGGGTGAGACAACAGGAAGTGGCAAAGGGCATTCACTCCTAGAAAACTCCTAGAAGAGTTTTTATAGGAAAGGGATCTCAACTGAAGCTTTATCGCCAATCCTTGTTTCCACAAGCCAATGTATTCAAAATCTAATTAACAGAGGGACAGAAAGTGAGGTGAACAAGGGCACAGACAGCAAAACAAACACCACATGTGTGTTAATCCTTCCCTGTGCTATCCAAATCATTCATGTGTGTGTGTGTATAGGTATATGGCTGGATATATACTTTAAAATGTACCTGTTCAACTTAAAAAACAAACCTACAGAACCTATCTTGTTCATAACTTGGGAACTGTCTGTATAGGAAATCCTGGAACCAGTTTGAGGCTTGGCTGTTGATAACACAAACCACAGAGCACTGGTGCCTATTTCCTTTGTGCGACTTTAGTGCAAGTTTCTTGTCTGACCGCCTCAGTTTGAGTCTTGCTTCAAACTTCATTACATGCTCAGTGTAGATGAGGCCCAACAGAACGAAATTGATAGCATATACTTTCCTAGAGTATATCTACATTGTAGAATAATGCACTTTGATACCACTTTAACAACTAGGGCTCAACCCCATGGAATCGTGGGATTTGTGATTTGGTGAGGTACTAGCACTCTTTGGCAGAGAAGACTAAAGACCTTGTGAAACTACAGCTCCTAGGATTTTATAGTATTGAGCTATGGTAATTAAAGTGGTATCAAACGGCATTATTTTGACAGTGTAAGTGAATCCTACAGGAAAGGAGATTCCACCTGAACATGAGGAAGAACTTCCTGACTGTGAGAGCTGTTCAGCAGTGGAACTATGGAGCCCCCGGTGGCGGAGTGGGTTAAACCCCTGTGCCGGCCGGACTGAAGACCGACAGGTCACAGGTTCAAATCCAGGGAGAGGCGGATGAGCTCCCTCTATCAACTCCAGCTCCTCATGCGGGGACATGAGAGAAGCCTCCCACAAGGATGATAAAAAACATCAAATCATCCGGGCGTCCCCTGGGCAACATCCTTGCAGACGGCCAATTCTCTCACACCAGAAGCAACTTGCAGTTTCTCAAGTCGCACCTGACATGACCAAAAAAACCCCCAAAAAATCGGTGGAACTCTCTGCCCCAGAGTGCGGTGGAGGCTAATTCTTTGGAGGCTTTTAAGCAGAGGCTGGATGGTCATCTGTCGGGGGTACTTTGAATATGATTTTCCTGCTTCTTGGCAGGGGGTTGGACTGGATGGCCCACGAGGTCTCTTCCAACTTTATGATTCTATGATTCCTAGGGTGCAGTTATTACAGCAGTTTGACACCACTTATACTGCCATGGCTCAGTATTATATAAGTCTGGGGTTTGTAGTTTTGTGAGCTATTTAGACTTCTCTGTCAGGTCTGATGCCACAACTAAACAAAGTAAGAAGAAGTATTAAGCTGCTATAATTCCGCAGTGTGACTACACTCGTAATCTAATACCTGAGCTGTATGGAGGAAAAAGCCTGAGAACAGACTTTTCTGGGCACGCTGTGTCTGTGAATAGTTGCCTGCTACAGGATCCCCTTGTATGCTGATATTCCAGGCTATATCTTTTGTGTTGTGTACTGGCATAAAGAAAAACTTGGTTTTAACTGGGTATTAATTGTGCTAGGATTAGATTTGATGCCTTTTGCAAAAAAAGAAAGGAAAAGAAAAAGCAAACTAAAAAGGGAGTATTCAAGCAAGGAACAAAAAGCTGTTCAACTTGCTTATTGCCCTGGTCCGTTTTGTCCAAAATTCCTTGAACGTCATGGGACCTCGTGAGTTGCTATTCCCTAAAGCAATCTGAGGATTTTATGCAATATTTGAGAAATAAAATTTATACTGCTCATGTGAGACAGAATGAGCAACAGAAATGTAGTTAAAGTGGATATTTCTTATATAGATTAGCTACCAAATAGTAAACCTGGAGTATGGGATATGGGTGTGTGTGTGTTTGCAACTGCAAGTGTCTAATGTTTTACCATTATTGGAAATTTGGTGCCAGGGCACCATCTGGGCTTTGAGCAAGAGCTGCATTTTGATGGATTTGCATCATCATAAAAATCACAAGATCCAAGCATAGATGATATCTATCTTTTTACACTGTAGGATGACTGCACAAGAGTACATCGAGCATAGAGTGGATTGGGTAAAACCTTGGCTGTATTTTAAACACAGACACACACACTGAAAGAGGCATATAGATTTGCCAAGTTCCTGTTTGACCTGAAGTGTATGATCTTCCTTGGATTCTTACCAGTATTCGTTGGACAATGTGCATTTAAGGTTACACTGCAGTTACTAAAAAGGAATGGAGAAAGGGGGAAGGAATTTGCATGCCTATGAAAGCCGTTGCCTTAATGCAAAGGACATAACATCTCTGGAAGAAAGCGTAAAGTTTTGGGAATCTCTGACAACAAAGTACTTGATCAAACAATCAAAGAGCATTCTGAGCCAGCCACTACAACTCCCAAATGTCTATTTTTCGCAAACTCTAACAGTGTTCAATGTATTCTCGAAGGCTTTCATGGCCGGAATCACTGGGTTGTTGTAGGTTTTTTCGGGCTATATGACCATGTTCTAGAGGCATTCTCTCCTGACGTTTCGCCTGCATCTATGGTAAGCATCCTCAGAGGTAGTGAGGTCTGTTGGAACTAGGAAAGTGGGTTTATATATCTATGGAATGACAAGGGTGGGACAAAGAACTCTTGTCTGTTGGAACTAGGTGTGAATGTTTCAACTGACCAGTGTTCTACCAGTGTTCACATTTGGGCATATTAAGTATCTGTGCCAAGTTTGGTCCAGATCTATCATTGTTTGAGCCCACCAAAGCCTTCCAGTATTTTCTGTTAGTCATGGGAGTTCTATGTGTCAAGTTTGGTACAAATCTATCGTTGGTGGAGTTCAGAATACTCTTTAATTGTAGGTTATCTATAAATCCCAGCAACTACAACTCCCAAATGACAAAATCAATCCTCCCCCCCCCATCCCCGCCAGTATTCAAATGTGGGTGTATCAGGTATTTGTGCCAAATTTGGTCCAGTCAATGAAAATAAATCCTGCATATTAAATATTTACACTACAATTGATAACAGTAGCAAAATTACAGTTGTGAAGAAGCAACGAAAATAATGTTATGGTTGGGGGGGGGGGGTGGTCACCACAACATGAGGAATTGTATTAAGGGGTTGCGGCATTAGGAAGGTTGAGAAACACTGGTTTAAAAGAAGCGTAAATGTTGCAGCTGGCAAGCTTGGATAACACTGAGTAGCCATGAAGGTGCTACATCCACCAGTGAGGGTATCTGCATAGAGGTAGCCTGGCCTCTGTTGCCTGGAGGCATCCTCTGTTTGGGAGGTGTTAATTTGCACTTGATTGCTTGCTGTCTGGAGTTCTCCTGTTTCTGAGTTGTGTTTATTATTTATTATCTTGCTTCTGGTGTTTTTTTTAATACTGGTAATCAGATTTTGTTCATTTTTATGGTTTCCTCCTTTCGGTTGAAATTGTTCACGTGCTTGTGGATTTCAGTGGCTTCTCTGTGTAGTCTGACATGATGGTTGTCAGAGAGGTCTGGAATTTCTGTGTTCTCAAATAATATTCTGTGTCCAGTTGCTCTGCTATGGCTGACTTCTCTGGTTGCATTAGTCTGCAGTGCCTTTCATGTTCCTTGATTCATGTTTAGGCAATGCTACATTTGCTGGTCCCTTTGTAGACCTGTCCACAGCTACATGGTATACGGTAGACTCCTGCAGAGGTGAGAGGATCTTGCTTGTCCTTTGCTGAACGTAGCATTTGTTGAATTTTCTTAGTGGGTTTGTACATAGTTTGTAGATTGTGTTTCTTCATCGGCTTCTCTATGCAGTCGGTGGTTCCCCTGATGTATGGAAAGAATTTTTTTTCCTCTGGGTGAATCTTTGTCTTTATTCTTGTTGTTTCTCATTGTTAACCTCTGAGAAAAAGGAATCTATGTATATTGTAATATGCAAGAAATACTGTGTTCATCATACTTTTCTCTCAAATAGATTCTTAGCAAAGAAGGTGCAAAGTAATCAAAATATTGTAATTTGCTCAACCAAGACAGAACATTATAAAGATTTCCCTTGACATTAAGTCTAGTCATGTCCAACTTTGGGGGGTGGTGCTCATCTTCATTTCAAAGCCAAAAAGCAGGCATTATCCAGAGATGCCTTTTAGGTCATGTGGCTGGCATGACTGCATGGAGCGCTGTTACCTTTCCGCCGAAGCGGTACTTATTAATCTACTCACATTTGCATGTTTTCAAACTGCTAGGTTGGCAGAAGCTGGGGCTAACCATGGGAGCTCACCCCATCTACGGATTCCAACAGTTGACCGGGGGGGGGGGCTCTAAGCACAGAACTGGATAGCATCTGGCTGACAAAGTGGCACAAAACTATTTGCCACCTTAATGACACTCAGGTAGTGGATAGCTGACCTTGTTGTGTAGGTTACATTTAAGCAAATTTAGCATATAGTATGATCCCTGAATCTGTAGGAGAGACATTGCTGAATTTATAGTGAAAACAGGCAAATGTGGATAATAATGAATCCTATAGAAATGAATGACCATGAAGAACCGAAATAATTCCTAGTTATTCAGTATGTAAATATATAATCAAGTTTCCTGGAGTATCTAGAAAATTCCTAGGGAAGACATACCAGTACTTTGTCAAATACAAGTTCTTATGGGTATAAGAGTCGTACTTTATTTTTTTATTTATATATTTATTATTTATTTACTATACTTGTATACTTGCCTTTCTCAGCTTATCGGCGACTCAGAAGTTCTAAAATAGTTGGTACATTAAACAAATAATCTAAATAAATGCATAATTTCAAGCAAATTTGCTTAGAATCAAGTTTATACTGAGTTTATATGAAAACTTATTATTATTCCGTGCAAGCCTCAAATGCACAGTCACATATGCCTTTTATACAAACCCACATAGGCAGGTTCACATTGCAGTGGACTGGAGGAGAAGTAAACAAGACAAGCCAGAGATAAAGTTCCAATTAACGTTAGTTCTATAAATAACTTGCTTAGTTTTACATGCCTTCCTCAGGATAGTGGAATAAAGAGGGTCTCCCTCCTCAGTTTTTCTTTCAAATCAATCCATGTAAAAGACAGGTAGATTGTGGTTTAATTTCAGATATTTTTTTTGTGTCAGAAGGCAACTTGAAAAACTGCAAGTCGCTTCTGGTGTGAGAGAATTGGCTGCCCAGGGGATGCCAGGAAGTGTTAGCATCCTGTGGGAGGCTTCTCCCATGTACCCGCATGGGAAGCTGGAGCTGACAGATGGGAGCTCACCCCGTCTTGCAGATTCAAACCACCGATCTTCAGGTCTGCAGTTCAGTGGCACCAGGGTTCAACCCATGGTGCCACCATGGCTCTTAATTTCAGAATGGGAAGTGTTCATATGTGTACATTTTAGGGACAGTTTATAGTTTTGTTGGCACTCTCCACTTCTTTGGAGGTCATTCCCAGGGTATTGCTTTTCCTTTTAAGAGAGTGGTTAGAAAAAGTTAATGTAGACTATGAGAATAGATAAAGTGGGCATTCACAGCCCTTCAGAGTCTCTCAACAGGCTCATGAAAAAAGAGCCTTGTGCATATATATGCCTTCAAGTCTCCAGTCAACTTATGACGATCCCATGAATTTCATAGGGTTTTCTCAGGCAAAGATTACAGCCTGAAAAACCTACAACAACCCAGTTACTTGGCGTTGGTTTTGCCAGTTCCATCTTCTGAAACATAGCCTACACCTGTATTCATTGATGGTCATTGATTGTCTCCCATCCACGTACTAACCAGTACCTGCTATCATTCCAGGAAAAAGATAAAAGCAGGCAAATTGTTTAATCGGTTCTGTCCTGAAGAAGGAACACATATATTAGCTGTTCCAGTCAGTGTACCCTGGAGAGCCAGTTTATGGCCCCCATTCTTTCTCCTCTTTATTTAGCAGTCCGTTTTGTTGTTCAAAGTGCATTTGGAAATTGCTCTTCTACGCGTTGCCTCTGTTTGCGGGCATCACCAAGCAGGTGCAGTTGAGGCTGAGGGCAGTGACCCAAATACCTGTCATCTTCAGCACATGCTGACCCATTTACACTGGCAGATAAATAAAGGGCCAGAGTGCCATTATATCTTTTAAAGTGCCTGTTCTCAAGGTAAGCTAATGCATATACTGAAAGTGCTCTTTGGGGCCTCTAAAGCTGGAAAAGATATTCGGTCGATCTATGCTTCGGAATCCAAAATCCAAAGAACAGTACCATAGTAACTCTTCCGCTTGCAGAAATTGTATGGGTTGAAGCACAGATGGTTCTAGCCTTGCGATTTTGGTTACTAATTGTGTACCACAACCTGAATAGCGAGTGGCCTTAGGCTAGAAGAAGCAAGGCATGAAAACGGATATTCTCTTAGCCAAAGCTGCATTTGCACTGCAGAATTCATGCAGTTTGATACCGCTATAGCTGCCATGGCTCAATGTGTGAAATCATGGGGCTTGTAGTTTCACAGGTTCTTTAGCCTTTTCTGCCAAAGTGTGGTAGTATCTCATTATTGTTCCATAGATTGAGCCATAGCAGTTATAGTTTCAAACTTAAGTAATTTTACAGTGTAGATTCACCCAAAGCTGGATTTAGCACAGTGGGTTAAATCGCTAAGCTGCAGAAAATCCTGCCGATCGAAAGGTTGGCAGTTCAAGCCTGGGTCTGGGTAAGCACCCGCCGTCAGTCTCAGCTCCCTGCCCACCTAGCAGATCGAAAATAGAAATCCAATTAGATAAATAGGTACCGCTTTAAGCAGAGAGGGAATAAAAGGCACCAATAAGGACATGTTGACGATTAAATCGGGAGGACATCTAAGGATGACGAAGTTCCTCGGCATGGAAGATGGAGCGACAGCATTCCCCCCCCCCCCCGGTGGCCAGAGTCTAGCACAGGTCACCTCACAACCTCTGAGGATGCCTGCCATAGATGCAGGCGAAACATCAGGAGAGAATGCTTCTTGAACATGGCCATATAGCCCGAAAGACCTACAACAATCCAATGGGAAAAGTCTTTGTTCTGTTTATGTATTGTCTGTCCTTGTTAATTGTATAACGGCATTGAATATTTGCCATATATGTGTTCTGTAATCTGCCCTGAGTCCCCTTGGAGAGATGGAGCAAAATTTAAATAAAGTATATATTATTTATTAGTTATTATTATAAAGCCCTACTTTGTGAAAACATAATCAACAACGTATTGTCGAGCGCTTTCATAGCCAGAAGCACTGGGTTGTTCTACGTTTTTCAGACTATATGGTCATGTTCCAGAAGCATTCTCTCCTGACATTTCACCTGCATCTATGGCAGGCATCCTCAGAGGTTGTGAGGCCTGTCATAGGTGAAATGTCAGGAGATAATGCTTCTGGAACATAGCCATACAGCCTGAAAAAACTTAAAACAACCCATAATCAACAACATCATCAAGCAGCCTTAGCACTAAGGAAGCTGTATTTATTTCTTCCAGGAGTAGTGAAAGTGTGGGTGGCAGTTTGCATGTGGTCCGAAAGCTCTTCTTTTTGACCTGAAGCCTGCAACCATTAATATTCTTAATCCCATCCATGTATGGACTGTTGCAAGTGGCCAAAACACCCCCAAATGTGTTAGCTTACTTCTCTTCCTTTTCCTTCAGAGTGCTGCAAAACAATGTTTGGCAAAATCAAAACTTCATTTGCTGTGGCTTGAAATGTAAGCAAAGGGCCTCTTGTGGAAACAACCCTTTCCCTCTTCTGCAGCTGCCTTTCCTCCATAAGCTCTTTCCTCTGTCTGATGGCACTCCAAATTATTTTCACTTCCAGATATATGTTTACAAGGAGAAGAAGTTGTATTGTAATAAGAAATTCAATGTGCAAATTCAATAAATGTGAATTTAAAATGATCTGTGGGAATGAATGGAAGAATGGAAGGATGTGTGGATGGAGCTAATAATTTTGAAAACACCAGTATAATATTAAGGCCTGCAATGACTAACTACCTGCTTGCTGGACTTGCTAATGAGAAACTCTGATAAGAACTGGGACAGTGATAAAGGAAATGTTTGCAGCCTGCCTTATGTTAAGAAGGAAGTCAACATAAGATCAATACCAATCAAGAAGATCAACATCTGGCCAGGAAACTGAGATGGATCCAGGTTGGAAGATGTCTATCATTAATTTACAACTTTGGGACTACATCAGCAGAATATTCCTATAAAAGACACAGTCTAATAATGCTCAAATCGTGGCAGACCGAGGAGTCTGTTCCACCCGCCATGCTCTGCTCCATGGAAGGAGAGAGATGGTGTATTCAGATAGTGGCAGATCTGCACGGGAGCAGTCTGGTCACTTTGGGGCTTCTTTCTCAAGGGAAGAGGAAGAAGTGCGCTTTTGGAGTCTTGGATTTTGTGCAGGGATTCAGGTTCTGCTGTATGAAAAACGGAGATCTGGTCCTTGGCATTGTTCTTAGGGAAAGAAGTTTTGGCTTCTCAGCGTTTTGAAGTTATGACGTTATGGAAGTTTTGGAACTATGCGTTGGCAGGCTGTAGGAAAGCAGGGACTGGCCTTACAGGTGCTTCGCCAAGAAGGGAGAAAATGATATGGTAATATTTGGATGCATGTAGATGAATGCATGTACATGTGTGTGAATGCTGAGTGAAAATGTAATTCCCCTTTGTTTGTTTGTTAACCAATGTAATTGTAAATCCAATGTAGTTGCATAGAATCTGTATGTTTGTATGTCGATTGTCATTCTTTGTCTAAATATTTTCTGTAATATATACCTTCTCACACTGGAAATTGCAATAAAAAGAACCTATGCTTTAAAATAATTGAAAAGTCATTCATGACAGTATCTCTGCTCAGGTTTTTAGGCTCTCCCCTCCCACTTAAAGATTTAAAGATTCAGGGCTTTATTATTTGCATGTATGCATAAGATGTAGTTTGGAAAGAAATACCAGTTGGCTACTGTTTTCTTTGCACTGAAGACAAAAGGGAAAGAAAAACTCACTTAAAATTAGCTGAGGAGGTGGTGTGAATCTGGCTGAAGGTAATGTGGGTGTAGATTAATGCAGTTTGGAAAGAGAGGTGTGAATACATCCTAAATAATTCCCTGGATGTGCTCAGAAAACAAAGCTGCAGACCTGCACTGTTCCACGATTATAATCCACCAGTATGTTTCAAAACTGTCAGGCTTGGTACATGATCCAGGCTCTGGATGTGTAGCCCTCTAATGTGTATGTAGACTCTGGGATTTGAACAGCAGAGGAACATACAGACGAATTAATGGTTCTGGCATCTGGATAGTTTCTGAAATGATGGATTTCCCTCTGAAGCAAATTTCCCATGGTTTATAAGCACAGAACTTAATGTCTCCCTTGTTCCACAGTCAGAGTTAAATTGTTCAGACCAACGAAGGCTTGTAGTTTACATAGTCATAAAAGAGAGTGCATGTCTGTGGCAACCAGAGCTGAGCAGGGCATTGGGTGGGATTTTTCAGTTGTCCAACTTCCAGTTATGGCATTACTTTATTATATTTCCATATATATTTTTTGCTTCTAAAGGGAGGTTTTAGAAGCAAAAAAGAAAAAAAGAAGAAGAAGACAAAAGGAGAAATTGCCAGAACATATTAAACTACTATGGTAGATAACCGTACTTCGGTTTTTGACAGTGTATTTTGATTGTTGCCCAAGGTGCAACAAAAAGGTAGGGACAGTTTCCTAGGAACAAAAAGGATGACATAGAAACATTATTTTTTCATGCCAGAAGTAACTTGAGAAATTGCAAGTTGCTTCTGGTGTTAGAGAATTGGCTGTCTGCAAGGACGTTGCCCAAGGAACGCCCGATGTTTTGATGTTTTACCATCCTTGTGGGAGGCTTCTCTCATGTCCCCACATGGGAAGCTGGAGCTGACAGATGGGAGCTCACCCAGTCTTGCAGATTTGAACTGCAGACCTTCAGGATTTAACCCATTGTGTTGCTGCAGCTCCGTAGCAACATTTATAGAGGATTTAAAAAATGAAGACAGGAAAGAGCTCAGGCATAGCAGTTAAAATTACTGAGTCAAGAAATAAGGGGACAGTTTAGGAGATGGTCATCAGTCTTTTTTTTGGTATCTCCACTGGAGATTTATCACCAATCCTTGTCTCCACAACAAACAAAAATTCTAAAAATCAAATTATTACAGGGATGGAAAGTGAGGTGAAATCTTCCGAACAGGGGCACAGACTCCAAAACAAACATTTGTCTGGAGTTACACTTAAAAATGTACCTGTTCCGACATACATAAAAATTCAACTTAAGAATAAACCCACTGAAGCTATCTTGTTTGTAACTTGGGGACTGCCTGTATTTGTAACTGTAGTTCTAATGCTTTAAAAAATCCAAATAATATTTTTATTTTTGTGGACAATTTTCTGGAAATTACCAGCACAAGCTGGAACATTTTATTCTCACCCTCAGCTGGGTTTCTTATTTGTTGCAAGACACATCAAGACAAAGGCCTCCTTGTCTTCTCTCTCTCTCTCTTAAAATTTCTGAGTTACAGTTTATAGTGCACTGTATGTTTGTTTTTCCAGGTTCCACTTATTTGAGTGTTAAACTTCCAAAGCAACTAAAATCAATACAGTGGGAATTATGCATAATTTATTTGTCTTTTTCTTAGCCCAAGTTACTCCTCCTCCATTTTTTGGGGGCTAATGTTTGTTTATTTAATTAGGGTATTTTCTTCCTTGTTTCCAAAGATGATTCACCAGCAATTTATACCATCCAGCAAATACAAAACTAAAAAATTAGGACAGTAAATAAAGAGCAATACTAAAAAAAAAAAAAGGGGGGGGGGATTCCAGACAAGAATCAATCAGGGCCAGCTAACACCTCCCAACCAGAGAAGTCAGCCATAGCAGAGCGCCTGATGAACCAACCTGGACACAGCATATTATTTGAGAACACAGAAATGCTGGCCCACTCTAACAATCACCATGTCAGACTACACAGAGAAGTCATTGAAATCCACGAGCATGTGGACAATTTCAACAGAAAGGAGGAAACCATGAAAATGAACAAAATCTGGCTACCAGTATTAAAAAACTCTAAAAATTACAACAGCAAAACAACAGAGGGGAAACAATCAGGCACATTTAATCACCTCTCACCAAAAGATTCCCCCAGGCACTGCCAGGCCACCAATTACTAAACAAGGTGGTCAGTTGAAACATTCACACCTAGCTCCAACAGACAAGAGTTCTTTGCCCCACCCTGGTCATTCCACAGATATATAAACCCACTTTCCTAGTTCCAACAGACCTCACTACCTCTCAGGATGCTTGCCATAGATGCAGGAGAAACGCCTCTAGAACATATAGCTCGAAAAAACCTACAACAACCCAGTATTAACCATATTTGGAAAAACAATTGGACCTTGGACTTCTGGGATTTATTATTCTTTTTATCTTACCTCAGATTCGCAAACTACAGTAAAGTGTAAAATAATGAGTTAGGACAATACAAGACATCCAACTTTTGTAGTAGAGTTAAGAAACATGGCTCTTACAAAGAATTTTTTTTCCTTATCAACAATTAACTCATAATTCCTTTGCACAGAAAAAAAAAGTCCTTTCCTGACTACTTCCTCCCATTTACTTGCATGGGAAATTAACGCAATTGTCCTGCACTTACTGCAATCCCTGGTGTCCCCTTTCTTTGGAACTGGCGTGTATAGTGAGCATTTCCAATCTGTAGGCCATTTCTGTTGATAGATTTTAATGAGAGCTAGAGGCAATTCTGCCTCTGTAGTTTGAAGCAGCTCTATTAGTATATCATCTGTTCCTGGTGATTTATTTCTCCCAAGTGCTCTGAGTGCAGCATCCACTTCATTTTTCAAATTGTAGGATCATCTTTATATTAATTCTGCCTCGAATGAATCTATCATCCTTTCATTTTTTAAAATATATACCGTATTTCACTTAATTTAAGGCACCATCAAATCTAATGTGCCCCTTCCTTTTTTGAAGTCTTGATCTTTGAAAAGAATTTTATTTATTTATTTATTGGAATTTCCTCTGCATGCACAATACCTTGTTTGTTTGTTTTTTTTATTGGCTGCATGCATCTTTTTATTAGCTCTATGTGCCATTGTGGAGGCTTGGGAAGTAGGAAGTGGTGCTTAGTTCAGCTGGACTGGTAAACAGGCATTTGGTTGGAGCTGAAAACACAACAATGGGGAGCTGGCAGAGCCATTGGGGCTGGAGCAGGAATGGGCCAACTTGCGCCCTCCAGGTGTTTTGCACTTCAGCTCCCACCATTACTAACAGCCTCAGGCCCCTTCCTTACTAGAAAGTGAAGCACAAATAATCTTAAACTTTGCAGTGTATCGTTAAAGTAGCATGTCTTTTATTTTGGGTGTGTTCAAAACAAGGGCCTCTCCCAGTGTCTGAAGTATGCAAAGAGCAAGGTTTATATGCAAGTAGGCATTTCCTCTAGATATAATGGGAGCAAACCCTTTAGGGAAAACATTCACTGTGATTGCACCCAGAAATATCCTGGAAGACTGCGAAACTCTCAAAGCAATCATTTTATGCTTTACTTACTTACTTAGGTGATCCCTTATAGTCTGAGGATGTTGACCCTCCAAGTGTAGTGTCTAGGCGGTGGATACGTACCGTATATTCCGGCATATAAGACGACTGGGCATATAAGACGACCCCCAACTTTTCCAGTTAAAATATAGAGTTAAGACGACTCCCAGGCATAAGACTACACCCGCGTATAAGACGACCCCTGACTTTTGAGAAGATTTTCTTGGGTTAAAAAGTAGTCTTATACGCCAGAATATACTGTAGGTATCTGTAGAGACCTATTCTTGATCTGCATGTACTTCTGCTATGAGGACATTGGTTTCCAGGTGTAAGGCAGTCCCAGTCAGGCATGTCTTGATGTGCCTTCATTTTAGCACATTTCTCCCTTTTCACCCTCCATTCATGGGTCTTTGAATTCCACAGCATTGCTGGTCACATCTGACCTCCAGTTAGAGCCCTCAGGGGCCAGGGTCCCAGTTTTTGGTGTCTATGCCAGTTTTTAACAACAAACAAACAACAAAACTTTATTTATATACCGCTCTATCTCCCCAATGGGACTCAAAGGTTGGTTTTAAGCCCATCTTTAAATCTGTTTTTCTGTCCACCAACATGAGTCCCCCTGACAGGGTTGAGAAAAGTGGGGTACAAGTATGGCAAATAAATGACATAAAAACATTACATGTTCCGTTCTTGAGTTGGGGATATAGTATATGCTTTGGGAGACAGCGATCAAGCATTCGGACAGTGTGGCCAGTCCAGTGGAGTTGATGGCATAGGAGCATCACTTCAGTGCTGGTGGTCTTTGCTTCTTCCAGCCTGCTGACATTTGTCCGCCTGTCTTCCCAAGAGATTTGCAGGATTTTTCAGGGGCAACGCTGATGGAATCGTTCCAGGAGTTTATTTATTTTTATTTATTAATTAATCGAATGTATATACCGCCACTCCCCGAAGGCTCGGAGCAGTTTACAACATACATATGCAATACATTACATTTTAAAACAAAGAAAAATTTCAATCAACCAGATTTAAATGCCAGCCTAAATAAATAAGTTTTATAAGCTCTACGAAAAGATAGTAAATCTCGGAGAGCTCGTGTTTACGCTGACAAAGCTTTCCACAGGTAAGGAGCCACCACCGTGAATGCTCTACGTCTAAGTAGACATCAGGTGAAAGGTCCTAAAATTGGGAACTTCAAGGAGATTCTGATCATCTGAACGGAGTGATCTCGGGGCTTGGTAGGGGGTGAGGCGGTCCCTCAGGTACTCCGGCCCCAGGCGATATAAGGCCTTAAAAGTAAGAATCAGCACTTTGAAGGTGATCCAGTGATCAATCGGCAACCAGTGCAGTTGCTGCAAGATTGGAGTAATATGACACTGCGCTGGGACCCCTGCGGGGAAGTGCAACTTACACTTGCACTAGTGTAAGTTTCCGGATCACCAATAAAGGTAGGCCTAAGTAGAGGGTATTACAGTAGTCCAGCCTTGAGATAACCATAGCCTGGATCACCGTGGCCAGGTCGTCCCTGGACAGATAGGGAGCCAGACGCTTAGCCTGACGCAGATGGAAAAATACGACTCTGCTCGCAGCGGAGGCCTGGGCCTCCATCATCAGTAGAGGGTCTAAAAGGACTCCCAGACTCTTTACCAAAGATGCCGGGCATAATGTCACGCCATCCAGGGTAGGCAACCGGATCACCCCTCCGTCCAGGCAACCCAACCAAAGGATCTCGGTCTTCGCTGGATTCACCCTCAACCTGCTGGCACACAACCATCCAGTTGAGTGTGACGTTTGTAGACAGTCCCCGTTTCACAGGTGTATAGCAGGGTTGGGCGGACAATAGCTTTATAAAGAAGCATCTTGGTATCCCTATGAATGTCTCAATCCTCAAACACTCTGTTTCATTCCAAAAAATGCTGCACTCGCAGAGCTTAGGTGGTGTTGCGTTTCAGTGTCAATGTTGACTTTTATGCTTTATTTGTGTGGTGAACACCAGTTAATGAACTCATGTTCCAAACAAATTGGTTTCAGTGTTGTTTTCAAGAGCAGGCCCCTTAAAATCCATATGATAACTATATGTAATTGAGCAGGTTGCATATATATCAGGCATGGGCAAACTTGGGCCCTCCAGATGTTTTGGACTTTAGCTCCCACAACTCTTAACAGCTGCAGGCCCTTTCCTTTTCCCTCTCAGCCGCTTAAGGAGTTGTGGGAGTTGAAGTCCAGAACTCCTGGAGGGCTGAAGTTTGCCCATGCCTAATATATATAGTACCTGCTGTGTACAAAACCACTCTATTCAAGGACTATATGTGTATGTTGGGCAGTCTGCAAATTCAGATGAACACAGAGCTGGGGAAAATTAATATGCTGAAGTACAGTACCCACTATCAACCAGCCGTCATGGCCCAGTTTCTCCCCTTTTGTCTGGAGAGGATCAACACAAGAGAGGAGGTAGGAGCGGATTCTCCCTCCTCCGGTTTATGCCAACCCCAGAAGTTGCAATCCTCAGAGCAGATGCACCACTGGAAGGCAGTGGGAAATTTCTGCCTGGGGAATTCCCTTTTGCTTTCTTTTCCAACCATTGCTAAATATATTAGAAAAGGAAGGAGAAAGTTATTTTTAACATACAGTTGGGGTTTTTTTTGTAGTAAAAAAACTAGGAGCATCAAGCATCCCTTTTCAAATATAAATAGTACCAAATACAGATTACGAGAGCTGAAATGTTTTGATTGTTTCTATAATGAGAATTCATGAAAATAAAAGGAAAGTGAAAAAAGCTGTTTGCTTATTTATTTATTATTGTGTCAACAGCGAGTTGAGGGTACAGTTAAAATGCATTTAAAACAAAGTTTTAAAAAACTTGGCATCATACTAAATGTGCTTTGACCAGAAGCTGGCCACTTGAAGTGTCTCTGGTATCGCTGTAAGAAGGTCCCCCATTGTGCATGTGGCAGGGTTGAGGTTGCATTGTAGGAGATGGTCTGTGGTTTGCTCTTCTCCACATTCACATGTCGTGGACTCCACTTTGTAGCCCCATTTCTTAAGGTGAGCTCTGCATTTTGTGGTGCCATCCTGTTCAGCATCTTCCAGGTCACCCAATCTTCTGTATGCCCAGGACAGGAGGGAGTTTCTCATCCGGTATGAAGAATTGTTTGCTGACTTGTAGCAGTTGGCTGAGAAAAGTACACTAAAAAGAAGTTGAGTAGGTGTGCTATGAAAAGGTTCAAAGCAAATCAATCAACTCAGATGTGTATGTATGCACTACCTTTTAAATAAACTAGTTATTCTAAAATACATAAGTAAGTATTTTAAGTAAAATACCATTGCCCTTCCACATTGGTGGATTTAACTTATGTAGATTTGATTGTTCATGGATTTGATTAATAGTTATCTCTAGGAATCTCTAAGTCCTCAAACAAAGCTGGCCATAGAGCTGTGTTCTCACCTTTTGTCATTCAGAGAAGGGGATAGTTTCTTGAGAATATATATATGTGATATATGAGAGCTCCTGGTGGTGCCAGGCTTAAACCACTGAGCTGCTGAACTTGCTGACTGAAAGGTCTGAGGTTCAAATCCAGGGAGTGGGGTGAGCTCTTGCTGTTAGCCCCAGCTTCTGCCAACCTAGCAGTTCGAAAAATAGCAAATGTGAGTAGATCAATAGATACGGCTCTGGCAGGAATATAACAGCACTCCATGCAGTCATGCCGGCCACATAACTTTGGAGACATCTACGGACAATGCCGGTTCTTTGGCTTAGAAATGGAGATGAGCACCACTCCCCAGACTCGGACACAACTAGACTTAATGTCAAGGGAAAACCTTTATGTTTGTTCTCCCCTCTCTATGTGTGTGTGTGTGTATACACACACACACACACACACACACTAGCCATCCCCTGCCATGCATTGCTGTGGCCCAAGTTGTGTATATGTGTTTTGTGTGTGTGTATGTGTGTGTATATATTTGTGTATATATGTGTGTTTGTGTATATATATGTGGTTTTGTGCATGCGTTGTAATGTAATTTTTTTGGCTTTTTAAGTCTCTTCTGCTGTGTTTTTCAGTGTTTTTATGAGTGATGGTCACTCATTGGCCTGATAGGTGCATTGTGTCCAAATTTGGTGTCAATTCGTCCAGTGATTTTTGAGTTATGTTAATCCCACAAACAAACATTAAATTTTTATTTATATAGATAAAAGATATATATGGTATAGTACTTGCTTGTACACATGGATAAGTCAATTCATTTTGTGGGGCTTATTTTATGACTAAAATTTCTAGATATACACAAGTATATACACAGGTAAGAGTGGAAGCCTCTAGATTAGTGGTTCCCAGCTTTTGGTTCTCGGGTGTTTTGGACTTCAACTATCAGAAGTCCCAGGATGTGTGGCCAACTGTGAGGAATTCTGAGAACTAAAGCCTATGACACCTGAAGGACATAAGGTTGGGTACCATTGCTTTAAACAGTGATTTGGGACTTATCAGATCAGTAGGAAAACGCTGCTGTTCCTCTTTCCCTAACTTCCTTGTTCTCATGTTAACTTTTTCTGCAGGAGCTTCTCTTAAATAGAAAAAAAGTGGTACTGTCGTTGCTTACAATCATTAACTTGCCAAAGAAAACCTTACGAAATTCGTGGGATTGCCATAAATTGACAAGTGTCCTCCTAGGAGCCTGAATTGATTGCTGATGGCTTGTGAAGTTAGTCTCGGAGTTGCATGAAATTAGGCTGATAACCAAATGTTGCTCATCCATGCACCAGAGTAGGAATCATGTCGCCCTCCAGATGTTGTTGGACTGTAACTCTTTACACTTATCTTATTCTATCTGAGGTCACTGAAAATTACAGTACATGACAAGATAGTAAGTTTCCTTGATACCTGAACTTGTAAAAAGCACCTCTCTTAAAGTGTGATTGTACCAGTAATTAAAATAAATCTGAATGAATCTTTCACAACCTTTCTCAGTGTTTATCTTTATCTCCATGCAGTCTCGTTGCAAATTCCTGACTGACATGGAGCAATCTTTCTATGCATTTTGGAGATTGGAGAGATGACATATTTACATCTCTGACTTGTGGCTGTGAGAATTCAAGTGGTTTCTGACTCATAAATTTTCCTGGCAGGATTACTCAGAAGAGGTTTGCCTATGCCTTCCTCTGAGGCTGAGAGAGTGTGACTTGCCTCAGATCACCCAATGGATTTCCATGACTGAGTAGGGATTTGAATCCCATTCTCTAGAAACCCTTTCTACACTGCCATATAATCAAAATTATCAAAGCAGATAGTCCACATTATCTGCTTTAAACTCAATTATCTGAGTCTACATTGCCATTTAATCCAGTTCAAAGTAGATAATCTGGATTTTATATGGCTGCGTAGAAGGGGTTCAAGAGGCAGCTATTGTAAAAAGGATAAAAGCCAGAGCTAGACATTTTGTATTTTAAAATGTCACTATTTACAGTTAAAGCATGATGAATACTTCCCAAAATTGCTAAGATTGTATCTATATTTTATAATTGAAACTTTAATATCACCATCATTGCAATGGCTTTGTCCTTCCAGAATCCTGGGATTTGTAGTCTGGTGAGATACACTGGAAACCTTTCATGCACTCTTCATATTTACAGACGTGAATCCCAGTTTTTTTGGAGGGAAAGTGAGATAAAAAATTAAGATGAAAATGGTGGATAATATAATAGTAATTGTAATAGTAATAATAATCTGCCCACATCATTTAAAAATAGATCACACAGTCCTAAACGCTTGGGAAGTGTTCGACTTGTGATTTTGTTATACGAAATCCAGCATATATAGCTGGGGGTGGTGACGGCCAACAGGGAGCTCTGGCGTGGGCTGGTTCATGAAGTCACGAAGAGTCGGAAGAACTGAACGAATGAACAACAAAAAATATCTCGTTTGCTGTGTCATATTGTGTTTTTGTGTCAGTAAAATAACAACAACAACAATACTGCAGTATTAAAGCTCTCCAGCAGATCATTCTAAGTACTTTGCCAATCTTTGGGATAGAGTCAGGATAGTTTAATTGGTATCAAACTTCTATATTTATCTAATGTTTACCCATCTTTAGCGTTACAGTTTCTGTTTTTAACTAGTAACTATGTACTTCCCAGTTTCTCAGAAGCATCTGAAATTGTTACCTTTAGTTAAACAGAAAAAAACCCCTGAATTATACAAATTCTTTTGTAATGTTAATTGCACAATTAAAACTTTTGTGCCAGCTGTGCCAATACCTTGAAAAGCCAGACTTGGCCATGGTGGTCCACACCCTTGTTACATCTCAAATAGACTACTGCAATGCGCTGTACATGGGGTTGCCTTGGAAGACTGTATGGAAGCTTCAAGAAGTCCACGGGCGGCAGCCAGGTTGCTCACTGGAGCGGCATACAGGGAGCATACAACCCCCTGTTGCGTCAGCTCCACTGGCTGCCAATCTGCTACCAAGCAAAATTCAAAGTGCTGTTTTAGCCTATAAAGTACGGTTCCAACCCAACTTACCTGTCTGAACATATTTCCTTTACAACCCAGTTTGAGCATTAAGATCTGTCGGGGAGGCCCCATTCTCAGTCCCATTGCCTTCACAGGTACGATTGCTAGGGATGAGAGACAGGGCCTTCCCAGTGGCGCCCCCTTGGCCATGGAACTCGCTCCTCATTAAGATCAGATTGCCCCCCTCCCTCCGTCTGTTCAGGGAAAACGTTAAAATCTGGCTGTGTAAGCAGGTGTTTGGCAAGTGACAGAAGTCCGGTATAACAACTCATCATGATATGGACATAAATGAAGCAGCGAAACGATAACTATGGGATCTGTGCAATGTTCAATATATTTTATGATGTTTACATGTATAATGTTTTAATGATTTTAATTCATATTTATATGCCTATTGATTTTTAGTTGATTATGTTATATTTTGCTTTTTGTTATGTATACTGTGGCATTGAATTTTGCCGAATTTTAAGTTGCTTTGACTTTCCCTTGGGAAGTTGGGATGAGATAGAGCGGGATAGAAATAAACAATAAATAATACCTGCTTGTCCGACTTATAATTGTTTCAACACCTATAGTAAAGCAAACATTTGGACCATATTGATAGTCTTTCCTCATCAATGTAACTAAAGTTGCCATTATATCAGCAAAGGAATGGAGCTATCCCTCGCATTAGATTTAAATTGTAATTAGCTTTACTTTCCTTCTTAAAAACCCAATTGCAAGAAATTTGTGATTTTGTGACTAGCTACTTTCAACCTTTTCATGCATAATTATTTTCTGGTTTCTCATCACCCTCTCCTGAAATAGCCCCCCCCCCAGTGGATTTCCAAAGGCATATTTGTCATTGGAAACACGTGTAAGAAGAAACAGATAAATGTTGCTTTGAGCAGAAAAAAATAGCAGCAAGTCTAACAGTACTTTGCCTCTTCACCTATCCGTCGGAACCAGTTTCCCTGGCAATTATAGAGACATCTGGAGTTGGGTTGCTTTTTTTTTTGCTCTGTTTCTGGTTAGTCACAAATAAATGAGTTTCAAATGTAGCAACTCTAATGGTAGTAGGGATAACTAATTCAGGGTTGTCATCTTTCTTCAGTCAGGCTGTTGCATGTTTAAAGCTCTGTGACAGGCGCACCTTTAATGAGTGACTGTTTAACTACCAATGTAGTCCTATATTCTGCCTCTAGTGCAGCTACTGTGGGAGATTTTGCACTTTAAATGTGGCAATTGTAATGGGTATTCCCAAAATATGGTACAGCGGTGTGTCTATAGCAGGCATGCACAAACTTGGGTCCTCCGGGTGTTTTGGACTTCAACTCCCACCAACTGAGGAGAAAAGGAAAGTACCCGAGGCTGTTAGGAATGGTGGGAGTTGACACCCCACACTTGGAGGGTCCAAGTGTGCCCATGCCTGGTCTATAATCTTTATTTCCTACACAACACATTCCTGCCACTCAGAGACATAGTTAATCTTTGACTGTTTTGACTCCTGACTTTGACTCAGATAAACTGTTTGTTGTTGTGTTTTTTTTGGGGGGGGGGGGGGGTTGGTTCATATGCTTTCCAGATTGACTTAAAAACAGAGTAAATACATTGTCAAAAAAAATGGAATAAGCCAATATAAAATACATGCATTAATTCTTCTTGAAATAGCCATTACTCTCTAATGCCCAAATTCTAAAATACAATAATAGTAATAGGTAAAGGTAAAGGTTGTCCCCTGACATTAAGTCCAGTCATGTCTGATTCTGGGGCGTGGTGCTCATCTCCATTTCTAAGCCAAAGAGCTGGTGTTGTCCATAGACACCTCCAAGGTCATGTGGCTGGCATGACTTCATGGAGTGCCGTTACCTTCCCGCCGGAGCAGTACCTATTGATCTACTCACATTTGCATGTTTTTGAACTGCTAGGTTGGCAGAAGCTAGGGCTGACAGCAAAAGCTCACACCTCTCACCGGATTCGAACCTGCAACCTTTCGGTCAACAAGCTCAGCTGCTCAGCACTTTAACCCACTGCGCCACTGGGGGCTCCATAATAGTAATAGTGATAGTAATAACACACTGTATTTATATTCCACTCTTCATCCCTAGGGAAACTCAGAGCAGATTACAGTATTTATATACATAGGCAAACATTCAATGCCTTTACAATAATAGACAATAAGACACACAAACACAAACAAAGGCCGAGGCTTGTCCTTTCATTTCTGGCTTCTGGCAGCGATGCTCATCTCTGGCTCTGGGACGAGAAGCCTACGTTGTCACCTCCTGGTTGTGTGACCGACGAGATTGCTTGGATCATCTCTGCCTTTTCCCATCGAAGTACTACCTATTTAGCTACTCACATTTTCATATTTCCAAACTGCTAGGTTGGCAGGAGCTGAAGCTGACAGATGGGAGCTCACCCCATCTTGTGGATTCGAATGGCCAATCTTCAGATTGGTAGTTCAGCCAACCTTCAGGTCAGCAGTTCAGCAGCACAAGGGTTTTACCCATTTCACCACTGCGGCCCCACAAGCAGCCTTCTGTATCCATGAATGCAACCATCTATAGCTTGAAAATATCCCTCGCACCTCCAAAAACACAATTTTAACAGTCCTTTGTAGAAGGTGGGCCAAACGTCACAAAGGGGTTTCAGCATTTCCTAACTCCTTTATGTTTTAATTTATAATACTGTAGCATCATATGCAGTTTACATAGGAAACAAATGTACATTTTGTGTGAAAAATCTGATCTCCTAAATGGTGTTCAGTACCATAGCCTCATATGCAGTATATATAGGATCCCTTTGTGACTTTTAGACTGTATATAATGAGATTAGGCACCCATAGATTTTGGGATCCATAGCAGGATCCTAGAACCAAATCCCAGCAGATACCAAGGGCCTTCTGTAGCATTCTTTATACTTAATTTATCAAAAAGAAGCAACAAAAATGATGCAAAGTGATCCTCGGAGCCACCAATTAAAAGGCCTTGTGTGTCAGGTAACCTCAACTTAACTATTAATTGCAGAAGGCCTTTTATGTGGAGGGTGCCCTATTACTCAATCATCATCATTATTATGTTTTAACTGCTATTTAAATAGTTGTGTGTGCATATAATCATTTACTTAATTGCTTGTTGACTTTATTACAACATTGCAAGAAATGGATCTGTGCCTCTGAGGATGAATTCAGTGTATCAATAGTTTCAATGAATAAACTTTAGCACAGCAGAGCTGCACAGTAGGTTAACTGCCAGCTGCAGGAAGTATTTCCAATCGAAAGGTTGACAGTTCAAAGCCCAGGTCAGTGTGAGCTCCTGGCCTTTAGCCCAGCTTCTGCCTACTTAACAGTTTCGAAAACAGCAATGTGAGTAGATAAATAGGTACCGCTTAAAGTGGGGAAGTATTTAAGGCACCCATAAGGAAATGCCGGAAATGCCTTTGATCACTTTGGTCGCCCTTCTCTGGACATATTCTAGCTTATCAACATCCTTTGTGTGTCGTATGGAGTCACTGATAAACTACTCTTTAGTTGTATTCACATACAGTGGACCTCCTGGATCCACAGGCTCCAAGTCCATAATGTCTGTTGACGTGGATTGTCATGTCCTATACATAAAATAGTGGTGACATGAATTTGGACACACTGAAATGCCCATGCACATGCCACTGCCATTTAGCAATATGGGACATGAACATCTGCCTTTTGGGAGATATCTGCAGGGAGTCCCAGAACCAAACCACTGTGAATCCATCCTATTAACTGCATCTGCTCACACTCTGGAGTGAATTCTTATTCTTCTCTGTGTAATATGTTTGCACTTGTGGTAAGAAGGGTTCGGTTAGTAAAATCAGCTCTCCGCAGGGTGTGTCTCTCACATGACTCAAAAATATCTGAACAAATGGAAACTCTAGCCATTTGTCTCTTGAATTGTGCAGCAGCATCTCTTATTCATAATGTGGGAATATTTTGGTTGCCAAGTTTGCCTTTTTATTGCCCTGGGAATCTGAGAAAAATAAAACTATTCAATAAACGTGAGCCTTCTCTAGATAAAGAACTTAATTACTTACATGTTAACATATTTTTGGCCTGCATCAATAGGAGTATAGTGTCTAGATGCAGGGAAGTCATGCTACCTCTCTATTCTACCTTGGTCAGACCACACCTGGAATACTGTGTCCAGTTCTGGGCACTGCAATTTCAGAGAGATGTTGGCAAGCTGGAATGTGTCCGGAGGAGGACAACTAAAATGATCAAAGGTCTGGAGAACAAGCCCTATGAGGAGCGGCTTAAAGAGGTGGGCATGTTTAGCTTGTAGAAGAAAAGAATGAAAGGAGACATGATAGTCATGTATAAATATGTGAGGGGAAGTCATAGAGAGGAGGGAGCAAGCTTGTTTTCTGCTGCCCTGGAGACTAGGACGCAGAGCAATGGCTTCAAACTACAAGAAAGGAGATTCCGCCTGAACTTCAGGAAGAACTTCCTAACTGTGAGAGCTGTTCCGCAGTGGAACTCTCTGCCCTGGAGTGTGGTGGAGGCTCCTTCTTTGGAGGCTTCTAAACAGAGGCTGGATGGCCATCTGTTGGGGGTGTTTTGAATGCTATTTTCCTGCTTCTTGGGGGGGTTGGACTGAATGGCCCACAAGGTCTCAGTTCCAACTCAATTATTCTATGAATTCTTATTCTTCTCTGTGTAATATGTTTGCACTTGTAAGGAGGGTTCGGTTAGTAAAATCATCTCTCTGAAGGGCGTCTCTCTCACATGACTCAAAAATATCTGAACAAATCAAAACTCTAGTCGTTTGTCTCTTGAATTGTATAGCAACATCCTTATTCATAATATGAGAATATTTTGGTTGTCATGTTTGCCTTTTTATTGTCCTGGAAATCTGAGAAAAATAAAGCTATTCAATAAACATGAGCCTTCTCTGTAAATAACTTAATTACTTATAAGAAGGTTGCTTTTTTGTGCCCTTTTCTGTAAATTCCGTTTGCTTGTGTTTACATTTGATTTTTGCATTAGAGAAAGTAGTTTTAAAAATGCTTACTGATGAAATAGTACTCCCATAAGTTCTTTTGCAAGTGATACCTTGAACAACAGCATTACTCAAAACATATTTTTCACTTAGCAAGCAATTGGCAGTCTTTCTATTTTCCCTGCTGGTTTTGATGCTTAGAAGCTATTGAAGTTAATATTGAATTGCTGGGTGGGCTTGGGCTTCTGCTGAGTGCTTGGTCTCTCATATACTTAGGATGCAAAGCTTTGGCATCATTTCCTGCAATCTGGGGTTCGTTGTTGGTATCATGCAATGTTAGGCTGTCTGATTCAACTTACTGAGGAACTGCAATGCTGAGATGTAGCTTTGATCCAGCAAAACAGTATAATTTCTACAGCTTGAAACTTTTACTTCCTTATATTCTTATGCTATGACTATGAAGTGGGTGGTGGTACAAATGTGAGAATTGCTGAAGAATGCTTCAAATCCCTGTGACTGTTGTGGAGGGCATGTTACTTCATGTGCGTTACAAGAAAAGGGACCTAAGATATAGGAGATGCTTTGCAATTCTCTCGTGCCCTGTGGCATGTCCAGCATCTGATAATCTCCCGCTGGGGTTTCAGGTTACGAAGTTGAGAAATCCCTTTGCCTCAAACTATCAGAGGAGATGGCACTGTGTTGGAACTGGATTATGTTAACAGCAGTCTTGTATGTTCTTCTTGGCAGGGGTGGGGGACAAGTATCTTAAATCTGCTAAAACGTCTTAACTTATAGAAGGAAGATTGCATAACAAATATGAAATAACTAGCTTGGGTAGCCGACATTGCCCAGGTTATTTGAAAAAGTTGTTTTTTTAATTGTACAGAACGCATAAGGTTGCGGTGAACTACAACTCACATCATGCCAGGTTAACCCTGAGAAACCACATCAGGTTGTTATGTTGGGCAAGTTCGCTCTAGATGCATCAGCAGTGGGGTTCAGTATGCTCTCTGTCTGTAGGGTAAACTACAACTCCCACTATGGTGAGTCAGTCCCCTCAAACCCTTCCAGTAGTTTGAGTTAGTCAAGAGGGTTCTTTGTGTTAATTTGGTCCAAGCCCATAATTGGTGGAAGTCACAGTTTCTCTGGTTGTGGGTGAACAACTCCCTAATTCAACTCCAAATCCCCTCCAGTAATCAAATTTCAGCATATCAGGTGTGTGTGCCAAGTTTAGTCCAGATCCATCAGTGTTTGGATTTGTAGTGTTATCTGGATTGTAATACAACTCCCCCAAATCAAGGTGAATTTTCCACAAAGACCTCCAGATCCACATGACCAGTATTTTTTTGCTGGTCATGTGGATTCTGTGTGCCAAATTTGGTCCAATTCCATATTTGGTGGAGTTCAGAGTGCTCATTGATTGTAGGAACTATAAATCCTAGTATCTACAACTCCAGAGTGTCCAGGCCAATTCCCCTCAAAACACACCAGCATTCAAATTTGGGCATATTGGGTATGCATGCCAAGTTTGGTCTAGATCCATCATTGTTTGGGATATAGTGCACTCTGGATGTAGGTGGACTACAACTGTTGGTCATGGGGGTTCTGTGTGACAAGTTAATTCCAGGTCCATCATTGGTAGAGTTCAGAGTGCTCTTTGATTGCAGGTGAACTATACATCCCACTACCTACAGCTCCTATAAATCATGGTGAAGTCTCCCCAGACCTCTCTAGTATGTTCAGTTGCTGATAAATTCCTCTGCTGTGTGGCATAGAAAAGAATAGGAAAGGGTTAAGGGAGAGACAGTGGGCAGGGTCATGCAAATTCCACACCAGTGGAGAGAGTAAGAAACACTTGGATGTCTGTGATGGAGGAAACACATGAAATCTAAGATGAGATTGTCCCCTATGAAAGTATTCACTTGAGTGGTGAGCAGTATTGTGTTTGTGGAGGACATTGGCAGGTCCTTACGGCGCTCACTATAGCTTGCAATGTCATTGGAGGGAGGGCCATTGGTGTCTCCTGAGCAGTGGGAGCTATAGCTGTTTGTGGAGGCAGGAGCTTGTCTGTGTAAGTGGACACCCCAGTCAAATACACACATACATATTTTTACTTTTATTATGTGTATATTATGTGTATAGATTATTATGTGTATAGATAGATAGATTGGTTAACCAAGTGACCCTCAGTGTGCACAGTTTTTCCTTAACAACTTAACTACTTTACTCTGTTGCAGCAGAAGCACTAATCTTCTAGTGCCTCTAGATAACAAAATTCTTAAAAGATTAAGTAGAATGGTGCAGAAATAGTTGGTGTGTATCTTAATGCCATTTCTGACTTACCATGACCTAAAGGGTTTTCTTGGCAGAATTTGTTGAGAGGGAAGTTAAGCATTTCCTCTTTCTGAGGCTGAGAGAGTATTACTTGCCTAACATTAACCAGTGGCTTTCCATGGACAAGCAAGGATTCAAACCCTCATCTCTCAGTGTACTAATACACTCAAGCTACGCTGACTCTCTAAGCAACAGTATCCCTCCAGATATTTTTGGACTGCAGCTTCCATGATCCCTCACCATTGCTTACAGAAGTTGGAGATCATGAGAAACCTAGGCACAAACCACATTTGGAGAGCTACAGTTGGCTATCTCAGTTTTAGAGAGCTTTAGAATCCACTTCATGAGATGCCCAAAGATGCCAAGGGTTTCAATGGAGGGAAATGTGCCCAAGAAATGTAAATAAATATGTTAGACAACTAAAGTTAAATTTTAAGTACATAAGAAGTGCCTATGTGTTTTGTTTGATTCAGAATTCCCCTAGTTCAGCATTCACAGAAAAGATGTTGCTGTCAATTGTTACACAATCTTGTCAAAAGTTGGCCAGCGATTCAAAGTATGACGTGGACACTATTGTTCTGACAGTTCCTTATATAGGAGAAACTATTCTGCATTCCAAATGCAAACCATCCTAAATGGCCCTATTAAGGTGCATGATCTGAATTTCCTTGTGCATAATTTATGTAAAATAAGTGTGCAAACTTCCTGATTATATATGCATGCACACTACGTGCTGGGCTTTCATGTTTGGCACTTCCCGGCATGAGGAATGTGGTGAATGCAGCTGCAAGATAGTACATGAGAGAACGCCTGCCCAGCTGGTCTGAGGTTGCTCGCTGTGCAACTTGCAGGAATCGGCACGCTGGAGCCTTGGTGTCTCTCTCCGCCTGCCTTGCAAAGTTTGTGCCACTGCGCCGTGTCCTCCCTGTGTGCTCAGTTACGACACACGCACGCACCCCTTTGTGCCTGTAGCAAAGGAAGGCTGCTTGGTGTGCCGTGCAAGATGCAAACTGAACATCGAGGGGAGAGGAGAAATGCAGATTACGTGGTGGGAAGTGGTGGCAAGTGGAAGACGGCCTTACAGAACAGAACTGAAAGAGCTCCAACGTAGGGGTTATCAATAGCCTCCTTTCATGCACTCAGACACAGGCGCTGGAGCGGTTGCACAAGAACAAGCGATGAGTCACGCCAAAGCAACTAGGAGGAGGCCTGGCTCTCTCAAAACCAATACTGTATTTTTCTTTTTTTGCTCTAGGACTCCCAGTCCATCAAGCTTCCTAGGATTCTTTAAGAGCTTTCCTCCTCTGCATTTTCCAAATTGGTGCTTTAAATAAAAGCACACTGAACATGCAATCCTGTGGCTGTCTGCTCAGAAGCAAGACTTTGAAGGGACATCTAGTGTCAATGAAATGTGGCATAGCATTGCAAACTGGAAACACTCTTGTACTTTGGCTTTGCAGGGAGGCATAAGGCATGCCAGTAGAGAGTGCAGGGCTGGTATGGCCAAGCCTGCATTTAATTTGTTTGGAAATAATAATAATAATAATAATAATAATAATAATACTTTATTTATACCCTGCCACCATCTCCCCAAGGGACTTGGTGTGGCTTACATGAGGCCGAGCCCACAATACATCAGTAATAAAACAATAACAACAATAATACAAACAATAAAATAAAAACTCAAAACAAAAAATAAGCAATAAACATTTACAGTATCACAACGACGTTTAAAAGACCTATGGTTGGGCCAAATGTAATAATTAAAAATTTAAAAATAATGCTAAGGTCCATGGTGGGTGCTCTCTTGCAATGTTTTGAGGCAGTCTTGCACACAGGTGAACACCGTGTGCACTGAGGTGCAGACAAATGTGCATTGTTTCCTGAATCTCCTGATGCTTGTGTCTGTATTTGTGTCACTAGAGGGACTGAGTAAAAATGCATGTGGTTGGGCTTTTCACAGAGCTGAAAGTTTATTTCTTATCAAAAGCATTTCATAGATAAGTATAAAACTGATAGAGAGAGGGCCTTCTTGGTGGCTGCCCCTTGACTCTGGGAGTCCCTCCCAGGAAGGCTAGAATGGCCTCTTCCTTGCAGTCCTTCCTAAGGCAGGCTAAAGCCTTTTCATTCAACCAGCTTTAAAGAAGAATGGTTTTAAGAAGCGGGGGGGGGGGGGGGGTGCTGAATAGTATTTTAATTACTTTAACTATTTCTAAGTGTTTAAGTGAGTTTACTATTTATATGTTGTAGATTTTAAATTGCATTGTTTTTTAATGTTGTGAGTTGCTTTGCATCTCATCAAGATAAAAAAATATGATATAAAGAAATATAATAATAACAACTGAGAAATGGTGTAAGCTCGTTCTTTCCAGGAAGCTCAGGCTGCATCAACTTCTTCATCAGTAACTTTTGACATCTTGATTATATATACCCAGGTTTCTATCTGTGAAATGCTGGAGGATGCAATACTTTGTACTATAACACTATGTAACAAAATTTGAAAAAAAAGCCTGTTCCTGGTTTAAAAATGTTATTTTCTTTTTAATTGTGCAATACTTGTATTGTTAAAGGCTTTCATGGCTGGACTCACTAACCCAGTTGTAGGTTTTTCGGGCTGTATGGCCATGTTCTAGAAACATTCTCTCCTGATGTTTCGCCTGCACCTATGGCAGGCATTCTCAGGTTGTGAGGTCTGAGGCCAAAGTTTGCCCATGCCTGTTGTAGAGGAATCCTTTCTTCCTGATCTAGCAATTGCCTTAAAAGTTAATTTCTGTACCACTTCCTCAAGCTCCAGTGATTAAGACTGAGCTCCTAAAACTGTCACATAATTCTTATAACGTGGAGAATTCCCTTTAAATGCAATAACCTCCAGGTCATCCAAACATCTGAGGTCATCAGCAACCCCTGTCACATAGGCTAGAAAATCTTGAATAGTCAGGTTGCATCTGATCAGCAAGTACTTTCTGTTTCGGGAAAAGATGTTGGCTTGCAGCAGATTGCTTGTGTTGTTTTTCAAGAGAGGAGAGCATTGCTTTCACAGTTGTTTCATAGAATCATAGTTGAAAGAGACCTCTTGGGCCATCCAGTCCAACCCCCTGCCAAGAAGCAGGAAAATTGCAGATGGCCATCCAGCCTCTGTTTAAAAGCTTCCAAAGAAGGAGCCTCCACCACACTCCAGGGCAGAGAGTTCCACTGCTGAACAGCTCTCACAGTCAGGAAGTTCTTCCTGATGTTCAGATGGAATCTCCTTGTCTGTAGTTGCCCAGCTCTTTAAGCCACTCCTCATGGGGCTTGTTCTGCAGACCCTTGATCATTTGAAGCCATTGTTCCACATCCTAGTCTTCAGGGCAGCAGAAAACAAGCTTGCTCCCTCCTCCCTGTGAGTGTTTCCTTTTGGACATACCTGTAAATTCCATTGGGAAGTGAAGAAGTTGTTATGCACTGACCCATGTTGCAAATTCAGCTTCTAGGAATCCCTGGTGGCACAATAACTTACATGGGTCTTCTGACCGAAAGGTTGGTGGTTTGATTCCGCGGAATGGGGTGAGCTCCCATCTGTCAGCTCCAGCTTCCCAAGTAGGGACATGAGAGGAGCTTCCCACAGGATGGTAAAACATCCAGGCTTCCCCTGGGCAACGTCCTTGCAGACAGCCAATTCTCTTGCACCAGAAGCGACTTGCAGTTTCTCAAGTTGCTCCTGACATGGGAAAAAAACCCTCAAACTTCAGCTTGGGTCTTGCAGAGGGACAGTAGTCACAAATGCTGCAGTTGAAAGCTCTGGGTGAGAAATTCTGTCATTCTTTTCATTGAGTTTAGAAGTTGAAGCTCTAGGTGGGAAATTCTGTCATTCTTTTTATTGACTTCAGAAAGATTTGCTCTGTGTTCTGGATTGTGTCCCAGGCCATGGCTTCCTTGTCATTGTCCTCCAGGCCTGGCGATGTGTTTTGGCCTCTTCCAGTGGTCTCCATAAGCGCCTGGAATATACATGATTTCCCGACTGAGACCATAAAAGCAAAGAGGCTGAAGCAAGGAAGAGAGTGAGTGAGTGAGTGTGTCAGTGCTATTCCGGGCAAAAGCCACTTTTCCAGTAAAGAGATGCGGGTGAGCAGCAGGGCAAGTGGACCCCGCTGCAGGCCAAGCCTTTGGGAAAGGAGGGAGGGAGGGAAGGAAGGAAAGAAGGGGGCAGAGTCTATCTCTCTTTCCTTCTCAGACACAAAGTTCAGAGAATGATTCTCCAAAAGTGTGTGTGGGGGGGGGGAGGGGGGCAACTTTCATCTCCTAATATGGCAACAGGAAATGGGCAGGGCTTGGGTTTGCCTGAGCAGCAGGAGGCTGTTGTGCTGATGAAGTGGAAGAGCTGGTTTGGCTGGGGAAGGGAAGGCCAGCTTTGGGTTTCCTCCTCCTCCACTTCTTCGGCGCAGGAGGAGGAGGCTGCTGCTGCTCCCAGTTTGCTTTGCCTGCCTTTGTTGTGCAACCGATTCCTTCGCAGAAGAGAAGAAGGCTGTTTCTGCAGGAGTTGCTACCGCCTTTCCCTCCTCCTCCTCCTCCTCCGCAGCGAAGGCTTTCTGCTCCCAATCCCTCCTCCTCCTCCTCCTCGGCCCCCCTCCCCTCCTCCCTTTCCTGCTCCCCAAGCTGTGATCTCCAATCCGTGACTCAGAGACTTGCAATCCTGACACTCACTCACTGCAAGGGAGGGATCCACCGGAGCAGGAAGACCGAGAGGGAGCAAGGCTCTGGATCCCACCAGTTTGCAAGGAGGAGGAAAAGAAGGGGGGCGCCTTGCAAGCAAACTTCCCGAGTCGCTTTTGGGGTGGATTTTTCCTTGTGGAAACTTAAGCAAAGTGGGGCACTGGAGCCCAGGATATGAAGCCGAGGCTTGTTTACCTTCGGCGCCTGCGGAAAGGGAGGTAAGTTTGTTGCAAGGGATCGGAAGGACGGGGTTGTTTTGCAACGAGGAGGGGAGGGAAAGAAGAGTCCACTCGGGTCGTGGGTTTGGGAGAACTTTCCCCTCCCTTGGCCTCCTGTCTGCAGAAGGCGTCGCGTCGGTTTTGGGAAGCTACGCACTTGGTGGCTGCGGAAAGGAGGCGTCTTTCCTCCCTCTTTTCCTTCTCAACCGGGAAGTAAGCCGAAGACAGAGTCTGGGGTTGAGTCTCTGGGGTTGACCCACGGCTTGGGCCAAGAAATGGGCCAAGAGGCAGAACTGGGACAGAGAAAGAGAGAAAGAAGTCCGATCGTTGTATTGTCGAAGGCTTTCATGGCTGGAATCACTGGGTTATTGTAAGTTTTCGGGCTATATGGCTATGTTCTAGAGGCATTCTCTCCTGACGTTTCGCCTGCATCTATGGCAAGCATTCGGAGGATGCTTGCCATAGATGCAGGCGAAACGTCAGGAGAGAATGCTTCTAGAACATGGCCATATAGCCCGAAAAACCTAGAACAACGCAGTCCGGTCGTTGCTTTGGGTTGTCAGGTGACAGCTCTTCTGACCTTTGCAATCTTGCCATTTTCCAACTTCTGGGTTTCTCAATCCCTCTCATACACACATATTTCCAATCCATTATGCCTTTCTGTCCCATTCCTGATCAATAGCAGAGTGTCTGAGGGCAGGGGAAAGCCAGGAAACACTTCCTCTCTGCCCCAAGGCAGGAAACTTCCCCTGCTCTTTGCCTACTCTTCCTCCTGCATCTGAAGATTTGCAGAATGGATGCAGTTTGACCCCAGTTTTCTTTTTATATACCATGCAATAGGTCCCTGGGATGTGGAGTTTGACATGTAGGGGTTATTTATTTATTTTTCGTGTCAGGAGCGAACCAAACAGATGTATTGCATTAAAAACAAGCAAAACACAAAGTTTTCAGACTTGGTATTCTATTAAATGTCCTCTGACCAGTAGCTGACCACTTGGAGTGCCTCTGGCATGTAGGGGTGCAGCCCTTGTAAAACTACAACTCTTACGGTTCCCTAGCAGTTAAAGTGGTGTCAGACTGCATTTGATTTCTCTGGAAGTTTTAAGCAGAGGCTGGATGACCCTCTGCCAGGGGTGCTTTGATTGTGCACTCCTGCATAGCAGGTTGGGGTTGGACTGGATGACCTGTGGGGTTACTTTTAATTTTATGAGTCTGCAAACTTCATTTGTAGACAGCCCTATCTCCCAGAAGGGATTCAGTGTGGTTTCCAACATGTAGAGCAGGCCTGGGCAAACTTTGGCCATCCTGTATTGTCAAAGGCTTTCATGGTCGGACTCACTGGGTTGTTGTAGGTTTTTTGGGCTGTATGGCCATGTTCTAGAAGCATTCTCTCCTTACATTTCACCTGCATCTATGGCAAGCATCCTCAGGGGTTGTGAGGTCATCCTTCCAGTTATTTTGGTCATCTTTCCAGGTGTTTTGGACTTCAACCCTCAGCATTCCTACAGCCTCAGGCCCTTTCCTTAAGCGGCTGAGGGGGAAAAGGAAAGGGCCTGAGGCTGTCAGGAATGCTGGGAGTTGAAGTCCAAAACACCTGGAGGGCTGAAGTTTGCCCATGCACTTGCTTTCGTGCAGACATGTGCGGCAAACCTGTCGATTGTGTTTCCTCCTCAGAGCGCGCAGACTCACTTGTGTTTTCCAGACTGTCACAGGGATGAGGTCGCTTTTGGAAAGCTCAGGTGACCTTCCGGATCTCGGAAAAGCCTGATCTCATTTGTGCTCTGGTGCTGTGGCAGATTGCAGAAGTGGCAGCGATGTTGAAAGATATGCGTAACCACACACTCAGCGCGCCTTGCTCAGGGTGGATGGCCTCCTTGGAGCTGGTGACATCATCCGCTGCTCTGGTTCCAGGGGAAATCAATGACAGCTTTGCTATTAACCCGAAGAGTATAAGTGCTCTTTGCACACGACAGTGTGCTACGCTATCGGCATACGCAACATGGTACTTAGATTGGCAGCTTCCAATAGAACTCTACCTGGTCATTGGCATTGAATGTTTGCCATATATGTTGGAAGCCGATAGGGTAGTCTACAAAGAAAGTTTTGTTGTTATTGTTGTTGTTGTTGAGTCATAGAACTGGAAGTGACCCCAAAGGCCATCCAGTCCAACCCCGATCTGCCATGCAGGAACACACAATCAAAGCACCACTGACAGATGGCCATCCAGCATGTTTAAAACAGCGTTTCTTAACCTGGGGGTCATGAGGGGGTTTCAGAGGGGTCACCAAAGACCCCCAGAAAACACATTTTTCTGATGGTCGTAGGAACCCCTTTGGCAGAGAAGACTGACAATCTCTCCGCCTGTCCTCTTCCTTTTTGGAAACAAACAGCAAATCCTCCCACCAAATGCCACCCTCTGGTGTGATTGGCCAGTCTCTCAGCCAAGGGGAGGGCTGTTTCTGAGGCTCCAAGTGGGGAGGGGAGAGCAGGCGTCCTTGGTACATGGTAGTGTGGTGTGAAAGTGCAGGTGAGGGGGAACGTGTGAGTCTGGAGGGAGGCTCACACCAGCGAGTCCCTTCAAGGCATGGGGGTTCTGTGTGGGAAGTTTGGCCTTATTCTATTGTTTGTGGGGTTCAGAATGCTCTTTGATTGCAGGTGAACTATAAATCCCAGCAACTACTACTCCCAAATGTCAAGGTGTATTTTCTCTAAACTCCACCAGTTTCCACATTTGGGCATATTGAGTATTCGTGTCAAGTTTGGTCCAGATCCACCATTGCTTGAGTCCACAGCACTCTCTGGATGTAGGTGAACTACAACTCCAAAATTCACGGACAATGCCCACCAAACTCTTCCAGTATTTTCTCTTGGTCATGGGAGTTCTGTGTGCCAAGTTTGGCTCAATTCTAACATTGGTTGAGTTCTGAATGCTCTTTGAAGGTTGGTGAACTATAAATCCCACCAACGACAACTAATGACAAAATCCCACCAATGACAAAATCAATCCCCAATCCCACCAGTATTCAAATTTGGGTGTATTGGGTATTTGTGCCAAATTTGGTCCAGTGAGTGCAAATACACCCTTTATATCAGATATTTACATTACAATTCATAACAGTAGCAAAATCACAGTTATGAAGTAGCAACGAAAATAATTTTATGGTTGGGGGTCACCACAACGTGAGGAACTGTATTAAATGGTCGCGGCATTCGGCAGGTTGGGAAATAATGGCTTAAAACTACCAGAGAAGGAAAGAGCACCAGACTCCTATGCATCATATTCCTTTGGTGATCTGATATTGAGGCAATCAGAATTGCTTGAATGACAGGAGAATTAGTAATCCGTTGTGTTCATTACTGACTCTCTGATAGGTGCATTTAATTTAAGGTCTTTGCAGGGGGAGGGGGGAAGGAATGAATTTCACATGGTAGATCTACATGTGCAGCTTGACACCACTTGAACTCCCATAGTTCAGTGTTATGGGATCACGGGAGTTGTGATTTTACAAGGTCTATAGCCTTCTCTGCCTAAGAGTGCTGGTGCTATGCTAAACTACAACTCTGCAGGCTGAGAAGGGCGGTATACACATACAGTAAATAAATAAATAGCATTGAACCATGGCAATAAATATGCATTAATGCTATAATAAAGGGAGCTGCTATCCATCCCATGCATATTAACTCAAAAGTAAGCTACACTGAATGCATGAAGGACTCTTCCTGGTGCACATGGCTCTTGCAAGAGACTTCGTATTTAAGGTTGTATTTGAACGATAATGAATGAGAAAAGTAATTTGCCTTCCTCCTGCAAGTAGGCAAATTTACCAACTTCTCTGCCAACGGATTACTGTGAGTTTTCCGGGCTGTATGGCCATGTTCCAGAAGCATTCTCTCCTGATATTTTGCTCACATAACATGGCCATACAGGCTGGAAAACTCACAGCAACCCAGTGATTCCAGCAAAGAAAGCCTTTGACAACACATTCCCTGCCAATGTTGGCTCCTCCCTTTAAGAACAGTTCCCTGTTTCCTGGTTAGAGGGATGTTTGACCAGGTCATGTTCCCTTTTTCATGTATGGATAACTTTTGTGTTGTTCTGGCTTTGAGAACATCCACTGGGTTGAATTGATGCTGGTTTACTCAAAGCAGCAGGAAGAAAGATACGTGGAAACTGAGCATAGTTTCTCTTCCTCTGTGATATATTGAGAAATCTGTGGCGCTGTTGAAATTCAACTTGTATTTAAGTTCGTACAAAAATGCAAAAGAATTCCTGAACTTTTATGTCACTTTCTAAAACAGCAAAGAAAACATCTATTGCTACCACCAAATGGTTTGGGCTGCAATTTACCCATAGATGTTCACACCCAGGTAACCTCCTGAAGATACTCTTTCAGTGCACTCTGCATGGGGCTGCACTTGAACATGTCCTCAAATACAACTATGGCATTTGATAGTTTCATGGAATTCAGTCATAGCTGCCGTTCCCTGTAATTTGTGGTACAGCTGGGAATTTATCCCACGTGTTTTTGAAGGCTTTCATGGCCAGATTTACTTGGTTGCTGCGAGTTTTCCAGGCTGTATGGCCATGTTCCAGAAGGATTCTCTCCTGAGGTGCCACCCACATGTATGGCAGGCATCCTCAGAGGTTGCGAGGTTTGTTGGAAACTAGGCAAGTGGGGTTTATATATCTCTGGAATGTCAAGGGAGGGGGAAAGAACTCTTGTCTGCTTGAGGCAAGTGTGAATGTTGCAATTGGCAGGCTTGATTAGCACTGAATAGCCTTGCAGCTTCAAAGCCAGGCTGCTTCCTACTTGGGGGAATCCTTTGTTCAGAGGTGTTAGCTGGCCCTGATTGTTTCCTGTCTGGAATTTCTGTTTTCTGAGTGTTCTTTATTTACTGTCTTGATTTTTGATTTTTTTAAAAATACTGGTAGTCAGATTTTTTTTTTCATTTTCATGGTTTCCTCCTTTCTGTGGATAATTTCTCCCATGTATTTTATTGCTCTAAAACATTTTTTAAAAATATTTTTATTGAAAAGAATTAAAAATTACAATAAAACAAAAAGTGAAAAATAAAAGATAGTTTGGGATTGGCTCTAAAAAGTTGGTATTGTATTATTTATACATGCTCCTGGGAGCGTAAAATAAGTCATTGGATATCTATATCTATCATATCAGATGAATAAATAATGAACAAACAGATTTCTGTCTGCCCCAACTGGCATGACAGGCGTTATGAGAGGTGGATTCCAAAGGTCTGAAGGGCACCAGGTTGTCCCCTCCATAATTATGAAAGAGTCCTAAGCTATTCCGCTGAGCCCCGGATTAGTTGGTGAGCTCAGTAAAAAGTATCCAGCTTTCTTGGAGAGTGACTTGCTGACTAGTTCTGATCTCCTGCAGCATGCAGCTTAGGAGGAGGAGAATTCAGAAACAGGAACACCGAAACCAGTGTTTTGCAGGAAGAGAGATCTTGGCGCATGTGAGCTCTGAGAGCTCGTGCTTTGGAGATGCACTCCAGTTGGAAGAGCAGGAATCCATAAAATGTTTTTAAAAGCTACTTCATGCTTTATATTGTTAACTTTGTGAAAAAACCTAAAATAGGACTAGCCCTAGTCTAATCAACATTAATTGGTCTTTGGGAATTAAAGCATGACATGTACAATAGACTCCTATTTATCAAGCAACCAGAGCTTCTAAGCAACTGGGAAAAATACAAGAAATACTGCTTTGAATAAAAATTAAAACGAAATAATTTTACCAGAAATGTAAAACTGTTTTACATTAAGTTAAGTTTGTCCTTATTTGTCTTTATTTGCTTTTAATTACAGTATTTCAAGATGAATATTAAATCAATACAAAGTTTATGGTATGTTAAGTTTGGGGTATAATGTTAGGCATATTTTTAGTAGTAACTCTCAAGCAACCATAATCTACATTTATCTGGCATCTACCAATCACTATGGGTTTCAGTTAATTTAAAGCAGGCATGAGCAAATTTTGGCCCTCCGGGTGTTTTGGATGCCAACTCCCACAATTCCTAACAGCTGGAGTTGGAGTCCAAAACACCTGGAGGGCTGAAGTTTACCCATGCCTGATGTGGAGTCTACTGTATTTCTTACATATTTGCAGTGCAATCCTAGTTATTTCTGGAGATTTATTTCATTTTAACTGGGTAATTATCTGTTGCCTTAGTGACCCATGCACTAACTTTTATGTTGGGAATTTATTTTATATCCTGTCTTCCTTCCATTGTTGTGTGTCAATGTTTAATAGTGTTTTTATATTGGATTAAGACTACATTAAATATAATGTGTTCATCTATTGTATTATATTACAATGAAAGCCAGCATGGTGTAATGTAATCGTTTGGGCACTAGATTACAACTCTGAAGACCAGCGTTCATATCCTGTTTGGAAACCAGTGGGCGGCCTTGGGGAAGTCACGCTTTCTCAGTGTCAGAGGCAAAGGGAAGCTCCTACTAAACAAATCCTGCCATGAAAATCCCATGATAGATTCTCCATAAGTCAGAAATGACTTGAAGGCATGCAGCCACAATTATAATTCTAATATTAAAAGCGTATAAATGAGGAAAAACACACCTGGTACTACCCCCTTTCTTAGCAACTGTTGGGGCTCAGCATCAAGATGCTGGGGATTTTGCCCCAGAGGATGAGGGGAATGATGGATTTTTCACTGAGTGTTTGTGTGATCAGGCTGTAACACAGACAGAATTGCAGGCCGTATATCAGAAAGAAGGGCTGGCAGCTGCAGAAGAGATAGAGGAGGTTTGGGATTCTGTTTCTCTTGAGAATCAGCCTTCTCAGCCTTCAGAAGATGGGGAGTTACCCATGATATGAGATTAGGCCTTTGCTCAGAGAGAGCAAAGAAAAGGTTAATTAGAAGGTCAGAAAGACTCTGTGAGAAGTGGTCCTTTAAACCCAGGTGTCGAAGGGATTATTATTATTATTATTATTATTATTAAACTTTATTTGTAACCCGCAAGCATCTCCCGAAGGATTCGATGCGGCTTACACAGGCCGAGGCCTCAACACACAACACAACAATACAGTCTAGGGATGACTTCATGGCTTCTTGGTCAGCTTAAATTAAGTGATGTTTTCCTGGTCTCTTCAGAGCAGACAACATTGCCATAAAATCAAGTTTATGTTCAGCTCTCAAGTTTATCTTTGTTCCTGAAAGAGTTTTTTCTTGGAAAAATACCTTTGGATTTATGGCTATGCTCTTGACCCTTTGGATTTCATGTACCTTGCTACCTTAGACTATTGATCTTTGTATATTTGGACTACTGCCATTTTATAGCACCTTTTCTACTGCTTTTTGGGAGATGCCCATTTTCCCTTTTGTATATGCTTTTTGTAAATAAACTTCTTTAGTTAGTTACTACTGTACTCTGTGGTGCTGGGTGAAAAGATGTTCCTGGGCTAAAGTACAATAGCAACCAGCACTGCCATAATCTGTCTGAATTTTTAAAAATAAGATTGCTGTCTATCCTTTGAGGAATGAGGAAGAGAGATTTGCCGCCTTAGATGTGATTGCATTGTTCTCTGATGGAAAAAAGGAGGTGTTGCAAACGCCATAGGCTTCAGGGCTCTGTTACCAAGGAATGAACCTGATGACAGTCTGTGGGTGTCTGGTATGATGCCTGATTGACAGAAAGAGTGCGGCTTTGTATGGATGGGCCAATTGCATACTTTTGTACCAGCTAGAGAAAACGTGTTACAGTTCCTAGTTTTAAAGTTGACATGCTGGAAGGGGCAACTGCAGTGGGTCTGCCAAAAAAGGAGACAAAATTGGAAGAAAACTGCAAGTGGATAATCCACTTCTATTTTTTTTTTTTACAGATAGGTATTTTTGATATTGATCAATAAAGAGGTATGTGCCAACTGTTTAAATGTATACTACTGTTACTAGATGCTTACAGGGGCGTCTCCACACTCCACAATTATAGCTCTATGACTCCACTTAATGCTGCCATGACAACATTCTTTGGTATGCTGGGACTTGCAGTTTAGGGAGGGACATTGTGAAATCTTTGCCAAAGCATTTTAGTGCCAGTGATAAACGTCAGGATTCCACAGGATGCAGCCATGGTATGGTGAAGTTGAACTATAGTGTTATAACTGTGAGTAGCAAGCCATTCTTTTTTAATGACTGGTCAAATGGCGATCCAAGGTATTTGGACCATGTTGGGGTCTCAACAATAGTACTGGGGAGACACATGTACTCTCAGGGCATCACTTTTGATCGTGTAGTTGTATAATATATTCAAAAGGAGTCACTGTGGAGTAAGTTTGATTAAGTTAACTTCGACGAGACTCCAGGGGTGTATCTACACTGTAAATTAATGCAGTTTGACACCTCTTTAACTGCCATGGTTCAATGCTATGGAATCATGCTAGTTGTAGTTTTACAAGGAATTTGGTGTTCCTTGCCTAAGAGTGCAGGTACCTTACCAAACTATTAATTGTACAGTGTAGATCAGGCATGGGCCAACTTGGGCCCTCCAAGTGTTTTGGACTTCAACTCCCACAATTCCTAAGAGCCTCAGGTACTTTCTTCCCCCCCCCCCCAGCCGCTTAAGCGGCTGAGGGGGAAAAGGAAGGGGCCTGGGGCTCTTAGGAATTGTGGGAGTTGAAGTCCAAAATACCTAGAGGGCCCAAGTTGGCCCATGCCCGTGTAGATGCACCTTTATGTTGCTATTTCGTTGCTCCTCTTGATTTCTGGATAGTTGATTCATCTGTGCTACCTGTGCAGTTTTCATGCCAGGTACTGCACCGATCTCACCTCTTCAGCTTTGTATTTCTGTGCATCACTAGCCTTGGGATGTTTTACTTTGGTAAACAATGTCTGGCTGCATGTTTAGTTTATTTGCATAATTATGGTGGATGAATTTAATTAAGGCAACATACTTCCTAAACAAAAATGTTTACATTTTCAAATGATCGACTTAAATCAAGTTCTTATGTTTGCACAATACTTGTGCATTTCCTAAACAAGACTTTATAAAAATTGCTTCTACAGTGATGAAAACAGTGATTTTGTAACTCAGTCAAGCCTTTCTATTTTATGGGTTTATATCACATAATATCTGGCCATGTAATATGCACGTATTTCACACTAATGGGAGCATATTAAACCTTGCTTTTGAGAAATAGACTATGGTATTTAGCCACAGTTAAGTTCTTTAGATAGTTTGCTGCATGGAAAAGCCCAACATAATGCATGGACAGGGCACTAGGGAAGCAAGATACATAAGAATGAGAGCACAGCTCACAAAAGACAATGCCCTACAGTCTCTATTTGATTGATTTGATAGCCATGTCAAAACTCAAATAAGTTAGGAGGGATGCGGAAAGGCTGACGGAGGAGGCTTTCTTAGAATTGAATATGTGTCTCATCAAGGTTAGTATCCTTCAAGGGAAATTGTGCACCCCAGGGGGGCATGTAGTGTTTCCCAGAGTTTCCCCAACTCCTGATTTCATAAAAATATTTCAGCTCATATTTTTTAGCTTGGAAAGCAGTCCTGGCAGCTCCTTGGGTTACTTAACAATGCTGTTTCAAGAAGTGGCTTAAGGAGCTGTGTATTTAGCCTGGAGAAGAGAAGCTTAAGAAGTGACATGATAGCCGTGTCTAAACATTGGAAATGATGTCGTATTGAAGATGGAGTAAGCTTGTTTTCTACTGCTTAGAGGCTAGGACACAGGAAAAGAGCTTCTACCTCAGTATTAGGAAGCTCTGTTTGACAGTCGAAAAGTCTTCTCTGGAGGTTTTTAAGCAGAGGCTGGGTGGCCATCTATCAGGAATTCTTTGATTGTGTATCTTGCATGGCACGGGATTGGACTAGAGGTCCTTGTAATTTTTTAATGTCTGGAGTTATGGACTTTTCTAGACTCTTTTCACTGGCATTCTAAATCATGTGGCAGAGAGTGGTGAGCTGTATTTTTGCATTTTACTCTTTTTATTATGTTATAAAATCATTTCGACCATGCACTTCTTAGAATTGTTAGGGTTTTTTAAAAAAAACTGGAAATCTCCATAATCTTTTGGAAAATTCATAACCATTTGGGATAATCATAACCCTTGGAGAGGTATGACCTTGTTAGAGATGCTAACCTTTTGTAAAATATGATCTTTCTGAGAAGAGTTAAAAACTCGCTTGAGTCAACCTCCTCCTCAGTGGTAAATATCCACTAATATATATTTGTGTATGTGTGTGTTTGCATGTATATTACATTACAACGCATGCACAAAACCACACACACACACACACATATATGTGTGTGTGGTTTTGCGCATGCGTTGTAATGCAATTTTTGTTTTTTTTTGCTTTTTAAGTCTCTTCTGCTGTGTTTTTCAGTGCTTTTATGAGCACTTGTTGGCCTGATAAGTGTATTGAGTCCAAATTTGGTGTCAATTCATTGAGTGGTTTTTGAGTTATGTTAATCCCACAAACTAACATTACATTTTTATTTATATGTAAGCTACCTTAGGTCCACTTCCCACCCACCCCCAAAACCCCCCAAAAGCAAAACTTGATTTTGCCATGATATATAGGGGACATGATTCTACTATACCATTATATATAATAAGACATGAGAATCCTTGGTTTTGGTGGTGTTGATCTTGAACCAAACTCCGCTGTTACTGATAGTTTAAAACACTTTTATCCTTCTGCTTTATGCAAAAAATTGAGGGAACCAAGGTGGTATTGGAGTCAAGATAGTATACGATATGGACTAAACATCTGTATATTAAAAAGAAAACACCCCCCCCCCCCTATAAAGCATTTTGTGATCCCTGTGAAATATATTTTTAATGAAGAGGGATTACCCAGTAGTTTCCTGCTCAAAATATATGAAGGGAGGGACATAATGAGGCATACATAATTAATCTGTGCATGAGATAATCTTTGTTTCATATTCCCTGGATTTGTTGGTTGCAGCAAAAAACAACCAGGTCCTGACATCTTAAAGCCTCCCATATTTCTAGTAGCTTATGCTGTAAGTAAATGGGAATATCATGAGGTGTATGAAGACTTAACCAAGGAAGATAGACCCCATGCAGAAAATAAATAAATCTTGTGATTGGGGGAAATTGAATGCATTAGGAAGAACTTCCTGAACATAAGAGCTGTTCAGCAGTGGAATATGTTGCCCCCCTCGGAGCTTGATGGAGTGTCTTTCTCTGGAGGTTTTTAAGCAGAGGCTGGGTGGCCATCTGTCAAGGGTGCTTTCATTTTATTTTTCCTGCATGGCAGGGAGTTGGACTTGATGGCTGTTGGGGTGTTTTCCAACTATGATTATATGATCCTATGATTCTAAAAGTGTGTGAAAATTAATTAATGTTGATGTCTGCAGTGTTGATGCTGGACTGAAAACAAAGATTTCATCCCGTTATAGTAGTTCATTAGATTATTGGTTCCAAAATGTATAGTCACCACAATTTTGTGAGTGGTCATTCGTAATATTTGTGGGGGTGTGTGTGCCATTCATTTTACAAACAATACCGTAATTATTATTCACTAGCTGTCCCCTGCCACGCGTTGCTGTGTTCCACATGGGGGTTCTGTGTGGGAGGTTTGGCCCAATTCTATCGTTGGTGGGGTTCAAAATGCTCTGTGATTGTAGGTGAACTATAAATCCCAGCAAGTACAACTCCCAAATGTCAAGATTCTATTTTCCCCAAATTCCACCAGTGTTCACATTTGGGCATATTGAGTATTCGTGTAGCGTTTGGTCCAGATCCATCATTGTTTGAGTCCACAGTGATCTCTGGATGGAGGTGAACTACAACTCCAAAACCAAAGGACACTGCCCACCAAACCCTTCCAGTATTTTCTGTTGGTCATGGGAGAACTATGTGCTAAGTTTGGTTCAGTTCCATTGTTGGTGGGGTTCAGAATGCTCTTTGATTGTAGGTGAACTATAAATCCCAGAAACTACAACTCCCAAATGACAAAATCAATTTTTTGAGTGAAGGACATACATGGGGTTGTTAGGTGTCTTGTGTTCAAATTTGGTGTCAGTTCGTCCAGTGGTTTTTGAGTTCTGTTAATCCCACAAATGAACATTATATTTTTATTTATATAGATTTTACCTCTCTGTGACAGCATACTTTTTGTACATATAGCTGTTGACGTAGAATAACACATAATACATCTGATAAAGTGTACCGTAATTTGCACGTGTGCAATAAAAATGGGTTGCAATGTCATAGAGATGCCGTAGGACTTGTTTTTAATGTACTGCGGTATTTTCTCATGGAGCCCGTCCTCCTGAAATCCTTTTCTGTAGGAGTGAAGTATCTGTGTAACATGCTCACGTTGCAGCTTGAGTAAGAATGAAACATGCTTAAATTTTGACTGTATAATATTCGGAGTGAAAAAAAAGGTGTTCTGCAAGATCTTTGACCATTGAGCACTTGAATGCAAGTGAGCTGAATGGGGAATAATCCAAAGAAGCTGATGTAATTAGAGAAGCATTTGCAAGATGTAAATAGGCTATTTTAGTCTCCTGCATAGGTAAGACATGTTTGCTTTTTTGTTGCTAGGTTATGCCAGTTTAAGGTTCCTCTAGTTTTCTTTCTGTCAAGGAATAGTGCCAAAATTTCTTGGGGAAATACAATATACTGCATGGCTTAAACTCTTTAAGGCAAAATAATAGCTTGTAGTCTCCAGATATTGTGGGACTGCACCTCCCAGCATCCCTCATCATTGCCTATTTGGGCAGGAGCTGATGGAAATTTTAGTACAATTGCTAGAAGTAGCCTATGGCCCCTTCTACACAGCTGGATAAAATCCCACATTATCTGCTTTGAATTGGAATAAATGGCAGTGTGGACTCAGATAACCCAGTTCAAAGTAGACATTGTGTGATTTTCAGCCTTGATATTCTGAGTTATATGGCAGTGTGGAAGGGCCCTAAATCTCCAAAAAGAAGTCTGTTTTTAGTCAACACTTTAAAGGAAACTTTCATGTGTTGACTCTGGATAGCTTCTTTAAAGTTCAGACATAAATTCAGAGCAGATTACCATTGCCAATAACATCCAGAGGATTCCATATTACTCATTCCTGTTTAGGATCTGCTGAATCCCTTGTTGGGAGTCTGCCTTTATCGGAGGTAACAGAAACATAATGCATTTTCAGCAGCTGCCATTTCTTTAGGGAATTTCCTGCTTCTAGGGGTTTACTTGGCTCCGGCTTTGTAGTCTGTTTGGTGCCAGATAAAAACATTCCTGTTCAAAGGCTTGGTGAATGTGTCATTTTACTGTTTTAAAAAAAGTTTTGACTGTTTATATTTCCTGTATTTGAACAACTTGTTGTCCATGCTCCAGCAGGTTTTCAAGAATTGATTCGTCCATAGCCCCTTCAGAGAATCATAGAGGTTGGAAGAGACCTTGTGGGCCATCCAGTCCAACCCCCTGCCAAGAAGCAGGAAAATCGTATTCAAATCACCCCCAACAGATGGCCATCCAGTTTCTGTTTAAAAGCCTCCAAAGAAGGAGCCCCCACCACACTCTGGGGCAGAGAGTTCCACTGCTGAACAGCTCTCACAGTTAGGAAGTTCTTCCTAATGTTCAGGTTGAATCTCCTTTTCTGTCGTTTGAAACCATTGTTTCATTGCGTCCTAGTCTCCAGGACAGCAGAAATCAAGCTTGCTTCCTCCTCACATGGCCCTCATCAGGTCTCCTCTCAGCCTTCTCTTCTGCAGGCTAGACATGCCCAGCTCTTCCCTTGGCTATCAGCTAGGACTGTTCCCTATACTTTATAGACTTCCGCAGTCCTTTGAGTCATTGTTGCACTAGCTCTTTCTCAGCCCTTTCATATTTGACCATGTTCATTTTTTAATTCTGGCTATTGGTATTTTGAACCCATCTGATGGAGTTGTAAGGAAACTGGTTTTTAAAGGCTTGTGTTTGTTTCAGCAGGACTTTATATTTATGTTTTATTATGTTTATTTTAATTTGTTTGTAATGTTTTTTCTTCTGGCAATTAAATGTTTTGCCTTATGTTGGAAACCTCCCTGAGTCCTCTTGGGAAGATTGGGAGGTATATAAATAATGTATTATTGTTGTTGTTGTCATGCCAGAATTTAAACATTCAGGACAATGTATAAATGAGTTAAAAAAATAAATGTGATTCCCAGACCTATGTTGCCAAGCTTAATTTCAATTTGAGGTCTGCTGTGAATTTAATCTGGAGTTGTGTGTTACTATTTTTTAAAGGGAAAAAGTTTGAGATCGCTGGCCTAGATGAGCCTACACGGGGATTTACTTCTATCACAATTTGAACTCCAGGTGTTTCAGTCATCCATTATTTTGAAGGAAGAAATCTGATCTGTGCTTTCCTGAAAGAATAAGAAGGTTGAGCATCCCTTATCCGAAATTCTGAAATACTCCAACATTATCCACATGGGTGGTTGAGATAGTAGTGCCCTTGTTTTCAGGTGGTTCAATGTATATAGACCTTGTTTCATGCACCAAAATATTTAAAATACTTCTATCACTTTCGGGCTATGTGCATAAAATGTACATTAAACATAAATGTGCATAGGCTTGGATCCCATCTCTAGGATATCTCAATTCGATATGCATTTGTAAATACAGTATTCCAAATTTTTGGGGGGGGCCTGAAATTCTATGTCCCCTTTGCCAGATAGTAAGCCCATTGTGACTCCTGTTGAATTGATAAGTGTAGGATGGCATGGTTGCTCCATTGAGAGTTCCATATTCTTCATCAGAGGCTGTTGCCTTGCACTATGTCAGAACATAGTCTGCCAAGCTCATTGTATGGACACTGAAGGGTGGCAACTCCATGTCGTTTAGTCTGAGGTTTCATCTACACTAACTGAAGAAAGTAGTTTTGCTGTGCAGATGGTTACATCGGAAATCCAGGAAATCCATTTTGAGTCCCGGATGGTGATTACACAAACCACAGGTCACAGATGCACATTAAGGGCTTTCTTTCACGCATTTTTATGGCTGTTCATTGTCTGTCCACTTCAATTTGAAGCTCGCTTCATGCTGCATGAAATGATTTGTGTAAATGGGGCCTGAGTCTTTTCCAGTTTCATCTGGGGATGTCATAAGCTGTACCTGGGACCCTCAGTATGCAAAGCTAGTGCTCTAATAAAGTTATACACAAATCATGGTCTGTTTGTCACTTTTTACCTCTGTGTTACCCTTGTTGCTAGTGAGGAGGAGACTGCCTTCTGGGAATAGTGAATCTGCTTAGCCTTCAAATTCTAATCTGTTGTTGTGTGCACAGAACTTAAGCCTGCCTTACTTCTCACCTTTGGCCCAGATACTGCTTTGCATTTCAGTGAAAAGTCCATGTTGGGAGCAATGGTGACCTTTGCCATGTCAATAAGCGGCTGTGTTTGTGCAAAGCCCTGTGTTCTCTGCACAAAACTTCAGAATTTTAAATTGGGGAGTTGCCTCTGGCTTTTGTTTGCACCAGTATCGTGGTGACTCTAGCGACACAAGTACCAGGAGAACTTCTGCCCAGTCGTGTGTTATTCCAAATCCAGGCTCGGCTGCAATTCCTGCTCAACTAGCGTAAACAGAGCTCTCTGTTGCTAGCAACTACCTTCTTGGCAGCTCCAAAGAGAAGAGCCTAAAATAGCCTAGTTAACAGCACTGTTAATCGTTAGCAACTAACTTGTTTCCAAAAGGAAGGAATGTGTACGTTTGTGTCAGAGTTGTATAGATTACTGTCTTCTGGTCCTCCTTATCCGTAATACACCAGGCAGCCCTAATTACAGTGTTTCTCAAAACAATAAGTAATAATTGTGGCTCACGCTAGCTTGTCTCATTTGTCAGGCTTATGTCTAAAACTTCAAGGAAGTAGACAAAACAAAGCTACTTTTTCCTGCAGTGGAATTTGCTGCGTGGCTTCCCCATTTTGTGGAGAAAGTCCCATTCTGCAGAAAGCCTCTCCTTGGCTAAGAGTGCCTCCAGTTTCCCTTTTTCTGTTTTCTCTTTCCCATTGTTTGCTGCTTCTGGCTGGAGCACATGTTAAAATGAAACTTCTTTTGCAGCAACAAATTGGAAAATGCTCACATTCCCCTCCCTTCCTTCCTCTTTATGTGATGTCACCAACACTCCTTTGGGTTGCTCAGTTGCTCAGTACAGTGTTGCAGTGTTTGTTTTAATGTAGTCAAATATCTTTTTGAATCTTAGGCCTTGTTTGTTTGTTTGTTTGTTTGTTTATTTATTTATCGTATTTATATCTCGCCTTTCTCTACCCCAAGGAGGACTCAAGGCAGCTTTCATGTGGCACCTACACGGTGCCTTAAAACATACAACGTTAACTTTAAAATAAATTGTATTAAAATTAATACATATTAAACACAATTAAACTACATTCCAGTGTTAATACATGTCTAAGGCCATTCTGTTATCAGTTGTACGTATTTCACATTAAAATTAGTGCACTGCACTGTTTTTCAAAAGCTGGCTCCCAGAGTCAGGTTTCTACTCTCCTTCTGAAGGCTTCTGAAGGATCTAATAATGCTAAGGAGGGAGTTCCGCAATCAAGGGGCCACCACTGAGAAGGCCTTGTCTCTCGTCCACACTAGCTGCTCTTGCAAAGAAAGTGGGACCGAGAGCAGGGCCTCCCCAGATAATCTTAATCTCCAAGATGGTTCATAGGGGGAGATGTGTTTGGACAGGTAGATTGGGCCAAAACCGTAGTGTCTGTCTATTTATTGATCTATCTATCTGCAGCATTAATTAATTATTGAGATTACTGCTCTTTAAATATCTCCCTTTCTTCTTGCAGTGACACCTCTTAGGAGTTCTGTAACGTTGTTATTGTTGTTTTAATTATTACTTCCTAGTTAGGTCCTTCTTTAAAATTCTTGTTTTCTTCCTGCAATGGCACATCTTAGGAATTCTCTGGGGTTGTTGTTTTAATTAGTACTTCCTGGTCTTTGGGGCTACACTACCTTGAATGATATAAACAGAATATTGTGTTGTCAAAGGCTTTCAGCAACCCAGCAAACAGAATATTGCCCAGTATGTTGAATCAGTCCTTTTGACAAAAACTAAGAAAGGGCCCAAAATAACAAAAATTCATGGACATAAAATGTAAAATGCATTCGATTTTAAAGTGGTTTTTACAAGAAGATGATAGGAAGGAAGGAGACGGTAGGTGTCCCGTTCATGCCACTTTAAGAGCTTGTCTCTATGTTCCTTGGCCGAAAGCCACACTCTGAATCACATTTGTTTCTACTTTGACCCTCTAATGCCACACTAATGTCCTTCTGTCTAGCATATCATTTGTCAGAGTATGTTGAAGAGAGGGTTGTCAGATCTCAGGGCCTGACATGAGTCGCCAGTTCTCGTTTGCCATGCCAGGTTTGAGAGAGGGAGCAAACACTTTCCAAACAGTCTGTGTAGTTACGTATTTGAATTCCTGCCTTGCTCCCAGTCTTTGTGGTTCACTCTCCAGTCTGCTCTGCGTTAGTCTTCTGGCTAGAAGTAAGTAAACTAGGCTAAATTATTCTTATTCTATCCCTCTAGAAAGGTGAAAGGAATAATCTGTCACTTTGCCTTGAGCTGTGGATTGCCCCCTTTGGCTAAGATTTCTGTATTAATTTCCAAACAGAAAAATATATTTGGGGGAGGGCAGAGAAAATATATTTGGGGGAGGGTAAATGACAAACTATAGGTAGTTGTATTCTCATTATTAGCTGGATCCTATTGATAGATTCAATTAAAATCTAAATCCCATTGAGTCAGTCAGTTGCTGTAGGGTAGTTGACATCTTGTGAGTGTCCCACTGTAAGGATCGCTCCTCTATATTACAGGAAAGTTGGACCGTTTTGGTAATTCACCTGGAATACTGTGTCCAATTCTGAGCACCACAATTGAAGGGAACTTTCTGCCTTTTGTGCTTCTCTTGTAAGTTAGAATAACTGTTAAAAAATAAAATTGAAGGGAGACGTTGACAAGCTGGAATGTGTCCAGAGGAGGGCGACTAAAATGATCAAGGGTTTGGAGAACAAGCAACTTAAAGAGCTGGGCATGTTTAGCCTGAAGAAGAGAAGACTGAGAGGAGACATGATAACCATGTATAAATATGTGAGGGGAAATCATAGGGAGAAGGGAACAGGCTTCTTTTCTGCTACCTTGGAGACTAGGACGTGGAACAATGGCTTCAAACTACAAGAAAGGAGATTCCATCTGAACATGAGGAAGAACTTCCTGACTGTGAGAGCTGTTCAGCAGTGGAACTCTCTGCCCTGGAATGTGGTGGAGGCTCCTTCTTTGGAGGCTTTTAAACAGAGGCTGGATGGCCATCTGTCGGGAGCACTTTGAATGCAGTTTTTCTGCTTCTTGGCAGGGGGTTGGACTGGATGGCCCATGAGGTCTCTTCCAACTCTATGATTCTATGATTCTACTGGAAATGTCCCTTTTCTGTAGTAATCAGGAGCCTAGTTGGTGGTTTCTTTGTTGTTTGGAGCTACCGGTGGCTAGAGCTTGTGTTTCCATCACAGGATGCAGGGGGCAAGCTTTCCCACTTAGAGTGGATAAGGTGATTGATACTTAGAAGAAGACCCAACTCAAAAGTGCTAGATCCAACTTTAAGGATTCCCTCACCACTACTATAGAAAAGGAAACTTCATCATTAGTATCAGTTTTTGTTTGACAGGCATCCAGCTGGGACAATTGCTGTAGCCAGGTCAGGCATATCCACAGATATTGTCCATAGCTGTTGAAGCAATCAAAGCCAGTAGAAGCACTCTGCCACATAGATAGTGTTGAATATTGGTCTGTTCTGTGGTGTGGAGTATTGAATAACTGAGCTTCCTTCTGGACTGAGATCACATTCAGATTGTTACCTTTCATAAAGCTCATTATTGAACTTTGGCAAGGATTTATACTGTCCATTGATAAGTGGAGAGACGACTCTCAGGATGATGGAACTTTCTAACAACTGTCTTAAAACATCCTGCCTCCTCCTAATGGCTAGAAATTAAACCCCCTTCCAGTGGGTTGCTGTGAGTTTTCCGGGCTGTATGACCATGTTCCAGAAGCATTATCTCCTGACATTTTGCCCACATCGGTGGCAGAGGTTGTGAGGTCTGTTGGAAACTAGGCAAGTGAGATTTATATATCTGTGGAATGTCCAGGTTGGAAAAAAGAACACTTGTCTGCTTGAGGCAACTGTGAATGTTGCAAATGGCTACCTTGATTAGCATTGAATGGCTTTGTAGCTTCAAATCCTGGCTGGTTTGTGCCTGGGGAAATCCTTTGTTGGGCGGTGTTTGCTGACCCTGATTGTTTCATGTCTGAAATTTGCCTGCTTTTTGAGTGTAACAAAATCTGTCTACCTGTATTTCAAAATCAGGACAGTAAATAAAGAGCAACACTCAAAAAACAGGGGAATTCCAGACAACTGACAACCCCTCCCCCCCCCTCCAGTCTTTGCAGAAATGCAGAATATTTATGGGAGGTTCCTTTCAGTAGCAGTGCTGACTAATGTTATGTTCCATGGACCAATCCCAGTTCATGACTGCTGGTCTGCAGCATATTTCTAGGAAAGGAACCATGCTATAATTGACACAAGGAAGGGGGATGTGAATCCCCAATATCAGATAGCTTGAGGTAGCTTTGTAACCGGATATGTTTAGCTTGGAGAAGAGAAGACTAAGGAATTATACAACAGCTGTTTGAAAAGATGTCTTATATATAAGGCAGAGCAAAAGAGATTTCTACTGCTTAGAAACCAGAATGTAAACCTGTGGATTCAAATTACAGGAAAATATGCTATCTAAACACTGAAAAGAACTTCCAGTTGATAAGATCTGTTTTGCAATAGAATAGATTGCCTTGGAGTATGGTGGATTCTCCTTCATTGGAAGTCATTAATCAGAGGGTGGATGGACATCTTTTGGAAATGTTTTATTTGTGTAATCTTTTACAGCAGCAGGTTGGAATAGATGGCCCTGCCTTCTCACTCCACCAATTCTATGAGAAGTGTTCTCAATAGAAGATGGGTCTTTCTCCTCCTCCCTCTG